>NC_081184.1:136401455-137755839 GCF_029867415.1 Vicia villosa | reverse complement strand
ATCCAATTGAAAAAGAAATTTTTGATGGCCATTTGGATCAGAAGCATGTGCAAAGTATAATTCTCATCTAAATAGTTTTCCCCGTATTTAAAAATTATACATTGTTAAAACCATGTCATACCAATATGGTTGCTGATATTTTTTCCAAGACCATGCAATAAATTATGCAGACCACGAAATGTTGATATTCTCTTCCTTTACTGTAATCTTTTTTTAATTTTTAATCCTTCATAATTTAAACTTATCATTATTTCTAATGACATTTTTACAAAGGAATTAAGATAATACGCATGCAATCTATGAACAACTTTAAGAGTATAAATAAACAAAAAAATGAACTTTTCAAATACCTGATTCGTCAGTATTTAGACTTACTCTATAAACGGAAAAAATTGTAATCTACATACTAGTCTCGATTTACAACAAAAATGTACATAGAGTTTGGCTTATAATATTAAAACATGAATAGTTATAACACTGGCATCATCAAAGCTTTTATTCGGGTCAAGCGTTGCGACATCAAATAGTTATATTCCGTTATCATTGCATGAACATAGAGTTTGTCCAGAAAGGTGGAAATCGAAGGACTTTATTACTTCTGTATGTGTAACATTATAGAGCTTGCACGGAGGCTGAAAGATGAAACTGTGAAAACAAATTAATTCTAAGTTACCTTTATTCTCTTTAAGTATGGATATGAAAATAAATAGAAATTACGTAGTTGAAATCCCAAACATTTATAGCTTGATCAGCCCAACTAGTAGCAAACTTATTGGATCCCGGGAGAAATCTAAATGCTGAGATGGTAAAGGAATCACTGAAGTGCAGTATACTCTTCGGTTTCCACGTAGCAAATCAAGGCTTAATATATAATATAATAGCGACCATTAGAGAGGTGATGTGAATTAATTAATGGAATGGAAAGAGAATATTGATTAGTGGCCCCTAAGGAAGTGCCGCCACTTGCACCCACAATGTTTCTATCCCATGAAATACCACAACACAAAAGCTCTTAACCAGTGTGATACCCTAGCGTAACAAATAAAGTAAAATAAACAACTAATATAATATATCTCATGCTTGGAAAAAAAATATAATATGAAATGAATTTATTTGAGCAGAACTGGAGTTGTCTTGGATACTCATAAATCGGATATTATTAGTCCACAGATTGATTATTGTCTACATTTTGACCGATAGTTCCAACTTCTAATGAAATATTGGTGCATATTGAATTATATGATGAAATGCAAAAATCTTACAAGAATCCACGTGCTTGTTCACCATATCCTAAACAATCACAACAAATGAATAAAAAATAAGAAACACGTTGAAGATTCTTGATAAAAATCAAAGAAAAAAACCATAACTCTCATAAATGTAATCAAATTGAAAGAAAAACTGGAAATAGATAGTAGATTCTTGGGAAAAATCAACGAACAAAAAACATCCCACAAAAACAAAAAGGTGAAAATCATACCTTGGGGGATTTACCCACTAATTCCACAGTTTTATGGTTTGAGTTTTTACCTTTCCTTGGAAAGTAGAGAGTATTCATACTTTAATGTTGGTTGAATTTAAGTTGGGAAGAAGAATACTTGTTTGTCATTTGGTTGATTACTATGAGGTGAAAAAGAAAAGAAAAAGAAAGAAAAAAAGTGAAAAAGAATAGAAAAAAATAATAGAAAACGGAAAATCCTTGAGAAAGGAAAGAAAATGAGTACGAATAATTGTGCGAATAAGTATGGTTCTTTGGTGTAAAATTTGGGTTGATGAAGAAGTTTAATTGAAATTTCGTTGTTTGAGCTTTTGTGAGTTGATCCCTCCCTTAGGTTTTGGCAAGTTTTTGTTTCGATTAGCTTTAGGAATTATCCCTTGTTTGATCACCCGATCATGCTACAACCTTGAAAGTTCTTTTGATTCTTGCTTTGTATTTTCAACATGATTTTATGATGAATGCATAATTTAGTCTATTGTTTGCAAGATAATTGGATGAGTGTCAACGTTCTTCACTTTTGTGTGTTTCATCCCTTGATGAATTTTTGCTAGGTGTGATTCATGATGTGAACTTGTATTGTTTTACAATGTTTTGTAATATTTTTGTACTTCGGACTCGTTTCGTTTACAAGTTGTCTTTCTACGATAGTGGTAAGTATTTACTTTGTTTGGGCGTTTTTGTGTTGAACCGTACATTCGTTTGTGTTTTTTGAAACTTGTTAATTCACGATTCTTTGGTTTATTACTTTTGATTTTTTTGAGTTATTTGATTTTTGTTTGAGGACAAACAAGTTTTAGTTGGGGAGATTTTAATAAGTGTCAAATTGTAATTATTTGTGTTTATAGTTTTGCGGAACTTATCGTCTCGTTTTCCTCAACTTATGCGTGAACGCGTACATTTTTGTTATATTTGTACATATTACATATTCTTTGCATTTTTTATTTATTTATGTATCATTTGATAGTTTTCTATTCATTTTGTAGGTATTGACGCGTATTTGGAGCATGAGCAATAAAATGTCGAAGACACCGTTTCAAACGCGCGATTTGAAGCAATTCATCGGTGAATAAGGCTCAAAATAAGGATGATAAAATCATCAATTTGGTTGCCATTTATTCATTATTAGATAGATCATGGAATAATATTTTCGACGCTTCGAATGGGACGCAAATCGGAGTTACGGTTCCCAAGTTATGACCAAAATAAAATTTAATTTTTCTGTTGAGCAGGCTAAGCGGGCTTTACCGCGCTAAGCATGGTCTGGGAGCATTTCAAAAAAGTTTGGCAGAAGAGGGTCCGCTTAGCCTAGATTTTGGGGCTAAGCTCGGTTAGGAAAGTCATTAAATAGAGAAAAATCATATTTTTTAGGTTATGTCTTGAAGTTTTTTAGTTCCCAATCCATCACCAACCATTTTTTGGATAGATTAGCTTAGAAAACAACTATGGAGCTTGCATTTGGTTGATCGAAGATGGATTAATCATCGATCGGAGCTGACAAACTTGGAGATTTTTGGTTCATTTCTCTTCCTCTTTGTGTATTCTCTGTTTGTTGGGTTTCGTATATGTATTTACTTTGAAATCGTGTATATTTATCGCCCATGGCGTCATATAAAACATGCTTTACAAATCTGTGTTGATTGGTGTCTTAGTATTTCATGTTGTTCTTTAGGCTTTAGGACTTGTTAACCTTGTGATCACATAGCATGAACTGGTTTGTATTGTACGAGGAAATATATTATATTAAAAAGGCAATTGAATGAATGAAATGCTCCTCTATGTTAAAATGAAAAGGAAAACTTTGTATGAATGTCTTCTGTTTTATCTTTAGATTATACACTTCTCATATGAAGAAATGTTTTATCTACCTAGATAATTATGTGAACTATCCAATTGAAAAAGAAATTTTTGATGGCCATTTAGATCAGAAGCATGTGCAAAGTATAATTCTCATCTAAATAGTTTTCCCCGTATTTAAAAATTATACATTGCTAAAACCATGTCATACCAATATGGTTGCTGATATTTTTTCCAAGACCATGCAATAAATTATGCAGACCGTGAAATGTTGATATTCTCTTCTTTTACTGTAATCTTTTTTTAATTTTTAATCCTTCATAATTTAAACTTATCATTATTTCTAATGACATTTTTACAAAGGAATTAAGATAATACGCATGCAATCTATGAACAACTTTAAGAGTATAAAAAAACAAAAAAATGAACTTTTAAAATACCTGATTCGTCAGTATTTAGACTTACTCTATAAACGGAAAAAATTGTAATCTACATATTAGTATCAATTTACAACAAAAATGTACAGAGTTTGGCTTATAATATTAAAACATGAATAGTTATAACACTCGGATCATCAAAGCTTTTATTCGGGTCAAGCGTTGCGAAATCAAATAGTTATATTCCGTTATCATTGCATGAACATAGAGTTTGTCCAGAAAGGTGGAAATCGAAGGACTTTATTACTTCTGTATGTGTAACATTATAGAGCTTGCACGGAGGCTGAAAGATGAAACTGTGAAAACAAATTAATTCTAAGTTACCTTTATTCTCTTTAAGTATGGATATGAAAATAAATAGAAATTACGTAGTTGAAATCCCAAACATTTATAGCTTGATCAGCCCAACTAGTAGCAAACTTATTGGATCCCGGGAGAAATCTAAATGCTGAGATGGTATAGGAATCACTGAAGTGCAGTATACTCTTCGGTTTCCACGTAGCAAATCAAGGCTTAATATATAATATAATAGCGACCATTAGAGAGGTGATGTGAATTAATTAATGGAATGGAAAGAGAATATTGATTAGTGGCCTCTAAGGAAGTGCCGCCACTTGCACCCACAATGTTTCTATCCCATGAAATACCACAACACAAAAGCTCTTAACCAGTGTGATACCCTAGCGTAACAAATAAAGTAAAATAAACAACTAATATAATATATCTCATGCTTGGAAAAAAATTATAATATGAAATGAATTTATTTGAGCAGAACTGGAGTTGTCTTGGATACTCATAGATCGGATATTAGTCCACAGATTGATTATTGTCTACATTTTGACCGATAGTTCCAACTTCAAATGAAATATTGGTGCATATTGAATTATATGATGAAATGCAAAAATCTTACAAGAATCCACGTGCTTGTTCACCATATCCTAAACAATCACAACAAATGAATAAAAAATAAGAAACACGTTGAAGATTCTTGATAAAAATTCAAAGAAAAAAACCATAACTCTCATAAATGTAATCAAATTGAAAGAAAAACTAGAAATAGATAGTAGATTCTTTGGAAAAATCAACGAACAAAAAACATCCCACAAAAACAAAAAGGTGAAATTCATACCTTGGGGGATTTCCCCACTAATTCCACAGTTTTGTGGTTTGAGTTTTTACCTTTCCCTAGAAAGTAGGGAGTATTCATACTTTAATGTTGGTTGAATTCAAGTTGGGAAGAAAAATACTTGTTTGTCATTTGGTTGATTACTATAAGGTGAAAAAGAAAAGAAAAAGAAAGAAAAATGTGAAAAAGAAAAAGAATAGAAAAAAATAATAGAAAACGGAAAATCCTTGAGAAAGGAAAGAAAATGAGTACGAATAATTGTGCGAATAAGTATGGTTCTTTGGTGTAAAATTTGGGTTGATGAAGAAGTTTAATTGAAATTTCGTTGTTTGAGCTTTTGTGAGTTGATCTCTCCCTTAGGTTTTGGCAAGTTTTTGTTTCGATTAGCTTTAGGAATTTTCCCTTGTTTGATCACCCGATCATGCTACAACCTTGAAAGTCCTTTTGATTCTTGCTTTGTATTTTCAACATGATTTTATGATGAGTGCATAATTTAGTCTATTGTTTGCAAGATAATTGGATGAGTGTCAACGTTCTTCACTTTTGTGTGTTTCATCCCTTGATGAATTTTTGCTAGGTGTGATTCATGATGTGAACTTGTATTGTTTTACAATGTTTTGTAATATTTTTGTACTTCGGACTCTTTTCGTTTACATGTTGTCGTTCTAGGATAGTGGTAAGTATTTACTTTGTTTGTGCGTTTTTGTGTTGAACCATACATTCGTTTTTGTTTTTCGAAACTTGTTTATTCACGATTCTTATGTTTATTACTTTTGATTTTTTTTAGTTATTTGATTTTTGTTTGAGGACAAACAAGTTTTAGTTGGGGAGATTTTAATAAGTGTCAAATTGTAATTATTTGTGTTATAGTTTTACGGAACTTATCGTCTCTTTTTCCTCAACTTATGCGTGAACGCATACATTTTCGTTATATTTGTACATATTACATATTCTTTGCATTTTTTATTCATTTATGTATCATTTGATGGTTTTCTATTCATTTTGTAGGTATTGACGCGTATTTGGAGCATGAGCAATAAAGTGTCGAAGACACAGCTTCAAACGCGCGATTTTGAGCAATTCATCGGCGGATAAGGCTCAAAATAAGGATGATAAAATCATCAATTTGGTTGCCATTTATTCATTATTAGATAAATCATGGAATAATATTTTCGACGCTTCGAACGGGACGCAAATCGGAGTTACGGTTCCCAAGTTATGACCAAAATAAAATTTAATTTTTCTGTTGAGCAGGCTAAGCGGGCTTTACCGCGCTAAGCATGGTCTGGGAGCATTTCAAACAAGTTTGGCAGAAGAGGGTCCGCTTAGCCTGGATTTTGGGGCTAAGCTCGGTTAGGAAAGTCATTAAATAGAGAAAAATCATATTTTTTAGGTTATGTCTTGAAGTTTTTTAGTTCTCAATCCATCACCAACCATTTTTTGGATAGATTAGCTTAGAAAACAACTATGGAGCTTGCATTTGGTTGATCGAAGATGGATTAATCATCGATCGGAGTTGACAAACTGGGAGATTTTTGGTTCATTTCTCTTCCTCTTTGTGTATTCTCTGTTTGTTGGGTTTCGTATATGTATTTACTTTGAAATCGTGTATATTTTTCGCCCATGGCGTCATATAAAACATGCTTTACAAATCTGTGTTGATTGGCGTCTTAGTATTTCATGTTTTCTTTAGGCTTTAGGACTTGTTAACCTTATGATCACATAGCATGAACTGGTTTGTATTGTACGAGGAAATATATTATATTAAAAAGGCAATTGAATGAATGAAATGCTCCTCTATGTTAAAATGAAAAGGAAAACTTTGTATGAATGTCTTCTGTTTTATCTTTAGATTATACACTTCTCATATGACGAAATGTTTTATCTACCTAGATAATTATGTGAACTATCCAATTGAAAAAGAAATTTTTGATGGCCATTTAGATCAGAAGCATGTTCAAAGTATAATTCTCATCTAAATAGTTTTCCCCGTATTTAAAATTATACATTGCTAAAACCATGTCATACCAATATGGTTGCTGATATTTTTTCCTTTTCCCACTTTTAATTCATAAAGGTTGATGATAATAATATTTAAGATTAAGACCATGCAATAAATTATGCAGACCGTGAAACAAACAATGTTCATATTTTCTTCTTTTAATGTAATCTTTTTTTTATTTTTAATCCTTCATAATTTAAACTTATCATTATTTCTAATGACATTTTTACAAATGAATTAAGATAATACGCATGCAAGCTATGAACAACTTTAAGAGTATAAACAAACAAAAAAATGAACTTTTCAAATACCTGATTCGTTAGTATTTAGACTTACTCTATAAACGGAAAAAAATTGTAATCTACATACTAGTATCGATTTACAACAAAAATGTACATAGAGTTTGGCTTATAATATTAAAACATGAATAGTTATAACACTCACATCATCAAAGCTTTTATTCGGGTCAAGCGTTGCGACATCAAATAGTTATATTTCGTTATTGTTGCATGAACATAGAGTTTGTCCAGAAAGGTGGAAATCGAAGGACTTTATTACTTCTGTATGTGTAACATTATAGAGCTTGCACGGAGGCTGAAAGATGAAACTGTGAAAACTAATTAATTCTAAGTTACCTTTATTCTCTTTAAGTATGGATATGAAAATAAAGAGAAATTACATAGTTGGAATCCCAAACATTTATAGCTTGATCAGCCCAACTGGTAGCAAACTTATTGGATCCCGGGAGAAATCTAAATGCTGAGATGGTAAAGGAATCACTGAAGTGCAGTATACTCTTCGGTTTCCACGTAGCAAATCAAGGCTTAATATATAATATAATAGCGACCATTAAAGAGGTGATGTGAATTAATTAATGGAATGGAAAGAGAATATTGATTACTGGCCCCTAAGGAAGTGCTGCCACTTGCACTCACAATGTTTCTATCCCATGAAATATCACAACACAAAAGCTCTTAACCAGTGTGATACCCTAGCATAACAAATAAAGTAAAATAAACAACTAGTATAATATATTTCATGCTTGGAAAAAATTATAATATGTAATGAATTTATTTGAGCAGAACTGAAGTTGTCTTGGATACTCATAGATCGGATATTATTAGTCCACAGATTGATTATTGTCTACATTTTGACCGATAGTTCCAACTTCAAATGAAATATTGGTGCATATTGAATTATATGATGAAATGCAAAAATCTTACAAGAATCCACGTGCTTGTTCCCCATATCCTAAACAATAACAACAAATGAATAAAAAATAAGAAACACGTTGAAGATTCTTGATAAAAATCAAAGAAAAAAACCATAACTCTCATAAATGTAATCAAATTGAAAGAAAAACTGGAAATAGATAGTAGATTCTTTGGAAAAATCAACGAACAAAAAACATCCCACAAAAACAAAAAGGTGGAAATCATACCTTGGGGGATTTCCCCACTAATTCCACAGTTTTATGGTTTGAGTTTTTACCTTCCCCTGGAAAGTAGGGAGTATTCATACTTTAATGTTGGTTGAATTTAAGTTGGGAAGAAGAATACTTGTTTGTCATTTGGTTGATTACTATGAGGTGAAAAAGAAAAGAAAAAGAAAGAAAAAAAGTGAAAAAGAAAAAGAATAGAAAAAAATAATAGAAAACGGAAAATCCTTGAGAAAGGAAAGAAAATGAGTACGAATAATTGTGCGAATAAGTATGCTTCTTTGGTGTAAAATTTGGGTTGATGAAAAAGTTTAATTGAAATTTCGTTGTTTGAGCTTTTGTGAGTTGATCCCTCCCTTAGGTTTTGGCAAGTTTTTGTTTCGATTAGCTTTAGGAATTATCCCTTGTTTGATCACCCGATCATGCTACAACCTTGAAAGTCCTTTTGATTCTTGCTTTGTATTTTCAACATGATTTTATGATGAATGCATAATTTAGTCTATTGTTTGCAAGATAATTGGATGAGTGTCAACGTTCTTCACTTTTGTGTGTTTCATCCCTTGATGAATTTTTGCTAGGTGCGATTCATGATGTGAACTTGTATTGTTTTACAATGTTTTGTAATATTTTTGTACTTCGGACTCGTTTCGTTTACAAGTTGTCGTTCTAGGATAGTGGTAAGTATTTACTTTGTTTGTGTGTTTTTGTGTTGAACCGTACATTCGTTTGTGTTTTTCGAAACTTGTTAATTCACGATTCTTTGGTTTATTACTTTTGATTTTTTTGAGTTATTTGATTTTTGTTTGAGGACAAACAAGTTTTAGTTGGGGAGATTTTAATAAGTGTCAAATTGTAATTATTTGTGTTTATAGTTTTGCGGAACTTATCGTCTCTTTTCCTCAACTTATGCGTGAACGCGTACATTTTTGTTATATTTGTACATATTACATATTCTTTGCATTTTTTATTTATTTATGTATCATTTGATAGTTTTCTATTCATTTTGTAGGTATTGACGCGTATTTGGAGCATGAGCAATAAAGTGTCGAAGACACCGCTTCAAACGCGGGATTTTGAGCAATTCATCGGCGAATAAGGCTCAAAATAAGGATGATAAAATCATCAATTTGGTTGCCATTTATTCATTATTAGATAGATCATGGAATAATATTTTCGACGCTTCGAACGGGACGCAAATCGGAGTTACGGTTCCCAAGTTATGACCAAAATAAAATTTAATTTTTCTGTTGAGCAGGCTAAGCGGGCTTTACCGCGCTAAGCATGGTCTGGGAGCATTTCAAACAAGTTTGCAGAAGAGGGTCCGCTTAGCCTGGATTTTGGGGCTAAGCTCGGTTAGGAAAGTCATTAAATAGAGAAAAATCATATTTTTTAGGTTATGTCTTGAAGTTTTTTAGTTCCCAATCCATCACCAACCATTTTTTGGATAGATTAGCTTAGAAAACAACTATGGAGCTTGCATTTGGTTGATCGAAGATGGATTAATCATCGATCGGAGCTGACAAACTGGGAGATTTTTGGTTCATTTCTCTTCCCTTTGTGTATTCTCTGTTTGTTGGGTTTCGTATATGTATTTACTTTGAAATCGTGTATATTTATCGCCCATGGCGTCATATAAAACATGCTTTACAAATCTGTGTTGATTGGTGTCTTAGTATTTCATGTTGTTCTTTAGGCTTTAGGACTTGTTAACCTTATGATCACATAGCATGAACTGGTTTGTATTGTACGAGGAAATATATTATATTAAAAAGGCAATTGAATGAATGAAATGCTCCTCTATGTTAAAATGAAAAGGAAAACTCTGTATGAATGTCTTATGTTTTATCTTTAGATTATACACTTCTCATATGACGAAATGTTTTATCTACCTAGATAATTATGTGAACTATCCAATTGAAAAAGAAATTTTTGATGGCCATTTAGATCAGAAGCATGTGCAAAGTATAATTCTCATCTAAATAGTTTTCCCGTATTTAAAATTATACATTGCTAAAACCATGTCATACCAATATGGTTGCTGATATTTTTTCCTTTTCCCACTTTTAATTCATAAAGGTTGATGATAATAATATTTAAGATTAAGACCATGCAATAAATTATGCAGACCGTGAAACAAACAATGTTGATATTTTCTTTTTTAATGTAATCTTTTTTTTATTTTTAATCCTTCATAATTTAAACTTATCATTATATCTAATGACATTTTTACAAAGGAATTAAGATAATACGCATGCAATCTATGAACAACTTTAAGAGTATAAATAAACAAAAAAATTAACTTTTCAAATACGTGATTCGTTAGTATTTAGACTTCGTCTATTAACGGAAAAAAATTGTAATCTACGCACTAGTATCGATTTACAACAAAAATGTACATAGAGTTTGGCTTATAATATTAAAACATGAATAGTTATAACACTCACATCATCAAAGCTTTTATTCGGGTCAAGCGTTGCGACATCAAATAGTTATATTCCGTTATCGTTTAATGAACATAGAGTTTGTCCAGAAAGGTGGAAATCGAAGGACTTTATTACTTCTGTATGTGTAACATTATAGAGCTTGCACGGAGGCTGAAATATGAAACTGTGAAAACTAATTAATTCTAAATTACCTTTATTCTCTTTAAGTATGGATATGAAAATAAATAGAAATTACATAGTTGGAATCCCAAACATTTATAGCTTGATCAGCATAACTGGTAGCAAACTTATTGGATCCCGGGAGAAATCTAAATGCTGAGATGGTAAAGGAATCACTGAAGTGCAGTATACTCTTCGGTTTCCACGTAGCAAATCAAGGCTTAATATATAATATAATAGCGACCATTAAAGAGGTGATGTGAATTAATTAATGGAATGGAAAGAGAATATTGATTACTGGCCCCTAAGGAAGTGCTGCCACTTGCACCCACAATGTTTCTATCCCATAAAATATCACAACACAAAAGCTCTTAACCAGTGTGATACCCTAGCGTAACAAATAAAGTAAAATAAACAACTAATATAATATATCTCATGCTTGGAAAAAAATTATAATATGAAATGAATTTATTTGAGCAGAACTGGAGTTGTCTTGGATACTCATAGATCGGATATTATTAGTCCACAGATTGATTGTTATCTACATTTTGACCGATAGTTCCAACTTCAAATGAAATATTGGTTCATATTGAATTATATGATGAAATGCAAAAATCTTACAAGAATCCATGTGCTTGTTCATCATATGCTAAACAATCACAACAAATGAATAAAAAATAAGAAACACGTTGAAGATTCTTGATAAAAATCAAAGAAAAAAATCATAACTCTCATAAATGTAATCAAATTGAAAGAAAAACTAGAAATAGATAGTAGATTCTTTGGAAAAATCAACGAACAAAAAACATCCCACAAAAACAAAAAGGTGAAATTCATACCTTGGGGGATTTCCCCACTAATTCCACAGTTTTGTGGTTTGAGTTTTTACCTTTCCCTAGAAAGTAGGGAGTATTCATACTTTAATGTTGGTTGAATTCAAGTTGGGAAGAAAAATACTTGTTTGTCATTTGGTTGATTACTATAAGGTGAAAAAGAAAAGAAAAAGAAAGAAAAATGTGAAAAAGAAAAAAATAATAGAAAACAGAAAATCCTTGAGAAAGCAAAGAAAATGAGTACGAATAATTATGCGAGTAATTATGGTTCTTTGGGGTAAAATTTGGGTTGATGGAGAAGTTTAATTGAAATTCCGTTGTTTGAGCTTTTGTGAGTTGATCCCTCCCTTAGATTTTGGCAAGTTTTTGTTTCGATTAGCTTTAGGAATTATCCCTTATTTGATCACCCGATCATGCTACAACCTTGAAAGTCCTTTTGATTCTTGCTTTGTATTTTCAACATGATTTTATGATGAATGCATAATTTAGTCTATTGTTTGCAAGATAATTGGATGAGTGTCAACGTTCTTCACTTTTGTGTGTTTTCATCCCTTGATGAATTTTTGCTATGTGTGCAGGGACGAACCTATTCATAGGCAGGGTGTGGCTATAGCCACACCAGATTTTTCAATTTTTTTTCTTTATATTATATAAATAGTTTATTATTATTAAATTAATTAATAAAGGAAAGAAACTTACCACATACATGTCATTTTTCTCTCTCTTATAGTAAGTTATAACATCTCTTCCTCTCACTTTTCTCTCACTCACATTAATTTTTCTTTATCTTCTTTTCAAACTCCACGATCTTTCACATTTATTAATTTAATATTCCTTTTTCTTCTCCAATTTTTTCATTAACCTTTGTTGGATTTATTTATGGGTAATTAAAAATCAAAAAGAAAGTTAATATTTCAAGTTTCTCTCAATCTTTTCTCCTTTTTGAGTTAAACTCTAAAACTCTAATTTTTTTTTAAAAAAAATCAATTTTCTTAATTTCTCATAAATCATTCTCTTTATAGTATATCACTTCTTATTCTTTTTACCTTTTGAGCTAAGCCATAAAACCCCAATTTATTAAATAAAATCAATTTTATCAATTTCTCATAAATCAAAACTATAGAAAATTGTTAGCAATCATGTTCTTGGAACAATTAACAATCATGTTATTTGAGCTATTTTCAAGAAATGGATAGTAGACGATTTTCATTATAAATGTATTTATTTAAACAATATAATTTCTCTTTTTTTTAAATACAATTTAGTTCATAATTTCTTTTAGGGTTAAATACATTTTTAGTCCCTATAAATATTCGACCCTGCATTTTTAGCCCCTATAAAATTTTCTTTTAATGAATGGTCCTTATAAAATTATTATGCACCTAGCCTTACTAATATTTAATGTCTGGATCCGCCCCTGTAGGTGTGATTCATGATGTGAACCTGTATTGTTTTACAATGTTTTGTAATATTTTTGTACTTCGGACTCGTTTCGTTTACATGTTGTCGTTCTAGGATAGTGGTAAGTATTTACTTTGTTTGTGCGTTTTTGTGTTGAACCATACATTCGTTTTTGTTTTTCGAAACTTGTTAATTCACGATTCTTTGGTTTATTACTTTTGATTTTTTTGAGTAATTTTATTTTTGTTTGAGAACAAACAAGTTTTAATTGGGGAGAGTTTAATAAGTGTTAAATTTTAATTATTTGTGTTTATAGTTTTACGGAACTTGTCGTCTCTTTTTCCTCAACTTATGCGTGAAAACGCGTACATTTTCGTTATATTTGTACATATTACATATTCTTTGCATTTTATTTATTTATGTATCATTTGATAGTTTTCTACTCATTTTGTAGGTATTGACGCGTATTTGGAGCATGAGCAATAAAGTGTCGAAGACACCGCTTCAAATGCGCGATTTTGAGCAATTCATCGGCGGATAAGGCTCAAAAAGGATGATAAAATCATCAATTTGTTTGCCATTAATTCATTATTAGATAGATCATGGAATAAGATTTTCGACGCTTCGAACCGGACGCAAATCGGAGTTACGGTTCCCAAGTTATGACCAAAATAAAATTTAATTTTTCTGTTGAGCAGGCTAAGCGGGCTTTACCGCGCTAAGCATGGTCTGGGAGCATTTCAAACAAGTTTGGCAGAAGAGGGTCCGCTTAGCCTGGATTTTGGGGCTAAGCGCGGTTAAGAAAGTCATTAAATAGAGAAAAATCATATTTTTTAGGTTATGTCTTGGGGTTTTTTAGTTCCCAATCCATCACCAACCATTTTTTGGATAGATTAGCTTAGAAAACAACTATGGAGCTTGCATTTGGTTGATCGAAGATGGATTAATCATCGATCGGAGCTGACAAACTGGGAGATTTTTGGTTCATTTATCTTCCTCTTTGTGTATTCTCTATTTGTTAGGTTTCGTATATGTATTTACTTTGAACTCATGTATATTTATCGCCCATGGCGTTATATAAAACTTGCTTTACAAATCTGTGTTGATTGGTGTCTTAGTATTTCATGTTGTTCTTTATGCTTTAGGACTTGTTAACCTTATGATCAAATAGCATGAACTGGTTTGTATTGTATGAGGAAATATATTATATTAAAAAGGCAATTGAATGAATGAAATGCTCCTCTATGTTAGAATGAAAAGGAAAACTTTGTATGAATGTCTTCTGTTTTATCTTTAGATTATACACTTCTCATATGACGAAATGTTTTATCTACCTAGATAATTATGTGAACTATCCAATTGAAAAACAAATTTTTGATGGCCATTTAGATCAGAAGCATGTGCAAAGTATAATTCTCATCTAAATAGTTTTCCCCGTATTTAAAATTATACATTGCTAAAACCATGTCATACCAATATGGTTGCTGATATTTTTTCCTTTTCCCACTTTTAATTCATAAAAGTTGATGATAATACTATTTAAGATTAAGACCATGCAATCAATTATGCAGACCGTGAAACAAACAATGTTGATATTTTCTTCTTTTAATGTAATCTTTTTTTTAATTTTTAATCCTTCATAATTTAAACTTATCATTATTTCTAATGACATTTTTACAAATGAATTAAGATAATACGCATGCAAGCTATGAACAACTTTAAGAGTATAAACAAACAAAAAAATGAACTTTTCAAATACCTGATTCGTGAATATTTAGACTTACTCTATAAACAGAAAACAATTGTAATCTACATACTAGTATCGATTTGCAACAAAAATGTAAAAAATAGCTCAGCTACTATTGAAGAACAGAAACATCATAGCTAATACTAGTATCAATTTACAACAAAAAAGTAAAAACAGCTCATCTGCTATTGAAGAACGGAAACATCATAGCTAATACTAGTATCGATTTATAACAAAAAAGTAAAAACAGCTCAGGTACTATTGAAGAACAGAAAAATCATAGCTAGAACTAGAACTTTATTTCCATATTGTCACAGCACCATCATTGCTAGTTGATACCATTAACTTAGTTCCGGATGTACTACCTACTAATCCAGTAATTTCTTGATCAGAAGCACGTGTCAAACACGATGTCATATCATCAAGCGTAAGCGACTCCAACCACTGCATTAGCAATTAAATTTACTATATGCAATAGCAATAAAAAATAAGAAATTTATGCGACGGAAGGAAGCGTTTACTTCAAAATAACCTATCACTACGACCCTAGGGTTTAGCGGATGAAAGATGACAGATTGGAATTTTCTGCCATTGGATAGATATTGAGGGCAAGAATCCGGCGTTCCCATCACCCACACCCTCAATTCATACTCAGTCACTAAAGCCAACATTTGTCCACTTATATCTCAACCTAGGGATTTAACATCATTAATATGTCCCCGCATATGTATAAGTGATATAATATATTCCATGAGGATATCAATACTAATTATAGTAACATAGTGTGTTACATGTGAATTCACCTTAAATTTGTTAACAACGTCAAATTTTGGATAATCAAGAATACTGATAAAATTTCCCTTAGCAATTTCCAAAAGGCTCCCAGATCCGTGTTGAAATCTGATAATGTTTCAACCTTGCTGAAATATATGTATTTCGTTATTGTTGGATGAACACAGAGTTTGGCTCATAATATTAAAACATGAATAGTTATAACACTCACATCATCAAAGCTGTTATTCGGGTTAAGCATTGCGACATCAAATAGTTGTATTCCGTTATCGTTGCATGAACATAGAATTTGGCCTGAAAGGTGGAAATAAAAGGACTTTATTACTTTTGTATGTGTAACATTATAGAGCTTGCACGGAGGCTGAAAGATGAAACTGTGAAAACTAATTAATTCTAAGTTACCTTTATTATCTTTAAGTATGGATATGAAAATAAAGAGAAACTACATAGTTGGCATCCTAGACAGTTATAGCTTGATCATCTCAACTGGTAGCAAACTTATTGGATTCGGGGAGAAATCTAATTGCTGAGATGGTAGAGGAATCAGACTGAAGTGTAGTATACTCTTCGGTTTCGACGTAGCAAATCAAAGGCTTAATATATAATATAATAGAGACCATTAGAGAGGTGATGTGAATTAATTAATTGAATGGAAAGAGAATATTGATTATTGACCCCTAAGGCAGTCCTACCACTTGCAACCACAATATTTTCATCCCATGAAATATCACAACACAAAAGCTCATAACCAGTATGATACCCTAGTGTAACAAATAAAGTAAAATAAACAACTAATATAATATATCTCATGCTTGGAAAAAAATTCTAATATGAAATGAATTTACTTGAGCGAAACTGAAGTTGTCTTGGATACTCATAGATTAGATAATAGTCCATGGATTGATTATTGTCTACACTCTGACCGATAGTTCCAACTTCGAATGCAATATTGGTGGAGATTGCATTATATGATGAAATGCAAAAATCGTACAAGAATCCACGTGCTTATTCACCACATCGTGAACAATCACAACAAATGAATAAAAAATAAGAAACTCGTTGAAGATTCTAGATTAAAATCAATCAAGAAAAAAACTCTAACTCTCATAAATGTAATCTCATTGACGCGTATTTGGAGCATGAACAATAAAGTGTCGAAGACACCGCTTCAAATGCGTGATTTTGAGCAATTCATCGACGGATAAGCCTCAAAATAAGGATGATAAAATCATCAATTTGGTTGCCATTTATTTATTTTTAGATAGATCATGGAATAAGTTTTTCAACGCTTCGAACCGGACGCAGATCGGAGTTACGGCTCTCAAGCTATGACCAAAACAAAATTTCATTTTTCTGTTGAGTGGGCTTAACCGCGCTAAGTGCGGTCTGGGAGCATTTCAGAAAAGTTTGGCAGAAGAGGGTCCGGTTAGCCCAGATTTTGGCACTAAGCGCGGTTTGGAAAGTCATTAAATAGGGAAAATCATATTTTTAGGTTATGTTCTGGGGTGGTGTTTTTGTTCCTAATCCTTCACCAACCATGTTTTGGATAGATTAGCTTAGAAAACAACTATGGAGCTTGCATTTGATTGATCGAAGGGGGATTAATCATCGATTTTAGCTGACTAAGCGGGAGATTTTTAGTTCATTTCTCTTCCTCTTTATGTATTCTCTATTTGTTGGGTTTTGTATATGAATTTTCTTTGAACTCATGTATATTTGTCGCCCATGGCGTTATATAAACTTGCTTTACACATCTGTGTTGATTGTTGTCTTAGATTTTTCTCTATAAACTTGCTTTACATATCATTATCTAGGATGATTATCTGTTAGTTTATGGATTCTAGAGATAGATTTAGAGCTAACAATCTTTATGGGTGTCAAAACTTAATGCTTTCGTGTGGTTGTGTCGATTGAGAGATTGTCGATGCAATTGATATGTATATCTACTGTGTTGTTGAGGTTGGCTGAGAGATCTTTGCCGAGATTATATAGTAGTTCTCTCTACTTTGGGTTAGAAATGACTTAGAGTGTGAGTGATGTTGGATGACATTGATGAGTATTATAGGTTAAGTGTAACCGGTCGATGAGTTTAAGTTTGTGAGAAGTAGATTGTATGCAATGCATGATAAATCTTATCTTTCCGAAGAATGAATTCTTTTGTGTTGATATTTTCTTTTCCATTTTTTATACTTTTTTCATTTAAACCCATGCTCAAAAACATAGAAACCGTTGAACGGCAATCTAACGACCATCTTTATGGACACGATAATTCCCAGAGTAATACTTCCAAAACTTTTGTTGCTTGCCGCTATACAGCTTCAACACCCATCTAACCCTCTAACATTGAAGGACCTAATAATCATTGGAGACTTTCTCTCTCCCTATTTCTCTTATTCAAAACATCTATCTCTTCTAACTTAACCAATTTCTCAATCTCACGAGAGTTAACTTGAGAGAAAGAAAATCCAAACCCTTTAAACTTGACTAAGATCTGATATGTTTCCTATGAAGAAGACCTCGAAAGGTCATCCACACTATGATACTTAAGGCTTAATTAAATCATTGGATGAATTTGAGAAAAATTTGATTAAGTGTGTCCCACCACAACAAGTCTCTCATACATTTAACCAAAATGCTAACTAACACCCCATCAACAAATAAAAAATAGTTAGGAGAAAGTTGTATATGCTCACCTGAATCTCTCATCTGAAAGGAAGGCACTGTCGACACTCGCCTTCTAGCAACCTGCACTTGAGAGAGATCCTCTGTTCAATCTTCAAAATAAAACTTCACAAAGTAAATAACCAACAACCGTCATCTCAAATTCCTGTGAAGAAATTCCAATGATTTAACCTACCTCCAAATTATATATTTTGTAGTTCAATTCATCAAATTTCTAACATTAAACTTCAACTTTGTTACTTCTAATTTTGAATTACAAGAATTGAGTGAACTCTAATAAAACTACACAGTCACCTAAGACAAACCATTGACACCTTTATTTGAATTTTTTTAGAATAACCACTATTTTCAAAAAAAATAACGTAAATAACCAATGTTTCAAAAAAATTACATAAATGACCATTTCTTTTACTCATATTACATATTTTCGCCATCCTAGGTGCCGAATACACCTAAAAAAAGACCAAGTCACCACCCTATGTGGTGATAATAGTTAAATTTAAATGTTTTGTAAATTGTGGCGGTTCAAAACCGCGGCAAAGTTGAATTTTTTTTATTTTTTTGTAAATTGTGGCCTGCCACAATTTTTAAAATTTTAAATTTAAGTGTTGTTGCCACATGGGGTGACGACTTGGTCTCTTTTTTAGGTGTATTCGCCAATTAGGATGGCGACAATGTGTAAAATGAGCGAAAAAATGGTTATTTATGTAATTTTTTTGAAACATTGATTATTTATATAATTTTTTTGAAAATAGTGGTTATTTTAAAAAAAAAAAAATCTCTTTATTTTTAATCTTGATCGAGTCATGCTTTATTCCCCCAAGAAAAGACAATACGCACACCACATATTACATATGCGTGTTGAATACATAAAATATCGCAAACTTTTTATGTATCACAAATTTTTTATGCATGGAAAATATTTTCTATAAAATTTTAGTAAGTTAGAGAGGATGTAAACAGAAAAAAATTGTCTCTTCAAAAAAAAATACTAGGGGATTGTATGTGAATCGGTATACTTGTTCTCATTTTTATTTTTAATTAATTTAAACTATTGATTAAATTTAACCGTACATTTTATGTGTTCTATCCGTAAGAAATTTAATTAAACAAAAAATAAGATACTCGATTTGAAAAAACAAAAAATAAGAATCCATGAGTCATTTATTCATCCATTATATACACTATAACGTCATTGATATTAGAATCTGAAAGGATTGCAACTTCTAATTTTAAATTACAAGGATTGAAAATCTAACAAAACTACATAATCACTTAACACAAATCAATGACACATTTCTATAGTCTTTAGTCATGTTTTACTTCACAAGAAAATACATATCATGGATTGAAAGTGTCTGTACTAGGTAGACTTATTTCCTTAAGGATGTTTTTTCATTTTTTTTCATATTTAGTAGCTATTGCCATAAGAGGATATTTTCTATGACAAGTAAAGCTAACAACTTCAGACATGTCCAAATCCTCCCCTGCAACTCCATTACCCAATTTCCAATCAAATTGACAAACAAGGTTTGCTAGCACTAACTCATTCACAGCAATAGCAAACAACATTCCAGGACAACCCCTTCTTCCAGCTCCAAATGGTATAAGTTCAAAATCCAATCCTTTGAAATCTGTTGAACAATTCATAAACCTTTCTGGTTTAAACTCTAGAGGTTCATCCCAACTTGAAGGGTCTCTCGCAATAGCCCAAGCATTGACAATTACCTGTGTTCCAGCCGCAATGTCATAGCCATTCACTTTGATATCTTCCATACATCTCCGAGGGACTAACAGTGGAATCGGAACATGCAGGCGAAGTGTTTCTTTGATCACTGCCTTCAAGTAGTTCATCTTAACCAAATCTTCTTCAGATACATGAGTTCTGTTACCAACCATGGTTCTCACTTCATCTTGCAATTTATGCATCACGGTTTGGTTTCTTAACAGTTCTGTCATTGCCCACTCTAGGACTGTGTACGTAGTATCAGTACCTGCAGCAAACATGTCCTGCAGAGAAATAACAGTATCATTTATACTACTATTATAAGTAGTATAATCAAAAGTTTAAAAAAATAAGTGATTTCTTACCAGTAATAAACCCTTTATTGCAGTTCTATCAAATAAGAAACCAGTATCATTGCTCTTTTGAACCGAAAGCAAAATGTCCACAAAATCATTGTTTTCATCACCAACATTTCCATCAAATTTCTTACCACTAATGTGCTCTTCAATTACTTCCTCAAAAAACTCATCCAAACGTTTGGCCACTTTCTCTGCCTTGCTATAGAAGCCATTAACCTTTCCCAACCAATTAAGCCAAGGTATATAATCTCCTATAAAGAAAGTACCTATTAACTCTCCAAACTCCAACATAAGCTCAGGAAAAACTCCACCTTTTTCACCGTATCTTTTTCCTAGAGCTACCCTACATGTTATATCATTAGTAACTGTAGAACACAACTCAGATAAATTCACACAAGAACTCTCCTCTTGAATAACTTGCATCAGTTTTGCTGTTTCTTCCTCTCTAACACGACGATAAGATTGAACTCTTTTATTACTCAGAAGATGTAACACACATAGACTCCTTACTTGTCTCCAATACTCACCATATGCACAGCTTGCCACATCGTTGGAGCCATACAACATGATATCATAGGTTTTACGCTGCGGCCTATCACAGAAAACCAAATCATGAGTTTTCATTACTTTACATGCTGCATCAGCAGAGGAAACTACAACCACTGGCACCTTCCCAAAATAAAGAAGCATTAAAGGTCCATATTTTTGAGCTAAAGTTTGGAGTGTGCGGTGAGGAAATAAGCCAAGTTGATGGAGATTGCCAAGCAGAGGAAATCTTGGAGGTGAAGGTGGTAAGTTTTTTTTGGTAGCAGAATTGTTGGAATACCATTTGATAATGAAGAAAAGAGAGATTAATAGTGGAAAGATGGCGAAGAAAAGCATAGGTGATAATGAATATAAGTTTTTCAGTGAGAGAGAACTTGGCAGAAAGACTGACATGGGATCTGGAAGATTGTGATTTTCTGTGAAAGATAGACATGTGCTGTGCATTCTATTTCTTCTTATATTAGCAATTATATAGTATTTTATTTGCAAACGGATGATGATGGAACAACAATTTCTTAGAAGAGGTGTTTTTTGTCTGCTTGGAACCGTTTATCTCTACAGAATGGTTTTCTTAGAAAGGATGGGAGAGAAATAGCTCTATATTTTCTTTGTTAAACTTCTCCTTTGACTCGTATAATGATGAGCTTATGATTTTCAGTAACACTATAGTACATAATAACAATGTCCACTATGGGAACACTATTACAGCTTATGTATTACATAGCTTTTTCTAAAAGAGTTAAAATTATTACACAACTCTCTGCTACTAAGTTGATTAGGTATCAAGTTGCTGAAAAATAAAGGACTGAGAAATTGAAATGGACTATATGAGCTTCTAATACATGAATATGGATGAATAAACTAAAATATCAAAAAAAAAAAAATACAACTATTGATTACACACAGACTATGCTAGGAATGCATCCGGCTTTTGATTTTTGTATTCTAGCATTTCCGAATCACCAGCACGGTGATATAAAATAAATGTAAGAGCATTGGAAGCAGCGCATAAATGTTGGTCGGATTCCAATGATGTGAGCTGCAGTAACTCCATTTCCGTCGGAGTAGCAACAAATCCTAAAGCAAGATGTGGCTGTACAGAGTTTTTCATTTGATCTTTCACCGAATTCTACATGATTCAATTACCTCGCTAACAGTTTTATGAGTCTCTGGTGAAATCATGTCCAAAGACAGATGAAATTCCTGCAGATAAAAACAGTAACGGTATTAAAAAGGGAACCCCGGGCATCTATTAAGATTAAGCAGGCCATGGTATTATGACTATTAGGGTACATACCACAAATCTGTCCAGCACAGGTACAAGACTGGCCAGGTTGTGATCTGGAAGATTGTCAGCAATTGATTCGCGAATGCTCTTGCTGGAGATGGAGATCAAAAGAGTAAATAGGGGCCCTTAATATATGCAACTAAAAAATGAGCAAAAGGGAATTGAAAAGCAAAAAGAAATAAACCTTTCAGTGGAAAGAAATGCTAGAAGCAACGCAGAGTAAGCTTCGACAATCATTTTCTCAGCTTCTTTTTCACCTTGTAGAACAGCTTCCTCATCATGCTGCAGGATGAAAACAAGATTATTTAAAACATATCAATCACAATCTAATTTCAAATATTTTCACCCCTATTACATGTCTTGAGTGATGAGTTAGACCAACTTTAAGTGTTTCCACTATTGATAATTAGATAAGTATAATGGTCACAAATCATATGAGGGGTATGTTGGAAGCCTATTCCCAGTGTTTTCCATAAGCATCGAATTGCATCTCCATGTCAGAGTAAAATAAAATCAGGCAAGAATTTGAACTTCCTTTCTCCTTACCCTTGGTATTTATTCGTTTAAATTAACCTACTACTTTTTGATAAGGAACGACAGACGTGTGTATCGGAAACAACGTGTGAAACAAGAATTCTAAGGAAAACGCCACCCACCAGTTCAAATTTTTTTTCCTCCCCAGCTGCCACCTCACTTTCACCTTTGTTAGCTAAGAAAATAGAGCATAATAATTGAATAACATCCCGCCGAACTTCCTGGTACAAGCCTTTTGAAGAAGGTAGTAGAACACTGGCTGCTGCAAGCCGTGATCTGCAAAAGAAGAGTGACAAATCTTGAATGGGATAGACATTATTTTACAATGCCAAACTAGTTCATATTCAACTTCCAGTCCAGAAATAGATCAAATTACCTGTTTTGACTGTCCTTCTCAACCAGATTTACAAGCAAACCCAGAATAGCAACAAGAAAATCCAACTCGTGATCATTTAGAAGCCTATCACCACATAGATGGTCCTTTTCAGTTCTCAAAGAATTTTCTTTTATTTGAGCAAAGGATGGCGATGAGCTAAAAGAAGGGAAATGACCAGCAATTAACATAGACATAGCCTCTAGTCCTCCATTGGCAGCAATTAGTTGACAGCCAATAGGGTTGTCATTAGTCAAATTCATCAGCACCTACAATAACAGCACCAGTTGGACTATATATCAATTTCAACAGGGAACAATTTCAATTTAAACCAAATTTACACGGACTAAAACATAAAACTAGGACCAAAAGTAAAATAAAATATATTTAAACCAAATTTAGGGACTAAAACCAAAATGATATATTTAAACCAAAATTTAGGGACTAAAACAAAGTGATATATTTGCAGCGATCAAATATATATTTAAACGAAAAAAATAAAATGAGGGATGAATAGAGACCTGTATATACTAGTTCTACAAATAGGGATATCAGTAATACAAGAGTTACATACAACACAAATTTCTTTAAGGGGTTAGTATAATGTATAAGTATAACACTGACATAAACAACTCAAGGTTGCAACTACACATAAACCATAACTACATATGATCTGATGGGTAACCAAATTCTCCACCTCCACCACTTAATTATCCATAAATTTATGAGAAAACATTGACATAAATGATACATAGAAAACACTAAATCCAGTAAAATACCTTAACAGCAGTAAGAAGGCAATCACTTAGAAGGCTAGAATCTTCTTCATAACTGATGTCAGAACTGGAACAATTGATGTTCCCATCACTTGATTCTTGTTGACTCATTTTGGTTTGCAATTGATGCTCATTTTCATGACTCATTTTGGTTTGCAATTGATGTTCATTTTCATGACTCATTTTGGTTTGTGATTGATGTTCATTTTCTTGACTCATTTTGGTTTGTGATAGACGTTCATTTTCAAATTTTCTATTTGCTACCTTATGTTTTTTAGAATGAGATGGTTTGTGTTTCCCCGATAGTAGGTCCCACTGAGAGGGCACAATGTCATCCTCATCAAATGCAAAGGGATCATGGTTATCTTCCAAAATTACAACCGGGGTACGTTCCGTAAAGTGAACATTCTTCCTAGAACTATTTAGGGTCATAGGTTTTTGACAGTATGAACTCTTTGATAATCCACTGTCATCCTGATCAAATGCAAATGGATCTTGGCTATCTTCCAAGTTTACAACCGGGGTACCTTTCGTAAACTGAACATTCTTCCTGGAATTATTTAGGGTCATGGATTTTTGACAATATGAACTCTTTGACAAGCCACTGTCATCCTCATCAAATGCAAAAGGATCTTGGCTATCTTCCAAGACTACAACTGGGGGGCCTTCAGAAAAGTGAACACTCTTCCTGAAAATATTTTGGATCGGGGATTTTTTATGACACGAACTCTTTGATAAACCACTGGAAGACCCAGACGTACATGAATTGATCCTCATCTTTAGTGAGTATGTATCAGTTGTTGATGTGCTGGGAGTTTCAGAAACAGACAGCGACCTTTCCAACCGAGCACATGTCAACAGTTGGGTGTTATGAGAAACGTTAGAATTCTTAATAGAAGAGGCCCTCTCCTCATCATAGTAATTCCTACTCTCCACGCCAATGTAACTACTATCGGAACTGATGGATATAGGTTTATTCTCTGCAAATTCAAATGAAAGAGCATTCAAAAAATATGTAGACAAACTTATTCGGCAAAGCATATTCAAATCCAAATGATTTGCAATGACTGATTTAACTTTAAGAAGCTAGAAAGAACACAACAGCTTAACATAAACCCAAATAATTTGGAAGAAAGAGTTATAGAACACAGTTAAATACAAGACAAGGATGGTCATTCTATACATCACCACACCCTGAATAAACAATCTGTGATCCTAATCCTAATGGCATTGCTCACTTTTTTTCAGATTAAAATTTTTAAAATAATTCCTTCCCAACAACAATAAAATCAAATCAAGGGTTAAGATATGACATCTTTCAGGAAACACAGGTGAAGTAACTTTGTGAAGCACAATATCAAATGGTAAACTAGTGTTCAGTAAAGAAACTGTCTCGGTGAAAAACTGATTTTTGCTATTAAAACATAAATGTAAAGTTCATCAGATGGACGGAACCTCTGGCCCAAATCCATTCCCTATTATTTCTTAATTCATGACCTATTACGCAATATTTATCCTTTCCCTCTGATAATCTCAGTTCTAATGAAGATGAATTTTCCCTTTATTTACAACTCTACACTCTTCACCCGGGTGTATTTATCCTTTCACTTCCAATCCTCCGAGTACATTTAACTCAATAATAAGCTCTATCTCAATCAGCACATTTTTCCACATGTTATTGACAAGACATAAAGAAATAATAGGTGTACCCCTCCTCAAAAAGGAAAACAGTTGAAGCAATAGTTTCTGTCTAGAAAAAAAAGGATACAGCAACTGATCAGAAACAAGAGCTGCATGACCAAATTATAAAAATCTAGTACCTTTAGAGTCTCTGAGCTGATCCAATTCAGAATCATCACTGAGCATAGAGAAAGAGTCATTAAGCTTGGCAACAGTGGACACATCAGACGCACTCTGACGCAAACATAGATCTATGAAATAGAAGTTTTCGGCATAAATGAGAAAGGGGAGAAAAGCTATAATCCAACAAAAATGTAAACTACTAAAATAAAGTTATTAAATAAGGAAAAAGCAGCAAGTCAGAGGTTACCCCTTTGTATGATCATTACCTGAGAGCATCTTTATGACAATTAAAATCAGCTCCGTAAATGACAACGGGCTAGCCTTGGGACTCAACTTTCTTTTCAATCCAAGTAAATGAGTCTATAATGAGAAAGTATAAGATTGATAAATTAACAAATTCACCAAGCTACAAATGCATCAAAAATTGCAGTATGCATAACAGATGCAAAGTCACATATGCAAAACCCAAGGCAACAAAAACTAAATCAATAAAGAAAGAAACATTTAATACAGGGTAAAGAACACATGTCAACCTGATTGTCTTTGCTTAGAAAAGTAGCATTTTCCATTATCTTCAGGCACTTGAGAAGCAAGGTTAGACATTTTAAGCGTTGATCATTTTTCAAATCTTTGGCAGACCGAGAACTATAATTCTTCCAATTCTGAAAGACAATTCCATGGATTTCAGATGATTTTTTATTTAAGGATAAAAATATAAAAGAATTGGCGATTGATTGTCGTAATATCACATCTCAGAGCAAGAAATATCCATCAGAAAATGTTTTCCCTGTTATTGACCATATATTTTTGAACTTGAACTAATATACAAGCACACACCTCCAAATCAGAATGACAACTCATAGTGACTTCAAAAACTGCATCAAGTCCTCCGTGCTCCCTTAGTTTTTCCTTAAAATTTCCACCAGTCTTCCGTACAGCACCAGAGGTTTCTGTACAAGTGTAGTTCCCATTAGCATAACATCCAAAAAATATAAAAGAAAATCAGTAAAAGATTCAATTTAGAAGTTCTGTAGAATAATATGTACAGTTAGCTGAACCACGGAATACTACTAAAGTATATGTGTTAGTTCCAGGTATCATTAACTTTTAACTTGAACTATGGGGAAATACATAGAGAAATAGAACTCTCTAGAATTTAGCTTCAGTGGACATGAAACTCATGAATTTTCAATATCAGGACGGCACACCAAGAAACTGAGAAGAAATAAAAGTAGGAAGATTGATTGCAAAATCTCTTTACTAATGAGTTCTAAACCGTTAGCAATGTTATACTTGAACAAATTTGGCTATGTTATTTTTGCACAATGAGATCAACATTTGCATTAGAAGAATCAGATAAGGTTATATTAACTACTCTTTATTATACCATCAAGAGAAATGGCAGATAAACAAGCCTTCTCCATAGTCAGCAATGTTAACCATTTTGGGCATAACTCTGGCCTTTCAGTCCCAGTGTTATTTTGACAAGTTGCTTTTAGATCTTTGCAATTAACTAGAACTTCTTGGACTTTAGAAAAAATTACACCAGAGCTGGAGTCAAATTTTGACGTCGTTTTTTTTAGCATGTCATTGTTCTGACGCAGTGATAGAAGTTTAGAGCCAATGTTCGGTGCTTTGTCTTTAATATCTGTAGATACAATTGGTCTTAACAACTTGATTAGAAATTTAACACAAGACGGTGATTCAAGGAGATGATCATCTTGACCCTGAGACAAAAGCATAGCCAGTAAAAATTAGGGGAAACAGTCAATCTGTAAATTGATAAATTAGACTCCAAGTCAAGTACCAGAACAGAGCTACATGCAACAGAATAATAACTTCAGAAATCAAAACGCAAAAAAATTAATAATAATAATAAACAATAAACACTTTTTTAATTGTTACTTCATGACAAAAATTATATTATTATATTTAAATTGGGGACTGTAATGTTGGAATGTGAATGCCCAACAAAATTAGTTTAGCAGATATTTTAATTGTGAAGTCTAGGATACATTAAGAAAGTAACAATACATCAGTTTCACTGTTCTTTTCAACTCAGAATCACGATTGAAAATCTACACATGCCAAACCATAGGTTATTTATAATTCAATGCAACTGCAATATCACAAATAAAAGACAACTTACATCACTAGTCAGAATGTAGAAAAGGGTTGCAGCTGCAAGAATGCTGGGAGAATCATCGAGACTTAGGCCTAAAAGAGCATCAACTATTGTCTTTGCCATCCTATAAATAAAGCATAAAAATTGATATTTTATCAGCTAAACATACATACTGGTATATTTCCTATACGAGAGTTCAATCCATGCACTCAGTTTAAAATTCCAAACTAAAATAAATATCTATAGAAAAGTAAATACTAAAGACCATCCTGTGTCTGTCCTCACTCTCCCGACAATTACATAATACTCAGGCACATGATAAAAGCAGTAATAATATTCATTTCAATTGAGAATCTATGTGTAGAAAATTTTAATAGGCATGTAATCACTCCCAGAGGGTGGCTCGGGTGGGAAGCAAACTAGAGTTTAATGATTGAGAGGGCAAAGCTAACAGTGTCAAGGTTCAAGCCAGCGAGACAGCAAGTGTGAAACAACCTTATTGCCATGGCCGATAATTCATCTCACACCATTTGAAATGAATTATCACCCCTTTATGTCGTATTAGGATTCATTTGGAAAGTAACCAAAAAGATCACAAGCTGATGTTGAATCAGCCTAAACTAATCAATGATGGATCAAAGTACTAACCCAGTAACCCTCTAAGTTCTTCGCAAACTGCATTAATAAAAATTTAAATAGACAACCAAATTTAACCAAAATTTGGAAGTGCCCACATTTGAAACCTCGAATACACATCCACTGGAACAAAACAAGAAACTAACAACATTAAACAAAAAAAATAAAACACTCGACTTCACCCAGCCTAAATTCAAAATTTTGATAAAAACCCAACAAAAAGAACATAAAAGAAGAAATTCTGATAAACCCATTTTACGTTGAACAGAGATATTTGAAATTCAAAAGAAACCCAGAATTTTCGCAAGAAATTAACATACCCCTGAGAGCGAAGAAGCCTTCGCTGCTGCGTGGTGGCACAGATTGACAAAAGAGAAACCAAACTAGATCTTCTGATCCGTACAGGTTGACCCTTACGTAGTCCATCGAGAGCGAAATTAACCTCATCCACATGCTCCATCATCTCCCCAAACTCCTGCGCCTCCATCAGCGTTGACGTCGACGGAAAAGAGAATCCGTTCGTTGCGGCTACACCCTTTGCCCTCTTTGCCTCCCGGCGATCTGCTCCGTACAAATCGTCAATCGAATTGGGGTCGGAATCGAATAAAGACCACTGAGAGGAAGAATCTTGGGAAGAGAAAGCGAATCCCCCGAAGTGGGTGTCTTGTTCTTGGTTAAGAGCGTTTGTTGAAAAGGGCTCTGATACGTCGTCGTTTAGAGAAGAGCCAGAGCACGTTTCGGAAATCGATCTATTGCGTCGACCGTATGTGCGAACAATCATGTTGATTCCGGGATCGGAGATCGGTGGTTTATGGTGGTTGGTACTGGTAGGTGACGGCTATGAAGATAGATGAAGATTTGGCATTTTTCGACAAGATGAGGGTTTTTCGGTAAATTTGTCAAAAAGAAAAGGGGAAAGAAAGAAGAAAAATTGAGCTTGTTGAGCTGAACGAAGAACGCGAAGAACAAGAGGAAGAAGATGAAGGAGAATTGAAGGAAGAAGAAGAAGATCTATGAGAAAAATTTGAATTTTTGTTTATGAAATTGCGTGCAAATTTGAATCGATGGGCCAGTGTAGTGTTTTTTATCCGGTAAACCCAGTGACATCCGATGAGGCTGCTTTCGTCATTTCCAAGATTTCTATCTTTTTTCTTGCTTTAGTGAAATGGATTTTATTTTAATTTTTGAATTTAAATATTCAAAAATCTTTTTAAACAGTTTTTGTTTGAATTTCTAAAACAAAAAACTCTTTTTTCGAAATAAAAGTTAAAAAATATATATTGTTTACAACTTTTTAAACCAAATTAATTTGGTTTCCATAACTTTATTTTATGAAAGGCGAATACTTCAAGCAAGTATTTATACTTCTTTATTTTTAATTTTTTTTGAAAATTATTTATATTTAAATTTAATTTTAATAAAAATATTATTAATTTATAAAACATTAATGAATCTAATAATTTATAAGTCTAAAGAAAAATCTATGTAAAAGTAGTTGTTTGGAATTTTTATAATGAGTTATTAGTGAAAGTTATAGTGCATTAACAGCAAAAACAATAGGTCTATAGCATCTTGTGATAAAGGAGCATGTTTATCCGGTAGAAAATAGAGCAGACATTGTTGAGGATCTGGATTTAAAAATTTGGTACGTTATTTGTTTTGGAAGTATAATTGTCGGAGACGATTATTTTGAGAGTAGTATAAGTAGCGGGCTCATACATTGTAATCGATGTCGCAAAGTTTCATACATTCTTTTAATAAAACTGAAGTACTTGAGTCAAAGAGCGAAACAGTTTGTGAAAAACATGTATAGGTTTCTGTCATTACGTTGTTTCCTTAATTGAAACATTTGTTTTTGTTGTCTTTCATTTTCATTCTTGTATAATGTCATTTATTACACTTTACATATTCATCATTTACCAAAACTTTTCTTTAACTAAGTTTTTCGTTTATTTTGTCTTTATCCAAACAATTGCATTTAATTCACACACTATTTTTCATACAATTACTTGTCTCAGATTTCTTTCAAGATTACCGACCAACCCCATAAACCAACACGAGTCTTTTCAGCATCATTTATCCCCGACTCACACGCTTTCCATAAAAATTCCCAAAAGGTCATCCATCTAAATACTACTCCAAGTCAAGCCTCTTTAACTATGGAGTTCTTATTTGAAAAGCTACCAAAAATAAGATGCATTTTGTTGGTATAAGTAGTATCAATCAGTTCTTATAAGCCTTCCTTAAACCATGTAGTCCCTTTCCCGCACAACCTCAAGATCCCTCTCATTCTAATGTAAATTCGGTGACCACTTTCATCCCTCTTCGGCCTTGGGTGTTATAGTAAACTCTTGATTGTTTATCAAAATTACTGATAAATAATAGATCAGTCATAAGACTTCATAGACTTTGTTAATAGTTTAAATATGACCTATTTAATAAAATAGGCTTTTAAAAAAGTCTAAGTTTGGTCTTTTATTTAACAGGTTAGGTCAGACCAAGCTTAAATAGGTCAGACTATAGTTTCTTATAGGTCTGTCTAGTCTATTCGCATCCATTTGTGCGGACCTAAAACCTTAACCCTCTCCACACAAAAAAATGTGGGCAAAACAAGCATATTCGGCGGACCAGACCCATTTTACCATTCTGCTATAGTATGATCACTTTTATCTTCCATGAACAACGTACCAATTACAAGTAAAGTGGTTTAATCCATTTGTAAAACAAAATTTTGTGCGCAACTGATATAAACCAAAATTATGGTGGTTGTGGCTTACCACATTTTCCTTAGACTGATCAAGTTAATTATGGTGGTTGTGGCTTTCCAAAATTATAGTTACACTGATCAAATTAATTATTTTCTTCAAAATAGGCTTTGCAACAACAAACATGAGAATTAATTTTGTATTAAGAGTTATAGTAACCATACCCATATATGAAAGTGTCAAACACTGAAGTCACTAGTGTGGCTCAAATTATATTTATGGTTTTTATTATGACAATACTTCAAAGTGAAGTCTTCATTTGTTGTGATGATCAGTCTATTTGGTTTTGATGATGACAACATTGTGAGGTGAAGTTGTCATTTGATGTGATTGTCAAGTTGTGATGCTTTGAGATCAAGATGTTAAGTGGCGTTCGGTGGAGTTAGTGAATATATATGATCAAACAATCTTTCTAATGATGGAACCTATCAATAAGACTTTCTAATCCTTTTCAATAAAAGTGAAATCAAGACTCAATTTAAGTGTTGAATCATGGATGTATCAAGCAAGGGATCTTGAATCTTTATAGTTCTGAAAGAGAGGAAGTGTAAAAGCCCGCCTTATGTGTAGATAAATATGTGTGTGTAAAGGTATAAAATTAGCTCTTGAAACTACTAAGGCAAATTACACACCCTTTCAAATGATCGAAAAGCCTTTATGATTTTATTAAATCAACCAAAACCCCTTTTGTACCTAACTAATATACTGGGGACTCAGTCAAGTCAATTAAAGGGTATTTTACATGGCATAATTGATTATCCAATTAGGGTTAGTCAATTATCACTTTTGTAACTCTAATAATAAATTAGAGGAAGACATAATCGATTAGCGACAATGTCATTTAAAAATATTCCATATTTGAACTGTCTAATTGATTATGTGATGTGCATAATCGATTAGAGGCATTAAAAATCCCATGGATTGTTTCTATTTTTTATTCACGCATGTCTTATAAATAGAGAGCTTGTTTCTCATTATTTTCACACCAAGAAAGGTATCTAGAATACTCTTTCTCACTCACCACTCTCTTCTCTCTCTTTGTTTCTTTTCATTTTTACCTTATTGCTTTGAGAGTGGAATTTACCTATGAGGAAATTTGGTTTTGGTGTGGTTAATTATTATAATCTCTCTTGTGAGAATTCCATTTTCTTTGTGAGTTAAACCAATTAAAAAGCTCTTGTTTGGTTGTTGAGGTGAACATGGCGACACTTCTATTTGGTTTCTGAGATCAGCCTGTTAAAATATCGTGTTAGGTTGGGAGTTCTACATAGTTTAAACTCGTGTTTGATTTGTAAGCTTAGTCTAGTGCTAAAAGCTCTCGTTTTGTTTGAGATTATGCTGGTGTTAAATTTCATACTTAGTTGGGAGGTCTCTGTATTTAAAACTCCTATTTGATTTGGAGGATAGCCATTGTAAAAATCCAGTTTATATTATAAAGAGGTTCGTGGACAAAATCTATGAAAAGCTCACACATACTAGAAAATAACAAATTTGGAATTGGAATATGATTCTACTATCATTAATTTCAGGAATTGGATTGCGGACTTTTCTAAAGCATTGGGATGTTGTAACATTTTAATAGCAGAGCTTTGGGGGAGTCGTTAAGGCGAATGAAAAAGGATATACTAGAAAAGGTGAAGGATTTGCACTCCTCAAAAGGATCCAGGGATTGATCGAGATGCACGAAGAGGTACATGTTGAACATGCGTATCGTGAAGCAAATAATTCTGCAGATGTCTTGGCAAATTTTTGTTGCGCTCTTGATTCAGATATTGTTATTTTTTATTCGGTTCCAATGGCTATTTCCAATATTTTCGAGAATAATAAAAGTGGTTCCACCACTGAGAGAGTATTTTTGGTGTAGTTTTGTCTTTGAGCTTCGGCCCTCCTTTGTAAAAAAATAATAATAAGTATACATGTGTGCAACAAAAATGCTGTAATTTCAATACATGCAGAATAAATATGAGGCTTTTTCAAGTTCCTGCTAATTTGATATTTGAACATACACTATCCTTGGTTATGCATTTTCCATGGGTTAGAATATGAAAAATGTTAAGATTTTGACATTGATTGTAATTTTACATATTCATTGTATGAATTATTTCTTTTATCTATTTTTTCTCATATCAATATATTTGCATAAGGTTTTACTTCTTAACCAAATAATTGTAAGACATTAGTTGATATTATGAAAAAGTCAAAGAACGTGGTTAATATATTTTTGAGAAAATATTTATATGTTTGAGCATGTTATAAAATTAATGTGTTGTAATCACCACTATTAGTAAGAATAATGAGAGAATTGCAACCATCAAATTCTAATTATTATTTTTATTTAGAGTTATGTTAGAGTTGTAACATTAAGATTGAGAGAACCAAGAGTCCTCATCTTAATTATCATCTTATTATACTATATGTCAATTTTGATTCAAACATATATAAAGGCTTTGTAATGTTAAGAAAGATATGGCAGTTGGTGGTGAATTCAATAAAATAGTTGTTTTAAAGCATATCTTCCACCAGTGGAAGTATAGTAAGAAAAGTGTCATGTGCAGTTTTAAAGCATATCTTCCACCAGTGGAAGTATAGTGCAAAAAGTGACTAAATCTAGTTTTCCTCTGCAGAATACTGCAACACCGTAATTTATCACATACCACCTCTAGAATACCACCAACAAAATGGTATCAGTGCCGCAGATCCTTGCGGCTGCAGCAAAAACAACAAAAGTTATGGCTTTTACAAACAACCCTTCTGCAACTTACAGCAATGTCAAAGTTCCTCTATTTGAAGGAGAGAACTATGATTTTTGGGTTGTTAAAATGGAGACTCTATTCATATCTTTGGATGTTCTAGAGTACGTCAAAAACGGATTTGGAGAACCGGCACCAACGGAGGCTGAAAAATCAAAAGAAAAAGCTGAAGAATCAAGCCAACGGCTTGAAGAGTTGAAGAAGAAGAAGATCACAGATGCTGGAGTTCTCGGGATGATTCAAAGAGGAGTTCTATCCATCTTCCCAAGGATTATGAGAGTTAAAACATCGAAAGAAGCCTGGAGTATCCTACAACAAGAGTTCGAAGGAGACTTAAATGTGCGATTGGTGAAGCTTCAATCTCTTAAGAGAGAATATGAAAATGAAAGGATGAAGGATAACGAAAGCCTGAACGAATACTTCAACAGACTCTCCGAGTTGGTGAATCAGATGAAGTCGCATGGTGATACGATAGAAGATCGCAGAATTGTTGACAAAATTATGATTAGTTTGACAGCAAGATTTGACCCAATGGTGGGGGTGATAGAAGAAACCAAGGATCTATCAACCTTGACAGTTTAAGGGTTGATGGGGTCTTTGAGATCCTACGAGCAAAGGATGTTACGACATTCTGAAAAATCAATTGAGAGTGCCTTTCAATCTAAACTCAACATTCAGCCCAACGATGGTGAAAATAAGCCCCAAATACAAACTAGAGGTGAGTCTTTTAGAGGTGGCAGATTTGGAAGAGGCATGGGCAGAGGTCAAAACTCACGTGGCAGATCTGGAAGAGGCGCAAATGGCGGAAGATGGAATGAAGCATCAAACAAATGGTGCAAAATTTGTAACAGCGACACTCATGACGAGAAGAACTGTTGGAACAAAGGCAAACCGCAATGCCACAACTGCAAGAGATTCAGGCACCTTCAAAAGGATTGTCGTCTTGCAAATCAGCAACATGCTTCGTACGCAGAAGGAGAATCTGATGAAGTAAATATATTTTTTGCTTGTCAAAAAGCATTGCATGAAGAAGGTAAAAATGTTTGGTATTTGGACAGCGGTTGTGGCAACCATATGACCGGACAAAAGGAAGCATTTATAAAGATTGATTCTTCATTCGGCTCGAAAGTTAAATTGGGCAATAGAGAACATGTCGAAGTGAAAGGGAAAGGAAGCATTGGAGTCACCACTAAGCAAGGAAGCAAAGTCATACATGACACGCTTTATGTGCCAGAATTAGACAAAATTTTGCTTAGCATTGGACAACTTCTGGAGCACGACTATTCTCTAAACTTTGAGAATAGAGAGTGCAGAATTTTTGACTCAGAAAGAAGAAGTGTTGTTGTTGTGAAGATGACTAGCAACAGGAGCTTTCCACTATCTTTCAATTATGAGAAAAATGTAAGCATGATGGCCACAGAAGAGAATGACTCGTGTTTATGACACAGGAGACTTGGGAATTTGAATTATGAAAGTCTCAAGTTACTCTATCAAAAGAAGATGGTGTATAGGCTACCAAGAATGGAAGAAAAATCTGGTGTGTGTGAAGGATGTTAACACTGTTGTGTATTTGATGAACAGGTGTCCAACAAAGGCCGTGCGGAAAAAGACTCCATTTGAAGCTTGGAGTGGAAGAACACCGTCGGTGAACCATCTTAAATTTTTTGGATGTGTTTGCTATGCTCAAATTCCAAAATAAAAGAGGACAAAGCTTGAAGAAACAAGTGAAAGATGTGTCTATATTGGCTATAGTTCCATGTCAAAGGGCTATAGACTTTACAACTTGAAGACAAACAAGGTGATCATTAGCCGTGATGTTGTATTTGATGAGAATGCTTCTTGGAATTGGGAAGAAGACAAAATGAAGGAGAAAATAGTCCCTACAATCATATTAGACCAACAAAATTCAACAGCTGAGAATGAGCAACCAGTTCCATGTACACTAAGTTCCTCATCCTCTCCAAGTTCATCAAGTTCAAGTTCATCATCTCTCAGCTCAACTCCAATAAAATTGAAGGATTTGAGTGATATTTATGCAAGATGCAACTATTGTGTTGTGGAACCAGAAAATTTTGACGAAGCAATCAAAGAAGATGTTTGGAGGAATGCGATGCAAGAAGAGATAAATGTCATTGAGAAAAACAAAACATGGCAGCTAGTTGAAAAGCCAAATGACAAAGAAGCTATTGGATTAAAATGGGTGTACAAATTAAAGCATAATCCAGATGGGTCAATTCAAAGATCCAAGGCTAAATTGGTAGTAAAAGGCTATGCACAACAGCCTGGAATTGACTATAGTGAAACTTTTGCCCCAGTTGCAAGATTGGATATTGTACGAACAGTTATTGCATTAGCAGCTCAGAAAAGGGAGGAACTTGTACCAACTTGATGTGAAGTCAGCTTTCCTGAATGGAGAATTAAAAGAAGAGGTATATGTGCAACAACCTTAAGGCTTTATGACTAAAGGGCAAGAAGAAAAAGTTTACAAGTTGAAGAAAGCTCTCTATGGGTTGAAACAAGCCCCTAGAGCATGTTATAGTGAAATTGACAGCTACTTCATTCAACAAGGGTTTCAAAGAAGTCAGAGTGAGCATACCTTGTATGTGAAGCATCAAGGTAAAGATGATATCCTTCTTGTTGCCCTTTATGTTGATGATTTGGTGTATACGGGTAACAACAAGAAAATGGTTGAAAATTTTAAAATAGAAATGATGGAAAAATATGAGATGAGTGATCTTGGCTTGCTGCATCATTTTCTTGGTATTGAGGTTTACCAAGATGAATATGGAGTTTTTATTTGTCAAAGGAGATATGCTGAAAATATTTTGAAAAAGTTTGGGATGAATGGTTGCAAACCTATTGATATTCCTTTAGTGGTGAATGAAAAATTAAAAAAGGAAGATGGTGGAAGATTAGTAGATGCAAGCATGTATAGAAGTTTGGTTGGAAGCTTGTTTTATCTAACATCTACACGACCCGACTTAATAATTGCTGCTAGTTTACTCTCAAGGTTCATGAGTGAACCAAGTCATTTACATCTTGGAGCAGCAAAACGAGTTCTAAGGTATGTCATGGGAACCATGGAACATGTAATCAGGTTTGAAAAGAATTCTAAACTCGAAATTAAAGGCTATTGTGACAGTGATTGGGCCGAAAGTGTTGATGACATGAAAAGCACTTCTGGTTATGTGTTCAGCCTGGGATCAGGAGTAATTTCTTGGTGTTCGAAGAAACAAGACACTGTAGCACAATCTTCAGCTGAAGTAGAATATTTGGCAGCTGGTTTGGCTACGCGACAATCATTGTGGTTGAGAAGAATACTTGAAGATATCGGAGAAAAGCAAGAAGAAAGTCTGTTGCTTCACTGTGACAATAAATCAACAATAGCCATGGCGAAGAATCCTGTTTTCCACAGTCGAACAAGACATATTAATATAAAGCACCACTTCATTCGAAGTGTGATCGAAGATGGCGATAAGCAGTTAGTGTTCTGGAGTTCACAAGAGCAGTTTGCAAACATTTTTACTAAAGCACTAACAAGAGGAAGATTTCAACAACTTAGAGAAGCAATTGGAGTTAAAGAGCAACACATTAGGGGGGAGTGTTAAAATTAATGTGTTGTAACCACCACTATTAGTAAGAATTATGAGAGAATTGCAACCATCAAATTCTAATTATTGTTTTTATTTAAAGTTATGTTAGAGTTGTAACATTAAGATTGAGAGAACCAAGAGTCCTCATCTTAATTATCATCTTATTGTATTCTATGTCGTTTTGATTCAAGCCTATATAAAAGCTTTGTAATGCTAAGAAAGATATGGCAGTTGGTGGTGAATTCAATAAAATAGCAGTTTTAAAGCATATCTTCCACCAGTGGAAGTATAGTGAGAAAAGTGTCCTGTGCAGTTTTAAAGCATATCATCCACCAGTGAAAGTATAGTGCAAAAAGTGACTAAATCTAGTTTTCCTCTGCAGAATACTGCAACACCGTAATTTATCACATACCACCTCTAGAATACCACCAACAGAGCATAAGATGTGATAATACTGAATATTGAGTTAGTGTACTAAATTATATTATTTTAAATCATGATTTTTATATTATTTATTAGTCTATATATTAAAAATAAGCAATAATTATAATTATAATTATGATTATTATATAATAGTCTACAATAATATTATATAATAATTAGTTTATATGAAATATATATTAGTAAAGAAAATAATTATAATTATAATTATTATTTGAATTATATATTAGCCAAGAAAATTATTATTATTATTATAGTAAATAATATTTATATTTATATTTAAAGGAATAATAAAAAAAGTTATTTTGAGAAAATTTCTATTTTTATTTATTCAATTTTGTTGAGAAATTGATGACAATTGGAACAATTGGTATCTCCGGAGATACATCTTCGAATTTATCTCACAAAAATTTGGAGATACATCTCCGAATTAAATATTTGCATTGTAAGGGTCCGTTTGGTTGGGAGTAGATGGAGGGGAGGGGAGGGGAGGGGAGGGGAGGGAATATTTATAAAAATATGTGTTTGGTTCATTTTTTATAAGGGGAGGGGAGGGGAGGGGAGCAAAATCCCTCCTAGACTCATTTATTGCTCCCCTCCAAATTGGAGGGATTTGGAGGGGAGAGAAGATACAATAATCATAATTTTATTATTTTTCCTATTTTAACCTCAATCATTTTTTTAATTCCAAGATTGTCCTTATTGAATTATTAAAGATTAGATTTCTTCTCTTTATTATTTCACGTTTATTTTTTTTCTATTGTGCGGTTGCTATTTGTGCATTGTTGCTCTCACGTGAGTTTTTTTCCTTTTTATTTTGTTGAAGTTTTCTTTTCGATATTATATATTTTTTATAATAATAACATACTTATACTTATATCAGCTCTTATATATGATAATAATAAGGTTTTTTTATTATAATATTAGCAATAATAATAATAACAATATACAATGCAAATATAATATATTTATCTTATAAATAAAATTTTTAACTCTCTTTAATATTATTTGTTCAATTTTATTAATATTCTAACATTAATTAATTTATTTTTAATTATAGAAATTGTTTTATTGGGTTAGATGAATCATAGAATCAGATAATGGTTTGATTTGCGTTGAAGATATGTTTACGATTATATTATGGTTTATGAATGAACTAGTTTTTATCTAGTGAAATTTACTCAATACTATTTTTATTTAGAATTATTTTTACTAAGAACAAATAATAATATTTATAAGGATAAAAAGGTAAATTGATTTTAAAATCCCTCCCCTCCCCTTGTGAACCAAACATACTTGTTGTTAAAATCCCTCCCCTTCCCTCCCCTCCCCTTCTTTGAACCAAACATATATTTAGTTAAATTCCCTCCCCTCCCCTCCCCTCCATTCCACTCCCCTCGATTAAATTCCCTCCCCTCCCCTCCCCTCCGTTTGAACCAAACGGACCCTAAAAGTTGGGATTTATTGCGTCCATATATACATCTTCTATTTTGGAAATTTCTCCTGAAATCTGAGAGAATGTATAAAGGTGTCATGAGAAATTGACTTTTCTATTGGTTTGATTGCATGGCCGTATCAATAGTCCGTTAGTACCTTGAATTTTCTGAATCTCAATTCACTGTTTAAATCAACCGATTGTAGATAGTAAAATAACAAATATATCATGAAATTCAATAAAGATTTACAGGTGATAAAAATACAATGCTTATGTGTTTGTTCTTTCACTCCAAGTTAATATTTGCTTGTTATAATCATTAGAAATTGCATAGATGCATAGTATAAAAGTGCATAAAGATTAAAAAATAAAACACACTTGAAACCAGTTGTGCCCTTTATTTTGTGTTGACATCATGGAACTTGAATCATAATGGCTTATGCATTGCTGGAACAAGAAGAAATGAAAACTGCTACATCACCATTTTCGCATCCATGACAATTAATCCATGCATTGTTGTTCAAACACAAAACACAAGTATACAAAATTTTGCAAGAAAAAACTTTCATGTCAAGTAACAAATCTAAGCCTTTTCATTGACAGTTGATTTTGTGATTGTTCTGCACTATTGTGAATGTTCATCATTATCAACTGCTTTTCTTTTTTCACAAAGGATCAGTGAATTGAACATCCTCCATGCTACTGTTGTGCGTGAATACGTGGATTCCGCTTTTAATACGAAGTGAATTCACCATTGAACCTTCATACCTAACCTCTACATGGAACCATTTATTTGTTGAAAAAATTCCGCCGTTATCCAGTGCTAATCTGAGACGCAAGTCATGCAGTTGCAAATCATACACATGTGTATGGCCTTGTTTTATCTCAAGTTTGCAATACTTATATTTATAGCCATTGATGAACAGTTTGACCCTTAATGAAATGAGTTCATTATTGAAGCACTTGTTTCGTGTTGAGTATGCCTCATATTTGCCGCGCTTTGATTTACAGACCACACAGAGAGTTACGGAAGGGCGTTTATTACGAAACCAAAAAGAAATTGATGGTCCTCTACTTTGATGCTCAAACCACTCTGGAATCTTTGTACTCCTTGGCAAAATAAACTGAGTTCCTCCATATTCATGCACTTCCTATTAGTAAAATATGATTACCATGTTTACTCCCAAATACTTTATTCTATACTAGGAAATACGCAATAAAAGACAAGAAAAATCAAACCTGATTCAGTAGCATGCTTCTACTCATGGCAGTCAAAGATTTGCATTGTAATGCAGATAAATGCTTTAACTTTGGTGGAATCCCTTGAATTTCTCGAAGATACTTGCAACCATTCAAATTAAGGGAACTTAAAAAGAAGCATTCTTCGAGACATTTTGGAAGAGTTGTGAAATTATTCCCGGATAGATCTAAATGTTCCACATTAGCAGACCATGTTAGAATTAATGGAAGAAATTCATCTGACGGGTTACATTTTGAGAGTCCAAGCCTTTGTACATTTGAAAACACTCTCGAGCCCAATTTATCATCCGGTTTTGGCGACAGACAACCTGAAGCATTGGTCAATAATTTTTGCTTCATGACAATGTTGTTTTGTAGCATGTGCTTTCCACGTCCCCATAATCTTAACTTACGAAGTCGAGTAAGATTTTGAAATGAAAATGGCAATTCTTGGATGGAGGTGTCCACAAAAAAAATGTCAGTTAAGTTTTCCATCTTTCCTAATATTTCTGGAAAATTCTCAAGACATTTACAAAATGAAAGTTCCAATTCTTCTAGAGATGCCAATTTCAAAGGCGGAAAACTCTTTAGCTTGCTGCACCCAAAAGCATCTAAGATTTTCAGCTTATTGAGGAACCCAATCGAATCGTGAACTGTGACTAAATTCTCACATTTTCGAAAAGAAAACTCTTCTAAATTTTGGAGACCAGATACGTCAAGTATTTGCGTTAGACATTCAGAGTTGTCTAAATTTAACTTTTTCAGATGTAGAAACCTCTGCAATAGAAAAAACAAAGGAAAAGAAACAAACTTTATTAAAGTGATGAATCGGTATAGAACGAGAGAAATGAAATCAATATATCAACCTTTCTTAATGAGCCAGACAACTCAAACGAAGTAAAGCCATTTCCAGGTAACTTGCATATGGAAAGTTTTTTTGGACGAAAATCACATGGCATATACTGCGAAGGATATCTAGGCCATTCCAAGACTCTTAAACTATTTGGAAGCTGTTCAGGAGCTCTAGAAAACCGACCATTTTTTATAATAAGTGTTTTGAGGTTTTTCATCTTCTTCAGTTCATCTCCTTTCCATTCTACCTCTTCTTCATTGTCGTCCTCCTCTTCACATAATGGAAATTTCAAATGTATAATTTCAATTTGACTTGTTCCCTTTTAAAAGCAACAACAGAAAAAAATACAAGTCAGCAAGAATCCATATATTGCAACTTCAACATATATTTATAGATTTTACATGTTATAAGGTAATGAAAATTTGTATATAATCAATGACAGCGCTAATAATCAAACAAACTAAATCAAGATGGAAGATAAAAAACCAAACCAACTGCAAATAACAATCTTGCTCACCAAATTTTCTTCAAAAACTTGAACTATATCTTCATAGAACCACAACCTACTGCGTTTTCCAGGCTCTTTGGGTGATTCTTGTCGTACAATTTCTTTACCCATGTCCTCTATTAAGTCATGTAATGTCACAGTAGCATGTGAATCCAAATGACTAATCTTTATGAGATTTTTTTCGACCAAGACTCCAATAAGATATTCTATGCATTGGCCATGATGAGCTGAGAGTATATCTTTGACCTCTCTCAAATCATACCCTTTGAAGCAACACGCAATGTCGAGAAAAACACCCTGCTCTTCTTCCTCCAAAGCATCAAAGCTTACTTTAAGTACCTTTTGGATCTCTTTATTAGGAATCCTTTCATACCTATCTAATATAGATTTCCATTCTTCTATATTCTTCCCATACATGTTGGGACCTAATACTTCTAAAACCAATGGAAGGCCAGAAGCATAAGCTATTGCACGGTCTAAAATGTCATCATAGCTCGAAGCAACCGTTTGTTGCTTAAAAGCCTTCCAGCTGAACAATTCAAGGGATTCTTTTCTATTTAACGGCTGTACTTGATATTTACTATAAATTCCATGACTATCTAGCAAATGTTGGTCTCGAGTGGTAATGATCACTATGCTGCCAGGACCGAACCAATCAAGTCCTCCAGCCATAACTTGCAGTTGCTTCAATTTGTCAACATCGTCCAGAATCAAAAGAACCTTCTTTCGCTGTAGCCTTTGCTTTATTATCGGAATTCCTTCACTAACATCTCCTATCTTAATATCCAAGTCAACTGTTTTGGAAAGAATCTTCTCTTGGAGATGTTCTAAGCTGTGTTTAGCTGAATTTTCTCTAACATTGTGAAGAAAACACAAGCATTCAAATCTGTCAGCTATCAAATTATAAATTGCCCGTGCAAGTGTGGTTTTACCTAATCCGCCAATTCCGTAGATCCCCACCATTTGGATTCCATGATCGAATTTAATATCTAGATGCGACTTTAATTGAAGTAGTCGAGACTCGAGTCCAACCGGGTAATCTGCAACATGTAAAGGACCACGGCAGATCTTGTTGGAGACCTCTTGGACTATTTTTCCAATAAACTCGTATTCGTATTCCTTCCTGTCCAATAACATAAGTTTAAGTAGATGCTTCAAAATCATATCCATGTATTGGTAAATATATCATCACAATTCAAATTGTTGACATACAATGAACTGACTTATTTTCGACAATTGAAAAATTAAAGAAAGGCAATATAACAAAAGTTAAACAGGAGTGAAGTGAGTACCCAATATTGAAATGGTAGCCAGACAAGTTAGCCACTTGATTAAGAGCCAACTTCCATTTCTTCAACCTCTCCATGTTATTTTGAAACCTGCCTTCCAGCTCATCCAATCCTTCACCATAGCTTCCAGTCTGATGACGCACGTGAGAAGGATCCACGCCATAGAATACAGGTAAAACCAAACGACCCTTCTTGTTGACACACTCATTGATATGGACAAGTTCATCTAAGCAAAATGAAGAAGAAGCATAGTTGGTAGAGAACACAGGAATGACAATCCTTGATTCTTCAATTGCCTTCCCAAGTGAGGGTGAGATTTCTTTCCCTCTTTGCAGCTCCCTGTCATCGATGAAGGTGCGTATTCCCTTGTCAGTGAGAGCTTTGTAGAGATTGCCAGTAAAGCCTAGACGGGTATCAACACCTGTGAAACTGAGGAACACATCATAGGTGAAGTTATATGAGAAAAAAGAAGGTGGTGATTGCATAGCCATAAAAATATTGATGAGATGTGTATATCTGGAGTATAAATCTAAAATGAAACAAGAGAAGAAACAGATACAAATGGCATCACGGTTACACTGCCTAGGATCCGTTGACCAATGTGAAACCAACTCCCTATTTCCTATACTGCATGTGACAGTACACAAGAATATAAAAGTAGCACCACTCTTCCACTTGGCTACTTCAACTTTACTTTATTAAAAACACAAGTCGAAATAAAAAATAGTGTTGCAGGTACCAAAGCCATTAGTTTTTGTTTGAGACATTTATATCATTATTGTATTAGAATTTGAAGGTGGAACATGCCCACCATACCAAGCTTGTAAAGCATCTAAAAAGAAGCAAGGTATGATGACTTGGTAAAAACATCAGAAAAATGCATGGAAGCTAAGGCAAGCAAAAGCCTCACGGTGGAACTAAATTGATGAAGATGCCTACAATGAGTGGAAGCTAAGGCAAACAATAACATACTCAAAGTAACTACATCATCAAGAACTGAGTTGGATAGATGGAAGAACACAGAATCAAACTTCAAACTCGAATTTTAGTACAGCTCTTTGCCGCATACGGAGATCTTGGCCACATGTCATACTTGCAGTTCATCTCCAATCCCGCCGCAGTTTGTGCATGAATGATGAGGGGCTAAAATAACCATTCATATCAGTATGACACAGGTATATATGGAGAGCAGCCTGAGCAGGGCACCAGAGTGCATGTTACAGAATCGTCGAATCCAAACTAATAATCAATGCATTTTTCTTAACAAACATTGATAAAAGAATATTTGTAGAGATAATATTAATTATAGACATCTCAATTATGTATTAAGTAGTAAAAGTTGTTTGATGTCTTTCACTGATCAAACTAAAAAAAAATCCTTTAAATAAGCCTTCATCAAAAGCTTCTGAGCAAGACTTTTGTACCGTAAATATTCAGTTATATGTAAAACTCTTTGGGAAATAACCCCTCTTTCGAATCTCTGTGAATAGAGAAAAAGCAATACTAGTAATATAACCCAATCGAGAGAGACAATTGATGAGTTAAAAAATTAGGAGCAACTCTATTTAATTCCATTTGTTGGGAAAATGAAACAACAACGGTGTAATGTTTGGCTTTGACAAGAGAACCTAAAATCTTGCCAATGGGATTCTTATGGATCATTCTATTGAACAAGGAAACAACATCAATGTCAACATCATCATTGAAATGCTGGAGACAGTAAGGCTATGTTTGGATATCACGAAATGAACCGAGCGGAATGGAGCGGAGCGGAGTGGGATGAAGCGGAATGGAACGGAGTGGAACGTACCATTCCATTATTTCGAAATTTTAGAACGGAATAAGACAAATTATTCATTTCGCCCAAATCGAAAGGGAAGGAATATGATGGTAAGTGATAGAATGGAATGAAATTCATACCACTCATTTCCGCTCCATCCATTTTTAAATTATTCAAACAACAGAATATCATTTTATTTCATTCAATTCCGATCAATCCGATTCCATCGATTCAAACAAAGCAGAATACAGAAAATACAGAAGTAGTGTACCTTAAAAACGACTTTGTTGTTGTGTTTGTGTTAGAAACTTAGAATGATGCAGTGAAAGAATCACGCACATAGGTCACTTTTTTTTTTCCCGGAACTTATATGTAGCACATAGTCCAATCAGTACAAGCCACATACTAAATCAAAAAGGTTGAATTTTTTTTAATAAAGTATACTAAATACTAAAGTAAAAAAAAATTTATAGTAGATCTAATTCAAAAAGTGATTAAAGTAACATAGGGATATTTAGATAAATCTATTAATGGACTTTTATATGGGTGAAATAAACATCTTAAAATTCTAAAATGTCATTTAGAAATGTATATTCGAACATATTAAAAATTTATTTTTAATGGGTTTCAGAAGTGCATATCTGAAACGACTCTTATTATTATTTGAACGTTGAATTTAAATATTTTGTGGTATTTTCAGATTTGTATTTTCAGAAACATTGTTGTTATATCAGTTTGTTTGCTGCATGATTACCCTACCACTATTCCATTCTCTTCTTTTTTTCCTATAACCAAAACCTCTCAAAAAAGTTCAACCATTTTCAAACAACTTTTCGTCTTCAAACCAAATTTCAAGTGTTTTATCATGTCAAATAAAGCATAGAAAGCTACAATTTAAGGTAACCTTTCCTCAAATCACCACTCATTTTAATGTTGAGTTTTGGATGAAAATACTACGTCACTTCGGATACGCATATCCAAAACACACCTATTATATTTCAGATATGCATATCCGAAATATGTTCACTTGTAGAAACAAAATTTAATAGATTTTTTTGTTTTTGCCCATTTTAGATTTGGTTCATCCTAACATGTGTTCCCAAAGTTGTTGTAAAGGTTTAAGACAAGGTGAATGATGATGCTAAGCCGGAAGAGGTGAATGGTGATGTTAAAATGATAGATGTTCGATAATAATTTACAAATAATAAATTTCCAGTGCTCTTCAACATATGCTTGAATGGGTCTGAATGGTAGCTAGCAAACTCGGGTTTGGTGTTGTGATAGGAAGGTCTGACAATGACACTAGTAGAAGGCAAGCATTTGTAACAATGACATGCGAGAGAAGCGAAAAATATGTTCCAAAAATTCGGAAGTTAAAACATTATGTCACTGGATCGAGAAAATGTGAGTGTTTGTCTAAATTACGCGGATATTGTCGGGTGAATAATATGTGGCGATTTAATGTTATTTCTAGTATACATAATCATGTGTTGGACACCAAGCTACAAGGTCATCCAATTGTATGTTGGCTTAAGCCGGAGGAGAAGGAAATTATTTTGGAAATCTCAATAATCAAAGTTATGCCGAGAAACATACTTGTCGATCTGAAATGGAAAAGACCCCAAAGTGTTTCAGATATCAGGAAAATATACAATGAACATTATCAGCAAAACATGGCGAATAGAGGTACGAGATCCAAAATGCAACAACTTTTGAAACTTTTGGGTAATAACCAATATGTTTTAATGTACAAAATGTGTGAGGATAAATTCAGCGTCCGTGACATTTTTTGGTTTCATCCAGAAAGTATCAAGTTATTTAATACATTTCCAACCGTCCCTATAATTGATTCAACGTACAAGACCAACAAGTACAGACTCCCGCTTCTAGAAATTGGTGTCACTTCTACGGAAAAGACATTTTTTGTGGGATTTGCATTTTTGAAATATGAGAAAGAAGATAACGTCATATGGGCGTTAGAAAAGACATTGTTTTGGTGACTACGGCGCGACGAATGACACTATGTAACACCCCAAATCTACCCCACAATTAATAGGAAAATCAGAGTACAAAATCTCAAAACAAACATCATTCATTGGAGGCGTCACATTTTCAACTTTAACAAAATCTCATGCAAGCTAATATATGAAGATATATAACACATATAACGAAGGAACTCATACTTCATTAGTCATTCAAATTCAAACAAACTTTATAACATCGCAACGGAATTCAAAGAACAACATAAATCTCAAATCATAACATCTTTACCAACATGGAAACAGCTATCAGTCATGTCTCACAAGAGAATAATAACAAGATCCAACAAGATATAACATCATAATCAACAACAAGCAAGCATCCCCTGAGTGCTACGTATCAGAGCATAGACACACCAACTCGAGCTATAAGGTAAACGGCTACTCCACGTTGTTACCTGCACGTTACCAACAAAGGGTAACATTCAAACAGAAGGGGTGAGATATTAAACGGTATAAAGGAACGTATGATAATATTCAAAGTAAGGAAGGATCATACATAGTTGACCACCTCTCAACTTTCAACAACTTACAACAACTTTCACCATAATCGCGGCATTATTAGTCATTCTCAACAACATAATCAATTTCATAACTAAACATCAACACATCACAACATTCATGTTACAATCACAACGAATTAAATGCAACTCAATATGCAACTTCAGGTTATGCGTATGCATTTGGTACCATTTGGAGTAAACTTCCAACTTAAACATTTGTCGTTCGGGCCAACTTAAACATTATCATATAGGCCAACTTAAACAATTGTCATTTAGGCAAACTTAAACAATGCAATGGATGCGACTCAATGATGCACATCCACAATCACAACTTAAACAACATAAACAACATAGGATAAACAACATCAACTCAATGTCGAATTTCAACGACAATATCGACCACAACAATATCGTTACTATTCATAGTAATTCATTGCATCTCAACCACATCTTTACGGTATTCAACATATTCCATATACAACTTCTCAAAATATCATCAATTTCGCAACATACAAATTAAGAAAAGCTTTCTAAAAGGTTTCCAAATCATTTCCATTAGATAGTAATTGATTAAAGCTTCACAGAAGTTTAAACGACACTTAAAAATGAGTTACAGATCAAAAGATACATCAATTTGAAATTTCCAAAAAGTTTTCAACAGCATGGTTCGCTTAGCGGGCTTAAGCGCGCTTCTCACAACTAAATCCAGAAGCGAACAGTTTCTGCGTCTCCGCTTAGCGAGCTCACGAATTTTAAAATTTATTCCCAAGTTCCGCTTAGCGAACGCGCGATTATGCAGAAAAACAACAACGATAACAGGTCTGCGTAACCACACTTCCACTACCCAAAACCATTCCCAATCAGCAATTAAAGGCATATAAAATCAATATCTAACATCATTCATCAATAATCATCACCAAAAATATGATTTCAAGCACAATTTCATGAAAATCCAACATAAACCATAAGATTCTAGAACACACATTCAAGGTTACTACACATACAATCTAACCCACCCTAAACATCATCATACAACCCTTTATCATGGAAGAAAATTTTTCCACTTCGGAGTCGCCTAACTCAATACCCAACCGACCACATCATTTGCATTGGGTATCTTAGACCGTTTCATTTTGTTTAGGTTTATTTGAAACTGGGGTGTTCTATTCCTGCTACATCATTGAAGTTGTTGACACATTCAACAAAAGAGGCAGAAACTTGGTTGGATCACTTTTAGGAAAGGATGACAAAGGTCATCAATTTGTCAGAGCTTGAGAAGGAATCAAATATGGAAAAGGCAAAGAAAGAACCAGTTTTAGAATTAAGTAGTGACAATTCATCCGGTGCCTTTTAAAATATAATTGAACCATTTTTTGAATGTATTGTCGTGCACAATGTATACTTCATACGATTCGATATTGAAGGTTGAGAAAAACACAAGAAAGGGGGACTTTGAATTGAGTTTTCAAATTTTCTTAATTTTAGAGAAACTATTCACCAAATCAAATGAGATAGACAAGATGAGAAAGAGAAATGACACTTTTAGTTTATACAAGTTCACCTTAAAAAAAATTAATCTCGTGCACCCGCCAAGGTGATTTCGCCTTAGAAAAGGATTTAATTCATTAATCTTGAAAGATTACAAACAACCTATAAAAGTTTAGAAAGACACTTTATCCCTCTCAAGTATTTAGACTAATAACCTAGTCACTTGAAGAAAACAAATCTCAACATATTACAATAGAAAATATTTACAACAAATGCTTCTAAATAAGCATAATAAAACAAGATTTAAGAACAAAAGATAACACAAATTCTGAGCACAAGCTCTTGTGTTACTAGATATTTTCTTAGAAATACATTTCTCATAATGGAGTGTTTAGAACAAACTCTCTTTGATTTATTTCTTTCTCTTTCACGTTGAAGATGTATAGTAGATGAAATAACAGTCTAGCAGCTTTTGGAACCTTAGCAGCTTGAGCAACTTCAAATTGATTTCGCAATATTTTCTTTGAAGGTGAGTGTCTCTATATATAGTCTAAATCAGTTGAGAAGGACAATACGTTGCTTTCCTTGCCAACTGACATAACGACTCAAATATGATCGTGGGAGACAAAGAGCACAAAAAAAAATTGGGTGTGTACATATGTCCTTGCAAAAGTGGACAAAGTAGTATACTATTGTCCCATTAAGCTTCTAGCCCAAGTTTTTGATCTTTACTTTTAGAATATACTTCTGATTCTAAAGTAGTAAGAGCATGGAAGAGATCAAGTAACGTGAACATCTCAAGAGAATTTGAGTTTTCAAAGTCAGAACGTAGTCTTCATAGTTGAATGCAACAATATTTTGGAATGACACATCTTAATTTCTGAGCTGGAACCAAAAGCTTATCTTAGAAACACTTGATGATCCTTATCTAACGAACATTCAACATTCTTCATAACTGCTAATGTTACTTCAAAAATGGATGAATAGTTCTTCCGAGGTGTGCCAACGCTGATTCTGATGATCTTTTAGATAATAATCCATAATCAACCAAAATGTTATATTTGCACACTTAAGAAACTATTATAGTACAAAATTATTTCATATAAAATATATGTATTGTTATCATCAAAACTAAAGATTGAGTGCAAAACCAAATCTTTTTCTTACAAATACATATATAATATATCTATTCTACATGTTGCCGCAATTTACTTTTACCATTTTACTTTTTTCCGATGTTTCTAAAGTAATGATTCTTCTGTTTCTGCATATTTTGGATATACATATCCGAACAAATCTTCCTTTTTTTAAAAACAACAGAAGTTATTTCATATGTACTTATCCAAAATAACATTTTTTTAAACAAAAAGAGTTATTTCAGATATACATATTCGAAACCCCTGTTTTCGTAATAAAAAAGGTGAATTCAGAGTTGTATATCCGAAACATGCCCTAGTGGCAGGATAAAAATTCTTGGGTCCAAAACGCTCTATATCTTTTATAAATAGGGACTCAAAACCATTTCTTCAACATTAAACACCACAAACAGAGATGAGCCAAACATATCCTCACCTTGCTTTTGTCTACTTCAGTGGTCAAATATCGCCACATCAATTTAGGTTCTCCAAGGACACGCCTCTCGCCGAGTTGATTACCATAATGAATTCTCTCATGCAATATCCAAAAAACCGAAAGATGGGTAAGCTCGAGTATCGTTCACCCTCATTTGACACCGAAGGAAAGATAAAGTTTACCCAATTTTCACTTAAGACGGATGACGATTTGAAGGTTAAGTAGAGTACTTTTCACTGATACTCTACTAAGGGTCGGATTGAGGTCGATGCGAAGCTTCAACGATTGGGAGAAAATGTTATCAAAATGTTGCAACGTCCTCAACTACCCGTTTATTATAACACCCCATATTTTTTATTTATTAATTTAATTAGAGTTTAAATTAATTATTTAGAAATTAGGTATTTTAAAATGGAATCAGAGAAGAAATTATGGAATAATGAGTAATGGGCCAATGTTGTAGTTAGTAAGAGGGAGGGTGTCAAAACTAATGCCTTACTAAAGTTATGTTATGTTTTCATAAAACAAGAGTTTTGCGAAAAATAGAAACACAAGAGCAATTGGGAGAAGCTGAACACGTAAAGAACATAGAAGGAGAAGAGTCAACAAGGAAGAGAGATCTCAAGAATTGGCTAAGGTAAGGGGGGACTCTTCCGATTAACCTCTATTATCGGGTTGTAGACGTTAGGACTGAGATTTGTATGTTATTAATTCGGTAGAGAAATGTGTTCTAGGTTGGGGTATTGACATTTAGGTTCAATTTTGTAGATTATGTGTAATTACATATTTGTGATGATTGATGATGTTGGATGTGTTGTTTGATTGATGATATAACATATATTGCTTGTAAATTGGTTTTGTTTTTCGAGTACAGTCGTAATGATTCGATTGGGTTGTGATTGGGGAAAATAAGTTGCTGTCAAAAGTACTTTTTTTGTTGCAGGTTGATGTAATCGGTTACGGTCGGGCTTGTAATCGGTTACACTGAAGCTGTTTTTGAAAAATTGTTTTTCGTAACTCGTTACGCTTTTTCTGTAACTTGTTACGCTGTAGCTTTTGTGAAAAATAATTATTTTTATAAAATTCATATCTCTTGAACCGTAAATCTGTTTTGGGTGCCGTTTTGGGCGTTGTGTCAATAATTTTATTCCCTATATATTTAAATAATTTAAAGAGCAGTAGCTCATTTTTATTTTATACAACCGGTATTTTCAAAATGGTGATGTGATGGATGTGTTATACGTGGTATTGTGATGATGTAAATCCCCTGTTGTTGTTGTGTTGGTTTGATGTACTTGGTACATGATTGTGAAAGGTTTTGTTGTCGTATGTACTGTGTGATGAGTTGAATTATGATAATGTCGTTCATATGATTGAAATGGTGATTAGCATGTGATAGATGATGCATGCATTTCTTAATCATATGGTGGCTGAATCCTGATGAAGATGGATCAACGGTCGCTAATTCCCATTGTGTGGAATTAGTGAGTGGAAGTAGCCGTATCCTTGATGATGGTGGATCAGTGAGATGGGTGAAACTCATGATTGGTACCACATGCATATAGCTGCATTGCATTAGGTGTATGAATTATTATGACATGAATGGAAGGTTGTCCAATGTTATAATATTGTGTGTTTGATTTACTATTGTTTTGTGGATATGTATATAATCTGAATGTATTTGCTATTGGGTGAATATTACGCAGTTGATGTTCTATCGTTTATGAACTGATAACATTGTTTAATTGCGAATGAGACTCACCCTTAATGTTGATCATTTTCAGATTGAAGTGTAGCGGTGCTTGCTTTGGTGAGGATATCTTGTAGACTGTCTTGATAGTTTAGAGTCGTGTCATGCTCTAGTCTTGTAACACTGAGGAACGTTTGCGTTTTAGAGTTGGATAGTAACTCTCGTTTTGATTTTATTGTTGAATAATGTTGTTTATGCCTTGAATGTCGTATACGATGGTTTTAAGTATTCAATTGATGAAGTATTCCGATGTGTTTTAAACATATTTGTAATTGTTTATGTTCCTCGGAATAGCATGACAGATCTGTTTTATTTTATATGAAGTAATTGTAACGCTCTTAATTGCATGTTTACTCTGAAAATATTATTGAATTTATCGGGGGTTTAGAAGGGTGTTACATTTATAAGTAAATGTAATGTTCAATTTATGTTCCACTATCTATGTAATTTCGACTATTTATGTTAAATATACGTTAAGTTGCTTTGTTTTTAAGGTTTTTGCTTCTGGTTTAGAAATCCATTTTTAATTCGGATATGTATTTTAGAAATTTATAGTTTGGTTCTTTTGGATATGTATCTGCAAACATATGCAATAAAAAATTGGAATTTGGTTGATTCAGAAATACATATTTAAATTTAGAGAATATTTTAAAAATTTCGTCAAGAGCGCCTAAACATTCTTAAGGGTGCTTTAAGAAATAGTCTTTATTAAAACATGTAAAAATATTAAGAAAGAAACATAAGTATTTCCATTTCATATAAGTAATATTAAATATTATGTTTTACATTATATTTCATTAAATGTTTATCAAATTATTTAAAGAATCAATGATCTTCTTTTATGTATGAATGCACATGTTTTTAACTAGTTTAAGTCCAAAATATTAAAAAAATACATACAACATAAGTTGGATAGGCTTAAAAACATGGTTATGGAAAGAAAAAGAAATCAGATAAAAAAGGACAAAAATAAATATTTATAACAAAAAAAACTAAAAACAATTCAAATAATTAACTAAATAATAAATAATTTTCTTTATACAAATTATAACCATTTTTTAAAATAAAACAACTTTTTAACAAAAAAAAATTAATTACCATACACATTTTGATAAAAACTCACTAAGAAGAATGATTATATATTTTTTTTAAGCAAAATGAGACTCCATTAAAAAAAGGATTGTAAGGAAAAAAAAATGACAAGGATGTACTAAGCCTAAATTTAGGAGTGTTTTACTTGCCAAGCAAAAAGTCCTTATACAAATCATAGTGTAAACTATCATATCAAGTGAAAGTCTTGGTTTAGATTAGCCAAGAAATCGACGCAAAAATTGTGCGTAATCATGAAGTCCATACGAAGAGTATACGGACAACAGTTGAGTCAACGAGATTTGATGAACCAAAGCCCAATGTTAGAGTTAGAGAAAACTTTCACCACTGAAAAACAATCTCTTTCAATCCATAATTTAGACCAATTTCTTTCCTTTACTACCTCAATAACCATAACAACGACCAACAGTTCTGCTGAAACATAATCCCCCTCGTTAAGATACGCACAAAAGTTGATTATACTTCACTTGAAGTAAACCCTTGAGACCCAAGTACCCTCCCACTAGGCCAACCCTCTTAGGTTACCAACTAATTAAATCAATAATTTTTTTTTATTTCACCACTAGTATGCACCTAATCTGGTTTGGAATTAAAAAAATCATTTATTATTCATACCAAACAATAAAATAGTATGTTATTTAAGAGGAAAATATATACTAGTAGTAGCAAATAACAAGAAAAAATAAATAAATGTGCATTAATTAATTAATTTTTACCACAAAAATATATAAAAAAAAAACGTGTGTGTGATATTTTGAGTGGAGACAGTAAAATTAGTTAATGCAGGTATTATTATTTAATTGAAGTGGCATACGCAATAGGGCGCAAGTACTGTTTTTGACCTTTCGTTTTCTGGATCTAGGGTTTGGGTTTTCTCCTTCTGTGACGATCTCCGATTCATAATCATCTTCACACAAAAAAAAACCCCATTTTCAAACCCTACTTATACACACCGCCACCTAAACAATATTAACAAAAATCAATCGCCGCCAACCGAATCGGAGATTCACGATTAGGGTTCATCGATTATTATTGTATTTTCTCCCAAATCGCCGTTACTGGATCTAAAAATTTGCCCTAATTTTTCATTCATTTTATTATATACTCCGGTAATTCAAATATCAGATCAATCTTAAACCGATTTTTACGTCAATTACGATGATGAATACTAGTTATTGATGAATTTCCAAAGACTTTGTTTTTTTGTGATTTGATTTGAAGGACCAAAAAAATGTATAAATCGGTGGTTTATCAAGGGGAGGTGGTGTTGGGAGAGGTAGATATATACCCAGAAGTGAACAACAGCAAGAACTACGATGTGAAGGAAATTCAAATTTCTCACTTTTCTCAACCCAGTGAGAGGTGTCCACCACTTGCTGTGCTTCATACTATTGCCTCTTGTGGTGTTTGCTTCAAAATGGAGTCAAAGACACAGCATCAGAATCAGCTCTTTCACTTGCACTCCTTATGTATCAGAGAGAACAAGGTAAAAATCAGAGTTAAAATATATATAAAATTAACAAGATAAAACGCCACTAAAACCCTATGATTTTGGACTAAATCTTCAGAGGACTCAAAAGGTTGAATCTATGGATGACTCACTTATGACTCGTGTGTTAATGTTGACAGAATTTTTGCCTTAACTTACTAAATTTGTTGTTTTGAACTCAGATGGTGAACAAATTGTCCAATTGGTCATTTAACAGATACTTCTTAACTGAATTGTTGCCAAGGTTGAGAAGTTTGTGATTGATAGTGAAATTAGTGTCTGTGCTGGTTAGGGTTTTTGGTAAAACTCAATTCAAATCTAAAGTGCTGACTTGAACATAATAGCAATACTGTCCACTATACATCATACTGAAAAGATGGGTTGGCTTGTTTATGATATCATATTGCTTTGGCACTGTGTGCTTCTTTAGCATTTCTCAAGCTCCTCTGGCTTACAATGCACCCTATCTTTTTTGCGTTGACTTAAATTTATTACTTACCTTTTTAAACTCATTCCGTCATCGAGTCCACTTTTTACTTTTTATTTAATTTTCTGGTTAAGTATTAATAATTTTCACAATATCTGCAGACTGCTGTTATGCCACTGTTTGGGGAAGAGTTGCATTTGGTTGCGATGCATTCGCGAAATGATGACAGGCCATGTTTCTGGGGATTTATTGTGGCCAAGGGACTTTATAATTCATCCCTTGTGATGTTAAATCTCAGATGTTTGGGTATAGTGTTCGATCTGGATGAAACACTTATTGTAGCAAACACAATGCGCTCCTTCGAGGATAGAATTGATTCACTTCAGAGAAAAATTAACTCCGAGGTAGATCCACAACGGATTTCTGGTATGCAGGCAGAGATTAAGCGCTATCTAGATGACAAGAGTATATTGAAGCAGTATGCTGAAAATGATCAGATAGTTGATAATGGTAAAGTGATAAAAGCTCAGTCTGAGCTTGTTCCAGCATTATCTGACAGTCATCAGCCCTTAGTTCGACCACTGATACGGTTACATGAAAAAAACATTATTTTGACACGCATCAGTCCGCAGGTATATAATTTTTTCTCTAACCAACCATTTATTGGTATCTACTATTTTATTGTCACATTACATCTTGTGGCTTTGCATTTTCTTCTAGATTTATTATTCTAATGGGTCCCAGTGTAGTCAAACTATAGATCCTACCTAGTAGTATCGGGGATTCGAGGATCGTAACACGGATCAACGATTACACACTTATATAATTAATTAAAATGAAAAATATATAAGCAGAAAGACTTGTCAGAATCATTATTAGTCTAACAAAAGCTAGTGTGTTTTGAAAGATTCGCGACACAAGTGTTCTTGTGAGAATGAGACCTGCATGGGAAGATCTTCGGAGCTATCTGACTGCAAGGGGGCGCAAGCGTTTTGAGGTTTATGTTTGCACAATGGCTGAAAGGGACTATGCACTAGAAATGTGGAGACTTCTCGATCCAGATTCAAATTTGATAAATTCCAAAGAACTATTAGGTCGCATTGTTTGTGTTAAGTCAGGTAAATCCTTAAATGGCATATTTGTTTTTCTTTTCTTTTAATTTTGTTTTCAAAGAGAAGCTGCATATTTATGACAGAGTATCTGAAGGAAGCGAATTGTGAACACGAGGACATCTTATATTTTAAGTAAATTAATCACTTTAAACATTACAACAATTTCTAATGGGGTCCACAAATTTTAATCGGATCTTTGAGCTTTGAAATGATCTGTAATTAGGTCCTTGTAATTTGTGACCTTGCTTCAAATACTTAAAAGTTCAGGGGCCTAAATACAAACTACTTAAAAGTTCTGGGACCTAAATTCAAATAGTTTAGGGCATTTGATTAAAATCGAGGGACCTAATTAAAAATTATTGACAACTTCTGTATTTTAAAGTTCTCAAATAGTTTAGGGGCCGACAGAGTAATTTAACCTATATTTTAAAGTTTATATGAGTTTGATATAGAGATACAACTTGTTTATGCTTTATTATCGAACTGGATGTATGCCCATGTTTCCGCGACTTCAATTTTATTCACTTTTAATTCTTCTTATGTTTCAATAATATTATAATAGGTTTGAAAAAGTCTTTGTTCAATGTCTTCCAAGATGGCTCATGCCATCCAAAGACAGCATTGGTAATTGACGATCGCTTGAAGGTGTGGGATGAGAAAGATCAACCGCGGGTGCATGTTGTTCCTGCATTTGCTCCATACTATGCTCCTCAAGCCGAGGTTAATTTGCTGGCATACATGTTGAAAACTCAATACTTTCAATTGCACGAGCGGAATTTCATCCCTTTTTAGTTATATGAACTAATTAACTTGTTTGTCTTGTAGGCAAGCAATACTGTCCCTGTGTTGTGTGTTGCAAGAAATGTTGCTTGCAATGTTAGAGGTGGCTTCTTTAAGTAAGTTATACCTCTCAAAAGTTATATGTATGTGCATACTGAAAAGAAGGGGAAAATCTCCATTTAGTAGCTTAGAAGTTGATTTCCAAGCATTTTAATTGTCTCCAATTGTATAAAGATAAATACTACATAGGATTCTTATTCCTAATTACGACTCTGATTTTGTGATAGGGATTTTGACGATGGTCTTCTACAAAAGATTCCACAAATTGCCTATGAAGATGATATCCAAGATATACCTCCTGCCCCTGATGTGAGCAATTATCTAGTTTCAGAGGTAACTTATGTTCATGTACAAATTTACATGCGTCATTATTCTGATCTGTCGGGGGTATGCTATGTTGAAATTTTAACACATGAGTATTACATGATTTTCTGTCAAATGTATTGTATTTATACGTGTTTAACTGTTGTGCTTCGGTTCTTCTCAGGATGATGGATCTGCTGCCTGTGGAAACAGAGATCCGTTATTGTTTGATGGCATGGCAGATGCTGAGATAGAAAGAAAATTGAAGGTATCAATCTGGCCTCCGAGTGAATATTTGAGAACTTTGATTTACGATTGAATATACATGAAGCCTGTCTTATTTATTTATTTATTTTTTGTGATTTTACTTATATTTGAGAACTGTGATTTAAATCTGATCAGACATAAAGCTCATCTTATCTTTTGTTGCGATTGTACTTTCTGCTAGGATGCCATATCAGCAGTAGCTTCAGTTATTCCTATGACAACTGCTAAGATAGATCCCAGGCTCACTTCTTCTCTTCAGTATTCAATGGTATCTCCAGGTTCAGTTCCACCGCCTGCAGCACACGCATCTATGATACAACTGCCTCATGCACAGTTCCCTCAACCTGCTACACTAGTAAAGCCAATGGGTCAAGTTGCCCCTTTAGAATCAAGCTTGCACAGTTCTCCTGCTAGAGAAGAAGGTGAGGTGGGTGAGTCAGAATTAGACCCAGATACAAGGCGAAGGCTTCTCATATTGCAACATGGACAAGATATTAGGGATCATACATCTAGTGAACCTCCATTTCCTGTTAGACATCCCAATCCCGTTCAAGTTCCTGCTCGTGTGCCATCACGCGGAGGGTGGTTTCCTGTAGAAGAGGAGATTGGTTCACAACCACCAAACCGGGTAATACCTAAAGAAATTCCTTTAGATTCTGGTCCATCGCGTATTGAGAAGTACCGGCCTCATCAACCACCCTTTTTCCCTAAGGTTGATGGCTCTATTTCATCAGATAGAGCTCTCCATGAGGGCCACCAAAGATTGCCAAAGGAGGTAATGGCTATGTTTCAGTCTATCATTTGATGTTTCACAGCTGGCTCATACTTTTGGCTTGTTTGGTGAAGTCACTTCCAATATTTTTTTATGCAGATTTATCACAGAGATGATCGCACAAGAATAAACCACGCGCTCCCTAGTTATCATTCATTATCTGGTGAGCCATAACACTTGTCACTTCATGTTTGATTGATTCTCTGCAGTTTCCTCCCCAAACATTCTCTTCTCAATGTTTTCATGTACTGCTGGTGACTGTCTGCATTTATTTGGTTCTGAAATTGTTATCAGTTTGAATTTTAGTTTTTGTTGAAGTTTCTGCCATACTGATTTAAAATGACTTCTTTTTGAATTTTTTGTGATTTTTCAGTGATGAGTAATTAAGTTTGATTTTTGGCTACCTAGAACATCTTGTTTTTCTGTATAGTAAATATACCCTTTGAGACACTTGCCTTTATCTTCATTTATATTTTCAGGAGACATAAGCATCCAAGAAATCTTATATGAAACTTTAAAATGTTTTCTTAGTTTTGTTCCTGCGTGCATGTTTCTTTTTCTTTCCCAGTTCTGTTATTTGTAGTGCTATCCTTAGAATGACAGTATCTAATGGTTGTTATGCAGGTGATGACATCCCTTTTGGCAGGTCATCTTCTAGCAACAGGGATCTTGACTCTGAATCCGGTCATTCTGCATTGCATGCGGAAACACCAGCTGTAGTATTACAGGAAATTGCACTGAAGTGTGGAACTAAGGTTAGTTGAAATATGTTTCTGTTAGATGGCATCGTTAGCTTTTGTTAATATCTCGTTGTACTATTTAAGCTTTTCTTTGGTTTGTGTACCCAGCACGTTTCTTTGCTTTTGATGTGAACAGGTGGAATTTACATCATCTTTGGCTGCTAGCAGAGAGCTGCAGTTCTCCATTGAGGTATCTGACATTTGAGGCAGTGAGACTTTATGATTCCTTGTTCTCTATGTTTGCACCACTTTCTAAGTTCCATATTTCTCTTTTCAAAACTAGATATATATTTTTTCATTGGGATACAATTTTCTTTTTTTGAATCAATGAAGTTGCTGCACTTGATATTTGTTATTCACCGTGCTTAATTAACTAAACACATTGGTTTTCTCCTACATAGTTGTAGAGCAATATTTGTCTTTTCCAGGATTAGGTGTGCTCTGCGCAATGCCAATTTTGTTTTGTTGTTTTACCAAGGAAACAAACCTAAAAATTTAATTGATCTTTAGGTTTGAAGCTGATTTCATCTTGCTTCTGTTGGAGTGGTGTTACTTGTTGAAATATATTTTTCTGTTCTATTTATTCATAATTCGTGTATATGCCTTTGTCATCTTGTAAGTGTCATCATTGTTTGCAGGCGTGGTTTTCTGGGAAAAAAATTGGCCAGGGATTTGGAAGAACTAGAGTGGAGGCGCAATATAAGGCTGCTGAGGATTCTATTAAACATTTGGCTGGTAGGATATTCCACATTTTGGAAGTTTTGACTTGCTACAACATTATGTAGAATTGTTGAAGTATGAGAAAATTATCCTATAAGATCTTGTTATTATCTTGAATAATCTCATAGGATTAGTTTTTATGTTATTTTAGAGCCTCTCTTAAGATTAGTTCCCATATTTCTTACTTATTACCATGACTTGTTTTTCCAATCAATTAAGATAAGAAGTCTAGTATTCTATAAATAGGGGTTGGGAGTTAGGGGTTAGTGCTTAATAATTTTTTAATCTTCAAGTCATCTAGTTTTTATTGTTTCTCTCCTCTCTATCTAAAGCCCTATAACTTCAACAAGGACCTCAACAAGGACCATCTATGATGACAAGATAATTTCTTTTAAAATCATGTTTTGGGATGGTCCATTTAAATCTAAATCCTTTTTAGTGGTTGCACTAAGAAATACAAAGCCTAGAGAAGTAGGCGTGTCGCGGTGTCCAATACTTGTATGACACATGTTTGAAAAGTCAAACAAGCGTCCCCAACAAAATATTTTTTCTTTGCTTCGACACGCCTTGAATTGGTGTCCTACACCCGTATGACACTCATACAACACGTGTCAGACAGTTTAGACATGTTTTAAAATAAATTGTTTAATTCTTTGGTTCAACACACCTAATACATTTTTTGGATAAATATCACACACATCTAAAAGGGTTGAACATGTGTTGAAACAATGTTATCTATGAAGAATTAAGAATTAAAGACATTAATTTTGATTAATATTTTAACTCTTTTAATAATAAATGAATAAACTAAGGTCAAATATTAATTATCATATATGTAGTGTTGTACTCGTCGGTGTCCTATGTTTTTGACATAATCGGGGTCAGAGTTTGTGCTTCATAAGTGGTTGCATATAGCTTTTCTTTATTCCCGTTTACCTCTTAAGGCCTGGCCTTTACTGTTGAGCACTTGAGCCACCTTCCATTTCATCTACTCTTCCATTATTGGGGTTTTCTATAGGTCTTCTATACTCATGCTTAGGTGGTTTGGCCATGTAGAGAGAAAATATGTGAATTCTATAATAAGGAGAGGTGACCAGATGGAGGGTAGGCAACCCGTTAGAGGTAGAGGAAGGCTTAGAAAAACCCTAAGAGAACCTATTAAGAAATATCTCAATGTAAATGAGTTGGATAGAACCATGTTTTTGATAGAACATTTTGGCGTCAAGATTTCAAGATTTTGAACCTTGCTGCCTGTCTCTTTATTATTCAATCCTTCTTTATTATTTAATTAGATTTCAGCATAAGATGAAATAGGCCTATTTATTCCCTGCTTCAAGCTTGGAAGGCTCTTGTATATGGTGATGTCTTAGAAATGTTAAATTGCAAATCCATTTTTGGGCTGCTATCCAATAGTTTCAACTTTTAGGAGAGTTGGTCTACTTATTAATTATCTTTATATGAGTATAAATAATAAATTATATACTAAACCATCTAAAATCTCTTCTAAGATCCTAGTATCATAACAAATGATTAAGCAAATTACATTATCAGCAGTATGCATTGCTTGCTACTGTTATTTTCTAACAACGTTCTTACTTTTTATTTTTGTTGTTTTCCTCAATTAAAAAAGTTGTTAATATATTTTGAACTTTTTGGTTGTTTTTATAGATATATATTTATCACGCGCTAAGGATGAGTCTGGTTCTGCATATGGTGATGCGAGTGGATTTCCTAATGCAAGTGAGAATGGTTATGTGGGAAATGTTAGTTCTCTTGGTAATCACCCTATGCCTAAAGAAGAGTCAGTCTCATTTTCAGCTGCATCGGATCCATCAAGGGTGTTAGATCCTAGGTTGGATGTCTCGAAGAGATTAATGGGTTCAGTCTCTGCCCTCAAAGAATTGGTGAGATTGATAATAAATTGACCACCTCTCCACAAAGAATTTTTTTTTAGTTAACCTCAGTTCAAGTTTGTGCTTCTCACATGGTATAACTTCTGCATTTAATTTTTTCAGTGCATGATGGAGGGTCTTGGTGTCAATTTTCTATCACTGCCTGTTCCAGTGTCAACAAATTCAGGTCAGAAAGATGAAGTACATGCACAGGTTGGTAATCAAATCCTTCAGTGGTCTGAACTAATTAATTTAAATAGGACAATGTCATTGAATTGCTGAATAATCATGCCTTTCTAAACCTGCGTGTTTTAGCTCCTCATTTCTTTGAAGGGCTGAAAGAAAAGATTAGGAGACATTTATTGATGTTTAGATTGTTTTATATTTTTGGTCTGTTAGGCACTTTAGTGTCCAGGATAAAACATCAGAATTATTGTTACATTTCCTTTTATTTATGTGGTTTACTATTCTTATTTTTGATGAGGGAAGTTGAAGGGCGAGTCTTGGATAGAAATTTTCGTTTGACTAATTGAAGTCTGGACACAGGTTTGTGGGGTAGTAGTCTTGTTAATGGCATAGTTGTGTCTCATGGGGCTCATAAACATGACCTGGAAGCCTTCTATGCCTTAATACAATTAATTACACTGTCTTGCTTAGCCGGGCACTTTGTTATTGGTTCTGGCAGTTTTTTTATTTATTTTTATATTGGTATCAAAGCTCTTGGCAAGTATTTAAAAAAGAATTTTCTATTTTAGGTCGAGATAGATGGCCAGGTCTATGGTAAAGGGATCGGATTAACATGGGATGAGGCTAAAATGCAGGTATTTTGTTTTCTTTAGTGATGAAACTATATTGCTGTTGGAGTACATAACATGGGATGTGTATGCTTTCTTCCTTGAATTTGATTAACTTTCTTACAATTGCTGTTGGAATACTAAGATGCATTTGTTCTTCAGGCTGCTGAGAAGGCACTTGGAAGTCTAAGAACAATGCAAGGCCAAAGTATTCAAAGACGGCAGAGTTCTCCCAGGTCTATTTTATTACTTCGATTAGAAGATTGTATATATTTATTTTCTTTCTAGTTTTTGTCTAAGCCCCTGCTTTTTTATTTTAATTTTGGATGTACTCACGGAACACATCTAAAAGCTAGCACCGAGATGCATGTTTTTTGCAAATGATATAGTCCTAATTGGAGAGTCAAAAGGGGGATTTAAATGAGAGGTTGGATATTTGGAGGCAAGCTTTAGAAATGCATGACTTTCATTTAAGCAAAAGTAAGATGGTTAAGAATCAACACGAGAATAAAGTAAGTGTATCAAAGATGAAGATGTTGTGTTGGATTTGTGGTAAGACTAGACATGATGTGATTAGAAATAACAATATTAGAGAGACTGATGGGCTAACACCTATAGTATTAATGATGGTGGAAAATAGACTCAGGTGGTTTGAGCATGTAGGGATAAGACTTGTAGATTCTGTGGTAAAAAGAGTAGATCAAATAGAGAGAAGTCAAACAATTAGAGACAGAGGAAGACATAGAAAGACTATAAGAGGAGTTGTTAAATAAGATCTTGAGATTAACGATTTGGGTAACAACATCGTCTTTGATAGAGCATTATGACGGAAGTGGATCTATGTAGCTGACCCCAATTAGTGGGATAAAGTTTGGTTGTTGTTGTAATGATGGACTTTACTCTAGACTCTCCAATATGCCGTGCTTTCTAAGTCTAGTACGTGGTAGTTTCCATCCCATTTGAATATAGAAGGCAGCTCCATCTTCAAAATCTAAACTGGCCAATGGTTTGCCAGCCAGCCCCTACCAACAGAATTGGCATCTTAGATTGATTTGCTGTTTTTTTCTTGCTGTAGATATTTATTTTCTTACCTCATTCAATATTCCTTTTGGCAACTATTTTTCTTTCGTTTTGGTTGGTCATTAACTCGTTATTTTTGTTACATGAATCAGGCCATTTCAGGGATTTTCAAATAAACGTTTGAAGCAAGAACATCCACGAACTCTGCAGCGATTCGCTTCTTCTGGTAGATATCCTAGGAATGCTCCACCAATTCCTTGACAAGAGCAACGTGATTTTCAATCTCACTTATTCGCATGACTGTTGTTGGGGCATGCATGTGTATATGTTACTGATTCAACAATATGGACGGTGGTGGCTGTTGGGTTGGGGACCATTTCATCTTAAATGGACGAGTGCTTGTCGCTTTTCCTCGGTATTTTTGTCACCGAACTCAATGTCAACATAGAACAAATCCCTCATTTTGTACAAATGTATGATCCCTCCACTGAAATAGGGGTGAGATACTGGTCAAAGATTATGTAAGATATTCATTCACATCTTGGTGGTTCCAAGCAATACAGTATTTGAGACCAGCTCACAAGACAAGATGATGAGGCAAGTCCAATGCAAACTCGAACAACCAACCCGACCTGTTGGAATTGAGAATTGATTCAGCATTTATATTTCTAACTCAAGTGATGGTTCAAGTATAGGTTCTTTTTTTCTTTAATCGGTTTTCACTAACATAACAGGGTAGTGGTTTTTCATTTCATTAATTCACCTTGTGCCCTATGAAGACACCATCATTAACAGGGTCTTGAGGAGGTTGGTGAAATTGCATAGTGTAACTTGTTGATAATAGTTACAGTTTCTCATTTGTTGTCTATCAACTGCAATTTTTGGTGAGAGTTATGGAGTATATATCTATCTCTAAATGATTTACCCTCACTGCAATTTTTTTATATCCTCTATGCTAAGTGATACTCACAATTGATCGATTAAACAATATTTTATAATATTAGATTGATTAAAATGATTTTGCTCCAACTTGAATTATATTTGGATTAACTTTTTTAACAAATGATACCCAAAGTGTAAATTATTTAGATGATGGTACTTTACACAAGTACTTTTGAACATGTAATTTTAAAAAATCATACGACATTCATGAAATCTCTTGTAGCAAAATATAAACGAAAACGTATTGAAAACATTGTTTACATGCCAATGCGTATGACGTCAAACCTATTTTCACTGATAAACTTCAAAGAGTGCACTAATTAGTAAGTCAAAGTCCGATTCATGTAAAAATTAAAAATTGAGTTGGGGTGATTTTGACATGCTTTTTCTTTATCAAATGAGGAAACAAAAGCATGAGCAAGAGAAGAGACGAACTAAGTTATATAAACATATACAAATCACATTAAATTTAATTTACTTTTAACCATAATTAATTTTACAAAATTAAAATTAAAATTTAGTTTTGTCCCTATATAAACATACCTACACTTAAATGTATACTTACTTCAAACAAACAAAACAGGCACTATTCATACTCTTTCTATTTTTAAAAATTCACGCAAATTAAAAAATACAACAAAACTATCATGCAAAGCCGTCCAAGATTTATCTAAAGTATACCACGATGACACAACATTGATTTTATATGAAGAGATTTATGTAAAATCGTCCAAAAGAAGAATTTCACCTTCTCAGAAAAAAGAATACGTTACATCCACTAAATGTTATTATCAATTGTATTATGAACAAATTCAAATTTGGTTACCATCCAGAATAATATAGATGCCATCTAAATTGTCTTTACAAATTTACGAATTTGATATAGAGAAATCATATAAATGAAAAGAACTTTCAAACAATATATTAATAGTATATAATAAATTGAAATTTCATTTTCCATCTAAGTAAACATCATGACTTCCATTTCCAATTTATTAAAATTAAATATATTACATACAGTAAAATTGCATAGTGTAACTTGTTGATAATAGTTACAGTTTCTCAATTGTTGTCTATCAACTGCAATTTTTGGTGGGAGTTATGCAGTATATATCTATCTCAATGATTTGCCCTCAACTGCAATTTTTTTTGTAACCTCTATGCCAAGTGATACCCACAAATTCGAAGACAGAGTATGTTTGAAATAAAGTTTTCCAACTTGAATTATATTTGGGTTAACTTTTTTAACAAATGTTACACAAAGTTTAATTTATTTAGATGATAGTAATTGACAAATGTAATTTAGGGCCCGTTAGTTTCGGTTTTAAAAAAATGGATTTTTTTTTTTTGTATTTTTAAAAATAGATTTTTCAAAACCGTTTTTCAAAATATTATAAGTTTTTTTATTTTTGTTTTTTTTTTAAATGAAACACTCGTTTTGACATTTTATGACATAAACATATATTATTAAGACAAAAACTTAGTCAAAATCTCAAATTTTTTAAAAAGTTGTATTTCAAAAATGATTTTTATAAAAATCTATTTGAAATAACTTCAAAATTAAGTGATTTTTTTGAAAATTTGATATCCAAATTATTTCTTCATAAATAGATGAAATATCTAAAATCACATTTTCAGAATAACTATTTAAATCAAATTTTCATTTGAAGGTATAAAAATTTCTGTAAAATTTTTTTATACAAAATTTTGTAACACTAAAAAAATCATTTTTAAAAAAAGCCAAAACAAATGGACCCTTAAAATATTGTTTACATTCCAAAGTGAGTATGAAGTCAAACCTATTTTCACTAATAAGTCTGATTCATGTAGAAATTAAAAATTGAGTTGGGGTAATTTTGACTAGGGGTGTTCAAAATCAAATCGACCCAATAGAAAATCGCAAAATCTAACCAAACCAAACTAAAATCGCAAAAAACCGCATTTGGTTCGGATGTGTTTGAGCCATTTTTTAACAAACCGTGGAGTTCAGTTCGGTTTGCGGTTTGTAATTTACAAACCGAACCAAACCGCATTATGTTACAACACCTAAACTTCAATTAACTTATATCTAACACAAATTCAAACCTATTATGTCTTAGCCTTACGAATACAAATGATTTTCTTTTCCTCACACTTAAGGTTTCAATTTAAGTCTTCTCAAATCTTTCATAGCGGTATTGCACCTTCTTCTCATCTTATTTTCCAAATACATATCACATATTCTTTTCTAGTCTTTCATCTCTTAACTTCTTTATTTTTCATCTTATTATTTTTGTTCTATTGTTCTCTCTTCTAATTACGTTTTTAATGTTCCTCTTCTTATCTAATCGCATCTCTTCTGCTCTTTCTTTTTCATCTTCTCTAATATTTCATCTCCTCTTTTTTCTATTTCATTATAATGTTTTTGATATTATTTTATGCTAGTGTTTTATGTTTTTTATTTTACTTTTATCTAATATTATTTTTGTATATTAAATGGAAAGTTATCCAAATATGATGAATTTTGTTGTTATTTGATAATGCATAAATGATTAAATACAAAGTTATGTTGTCATCAATATATGTAGGGGTGGAAATAGGCTGGGCCGAGCTAGGCTTTACCAAGCCTAAGCCTGGCCTGTCAAAAAAATTGAAGCCTAAACCTGGCCTGTAGCCTGTCGTAGGCTTATCTTTTAGGCCTGAGTCTGGCCTTTTCGAAGGCCTGGTTAGCCTGTTAGCCTACATAAAAGCCTATTTGTTTTAGATATATGTAAATAAGCAATTAAAATAATGCTTAAATAGACTAACTAACTAAAAGAACTTATGAGAACAATGTTCATAATGTGTTTTCATCTTATTTTCACAAGTTCTTCAACATAACCAAGTTTCATTAATGTATTTTAATTCAAAGTGCAAAACATAATATAATAATAATAAAAAAGTATTCATATTTATTTAAATAGGCCGGCCTGATAGGCTTAAAAGGCTTTTTTTAGGGCCTGAGGCCTAGCCTTTTTAACTAAATAGGCTTATAAAAAAGCCTAGGCCTTTACTATTTAAAAATAACGTATGGCCTGGCCTGAGCCTATATAGGCTAGCCTGTAGGCCCCTGTTATCGGCCTGGCCTACTTCCACCCCTAAATATATGTATGTATGACTCAATAAATTTTTGTAAAAAAACACCGAACCAACCGAACCAATCCAAACCGCATTGGTTTGGTTTGGTTTTATTTCTAAAAGCCAACCAAACCAAACTGAACCGCACACGTTTTCCTCTTGCGGTTCGGATGATTTTTTACGTCAAAACCGTCCAAACCACACCGCAAACACCCCTAATTCTGACATGCTTTTTCTTTATGAAATGAGAAAACAAAAGCATGAGCAAAAGGTGCGACAAACTAAGTTATATTAACACATACATATCTAATCACATTAAATTTAATTTACCTTTAACCATAATTATTTATACAAAATTAAATTTAAAATTAAATTTTGTCCCATCCACGTATAATCAAACCTAGACAATGTATACTTACTTCAAACAAAACAGGCATTAATCATACTCTTTTTATTTTAAAATGAATGTTTAAAAATTTTATGTAGATTAAAAAACATGTAAAGCTGTCCAAGATTTATTTAGAGTATACCACGATGACACAACATCAATCTTATAAAGAAGAATTTCACGTTAAGAGTTATTATCGGTTAAGAGTTATTATAGTTATTATCGATTTATTGTTAAGTTTATTAACCATTGTGATTAATATAGATATCATTTAAATAACCTTTAAAAGTTATTGAATTTCATATCAGAAAATTTATATAAATGATTAGCACTTTAGTCATAAACGAAAAATATTAATATATAAAAATTTGAAGTTCCATTTTTATCTAAGTAAACATCATTGACTTCCCTTTCCAATTTATTAAAATGAAAATACTTATTTTAATCCAATTTTATATTTAATTTCAAATGGAATGGACTAATGGGATATATATTTTTTTGGCTAAAAAATCTTTTTTAAAAATGCAAATAGCTGTGAATGTTTAGAACAATTAAACAAAAATGCCCAAATGTACACTGCTTTATTTTTATAACAAATTTAATTTTTCTCTAAAAATGAGAAAAGGTTTAGAAAATATAAAAACAAGTTCCTAACATACTGTTTTATTGAAAGAAAAAAACTTAAAAATTGTTTTTCTTTAAATTACTAGGTTCCAAATTTTTTAAGCCAATAAAAATTAAATTAAATTATAAAAAATTTAAAAGTTCTAATTAAACATGACACTGATCCAAGCCGTAAGTGATAATTAAGTGAAAATGCAAAAAAACAAAATAATAATCATCTAAATAACAAAAAAAGATAGAGGCGTATTTGATCGATTTGAATCGATTTTTGATTAAAAAATGATCTGAACTGATGATATCTCCATTAATTTGGTTTGGTTTGATTTTTAACCTTTTTCAAAAATAGAATTGAACCAACCTAACCGATTTGGTTCGGTTGATGGATTTACAGTTGTTTTTACAAACATTTTACTTTTTCGGTGTATTTTATACTATTAAATTTTAAAATAATATATTTTATGTAATTTATTTCATACTCTATTTTTTTTTCCCAAACAATTACAGGTTCTTCTTGATCCATGTGAAACAATGACATAATTTTCCATTACATCATAAAATAAGTTACATACTTACATCATATATATAAAAGTTGACTTGACGTTAGAAGGTTAAGAAGAAAATTAGAATCTTAACGAACGCAACAAAGCATTCTCAACTCAAACACACATCAAAACTATTTTATAATCGGACAAAAAAAAATTGTTGAAAAAGAAACGAACTTAGAACACAAACAATATAACCATCGTAATAACGTAGAGAAAAACAATATAACCATAATAACGTAGAGAAAGAGACTTGGATTGTCGGCTCTAAAATTACAATTTAATCTCTACTTTTTCTAAAACAAAAAATTATGCCCTTTTGTGCGAACACTGACAACAAAAAAAGTTACAGTATTAAAACAAAACAACAATTTCCACCTATTCAATTTCACAATTATGCAAATTCGCTCTCAATTTCACTATTTAAATTAAAATTTATTTTTATTATTTTAAAGTATTTTAAAGTATTTTATCAGAAAATTACTCGTTGCAACAAATTGCTGTCATGGACTAAAAAAGCATACTCAGATTGTATATTATTAAGGCAAAATAAAATTTGTAATTTCAATTACATAATTTAACATTGCAAAATAAATCCCTAAACCCTAATTACTAATTCTCATCTTCATCATCTGGATCAACTCCTGTAAAAGTCCAAGCCAGTTCTTGACGAAGCTTAGCCTCTTCCTGCGTATAATCATTCTCAATTCCAAAATACCTTCTGACATATTCCACACTCTTGTTCGCAATTCGATCAGCAATGACCTGGCTCAGAAACTCCAGAAGCTTCTTGATGTTCAAGTAATTTGCAGCAAGGAAAAGCTCTTTCACCTCTTCATTATTCAGCTTCTTCACGGACTCGCCTTCGAACTCCTTTGTGACCTTTCCGGCGAGGCTCTTCTCGCAGTATTCGATTATGTGAATGTTTCGAAGGAAATTGAGCAAACAAAAATGCCCAAATGTACACTGCTTTATTCAAAGCGTCACTGCCACCGATTTCCACTCTCACCACTCTCCGCTACGCCATGGCCGTATCAATGCAACTGAACTTCAACTAACACAGTAGTAACATGTACTTGGAACTCTAATAACACGATGATGCATCTCAGGAAGGTGCAAACCAACACCCTTTTATTCCTCTTCTCATCAACCAGACTCAAAACCTTCTACCCTACACCCATCACCAAATTCTCCTCCCAACTCCATAAAGACTCGATTTTGATCCCATCCACCAAGACCCATCTCTATGTTTCATTCTTCTGCACCGTCGTTCGTCTCTACTTGAAATGTGGCAGGTTATGCTCCGCCTCTGATACTTTCTATCGCATGCGGGACCTTGGTCTTGTTCCATCTTTGCCTTTCTGGAATAAGCTTTTGTATGAGTTCAATGCCTCTGGTTATGTTTCTCAGGTGAAAGTTGTTTATTCCGATATGTTGCTTTGTGGGGTTGTGCCTGATGTTTTTAGTGTCAATGTTTTGGTTCATTCGTTGTGTAAAGCTGGTGACTTGGATTTGGCTTTAGGGTATCTTAGGAATGATGGTATTAATATTGATAATGTTACTTATAATACTGTTGTTTGGGGGTTCTGTGAGAAAGGGTTGGTTGATCAGGGTTTCGGTTTGTTGTCTGAAATGGTTAAAAGGGGTTTTGGTTTAGGTGTTGATTCGTTCACTTGTAATATACTAGTTAAGGGTTATTGCAGAGTTGGATTGGTTCAATATGCTGAATGGGTTATGTACAACTTGGTTGATGGCGGGGTTTCAAAAGATGTTATTGGTTTCAACACTTTGATTGACGGGTATTGTGAAGCTGGGTTGATGAGTCGGGCGATGGATTTGGTGGAGAATAGTTGGAGGAGTGATGTCAAGATTGATATTGTTACTTATAATACTTTGCTCAAAGCGTTTTGTAAAACGGGTGATCTTACTAAGGCTGTGTCTCTTTTCAATGAGATTTTGGGATTTCGGAAAGAGGAAGATCAGTTGAGAAATAATGATGTTCTAACTCGAAACGAGATAGGATGGTTGCAGCCAACGGTTGTCACTTACACAACACTAATTTCTGCGTACTGTAAGTATTTTGGAGTTGAAGAATCGCTTTCTCTGTATGAGCAAATGATTATGAATGGAATCATGCCGGATGTGGTTACTTGTAGTTCTATTCTTTATGGACTCTGCAAGCATGGTAAATTAACCGAGGCGACAGTTTTGTTTAGAGAGATGTATGAAATGGGTTTAGATCCTAATCATGTGTCGTACTCTACAATTATTAATTCATTGTTCAAATCAGAAAGGGTTATGGAAGCTTTTAATCTTCAAAGCCAAATGGTTGTTCGGGGCATTTCTTTTGATATAGTTATGTGCACAGCTATAATGGATGGACTTTTCAAAGTTGGGAAATCTAAAGAAGCCGAGGAAATGTTTGATACTATTCTAAAGCTGAATCTTATTCCAAACTGTGTCACTTATTCGGCATTGGTTGATGGGTATTGCAAGTTAGGAGAAATGCAACTTGCAGAGTTGGTGTTACAAACAATGGAGAAGGAACGTGTTCCTCCAAATGTTGTTACCTTTTCTTCTATTATAAACGGATATGCTAAAAAAGGAATGCTTAGTAAAGCAGTTGATGTATTAAGGGAGATGGCCCAAAGGAATATTATGCCAAATACTATTGTTTATGCAATTTTAATCGATGCCTATCTTAGGGCAGGTGAGCAAGACGTTGCTGCTGGTTTCTATAAGGAAATGGAATCACGTGGATTGGAGAAAAGCAATATCGTATTTGATATCTTATTGAACAACTTGAAAAGAGTTGGGAGAATGGACGAAGCTCAGTTGTTAGTTAAAGATATGCACTCCAAGGGTATTGACCCAGATATCGTTAACTATGCTTCCCTAATAGATGGCTACTTTAAAGAAGGGAATGAGTCAGCTGCACTTTCTATTGTCCAGGAAATGACAGAGAAAAACACTCGGTTTGATGTTGTTGCTTACAATGCTTTGATTAAGGGGCTTTTGAGGCTGGGGAAATATGAACCTCAGTATGTTTGTTCAAGAATGATAGAATTGGGCTTGGCTCCAGATTGCGTTACTTATAACACTATAATTAATACATACTGCATAAAAGGTAACATAGGAGAGGCTTTGGATCTCTTGAATGAGATGAAGAGCTACGGGATAATGCCAAATGAAATCACTTATAATATTCTGATTGGTGGGCTTTGTAAAACCGGTGAAATTGAAAAGGCAATAGATGTTTTAAATGAAATGTTGGTTATGGGGTTTGTGCCTACACCAATTACTCACAGGTTTCTTCTTAAAGCATCTTCAAGGAGTAAAAAAGCAGACGTGATTTTGCAAATTCACAGGAAGCTTGTCGCCATGGGCCTCGAACTAAACCAAACTGTGTATAACACACTAATCATTGTATTATGCAGGTTAGGTATGACTAAAAAGGCAAAAGTGGTCATTGATGAAATGGCAAAAAATGGAATTTCAGCTGATTGTGTTACTTACAATGCCCTTATTCGTGGTTACTGCACAAGTAGTCATGTGGAGAAAGCATTTGATACTTATTCACAAATGTCGGTTGATGGAATTGCTCCGAATATTACTACTTACAATACCCTTTTAGGAGGTCTTTCAAATGCTGGTTTGATGAGAGAGACATATAAATTAGTTAGTGAAATGAAGGAAAGTGGATTTATCCCAAATGCCGCTACTTATGACATATTGGTTTCTGGCCATGGTAGAGTTGGAAATAAACAAGATTCTATAAAACTTTATTGCGAAATGATAACGAAAGGTTTTGTTCCCACTACAGGAACCTATAATGTGCTCATTAGTGATTATGCTAAAGCAGGAAAAATGCGGCAAGCTAGAGAACTTTTGAATGAGATGCTGACGAGAGGAAGAATTCCTAACTCTTCAACATATGACATTCTAATCTGTGGATGGTGCAAATTATCGTATCAGCCAGAGATTGACCGGGCACTTAAACTGTCATATCGAAATGAGGCGAAAAATTTGCTGAGAGAAATGTGTGAAAAAGGACATGCGCCATCTGACAGCACCCTCTTATTTATCAGTTCCAATTTCTGTATACCAGGAAAAGAGGCTGATGCTAGAAGGTTGTTGAAGGTATTTTCCCAAAAGAAGAATGTGTGACAGATGAAGTGAAATGGTAGCTACAATCAACCCTAAACCATACCCGGACCAAGTGTGGTGAGGATCTTGTGAGATGATCGCACAAGAATAAACCACAAACATTCTCCACTTGTCACTTCATGTTTGATAGATTCTCTGCAGTTTCCTCCCCAAACATTCTCTTCTCAATGTTTTCATGTACTGATGTTTGGCATTCCAATTTTTGTCTTTTCTGCTTCGTTGCAATCTTCTTTGCAATCATTGTAAGTATTTTGCCTCTGTTATATTCATCATTGTATGCCTATATATATAACTTTATTTTCTATTAATTCCCGTTTATCATTCTGTCAGTTAATTGTAGTCTTCTTACAGCATGCCTGCACAATTCTTATGATCAGTTTGTCATAAATTTATTCTGCTTCTTTATATCAAAGACTCCTAAATCTTGGAAGCAAAAATCAGAATTGAGTTTAATCCTCCTCTGGCATGTTTCAAACTGATTTGAATTTTTATTGATAGGCCTGGTTTGCATTCATTTAGAATCGATTCCTTTTATTCTTTCACTGAACAAGAATTATCAAACTGATTCCAGCTCTAAGAATTGTGTTCCCATTTTCTGCAGCCAGGGTATACTACCTGAGATTGATGCAAGGACCTTAAAGTTTTTGGTTTCAATTAGTTCTATCTACAAAAGTACAGTAGACAAAAAAATAAAGGACCATTCTCTTTGGCTTTTTGGTGAAATTCTAGTGATCATTTCATATCTGAAACATCTGTACACGTTGAATGATATTGAACAAACCATAGTGGAGATTGAAAATATCTTTATCACGAAGCCTCCAGTCCTTCTGTACAAATGTAAACCGCAGTTGGCTCGCTTCCTCACGGGACTTGTTGACATGGAGTTTTTAGAAAGTGATGCCTCTGATGCAAAAAGCCGCGGTGCATGGAAATTATTTCAATTGATCTTGACAGATCGGCACTGGGCATTCACTCACTTGGCAATAACCGCATTTGGACATTTTGCTGCTAACACAAATTGCACTCAGCTATGGAGATTTCTTCCACCGAATGCAACACTTTCATATGATATAGTTTCAGGATTAGAGGTAACTAATGAGGGATTTATGGCTGTGCTTAAAGCATTTTATAGTAAGCAAATTGCTCTTCTGACAATCGCACCAAGTCCTGAACAGCTTGAGCTGCTACAAAGAGAAGGTCTTATACTAAAGCAGATGGTTCATAACATTTCAGTCAGTGCTGTACAGAGAGAGGGATGTGAGGGCATGGAAATTGATGACAAGAACCAATCAAATAGCATGGAAGTTGACGACAAAAACCAATCAAATAAAAAAAGGAAACTTCCAGATGGAATTAGCAAAGGAGTGGAATTGCTGAAAAGTGGTTTGAAAATTATTAGTGACGGCCTTTCAGAGTGGCAACTTAATCAATTTGAAAGCAATGAACTGCATGTCAAATATTCCACCCAGTTTTCTCAACTTGAAGATGCAATTATGCACTTTGAGGAATTGGCTGGGAGTGGTGAGGTATGTTTATCTCCTATTCAAAGCAATTTGCGGGGTTGATTGCCTGTTGATGCATGTTTTATTGTAAAGAAATCTGATACATCAACAAAATCTACTGTATGTTTCTGAAGTGTCAAATGTTAAGCAAACTTTAATTCTTGCTTACCCCTTTTTATCTTACATTCTAGTGATTTAGTATTTATGTAGCAACTACTCCCTTTGTTCGTTAACTTGATATTTAAGTTAAGTGTGCACATTAAAAAATGATGAACAAATATTTAGTTGGAAATAATAATGATAATTAGTCAGACTTATGAAGTAATCTTGTGTACCAAATACCTCTATTTTGGTGGAAAACAAAAGTATAAGACAACAAAACTATAACTATTGCTCTTAATATTAAAAGAAAGAAAAGTATAAGGCAACAAAACTATGACTTTTACTCTTAATACTAAAAGAAAGAAAAGTATAAGACAACAAAACTATGACTTTTACTCTTAATATTAAAACAAAAGTATTCAACTAAACTATAACTTTTACTCTTAATATTAAAAGAAAGAAAACCATATTAAAAGAAAACCATTTTAATCTTTTATTATTGTAGACAACAAAAAGAAATACTAATGCTTTGTATATATCAATTCATAGAAGCCATCATTTCCTTGCAAATTTTTTTTCAGTAAGTGGCTTTAAAAGAGCAACCAATTTCTCTTTACTAGGAGTGTTTTCTTTGATGATTGGAACATCCTTGAAATTATTAAACCATAATTTCAATCGTGGGAACCTCTCACTTTGCAAGATCTCCATTTCAAACATATCCTCTTGAACATCAATAACTTTGACAAAAGATCCAAGAGCTATGTCTACAATGTTAATGGTGTCTCCCCTATAGAATTTCCTCTGATCTCCCAAACACTGATCCTCAACAACTCCGAGTCGCTCCCATATACTCTCTTTGGCCTTCTCTCGTTCTTCATCACTTCTGCTATCAAGGAGTGCCCCAATTGCTGTAAACTTTAAATATTGATCAAGATATTGTTGTTAGTTTTAATCAAGCTGGTATAGTTACAACAATAGAGTAAAATAAATTATTCATGATTATATCTATAAAATGATCAGAACATGTATTGTGCAAGTATACAAATATGATGATTAAGCTTTAAAAAATGGTTACCATGTCATCAACATATTTAACCCAAAACCGGGCTTGAGCTCTGTCATAGGGATCAGTAGGAAGCAATGAGTTCTGAGGCCATATCTCATCAATGTATTCAACAATGAGCATGGACTCACATATGGGTTTTCCATCATGAACTAGCACTGGAATATTTTTGTATACCGGATTGTATCGAAGAAGTTGAGGACTCTTATTGAAACGATCTTCTTCTATGTGCTCATATAGTATACCCTTCAGATTTAGGGCCCATACTACTCTAAAATTAAAAGGACTATACCAAAATCCATGCAGTTTCACCTCTGCCATCTTAGCTTATGTATTCCTAAACCAATTCTAGCTCTTTTGTAGATGGTGATTCATGGACAGAAGAATATGGGAAGAAATTTTCTCCCATGGAAATTTCATCAAGTGATAGCCTAACCACATGAAATTATAACAGATAAAAAGATAGCAGAGTAATTAGTCAACTTTTTTTTAATAAGATTCATTCATTCTTCAACTACCTTTCTTGGGGCATTGTTTTCCACACGTTTATTTTTCAGCCCCACCGGCATTAGTATATTTTCATTTTGGTAACAAGTATTATTTTTGGTGTCTTTTGAATCGATGTCATAAGTGCTTGCATCACTAGGAGATAAATACTTGATAGAGATAGGAGTACGTTAATTATAGAATTCATACTAGGTTTCTTACTACCATAAGGAGTACATCTATTAGAGATTAGATTTATTTGTAACTTACTAATTTGTTTCTATCTCAAAGTTTGTTAGAATAAGTTAGTTGCTATTTTAAATTAGTCCAAGCTTCTCCTAGTTTATATAGTTTATACAAATATGGAGAAAATTTAGATATAATTCTTTAAGGGTCTATTTGGTTCAAATGAGAAGGAGGGGAAGAGAGAAATTTTAATGGAGGAAAGGGAATGGGAGGGGAGGGAAAGAGAGAAATTTTAATGGAGGAAAGGTATTTTCCCAAAAGAAGAATGTGTGACAGACAGATGATGTGAAATGGAAGCTATAATCAATCCTAAACCCCAAACCCTACTAGGTCCAAGTGTGGTGAGGATCTTGTGAGAAAATTGAGATGCAGTGGACCAACGATAAATTTTTGTGGCATAATTGTGGTCAAATGCTACCAGGATGACGAAAATATAGCAATCAGTGTACTGAAGTTGATCTTAAACCGATTTTTACGGCAATTATGATGAATACTACTTATTGATGAAATTTCGGAAGACTTTGTTTTCTGTGATTTGATTTGAAGGGACCCAAAAAAAATGTATAAATCGGTGGTGTATCAAGGGTCTGGTGTTGGTGGTGGGGGGAACAACAACAAGGACTGCGACATGAAGGAAATCCAAATTACTCACTTTTCTCAACCCAGTGAGGTGTCCACAACTTGCTGTGCTGGTTAAGGTTTTTGGTAAAACACAATTCAAATTTAATGAAGATTAGGGAGGGTTACTCTCTAATCTAAAGTGTAAAAAATGATTGTTTTGGTGCTGACTTGAACATAATAGCAATTCTGTCCACTGTGTATCATACTGAAAAGATGGTTGGGTTCTTTATGATATCAAATTGTTTTGGCACTGTGTGCTTCTTTGGCATTTCCCAAACTCTACTGGCTTACAATGGGCCCTGCCTTTTCTGCGCTGACTTACTTCAATTTATTCCTTACTTTTTAAAACTTATTCTGTCATCAGTTTTACCTTTTACTTCTTTTTTTTTTAAATTTTCTTGTTAAATATTAATAATTCATTGCTTGCTATTGTTGTTTTGTACTTCATCAGAACCATATTTTTGTTAACCTCGGTTCAAGTTTGTGCTTCTAACATGGTATAATTTCTGCGTTTAATTTCTTCAGTGCATGATGGAGGATCTTGGTGTCAATTATCTATCAGTGGTCTGAACTAATGTCATTGAACTGCAGAATGATTATGCTTTATTTCTAAACCTGTGAGTTTTAGCTTTTCATTCCTTTGAGGGGCAGAAGGAAAAGATTAGAAGACATCTTTTGTTGAGATTTCAGAGAAAAACACTCAATTCTGATATGCACCAATTTTCATGTATATATATTATATCCAATTATTTGATTATCTTCTTGTATCTACTTTGGCATCTTGTATATTGTCCACCTTCTTATATAGTTTCTCTCATTTGATATTTCTAGTCCCCCCCCCCCCCCCCCCCCCCCCCCTCATTTGGTCATGTAAAATATATGTTAGTCTTTAGTTGCTTTGTCAATTACCTCTTCTCCAAACAGTCTCACAAAACTTTTGCTAGTAAATAAACTCAAATTATTTAATCCAAACATGCCATGAAAAGGCACATTCAGCAAAAGAGAGTACGGAGAGAGAAAAGAGACGATTCTCATACACCGTAAGCTTAAGCACAACAAAAAAGACTTCAAATTTGATCCATTTTTCTAGTATGAAGTTATGCCACATTATTGTAGTAACTAAAATTTTCTACTTCCAATGAAAAGTTTGTGTTGTTTGCTTTTGTTGATCTCTTCTTCCAATGCAGTGTAATGCTGAAAAACTGATCTTGAAGATGCAACTGGGAGCCTCACATATTGTACTCATTTTTTGTGGCTATCTGAATGGACATCAATGCAATAATGCTTTACACTTGGTTGACCAATAACACTGTTGGATGTTGTCTGTATTCTCCAACCTAAGAAGCTAACATTGTTTAATCCTACTAGCTCTCCAACCTAAGAAGCTAACATTGTTTAATCCTACTAGCGGGATACCCGTGCTATCGCACGGGGCCGTTTGGGTTTAATATTACGTGGATAAGATTTATCTTATAAAGTTATTCCGTATATATTTAAACAATACACATATTAATTGGATAACTATCGGAATAAAATTTAAACATGTAGTATGTTAAATAATAATTAATGATGTAAGAGCTAATAATACATCCAAATTTTAGCTATTTAACTAAAACAACAATTACACGTCGCAATATGTCATTTGTCAGTTTTTAAATTTGTTTTACGGGTCATAAACATTCACATAATCACAAATATAAACAAAAAATATGTAGCAACCTTTATGCATTGATTAAAGTAATATAGCAACACTATACTTATTTGATCTAATATAAAAATACTTAGAACTCGTTTATAAAAATAGTTAATAGATTTTTCTTGTTTATTAAAATATTTGTAACTTGTTTCCGTTTATAAAAATAATTGTATCACCAATATACTTTTTCGCATTTATGAAAATATTTTTAACTTATTCACGTTTATAAATATAATTGTATTAATAGTAGACTTTTCCCGTTTATAAAGTTATTTGCAATTTATTTTCGTTTATAAAAATAATTGTATCAACAATAGTCTATTTTCGTTTATAAAAAAGATTATATCAACAATATACTATTTTTGTTTATAAAAATATTTGTAACTTATTCCCGTTTATTAAATCAATTTTATCAATAGTTGACTATTCCGGTGTATGCAAATATTTGTAATTTATTCCGGTTTATAAAATCAATTGTATAAACATTAGACTTTTACTTTTTCCCATTTATAAAAATATTTGTAATTTATTCCCTTTTATAAAATCAATTGTATCAACAATAGCTTTTTTTCCGGTTATAAAAATACTTATAACTTATTCCAGCTTATAAATATAATTGTATCAATAATATTTTTTTTTCTAATTTATTAAAATATTTGTAACTTATTTCCCTTTATTAATATAAGTGTATCAACAATAGTATTTTCCCTTTTATAAAATATTTGTAATTTATTTCCGATTATAAAATAAGTTAACGGTAAACTTTTCTCCGTTTATAAAATATAAAATAAAATATAAAATATTTATAACTTATTCAAATTTATAAAATATTTGTAACTTATTCAAATTTAAAAATATTTGTATCAACAATAATTTTTTCCCTTTATAAAAATATTTGCATCAAAAATAGATTTTTTTTATAAAAATGTTTATATCCAAGATACATCTTTTTCCGTATTTAAAAAGAATGTCGTTTTAAAAAAATTGGATCAACAATATACATTAAAAAATAAAGTAACACTTAGGGTGTGTTTGGATTGGCGGTGGGGAGAATTGATTCTAGCGGAATTGAGTCTGATAGAATTGATTCTAACAGAATTGATTTTAGCAGAATTGATTTATGTTTGGATACATTTATGTAAAAGTGAGTTGAACAATAAATTTCAGTCTAAAAATTACCCAGAATCAATTCTGGAGGCAGAAGCTACAAATTGTAGCTTCAAGTAGAATCAATTCTGGAGGCAGAATCAATTCTACTTTTGTCTAACCAAACATATCAAAATCACCCAAAAGCAATTCTACACTTCTAGAATTGCTTTTGGCCATTCCAAAAGCTAATCCAAACATGCACTTATAAATTGGTTCATTAATTGAGGCTAAAATTTTTAAAATAGATGGTAATGTTTTTAATTTAAACGTGTTTCCCATATACTTATTAATTTTCTCATAAAAATCTAAAACATTAAAAAAATATCTTTTATTTTGAAAAAAGAATCTCTAATTTTAAATTTGTATAAATGATTAAAACAAAACTAATTTGTAGTATTAAAAACATAAGGACCAATATACGTTATAAACGTATCACATTAAAATAAATAAGTAAGAAATTGTAATTACAATATTAAATGATATTTTAACCTTTATTATAGTTGTTATAATTTAATTGCATTTAAGATCTAAACTATTAAAAATTGAAATTAAAACTTAAAAAATTACATTGAAAATTTGCATTTATTAAATGATAATTTGACCATTATTATATTATTAATTATTTGAATTTCCATTGAAAAGTAAGTGAATTATTCATAAATATGGTAATTTACATTTTTTATTTTTTTAAAAATGCTATAATATCAATAACATTAATAAAGTTTTAATGATATACATTTCTTCCATTTTAAAATAAATATTTTTCATTTTAATTTTTAAACGTATTTTAAAATAGAGTATGTAATATTATAAATTATATATTAATTTTTAATATTTTTATATCTATTTAAAAATAGAAGTATAAATTTATATTTAAAATTATCAAATTTTAAACTATTTTTAGTAAAGATGTTTCATATATATCTACAAAAGCTCAAAATAAATTAATCAAACACTGTTTTTGTAAGATTTATTTTTTTTATATGATTAAATACATACATAAAAATCAAAAATTATATTTAAACTTCATTTCATAAAAACGATTAAATTCTTTTATTACAACTTTTATTGTTATAAAAATAATTTATTAAATTTTGTAGGAGTAAACTTGTTATTATCAGTCAAACAAAACAAATGAACGTGATATATAAATCAAAATATTTTGACAATTAAAATTGTTTAAAAAAATAATTAAACTATAATTTTTAGTAATAAAGTCTATATACAAACATCATAAACGGATTGATTTGCATAAAAAAAATAACGCGTAAAATTACCATAATATGATTTAACGGATTGATTTGCATAAAAAAAACAAACGTGTGAAATTATTATAATATAATTTAGTTTCCAATTCAATAATAATGGTTGAATTTTTATCGTATATAAAAATACTTGTAACTTATTTCTATTTTAAAAATAATTGTAAAACTAAATATTTGTCATATCATCTTAAATTTATTTATTCAATAGTGATAAATATATATCTCATAATTAAATATGTTTATAAATAATTATTGTCTACTAGTGATAAATATTGAATTTTTTATATATAAATAATTATCATCTATTAGTGATAAATATTGTTGTCAAATAAAACAAAGATTTTAACTAATTAAAAAAATATTATACAGAAAAAAAAGACAAATTTAGTCACTTATATTTTTCATTATTTTATAAAATTTTATGGATGAAATAAAATATTATTTTTTATTATATTATGAAGATAAAAAGTAATTTTAATCACTTATTATTTTAATTTGTGAATACATTTATCTATTGAGAAAGTATGATTAATATTTGAGAATAATAATTTTAATAATACATTCAGTTTTGCTTTAATATAAATTTATTATAGATAATAAAAAATTACATTATTAAATAATAATATAATATTTATTATTGTAGATATCAGTATGAAAAAAATAAAAAATTAGATATAAGAATGTCAAAAAATAAATTATAATATTAAATAATAATTTAACATTTATCATTGTAGATATTAGTAGAAAAATCACAAAGTAGATCTAAGAATATCGAAAGAGAAAACGAAAGAAAAGAGAGAGTAAAATTGTTTTTATTGATTACTAAGTTTTTCTTCTTAATAATAATTTATTATTTCTTCTTTATTTAATTTATTTAATTTGACAATTTATTTGTAGTGTAATTTAGAATGGCTCAATTAAATAGTGGCTCAATTTTTCACATTGATTGTAGTGTAATTTAGAATGGCTCAATTAAATTATCATGACTACCCATTAACATATTTTTAACATGATTACAATTATAAAGTTAATTTGAAAAAATTCTGAGAAGTTTTAGATATTTCATAAGTTTACAAAAATTACAAAATCTCAATTGATTTTGTTTTGTTTTATTAACCTTTCTATAAAAGTCTAAATAATTTTAAAATATATTTTATCTCAAATAAGGATCTAAATAATTAGAAAATAATTTTTATTCTTATATTTTTATAATGAAAAACTAAATATTTAACTTTGGAATTATAAAAGTTATAAGTTGTAGTAAAAAGTTACAAATCGTTAGATATGAGTTACTACTTTCTTAAAAAAAAACACTTTTGCAAAAACTAAATTGTTAGATATTTGATAGGATTATAAAGCCTTATTTATTGGGAAGAGATTTTATAGAGTGCCTACCTATTCGGTTCCAAATACAAATACTAAATGTGATTTTAATAGGGTTTAAATGTTATATATATATATATATATATATATATATATATATATATATATATATATATATATATATATATATATATATATATATATATATATATATATATATATATATATATATATATGACAAAAAACATCTTGCAAAAATTCAATTTTATAATACAAAATATATAACTTTATTAACTATGATGCATTTAGAAATTTAGAAGCAAATCTAGATTAAAAAGGTAGGTAGATATTACCAAAAAAAATTAAAAAGAACAATTTTATGGCCTAATATTATGTATGATATGATTTTTCCCGTCCATAATAATTATTAAATAAATCCATAAAAATCATTTTTAATTATCATTTTTTAAAATTATTATTTCTATATCAATAAAGAATACCATAAAAATAAAACAATTTTGTGTTTATTGTTTTTTTTAGTATTCAACACTTGCACTTTGAAGAACAATTTGGCAGAAGCATTCACACATAAAGTGTTTCACAAGAAAAATCAAGTTTTTTCAAAAACCAAATTGAATCTTTTCAATTATAACAATTTGATATACCATATCAAACCGGAATTAAAAGTTTCTCTCATTTAATTATACAAACAAATTTAACAATCAAATTAAGAAATATCTTCGACTCATCTGATTTATATGGTTCAATAAAATTGAATTAAATTCAATAAATTTATTTTATAACTTTTAAATTATAGACCCGTATAATTTATAAAAACAAAAAAGAATTAGTCTAACCCGTAAACAATATTCTTATTATAATTCTAAAACATATAAATATTTTATATTATGTAGAAAATAGAAAATCAATATATTCTTCACGTTACTCGTTTTTTTCTCAATTTTAGTAAATTATTGTTTTTTTAAATGTAAATATGTATGATTTGTTTATTCTATAACTATTATCATGGATAAAAAAAACTTTTAAAATAACATTTATGTCTTGATAAAAGCTTAAATTAATTTTGAAGTTTTTTATTGGCATTTAAGATAATCTACTATTTTTTATCTTGATATATTACCGTAAATATATATATTATATTATTACTATAAAAGAAAAACTAAATTTATTGCAAATAAATGAAAATATTCCAACTAAAAAATGGTAAACATTCCAAATTAATTTGTTTAATTCATTTTTATTTTCAATACATTTCAATATTCTTTAAAACATTTCAATATAACAATTTTTGTCATTCAAGTTTTAACACAACACACACATCTTGCAGTTCCAATATAGAATCCAAAGTCTCCTTAGACGATGTTATCAAATCTGCATATGAAACTCTAATTGTCACGTCTGATTCACATAATGAAGCTGCTAATAATTCCTGTAGACAATTTAATGTTGCTTGCTCTAAAAGATCTTTCACTGCAAAAACCTTAATGTTGCTTGCTCTAAAAGATCTTTCACTGCAAAAACCAATGAAGCTGCTAATAATTCCTGTAGACAATTTAATGTTGCTTGATCTGTTTCACTGCAAAAACCATGTCATGCAAGATTTTTATTTGCTACCAAGACAAAATTCAAAACTAAATTATAAAAATAATTTGCAGTAATATTATTAAAATGGATTAAGTTACTTGAAGTGATGAACTGCAGAGAAAGTATTGTTGCTTCGTCGTATGAGTTTCCCAACTTCTATGTCATCGCTAATAAAGCGAATATTTCAGCCTCTGGATCTGAAAATGGAAACAAAAACATATAAATTAGTATTTAGACGAATAATCTCAATTAACCACCAAATTATTTCTATTCATAGTGTCAATTAATCCCAATTAATATAAATATTATTATTAAACTTATGTCAATTAAATAATACATTAATTAAATGGGAAAAATAAAAGGGGATTAGGGCTTAACTTGTTTGTGACCATTGAAATCTCCTTCTTCCTTCTCACGAACGGCGGCCGACGCCACTCCCATCTCTGTCTCGACTTCAATCGATCTCCCATCTCCGTCTCATTTTTCTCATCTCTCTGATCTCTCTAATCTCTTTGATCTCTCTGCTCAAGCTCACTTCTCAAGCTTCTTCTTCAGACGGACGTGACGGCGTCGGAATCCTCAGGCTCTTTCGCCTTGATTCAAGAATAGGACGCCTTCGTCCTTCATCTCAATCTTCTCATGAACCTAACGGCGCTTCAAAGTCGTTATCGATGGAATCGGAGATCCACAACCTTTGATAGAGAGTTAATATAATTTATTTAGTATTTTTATATTAGTTGTTATTTTGTAATAATTCTAGAATGTTCTTAGGATCTTTAAATGTTGAACTGGGCTTTAACTAGTATGGGCCTTTAGGTTATTATCCATTAGTATTATTATATATATATATATATATATATATATATATATATATATATATATATATATATATATATATATATATATATGTAGTGTGTGTGACACTTGAAAATCAATCAAAGAAATCAAAGTTTATCTTTATCTTTATTTTTATCTCTCTATTTTCTTAGTTTATTCTAATGTCTTTATCTTTTTATTGTTGAAACCCTAATCCTATTGTCTTGGTAGGAATTTCTTCCTATCAACCTTTCACAGGTGCTCAGATATTTCTTTATGTCTATCTTCTTCCTCTTTCTCACGATTTCCTCTTCTTCTTCTTATTTTCGTTGTTGCTGAAGTTGTTGCGATGATGATGATTGTGCCGATGATCTCTGTTATAATATATTTTTTCACGTTTCTTGTTTCCCTGCAAGTTGAAGGTTGAACGGAGGTAATGAATTGGTGGTTCCAGATGAAGGTTGGAGATGCTGAGAGTTTGAAGGAGATTAAGAGAAGAATGAACTCTTCTGGTTTTTGTTATTGCAGAGAATGAAAAAGTATGCGATGAACAGATGTTGGAGATTGAAGGTTGGTTATTGAAGAGGTGATGAAGATGTTGAATTCAGAGGATTAGAGAAGATGAAGTTTGTGGTGATTGAAGGTTAAGGAGAATTTCGGTTGTGTGTTTTCAGAGAAATTCAGAGAGTGAAGTTTGATTGATGAATAAAGTTAGGATAATGATAGCAATAACTTAGGAAATGACAAAAAATTTGAAAAACGTGTGGGAAGTTGTGTGCATGTCTTTGAATACTGTGTGGAACAGTTATTCACGCTAATATTTATTGGTCTGCAGACTAATGAGTTTTTTTTGCCCCAAAACCTTGATTATTTTGTGGGATAATGGATGTAATTAAAATAAATTAAAAAGGTATTAAAAAAGCAACAAAAAATACTATCTTGACATGTCAGCAAATTTTGAATTACAATCAACCATATTGCATTATTTAACAAAAAGACTAAGCTGCCCTTAATTATTAGATTAGTTTAAGTTAGACTCGGTTTGGGTATACTTGGAAATTCCAGGTACTTTAACTTTTATATATTGTTAATAGATTCAATGAATAATTCACCATTTATCTCTTTCAAGATCAACATAAAAGGTGCAGATTTTGAGGTTAATGAATTTGAACAATATATTATCATTGGTGTAAATGTAATTTAATCTTCAGTTATATGTATTTTTTTATCCAATGGCTATTGCAATATGAATGGGGCAGAGAATGATGAAACTTGTTTCAATTTGTACAAGATATTAAAATAAATGCTGAAGATGAGAATGAATCTGAATCATTAAATTTTAAAATAGATGGTGAAGATTATGTATCATTCTTAGGATTAAATGACACTAATGTGTCAAAATTTAATTTGATATCAAATCTCAACTGTTAATAGTACTTGATCAAACGATCATATAAATAATATATTTTTTAGGAAAAAAAATAGGCTAAATGTATATTTTTTAGTTTTTTATTTTATTTAGTATTATCGTTTGATCAATTCTTTTAACGGTTAAGATTTGATGTCAAATTACACTCGAGAAGTTAAACTACAAGTTGCACTCGTTTGTAACTTCATTTCAAATAAATATTTCTTTAAATCAACCATTGGATTAAAACATAATATATTTTTTAGAATCAACCGTTGGATTAAAACATAATATCATCAACTGGGAAAGACAACAAGAAGGAATATGCGAAAGACAACAAGATAATTTACTGTAAGTTATAATTTATATGTTTTAGATTTTGAGTATGAAGCATTAGTGTGCCATTCACATTTCCTTTATTTTTGTTTTGCTGCAAATGTGTTTTGATTTTATTCAGATTTGATATAACCATAAAATGAAAGTTGATAGATTAGTATGTATGAGAAATGAGTTCTTGAATTCTTTGAAATCATAGAATAAAAGCCCTAAATTAATTGTAACCTTAAATTGATAGATAAAAAACCATAGAATAAAACTTTCCTTAAATAATCTTACAAAAGTGTCATTTTTTATTAATCATATTTAAATCTTCTAGTTGAGAGAAAGTTTGACCAAGTATAATCTGCTTCATCATCATCATCATCAGAATCGATGACTGGCCTTTTCACCCTTCTTCCTTTATTCTGGGTCTCAAAGGTTGGGTAGCAGGGTCTCTATCAATGACTTGGATCTCTACAGTCACAACAACTTATGTTCTTTCAGCATTTGATGAAGTACTCATTTTGTGTCTTGGTTCTTCCTCTTCTCTGATTTCTTTGGATGAAGTTTTAGCATAAGTAATCATTTTGATTCTTCCTCTTCTCTGATTTCTTTAGATGAAGTTCTTTTTGTGTTTTGGTTCAACGAGGTTTTCTGCTTTCATATTGGTTATTCTGATTCTTCCTTGTCTCTAATATTTGAAAGTCTATAAGTCAAAAGATTTCACGCATGTCAAGTTTCCTTCTAATTATTGTTTATTTAATTCTCCACCTTTTCTTTTCTTGGAAGTTGGAAAGATCTTATGGTTGACTAGCTACCTCGAGCTGTTGAATAATTACATCTCCTTGTCTTTTCAAATTTCTTTTTCCCTTCTTTGATATCCCTTCCACTCTTTACGCATAATTTGATGTAATGATGTGTACATTGTAGGTTGTTTGCGCCATCCAGTTATGAAAATAATAAAAATGTTGATGTTGGGAATCGAGCCCACATGCAGTTAACTTTACCCCTTGGTGTTTTAATATCCGAGGTGATAAGGGATAGCTTTTCATGACACCCTTCGTTACCTCGCTTCCGTAGTCGAGGTCAAATGCATTCGCGTCCGACGTTAGATGTGTTGTTTGTAGTAGAAGAAGATTTCCTGCATAACGATTCATTTTAGAAATGGGGTGATGCACCTCCTGCTTAACACAAAGAAATATGTAACAAGTCAAATCAATGCCTGAACTTGTCACTAATGACTGACTGGTTTGACCAACATATCAACGACATTCTCTGAAGTAAGAACCTTTTCAAGTAATGTTTGTCTAGATGCAAGTAACTCTATGATAATGTGAAATTTCAAATCAATATTTTGGTCCTGGTATGATATACCTGATTGTTTTCCAAATAAGCGACACTCTGACTATCACAAAGAAACCAAACTCCAACTTGCCCGACATTCAATTCTCTCATCAATCTTGTAAGCAATAAGGCTTCTTTGACAGCTTTGTCTGCCACCATGTACTCTGCTTTAATTGGGACATCATGGATTAAACTGATGATTTCTAACAAATATGTCTTCCTGCTAAAGTAAAGACATGTCGTGTTGTAGTCTTCCTATCATCCATATAACCAGTATAATCCGAATAAATATATCCTACAACTGAATGATAACCATGTTCATTGCTAAACACGATACCATAATTCGTAGTACCCTTCAAGTACGTGAAAATCCAGTTGAATTTTTCCTAATGATGCTTTTCTTGTTTGGACATAAATTTATATATTTGACTTAGAGCTTGTGTTAAATATGGTTTAGTGCATACCAAAACATACATTAAACAACCAACAACGCTAGCATAAGGAACATTTGACATATACTAAACTTCTGCATCTGTCTTTGGACAGTGATCCTATAAGAGTTTAAAGTGATTCGCCAATGAAATACCCACAACTTTCGAATTACTCATGTTATACTTGTCTAACACCTTTTCAACATAGCTTTTCTAAGAGAGCCATAATTTTTTAGCACTCCTATCCATGTGAATTTTCATACTAAGAATCTTCTTAACAACACATAACTACATAAGTCTTTCATGTCAAACTCCTTTCCCAACATGATTTTTAGTTCATTTACATAATGTAAATGATTAACAACAGTCAACATATCATCAACATACAATAATAAAAAAAAAAATTAAAGAGCCATCATCAAAAAGCATGAAAATGTTTACTATTAGGAGCATGAAGTGCTTACTTTGAAATAAGAGAAGGAGAACTTGCAAGCTCGTTCGAAAAGATTGATAGAGTGAGTAAATAATATAAAATTTAATTAACATAAACCAAATATTAAAGCTCTTCAAATCGAAAGATGAAGACAAATTTAAATATAGATATCGAGAGGTTAAAGCCTGAATTTAAAAAAAAAAATTGAATAGAAAAGTTGAGAAATCTCTTAAGACCGCTATAATAGAGATCAAATATCTTTGTTAGAATAATAGATAATTGAAAGTCTATGAAATTCTAAGAAATTAGAGTGTGAATAAGAACCCTTAAAATAGAATGTTTAAAAATTGTATTTTAAAATAAACTTAGAATTTCAAAAACAATGATAATAAATTTTTTTTTTAAATGTGTAGTTGTAACTTCATGTTTTTTAATCAAAGAAGATAAATATGTGTAGTGTAACTATCTGTATATATCTGTTAATGATGTAGCATGAAAGTAAAAAAATTAGAGATAGCAAGATATAAACAATTGTGTATAAATTAAATCTACCTTAAAAAATATATTTACTCTAATACTAGTGTGTGAAAATTAAATTAAAATAAAAATGGAAAAACTCCTTAGGTAGATGCACTGTATTGTTAAAATCAAAAGACGATTCTCTTCTCTCAGTCTTTCTATCAACTTTCTCCATTCCGTTCAAACCGTTTTATCATTATAGAAACTGAGACACCGCAAATCGCAACCATGTCATTCACCATCGACGAACACCACTTCGCTGCCGGTGACGACACTTACTCCGAATACGGTGGATTCTCCAGCTTCTCCGGCGAAGAAGTCCCCGTAGATCACACACCCGCTGCGACGGAATCGCCTGAAATATTCGGATTCACCGATCAGGATTCAAGTTTCGCTCAGTCTCCCTTCGAACCGGTGCACGTAGTGGAAAACGGAAACGGTTACGGAGGTCATGATGAGGATATTTTTGCTTCCGACGGACCGGTGCTTCCTCCTCCCGCCGAGATGGAGCCAGAGGAAGGTAACGTCCTTCGGGAATGGCGCCGGTGAGTATTTCAGATTCGTTCTCTGTCTCTGCTTTTGTTTTTATGTTTGTGGAGTTGAGGATCTCGTTTGAATCTGCCTAGATCTCGTTTGAATCTGCCTAGATCTAAGCAAATTTTGCTTTCATTGCTAATTGCTTGATCCCAAAGTTTCCTATTACACTTTATGTTTTCGCTTGATTGCTTGTGATGTGAACTGTGATGTGATAGCTTAGGATTATGAATCAGGAATTAGGAAGTAGAAAGAACTGAATTGAACTTTGATTGTTCCAATTTCACTTAAAGTAGTTACTTGAGCTGTTGTAACCGAAAAATATTGATGGTTGAGATTTAGTAAACTATGTGCTGATTTGCATCCACCGGTTCTTACTGTTTGCTTCACCTATATGGAAGATGGATCTCAGTGTTTATTGGGTTAGTTTTGGAGATGGATGTTTGGGTGGCAGTTTGGAGTTGGACTTAAAAGTTCAAAACCAATCATTTTTGTCAATTGAAACATTGGATGAATATATCTGTTGGCCAATTGAAGTGAGATTTAAACTTAGATCTAGCTAGTGATTTCTGAGTAGCAGTTGATGATAGAGCTTGATGAGAGAATAAATAACATCGAACCGTCCTGAAAACTTTTTTTTTTGGTTATAATGAGAGTGCTGAGGGAAATAAGAGAAGCATGTATGGTATGTTTGAAATCACAAGACAAGTAACTATGGACAAAATATCCATTCAAATCCGCAGGAACAGTGGAGTTCCTTTTGCTTCAAATAGACGATTGTGTGCTTCTAACAGTTTTCCAAACATGTTCATGGTGTGTGTTTTATAGTAATTTTCCGCGTTGGCTGAATCTTGTAAGACTTGGTAATGCATGCATATGCATATTCATCAAGCATGAATTTCTCATTCAGTTATTCCTTGTGTGATTTTTGCATTGAGTTAGTCCCTTATGTAGTTTTACCATTTTACGATATTCCTCTCTTTGTTACTGCACATTACCCTTTATTTCTATTCAATTTTTTTTCCTTTGGATTTGACTTCATTGCATGAGGGATTCACTTTCAATGGAAAAGTATGGATGTGTATCCATTGATTAAAAAAATGCTATTGACTATCAATAAAAGGTTGGACCCATTATGGATCTTTTGTAGGCAGTCTAACCATGCATTGGTGAGATGTGGATTCCATGACTCACTCTTGACCTCCAAACGCATGCTAGAGACTCTAAAATTGCACCACAGCTCCACTCAACTAAAGCACAAATTTTGTCTAGTAAAAAAATGGGATGCAAGTTAAGCCGTAGGTACCAAAACTTTAGTATAGAGGTGGAAATTAGACAGCATACCATATCACAAGTCTCATGGTTTCAGTCCATCATATAAAATGATGGGAGATAGACAAAGACATCAACCATAAGATTAAAGCAAGATAGATGAAATTAAGGAATGCTTGGAATATGGATTTAGTAGTGTCACTTGAGCATAAAGAAAAACTTGCCTCACAGCTATAAGAGCTGCAAAGTTGTGAATTTAATGTAAGATGGTAAATAGCCCATAATTTATATTTTTTTGCAGAAATAAAATCATTAAAATAAAAATTGAAGTAGGTCCTATTGTAGGGTTTTTTTTCCTTAGGTGGTTTTGAACATGTGTTAAAAGGCTTCATAAAAGCATCTATAAGAAGGGTTAAGCAAATGAAGGATAGTCCAATAATCTAAAGTAGAATGGAGTCAAAGTAAACTATATGTCAAATGATTAAAAGGGATTTAAATGGTCGATCTTTAAACATGGTCTATGACAAGATATTATGGTATTGTTTGATCCATGTAACGAATCCCACTTAGTGAGTAATTGATTTGGTGGTTGTTACTAATCATGAATACACATACTATTTGTTTGGTTATTTGAGGCGAAATTATTCTCAACCTAAATTGTAGTACAAGTATTTGCTTGCAATCTGAAATTTGGAGATTTAAGATCTAATATATGTTTGCTGTACTTGGTTGACAATGAAAATGAATTCATTATGCAGTCAAAATGCCATTCAGCTAGATGAGAAGGAGAAAAGGGAAAAAGACATGAGATTGAAGATTATTGAGGAAGCTGAAGACTATAAAGTGGGTTTCTATGAGAAAAGGAAGCTCAATGTTGAGACTAACAAGGTTCAAAACAGAGAAAGGGAGAAGGTAAAATTTACCGATTCCACATTAAAATTACTTTCCACAATATGATTCTTGCTTTGTTCTTCTAATCTTTAGAGATGAACTGTGTTTGTGGAACAGTTATACTTGGCTAATCAAGAAAATTTCCACAAAGAGGCTGACAAAAATTACTGGAAAGCAATTGGGGAGATAATTCCTCGTGAGGTTGCCAACATTGAGAAGAAAAGAGGCAAAAAGGATCAGGATAAGAACCCATCAGTTACCGTCCTCCAAGGCCCAAAGCCGGGCAAACCCACTGATCTTTCTAGGTTGCGGCAGATATTGTTAAAGTTGAAACATACACCACCGCTTCACATGATCCCTCCTCCACCTGCACCTGCTAAAGACTCCAAAGATGCACCTGCTAAAGACTCCAAAGATGGGAAGGAAGGAAAAGAAAACGGAAAAGAAACAGCAACTAAACCTAATGGATCAGCACCAGAAGTTGCACCTGAAACACAACCAAAGGATGCTGCCAATATTGAGGCCACAGATTTACCTCTGAAAGAAGCTCCTGCCACTGAGGAGCAGGCTGCTACATAACTTTGTGTATCATACTTGAGTTTTCACAATCTTCTGTTACTTTATCCTTTGCATTCTTAACTTTTTTTTTTTCATGCTTATAGTTTGTATGGCCTTTTTTGGTTTTATTTCCAACGTTCTGGTTTTGTATCAATTAAATCCATTATGTCTATTATGACCTTGGAAATTCAAATGCTACATTGGTTTTATTACATTCTTTATAAATAATGAAGTGTGTGTTTTTTACTTTTATGATTAAGCTGCGTTATAACGTTATTCGTTGAAAAATAAAGGACAGCGCGACACAACTTCAGCTGTAATGTTTTTTATTTTAAAATTAATCATGAGATAGAACGGAAGGCAAAGGACTAGACAAAAGTTGAAAATTTTGTCCCACTAAATCATGAGGCTCGTATGCCGATACAAATTGTATTTGAACTTTATTATTTAAAAAATAAATTTTTTGATTAGTTCCGTCGTTCCGATATGGTGGCGACATGTTGCAATACATTGACGGTACTTCAACGATTTCGAGCGGATTCATGAGTATAATTGGGGATCGCTTGTTTGGTCAACTTGTACTCTAAGTTATCTGAATGTTGAATGTGAAAGACGAAACAGGTCAGAGACAACATCACACAATTGATGGTAATATTTATTGGTCTTTTAGTATTTGAATGTCATTAACGATGTAATTAATGATTCATGTGTTCTAACACTTTTCAGGCTTGGATCCTCTAGCACTTCTCACGCATCTCCGACTGGTCATGTGTACCGACCTATATTGAGGATATGCCACGTGTTTCAGCATTCGCCCCGCTCAGAGAGAATCAGGCGACAGAGTCGTTCATAGTGTATCTTGATCACTTGGTAGCAAAGCATATACACTTACATACTTACGTCGATCACGGTGAGACGCGTCCTTTGACGACATAGTCTTATACTCAGGATGGTTGGCTTGCGGTTCACGTGTGATATTTTCTCATATGCCTGAGTGTGTCATGCGCCTGTTCGACTACATGCAATACATTCCCATAAACCCTTATGTGTTTGCTCCTCTCGTTATGACACATAGAGATATGTATGCTATATTTGCTTATTATCTTAATCATCTAATACCGGGGGAGGCATGAAGTATCATAGCCAAGAGCGACTGGAGCTACACACATGGTTACATCCGGTGGTTCTTTAGGGTGTCACATTCTTATATGATACATGATCCTCCATAAGATCCACCAAGGTCAACTCATTAGGAGATACTATAGGAGGAGCAGGCTAGGGCATATCATGATGTTGATGTCTTGCCTATATGTCATCGTATCATGGAGATTAGGCAGACGGGTACTGATAGATGACTCTTTTCAGATGGCTTTGAGGCCACGGACGTTGTAGATGCAATGATGATGGAGGCACGAAAGACACTGCAATATAGGAGGCAACTTAGGAATAGGGGGTCCGGAGTCGGAGTCTATCAATACCCAGTAGTTTATAGTATCTGTACTCTGGATTTATTTTTTGTTGTATTTTATTTTGACACTTTTCAACTTCATTATTTACTCATGATTTATAACTTTATATATGTCATTTTTTGCGTATCGATTGTATGGTCTAATTCATCATAGTATACATTTACTATATTGTCAATTTCATCTGAGCATCGCTAAAACAAATTTGAAGTTTGCTGTCTGATTTAGTTACGAAGATGCATCTTCGAATTTTGTCTAGTGTGACTATGGAGATGCATATTCAAAATAATCTATGATAGAAAGGGGCGTTTCAAAGAGGAGTGTATAGGGTGTAAGTTGAACTATTACGGAGATGTATTTTCGAATTATTTATTGCAAAATATATTATATGTGGCTCAGTCTTAACATGTTGATTGAAAACAATAATGTGTCCGGAGATGCGTCTCTAAAATTTGATGGACAGTTTTGAGTTTTTATAAGGTGTTTTTCTACAATTTAGGTTAGAGTTTATTTCTCAAAAATAAATTGTATTCATTCAAATTTTAATATTAGTTAGAAGGAACACTAATTATAAAATATTCTCTCATGTGATTAATACGTATAAAGGTCAAACTAAAATATTTTAATTACAAGTCAAGAATAAGATACCATTTAAGGCTATGCTTGGTAAAAGGTGGCGAATGAATTTTTTTTTTTTGCTATTTGCACCGGTGTCGACCCACCACAGGTGGGCCACTAATCCGGCTCGTGCGGAGAGGCATGCGCACTGGCCAAACAAGATTGTTCCGCCTGGGAATCGAACTCGGTATTCCCCGAATACGTCCTTGGACGGGGCTCCTTGCCAATGGAGCTCAACCGCTTGGTTGGTGGCGAATGAATTTATAATGAATAAATCAGTTAATGTGAATTTAAAGCATTGTGTAAAATTTGTGGATGAACTAACTCAAAAATCTTAAATGCCTAAAAAAAATTCTAATGTTTAAAAATTTTAAACTACGATAGTAATGGTAAAAAGGACTGAAAATATGATTCATAAACTCAAATGCTGCTTGAAGGAGCATCTAAAGAAAAAAATATAAACCCGTGAGAGAAAAACGTTGCTATAGATAAACAAAAGGGAAAAGATAGATAAAAGAAGACCAAAAAAATCTATTAAACTAAAAATGAAGATGGAGAAATCTCCTTTTGATTTTTTTTTTCTTTTCACTTTTTCATCTATTTATCAACTCTGCAATTCACACAATACTTTGATTCCGGCATCACCGCGGGCTGACCTGAGTAAAACTGGCAGGTACAGAACTAAACTGATGGCTTGTGGACTCAAAGGATGACTTCTTTAGAGAGGATTCTCCTGAAGCCTGGAAGAATCCTGGTGCTGTTAATTGCTTTTCATTAAGCCTTATATTCTTGGAAAGCATATCAACAACCTGTGACATCATTGGTCTTCTGCTTGCAGCTGCTTGTGTGCAGAAAAAAGCTACTTTCATGTACCTAATCACTTCATCCTTAGGATATTCAACCATGTCTGGATCCACTAGCTCCAACAGTTTTCCCTCTTCATGAAGTTGCCAGGCCTGTTATTGCCGAAAAAGTATCATTGGTGGTATGTACTGTCAGTGTAGAAAAGTTATACTCGTATCTCACTGTGTACATATTTGCGGAAATATTTAAATACTAAAGCTGAAAACGTACCCATTCCAAGAGGAATTTATTCGAGCCTCCCCAGTTTGTCTTGGCACTGCTTTGGCCGCTAATTATTTCAAGTATTAGAACGCCAAAACTATATACGTCAGCCTTCAGGGTTAACTGGCCACCCATTGCGTATTCGGGCGCTAAGTAACCGCTGTGCATATTGAAACAAAAGTTGTTTTTCATGAGTTTGTGGTGCAACTGTAGATTGAACAGTTTTCAAAAGATCGAAGCCATGGCAAAACAAAAAGCGTAAAAAATAAAATGCGGATCTGCTATATAACTTACGTTGTTCCAGCAATTCTTGTGCTAATGTGGGTGATGTCGTCTGGAAATAACTTAGCCAACCCAAAATCTCCTATTTTTGGATTAAAGTCTCTGTCGAGTAATATATTGCTAGCCTTGATGTCTCTGTGCACAATGCGAGGAACAACTTCTTCATGAAGAAATGCAAGACCTTTAGCAGTACCTTTGCATATGTTAGATCTTTTTCCCCAGTCTAGCTTAATGTTTGTGCTTGTATTTCCTACAAAAGAAAATGGGAGAGGAAAGTTTATGTTTTCTGATCTGCATATGGATCTAAACTAGTGAATCCATAATTCACATGATTTTGTTAGATTTACCTAGTAATGCACGATCAAGGCTGTTATTTTCTACGTATTCGTAAACTAAAGTACGATTAGGTTCTTGAACGCAGCAACCAACCAATTCAACAAGGTTTGGATGCTTAACATGAGATATAGTTTTAATTTCAGTTAAAAATTCACGAACTCCCTGCTTTGAGCTAGCTGAAAGGCTCTTCACTGCTACTTGTCTTCCATTTTTTAAGGTTCCCTAACAAAATTTCAACACGTGTATTTAGTATTAGCTTAACAATCAATAAGATCATAACATGATAAAAGTGTGACATTATAAATAAAATAGCCTATTGGTTTATAAGCATTACAACACAATGTGTGTGCATATACATATAACTGAAATAATACAAGTGAAATAATATAACTGAAATAATAGAAGTTTGAATTAGCCTAGATTAGTTAAAAACTGATTCAGATATGATTTATTTTGTTTTATCTCTAATCCTTTATATTTTTGTTTTCTGAACTGTAGCAGATTGTTTGGTATTTTCCTATCCAACTCAGCCGATATATTTTATCCTTGTATAACCTCGAATTAACAATACCTAAAATCAGCGTTTCTTTTCCACAAATTACATGGTACTGAAGCTTCATGCTGTGTTCCTGCGACATATAAAGGTGTCTTTTTTAAATTTAAAAAAAAGTTGTGTACTGTTGAAACATATATTAATGTGGTGTAGTAAAACACAAAACATGGTTGTGCAGACTCAAAGATGATCATCAGATACTACACATTTATGTGTGATAATTTGGTCATATGGCAGAGTAAAACACGGAACATGGTTGCAAGAAGTGCTGAACCAGAATATAGAGCTATGGCTCAAGAAATGTGTATAAAAAGGACTCTTGAAGAATTTCAATTTCCCTATAAATCTAGCTTTGTGATATTAAGACTGCTACAAGTATGGTTCAAAACCTAGTGCAGCACAACTGAGTTAGAGAAAGTTATGATCCTAATAATTACATACTGATCACAACATCATTAATATGATGTTAATCTCATGACCTTAATTGTAATGATCTAGTCCCTGCGTGTGTGCAGCTATCAGATGCAATATGCGTATATAAACACAGTATGTCAAATGAATATACAACAACTTCAATTTTCTACACCATTTTCTATTTAACCAAAATTATGAAAATTCAGACACTTAACAAAAGGGAAAAAAGATGACAGAGCTATATGCATTTCATTTGTTCCAGCCACTCAACAGCTAGCACACACCCCTTGCCCACGGGGTTATTTCAACCTAACTTTGAACTTCTTGAAAGCATGTTGGTCAAGATTGAAATCTATCTATTCACCAACTTGAGAGGGTATAAAGATAGCTTGAAGTTGAACTAGTGTAGATCAGTGTTACAGAATATCGGCCATGCCCATGGCGGCATAATGGCTGGTATTCGTGGTGGTTTCTGGGCTTGCCTCAATGGTAAATATTGGCTGATATCGTTGATTTTTCCGCCATAACCCACTACAATGGTGCCACAAAGCGGACAGTTCAGTATGGATTAGGTTAAGATCTGAACTATTTGATTCAGCTCTTGTAATTTACTTTGTTTCATATGGTAAACTTTGTATTTCTATTTATGCATCCTAAGCTGTAGCAAATTAGTTTGTATTTTATAACCAACTCTGCCTGTATATGTTTTTATCCTTGTATTTGTATATAACCACAAATGAACAAGATATTAGTTATAATTTCTTCTCTGAATACTACAGCGGCGAGTGTGTCTCCTCTCCCTCTCTCAAACTAGTTTGCCATATGAGCCTTTATCTCACAGATTTTTTCATAAAATTACAAATAGCCCTCTTGTAGCAGGAAGCACCTCAGAAGAATCATTATGATTAAGTTCAACTAATTAACAAGCAAACTAATTCCATAATGTTGTAATTTATGCAAGAATGGGTGACCTGAATACCTGGTAAACTGTGCCAAAACCTCCCCGTCCTATCTTTTTGCTTGGATGATAATTATCAGTGGCCAGTCTCAAGTCTTTTTCAGAAAAATGCATAATATTATCAAGTGGATACCCTGAGCAACAACACCTTGCATTAAGTATAGTGCTAAATGGGAAAAAGTTCTAGTTACAAAAAAAAGAATTGCTATCAGAACATTTCTGAACATCGTTGTTATAATACATGTCCAATAAAACCTAACTAGTAAAAAGATCTACAAAGGAGGTCTTTGCCAATACTTAAATTATGTTTCCACTTAAGTATGAACTAAATGAACACAATTAACATTTTGAAGTCTACAACTTCATGGTAACTTTTTTTGTTGCTCTTGTTAAACCTTCACATGACATCTTGATGTGCGCTAATCAAATTGAAATACTACTAACTATGTCTCTTTAAAACAAGAGAACAATTTGTCATGGTAAACCTAGATCCTCTCCTTCTCTCCTAATTGATTAAATTGTGAGCATCTGAGTTATTTTCTCAGGTAAACTAGTCAAAGTCGTCAAAGGGAAATTATACAATGGTCTACCACTATTGATGCGTGCAAAATATTAAAATTATAAACCACAATCCCTCACCATCAATTTCATTAGGAGTATTAGGTGGAGTCTTTTTCTTCTTGAGAGTTGAGGCTCCAAAGCAGCCACAACTCATAATGATCCAGGTATGTAATGTAACTACTCTTCTGATATGCCTGCATTATATACCGTATTACAACATAAGCAAAGTGTCATTCATTCATTCATACATTTTAATTCCAAACACAAGGAGTTATAAGCAATAGCATGCAAACTGCAAAGACATGGGAATCTGGAAGAAAGAAACTCAAAAGCACACGGCAACAACTGGGAAAGCAAGAATATGAAGTTTTTTCCAACAAATTGAACCCGATTAATAGATTCCAGAACAGAAATTTCAACAGAAGTCAACTAATTCAAATTTATTTAATAGTTCCTTAGAATCAAAGATAGTGCCTTCAAATGAAAACATGAAACAAGAAACTAAAATCTAGGTTACAAAATGTTCCAATTCCATCACAATTTAAGTAGTAATCAAACTATTTAGCTTAAACCCCAAAAAGGAAAGAAAAAAAACACAGAAAAAAAGTCATGAAACTAAGCTGATGATATGAAATCAAAAGATATGAATAGGATGGGGAAGAATCACCTTGAGAAGCTAAACAGGAGAGACTGAATGGGATGAATGAGAAAAAATGAATGTAGAAATGTGAAGAGTTGAAATTGGAAATGTTTGAAAGAGGTAATTGTGAGTGTTTGGTTGGTAGTAAGGTGGGGTCAGATGAAGACTAGTTATGTTCTTCGTTCCATTCTCACTCGGTTATTAACAACTGTGGCTGAAAGTGATAGATTCTGAGTTCAGTTAGACAACCTACGATTACAGAACGGGCTTGTTTGCTGAAAGATTACCTTTTGATGCAATGAAATTAAATTCACCGCAAAAAGGTTGTTTGTTTCTTAATTGGATTCATTGTTTGTTGTCTCTGTCACTCGAAATATAGACTAGTAGTTTCTTGCATTTGACCAACTCCGTAAAAATACGGGATAAGTCTCCATATTTTATGTTTGCAGTATTATTTATGTTGCCCCAAATTATATATCTTATTCAATTTAATACTACTTTTGTATTTTTGTTATTAAAAGCTTTTACATTAAGTCATATCGATAATGGTAAATTGAATTTCCTATTTGAATCGGGTTCTCATTCTTATTTATTGTTTACCTAACCTCTTAAGAAATTTATGGTGGATATTTAATGTCAATGTCTTTTGAATGCATGAGTCTATTGATACTTCTTTGACTTCGGATTCACTAAGAATTAATATTAGAGTTATCATTAGATCTGGTGATCGAAAGTAGCCGTCGGAGTTTGACATTAGATCCGTGATCAGAAGTGGTCATTGGAGTTTGTTTTTGAGAATTTTGATGATAGTTTTTGTAACCTATTTTCTTTTCTTGTAACAAGTCTTGGAAATTTGGATTCTATGCATGGGAAAATTCGTGAAACTATATTCCTCATATATGTTTTCATAGTCAAGGTTATAAACTTCTTAAAATTTTTATCATAAAAAATTAACTTTGAAAAAAAAAGTAAAGAATGGTCCATGTTTAAGTTTGTCTATGTTGTGAACGAGACAGGCCAATTCAAGTGTTGTCAATATTACATAATGTATCATACCAACGTGTCATCCAATGGAAATGTGGAAAATTCACGACCACAAGTTTTAGAAGGATTCCTTACAACACAAATACGTACGAGGAATGTTTTCCCCCATATGAATATTTTATGTTTTCCTCTATATATCTATTGTTGTTACATTCACATAATTTGCGAAAAACTAATTATTCGCAATGACATATTCTGCTTCAGTTGCAATGCTTATTTATTTCTTATTATGTCAAGAGACAAACGAGTTTTCAAATAAATTATACGTATCACTTGAATTTTTTCGAATCAATTTACAATCAGTTGAATTACAATTAGAATACTCAACTAAAATACATTACGTCTCTTTTGGATACCATAAACTCATAAGTGATGTGCTAGTGAGGTATCTCATAATATGTTTGACTCTAATAAAATGTGATTATTTGCTGTTTGTGTAGCTTTTAGGACAATAAGCAGTAAAATAAATAAGAAAGCTTATTATACCTCAATATCTACTTTCTTTAATGGGGACAACTTTTTTACCCACTTCAAAAAGTTGGATAGTGTACATTCCACCAATTACATTGCATCATTTAGTTTTATCTTATTTAATTAATTATTAAATAGTATATTTTTTAGTTGTTTCTAAAACATTTTACATTGAAGGTAACTTTTACCCAACTTTTTAAGTTGGGTAGATAAGAATTCACCTTCTTTAATTGACTTTTCTTCTTTGTCCTTATCTAAAATGCAACAATAACTTTTATTATTCAATATGGAGGCTATTGCCTTGATGAGAAATCTACATGCCATTCTCTTTTTTATACTTGCTACCCCCCAATTTGCGATATTTCCAAAATACTTCTTATACTATTAACTCAAATTTTTTACCATTTTTGAAAAAAAACTACTGTTGGGAAAAACTAGCCAAAAAGTAAATTTCCGGTACCCTTATTTGTGCGATACCGGAAATTATTTGATTTTAACAAATTTTTGGTACCTTATTTGTGCGATACCAAAAATTATTTAATTTTAACAAATTTCTGATATCTATTTATCAGAAATTCCAAATTTCCGGTGCAATTTACCAGGTATTTTAAATTTCCGGTACTTTTACGAAACTCATTACCCCATACCGGAAATTTCCCAAATTTCCGGTATATAACCAGCTACCGGAAATTTCAAATTTTCGGTGTGTACCTGAAATTTTCGATATATATGACAGATGAAGTTTTATATCTTTGCGGTCCTGAACCGGCAGCTTCAGCTTCTTCTACAGATTCTTCATTCTTGCAGTGATCTTACGCAGTGCTTTGTGACAGATATTACTTCATACACATTTTTTTTGTTTTTATAAATTAATGCAGTTATGTAATTGTACGTTTTTGTGATTGTCAGATTTTTGAATCACGAGATAAGGTTCTAAAATGGACACGTGCTATTAGAAGAACTCGTGGTGTTGTTGTTGTTACAATCCGATCCGATTATGCTAATGGAATGCGAGGGAGGAAGGATAAATTAATTATGGGTTGTGACCGAGGAGGAATTACAAAAAGAAAAATGAAGTTGCGGCCCCTTCTGATGGCAATTTTACTATGAGGCTTTGATGCCCATTTAGAATGAGATTTGCTCTGAGTGGTGTTGGTTGGAAGGTGGTGGTTAAATGTGGAATGCATAATCATAGACTATATAAGGATATGTTAGGTCATGACATCTTGGGGTGTCTAAAAGATTATGAGTCCTGGCGAGAGCAAGTGGGATTTAGAAGAGGAGTGCGAAGAGTTGAAGCGTCAATTCAGTACTATGAATATTGTGGGTCAAAGGGCGTTGAAGAAAAAAGTTCGTGATATTGCCTATTCATCCACATCTTCAATGTGTCCACCGCGGTGAAATACAAGCCAAAGAGAGGAGTTAAGAAGAGTAGAAAATGGGAAGAAAGTGATGTGCATCGTGATCCAAGTCAATGGGAATATGTTGATGCTTCGCAGGGGAGTCAGACTACAAAGAGATCATGCACACAACCAAGTGGGAGTCAATCGTCAATCATGTCGATTGGTAAGCAACCTTCTATCAATTTTGCAAAAGCCAAGTACTTGTCACAATTTTCTGCTTTATATCATCCATACATCGATGACATTGTTGATGTTGAACCGGATGGAAATTGTGGTTTTCGTTGTATTTCATTTGCATTAGGATGGGGAAGATGCATGTTATGATGTTCGAAGACAGCTGCATACTCAAATCCAGCAACACACAAATTTGTTTTCCAAGTTGTTCTATGACACTGCCTCTGATGTTAGTAATTCATTACTCGTAAAACACTTGGGTCTTCAGGGTTAAGAGAAATGGATTATGATTCCCGATATAGGTTATCATATTGCTTCTAAATACAGTGTTGTATTTGTTTCTCTTTTCATGTTAATGAACATAACATTATTCCCGCTTCTCATAGCTCCACCCCCATACACGAGTCGGCATACGATCATTGTTGTTGGTTTTGTCAACGGTAATCCTTGGGTTCAGATAAAGTTGAGACTCGATTGTCCACTGCCTCCTGTTACTGATCATTGGAGGAATAATTATTCTAATAATGCAAAAGTTTGGGAATTAGCATATGCGGGGTCCGTTCAGACACTGGAAGAATTGGCTGGAAAGTCAGACATTGCGAATAATGTTTCTAAGGATGCAAAAACTATTATAATGTTGTAATGATAGATATGTATGACATTTATTCTATTTATATATTAAGACGGTTCGTTATTTTACCGATATTTATTCTATGTTATTCAAGTTTTAAAAAAAAATTAAGTCCCAGTATTACCATAAATTTAAAATTTTTTGGTATTTTTCTTTTACCGGAAATTCAAAATTTTCCGATAGTTTTATACACTGAATTCATACTGGAAATTTGAAATATCCGGTAAAATTTACAGTACCAGATATTTCAAATTTCCGATATGGATCATCATGCGCAGTAATTTGGTAAATCCAACCAAATATCCAGTACATTTGTGAAATTTCCGGTACGGAACCGAAAATTTAATAAAATTTGGTATTTTGCAGGGGTAATATGGTAAAAACTTATCCCTTATGGGATGACAAGTATAAAAAAGGGGTGACATGTAGATTGCTCCTACTTTGATAGTTCAAGAACAGTTACAGACCTTGTGATACAAAAGACAACAACAATGACAAAAGTAATAGTAATTGCTAATAATTTCTCTTGAACACCTCTAAAACTTATAGAGTCTACATTCACCCAAACCACACCCAAAATAACAAAATTAATGACTAGTAAATTATAATTCTTATTATGTTTAAACACAACTAACCACCTTAAATGAGATTAATTATGCTGCATAGTTAGAAGGTTGAAATTAACCTTCAATACTACAAAAGGAAAATGAATACAAGTACATCAAGATTATAATGTTATTAGAGCATGAAAAACTATTTAACTTCATGTGCAAATAAAAAAGTTACCTTGTCTAAAGAGGCACATAATTACCATTATTGTTTGAAAAATTGAAGAGAAAATAAAATGTGAGATAATGTTTCAAAGCTTGCAGATCCACAAAATGAAAATGAAAATACAAGCACACAATTATAAGCAAAATAGGAGTGTACCTTTCCCATGAATATAAACCAGACCACTCCCTTGACTAAAATTCACACCAGGGTTATACTTCTGCAGCAACTCAATATCAACTTTAGTCTTATTGGAAATTAGTTCCAAAGAATCCTCACTTCTAAGAGGATAAGTAATAAACAAACCACTTTCTATGATTTTATTAGCACCTGGATCCATTAAGTAACTTATGTTATGTGCTGAATTATGTTGATTTTTTATTTTGGGGATCAAATTAAATTTAAATAACTTAGATAAAATTTAGGGGAAACTTACAAAACTCAACCTATGAACTATTAGACTCAATGAGGGGGCTTACAAACCTCAAACTCTTAATTTAATTTGTCAAGTTATTAAAACTAGTTTAAGTAACTTGGATAAAACTTAGGGGAAACGTACAAACTCAACCTATGGACTATTAAACTTGGGGGAGCTTAAAACATCACTCTCTGAAGTTGTTAGTTTATTAAAATTGACCAACCATTGTTCTTAAATACTTATGTTTGTCATCATCAAAAAGGAGAAGATTGTTGGAACAAAATTTGTTCATACTCCTTGGGTTTTAATGATACTTCTCAATGCTTAACAACTTAAGAGTGAGAACAAAAACTCAACTAATTACCTAAATTTTTTTGAGTGAGAACAGATAGCTTGACAAACAGTCGAGCAACATACAATCTGTCACACAGTATCAGAAGATACGTGGGAGACTTGAAACACAAGAGACTCTCAAAACAACAAACCTATGACTTTCCCTAATTTGCTATTGTTAAGTTGTACATTTACATTAGGTTAGAGTTCTCTTTAAATAGTCTGTTGCAGTCCATGAGCTTCAAAACCTTTTCCCTAATTCTTCACTTAATCCACACGCTAGAGACTGCATCAAATCTACAAAGGCATATTTTAGAATCATGGAACAAATCTTCAAGTCTCCTAAATTGTTTAATCAACCAATTTTAGAAACTTTAATTCCGACTTGATTTGATTATATTGTTCCAGATTAAATCTTCTTGACCTGCGAGTTATATTGAGATATATCTGAAAGAAATATCACAAAATCAAATCAAATCTGTTATGATTTAAAATAACTTGTACTAATGTTCTGGTTCAGAATATCATGACATCTGTTAGAACATTTGTCTTCAATATAAGCTCAAATTCAGTTGCATCAGTATAGTTAAGATGTTACCACATCTTGCTCATCATCTGTCAAGAACCGTGTTTTAGCAAAATTGTTGTCAACCCCAAAATCATGAAACTAACATTATTGACCGTTGGTTCATCGTTAACTGGTGCTTCCTTAAAGATAGTTTCTTCATCATTATTTGTTAGTACCTCATTGGCAGTTTGTATCATTGATTGTTTGTTCATCATTAACTGTTGCTTCCTTAGTGACGGTTCCTACACCATTATTTGTTCCCAATTTTTTCTTCTTTTACTAACCTGTGCCATTGTTGACAGACCCCTTAGGCCTCCATTATTAGAAACAAATGCACGGTTATTACACACAATCTTAACAACACACAAGAAGAAAATCAAAGATTTAGTACAATACACTTTTTTTGGTGCCAAATGGACTTTGCTAGTCTGACTGACCTATGTAGGTAAGGGTGGCAAACGGGCATGCCCGCCCCGTTTAGGCCCGCCCTGCAAAAGCTCGCGAAAAAAACGGGGCGGAGCGGGGCGGACATTTTTTAGAGTGCGGGTCTAAAACATTGCCCATCCCCGCAAAAAAGTGAAGGCGGGGCGGGGAAAGCCCGCGGACATTCATCTTTTTAGGCCTAAAAATAGTAAAATTCTATGAAAAACTAATGCCCGCAAAAGCCCACAAAGAAACGGGGCGGGGCAGACACATTAAAGAGAGTGGGCCTAAAACCTTGCCCCGCCCCGCGAAAAAGTGCAGGTAAAACGGGCTTTCCCCGCGGGCCGGGCCCGTTTTGCCACCCCTATATGTAGGCATCTCCTGTCTAGGAAGACGATCTGTTGTATTTGCAGGCCCCTGTCTAGGCACTTCATTTATTGTATTTCCAGATGGTACAACGAAAATTTGCTTATTTTCCTTGCAAGTCCTTTTGTTGTGGCCTAGATCAAAACATGTTTTGCATCCATAGCTAGTATTTGTTCTTTGCCATTTTGCTTGGTTTACCTCATTAGATTCTCTCTTACGTAGTTTTTTGGGCCTTCCTGAGCCACATTTGAACAAGGGTGATAACATAATAGGATTATATGCTCTAGGTCATTTGTTCTGACCATTTAATAGGGTGATCATTTCATTGTAGCATTTTTCATATGTGCTCCTATGATAGCATTTATGCAGATATAGTTATCTACTTTATATGTATTGCAGACATAACATGTCTGCATTGTACCCCCACTAGTTCTCAAAAATTGCATGAGCATTTTTGTTTTTTCTAAATCCACTACAAAGCTACCAGTGAAAAGGACACGTGTAACTTGAAAAGTTAACCTACCAACATAAGTTAATGTCCAGCTAGCACTTTTCTCAATTTCTCCATCTAATATCCTTAATGGTTTGGTCATTATCTGCCATGTATAACCATTTACCTTTTCTCAAAGGGTTGAAACTTTTCCATTAGATAATTCCTAATCCACACAAACATTGTAATTATTGGTTTGTCCCTTTGTAATAGAATTGTTGCATTAAGAGTCTCACTTAGGTTGTTCATTAACACACCACAATTTGAGAAAAAAAAGGAAAAGCATGCTTACACCATTCGAGTTTTGGAATAGCCTCCAACCATTCATAAGCATCCAAACCGACCTCCTTTATCACAAGTATTTTTGCTTCACGTGCTTCAAAATAAGTAGCCTTGGCAGTAACCATTATAAGATCCATACACAATGTTCCTCCTCCAAACTTGTTTTTGAAGTTAGCACATAAGTGCCTTAAACATAATATGTGTTCAAAACCTTGATATTTCTCTTTAAACACGTGAACTATACCCTACTCCAACAAAATAACAAGTCTTTTAGTGAAAAAAAACACAATTATGCAACACAGTTAATGATAGACAAATTTACCTTTTACTAGTCAGCTATGAAACACCATCTGCCATCTCCAATGTCTTCTAGCAGCAATTTAATGAACCAACTCCATGAATCTTTTGTTTCATTCTCAACAACACCAAAAACAAAAGGCAAATATTGGTCATTTGGATCTCTTCCTACAACAATTAGTAAGATACCACCGTATTTGTACTTCGAATGACATCCATCTAAGCTAATAAATTATCTACATGCTTTTGCCAATGCTTTCTTGGTCCCATTAAAGCATATATAACACCTCTCAAATCTTGGTTTTAAACCTTGAGATGGAGAACTAGTGTTGATATTGAAGGTATTTCCTTAGGAAACCCTTCTCAACTCAGCACCATACGATCGTAACAAGCTAAATTGTTTGCTAGAGTCATTTTCCACAATTTTCCTAGCAATATGCCTTGCCTTGAAAGCTCTACAACCTGGGATTTTTGTGGCATACCTACGTCTAACACATGTTACCACATTATTTAACTTCATCTTTGTGTTATTCTTCAACTCATCCTCAATGACCTTAGCAACCCACTCAAGTTAGCACTTTTATTGACGAATTATCTTCCACACCTATACTTTGAAAATAATGTTTTATCCTAAATGTTGTGGAGGTTAAAACTCTACTACACAAGACAATATAGTTACACTTTTTTGTTATCCTTGCATACCACCCCACATCTACTGACATCATTTTTCAAACCTAACATCCCTACCACTCAAAATATTATGCTCTAGTATAACAATTTTTTAAATCTTTTAATGAACAAAACTCCATTCCAACCTTGAAATTAAAATCCTTACTTAGAGCATCTTCTTCATTGAACCTGGTTACACACGACCTTTCATCACAATTGTCATCATCAGCCTCACTATCTAGTTCACCAGTCATGTAGTCCTCTTCAATGACGGGTGCCTTGCTCATTTCTTTTGTGATAACATGTTCTTGACTAGTTCACCTGGGGGCTCACTATTAGCAACAATTTCAATTCTAAGTTCACCATCAATACATGCACAAACCCCTTCATCAAATCCATTCATTATCTCCTATTCACTATCATCAAAGTGTACACCCGTCACAGATTCATCACTTGAATCACCACTGCATTCACTTAATTTTTCATCCTCTTCATCACATGTATTACCCTTGCATTTCTCTTCAACCCCATCCATAAAGATAACCTCTTTTTTATCTGGCTTTGACTCATAAAATATCTGAATTTCACAATTACTTCCAACCACATACATAACTAACTCAGAAGCATCTCCATCATCCTTAAGTGGTTTTAAATCTTCTTCACGAGATCCTTCATCATGTTTTCACCATATTTTAATAGCATTAACATCACATTTTGGGCCAATTGATTTCACTAAGTCACAAGCTTTAAAAAAAAGACCAATAATCAAGATCTTGACTACTAAATGCACATACTTCCCCACCACCTTATCTTTGGTTAGGGTCTTTTACAAAATAGCCCTTTGTATAGAAAACAACCTTAAATTTACTCGTTTCATGTACAATTAATTCACTTAGGTTTTAAATCTACCAAATTAGGTCAAACAAAAACGATAAGAACTAGAAATACTAGTTATCTACGGATACAAATACAAAATCGTTATTATTAACAGAGGAATTATTTTTATACACACATACAAATACGGAACAAAGTGAAATACTTGAGACCACTGAATGCAACTAACCTGGACCATGCTTGCTTGCAAGTGAAAGGAGGGAACAAAGACAACGACAGACTTGTTCTTGAGAACATATGAAAGAAGCTTTGTTTCGGGACCACATAAAGGTTTTCAACGCATATGAAGACTTTGTTGTTCTAGGGCTTCACTCACTCTATCTCTCGCGCTGGAAATGTTGGTTTTGTTTAAGTCTATCAAGATGATAAGTATTATAAGATAATAATCTCATAATGTTATCAACATATCCACGTTGACGAATTAGTATTATAAATATCCATGTGAGCAACATAAGATGTTAGGCGTAAACCTCCGTTACTGGAAGCTAAATAAGTTAAAAAGTATCGTATTAGAGGAAATAAAATCAACATTTATTTCCTTTTTTTTATTTATTTTTAATTCTTTTTATTTTGATTGGCTAACTAAATGAATAAAACATGAGAATCTATATTTATAACTTCCACACAAAAGTAAATTTTACTACCACAAAACAAACACATTTATTAGTATCTAACCAATGAGTGTTTATTACTATGAAAAGAAAAGAAAAAAACCATTCTTTGGCTATCCATATAGTGTTGTTCATTTTTCTGGTTGTTAAGTTGCTTGTAAGAAACAAACTCGCATCAGAATTTCATTTCATCTCATTCCACATCCACAAACCTCAACCGACCAAAAGTTAAAAAAAAAGTGAAAAAAACACAAAAACAAGACAGTCTCAACGCAAGAAAGCAAATCTGGAATCAGTGTCTGTGGTTTGTCCACCACTAACACCCAGCACAAAAACCCTAACCTCAAATTCCCTCCTTTTTATTAAACTAATCCCTTCTTTCTCCCCTTTCCCACTAACCCCACTTTCTCAATAGTCTCATCTGTCGCCTTCAATTACGACTTTCCTTCCCACCACTCCCTCTCTCTCTCTCTATATATTAAAATTAGGGTTTTTTATTCTTCGCTATGAATCAAACTACTGCCACTAAAGACTCTGAAGAAGCCGAGCCCTTGCCTCTGTCTATGCCCCAATCTCAAGAGCTTCCTAACGAATCCGATAACAACGAATTGGTCTCTGCTGAAGAAGAGCAAGAGGTTGTTGAAGAGGACAAGTTGCCAATTGATCAACCAATGGAGGAGGATTCGGTTAGTCCTTCCACTGTTTTCACTATCAGGCTTAAACAGTCTAAGTCCAATTTGCAGCATAAGATGAGTGTTCCTGAGCTATGTCGCAATTTCAGGTAGGAAAAATGTTTTTTTTTTTTTTTTTTAATGTTTAATGTTTTTTTGCATATAGTAGATTTTAACTTTGCTACCATTTATGAATTGATTGAGCTGGAAATGTTAATGGATTGTAACTTGATTGATCATTTGGTTTATTTCCACTTGAGGATGATATCTACGTGGTGTTGAAATTGATTATATTGAATCAAATTTGGTTATTTGTGCTTCTTCTTACTCTAGGTTGTGATACTTTAAGAATCTATTTAGATATAATTTAGATTTTGTTTATTTTGGTATTGTGTTGAGTTTAAGTTAAGTAAATTTGTTTGTGTATTATTTTAGGTTCAATATGGTAAATAGTTTTCCTTTTTCTGCAGTGCTGTTTCCTGGTGTGGAAAACTAAATGCAGTAGCTTGTGCTGCCGAAACGTGTGCCAGAATTCCAAGGTTTGTGTTTTTTTAACCTATTTGGACAAGGTCTCTTCCTGGAAATCTTACCATGTGATATACATGTTAAGATAAATGAAGGGAAATTTTAAAGTAGAAGAATTGATTTGCATCATACTCTATTGGCAAATTCAACCAACTTAGTTTAGTGAATAAACATTTCAAGCTTTATAATTCTATTTGTAATGCTTATCAATGTTTATCTTTTTTCATAGTTCAACAGCTAATCCACCATTTTGGATCCCTATACATATTGTGATCCCAGAGAGGCCGACTGAATGTGCGGTATTCAATGTCATAGCAGGTATTTTTTATGTAATTGCTTCATTCTTGTTCCATTATTGCTGTATCTTTTGACAAAATTTTAGGAAGTTTAAGTTAAACTGGTGTGAAGTTTTCATAGTCCTCTTTTGTTATCAATTTAAAGCTTATGCTAATACGAGGCAATCGGACTGTATTGGCTAGTATTCACAGTATTTAGATTTTTTGGTAAAGTAGGAGTTAAGACCTGTATTCCTTTAAGAAGAAATTTTGTAATTCTTGAATACATTGAATCAGAATTGTCAACTACAAATCACGGAAAATAGTGGGTTGTTCAAATTCCATTATGAAATAGTGTTATAGCACCACTACACTACGGCTTCCATTTTACAATATTTTGTACAAAGTAGCGTATCATGGAGCAATAGCAATTTGTTCTAATTCCGCTACGCAATAGGGCTAGAGCACCACTATTGCTGATTTTAACAACAATGATTGAACCCGGAAAGATCCTTGATATATTTAAACTTTATGAACATTATACATCATATATCTGTCTGTCCACTTGTTTTAATTGAATTACTGTTGGAAAGTTATTAATGGCATGTCCCTTCGAACTCATTCCATTTAAATAGGATATCCAAGAAGGTAGTTTAATTGATTAACATGCAATTCTGAAGGATTTTTCTGATGGAAAATGCAAATTTATAGATATAATTGTTATTACACTTACTAAAATGTAAATAAAACCAATACTCAAAGCTTTCATCATGTTCAGATCTGAAGAGGGTCAAGGCCATTACAATAAAATGCAAAATAAAATCTGAATAAAAAGTATATACTAGGATTCCTAAACTGGATTTTGAGCTCCTGTATATGACTATATGGCATAGCTGAAGTTAACTAGAAATTAGCTGATGTGTATATTTTTCTCTTCCCTTAAATAAGATGGTGCTTAATTGGCATTACTTTTGTGGTTTTGTTTTCGGAAGTATAATTTTTTATAATTACATCTTCTGCAGATTCTCCTCGTGATTCAGTCCAGTTTATAGAATGGTCCCCCACCTCTTGTCCCCGTGCATTACTGGTTGCAAATTTCCATGGGAGGGTCACTATTTGGACTCAACCTTCTCAAGTAAGTGCTAGCTCTTGTATTCCACCTCTGTGTTATATATTTGTTCTTCTGATAGTTTCTTCATTCAGGGTCCAGCTAATCTTGTCCGTGATGCTAGCTCTTGGCAGCGTGAGCATGAGTGGCGGCAAGATATTGCAGTTGCTACAAAGTGGCTATCAGGAGTGTCTCCGGTATGCAGCTATCTAGTCTTATGCTGATGGCATGTTCAAATATTCTGTACATTTCTTTTGGTGAAATCCTGTGTACATTTTGATTTGTCTATCTTTCCCCATGAACCTTTGTGGTTTTATAAGGGATAGATATATGTTCTTTTTCTCTCCTCTCTTCTCCTTTCTTTCCTTATTTGGTACTAGTAGTTCACAACTAAAAACTCTCAACGGTAAAACCTTTGACCAAATAGGCATCTGGATCTCATCATTCTTCAGTATAATAGACCATAGTTTGAATTGCAATATGAATCTATTTTCATGATAAAGATCTTAAGCATTGCTTGAGAGACGGTTAGAACCAAGTTTTGCTTACCCTTAAATTGAAGAAAAATAGGAAACTGTTGTATTTCTGTTCCTCTTATCACTATTTCTCTTCTCTTCTGGCCTCCTCTTACATATCGACCCCTCCATTTACCCTCTGTACAATTAATACTTGATAGTATATTTTGGATATCATTTTTTTGAAATTGTGGAGATTCTAATCCCATATGATTTAAATTGAGCAAAACTATTATTCAATAATTCATTTTTAGTCTGAAGCAACTGTTTTATGAAAAAATAGTATAGGTGGCTATCATCCAAATCGAGTGCTGCTACAAATCCAAAGCTTACATTTGAGGAGAAGTTTCTCTCACAGCAATCTCAAACTTCAGGTGATTTGTCCTGTGTACACTGTTTCTGTTTGCCTTTTTTTAGGGTACTTGAGAGATGTAACTTTTGGGGAGGGAAATAGTTGCCCAGTTGGATTGTTGAACATCAGATTCAACTTTTAAAACTTGGTCTGTTGTGGGCTACAAACTCGTTGACTACGATTGATTTTTTCTTACGTCAAACTTTGTTAGTTGTTGGTGATAATGCAATGTATAGATGATATACTACTTTTTATATTACTTTTGAATTATTGCCATTAGCATTCCATGTTTTGACATAGGGAACCATATGAGAAGTCATCGACTTAACCTTTTTCCTTTTTTTAGTGGATTTGACTTTTGAGATTTAATGTTTATAATATTGCTTTTATGATTTATAAAGTTTCTTTATGGTTTCTTTATGGAGGTTAGAACCAAAAAACAAGTTTCTATATGGAGGAAAGGAAACTCATACAAGACTTTTAGAAATTCATGGGTTTTGTATCTTTATTTTCCTTTCCCCCTGTTTTGTTGATAATAACTTCTCCATTGGATCGTTGTATTCTGTGCATTTATGTATCCCCGATGTTTTGAGGTTTTTATTGCTTATGAAAATAGGGAATTCTGCGTCAGGCCAAGCCCTCACTTTAAGCCTCTAAAAATTCATTTTTCCTAAGAAACAAGGCTCCCAAATAAAAATATTGTTTAATATTAAAGCTTGTAACTTGTCTTTTTATCATGCTCAACTCAACTATAGTACAAGCAGACTTGTGAAAAATATAAAAACAGCACTGCAAAAGTCTTACACCGAGTTTGAACCCTAGTTCTAAACTTAAAGCAAAGTTATTTTCCACTGTAATGACTTACTACATTTGAAATATTCAGAACACTCACTAAAATAAGCTTCACTTGAAAAGTTTGCTTTAGGCCTAGCCTACAAATGTGTTGGGCCAATCCTATGCATTTGTGTTTAGGGCATCTCGAACTTATCTCTTTCTGATTCTGCTACCTGGTAAGGTAAAGGGGGCGTGTGGCATGGTAAATGGTCAAACCCCTGGATCCTAATCTTACCCTAGTCTTTACCAAAGGCATGAAGGATAAGTTGATGCTGGTTGACATAAGCTGTCTCAGAATAAAGGATAAGTTATTTTCGACAAAGGAAAAATAAAAGAGAAATCATGGGAAGAGATAGTATCTGGTTGCAAGGCAATTCATATCCAAGAAATTCCCTTCCAAGAATTAGAGGGTTTGGTCTCTCCCAATCAATATCCAGTCACAGTTAATTGCTTTCCGATTTTTCTGTCAGCATCCCTATCTATTCAACTACTGTCTAATGACATAATTGCTGTCTAATAAAATTATAACTACCTTATTGGTTTGGACCATTCACTTTAAACATCTATGCAGCCACTCATAATGTTTTTCCAATAATAGACCTAACACTGTCCCTTTAAATGTCTAGCTGAATGGAAGTATTGACTAGGTGTCATAACTCATAGTTGTGTCCACACCGTGTCAGAGCCAACAATTTTCCATGTTCCGAACTCCAATACTGGAATAAATTTCCTGATGCGTGTTTTATGGATTCCGTACTGCGTCTAATGTTTGACACCTGCACATGCTGATGTTCGACATGTATTGTTTACTTGTCACACCTCAATCTGAAGGGTCAGTAGTGCTAATTAGATTGCCATTTAAAAAGTACTACTTAGAAGCCACAATGGCATATTGAGTTTCTTCTATTTGATTGCACGTTGCTTGGTCATTCCTTACTATGCTGTACATATTAAATATTATATCCTTGTGTATCTGATGCATGCAGTTATTTTGTTTCAGCTAGATGGCCCAATTTTCTCTGCGTCTGTTCTGTGTTCTCATCTGGCTCAGTTCAACTTCACTGGTCCCAGTGGCCTCCTAGTCAGAATGGCTCAACACCGAGGTGGTTTTACACCAGTAAAGGACTTTTAGGCTGTGGGCCCAGTGGCATTATGGCTGGTGATGCCATCATAACAGATAGTGGTGCCATGCATGTGGCAGGTGTACCGATTGTTAACCCGTCCACCATCGTTGTCTGGGAGGTCACACCTGGTCCTGGAAGTTTCCAAGCAACTCCAATGACAAGTATCACACCTGGTGTCCCACCACTTATCCCACCCAACTGGGCTGGCTTCGCACCTTTAGCTGCATATTTATTTTCTTGGCAAGATTATCTATTATCTCAAGCAAAGCAAGGAAATAAGCTGACAGACATTAACATCAGTGATGCTTTACTTCTATACTGCTCGCCAGTTTCAAATTTTTCAGCATATGTGAGTCCTGAAGCTGCAGCTCAATCTGCTGCAACCACCACATGGGGTTCTGGTGTAACAGCAGTCGCCTTTGATCCAACTTGTGCTGGTTCTGTGATAGCTGTTGTGATAGTTGAGGGTATGAAGCTGCTTCTGACTATTTTTTTTTCTGGTTTTGTTCAAACAAATTTGAAACTTACTTTGTTGTTAACATGTGTGCCTCAGCTGACAATGGTTCTGTTCCTCCATCTTCAATTTTTTGCTGCCCCCTTCCCTGTTTATTGTATTTTGCCCCCTCTCTTTAATATTGTAAATTTCACTGAATTTTATTGTACTTTTTTTTTTGAGGAGTTGTGATGAAGGTAAATAGGTTCTGTGAAGTTCAGTCATGTTTATCCTTAGTTATCAAAAGTTAAAATACACTTTAGGCACTTGGGACCCATGTTTCCCCCACCAGAAATCCTCTAATATTCCTCCATTTGTTTTACCATCTACTTTTGCACTCCATTATATCCCTCAATTTAATTAATTATGAACTAATTGGTATGGATATATATGGGGATAATATGATTAATCCATTACTCTTCTATCCTTTATATTTTTGCTATACAATTGCCCTTTCATTATTGCTTCCTTCTTCTATAGAAAAGTTGCTGCTTTCTTGATTTAGTGTTGGCTTTCGGCCTACCACGGTCTTTGTTCTTCCACCCCTGCCTCAAATCCAGGTCTTTATCTTGATATGATTTTAAGGTTTACAGATGATTTGAGCATATCGGTGTGGAATTTGGGATTTGTAACTTCAACCTATTTACATACCTTATGCTGTGGTTAAAGCCATTTGTTGTCATTTGGAAAGTAGTCAATCTGTTATGAAGCAAATCAATTTGAAGTATCCCCAATTGACAAAGAAAATTTGAATGTCAAATTACTGCTAGCTAATGGACCAGAATTCATAATTATGCAGTTCCATCTCTTTTTAGCGATGCTTACATTCTGATATATATGTTTGTGTTCCTATTCTCTTCTGTTGCTTTATGTTTTGTGCTGATGCCTTGGTCCATTAAGCTAGGTACATTATGGATATTTTGTGCAGCCTCTTGCACATAATACTCTTTCTTCTTTTTTTTTTTTTTTTTTTTTTCTGGTTAGCATTAGTTGTTAGTTATATTTTCTGTTGTATTTAGTTTATAAACTGAAAGTGGATAGAACCTCTACAAAGAGAGGCACATGTTATTATTATGAATGTTAAAAATTATAGTTCAGATTGGACTGAAGTTTCTCTCATTCTCTCTACATTTCCTCGTTTTGACTTTTTCTCACACTTTCCACTCACTGATTCAAGCTTACAATGTTTATCTATCTAGACTTCTTTTCACCTTGAGGTTGTGATAATGCTGATTATAATGCATGTTTGACAGAATATTATACCAGAGGTTTCATGTGAGCAGATAATTGAACTGAAAAATGATGCATAACTGATTGTACCTTTACAGGACAGTACATGTCTCCTTCTGATCCAGATGAAGGCCCGTCAATTACTGGATGGAGAGTGCAACGCTGGGAATCGTCTTTACAGCATGTTGTTCTCCATCCTATATTTGGAAGCCCTACCTCTAGTATGGGTGGACAACCTCCTATGCAAACTGTTTGGCAATCTAAAGTGAACCTGAGCATACCTCCAACAAACGATTTCAAGAACCATCAATCGCCTGCTAATGGAATTGCTACTGATGTGCAAAAGGTATCTGAACCTATTCCTGATAAATCAAAGCGGGTCAATTTTGATCCATTTGATCTTCCAAGTGATGTTAGGACACTTGCGCGAATTGTTTACTCTGCTCATGGTGGTGAAATTGCAATTGCTTTCCTTCGGGGTGGCGTCCATATCTTCTCTGGTCCAAATTTTACACCAGTAGACAACTATCAAATTGCTGTTGGATCTGCAATTGCTGCTCCTGCTTTTTCTTCGACAAGCTGCTGTTCAGCTTCTGTTTGGCATGATACTAGTAATAATTATACAATATTGAAAATAATTCGGGTTCTTCCTCCTCCCATTCCTGTTAGTCAAGTAAAGGCCAACTCATCAACTTGGGAGCGTGCAATTGCTGAAAGGTGAATACTTTATCCCGTTTTATTACGCGATAAGTTCTCTATTTCTTAATACTCTTTTAGATTTACAGCTTCTGCTTATTTTTTATTAACTGTGTCAGGCAGTGGAAGTTGTGATTTGTTTATTTTATCAATGATTTGCATGGATTCACTAATATCTGTTAGTAAACCAGGTTTTGGTGGAGCCTATTGGTTGGAGTTGATTGGTGGGATGCTGTCGGCTGCACCCAGAGTGCTGCTGAGGATGGTATCGGTAAGGAATTGCTTCTTCTTTGTAACTGAATTCAGTTACTGTTTTGTTTGCTAATTGCTAAGAACCTGGCAGCCTGCCCATCCTACTGCAGATTATTTGTGTATCCTCCTGATCTGTTAGTACGCATATAAATAGCTAGCTCTCCATGGTAAATTTGCATTAATGGGCTATCTTAGATTTTCCTTTCCTTTCTAGTACTTTCTTTCACAGTTCAGCTTATAGTATCTGAACAACAGTGATCATTGTTTTGCTTTCTAGAATCTGTTGAGCTCAACAGCTTTTCATTCTTTTTACACACTCCTTCAGCTCTCAAAAACCTTCTCATAGTTCCTGACATAACTAAAAACATACTATTAGCAAATATATTTGGGATAAGTCAGGATTTCTCTGAGGTACTGTTGGAAGGCTGACTTTGTTAGGATGACCGTAGTTTTTCAGTAATCTCATGATTCCTTATGCATTGTCTACTGTTGATAATAACTCCTCCCTACTTATTTCCAATTAAATGCTCAACACTATGCCTATGGCACCCATTATGCAAAGAATGTGACTCTAAAGACTTGTTCATCCATTTTATCCGGGCATGTTCTTTAGACAAGTCCTAAGACAATGAACAAACCCTCAGGAAATTCCTGAGACAATGTAATCTGTGTGCACTTACATGGTTAAATTTTTTTCATGCTGTTTCTTTCCTGCCATCTTCTACTTAATGCTGTTCGTACATTGTATTGACTCACTGCCCGCTTGAACCTCCTACCGCAGAATAGTTATAGATATAATAATCAGTGAGGACTCTTTATGAATATCCATTTCCCTGCATTTGAGACTAACTTCAGTAATCTCCCTTCCATACAGTCTAGTGATTTTTCATCAATCATAAACTAATTTGAGATTTTCCTTTCTATTATTTTCTATCATTACAAAGTTTCACAACTAAGTCCTTTCTGTTTTTTGATCTGTTCTAGACTTCTAGTTTGTTCTTGAGAAAGAAACAATGATATGATTTCACATTTCCTATGTGAGCTGTTGGAAAGCATCTGCAAGATCTATACCATTCTAAAGGGTTGATACTGTTCATTATCAGAATGAGAATTTGAGAGGGAGAGGGGGAAAACATTCTTGTATTGATAGACACACCAGCAGCTACTAGAATAGTATATTCACATACATTGACAAGCAATACTTTCTTTTCTGGTTTCAGTTTCACTTAACAGCGTCATTGCGGTTTTGGATGCGGATTTCCATTCTCTTCCTTCTGTGCAGCACAGGCAACAATATGGTCCTGTATGTTATTGTTAACTATCACTATTTCAGCATTCTGTTAGTTGCTTCTATAGTTTTCCCTAATTTGTTATTCAACTTATTAGTAGTTAGCGGTTTCATTGCTTTTCTGTTACCTATGATGAGATAGTACTTTGTTTCATATTAACTGTTCGAGTTTTTCATGGATATTGCATAGCCTGGGTTCAAACAAATATTAATACTGACAATCTTTTATTTATTTGTTGAAATTTCTACATCATTGGGCAGCATATGTATTGTTTGTTCTCAATCATTCCTCACTAAATAACTTAAAGATGATTCGGATCTAAATTTGATGTTTGACGTCAGTTAAATGCTAAACTCTTTTAAAACCCCCATGTGGATTTTAGTGTGAATATAATTTTCAAATTCCAGATAATTTAAGGTCCAAATTTCTAATGCCTATGTTTTTTTGATGAGAGAATTCTCATTATAATATAAACAAGGGTCATGCTAACGTGTGCCCTAAGGGCACATGTTAAAGATACTATAATTAGAAAAAATTAAATGTAATTAAATGCAATTAAGTCATATTTAAAGTTTCGATACATTGAATGCACGCGTTCCAAGAAAATATTTCTATAAATATTTCATTATCTTGTGCCCTTGGGGCACATGTTAGCTTTTCCCTATAAACAATATTGATTTTCTTCTAGTTAAGGTACTAGTATATACTATTTTCAGATAGGCATGTTATATTCTCTTTTCTATGTTACAGCTTTTTAACTTAAGTGAACTTGTTTCTATATGTTTGCAGAGTCTTGACAGGATAAAGTGTAGGCTACTGGAAGGTTCAAATGCCCAAGAGGTCAGGGCCATGGTTCTGGATATGCAAGCCAGGTTGTTGTTGGATATGCTCGGGAGAGGGATTGAGTCTGCATTAATAAATTCTTCAGCATTAGTGCCTGAGCTTTGGCAAGCATCCAGCGAAACATTGTCCAACATTGACCCTGAAACAATGGCTGTCGAGCCTGCATTAATTCCTAGCGTTCAGGTCTGTTTTGGTTACAGTATGGAAAGTTGTGCGTTTTTATTTTATTTGTTGATTTATAAAATATATAAAATGCAATTTGCTGTGCTTCATGGTTGGTCTTTGTCATTCAGCATACTTCTCATCTATGCTTTCTCCAGTCTTCCAATAGCATAGTTGTCAATCTTTTGAGTAGCAAAGTGTTAATGCAAAAATGCTAGCCAGAAATTACAAAAGTACTGTAACTATACTTGACATAATAAATACTCAAATAAAAAAAAGGAGAATGCTATCCTGTGTCCAATTAGCCCTTAGGGCTCAAGTTAAGCAACTCAATATAGTTATATTCTTCTTAAAAGCCGTGCATTCAACTTTTTAAAATCAAATATTGTTTCTTTCAATGGTAAAGTTCCACTTTTGGATACCTTAACGCACAAGTTAGCAAGACCCATATATAAGAGTCCAAAACTGAAGAATACAATAATCAAGATTCTACCAGTGTCAATATAAGGCAATATAAGGCATAAGAAGCAAGTCCATTATGATGAAAAGAGACTACATTTGAGGTCATGAAATGCTGTGTTGGGTTGGTTGTGACTGAGATGATGTCACGGCTGCACCAGCAGAATAAGGGAGTCCCAGCTTCAGTTTCTTCAGGGGTGATGAGGAGAGAGAACCGCAATCTGCATAATTCTTTAAATAATAATGAAGGGTTTTGAACTCATTTTAATTCTGGTGGGGGAAAACAAAAAATGAGGGATAGTTTTATTAAAGTGGGGGAAAAGGGGGATTTAATGGTCTGCTAACCATAGCAGCTGACATATGCAATTTATCTGCATTTTGCCCATCCCTTAAATCAAGCCACTATCTTCATTTCACAAGATGTGACATGATACTTCACACAGTATTGTACTCCATTATCATGTTAATGATGCTATTTTGTTAGTAACTGCTATATGCCTTTACTACTACGGTTTTCAATCATATGCAGTAGCTGCGTAATGGTTTGTACTGGCCCCAAGCTGCTGCAGTGCCATTTGTAATGTCGAGGTTCATTGTTGTGAACATTGTGACCGTTTCCTTGACAAAAAAATGCAGGAATTGCAGAATATTAGTGCCACACCGTAAGTTCAAACTGAAATTTCAAAAAAGCCCTGCAAAATTAATGTTTGAGCTTTTCTGGGATATCGGAAGAAAAACTAGAACAAGAACCCCCTCAGGTTTGCAACTGAGGCTTAAATTTCAGTTTCTCCTTTCCTCTCTCTTGGTCCTTAGACCAACCAACTTTCTCTGACTACCAGCCATCTCAGAGAACTGGCTTTCTTTTGTTTGCGTCTCCTTTCTCTCCCGTGCTTTTCTCTCCTGCAAAAACTCACTGATTTTTTAGTTAGATTTTTAGATTGAGTCTGCATCATCCTTACAAAATCAACTTGAAAGATATTGGGTACCATTTCTTAAAGAACTCTAATGTGAGACTTGGATTTTTTCCGATACACCTCCGCACGCCGAATGCTGTTAGGCTTTCATGGATAATATTTCCGCGTACCAGAATCACTACAACACACATGATATAGAAAAAAAATAATTAAAATGCACTACTCCTGGAATAACAATCTACTGTCGATGATGAAAAAAGGACAGTGCTGTAGATAAGTAGATCCCATATCTACATAGCAATTCTCTTACAGGAAAAGGTATCTCTGCCCAAACCTTCTAAGGTCGTAAATGAAATTTTCTCAATGATCCCTCTTCTCTCTCTCTATTCAGTCCCTATGTGTTGGAAAACATGCACTCCCCATGCCCTGCCACACCAGCATTCCCTTTCTTCCATCTTTGATTTTCTTATCATAAATTTCCACAGTGGGCTAGGATATATGTGTCATATGAGCCTATGTTAGCCTTTTGCATTGGGCTGACTCATCCTTAAAAACTAGGTTGTAAGGTGAGAGGTGTTCTTTATAAACTCTAATGTGTGGCTTCGGTTTTTCCGTATGTTGTTATAATAAATGTGATGAACAATAATTTTATCATTTTTGAGAATGCATATGTATATAGTTCATAAGCTCTAGATTTTTTTGGAATAGTTTTCTTGGGGTTGGCAGGATCAGTAGCATTGGTTATTTAAATTTTTAGTATGCTTGCATTTAATTATACTTGTTGTAAATGAATATGCTTATCATCCTATCTGTGTGTTTGTACATGATGGAACCCTTTAGAGTTTTTTGCTTCTTTATGAGTTGTTCTCTGAGGTGTTCTACATTTGATTGTCTGTAGCTCTCGTTTCTCATTTGTTTTAATCTTTACAGGCTTATGTTGATTCAATTCTTGATTTAGCTTCACACTTTATTACTCGTTTGCGACGTTATGCAAGTTTCTGTCGCACATTGGCTAGTCATGCTGTGACTGCAGGCACCGGAAGCAACCGCAACATGGTTGCCAGTCCTACCCAAAGTTCAGCATCTCCTGCAACAAGTCAGGGTCAGTGCTCTTATCCGATATTATTTTTTGGAGTTTAAATTGCAGATTCCTTTTTCTTATTAATTTTCTGTTGAATTCTAATATTATTAAAGCTATAATTGGATTCCCTTTCAAAAGCTTGCTCTGTTGTAGGGTCCTTGAATCCAGTCTCCAGTTAAAGGCTTTGAAACTATACGGACCCATTTAAAGATTTTAAAGTATAAAGCACCTGTTTGAAAATTCTTAAAAAAGTATTAGGATCTCCAGATTAAAACGAATTAGGATCTACAGATTAATTTAAGTTATATACAGTTTTCCTTATCATGCCTCCGAATGAAGATTCTATGCAGCCAATGTAACTGTTTTATGGAGTAAAAATATATATATACTTGGGGAAAATCCTCTGGTTGGGCTTGGGCTTGTCCCTCTGGGATCTTGACATGTCAGAGGCTCTCTGAAAAATAATCTGAGTAACCTATCCGTATTGCTGTTCTGTTTTTTGAATTGTAGGTTGGCTCAATTTGGTTTCATAATGGGTCCTTTTTGGTTTGTTTTCGAACAGCATATCATAATGGATCTACGTTAGAAGCATAGATTTAGTGCTTCTCTTCTAATGGTTGTATAAAATAATCAGTTATCTTCTCTGAACTGCATTAATAATTTCACCTTTGGTGTGATCTTTTTTGTCTTACAATTTAAATATCAAGCTAACAATATTTTCCAGGAGGTCAAAATGGCGGCACCAGCTCTATGGGAAGCACACAGTTGCAAACCTGGGTACAAGGGGCTATTGCCAAGATTAGCAACACAACTGATGGAGGGTCAAACCCAACTCCTAACCCCATCAGCGGCCCTTCATCATTTATGCCTATTAGCATTAATACAGGAACATTTCCTGGAACACCTGCAGTTAGACTCATTGGGGACTGTCATTTCCTTCACAGACTATGCCAACTTTTGCTCTTTTGCTTTTTCTTTCGTCGAACACTACTTCCTCGCTATATGGGGGCTGTAAATAGAACTACTGATACAACTGTACAGAAGTCTAATGCTCCTGCTTCTGGCAAAGTGGAGGAGAATGCAAAGCCAGTTTCAACCGTGGCCAAGTCAGAAGACGGTCTGATGGGACGACCTGGTCAGCTTATGTCTGGGCCAAAAGGAAGTGAAGAAGCTCCTTCTGGACGTTCAAGATTGGGTAGTGGAAATGCTGGCCAAGGATACACGTTTGAAGAGGTATAAACTATACACAGATAAGTTTTGTGACTTATCTGAATGACTCAAGTTTTTTTTGATTTGTGACTTACATCAACGTGTTTCTAGAGTTGTATTCTTACTTTTACTACCTGAGACTATAAAGTAGATTGTAATTTTACTTTTCTTTTCTCACTGATTTTAATGCAGGTCAAGGTGCTTTTTATGATGCTTATGGAACTATGTCGTCGAACAGCTGGGCTGCAACACCCACTGCCAGTATCTCAGGTTGGGAGCAGCAACATTCAAGTTCGGCTGCATTATATTGATGGAAACTATACTGTACTGCCTGAGGTTGTGGAGGCATCCCTTGGTCCGCATATGCAGGTAACTTCAGATTTTTCTACTTAGGGTGCGTTTGATTTGTTAAAAAATAAGGTACTGGAGAGGACAACTTTTTTTGTCCCCTATTTGATGTATAAATTAATCATGGTACTGGACAAAACATATGGCAAGGGACAGAACAAAACCATGAATTATTGTCCCCCTCTAAACCATGGAACAACTTTTTGTCCCCAGGATTTTTATTTACAACACAATTTTATTTCTAGTTCGTTGATACTAGATAATTTGTCTGATTATTTGGTGCTGTTGATGATTGGAAGTTAAGCTTTTATTCCTAGTCAGTTGTTTTTGTTTGGTTCTCTGTTTTTTTTTTTTGGTTGTACAACCTTTCTTTAAACTCCCTTGCTGAAACAGAATAAAATATGCAGAATATGCCCCGTCCCAGAGGTGCAGATGCTGCTGGTCTTCTACTACGCGAGCTAGAACTTCACCCTCCAGCAGAAGAGTGGCATAGGCGGAATATGTTTGGTGGACCATGGTCTGATCCCGAGGATATGGATTGTGCAAATGATCAACCTAAAGTTGTTTGTTCTGATCCACTTGATTTTAGCTCAGCGGAGCATTGTGATGCCTACTATGGAACCCATCACTTATGGCCAAGGAAGCGCAGGCTGTCTGAAAGAGATGCAGCTTTTGGGTTGAACACTTCTGTGGGCTTGGGTGCTTATCTTGGTATAATGGGATCTCGAAGAGATGTTGTTACTGCAACTTGGAAAACTGGCCTGGAAGGGGTCTGGTATAAGGTTAGAAAAATATATCTTGTTCATTTGTTATTGTTCTATGTCCATATGTGCATTTATAATTTCTGTAGTATGTGAAACACCAAGCAAGTAGTTTTCTTTGGTTCGTAACACTCTAATGGACATATTGGAGAAATATAGATATACTTTTTACTGGTGATAGATGTTCTTGCGGCGGTGTTCTACAATGGTAGTGCTCGTGAGTTGAAAAATAATTCTGATGAACCTTGTAACTTGACATACAGCAGCTTTAGATTGATATAAACATAAAAGATGGAATATGTGACTGCGAGCATCCTGGTTTTACTCTGTTCAACTTTGTCTAACATTTAAACACGGGGTTGAAAGTGTTGACATTTGACTCTATACCACTTTCTTTCAGAGATTATAGCTATAGTTGATAGTCCGATGATGGCTTTTATATATCCAACTTATTCCTCAATCTAGAAGGAAAATATAGTTGAAATATATATAAACTGTAAGCTCAGTGCAGTTGTTTGCTGAAATCCAAAATAACTTTCTGGTGACTTGGTATAGTGAGTTCAAACATTACTTGACCATTTGTTTAATATTATATGAAAACTACTTGAGTACTTGACTTTTTTACTGTTTTTAAGTATTATTAGTGACTGGTAAATCAAAGTGTCAGACTTGTTTTTGTCATCAGTCTGTCATAATCAATTTTGAAAGCAAAGTCATTCCCTTGTTTAAGATTTTAAATTCGTAGAGGACTCTTGTTTATTTTTTAATTAAAAAAGATGTGATATTTTTAATTAAAAAATCTGCCCGTGTTTTCTTCTATGTGACTTTGTTTACTTCCATTATGCAGTGCATAAGATGTCAGCGGCAGACTTCTGCCTTTGCTTCTCCCAGTTCTACTACATCTCCTAGTCAGAGTGACAGGGAATTCTGGTGGATCAGCCGATGGGCATATGGCTGCCCAATGTGTGGTGGAACATGGGTTCGAGTTGTATAGATACTTCATTATGGTATTTTTATATTAAGTTTCATCTTCCGGAAATTGGAGGGATGGGAAATATTTGTGGCTAACTATGAAAAAATACAGATACTCATGGAATGCTGACTGGATTTGTACAGGAGAGTTTTAGGTTTGCCTGCCAAGTTGGTTTTCTGTATATATTACTACTGAAGGTGGCCATCCTATTTTGGATTTGAATATTTTTTCTACAATCATTCTGCTGGGGCTTCAATCAGTCAAAACTCCATTCATTCATATCTGGGTTTGTTATAGAGGTCACTAGACATTAGGTGTACTTCACCATTTCATCAATGTCCATGGTCCTACAGAGTAGTTTGTTCAACAGAAATGGTGTAATAATTAGCTTAGTTTTGCAGTAGTACATTAGTTGCACTTATATTTACTGCAGTGACCAATATGGATTTTTTGTCATCAGGTCTATTGCACAATCTAATGGTTCTGGTTGTTAGTTGGACATAAAATCCAGTTCTATTCTGGCCTAGCTTAAGTCTGATGGTTGCTTTCTCTGTTGTGCAAAACTGAGTTTAAATTGCAGTGTTTGAGGGTCATTTGTTGGTGCTATTAATTTGATATATAGTCACATGATGTTTCTTTTGGGAAACAACATTTAGTATATCATAGACAGACGGCTACTACGATGCGCGGTCCTAATAGGTTTCATACCTGTACAATTTATTTCAGTCCTTTGGTCTATATCACACTACAATACGAGAATAAAGTGATCATCATACTCTTACCATAGCATAGCCTTGCCCCATCACCAAGCTTGAAAACCTCAACAAGTTCTTGGAAATATATACAACATTCCATGAAAATCAATGTTAAATGTTTAGCTTAATGAAGTATACTAAGAAATCAACATTTTGCATTTCGAATAAAACTTATAATGAAATAGTTCATTTAGTTATTTCGAAAGATACGCTGAGAATCTCATTCAAAAGTATAATATACTCTTTGGATCAATATAGTCTTTAAGCTTTCATTGTTCTTGGAAACATTTTTTTAAAATTACTATGATTCCCACAATAATCGAAATTTAACCCTTCACCTTTTTGAAATTCACACCTTCGGCTTTTGGACAACTTCACTACCGCGTGAACAATTTGAAGTAGAATGATCCATAATTTCAACTTATAGTAGAAATACAAATTTTCAATATTTTCTTCACTATTCATTTAATCCCACAATTAATATTTTGAATCTATCTCTTAGTGTTGATTTTTTTTCCCATAATGTTTTGTATCCCTTAAAAATCTTAAATTCTATAATTTTTTATTAATGAGCTTTCAATAAGATGAAGAGAGCTTGAAAAACTCGCAGAAGTATTATGAGAGAAAAATAAGTACTCGAGAATTTAGAAAAAGTGGTTTGGATATGCATTTTCGTAAACACCCAAAGACATTTTGAAAGTGTATAGTCGAAAACATGAGGGTGGCTTGAATCCTTTGGGGATGGGCACTTTCCATATTTCGTCTGAAACTGGTCATGGATTCAGCACTTATATCTCTTCTGAAGGTTAACCTCTTGTTGAAGTTGTTGGATTTTGAGGACGTTATGCTCGAGACTCTGATTCTGACAACGGAGTTTGTCGAAGGCAGGCACATCTTCATGGGATTGACATCACTTCTACCTCAGAGACATAAGCATTTGAAGAGACACATGTTTTTTAAATTACACTCACAGTGTGTTTTTTTATAAAAGTATGATGGAGGGTTTCATTCTTTACTTTCACACCGTTTTAAATGAAACAAAACATAGTTTATATGACTTTTTTTTATAGTAATTGTATTTTGATAACGCGAAAACGTATCGCATTTTAGACTTAATTTATATGAATTATTTATCCGTTTTTACCGATTATCTTGCTTCACGTTGGTATTTCTCTCTGATTTCAGGTATTTATTTATAATTCGAGCTTATATAAGATATTTGAAGTTATGTGAAGAAATGTGAAAGAAACAGACAATATAAACACTTCTGCTAAATAGCAGAAGTGTCCTGCAAGAAACTCAGAATTCTCAACCTGTTACGAGTGTAACAGGGGCGTCGCGACCGACATTGTTTTAAGTTGTGCCCCTCGACACAACAATGTCACGAACGACACAGGCTATTTCCTACTGAATTGCGAAGCCCATAACAGAAGCACGTGTCAGTAGCCCACTTCTCCTATTTTCACTCAAGCTGAAGACTCCTTTTGGGGGAATTGACGTGAGTGCTCCCTAAATTGGTGGAGACTTAGGTCATACTATTGAAACATATATATACTAGTCAGTTACCAACTGAAGACTCTCTCCGCTCTTGCTTCAAGTTTCTAGTTTCCAAATTTGTTTTTCTACAAGTTTTAGTTTTGACAGCAATTTCCTTTTTGCAACCCTTTCATTTAAGCTCTTCTATTTCACCATCCAAAGCAATAATCCTTTGCATTGAGGGATTATTGCACTTTAGATTAGTTTGTAGTTTCTGCAATTTCAAATTCTATATCGAAGAATACTCTACCGTTGGAGCAATCTGGCAGTTGAAGTATATTCAATTTAAGCTAATTTTACGGGTTCTTATTTATATGCTAAATTCGTTTTATAATTTGATTGCCATGTTATTATTATCATCTACGTACTATTTATTTTGCATGATTGAAATTTATAACATGTCTGGCTAAATTAATTTATACCGGTATGTAAGTCATGGTACTGAGGGAATTCGGTAATAGTACGGTTTAATCTTTAAAACAAAATAGTTTTTCGGTTTTAGATTTCTATGCTAAATTTAACTACCCTTGTCACGAGAGTGAAAGGATATTTAACACGATTTTGTCACGAGAGTGAAAAATTAATTAAGGCTAGAACCCGCACACTAAAGCGTGGGGATCGATCCAGATAGTAGTAAATCGAACATTAGTTTTTAAATACACGAGAGTGCTTTAAGAGTCTAATTAGTTTTTGTTGGTTTTCAAATAGTATTATTAGATTTAAAGTGCATCCACTAGGTCTAGTAACATAACCTTTTCTATGGACATGAAAATGCTAGTTAATGGTTTTTAAATGAATAGTTACTACTGAAAAATATTTTCACAAATTACTAATTAAGCCGAATGATTTATTGAACTACCGAAGTCCGACTTTTGCATACCAGTATCTTAATATCTATTTATTTAATCCTATCTTTATTTAATTTCTGTTTCCCCCAAAAATCAACAACTCGATAGCTTTAACTGAATTAGTAACATAGATCGCACATTAGTGATTCAAAGTATCTGGATAGACACATTAACTACAAGTTAGGCATTTAGGATTTTCACAATCAATTCCTTATTTGAAAATATTTTTCCTATGAGGTGTTTGTTTGATGGATTCAAATAGGATTCCCAGGAATATGGGGTTAGGAATCTCATATTCCCATGTTTGTTTGAAGTTTTAACAAATTATTCCTAGGTACGTTTTATTCCTTGGAATATAATTCACTCATAAAATTTTAAAGATTTATTCTCATGTCAAATTGTGAGAATCTTACATTCCCACGGGAATAAAAAGTAATAAACTATAACTACCCACTTATATTTTATTTTAACACATTTGTATTTATTTTTAAAATTATAAATAAAATAAATTTTAAAAATATTTCTAGGAACCTAAATAACTTGTCAAACAATTTGATGGGAATTATATTCCCAGCAATAATATTTTTAGGAATAACATTCTCATGATTGTAAATTTAATCCATCAAATAAACACACCATTAGAGTTCTCATATGACTCATGATATAGGTAAAACATTTTTGCATTTGATTTATTTTCTCTTCAAGTTTCATTCTGTAAAGTTCATATTAGGAGTTAATGTGTCCACCTTTCCCCTTTTACCTCAGTTGTTCCTTAATGAGTAATTTGGAAGATATCCTACATTTCTTTTGCAGTCTCTAGTGAGAAACTAGCAAAACTTCATCAAGATCAAGAGCGGGAGTGATTACAATTTTTGCCTCAAAACTGTGATGTATATTTCGTTATCATCTTTGGTTAAATCCTTTTCAACTTTATTTACTACAACACCATTAACTTCGTACGGAGGAACAAATGAGCATTATGTCACAGCCTTCCAAATATCATAACATGTCCATTTTACGAAAAAACTTCTTTTTCATTTTCCACAAACTATACATTTCTCCATTAAAGAATGAATGTATAGTAAGATAATAACTTGAAGTAATTTTTCTTCTAGAATGATTAGTCTTTAAGACGAGTTAGACTCTAATGCCACTTGTTGGACAAGTGACTTCAGGCACAAGAGAATGAGTGAATTGTGTTATTCAAATTTCTTGATTAATTTAAAGGTTTTATTACTTAAAAAGTAAATTGTGTTAGCATCCACAAAAATCAAAGATAAAAGTAGTGGAAAGAAAATAAGAGCATAAAGTAAATAACAATATTTAAATACATCGATTAAAAGAGATAACACTAGAGAATTATCTAGGTTTGGTCTAGTGTTGGCCTAGTCTTTTCTCCAAGAGATCTTCTTGATATTTCACTATAGTATTGAACTTTTACAGGTTATACACATGAACCATTTTATAAAGGTGAACTCACAGATTAAGTAGAGATTTTACCTGCTAATCACAATAACCAAACAAAACTTTTTCAGACTAGGTTCTATAACTAAGAAGTAATTTTACAATGGTTGTACCAATAACCAAACCGAGTTCTTCAAGAGTATCACACTCTTAAAAATAAAAATTCTAACACAACGCTAGCATAATACTTTACTCACAATTAGTTTTCACTCACAGAGCACTAATTCAAATTTAGTGAAGAAAATATTTAAATAAAAATAGTGGCACAACATAGTACAACACTTTATTCACAATTAGTTCTCACTCACAAAGCATTAAGACAACATCTTAATCGATTATATAATAGATTTTGCTTATTCTAATCTATTAACTTTAGGCTTTAATCAATTAGATAGTTCAAAAAGTTATCTTTGATGAAGTGACATTTTCCTATTCAATTGGTTAAGACTTAAAAACATTTTAGGTGTTTTGTTAGTTAAAAATAAGTTTCAAAAGATATTTTAAGTGTGTGTATGAGTTGCCTTAATATCTTAGGAGTTGCTCACCTACTTTCATAAGACTCTAGTCACTCAGAACGACACGACCATTCGAGTTTTCACACTTCCTCTCTTTAATAATTCAGAGACTTTTAAGCTCCTTTGACATATATATCGGTCAAACAAGCACTTAAGTGGAACCTTGAGTCCCTTTGTGGATTATACTTGAGGTGTATTCAAGTTAATCACCATCACCAAGGAGTTGAAAAGATGTTACCACTGACTTCAACAATGATTAGTGTTATTGTCATCAAAATTCTTCTAGGGATTTTCTGGAGATTCATTGACTTCATACAAGCAAGCACATAGATCCAATGTTTCTTCCATCTTCGCCTTGTCGCCCTCAAGCTTAGTTTGGGGGCTTTCTTCTAGAGACACATCAAGTTTCTCAGAATGTAAAATTTTTCCTTCCTCCACCAATTGGATGTCGTATATCACTTTGAAGATATCCAGTTGGCTCAAGTCTATCTCTAGATGGAGGAATGTTACCTGTTCCTTTGCCCGATTAAAATATACGTCAGAGGTATCCATTAACTCGTCTTTGAGCGTAAACACCTCCTTATCTTCCAGTATCTTCTTGGAGCAAAGGGCTTCCTCAAGGGACTCCTTAAGGTTCTTTTTAAACAACAAGATCCCATGCATTTTACTCATCAATCTCAAGTTTAGTTGCCAAATCCTCCTTCTCCTTAAGCAAGGTATTCAATATTGCATGACCTTAGGTGACATTCCCTTGGGAAACCAAGAGATTGTACTTCAGCCCCTTCACAAATTTGGCATGTTTATCATGATTACCCCACTCCATCCACAAGACGCTCAACAAATGATTCTCCTTCAAATTAGATAATTTTTGAGGTGTCTCGTTGGAAATGTTGCTACCTAGAGAATATTCGTCAAAAGGAAGGATAGTGCTAGTGAATTTTATGTCGTCAAATGTAGGATCATTCCACATAGAGGGATGATGGGGTGGATCCTTCCTCGCTGACGATGAATGCTCACCCGCCTTGTCGTCCTCGAGGATCAAGATCACCTTGTCCTTTAAAGAAAATAACAATTCGAAAAATCGTTTGCAGTGTATGGGTATTAACTTGGGGAAAAACATATGAGATCCAAGTCGAAGATGCATTCAATGACTCCTCACATCACACGCTTGAAGAATAGCGGGTGGTCACAACTGTTCTACTATATAAGTGGAAAACTGATCATTCTCTAGGTGTACATAAAATATCCTTTAGAAAATAAAGATGTCAAATTAATTAGGATGCATGGTCTTACGTCATTAGATTTTTTTTGGGTATGTAGATGAAATGTTAATAATCATTAGGGGTGTTCGTAGTGCAGTTTGAATGCTAAAAGTCATCCAAACTGGAAGAGAAAAAACGTGCGGTTCAGTTAGGTTCGACAAACTTTTAGAATCAAACTAAACCAAATCAATGGAGTTTGGATTTGTTTGATTTTTTTACAACATTTAAATTTGACCCATACATACACATATATAGGACAACATAACTTTGTGGTTTGTCATTCACACATTGCCAAATAAAATAAACTCAACATATTTTGACAATAACTTTTTATTTAATATGCAAAAATTATATTAGACAAAAGTGAAATAAAAACGTAAAATAGTAGCATAAAACAATATAAAAACTATTGTAATAAAAAAAAGAAAGGAGAGAGAGATTAGAGAAGAAGAAAATAAAGAATAGAAGAGAGGAAAGATTAGGCAAGAAAAGCTACGATAAAAACAAAATTTGAAGAGAGAACAATAATATAAAAATGAGAACATGAAAAAGAAAAAACATAAAAGATGAGAGATTAGATCAGAAGAGACAAGATGTATATGACAAGTAAGGTGCAATATTGTCCGGAGAGATTTAAAAAGGTTGAAACTGAAACTATAAGTGTTAGTTACATAGTTTTAGGTTGACAACAATTTTGCTAAAACATGGTTCATGATAGATGTTGAGCAAGATGTCGTAACATCTTGATCATACTGATACAACAGAGTTTGAGCTTATAGTGAAGACAAATTTTCTAACAGATGTCATGACATTCTGAACAAGAACATCAGTACAGGCTGTTTTAAATCTTGATAGATTTGATTTGATTTTGTGATTTTTTCAGATATATCTCAATAATATTCGCACGTCAAGAAGATTTATTCTGGAAGTATAGAATCAAATCTCCAACAGAATCAAAGTTTCTAAAATTGGATGATTGAAAAATTTAGGAAACATGAAGATTAGTTCCAAGATTAAAAAAGATCTCTCTGCAGATTTAGTGCATCTCTCAGCTTGTGGGTCATGTAACATTTGGAAAAAGGTTACGAAGCCTATGGGCTGCTGAAGAGTATTTATAGAGAACCCTAGACCTAATGAAACACAACTTTCACAATAGTAAAATTATGGGAAGTCTTGGGTCTGAAGTTTTGAGAGTCTCTTGTGTGTGTGTGCAAGTCACCCACGTATCTTTTGATACAGTGTGGTAGACTGTTTGTTACCTGACAGTTTGTCAAGTTGTTGTTCTCACTCTTGAAGCTTTTAAGCAAAATAGTTTATTATTGTTCTTGATTGAAGATTTTAAGCAAGATCAAGTATTGGTCTTAGTTGATGTTGTGAAGCAAGACTAAGTATATTGTGTTGGAAGTTTGATCTTCTTGTATCACTTGTTTGTGATTAATTTTGTCACTAGATTGTGACTTGTTTTGAAACATTAACTATGATTGAAACTGTTTGTTTATCACTGTGGTGATCGGAGGTTAGATGTCGATTTCTCATATTTAGATGTTGATTTCTAAGTAGAAGTTGCACTGGGTAGGAATTAGGAGAAAAGTTGTAAACTGAGACTGTTTAGGCTTTGAACTAGTATTGCTAATAATGAGTTTCCTTCCTAGATTGGTAGCCCCCAGATTAGGTGTTGTTGCACTGAATTGTGTTAACAATTATCTGTGTTATTTACCATTATGCAACTGTATTATGCATGCTCTTCTGTTTGGTAAATATGTGTTGTTTCAACTGACGATGTTGTAACATCTGTCTTGACATCATGTTCTGATGTTGGGACATCAGTAGTGACATGAGATACAAGTACCAGAATTTCAATAAGTGTGAAAAAGAGAAAATCGTTCGTAGTTGTAAGGTTAATGCATAATAAGTTTGAGTTTAAGTTGGACGTGGGTTAAGATCAGTTTTGGTTGTAACATAATGGGATTTAGTTTGGTTTGCTTCAGTACAAATCCCAAACCGAATCAAAACGTGCAATTCTGTTATAAAATGTCTGAAACACATCCGAACTAAATGCAATTATTTTGCGATTTTCAATTAGTAATTTTTTTAATGGATTTTTTCGATTATAAACACTCTTATTAGTCACTAAAAATTCACACACACAACCTTGAATTCCAAGATTCAGCACCTAATCTAACAATATCGATTTATACGAGTTGAACGTTGAACTAAGATTTATGGAGTTCGAGTTCGTCTCTAGATTTAGATGTAAAAAAATACATTATACTTGATTAAAAAAAAAAAAAAAACATTAATCGTATTCTTTGAAAAATTGACATTAATAAAATCATGTATATTGTGGTTCAAATTATTCTTGTTTGTTTGAATATATGATGATTGACATTCTCTTGAGTTCAGAACCCCACATTTCATCAATCCATCAAAGTAACAATTTCATCTTGAGGATAGAAAAACCCTGAATCCAATTCCATTATCATTTTGAAACAAACACATTGCAAACGATCTAGGTGTTGATTCTTATGTGACTGCAACACATTTACAATTTCACATTTGAATTTCTTAGAAGAAGATGAGTCAAACTGGAGGATCTTCATCTTCTCATTCAGTTGCGTTTAGGGTTATGAGACTTTGCCGTCCATCCTTCAATGTCGATCCTCCCCTTCGTATCGATCCCGACGACCTCTTCGTCGGTGAAGACCACTTCGACGATCCTTCTGCCCCTTCCGCCGCAGACCTCATCGCCCCCGATTCCGATCCCAGTTATCGTGAACGCTTCCTCCTTCATCACTTCTCCGATTCCATGGGTCTCTCTGGCCTCCTCGTTCTCCCTCAATCCTTCGGGTCCTCTCTCTCTCTCTCTCTCTCTCTCTCTCTCTCTCTACATTTTCAATTACATATTTTTCATGTTATTTACTTTCCAGTTTGCTTGTTGCAGAGCTATTTACTTGGGAGAGACTTTCTGTAGCTATATAAGTATAAACAATAGTTCCAACATTGAAGTCAGAGAAGTTATTATCAAGGTTAGTTAACCTTCATACTGTTCAATTACCCTTACTTGCATTGTACTCATTAGTTTCTTTTTGTTTTTAATTCATCTATGTTGGATAAGTAGATGTAGATTCCCTTAACCCTTGCTGTAAGCTGTTTTTGTATGTTATCTTAAATAGTTTAGATCAAACCCTAAAACTGTCTTTAATCAACTTAAGTACCAGAAAATGCATATGCGTTTTATTCATAATAGTGAGAGTACTGAATTTGCATGTTTTTATTTCGTTTGAAATTTTAATCCAATTGGATATTTGAAACTGTTACTGCCAGGCTGAAATACAAACAGAGAGACAGAGAATACTTCTATTAGATACGTCGAAAGCGCCAGTTGAGACTATACGTGCTGGTGGGCGTTATGATTTTATTGTAGAACATGATGTCAAAGAGCTTGGACCTCACACGTAAGTTTTAACCCTCAACAATGTCCTTTTGTTAGGGACTAGGGTATGCTATGCTTCTTTCAAACACATTAATTTGATTGACTGTATACTATATCTTCCTTTCAGGCTGGTTTGCACTGCATTGTACAATGATGGTGACGGAGAGCGTAAATATCTTCCCCAATTTTTCAAGTTCATCGTTGCTAATCCACTTTCTGTCAGGACAAAGGTATTAATCTTTTTCTTTTGTTAATCATATTGAGTGAGTTTTAATACTATTATATAGTAACTGGGTTATTGAATGCTTTTTGTTCTTGTTGTTACATCCTAGTGGTTTGACTGTTAGGACGTTTTATGTGAAATTCCGGGTTCAAACCCAAGTCACCACATCCCCCCTTCCTACAAGCGTTTCTTTGAGTATGTATGTATTGGCTGCTAGGCCAATAGTTAAAAAAATGTTTTCAAACTTTTCTTTATGCATTTATATGCTCACCCACATTCTGAAATTTCTTTTGCAGGTCCGCGTTATCAAGGTATGTTGATGATTGAATATTCTACATACTTGTAAGTTTTTATTATTTTCCTAGACTAGACTAACACGGGGTCGTGTTGTGAATAGCATAGTGTAGCCGTATGCAATGATGCAGTATATTTTTGTTGGTATTAGCAATTTTCAGGTTACACTTTTTAATTGATTGGGTTCAGTATTATTTACAACTATATGTTCTTGAAATGGAAACATATAATCAAATCTATGTTTAAAACCAACAAAATACCAACTCCTCAGAAGCATTATCCATTCACCAACTTTCCTTTTATTTGTGGTGTCAAACACACTTTCATTCAATGTTATTGAGGTCAGTAACAATTAGTTCAGAGACATAGATTTTCTTGAAAGGTAAGATAATCAAATATGCAACAGTATACGTCTATTTTTCCATTTAAGTCTTATCCTCCTTTAAAATATCATTTTTTGTAGTTCAATGCACATCATTAATTTGTTGATGGCATCCCAGGGAGCATAAATTGGATTTAATTATATACTCTTTGTAGTGAATCTGTTTAGCCAACCATAAAACACCATGAGCTTACAATATATGTTTTCACATCCACCTAATAATTACAATCATGTCAGTATTTTCATTTTTCTTCCTAGTTCCATGACTTTGTGGAGAATTTGGTAAAAACAATATTTCCAGTTTTTCACTATTTCCTTTGCAAAAGGTTGACAACAGGAAATAACTCTGACCTTATCAAAGAATACATCCATAGTAACTAAAAATGAGAATAGAAACAAACTGAACACCTCATAAGTTCTTTAACCTTTATTCCTTTATGTATTGATTAGCCAGTAGCCACCTTTCCCTTTTTTATGTTTCCAGGAGAAACTTTGACAGATTAAGCCCCCTGACTTTAGGCAAACATATTTATGAAGTTGAGTCTGTTATCAGTATTAGGTTTGAAAATGTCATGTTTTAATATTTGATTTTTAAGACTTTTAAGGAAATTATACCTGCTTTGTAAAGTGAAGTGCCCATCCTTACCTACTATTAAGAGAACTGGTTCAGTAAGATATAGAAGAATCTAGAAAATCTGACTACTGTAAGTATTGTGCACTAGCTGCACAGTACAACTGCCTAGCATAACTAACCTCCTAGCTTTCAGGAATTTCCCCAAAATTTCAGGAACTAACTAATAGTAATTAGCTACTAGTTAATGCCTTGAGTCTTATAATAGACTACACCCTTAGTAATTCATTAAGAATTGAAATTCAAAACAGAAAAACAAAAGTATTCAGTTGAGATCTCTCTCAACAATTATGAAGCTCATAGAATTCTGAAAGTGCTTCAATTTACCTCCTTGATTTGTCTCAGGAAACTACCTTTTTGGAGGCTTGTATTGAAAACCATACTAAATCTAACCTTTTCATGGACCAAGTTGATTTTGAACCTGCTCAGCATTATGGTGCAACAATACTTATAGGTGATGGACACCATTCTAAGAAAGATAGTCCTACAAGGTCAGTGCTTTGTATTTCTTTTGGTGTTAAACATTACTCCCTCCGTCTCATAATAAGTGTCCCATTTGCAGTTTTTCCTTGTCTCAAATTAATTGTCCATTTACAATTCCAATGCATCAATCATTATTATTTTTCCACTATTATACCCCTATTTATTAACTTTCACGTTATTCAACTATTATTAATAGGGGTATTCTAGTAAATGACATTAACTTTTTTACTAAAACCAACACATCCAATCATTTTCTTAAAAACCGCGCATTACTCAAATGGGACACTTATTATGAGACGGAGGGAGTACTAAATAAACAAACACCATGTTTCTATTTTTTTTATTGTTGTTTGATTATATATTAGCTTAAATTCAGGGAGACATTTAAGCCCCCAGTACTAATAAGATCTGGTGGAGGAATTTACAACTATCTCTATCAATTGAAGTCATCACTGGATGATTCTGCTCAAACTAAAGTTGATGGAAGTAACGTTCTTGGTAAACTCCAAATAACATGGCGAACAAATTTGGGTGAACCTGGTCGCCTGCAGACCCAGCAAATATTGGGGACTGTAAGTGTTTTTTCTTCTATAATGATGATCCATAGATGAATTAATTATCTGGTGTGATGTAACCTTGTTAAGTATCAGTAAACAATGACCGCTGATGGTCAATCTTCTTTGTTTCTGCACATCATTTATCTGAATCTAGTATGATGTATTTCATTTTTCTCCTTCACTTTCAAAACAATAAAGCCGATTACATGTTTAATTTTCAAATCCTGTTAGATGCACGTAAGCTTAGTAATTGAAGTTTAATGCTTTTAACGTGACCTTCAGTTTCTTACTTATGATTATTTAGTTCTCATACACCAGTAATTAATTAATCTTGAAATGTTCCTTTGCAGCCAACAACAAAAAAAGAAATTGAGTTGCAAGTTGTAGAAGTTCCATCTATCATTAATCTTCAAAGACCATTCACGGTAATTTATGACCAGTCTACACATTATAAACCTGAAAACTGCATCTTAGGTATTCTTGGTTTTGGGCCATGGGCCATTTTTCATCCTATGTAGCACCTCTTGGTAGAGTTTATTCACCATCTTAGGGTACATGCATTGCTATTTTTAATCGCCCTTGACCCTCTAGTTTAGTGTACTAAAAGAAGAAAATATAAAATGGAAGCTGAAGTTTATTGCTTGTTCTTTGCAGCTAAAACTGAATCTTACAAACCTGACAGAGAGAGGGGTCGGCCCGTTTGAAGTTAGTGTGTCCCAAAATGGTTCACCTGGGGAGACAGCTGTTATGATTAATGGTCTTCAATCAATGGTAATGTATTTTGTGTGGATCATCTCTGCCTTGGATTGTCAAAAGTATAATTTTGCCCTCATGGTGTCTTTGTATCACAATTTGTGTTTGGTCCGGAGTTTAGATATTGTCATAATCCTGTTATTTGAATTTTTCTTGCAGTTAACTCTAACATACGATGTTGAAATCTTTGCACAGGTTTTATCACAGGTTGAGGCTTTAGGATCCACTAATTTCAGCCTGGTATAAATTTAAAGAATTCTGCTCTTATATCATATACCTGTTATAGTGGAAGTGGTATAGAAATTTTGAAATCATACTACATAACATTTGGCCGGTTCCTAACCTAAAAACTTCCATTTACTCTCTTCAGCTTTCTTTTTTATAAAATATTTTTTCTAGTAAATTGCTTTTAGCTTATCATGTCTGCAACATGTGGATTAGTCATTATCAACTTTTTGTTATCTTTTCACTTCTTTTATAACTTTGGGTCCTTTGAGTTCTGATGCAACAAAAAATGCATGTTGAGGTTTAGCAATAAGGAAGGTCGTAGAGCTGGACATTTATATGTAGTCTTCATTCGCTATTGATAATGAAACACTTTCAATGGTGTAATCATAACAGAAGGGCGCATGAAATTCGTGAGTGGGAAATAGTGGGGAAGGGCTGCTGCAGGCCACTTAAGGCCTTAATTAGTCTGCAGTCATTTCATTTCATTTTTGTTAGTGCTTTGGGGCTTATATCTGTTGTGATAGCTCTTTGGAATTTGGGTGATAATTTCTGAGATCAATTGCTAGGATATTTTTTGAGATTTTAATAAAACTAGCCCTCGAGTAATAATGATTTATCCATTTAGGCCTCATTTTCAGGTAATAATAACTAATAAAAGACAAACAGTTGTAGTTGTAGTTGTACAATGATTTAAAGAAGTTTTTGTTCCAAATCACAATTCAGTGCATTACATGAGTTGCAACTTACATTACATCTCACTTCTCCTTAGAGTGTGATAATTTTGTGTTTAATACTGTTAGCAATGTCATGACATGCAGAATCTCATAGCTACTAAACCTGGAATTCAGAGAATAACAGGCATTACAGTGTTCGATACAAGGGAGATGAAATCTTATGAACCACTTGCTGATTTAGAGGTTAGTTGGACACGGATGGATTGTGTTCCATGAGCAGTTTGGCATTGGTATTTGATTAATTTTTCTAAAAACATTTGATGCGGTGCAACCCCTTTGCCCTTATAAAAACATTCTGGTTTCTCGTGTTGTTGCAGATTTTTGTGGACATGGATTAAAAGTTTGGCAACAACAAACAGTTTGATCAGAAGCAGTTGACATCTTTTCAAAAGGTTGATCTGCTGAACTTCGCAGGTCGTATTCTGTATCATTGATGCTCCTAATCAGATCGACCAAGTCCCTTATTTATATCTTTGATACTCTAGGCTCTGATTGTCTTCCAACTCAAGGTCAATGAATCCTACATGATCACGGAGCCTTATTGGACTGTCTACAAACATATGTAACTTAATTGGAGTAAGGTTGTTTTTATTGAATCAAGGGGCACAGTTGTTTTGATTACCATTAAAAAGTAAAAAAAACAATCTTTTGTTACAGTCTATCTCCCCAACAGCTATACAAAGATTTACATCATAATTTCTCATCTTGTAATAATTTCTCATTTGTAATATGTAATGCAAGTCCCGTGAATTTTAACGCTAAAATTATCAATTTATTATTGTATTTTAAGGAAATAATGAGGTGTTATGCCATTTGTAAACTATAATTGACATAGATGGGGAAGTTATACAACACATTTTTTATATCACTTTATAAAATATTTGGTAATACGAATATGTATATTTTTATATATCAATCGTTAAACTCAACAATCCAAGTGCAAAACTTATAAAAAAAATCACAAATTGAAAGATATGCACATCATTTTTAAAATATAATGTCTTTAAAACTAATTTACATAAGTTTAATTGTATTTCGGTCTATATTCCAAATAACTATATAGTATGGGACTAGTAATTAGAGACAAATAATTGAATAAATTGTAGAGTTTAAAAAGCATGAACTGTCGGTGTAAACCAACTTCGGACATGTCATTCCAAATAACTGATGTCATTGTAAAAATAATTTATACATTGACATAGTATGTTGCTTGATCTACATTTAGCCTTCCATCGGTGCAATTATGTAAAGTATGTTCCAACATATCTTCCACAAAACTTTAATTGGAATAGAAAGTAACATTTAAGAACATAGTAACGAAACAAACATTGCAAAACTGAATTCCAAATTTAAACTTGTTATTATTATAATATTATAATATTATTATAACCTATATACAAATACAAGTAAACAGAAAAAGGAAAAGGAAAATCACAAAGGATTTTACCCTCTTATAATAATAATAAAGAAAAAGAAAATGCTTATATACATTTTTAACTGCAGGGAATCTGGGTTCTTTTGAATGCAGAAACTTTTAACAGGGAATCTGGGTTCATGGTGATTATATGAATCAAGCTTGTGAGCCCCAAGTAGCCCAATTAGCTTCACTTCCATTACGTGGCATCATTGGCTTCCTTGATTGGGAGTCAACAGAGAAGTTGGCCCCACACATAGCTCCTTCACTATCAACACGTGGCATTGACTTCATTTTTTTCATTGGATGTTCATAACTTGTTAAACCATGCTCACTGTGAAACATGCACCCTGCAATGCAATCCAATATTCATTATGTTCCTTTTTGGACAGTGTATGCTTAGTATCATGGTAAATTTTGTCAGAATCACGTCTTGATCCGTGATTCTGACAACATCCTGTGATACTAAATTTGCACTGAAAATATATTAACAATTAAACTCATTTTGCAAGGGAAAAAAATGTATATACCAGGTGGGAATTGTGCAAATGACTTAGCACAACTTGCTTTAACAAGTTCCACATTCTCAGAAATAACAACAGAACCATCAGCTGCAATACCCCAGAAAAGCTCAATCTGTCCATTACTATCCTGCTCAAACACAACCAACATCCTAGCCCATTAATACCAACACCATACTCAACAACATCCCTAAACTGATTGAAAAAGAAACTTACCGAAGCAACAAAAACTGTTTCAGCTTTGTTATCAAATATCACAAATCCAAAACTACCATCAAGTTCTTTGATGACTTGATCCGCAGGAAATGGACCTCTGTCGCGAAGTGTCCTATAGGCTTCAATGACGAAATTGGCCTCATTAGTTCCCTTTGATAACCCATATTGCTTTATTAGCATACTCAAATTGTTCAAGCTACCCATGAATGCACAATATATGTTATCCAAACCACAAAACATCCTGCAGCATATACATGCATACCACATTTGTAAATTTTCATGAGAAAAAAATATATAATTTCATATCCAATTCATTGTTACATACCCTTGATGGTTGTTTGAAGGAGAATAACCTAGAATAGCATCATTTCCAAAGTTCATGGAGTAAGCATGGGAAGGATTGAATGATATGAAATGTTGAAGGATTTCATCAGGAAGTTTAGATTTTTTGGATGAATTCAATGGAGCTGGACAATTCAGCTCTTGAGGTGGATTCACCAATTTTTTGTTGAAAATTCCCAACATCTTTGCTTCTATAGCAAGATCCAAATTCTCTTCCAACAATGTGTTTGTTTTATGCCCTCCTCCAACAAGTGTATATAATTTCTCAAAGAAATGAACCAATATCAATAGAGCAATTAGCTGCAAAAAGAACATGAAATCTCAAATTAAGAATGAACAAAAATATACCATCTAAATGTGGGAGAGAAAAATAGGACATAGAAAGTGGGAAAGAAAAGAATTTACCAATGAGATTTAGTAATGTCCTTTGAAAACGGTGATGGGTAGAATGAGTCATTCATGGCTAAATATATATATATATATATATATATATATATATATATATATATATATATATATATATATATATATATATATATATATATATATATATATATATATCATGCAATGCTGGCAGTTTTATCCAAACTAATTAACAAGAAGTAAAGAGCACAAGTTAAAAATAGGTAATAATTTATTATTGTTATTACATAAATAATCAATAATGTAACTAATCTGGTGATAATAGATGGTTGGTAAGAAGATAAAGATGAGAGACTCAGGCTTTGTATTATCCAGATAGCTAAAAATGGAGTATGAGAGTGATCTGAGTCAGCATGAAGCAATGTTATGTTTACCTTTGACTATGCTGCTTATGGATCCATAGATTTATTTCTGTTGATTTGTTTAAAGTGGAATTTGTCTTTTGTATCTTCTAATAAAGTGAGCTTTGAATTTTATACTTGGAATTTTATAGTTTTCGATAAGATCATTGTATATATATTTTTGGGAAGACTTGTTAACTTTTAAAAAAAATAGTAAGATTCAATCTAGTCTTGACAAAATTTAGATTTTTTATGTATTTTATTTAAAATTAAATCTTGATAACTTAGTTATTATCTTACTTACACTTTAATGTAGAGGTGCAATTAGGGGTGGCAAAATGGGTCCGGTCCGTTGGGCATGTCCTTTTTGTCCGCACTTTAGTGCAAGGTGAGTCAAGGATTTAAGCCCTCAGCCTCTTATGTGACCGCCCCGTCTCGCTCCGCCCCGCCCCGTTTTTTATACGGGCTTTTGCGGGCACATGCATTTACATGAATTTTTGTATTTTTAGAACTAAGAGAGTAGTGCCCCGCTCTCACTTTTAGCGTCGGGCGGGTAAAGATATTAGGTCCTCATCCTTAAGTATGCCCGCCCGCCCAATTTTTTTGCGGGCTTTTGCGGGGCGGGCCTAAACGGGGCGGACATGCCCGTTTGCCACCCCTAGGTGCAACGACCCCGTCGGAATGACCCGTTAGACTCGTTATTTTTTGCCACCCCTAGGATTTCTTAACACACCTTATGCTTTTCTAGTGTACCGCGCAAAAGTACTTAAATGTCCTTAGATTCTAAAGATACATCTCCGGGATGCACCAAGATGTAATAAATCACAAACTTTCTTGGAGTTGCATTTCTGATATCCAACGACAATACAATTTCAGAACAATACCTTACAAAATGCAGGAAAACTAGAATTGAAGTACAACAATTTCACAAATCAAAATACCATTGATATCATAAAATAACAATATATAAGGGATTTTAACATATATCAAACATTACACTTCAACATTCTGGTGGACGTTGCAACATCTTGATAATATCATCGATGATCTCGAAAAAGTCACATCCAGTTCGATCGAAACATTTGATTTTAAAAGGAAGAAATTTAACCACATATTTATGATGATAATATGAAATTTGTTCAAAGCTGGTAGCTTTAAAGAGACCTTTATTATGCCTGAACTAGGGGTGGACATTAAAAAGACCATCTGATGATAACTAATCAGACCGAATTTGAAAATAAGCAAACGGTCGGTTTTATTTGGTTCAGCGGATTGAGAGGGTGAACTAAACGGTCTATTTTGGGTCTGCATGGTCGGGTTCAGTTGGATTGATTAGGCCATTTGAACCCCAAACCCGACCGATACTATATTACTCCATGTAACAGTGACTGGTAATAACCCAGCCCAGTGCAAAGAGTTCTCTGGCCCAATCCATTTTCTCAAACTCTAACCTTATAAACATGACACACAAAAGCCATGTCTCAAAAAATTTCCAAATCGTTTCATCTTGTTCTTCGCCACTGTCACCATGCCTTGAAACCCTAACCCTAAACAATCCATGCATAGTTGTTGTTACCACCAACCACGTTGTTCCTTGCTCATCCTCACGTACCCATTAATGAGAAGTTGAGAAGCACTACGCCGTACAAGGGCTTTTACAGCGCTTATTTTGGTCTTTTAGAGCGCTTAAAAGCGCTGTTAAAGGCTGCGCTGGCGTAGCCTACAAAAGCGCTTCTAAAAGCGCTCTGGTAGGCCCCCCCTATAAGAGCGCTTTTCTGGAAAAAGCGCTCTCGTAGGTCCCCCTATAAGAGCGTTTTCCTGGAAAAAGCGCTCTCGTAGGCCCCCCTTTAAGAGCGCTTTTTCCAGAAAAGCGCTCTTATAGCCCCCTGTGAGAGTTAAAAAAAAAAAAAAAACAACATACGAAAGCGCTTTTGGAAAAGCGCTCTTATAGGGTGGCCTTTAAGAGCGCTTTTTTAGGAAAAAGCGCTCTTAAAGCCCACCCTATAAGAGCGCTTTTACAGAAGCGCTTTCGTATGTTGCGTTTTTTTTTTTAATTCTTTTTTATTAATCTTTGGCAGCGCTTTTACTTAGAAGCGCTTTAGTAGGTTTGTGAGGTTTTTTAATGTGCAGCCTGTAATTTAATCCTCCCAGTCGACCTGTAATATTTTCGACCTGTAATATTTTCGACCTGTAATTTATTTTCGACCTGTAATTTATTTTCGACGATATTATTTCAGCCATCAGTAAGACAATATATATACCAAAATAATATCCAAAATTATATATATACATCATATATTACAACATCAATAATGTTATATAAAATTGTAAGTAAATCGACACAAATCCTACATGAAAAAGTGCTTAATGTAAAAATGACTCAAATCCTCTTTTATTTCTTCCAACTTAAGTTTCGGGTATGTAGCGGCACGGAATTCGTCAAGGTACTACAAAACAAAAAAAAAATATGAATGATACATTTAGTTAAATGTAATAAGTTATATGAAATTATCTTAAGTTATAAATTCATACCGTGAGCGGAATCTCTAATTGATTTGCCTGAAGGATTTCTTTTATATACCTCAATACAAAGTATCCGCACTCGTAACTGTTTCGCTGTTGCGGACACTACATAGAAAAACAAATAAGATTCTATAGTTGTGCATTGTTTTATCAAGTAGCATAAATATATTATAAGCAACATTGTGAAAAATAATGTACCTGCACTTGGATCCAAGTAATGTTGCTAGATTTAGTTCGGGATACCTGTGCGTCCCGTTGACTTCGGAACACTTGTATTGATCTAATTAACAAATATATAAAAGCATATGTTTAGATCAATCCCACAAATAAGTAAATATATATATAAATATACACGAATATATATTTAGAACGATCCCACTTACAAATCAACGATGTCCTTCATGGCCTGATAATTGGTCCATTCACCGTTTACCGAATTCAGATAATACACGACTTCCCTTATAGGGTTGATAGCAAGCAGCAACCAGTGTGCTCTATAAATAAAAACAATAGGTTATATGAAAATTTTGCTATACACAAAAGAAACAGAGATTAGATGAACAAAGAATGAGAAACTAACCCTACTGGTCGGGTATTATACGCCCAAAGATGCAGACATTCTGTGTTGCCGGTGGACATGAATCTATCGACTAATCGCTGTCTAACTGATTCCCGTTCCGAAGCAATTGCCATTCCGCTGCAGTGGGCGGAAGACACGAAACGGAATCTGTTAGACAACGGAGTCCCGCGCAACACTCTGTCATACAACAACCTTAAATAAAAACATAACAAACATTAGATTATTTTCATTGAAATGTGTAAATAAATTATATTGTGAGACTAATTAAATAATATATCGGATGAGGGAATATTACCGGATGTATGAGTGCATGTTATTGACGCCTAGTTGATCATGCTTAAAAATCTCCTCCAAGTCATCAAGTTCAATAAGTGACTTGAATTCAATACCGAAGACACTCTCATCCATAACGATTTCACGTAAAGCACCGTCCTTCAAATCGGACATATCAACCATTGTTGCGAGCGTCGACCGGTACCGAGGCACAAAAGCACCGCCTTTTTTTCCCGCTGGCTTCGGAGGACCAGTGGGTGGTACGGTACAAACATGCTGCGTCACTTGTTGTGACTCCCGAGCGGATGCCTAAAAATCATATAAGTTAGGTAAAATATAAAATCATGCAGATTTAGATTCAGATTAATTATTAACACTTTAAATGTACCTCTTTTAGTGATGCAACAGACTCCTCCTCCTGTAAAATCCCTTTACCCTTATTTGCGGGTTTTATAGGAGCAATCTAAAATTAAAATGTAAAAAATAGTTAATAAACGGTTTAGAATTGACATTCGAAAACTAAATGATTTCTTAATCGTTTTCAATATACCTCATCACTAATGACAATGAGCTCCGAGGGCCATGCAACAAATGATCCTATTGCATCTCGCAGCAATGTCGTCTCTGAGACCAAGTCAGGTACCGGTAGCATCGCATCATGATCTACTACAACATCCACCGATACTTTCAGGTGTCCATCCGGGAGCGGTCTATGGTGAAGTAAATCTCCCACAGTGTTGTGCACTTTTCCCTTGCCAACTAGGCGATAACACGGTGCCGATAAGAATAGTTGGCAAGAAGAAATGCCCTAAACCAATAGTAAATATAAAGTCATTATCGTTAACAAAATAGAACAATTTGTAAGGAAATAGAACAATTTGTAAGAAATACCTCGGGAAATTTTCTTTGACCGTTGAAACTAGCTTTATCACTAGTTTCTCTCACCGATGCAGTATTGCACTTTTCTCTCATATACAAATCTTTATCTTTTTGCAATGCAGAGACTTGTGCTTGCAATTCCGCCAACTTTTGCAACACTTCTTCATTTGAAGGATTTATTCTCCTAGGATTCTTGTAATAAGAGGTTGGAGTCACACCATGACCCTTACCCCTCACCCGACCGGGATACTCAGGAGCATGTAGGGCTCTACTAAGTACGCTCCTATTGTAACGCCCAGACTGCTTTTAGGATGATCGACTGACCCCACAAACCAACACGGGTCTTTTCAGCATGCTTTGACCTCACTCGCACGCTTTCTAGGAAACTTCCCAGAAGGTCACCCATCCCAATACTACTCCAAGTCAAGCACGCTTAACTGTGGAGTTCTTATGGAACGGGCTTCCGAAAAGAAGATGCATCTTGTTGGTATAGGTAGTACCCATCAATCCTTATAAGCTTTCCTTCAACCATGCAGTCCCATACCTGCACGGCCTCAGGATCCCTCTCATTCCGATGTGGCGACCACCCTTGCCCTCTTTGGCCTCGGGTGTTACATGCGGTGCAACCACCCCCTCACCTTCTTTGGCCTCGGGTGCTACATGCCCACCAGCTTCCGCATGGTTTGTCCTCGAACCACATCGTACTGGGAGAGGTCTGGCTCTGATACCATTTGTAACGCCCAGACTGCTTTTAGGATGATCGACTGACCCCACAAACCAACACGGGTCTTTTCAGCATGCTTTGACCTCACTCGCACGCTTTCTAGGAAACTTCCCAGAAGGTCACCCATCCCAATACTACTCCAAGTCAAGCACGCTTAACTGTGGAGTTCTTATGGAACGGGCTTCCGAAAAGAAGATGCATCTTGTTGGTATAGGTAGTACCCATCAATCCTTATAAGCTTTCCTTCAACCATGCAGTCCCATACCTGCACGGCCTCAGGATCCCTCTCATTCCGATGTGGCGACCACCCTTGCCCTCTTTGGCCTCGGGTGTTACATGCGGTGCAACCACCCCCTCACCTTCTTTGGCCTCGGGTGCTACACCTATCATCATGATCCTCACCGGTGAACACCGATTGCGACAAGGTCTCCTGTAATTCATTTATATTTCAATAATTATTAGTGGAGATAAAAAATCATTTATATATTAAAAAACATTTGATTTAAATAAAGACACAGTATTATACTTACACATTCAGTATACACTCTCTGAACTTCGGGATCGACGACTTGATTCTTGCCCACCCGAGCTTCCCTCCACAACACATGTACAGGAAGTGAGGTTTCCTCACTTTTAGACTCCTCCAACTATGCATTGACACAAATCGCAAAATCGTCAAATAAAACACATTTAGACAATTAATTAAAACGCATTTCTATTTACTTACAATTTTATCCTCCAAGCGTGCATATCCCATACGCCCTTTTTTGTATGGATATGCGGGTTTTGATGCTCTCGCGCTATTTGTGACACTCCTTTTCCGAAAAGCTTCATCTCTTTGATTTACAAACTTAACCCAATCTTCTTCATCAATGAAGATCTTATACTTTAGTGGTCTTCCCGGCGCCTCTTCAAGAAAGTTTCCATCTTTATCCTTAAGATAGTTATTTGTCAAAAAAGCTTTCCACCCTCTATATCTTTTTCCGGCCAAACTAAGTATGTACTTTTTACGCTCATCTGGTATGTCAAAGGTCCTCTGCAAAAAAACATACGCATAGTGTGTTAGTATAAGTAATGTAAACAATTTATCGTCAATATAATAACAACAACCATATATGGTATATACCTGAAGCTCTTCCCAAATCGCCTTTTTTTTATTATCCAAGTCGTCATTTTTCATATTCCATTTAGCTACGGAGATTGGAATATGCATACGAACAAGTGTACCAATGTAACTTGTCAACTTTGCAGAATTAGGACCAATTGGTTGGTTTTCAGAATTCCATTCCAAAGGGTATACTAATCCTTGGTCTCTATGTCGTATGATTCCCTTCATAATCGTGATGCCTCGTGCAACTTCTTTTGCTTCAGTATCAGGTGGAGCATTTGTATCCGGAGCATCTCTTTCTTGTGAGTTTTCTTGTGAGTTTGCAGGTGGAGCATCTTTATCTGAAGCCATTGAACCTGTATCAAACAAAGTAAAGCACATTAGTACACTATTAATAAGCTTACAATCTATACAAGTCAAACCATGCATGAACAAGTGTATCGGAAACGAAATCGGTACAAATCAAAATGAGCGTCAAAAAAGAAAGTTGTCGGAATTGAACGAAATTTACATGGCTATGGTAAAACGTCCCCACGGACTCAAAAATAAAGTCGGTTTTCCGAAATTCAGACCCTAAGCCCGACTTTTGATTACGGGCAGAAGCAAAACCGATAAAAAAACAGTCCCGAAATGTAAAGATAAGTGCATGAGCAGCTCCGGAATCGTCAAAATAGTATATTTACATGTAAAGAAGTCGACAAACGGATACATGGTTCAAAACAAATTAGTCGGTAAAATTTGAATAAAATAATCGGTACAAATTGAATAAAACAATCGGTACAAATTGAATAAAACAAATTGAATAAGTACTATACTATTGAATAAAACAATCGGTACAAAGTGAATAAAACTATTACCTTTATCACTAACGTCTCTTTCTTTTCTTGGTAGGATTGTGTTCAACGCGTCTCTTAACAACGCGGACGGTTGGATTAATCCAAATACCCTCATTATGATCATTTCTAGTACAAGATTCATTCTCATTTTGATCGCTTCTTGTACAAGAATCAATGCCAACACCAATATCACCTTGATCTTCAATGTTTTCATCAACTATTTTGTTAGATAAAAGCACTATAGACCATTTCGTACTTGAAGGATCATTGACATAGAACACTTGTTTAGCTTGAGAGGCTAGAATGAAAGGCTCATCTTTGTACCCTACCCTATTGAGATCCACTTGCAAAAATCCTGACTTATCCATTCGTATGCCACTATTATTTTCAACCCACTTGCAACCAAATACAGGAATCTGAAACTTCGCGTAATCAAACGCCAAAATGCGCTCGATAACCCCAAAATATGACAAATTTGCAAATTTCGGATTTAAGTCATTCGCACTTGATATGTGCATTGCTTCAGCCACCAAGGTAACACCACTATTTTGCATAGTACTTTTATCATCCTGTTCTTTGGTATAAAATGTGTATCCATTAATTGCGTATGCGCTATAAGAAAGCACAATTACAGTTGGACCATAGGCTAAGCATCTCAACCTTTCTGTTACTGAAGCAGGATCTGAACGATACTTTGAATAAATATGATCCCTAAACCACGGTATGAAACTTCGATTGTGCTCTCGTACTATCCAGTTCTCATTTCTATTTGGATTTAAATCTCGGAGAACAATATTGTGCATTTCAACATACGGCTCAACCTCAATCTCATTGTGCAGAACATACAAGTGCGCTTGATCCCGTTCGACCATTGATACTGTCACAACTTTATTTCCAATTAGCCTTTTTCCTTCTTTTTTTCCGACAATATGAGACTTAGGGAGTCCAATAGATTGAACATTTGACAGATATTCAGTACAAAACTCAACCGCTTCTTCAACAACGTATCGTTCCGCAATACAGCCCTCCGGTCGACTTCTGTTTTTCACGTACCCTTTTAATATTTTCATATAACGTTCAGCAGGGTACATCCATCTCATATAAGCTGGTCCGCACAATTGTGTCTCTTTCACAAGATGCACGACTAGATGAACCATTATGTCAAAAAACGAGGGATGAAAATACATTTCAAGATCACATAAAGTAACAACTATCTCTTTTTGCAATGTTGGTAAGATCGCGGGATCGACCACCTTACTGCAAATTGACCTGAAGAAGAAACACAGCTTAGTTATTGCGCTTCTTACTTTTTCTGGAAGAATAGAACGTATACCTATTGGTAAAAAATGTTCCATTATAACATGACAATCATGCGTCTTCAAACTCTTTAACTTGAGGTCTTTCATGGACACAAGTCTTCTAATATCTGAAGAGTAGCCTTCTGGAACTTTAACTTCACTGAGAAACTTACACAATGTTTTCTTCTCCTTTCTAGATAGAGTGTAAACAGCAGGTGGCAGATATGTTCGTCTTCCTTTCGTCACGGGTCCCAATTCAGTTCTCATTCCCATGTTTACCATGTCCTTCCTTATGTTAAGGCCATCCTTAGACTTTCCTTGTATATTGAGTAACGTACCTATGACGCTGTCAAATACATTTTTTTCAATATGCATAACATCCAGGAAATGTCTTACGTACAACGACTTCCAATATGGAAGTTCAAAAAAAATTGACTTCTTCTTCCACCCACCCTTGACAAGTGAATGTGCAAAAGGCTTGCCAAACTGAGTGCTCACATCTTTCACCTTTTCAAAAATTTGATCACCTGACAAAAAAGGCGGGGCTGTACCGTGTTCGGCCTTTCCGTTGAATGCTTTTCTCCACCCACGGTAGTGATGATTAGAATTTAAGAATCTACGATGGCCGAGAAAGACATTCTTCTGACAAAGCTCCAATCGTGTCGTATCGGTTTCATCTTCACAAACGGGACACGCCTTTTGACCTTTATTGCTGTACCCGGATAGATTTCCGTATGCTGGAAAATCATTAATTGTTCCAAACAACATCGCCCTCAAGTTGAAACTTTCCTTCCTATACCCATCGTAAACCTCCACACCGTTCTCCCACAAAAACTTTAAATCTTCGATTAAGGGTGCCAAGTATACATCTATGTCATTCCCTGGTTGTTTAGGCCCAGAAATTAGCATAGATAACATCATGTACTTACGCTTCATACATAGCCACGGAGGTAGGTTATAGATCATAAGAATCACAGGCCATGTGCTATGCGAGATACTTTGAATACCATGCGGGTTCATTCCATCAGTAGACAATGACAACCGAAGGTTTCTTGCTTCTTTTCCAAATTCAGGATATTCAGTATCAACTTTCATCCATTGTGATGAGTCTGTCGGATGTCGCAACTTTCCATCAATAATTCTTTCATCTGCATGCCAAGTCAAGTGTCTTGAATCGGTCTCACTACGATACATGCGTCTAAATCTCGGAATTATAGGAAAATACCATAAGACTTTAGCAGGAGACAACTTTTTCTTATATCGAGGGGCACCACATTTAGGACACTCATTCAACGCTGCATACTCGTTTCGAAACAAAACGCAATCGTTTGGACATGCATGTATCTTATCATAGCTCATGCCAATAGAGGACAACATCTTTTTGGCTTCATACGTTCGATTGGGAAGAACATTATCCTCTGGTAGCATATCTTTCATAAGGGCTAATAACTCTGTGAAACTTTTATCCGACCATCCATTGTCCGCCTTTAAGTTGTACAACTTTAACACCGCAGACAATCTTGTGAATTTTGAACAACCATCATACAACGGTTTCTCTGCATCGCTTACCAACCTCTCAAACATTTTGGGACAATCCGCAAGATCTTCTTCAAGCGCTTCTGCAATCTCTTCGACTCGATCGCAATCGTATGTGTCTGTGCAATCGTCGTTTGAAGCATACTTCCTATTACAACTCGACCCAGCATTCCCGTTACTTTTCTCACCATGCATTGTCCAACATGTATAACTTCTATCAATTCCAAACCGTAGTAAATGGGATCCCAACTGTTTCCCGTCAACCTTATCCCCATAACAGCAACCCAAGCAAGGACACGGCATTCGAAGCGGGTCTTCGGAGTGCTTAACCGCAAACTCAACGAATTCCCATACCCCTTTCTCGTACTCTTTCGACAATCGGTTTGATCTCATCCATGTCTTATCCATGACTTAATTAAGCTAAACAAATGCTTCTTGGTTTCTCTATCAGGTACTAAGGAATTCTGTCAAGATAATAAATAGCTATCATCATAATAGAATACCTAATCAGAATACCCGATTTCTTAAAGAAGACATTACCTTATTTCAAGGTAATATAAGTCCACAAACCAAAAAATTGGTTGAGAGACACTAAATTGATATTAAATAGAACCATAAACAATAAACTATAAGCAGAAAATAACAAACTATAAGCAAGAAGAAAGGGATAGTAACATGAATTAGACTTGATGTGGGAGATGGTAGGTTTGAATCGGCGTTGTACAAGTAGAAACCAGAGACTTCAAAGTAACTGTAAAATTAAACACACACACACACGATGCAGTTAAATACAAATATTATAAAAGTGAAGGAAGTATATGCAAACTGTAGCATATTCAACTATTTATTCAATACCATTATTAAGACCAAAAACTACCCTCTACAGAGGAATAAGAATATATTAGGATTCTAGTTCTACAAAACATTAGTTAGTGGTTGCATTTGCGAAAGCATTTATGAACTGCCTTCAAAATATATGGTTGTTGTGTCTCAATGTCTTCAAGTATTAATAAAAAGAGATAATACTAGTACTGCTAAGCCTCAAACTGAGACTTATCTATAATGAAACAGTGTGCAATTCTCATTAAAAAAACCCTATAAATAGTACCATAAAATATAATAGAAGTAGACAAATCTCACTTTCAATTTCAAAAAGTAAGAGTGGCTAAGCATAGATAGGATAAGGATGGCCACGGTTCAGTCAATAATATTTTATAAGAAGTTTAATTATCAAATACCACTAGGTGGAATAACTTAAACACGTACAGGAAGATGACTGACCAAAATTTATTAACTCAAATAAGTGCTTTTTATTTTATCAAATAAGTGATTTTTTAATAGTCACTAAATCACGAAAGTAACGAGAATTAACATATCTTTTCCATGCATGCATGCTTTGAATTAATAAGAATGTTATTCTATCGTTAATTTCAAAGGATACTATTAAATCTTAATAATCAATAAGATAGCACTCAAAATATCTTCACTAATTTGTCGGTGTCGTGTTGTATTTACACACAACATAACCTACAATCACTCAAATTATCTTCACTCTTTTATGAATATATTTCAACAAGAATCCAATTTCCAAACCAAATATAATCCGGGAATTTTCAAAAAAGAGTCATTAAAATGCAATCCTATCAATTACTATTTCTCTTCCCTAAATGCACCTGGACATGTTATAATATCATCAAGTGTAACAAGAAAATTAGTAAGTAAGCGTCCGGTTCATTCACCATAGATGCATGTTTCGGCATAACCGATCCGATTGTCATATTTCGGCATGATATCTCAACTTCACCACTCAATCGACACTAGTAAAAATAACTATAATGTTTCAGCTTAATTGAAAATGATTAAAACCTAAGCAGTATGAATAAGAAGTATGAAGAGAACACTAGAATACAGAATCCTCTCTCAGCATATTCAAAAACCTAAGCAGTATGAATAAGAAGCAGAAGAGAACACTAGAATACAGAATGATATGAACCAGATGATTCAATATGAATAAGAAGCAGAAGAGACAACATAGAAATTACCTAAAGGGATGCAGCAAACCAGAGGCGGAAGGAGAACGGAGAACGACACTGAAGCGGCGGAGACGGCAATGCACTGAAGCGGCGGAGACGGCTGAAGGTCGTGGCAGGTCGTGGCGGAGGTCGTGGCGGAGGATTGAAATTGATTTAGGGAAGAAATTGATTTAGGGATTCTGTGTTATGTCGCGAAGGAGAAAGATACTGAGAAGCGCTTCTGAAATTAATTGGGGCAAGTTTAATTTGTTTTATTTTAAAACACCTACGAGGGCGCTTCTGAAAAGCGCTTTAGAAGGGCCACCTATGCCAGCGCTTTCTCTTAAAAAGCGCTTTTGTAACCCCCCCCTTTAAGAGCGCTTTCAAAAGCGCTTTCATATCCCCCACTATAAGACCCCTATAAGAGCGCTTTTGAAAAGCGCTGTCATACCCCCCCTTTAAGAGCGCTTTTAGAAAGCGCTTTCATAGCCCCCCCTATAAGAGCGCTTTTGAAAAGCGCTTTCATTACCCCCCCCCCCCCTTTAAGAGCGCTTTTTTAGCGTGTTTTTTTATTTTGTTTTTAGTGCAACCTATAACAGCGCTTTTTACTAGAAGCGCTTTAGTAGGTGTGCTGCTAAAACTTAAATTTGGCGTAGTGAAGGGTGGATCTACCACTTTAAAGCCATGAACTTCTTCACAAGGTTAATTTATTGCTTCTTTTTTAGGATTGTGATTTAGATTTTGGGTTGTTGTACCTTATAAAAAGATTCATTCTTGGGTTTTTTAGTAATTTTGTTGGAGTTTTGAAAAAATAAAGTTTCATCTGGGTTTGGCAGTAAGATTTGTGTATCTCTTAAAGTGATTTAGGGTTAGAGATAGAAAATTTGTAATTTTTGTGTTTTTCGAAATTATTTTGAGATTAGTTCTGATGAAGTTTTGTATTTATAAAAATGATTTATATTTTCTCGTATGAGTTTTTGTAATATTTTATTTTATGTAATGATGGTTTAGAATATTGTGTGTGCAAACCAGATCTAGTGTCTAGAAGATATTCAGAGTCAACTAATTAAATACAACCATGAGAAGCATAAAAAAGGATCCCCTAGATAGAGAAGGATGTTTCTGTGGGACATCTCAAATGTAATGTTTTTTCCTTTTCTTATTTAAATTAATTTTTGTTTGTTTTATCTCATATTCTTAATTTTGTATTTTCCAGAAAAGAAGCTGAAAATATGAGAATCTAAGAGTTTTTGCATTGTTATTCTAGTTTTTTATTGAAGATTTATTCGCAAACTTATAGTTATTGTTTTTGTCATTTTTATGATTTTATCATTTTGTAGTTATTGTTTTTCAATTTTATTCAATATTAATTTATTATTAATAAATTGTTATTATTGTTAGTTTTGATTAGTTTTGTTTACTTTTTCAATTTCTCATTATTAATTTATTATTGATTGAATTATTATTCACTTGTAATTAAATTAGCAGGTAATCTAGGAGTCCATTAGAAAGAAGAGAGAAACTGCATTTAATATTTAGTGAATATTATTAAAAACTATAATAATATTATACTATTTAAATTTCATTGAATGTTGTATTTTTAATATGTTTTTCTAGTACAATTTACTATGTTTTTTTAGTTTTAAAATAATTTTTAAAAAAATTTAGGTTTAATCAACATTTTAAGATAATTTTGTTTTAATTGATAAATGAAATATTGTTTTTTCATGAATGAAAAATAAAAGGTTAAAATAATCTATTTTTCTTAATATGAAAGTTGGGTAATTTGATATGGGTCCTAATATAAGGCCGAATAAATGAGCATTGTAAATAAATAAATAAAAAAGCAATTTTTTAATCCACCACTTGATACTTTTAGGTATCTAATGCAATTTCAGTTATGTACCATGCTTTCGTAGATACATATTCGGACACATCTTCTTTAGTTAAAATTTGGTTTTTACCGGAGCTACATCTACAAAAGTATTTTAAACTTGTAAACTTTGAGAAAAGCTTCAAAATAATTCAGTTTAGGGAAATTTCCGTATATGCATATTCGGAATGTCTTAGTGCAAGACTTTTCCGTAGATATAGTTCCAGAAGTTTCTGCTACATTTTAAACTTGTGTGATCGCTCCCCAAAGGGTGAGGTAAGAAATCCTCTTAAAAAATTTATTAATTTTGAATTTGGGCAAAAAATGTGATATGGACCAACATGTTAAGCAAAATAGACTCACTTAACCGAACCGCTTTAAATCGAACCTAAAAAAAACGACAGGAAAAATGATCAGAAATAGGGTTCACCCTCCCACCCGTGGGTTGGTCCGGTTTCAGGGTTTGTGTCCGAACGCGAATCGTTGTCCATCCCTAGTGTGAACTTTGGTGTATTTTTAAATCTGAGAATTTATTAACCAACTTTTAAGTTGCATTATCCAAATTTTTATACACAATTAACCAACTTTATTTTATTTGTAATTTCATATCTGGAAACTCATTAACCAACATCTGAGTTATATTAACTTGTTTTTTACACACAATTAACCAACTTTAATATGTCTGGAAACTTATTTAACTAACACGTAAGATATATTAGCCAATTTTGAACATACAATTAACCTACTCTGTATTATTTGTAATTTTTTATTTCAGGATTTTAAAGTGGAAGAAATGTAGAGCTATCTGTGTGGGAAGATATTAAAGTTTAACCTAACTCATCTTTACCAATATTCTCTTTGGGATTGGTGCATGGATATTAACGGTGGTCGGGCCATGGTCCGATCGATAGACTCTAATATCATATTAGAGTTTGACCTAACTCATCCTTACTAAATTGGTTGGTAAGGTGAAAAATATCACTCTATATAAACTCTTTCAATGCTCTATCTCCAACCAATGTGGGACTTTAGAATCATCCTAATAGAAGAAAATGTGTTACCAAAAGAGAAAACAGGTGGATGATGAAAGGATATGAGAGAGAGAGAGAGAGAGAGAGTTTAATTACAACGTCCCTTATTGCTTTTTACAATGTAAAGTTAGTAATAATAAAAAAATCATGCATTTGAAATGGTAGTATTCCACGTAGTGTAAAGTTTGGTGTCAGCATAGCATTCCTGATATATATTGAACTTTTATGTGGTGACACTGAGTGAACTTGCAAGATTAACACTCTAACGTCTAAGTTAATTACAAGGTCCAAGATAAGTGAAGTGAAAAATAAAAAAATTCAAATCTTTGTAGGATAATTTCAATTGAACTATGCATGGTCGGATTTTTCCACATTGAACGTATAACCAATTCATATATATATATATATATATATATATATATATATATATATATATATATATATATATACATATATATATATATATATACATATATATATATATGGACACTATGATTTATTACCTTCAAACTCTTATTTAATTAATTTGTATAATTGATTAATAAACGTTATGTAAACGGTTGGTCAAAGTTAAATAGAGTGGACCTTGTAGAACCTCTGGGGATCCCTACTCTGAAATTTTTAAAAACTTAAAACGGTTAGTAATAAGCAAGATAAAAAATGACGCAAATAAAAAGTAATTAACAAATAAAATGTACCTCTCCATCCCATATACGTATAGCTGCATGCTTGTCATGTCAAAAGGGATGCGTCTACTGGACCCTCAAGGTACCAAATAGGCTCCGGCACCGGCTCATCCTCGTGGCCCTGCGTAGGTGGCACATCAGATTCTGCATCAGGAGTAGAAGTAAAAGTAGTGCCACGACGACGTCTACAGGGTGGTGGCATCTGTGAGGAACCCTCAGGATCATCCCGAGGCGTCTGTGGTGCAGTAGTAGAGGGGGCAGGAGATGGTGAAGGCCCGACGGGTGAAGGAGCAGGCCCGACAGAAGCGGGTGATGGGAAGGTATGGCTGAGGCGGGTGTATCAGATGCCGTAGGTGAATCTGGTGGAACAGCTACTCCATCAGTGACCTGAGATACTACACGCGACCGTTCTCGTCGGACGGATGCGTGTTGTACGGTCCTCCCATGAATGTCTCTATCCGGGCCGTGGGTCATGATGTCTACATTATGATACAAAAAAGCTCGATTTAGATACTGCATATTTATAAATAAACATCAAAATAAAAATAGAAAATTACTCTTTCGTAGATGCATCTACGGGAGTATGTTATTAACAAAACACTGAATTTTTCCGTAGATGCATCTACGGAAGTACCTTTGTTTCAAAAACATTGGGTGCTTTCGTAGATGGATCTACAGAAGTAACAGAAACTCAGAAACGCAACAATGGCGTCTGAGTCAGTCTAGTCACTATAAAACCTATTTTTTGTGGCTCGATCATCCGTGTAAAACGTCAAACAAACCCTACATTGTCTCTAAACACTATTGCTAAACCTATGAACTCATTTCTACTCCTAAATATCACATTCCAATTCAATTTCAAAACTACTCTAAATTAACTAAAAATTTGAAAAACTTACTGATTAAAGTTGATGTCGATGTTGCTAAACCTTGTTTGAAGTTGATGTTGACAAGAGATTTGAAGTAGAACTTGAAAGAGATTTGAAGTTGAGAGAGTATGAGGAGAGTTTGTGTTTGTGTTTGAGTTTGAAATGAAGAGAACGAGGAAGGGGAAAGGTCTGGCGCGAGCTACAACACCAATCTTTTCCGTATATCCACATACGGAATACTCCGTAGATGCATCTACAGAACAAAACAACATTAAAAAAAAAAAATGCTTCCGAAAATACATCTACGAAAATACGAGAGCAAAATAGACAATTCGATGGTGCGTAAGAAGGCCATAGCGTCGAGGGAAAAATTCCCATAAATTAAACCATCTAATTTAGTGTTGAAATTTGATATAAAAACACGATTCTTTATATACATATCTATAAACATTTTTTTAAGCACATATCCATAAACACTTATATTTTAAACCGAAAGAAAAGAAAAGAAAAGGCTTATTTAGTCCTGAAGTCCCATAACTTAGTTTATGTTTTCACTTTGGTCCCCTATGTAATAAACGTTACATGTTAGTCCCATAAGGAAACTTCCGTTATGAATGTTGATCCATTCCGTTACTTTCAGTGTGAAAACGTTAAATTTGCTGATCTGGCATGCCAACAAGGATATTTTTTTAATTTCTGACTCAGCATAGTGCATTATATTATCCTATTATCATGTTTGCATTTATCAGAATCCATTTTCACGTTTTAGGGCAAACTTGTGCCTCCTCTCCTTCTACATTCATCACCTTCATCTCTTGTTCTTCTTTGTTTCTTTAGTGACAAGGAAATCGAGCGTGTGAAGATGTCTACGAACTCCAGTCACTACTCAAAATCAAACACCCAGATTTGTGGGTCATTTGGGTTTGTTGTGCTAAGAAGAAAAAGGATTGATTGTTGGTGCCAAGAAGAGTGTGTGATGCGCACGGTTACAGATCTAAACAGTGTTAATGTAGGGAAAAAGTTTTAGGGCTGCAGGAATTACAGGAACCATATGGAGAAGGGATGCAATTTTTTCAAGTGGGTTGGTGATGAGGTTGTTGATGGAAGGGATTTAAAGATTGAAAGGCAAAGGAAGAAGATTTTAAAGTTGAAGAATGAAGTTCTGAGCATGAGAGGATTGTTGAAGAATGCAATAGTTTTTGCTGTTATTAGTCTAGGTTTTAATTTAGTCTTTGTAACTATGTATTTGAAATAGAGGTGTAACAAATCTTGTGAAAGTATGTAAGTTTGATGTTGGTTGAATGAATTGATTTCTAGCAATACTGAGTGTTATTTAACCATCTGTTATATGTTATATACTGATATTGTAAAAATTGTTGCAGATTGATAATTGTTGCAGATTGATAATTATTGCAGATTGATATTGTAACAATATGTATACTTGCATTGATATTGTAACAATATGTATACTTGCAGATTGATATTGTAACAATATGTATACTTATAGATTGACGGCTATATGTATAGTTGTAGATTGATGGCTATATGTAAATATTGACATAAGGAGTTAAATAAAACACTTTGCATTATAAAAGCTATGTGTTCTGTTGACACAAACATAATTGTTCAATGACACAAACATAACAAAATGGCATGAAAGCCTAAGTACTTGCTCGATGACAGAAACATACAAAATGACATGAAAGCCTAGGTTTTTGTTCAGACTAGATAATACACAAAATACATAAGGGCATAAAAGCCTCATTCACAATTGCTTCAGTCTGGGTTGATTCTTGCTGAGTAGCTTCAGGTTGAGTAGCTTCAGGCTGGCTAGGTCCATGCTGAATTGGCTCAGGCTGAGTAGTTTCAGGTTGAGCAGACTGGCTTGGTGGTGGCAGTTTGCATGTTGATTTGTTGTGCCCCATCATGTGGCACCTACTGCACTTAATGCCAAAGTTTTCTCTTTTGAGTTGAGTCTCATTCCTTATACTTTCAGATGGGTCTCTAGTTCTCTTCTTCTTTGGCCTTCCTGGCTGCCTCTTGATAGGTGGTGGTTGCAATTCAGCATAGTCCTTCTTCTCCCACAAATTTTCTCCATTCCCTTTTACCTTCCCCTTCCCCTTCCCCTTCTCATTCCCCTTCCTCTTAGCTTTAACTTTTCCTTTACTTTTCCCTTTTCCCTTACCCTTTTTTGTCCCATCCTCAGATATTTCAGCATCATCAACTGCCACTGCTTCAGTCATCACCACATCATTATCAGAATCTTCAAAGTCTATTCCTATTGCACTATCTTCACTACCACTTTTCAGTCCATCAGTATCTTTGGTCCCCTCAACATCACCACCTGGTAACTCCTCTTCAAAGTTCAGTTTAGATTCAACCTCCTTCTCAAAGTTCAGATCAACTTCAACATCTTTGTCATAATTTAGTCCATCAGTATCTTTGGTCCCCTCAACATCACCACCTGGTAACTCCTCTTCAAAGTTCAGTTCAGATTCAACCTCCTTCTCAAAGTTCAGATCAACTTCAACATCTTTGTCACAATTCAGTCCATCAGTATCTTTGGTCCCCTCAACATCACCACCTGGTAACTCTTCTTCAAAGTTCAGTTCAGATTCAACTTCCTTCTCAAAGTTCAGATCAACTTCAACATCTTTGTCACAGTTCAGTCCCTCGGTATCTTCCATGTTACAGTTTAGTCCCTCAACTGCTACTGCTTCTTTGGTCCCCTCACTATGTCCTGATTCCATGGTCCCACCAACTTGTTCTACCTCTGTGGTCCCCTTGTCTCCATATTCCATATCTGTGTCTGTACTTTCAACTTCAGCTTCTATATTAAGTGAATCTTCAGTGGTCCCCACTACATTCTCCATGTCTCCTAAACTATCAGCATTTATCTCTCCTTTATTCATTGTGTTTGTTACATTAGTTTCAACTCCACCAATATCCTCAATAATATCTGGTTCTAGCACAGGATGCAAAACATATAAATGGACTTCCCCAGTCAACTCAGCTATTACATGCATCCTCCTAGTTCCTATGTCATCTGTCAACTCAACAATGCTATTACTCTCCATTTCGTCATGATACCAAAGACTATCTATGTCTGGATAACCTAACTCATTTAACGCATCTAGTACTTCGAAATAACTCCAAAAGTCAGGATCCACTTTCCAGATTTCCTCTAACCCATCGTACCCTAATTTCGTGAACTCAGAAAAAAAACCCCGTGATGAACAATGCATTCAAAACGAGTATCCATTACCTAAACACGGATTATGTAAAACCCTAAATGAGAAAAACAGGTAACGTATCAAAACTATAAATGCAAAACATCATTCATACCTTATCTTAGATTGTAGAATGTCTTCTTGTTCCACAAACCCTAACAAATGAAGACGAAAGAACCATCAGTATGATATATGAACGAAGTTCCCGTAGGAGATATGAAGGAAAATGTAAGAAATCAGTACTGATAACATATAACGCGTGGTACCTTACTGCACGAAGATGAAGCTGGGAATGAACTATGTATGAAGATGAATCATTCACGAACCCTAGTGAATGAAAGGGGGTTGTGGGAGAAAACATAAAATGAATATGATAGATGAGAAAGAAATAAGGAACGTCAAAGAGGTTCCTTCATTTTTTAATCATAAATCCATGTCAGCTACTGATGCCCAGCTGGACTGCCAACAAGGCAAAAACTAACACAAAAACATAAAACTTAACAGAAAGGACAACATGTTCTAACAGAAGTACAAATAAGGGACCATGATAGAAGAGTATTATAAAATTTATATTAATAGTTATTAGTATTGTTATTGGATTCTAGTAATATTTGGGCCTTTAATTAGTTATTGGGCTTTTAGTTAATATCCACTTCTACTACTATATATGTAGTCATTGAGAGGTGAGAAAAATTATCAATGAAGTCAAAAATTATTTTTTATCTTTTATTTTAATTTTCTTTACTTTTAGTGTTCTTCCCCTTTTAGTTAGAAAACCCTAATTTTATAGTCTTGATAGGAATCTTCCTATCAATTGGTGCTTTCATCATGTACTCAAATCCTCCTATGGATTATCCTTATCCTCCCCCTTCAATTCCATCCTATCACTCCACCTTCGATTTCTATTCTATGAACACCACTCCTATCACACCTTCATCTCCATCTTTTCCATGGGAAGTTCTTTCATCTTATTCCACAAATACTCATGTTACATCTCCATCACCAACTATGCATTTTAATCATGGATATACACCACCTATGATCAACCCATCGGATTCAACATCTTTTGGCTACAATAATGGTCACCACCAGCAACAAACAATTTGCACTCCACACCTTCAACCACCATATACAGCGAAGACATCAAATGCACACCATAACTCCACCCCCATCAACAACTTTACCTTTCAACACCAATCAGAAGTCATAGTCAGTGCTGAAAGTGAATTTTTCACCGTTACAGATTCAATCTCTCAGTTTGTTAGGGAAGACACTCTAAATCCTTCTCCGTTCAAGATATCTAATTTTGATGGCAAAAAAGACGCTTATTGGTGGATCCTTTGCTCTGAGAAATCTTTCATCATTAGAGGAATATCAGAAGAGGAAAAGATGATTGAAACTGCTTGTTCAATGAGAGGCGACGCTCTCACATGGTGGTGATCGGTCACCATTTCTACTTAATTTCGTCATAAATTCGGCATAAGATCGTCATACTTGGTAACACTTTGTGGTTGTTTTCAAGAGTTTTTCGTTGATTCCTTTAATATTAGTTAATTGCTTGCATTATGTTTTTGTTCCCTTTATCATGTCTTTTTAGATGCTTTTGATCTCTCTACTTGGTGGTTGTAGGTTAATTCTGGATCAGATGGAAATTGCACAAGTGTTGGTGTAAAAGAAGCTGAAAATCGTGACATGCGTGTAGTATTTTGATCATAACTGGAGCTTCGTAACTCGGAATGACGCGGTTCCGGTGGCAAAATTTCGCTAACGAAAAGGGCTACAACTTTGATTTTGAAGTCAAAACCAAAAGAGGCAGAGACAGACACTGTCAGACTGTGTCAAGTGACACGGCCGTGTCAGCTGTGCGGACAGAATTTCTGAATTTTGGTTTTTTCCAATTTTTAAAGTTCCAGGGGCAGTTTGGGTATTATGGCTGATATCTGAAAACCTAGAGGGATTAAAAGAAGATTGAAAGACAAGGAGAAGGGACTTTTTTTTGATCGTACGATAGAATTCCAGAGCAGAGAAAGATAGCTTCATCAAGGTTGTGGAAGACGAAGAGATTCAACGGTGGAAACCATTGAAGATCAGAGTTCTCCTAATCTTTTGTAAATGTCTAAACTTTCTGATTTTGGTTTCTTGAATATTATGAGAGGCTAAACCCCCCAATGCCAGGGGGGTGTCCCTGATTTGAATTGTAATGACTTTTGAATTCCGTATTTCTTTAATCAAGTATTAGTTTTATGCAATTTGATTGTTTAATGTTTTTATGCCTTCTTTGTCGGAAAAACAAAGATTGATCTACGGTTAACAATTTGTAGGACTACGGTTGTTAAGGTTTTTAAACAATTTGATCTAGTAGTTATCACCTAGGACTAGGGATACCGAAAGGTTATTTCAACATTCTTGATTATTTACATCTTTGGTTTGCAAACCTTTGTTTCTAAGGACTTAGGAAATAGGATTGCAAACCAAAAGGTTTTCCACTAAGGACTTAGGGAAACACCCTTAAGAACAAATAGTTGCATTCTATGAACTTGTTAAAGAGATCTTTTTACAGAGTCATTATAAGGAAGATCAAACACCTACCCTGGCATTACCTCAAATTACATCTAAAAAGTCAAACTTTAATTTCAGCTTATTTTTATTATTTCTTTTATTTAAATTTACTTATTGCATTATAACAAAACACCTATTTGCTCTTTTGTTTAATTGACTTAAATAACTTGTGTTTCCTACGCAATCCTCGTGATCGATACTTGGGGTAAAACCCATTATTACTACATCGGTGAAAATAGTACACTTGCTATTTTTCCGATCAGGTGGCTATGGTGGTTTCACCTCCACCCATAATCAAATTGGGATACATTCACCACAGCTTTGCTATGGAAATTTAAACCTGAATGGAGGGAGCTTTTACCAATAGAAGAGGATGAAAAGTCAGATCTGGAATCTATGAAATCCATCGAGAAAAGTTCATTTCTTGAAGATTTAGTTGTTGAACAAATCCAATCTCCTTGTTTTAGGGCATCCTCACCTTTTTCTAATCTGACACATTCAACTTGTAGTCCAGATTCTCTCTTCAAACACATCAGCTTCAATGGTGATGTTAAATCTGTTAAGGAGGGCCTAGAAGCATCATCAAACTTATACAAAACACAGCCGGAACAACCAAATCTGATGACAGAAGAGGATGAAGAAATAGAGTCACGGGGAGAGAAATCACCACCGGAGCCACCACCGGAGTCAATATTTGATAAGCCTCCAATACCACCGCCACCTCTGAACTCGTTTTGCTATGAAGATAATATGACGAAAAATATATTTACGGGGACTTCTCCGGCCACCCTTTCGACAATATCTTCCATGATATCTCAGCTGAAATCTCACGCAACAAAGACAACTGCATCTGTTTTCCTACAAGAGCCACCATATCCATGTTTGCAGAATGAATTAATCAAGCTTTCACCACTGTGTAATGCTGGGAAAAAGCATCCAACGGTTCAATTAAAGCCTGCCACGCGCCTGCTGCACTTCAGTCACAGCAGCCCCACGCGCTTGCCACCTGTCGCACCGTCAACGCACTCTCCCATACTGCAAAAAGATTCCTTCTTATCCTTTGAAAATAATCATCCACCTATACACTTCCCTCGATTCATTCAGAATTCATCACAACCATTCATTCAAAAAAATGTCCCACCTATTGCTATAGTGATCACGTGTAGCTCCCTATCACCACTCACATCAATTCAGCAAGACTTTCTCTCTCTCCATACAAAATCATATCCCAAACAACTTTTGGACAAAGGCAGGCTGCGTTTCCAATGATATTTGTTTCCTTCAAGAACACGAAGAACAAGCCTTTTCTTTCACCCGACACCAAAAATAATGATAAGAAGGATGGGAGTTTGAATGGCGATGATACTCGGAAATCTTCGAAAATTGATGAAGATGAGTCAACCCGGGTTGTCGAATCCCCGCGTGCTGTTGGTAAATGCAGAAATCGGAAACAAGGTGGCGGTGCTTCGTTGAAACAAGCTTCTTTGTCAGCGGTGTTTCCGGTTAGTATGGTTTCTGGAATTGAGCCTTTGGTGCCGTTTAAGGATGTTCTGAATGGTGAGAATGATGATGATAACCCGATGTTTGATCTGGCCTATTTAGGTTCTAATTCTGATTTTGTGGCTGATACTCCATTTTATAGCTCATTGATCTTCATTCTTGGGAAATCTGGTAGCTTAAAAGATGCTTGCATTGTACTTGAAGATGTTGATCTTAATTTGGTTGGTGCAAACATCATAAAAGGAGGTTTTTCATACAGTGGTCAGTGGTGTACTGCTGTGAAGGTTGTACCGGTAATAACTGATGCTTTAATCGAGAAATTGAAGGTTAAGGTAGCGAAACTAAGTGTTGGACCACTCGAGGATGACTCTCATATGACACCAGTTGTATCAGAATCATCGGCCAATTTCATCGAAGGCTTGGTGAATGCTGCGAAAGAGAAAGGTGCATTATTCTGTCAGGAATACAAGAGAGAAGGGAATCTCATTTGGCCTTTGTTACTTGATAATGTAAGGTCAGCCATGAGAATTGCAGGGGAAGAGCAATTGCGGTCTGTAGTCTTTCTCTTCATTGTGTGGGATCCAGGAAAGAGTAATGTAGCCACCACAATTATGCAGTTTAAGTGTTATTTTACAACCTTGAGGACAAGGTTGTTTTGAAGGGGTTGGCAATGATAGAAGAGTATTATAAAATTTATATTAATACTACAGACCGCAATTCTTGCTTTTTTACCATCTCAATGTTGGGCCTTTAATTAATGAGTAAAGTGGATATTAGCTATAAAATGAGAGGTGATAAAATGAAGATCTCGGTGTTTTTTACCATCTCGGTGTTTCCGGTTAGTATTGTTATTGGATTCTAGTAATATTTGGGCCTTTAATTAATTATTGGGCTTTTAGTTAATATCCACTTCTACTACTATATATGTAGTCATTGAGAGGTGAGAAAAATTATCAATGAAATCAAAAGTTATCTTTTATCTTTTATTTTAATTTCCTTTACTTTTAGTGTTCTTCCCCTTTTAGTTAGAAAACCCTAATTTTATAGTGTTGATAGGAATCTTCCTATCAGACCACAACGTAACGTTTATTACATCAGGGACTGATCAGGGACTGAATTGAAACCTAAAATTAAACTAAGGTACCAAAGGATGTATTAAGCCAAAAGAAAAAGAATAATAGGGGCGAGAATAGGAGGGTGTTGATGCTTACGCGTGTCCTGACAAGCTTCGCCTCTTGGCTTTGAAGAACAGTATAGAACCAACACGAATCAATTCAACCACTCCCCTTCTCTCTCTCTCTTCTTCTTCTTCTTCTTCTCTTTTTCACTCTTGTCTCATACATATTCTAGTGAGAGAAACTAAACCCCCAACAAACCAGATATTTCATCTTCTTCTTCTTCCATTTCAAAAGGTTGCTTTGGTGACTGACAGAGAGACATGTACGTGGCTTCCATGCGCAAGTCTTTCAAGGATTCCTTAAAAGTCCTTGAAGCTGATATCCAACACGCCAATACTCTGTTCGTTCTTCATCCTCATTTTATTTCTTCATTATATTCCCTTTTACTTTCCCAAAATTTCTATTTTTCTTGTTTAATCATTTATGGTGCTTCAATTCTACTTTACTCATTTTTATCGTCAATTCTTGCTTTTTTACCATCTCAATGTTGTATATATCATCTCCTGCTTCAGTTACACGCTACTTACCTCCTTTGTTTTTTCTCATTTAATTTAACGGTTTCTTCATTTTTTGTGTTTTTCATATACCTTTGGACAACAATTCTTCAGTATACTAGTTTAATTTGTATTTGTAGGGCATCAGATTTTCCTAGGGAGTATGATGGTGCAAGCCTTCAGATGAGGATGTCCTATAGTCCAGCTGCGCACTTGTTTCTTTTTTTTGTTCAATGGACTGATTGCCATCTTGCTGGAGCTCTTGGATTGTTAAGAATCCTAATTTACAAGGTAAGCTGTGCTGATTTTTCATTCTAGGTTTTGAAGTGAGTGACTTGGATTAGGTGAACAATTTTGCTATGTGTTGTATGTAGGTGTATGTGGATGGAACAACCACCATGTCTACCCATGAAAGAAAAGCAAGTATAAGGGAATTCTATGGTATATCATTATATCTTTCCCCTGTGTCTTAACTGTATGTTTGTATCTTCCAAAATTGTGGTGGCTCACTGTGATTCTGCAATCCAAACATGCACTTGATTATTAGTATTGGGTTTGTTTGCGTTTTGTTTTTGGTTGGCTGATGATATATTGAATTTCTGGTTTGAGCAGCTGTTATTTATCCCTCTTTATTGCAACTTGAAAGAGGTGTCACTGATTCTGAGGATATAAAACAAAAGGCTGTATGTATGGAGAGGTATCGTCGAAGAGATGATGATGACTACCGGCAATCTTCTGACATAGACATTGAAAGAGAAGATGAATGTGGGATATGTATGGAGATGAATAGTAAAATTGTGTTGCCCAACTGTAATCATGCTATGTGCCTCAAGTGTTATAGAGAATGGTACTTCCTGCTCCTTCTCTTTCATTGTGTGTGTTCGTGTGCGTGCAACTCCTGACTCTCTCATAGTCATATGACATTTTTATAGATGTCAAGAAGTGAAAATATTTGGGGTTGTTTGATTTGTTTGTACTTCGTGTTTGACTCTTGGTATGATTGTTCTTTATTGGTTTTTGGTGATTTCACGCATTATTGACGTGGTCAGTACTAAATGACTATGGTGTTTCAGTAATAGTATTTAATCATTGAGCCTGATTGGATTTCCCTGGGTTTTGGGTTTGTTCAGTTTATCTAGGTCATATTTGTTAGCAACCTTGCAAGCTAAAATGTTTATTGCCATACTTGAGTATGTAAGTAGTGGAAATCAAAACTCACGGTAATTGAACTGGTTCTAGAATCCTGTGCTTGATTGCAGGTGCAATTTCACCTATAGGCATCATGAATATGAAGGTGAGTTGTCACTTTTCCTTACTGCTACCTGAATATGAATATGCAGTACATTAGAACAAAAATAATATTAGGGTTTGGAAGTATTGATGTAAACATATTGGTGTGGAACTAACTGGTTTGGCTTGCAAGCTTATGTTGCTAGAAAGATGTAAATTGTATGACTTTTGAGTTCCTTTTGGCTGATAAGTACTTCAGCTATTATATTCTATTTGACTTGTTGGAGTTGGTTAGGATGGAAGTATTGATTAAGTTTTCCTTTATCTCAACTTGTTGATGTGTTTCCCTTCCTTGCATATGCATATGTTTTGAATGACAGAGTCTAGAATACCATTGCGCTTTTCCCGTTTATATAGACTGCTGTTCTTATGTGAGGAAAATGCAAGCATCAGGACTCAAGAGTTTTCTTAACTAACAAAAATGAAATGTGTTTTAATTAGTGAGACACTATTATTACTTTAGTTGTGTTCATGCTTTGTATGGAATTCTTATGAATTTATTTGTATTTAAATGTTTTAATTGGAAGTGAATGACAAAGAAAGTATTAGCCTGTGAAGTTTTATTAGATTGAAAAATTGGATGAAGGGGTCAAATATCCACTGTCTATCAGGAGGATGGCTGTGACACTTTAATTTTCTCTATTGATGAAAAAAAGGCATGCTGTTTTGGCTCCCCAATTGTGATCGTCGTTATTTCACTTGAGTCATACATTCTGCTTGAATGGAAGACCCGTTTCCATGTTCTTGATGGACCATGTCTGCTCCATTGTCTAATTGCTTAATCTGCTCATCAGCTAGTGAGATGAGGCTTATAATGGTATTTACAAAACAATCCCCACCCACAAAGATTCAAACCCAAGATATTTTGTTTTACGCGTTTGATTCAAACCCAAGATATTTTGTTTTACGCGTTTGATTTTACCAGTTTGATAAACCCTTGGTGGTTTCTGATTCATAATTTGAATTAAATCTGCGTAATTTTGATGCACATTTTGGGTCTGGGGGGAATTATTCCACTCTATGAAGAGGAATGTTGGCTCATATGTAAGATTTATTTATGCATGACCTAGTTAAAAGTTTGAGTCTTTTGACTAGCCTCTTGCCAAACCAAGGTAAGACTGTAGACTAGTTCTCAGAGATATTTGTAGTACTCGCTTTCTCTTTATCATCCCAGGATATGAAATTTTAGCAGATGTCTCATGTCTCTTATCATGGGTTCCAAGTGTGTTTTTGGTTCTGATAACTGATTTGGTATGTTTTGCAGGCGAACAATATCACAGTCGTGCCCATTCTGCCGTGACAGTCTGAAGAGAGTGAACTCAGGGGATCTCTGGGTATTCACTGATAGAAAGGATGTGGTTGATATGGCAACTGTGACAAGGGAGAATCTCAGAAGGCTTTTCATGTACATAGATAAGTTGCCATTGATTGTTCCAGACTCTATCTTTGACATGTATGACTCTCACATAAGGTAAGTCATTGCAACAGACAGATTTTAATGTATGCTGTTGTCTTGGATTGATAGTTGTTACGCCCTTTCGATGCGAAGCTAGTCATATAAAGTCCGAATCTGATTCACCAAATTTAGTTTATGTTATATATGTAGAGTTGCAGTTGTTGCTTCCCACTTCTACCAAAAATATCCAACCCTTTGTTATTGTGGGTTGGTGGTGAAGTTGTGATGGTAAATTTGTATCTAGCTAGCTTATATGTATATCCCTGTACAGATTGAATTAGGTAATAGGTACTACTTAACCAGAGATTTGCACAATCTACTCTTGTCTGAGTTACTTGAATTGTTTCTTTGGATGTAATGGCATATGGAAATTGTTTTCTATTATGGCTTTCGGTGAATTGTTATGTATAAATTATCAGTGTGAATTGATGTATGTTACTACTATTTGATGTATATAAATGATATTCTGGGGAGGTCAAATTAGAGAGCAGGAAACTTTAAAGATGAAAGTATTTTAATAAAAATAGTATTATTTTGTTGCCCTACCAAATTGTGGTAGTTAGTTGCACTCAATTCATCTGTTTATATGACATTTCACCAATATGATTTAATAGCATTTAACATCTACATCTACCTCTCTCTCTTTCTTTATCTGTCTTTCTACCCATGCACAAAATTTTCCTTTGAGTGTGGCATTCTTTCAATGCTCAATTCTGTTGGTTCCAACTCTTTAGTCGCAAAAATACTTTTTATACCTACCAATAGACTTTATGAAAATATCAAATTCAAAATATCACAAACGTACCAAATTGAGTAAATCATGTGAATATATATTTTTTCTGTAACTCACATTGAAAAAAGTATCTATAATATATGAAATTGTCTCACTAAACGAAATAATATGAAGCAAACCAAATTTAATTGTCATCCTCTTGGACATCAAACATTATCTGACTTCTTTACTTATTTTTGTTGAAAAGACTAAATCCTAGCACGCAAAAGAAAAAGATATAACTTTAGGACTAGGATAACTCTAAAATTGATTAAATTTGAGGACATCGATTTGCTTTCTACCTGATTAATATCAAAATTGATATAATGTAGAGTGTTGTGAATTCAATGTCAAGAACAAAGTATAAAACAAGGGATGAATAAAGGACAAGGAAGAAGAGAAGAACACAAATATTGGTTATAACTGCTATTCTTTTACTTTCTCTTAAAACAAGATTACAAGTTTACAAGAATAACAAATAATCTCTCTCACCCTAAATTAGGATTTGCAGCTTAGCAATGATGAGAGACTAATATGCTATTTATAATAAAACCTAACATACTAACTAATGGGCTTTTTCAGCAAGGCCCATTACACAAGCCAACTTAATAAACAAGCTAACTTAACAAATTAGGGTTTAAACACTAAAACCTAATTTAACATGCTAACAACCCTAGCATCTTCGACATCTGCATGCTAGACCCATCTTCGACTATAGCATGCACACTTCGACACCAGCATGTGAACAATCCTTCGATTTCATGCTTAACTCTGTCGAACTGTCGAACCAAGAAGCTACCCTTCGACAATACTAGAGTTCGATCCAATATCTCACAAATCTCCACCTTGGACCTAACTCTACAACGTCAAGGAACAAAATAGCTTTCTTCATGCAGCTTTATCAACTACATACAGTGGAAAAACTTGCAACTCGGCAATGTCTTGGTGATCATATCAGCAGCATTGTCTTCAGTCGAAACCTTCAGCACTTGGACTTCTCCACGCTCGATTACTCCTCTGACAAAATACAGCCTCACATCAATGTGCTTAGTTCGCTCATGATAGGCTGAATTCTTCGACAGGTGTATTGCACTTTGACTATCACATTTAACAGTGATACCTCGACCTTGAAGTTTTAGCTCCTTCGCAAAACCTTCAAGCCACAATGCTTCTTTCACAGCTTCAGTTAGGGCAATATACTCCGCTTCAGTGGTTGATAGAGCAACAACCTTCTGAAGTGTTGCTTTCCAACTAATTGCAGTGCCAAACATAGTGAAAACATATCCAGAAATAGATTTTCTGGAATCCATACAACCTGCATAATCAGAGTCGACATATCCTTCTATTACTGCTTTACTATCTTCACCCAAGGCTCCACCATAAATTAGGACTCTATTCAGAGACCCATTTATGTACCTTAAAATCCACTTCAATGCTTGCCAGTGAGCCTTTCCAGGATTCGCCATGTACCTGCTTACAAGACTTACTGCATATGCTATGTCGGGTCTAGTACAGACCATAGCATACATCAAAGAACCAACTATATTAGTATACAGAATGCTATTCATATAGGCTCTTTCAACATCAGTACTGGGACACTGATCAATACTCAGCTTGAATTGAGGGTTTGTTGGAGTCACAACTGACTTCGAATTCGACATACCAAACTTTTCGAGAATCTTTCGTAGATATGCCTCTTGAGATAAGCATAACTTCGACTTCTTTCTATCTCTTTGAATGTCAATTCCAAGAATCCTGGAAGCAGCTCCTAGATCCTTCATATCGAACTCCTTATTGAGTTCAGCCTTCACCCTCGTCACATCTTCAACATTGCTTCTTGCTATGAGAATATCATCCACATAAAGCAACAAAATAACAAATGAATTACCAGGTCGAAATCTGAAGTAAACGCAGTGGTCGAACTGACTTCTAATGAAACTTATGCGTGTCATGAACTTGTCGAATCTCCTATTCCACTGTCGAGGAGATTGATTCAGCCCATACAAAGATCTCTTTAACTTGCACACATAATCTTCCTTCCCCTTTTCGACATACCCTTCAGGTTGCCTCATCAGGATCGTTTCATCTAGATCACCATACAAGAACGTAGTCTTCACATCCATCTGTTCCAGTTCAAGATCGAACTGTGCTACCATGGCAAGTAACATTCGAATGGACCTATGCTTCACAACAGGAGAAAACACATCATTGAAGTCGACACCTTCTTTCTGAGTGAAACCCCTTGCAACTAACCTTGCCTTGTATCTTTTCGACGTCACTCCTTTAATTCCTTCCTTAACTTTGAAAATCCATTTACAACTGACTAACCTTGCCCCAACAGGTTTCTTGATCAGTTCCCAAGTATGATTATCATGAAGAGATTTCATCTCATCATCCATGGCCTTCAGCCATTCAGTCTTATTTCGACTCCTCATAACTTCCTTGTAGTCTCTAGGTTCTTCGTCTAGAACCTCACTTGCAGAGATTAAGGCATAAGCTATAAGATCTGCATACCCAAGCCTCTGAGGTGCCTTTATGACTCTTCTCGACCTATCTCTCGACAATAGGTAGTCATCATCAGTTTCCTCAACTTCCTCAGCATCTTCTCCTGCTTCTTCGACTTCATCACGGATATGCAATTCAGCATCAACATGCTCCACCTCTACAGAAATCTCTACCTGTTTCAGCTCTTCGTCAGATGTTTCTGTACTTCGACCAACATCATCAGTTTTCTTAAAAGCCATTTCAGCTTCATTGAAAACTACATCTCGACTGGTGATACACCTCCTGTGACCTGGCTCTAGGCACCATAGCCTATAAGCTTTAACTCCTTCTGGGTATCCCATGAACATGCATTTCAGAGCTCTAGGTTCGACCTTGTCTTGCCTAATGTGAGCATAGGCTACGCAGCCAAATACTCTCAGTTTGTCGAGATCTGGTGGATGTCGCGACCAAACTTCTTCAGGTGTCTTCATATCTAACGCTGTCGAAGGACATCTGTTTATCATATATGTTACTGTCGAAACAGCCTCAGCCCAGAACACCTTCGTTAACCCCGCACTAGTCAACATGCATCTGACTCTCTCCAAAATAGTTCGATTAAACCTTTCAGCCAAACCATTTTGCTGTGGAGTACCTGCAGTAGTTCTATGCCTTGCAATACCAGAGGCAGCACAAAAACTGTCGAATGCCTCATTGCAAAATTCAATGCCATTGTCGGTTCTCAACCTCTTGACCTTTCTGCCAGTCTGATTTTCAACCAGAGTCTTCCAACTTTTGAAATTCTCAAAAGTTTCATCCTTAGTCTTCTGGATGAATACCCATAATTTTCGGGAATAATCATCTACTATGGATAGAAAATACCTTTCTCCTGAATGTGATGGACACCTTGCAGGCCCCCAAAGATCAGCATGGATGTAATCAAGGGATCCATGTGTTCTTAGTTTGCCTTTGTTGAACTTCACTCTGCAAGATTTTCCAAGTACACAGGGTTCACAAAGCAGATTTTGTTTCCCTAATTCGACCAGACCCCTTTCACTGACATGGCCCAATCTCATGTGCCAGATTTCTGTCTTCGACAAAGGTTTCGTGGATAAACCATTTGTCGAACCACTTACAACTTCAGCCTCAAGGGTATACAAGCCTTGTTTCTTCACGCCTCTCAAGACTTCCTTCGACCCCTTCATGACTCTTAGGATACTTTTCTCTCCTTGGAAAACATATCCTTTCTTGTCGAATTCACCAAGAGAAAGCAGATTTCTCTTCAAATCAGGAACATACCTGACTTTAGTCAACAACCTTATTGACTCATCATGGAGCTTGAATCTCACAGATCCAACACCTGCAATCTTGCAAGCCTTGTTGTTTCCCAGCAATACTGATCCACCATCTTGATCACATAATTCCTCGAACAAGTCTTTGTTTGGAGTCATGTGCCAAGTGCAACCTGAATCCATAATCCACTCTCTTCTCGAGTCACTGCTTGAAACCACAAGAACATCAGATGATTCGAAATCATCTGGAACAATGGCTGCATTGCCATTATCCTTAAATCCATGATCTTTCAGGCGTTCAGGGCACACCTTTCTTGTGTGACCCTCCTTCTTACAATGATAGCATCGAATGCCAGATGCTTCGCCACTGTAAGACTTCGACTGGCTTTTGCCCTTCTTGTCGAACTTACCATTCTTTCGCAAGAATTTTCCTTTAACGGCCAAACCTTCACCAACAGTCGAAGGTTTATGCTCCTTTCGTTCGTTCAGGTCCTTTGAATATAGGGCTGATTGAACTTCTTCAAAGGTCAGTGACTCCCTTCCATACAAGAGAGTTTCTTTGAAGTGAGCATGTGATCGAGGCAAAGAACACAATAGTAACAGCGCTTGATCTTCATCATCGATCTTCACATCAATATTTTCAAGATCAAGAATCAGCTTGTTGAACATATCCAACTGCTCAGCCAATAATTTGTCTTCAATCATCTTGAATGAATACAAAGCTTGCTTCAGGTAGAGTCGATTTACCAGCGATTTGGTCATATACAAACTTTCAAGTTTCACCCATAACCCTGATGTCGTCGTCTCCTTTGATACCTGCCGGAGAACCTTATCACCAAGGCTCAACAAAATTGCGTTGTGTGCTTTCTCGATCATATTCGTCTTCTCCGCTGCCGTCAATTCTACATTCATGGTTGCCTCTCCCTTCAACGCTTCCAAACAACCCTGCTGAACCAGTAGGGCTTTCATCTTCAAGCGCCACAGATCGAAATCATTCACTCCGGTGAACTTTTCAATCTCATACTTTGTTGAAGGCATCTTCTCCACGCTCACCGCACCAATTTGTTGTGAATTCAATGCCAAGAACAAAGTATAAAACAAGGGATGAATAAAGGACAAGGAAGAAGAGGAGAACACAAATATTGGTTATAACTGCTATTCTTTTACTTTCTCTTAAAACAAGATTACAAGTTTACAAGAATAACAAATAACCTCTCTCACCCTAAATTAGGATTTGCAGCTTAGCAATGATGAGAGACTAGTATGCTATTTATAATAAAACCTAACATACTAACTAATGGGCTTTTTCAGCAAGGCCCATTACACAAGCCAACTTAATAAACAAGCTAACTTAACAAATTAGGGTTTAAACACTAAAACCTAATTTAACATGCTAACAACCCTAGCATCTTCGACATCTGCATGCTAGACCCATCTTCGACTACAGCATGCACACTTCGACACCAGCATGTGAACAATCCTTCGACTTCATGCTTAACTCTGTCGAACTGTCGAACCAAGAAGCTACCATTCGACAATACTAGAGTTCGGTCCAATATCTCACATAGAGGTTACACACTAAAGGTCAGCAACAATAGTTTTTGTGAACTCCATAAATATTTATTCTACTGTGATGCAAACATAAATATAAAAAAGTAAAATTTATGAGGAGTGCTAGCAACACTCTCTCAAACACTAAAATTTATGAGGAGTGCTAGCAACACTCTCTCAAACACTAAAATTTATGAGGAATGTTGAAAAGAGAGTGGTTTTAGCATTTCTCAAAATTTATTATGTTATATTTTTCATACAAACCTCTTTATAAAACAGTTTCATATATTTTAAAATTAATTTTTAAAATGTTAATAGTTATAAACTAATAAAACATAGTGAAATTTTTAAGATGTATTGAATAGAAAACTTCGGTGATACTATTACATGAGCAAACTTTTTTAATAAAAAAATTATGATTAATAATTCAATTTGTTTTGTTGTGAATGTATATTCAAAATGTGTTTGCAAATAAAAGGGCTTTTTAGAATGATCTTGTCAGATGTAGAGGTAATCTTTAGGGTGCGAACTGGTGTGTGATGAGTGATTTCAACTTTGTTTGATATGTGTTTGAGAAAGTGGATATGCAAGGGTCTCAAAACCTCATTGATTATATTGAACATTCTGTTTTCACTAATTTCTTTGATCAAATGAAGCTTGTGGATTCACCACCTCTCATGAGGAGGCGCTTTACTTTGTATCAATCTAATGAAATGGCTACAAGTCGTCTGGATTGGATTCTTGTGCCTGGAGGGTGATGGAACTGAGAAGAGCGGCTTCACAATGGATTTTACATTGTAACTTGTCAAGTCATTGTCCATTAGTGCTTAGGTATTCAAATAAGCTTTGGAGTAAAAAAAAACTTTTTGATTCGATAATCATTGACTTATATGATCATAGTAGTTTCAAGTATATTATTTTGAGCAGTTTGACTATTTTAATTTTTGTTGACTTGAAGACTCTTGTCCTAAAAGAAAACTCATATCTCTAAGAGGAGATCATAAGTATTGAGGGAGAGGAATGTTTTGGGCTATGGAAGTTAGAGAAAGTGTGTTGTTGGAAAATATTAGGGCTTTTGATCATAAAGTTGAGGATGGTTTACTTATAATTGCAGATATTGACCCTAGAAGCAGGGATATTATGGATCTTTATACCATTTTTTTGTCTAAGCATGCTCAATTTGCTCAGATATCTATGGACAAATGACTTAAGGAGGATGACACTAATTATGACTATTTCCATGCATATGTGAAGTGAATATTAAGGAGAAATATCATCACGACCTTACATGTTGGTAATTCTTGAGTGGATAAGGTGGTTGGGGTCCGAGAAAAGGATGTTAGATTTTTTACCAACCAATTTTCGGAACCCTATGACGATCATCCGACTTTGGATGAGTTTGGTTTTCAGAATATTCCTCTTAGAAGATCAAGGTGTGCTATGTGTTCCCTTTAACCTTTGTCATATTGATGTTGTGGTTGTTCAATTAGAGGAGAATAAAAGTCCAGGTCCATATGGGATCAATTTTACTTTTTTAAGAGGTTGTGACATATCCTCAGAGAGGATGTTGGGGTAATGTTTAATAAGTATTTTGTATCGGCCACCTTACTTAGTCTTTTTCCTCTTATTTTGTTATGTTGATTTCAATAGTGGAGTCTCCTGTCTCTTTTGGGGATTTCAACAAGTATTTTGTTTCCTTGGTTAGTGATTTTACAAACTAATAGCTAAAGTGTCGGCTTCTATACTTTCCACCATGATGGATAAGATTATTTATCCTAATAAGTCTGTTCTTATAAAAGGTCTCTTTTTGGTTGATAGTGTGGTGGTTGTTAATGAGATTGTTGCCTTGGAGAAAAAATTTAAAAAAGGATTGTCTTATCTTCAAAGTGGATTTTGAGAAAATACATGACTCGATCAATTAAGATTTTACAGACTATTTGTGGGTAATTTTGGCTTATGTGGTAGATGGCGTGTTTGGATGAGGGTCTGCGTGTTTGTTTGGAAATTGGTTCTCTTGGTCAATGGATGCCTTATGAAAGATATAAATATCCAAAAAGGGCATAGGAAGGGTGATCTTTTAGCTATACTTCTCTGACTCTTGGTTGCGGAGGGATTGAGCAGGATGCTGGTGATACTTTATTTTGAGGGCGACAACTATTGTTAATATTTGGGCTATTAAATTGGTTTTTCATGGTTCTAAGGGTGCTTTTGGGTAGTAGGTAAATTTTGCTAAGAGTAGTTTGATATGGGTTAATCTCGATCCAAACTTCTTTTTATGGTTGGAGGATTTATGCACCACAAACACGAATCCCTTCTACTTAAGTGCTTTGGGCTTCCACTCGGTGCTAAACCTTTTCTTAGAGTTACATGACCACCATTGGTTAACTTTATCTAGAAAATGTTTAAGTCTTGAAAGAACAAGTTCATTAGCGTGGGTAAGCGAGTGATTTTGTTAAACTCTATTCTTAACTCTATACCTATTTTATACTTTTCCTTCCTTAAAATGCATATTAAAGCATGGAGATTTTGGTTAGACTTCTTAGGTGCTTCCTTTAGGGAGGAATCACCCGTAAAGGCAAGATTATTGGGGTCCATTGGTCAGGAGTATGTAGGCCTAATAAGGATGAAGTTTTAGGGGTTAGAGATATATGTTTGGCTAATTTGGAACTTCTTGGTAAAAGGATATGGAGATTATTGGAAGGTGGGGAACTATGGGTTGACATTCTCTCATCAAATATGGGGTCCTTATGATCAAGTTCACCATTGGTAGGTCATTTTATTCTCAAAGAGCCTCAATAAAATTTGGGAAATGGCCTCTCCACCTCCTTTTGGGATTAACCTTTGTTGGGGGTAGATTATGGAATTGAATGGCATGGGGGGGGGGTTGAATATAACTTTTTAGAAATATACTGATTTTAAAAAATAGGTTTTGAAAATCAGAGTTTGAAAATTATTTTGCGAGATGAATGATTTAGGTACACAATTTATATGTTAGAAAGAATTTGTTGTTTGGTTCTTGAGATTAGCTAGGTAAAAATTCTATTTGATTTGTGAGCTAAGTTCGTTAAAATTTCTCATTTGGTTATTGAGTTTAGCCGTAAAAACTCTATTGGTTCCTACGCTCAAACTAGGGGTGGCAAACGAGCATGCCCTCCCTGTTTAGGCCTGCCCCGCAAAAGCCCATAAAAAATGGGACGGGGTGAGCATATTTGAGAGTTCGAGTTTAAAACCTTGCCCCACCCCAAAAAAAAGTGAGGCCGGGGTGGAGAAGGCCCACAGACTTTGAACCTTTTAGGTCTAAAAATAGTAAAATTATATGAAAAAGTTATATGTCCGCCCCGCCCGCAAAAAAATGGGACGGGGCGGGGCGGACACATTAAAGAGAGCGGGCTTAAAACCTAACTCCGCCCCGGAAAAAAGTGTAGGCAAAACAGGCTTGCCTGACGGGCTGGGCCCGTTTTGCCAGCCCTAGCTCAAACTAGTGTAAAATCTTTGTTTGGTTATGAAATTATCCTGGTATAAAATCTCACATTTAGTTTGGGGATTATCCAATGTGAAATTTTATGTTTGGTTGTAAGAAGGTTCATGGACATAACATGTGAAAACCTCACATCTGATATATTAGAAACTCTCAAGAAGGAATTCTTGGGGACATGAGTTGGCTAAGTGGTTAGGCTGAACCTGTATCAATCTTTGGTGCATTTATCTCTTCCCTTCTCTCTTTATGTTTCAACTAGTACTTTACCCCGTGCGATGCACGTGTTTAGGCGGGATTTTGGTCTAAAGTTGGCGCCTAAACATGTATTCTGTTTTAATATATTAAAGATTCTTAATTTCTTTCCAATTCATTGCCATATCTTCTCTTTGATTCTCCTAATTTTAATTTTTTGCTGCTTATTCTCTGTTTGATTTATAAAATTGCTTTAAATGTTTTTGCAAATCAAGATTTTATTTAACATCGTTTTTCAACCTCCACAGTTTATCCCTCTTATGCTTAGAGTCACTTGTCCAGCAAAATTCTACCTACATGTAAAATCATTTTTAAAGACAAAATTAATTTTATTTTAAAGACAAAATTAATTTTATTTTAAAATAATTCAAAATCATTCAAAAACTAATTATACAACTCTAAAATTCTTTTTTACTCTTCCAAAATTAAACCAAACATACATATTTCATTTAGATAAGATCCATCTTCAATATCATAATTAGAAACAAGGAGTGTGTTGCTAGTATATATTTTTGGCCATTTATAAAAGAAGTAGTGACACATGCTTATTAGAAAAAGTGATACATGTTTAACCAAAATAAAAGAAAAAGAAAATGTAATAATTTATATCCTTGTGATTTACCGTTTTTCCACAGTAATATCGTGCACCTTGCACACCTGATCATTCCTCTCTCAAACCACTGATTCTCAGCCTCCGTTTACATCTTCTTCCTCTTCCCTTCATTCATTCAAACTGTCGTCGCCGATTAGGTCACGTGCCGGTTACCGATTCGCTATATTCAACCAACTATTATTGGGGTTTCATCTCATTCGTTTCAGCAGTATTGTTGGGGTTTCATTATTCATTACAAACTAACTTTTTACCGGATTCTCTACTGAAGCTCTTAGTCAAGTTTCGTTCTTTTTTTCTTTTAGTTTCATTGTTTAAGCTCCAATTGAAGAAAAAAACGGTATTGGTATTTAGTATCAAAATCAGAATGCCTGAGGTTAGGATCATTGCCAAGAATTTCATGGACATGGTGGCTTCAATGCCTGCCATGAAGCTTGATAAACTCTACGAGAATGGATTCATATGCGAAGCCATTCTCAGGTAAGTCTTTTCAATTTTCATAAGCTCTTCCAAATAGCTTAAAAGTGCTTATTTAAGTTGATGAATTCAAATTAGTCAATCCAAATTGTCCTATTTGGGTTAAGCAAATTGTATTTCTTCTTGAGTTGTGTATGTTTTTTATAGCTTTAACAGATGCATATATATCTTGAAATGTTAGGTCTCTTCCGCCTCTTGCCAAGAAATATGTTTTACAGCTACTGCATATTGATCAACCAGTGTCAGCTAGATTATTTGCTGAATGGGTGCTTCCAGATGGACTTTCAAAGCACAAAGTTGCCATTGATAGATTGGTTCAATTGAGAGTTTTCGTTGAAGCTCTTGATAGGTACTTGAGATTATTCTCGAAAATTTTAATTTTCTATATCTTCTATGAAAATGAAAAGTTGACATTTGTGTTTCTGAAATAGTTCAAATGGATTCGTTTTGTTTCAAATGACAACTGGATAAATGCTAACCTATACTGTGTAGTTTACACATGTTCTACACCTTGTAATGTATTGAAGGGTCTTTTTGTGATAAAGACTTGCTTTATTTTTCACATTCTCACATGCTGTTGCTCGATGGAAGTTATTAGTTTTCCTCTATATGTGCTAAATCTCTTAACATAATTGCAGTTGGCCCTTTTTTTTGCTTTTCATTTGTTTCATTTATGACACTTATCTGTGTAACTTTGTAGAGTTATCAATCACCAATATAGCTTGACATGTTTAATATCGATTGCGTAGTCTGTTATTGACTTCTCTTAAAATTTTAGAGGAACAGGGTTTGATGTCACAATTTGGTTCCTTTTTTATAAAAAATCTTGACTATGTATATTATTTGCCACATTTTTGCGTGTCTTTGTTTCAAGCTTTGACAGTATTGAAACAGCGTCAATATCACTTTGGACCCTTATTTTATCCCAGTTTAGTATTTTTTTTCTCTCCTTCTGGCAGGAAGAACGAAAAAACTTACAAAGTGAATTCAACATATCAAAGAAGTCTCCAGCAACTTTTAGTTCATGGGTGAGTAGTACATTATTTTGTCTTTTTCTTTTCCTTCTGTTCATGTTATTCTATATTGTTCCCTGGTTGCTATGAAGGTACACAAAATCGCTAATATGAGTGGTGAGAAAACCTTTCCATGTCGTGTATTATAAGTTAACAAACCTATATAGATGATAGGTGGTGTTTCATGAAATTATAGGACCAAAATGCTGTTTAATAGTCATTCCTGAATTCAAAATTCATTATAAAAAACGGTTACTATAATGTGGTTATTAAAATGTAGACTGCTGTCATACAGCTGCTATATTTGCTTTAGCTGGTAACTTATCCTTGTGATTAAATATGGCAGTGGAACTTTGCCAAGGGAATCAATGCCTTCTAATATTACTGTGAGGCTCCCGACCTTGGAGGATCTTGAGACTTATGCTCTGGAACAATGGGAGGTGCAGTGTTTTATCTTTTAATTCCATTTTCTGTTTACTCTGTACATCTATTTAGCATTTATATAACTAATATTGTTTGTTATATAAGTAGATTTAATTATTTGAATTAATCTATGAAGCGCCGACGCGCCATTCAGAAGGCGTGTCGCCGCGTCGGACATGAATACTCGTACTACACGTGTACGACACGTATCTGACACATTTTTGCAGTGTCCAACAAAAAATAATAATTTAATTGCAGCAGAGACGGATACGGATACGACACCTTATTTCAAATAAAAGACACACCCAACTCAAAAAAATTTAGTTTTTTAAAAAAAAAAAATCCCAACTAAATAATTATCATATTTTTATTTATAAAAATAATAGGATTTTTTTACCTTTCATATTTCACTTCACTATAAAAATAACACAATTAGGATTCCTTATTTTTTTTCTTATTCCACAATTTAAAGGCTGGTTTTATGAATATGGAGTGAATATAATATGATTTGTATTATTTTGTTTAGGTGAATTTATGTCTTTTTTTTGTTGATTGAAAGTTCTAAGTTTAAATATATATATATATATATATATATATATATATATATATATATATATATATATATATATATATATATATATATATATATATATATATATATATATATAAATTTTGCTTCTCGTTTTAGACTCTTTATAAATTATGCTCATACATTGCATTATTATATTAAATTATAAAATATATATACCCGTGTCCGTGTCCTATGTTTTCTATATTAGCGGGGTCCTCGTGTCCGTATCCGTGTCGTGTCCCGTGTCCGTGTCCGAGTTCGGGTTTCATAGGACTTAATTAATCAATGACATGTTTAAATTTTGACTAAAATGAAGTATAAACTCTTTGTTTTATGGTGAACTAGTGTTTCTTGTTGCAACTTGTAAGCCCAAGTCATGCTGACAAGACCTTAAATATAAGCTCTTCTTTGATGAAAGTTTTCCAGCGGCGTCTCCTGAGTCAGAGGTTCTGTTTACTTGGCAGTGTTACTTCTCATTTGTAACAGTTGTTTGCACTATGTTCATGTGTGTGTGGGTGTTGTAAATGCATCTCATATTTGATGTCATTTTTTATGTACCAATGCAGAGACAGAGAAGCTCCAAAATTAACCGAAAGTGGTTTCCAGTTTTTGGTATGCATCAAATGATATTAAGCCACATGAACTCATTGTAATGCATTCTTATAAATATAGAATTTGTTTGTTATGAACAACAGCTTATGGATACAAATGCACAACTTTGGTATATCATCAGGGAATATATCTCTAATTCTGAGGTAGCTCTAACAGTTATATATCGCTACATGTACATGTTTTTGCTATTTAATTCCCACACGCTCTTCATCATCTTCTCTTGATGCAGGAGAGAGGTGTTGATGCAGGTGACTTGATCTCATTCATGCTTGAGCTTAGTTTTCATGCCATTGGAGAGGTAAGACGTTCTTGTACCTTGCTGAGAATCTGTTGTACATGAAACTACTATGTTCTATATTGTCATTACTTCTACCAGTTTTGTTCTGGTCGCTTTTGTAACTGCAATTTAATGCGCCTCTGACACTTGATTTTTTTCAATGATTAGGCATATAATATAAACACATTGACTGATTTCCAGCGGAACATAATTAAGGACCTAGCAGACCTTGGGCTGGTCAAACTTCAACAGGTTATTGTTTGTGTACTTATATTTGTAGATAATGTGATGAGATACATGATTGTTGAGATATGATATAATCTGTATATAATTATTATATCAATCTCAACAATGATGATGTTGCTCAGTGTATTTATTCATCATTATTATACCCCTATTTATTATTTTTTTGATAACTTTACAGGGAAGGAAAGAAAGTTGGTTTATTCCAACGAAATTGGCAACAAATCTTTCAGTGAGCTTTACCGAATCATCATCAAGAAAGGAGGTCTCTTCTTCACTTCAGAGTGGATTTATTCTAATAAAAGTTTAAACGTGGCCTTGTTTATGCATGTGATTTTGTTTAGGGAAACTCCTTAGACATGCCAAGTGGAGGCTCTGTACTGTAGTGAATTTTTGTCTGACCTGCACTTTTCCTTCTGTGCGTTGTTCACTGTCTTATTGATGTCCTTATATTTCTTTTTTCCTTTTAATAAAATTGGTTATGTTATCAAAAAGAAAAAGGAATCTCTGAACACATTTAGATGTTGCTTTATAATTTTGTTCCATTGTTTAGATGAAATTTTTGGGGTGGGTGAGGGTGCGTGTGGTAGACTCTATACTGTTAGTATTGATTTGATTTCTCTCAATATGTTTAAGTTGTTTTGCTGACATATCCATGGAAGTTTTTGTTAGACAGGTTATCGGGTTTTAGTTTCTTCGTCTTGCTTATTCCAACTCAGAAAACTCATGTTTGTAGGAGTTTTCAAAATTTTCTCTTTGAATCTTTTGTCAAACTTATTTCCCATTACTACTTCAGACTAATGACCTCTCATTACATGTCAATTGTTCATTGGTTGGCTTTAGTAGATTTGTTCTAATATATTACTCATTACAACAATGAATATGTATTTTTTCAAAGGAAAATGTTGACAGTTGTGAATATAAAATGTCATTATATTTTTTTTCAGGGATTTGTAGTTGTGGAAACAAATTTTAGAGTTTATGCTTATTCTACTTCAAAATTACATTGTGAGATATTGCGGCTATTCTCAAGGTTTGCTGCCGAATACATTATGCAATGCTGTATTCTATATTCATCAAATAAAGCCGTTAGTGTTTCCTCATGTTCCCCTTCCCTTTGGGTTTTGGCACTTCTTGTGAATATTGAAATTGGAAGTTTTCTTTCATGGTTGCATTTTTATTACCCTTAGTTTATCTTAGACTATTTTTAAATGGTATATACTAAACCATTAGTTCAGCAATAGAGCTTTAAATGACCTATTTCACCAAAATATTATTGTTTGGTCTTAGTACAGAAAGTGTTTCTTTCATCCATTTACAAATATCTAATAGCGAATAGTTGCAATGTATCCAGGGTAGAGTATCAGCTTCCAAATCTTATTGTTGGAGCTATTACAAAAGAAACTTTGTATAACGCTTTTGACAATGGCATTACAGCAGACCAGGTAAATATTAAAAATCATATTGGATAACATCTGCTTTTTAAACTGTGGTACTCACTGTAGTTAGGTGTAGTCAAAACATTGTTTTTACAATTTGTTTTTCATCATTTGACTTTTGTAAAGGAAAGTCTTAATAAGTATTCTCCTGAAGTAGTGAGCTATTCAATTTGAGACCAGATATATGATGATCAACTTCGATCCTTCACTGATAAATGAATAGATTTGTATTAGTTATTTAATGTTTTTTAGTATTGCATTTGCATCTAGTATCTATGTCCAAGTTTTTTGCACTTTTTACCATATTCTACCTTAGGTTATCATTTTTCCAACAAAGAAACTTAGAAATTCTACTTGAACTTGCTTTACTTTTAATTAAATATTTAAGAAAAGCTGTTTGTGTGAGTTTGGCTTTTAAGCTACTTAGTTCAGACCATATCTTACACATCAACCGTGTGCATTATGATGTTGCAGATAGTCAGTTTCCTTCGGCAGAATGCCCATCCTCGTGTTGCACAGAGGATACCAGCCGTGCCGGACAATGTCACAGATCAGGTTTTGAGTCTTATTAGTGTATGTGTGTAGTTTCTTTATTTTCATTTTCTGATTCAAAGAGTTATGATGGTGACAGATTAGGCTGTGGGAATCAGATATAAACAGAGTTGAGATGACAGAAGCATATTATTATGATGAGTTCCCATCCAGGGTAAGCAGCTTTGATGCCTTGAGTTCATGTTGTTGGGATCCCCTATCATGTCTTTATTCATTTCTTATGTCATTTGTGTGGCAGGATGTATTTGAAGGTGCGTGTGACTGCGCCAGAGAATGGAATGGTTTATTATGGGAAGATTCAAAGAAGATGCTTTTGGTGGTTAAGTCTGAGGTTCATTCATATGTGCGGGATTTTTTACGCCGCCAAAAGTAGTAAGAAAGCCACACAACCCCATGCATCTTATGGTTGGGCAAATATGGAACGGAAACTACAATGGAGGAAGCAATGTGGTCGTCACAGTTAGCAGCCACAACCATTCTTTTTCTCTTTCCATGTTTCATATATGCTTTTCCCTTTAGAAAAGGGTTTTGTTGTTACTGTGAAACTTTTCATATTTTAATATAGAACTACATAATTAAAAGAAGTTTATAATTGTGGTCAAGCTATTACAGAGCTTTTTTTTTTTCTTTTCAAATTGTTTGATTAAATATACACAGCATTAAGATTTGGGATTTCCTTGCTCCTTAGAATTTGAAGATTTAGTATGCTAAATAACAAGTATTTCACTCGTCATAAGACATGTATGCCATGAAGATCAAGAATTGTGTATAGCTGAAAATATAAATTTGAAGTAAAATTTAGTGTGAAATAGGAAAAGAAGGTAGTCTCAAACTGCTATCTGCTATCAGTCATATAATGATTTTAGGGTTAATAGTCATTTACTCCCTACCATATAGGCGAGTTTTGATTTATCCCTTTTAAAAAAAAGTTCAAAAAAATATATTTTATAGGGGTAATTTTTCGTCTTAGGGGGCAAAAAACTTTAAATTTTAAAATTATAGGTAAAGGGGGTAAATCAAAACTCGTCTATATGACAGGGGTAAATGACTATTATCTCATGATTTTATAAAAGAACCGTTGATTGGATAGAAACTTAAAATCTAGGTCAACAACTCTAATAAATCCACGGCATCCGGTTACAATCTAATCCAACTATAAAACTTTCCAATACATGCTGCTTACGCCAAAAAGAATTACTAAAGCATTAATCATGCTATTGCAATATCATGCTGATAAAAAGCATTAACTAAGATGAAAAGAAAACATAAATTCCTGCAAGTGTATGTATAGCAAATAAAGAATAATTAGGGGTCTCATTGAAAAAAATATTCTGTTTGTCTTTCTATTTTCTGTCCAAAAATTTGAAAACACAAGAAAAATAAGTGATATATTTATACTTAAATGTAAAAACAAAATATTTTCTTCAGGACACATTCTTAGTTTAAGCTTAGGTTGTCTTGGACTATGCAGAAGTATCTGGAATATCAGGCGGGTGGATGTGATCTACAGGTTTCCGCTTCGGCTTCTGAACAGGCTCGGGCTCAGACTTCGGTGGCCTGTTGGGACTGACTTTATCAGCCTCGTCTGGTTTAACTTCAAACTGCAATATGCAAATGTTTACAATTGGTTATTTACACAAGAAAGTTTCAATATATCATTGTTATGTAGATTTCTATAAACATAAAAAGAAATACTTCAGTAAACAATCACAGGACAGTCATATATTATATGTATGCAAAGAATTTTCAATGAGCAGAAGTAAATAATCACAATCATTATGTGGTTCCTTTCATTTTTTAAACAAATATGTAGACTTTTGAAGCAAACACATAGTAGTTCAAAAATCACAATTCCATCCTGTCTTTCTAATAGTCCTTTCTACGTATTCGTTTTTTAGGGGTAGTATGCATATGATTTGTTAACTAAAAAAATGATCAGTACCAAACCAAACATACCTTGTAACCACAGCCAGACACACAAGCATGGAAACATTCCTGCATAGGAAGGAATAAAATCATCATTAATTTGCAGATATCCCTATCATAACTAATCTTTTGGTATTAAAAGTTAAAAGCATTAAAAGCATGTTATGATTAATTTACTTCCGGGCCATGCCTTTCCAAAATTATCTCAATTTCAGAGCAAAAAACTAAAATTCAGTTTCAGAGCAAGAAACTAGAATTCAGTTTCTGGATAGATAACTAGTTCAATAATCCTTAAAAAAACAGTAAAGATAATCAAATGTAACAGTAACGTAGGCGAGAAAAGAAAATACCTCTGAATAACTGGCAGATCCAGGAGAACGATCAATATAAGCACTCCATTTTTGGTCCTTTAGCACAGGATCTTTGTAGCATAGTTGATTACAGTCCTCCAAACCTGGTTAAACATTACCTAATACTTATCATTTGTAAATCAGAATCAATTTTTGTTCACTTGCAAGTAGTACAACTTTGGCCACCATACATTTTCCTCTCTTTTTCATAGAATCTGCTAAGAAAAAACTAGTACAAATCTAGTGCCTTTAAATATATTTTCCTTGCTCACAGAAATACCCTAATAATAAGTTTGTAAACATTTACGGAGAAGTTAAACGAGAGAGATGCTAATTTTTTTGTGTAATTGTCGATTTCAACTCACAGGAGCAGTTAATGGTTTAAATCGTTATTATTGCAAAGATCATTTCAACTCAATGGAGCAGTTATTGGTTTAAATCGTTACTATTGCAAAGATCATTTCAACTTTTTCTCGTCTGCGAATGCTGAGCAAAGTCAATCCAATTCCAAAATGGCTCTCGTTAAGCCAAGCATCATTGTATTTTGCTTCAATAACAAAAACTAACCTAACCTAGCCAACGGAGGGGCTAAAAAGCACGAGTTTATCGTCCAAATAATGTTACAAAAGGGAAATTGTTGCAGCCAGGCAAAAATCCACCATTGCGGCTTGTGACCTATGGAAGCGGGCATAGAATCCACCATGCCATAATGCCATGACAGAAATTCTACATACATAACATAAAATTTCTAATTGCCATAGTGGTTTATCAAATAAACAATAGAAAGCACTATAACACCGCCGACACCTTTAAAAAAAGGCGTGTCCAGTGTCAAACACGTGTAAGTGTCTGACACGACACATGTGTTTACTTTTAGTTTATTCATTTTTTCAAATTATTACTAATGTCATATCCGGTGTCCATTGTAATAAATTAATCAGAATTTCCTATTTATGCCGGCAATTAGTGTGTTTAACTAGAATTATCAAATCAAAACTTATTTGATCAAATTTATGAAAGACAGAAAATAGCAAAATCCATGTGACAATAATAACAGTATTAAAATAGTTGCAGGATAGTAACCAAAAAAAAATTGTTGCAGGATATACAGAGTCATTAATGAATATCTCAACAGACAAAACAATAAATGGTGAAATAGTACAAGATATTAAAAATATATAGGTTAGATTTTGAGTACGTAAAAATTGAAGGAAAAAAAAAGAATGAATTAGAATAGTGATCTTACATTCTTCCCATGTATCTCCATCTGAATCACATCCTTTTTTGCAGAAAACTCGCCCTAGAGTTAAATAACAAGTAGAGGATTTGTGAGAATGATTGAAAATTAGAAAAATGAAAAAGAATAATAGAGAAAGAAATTACATGGAAGTTTGGTGAGGGCTGCGTATTTATTGGTGCATTGTTTTCCGCATGGAGGCGCCCATTGCTGCGGTATCATCTTTCTTCTCTCTATTCTCAAAAACAAAAAAAATGGAAGGAGAAACCAAAGAGAGCCGTTCATGTAGAGAATGTAATTAAACAAACAGGGGTACTTTCGTCACTCCAGTGTGTGTACACGTAACACACCGGTTTTCTCCTATGTTTTTTGACCGGTGCGTCTCTTCTGTTTACAATACAAAACCAACCCTATGTTTTTTTATTTAAAAAATCATTTTTACTTTTTTATTTGTTAAAAAACTTTTGACTTATTTAAAATAAATATTTTTTATTCAAAAATACTTAAGTAAAAAAATATATTTTTCAGGATTATTATTCTTAGGAATAATATTTCAATGAAAGTATTTGGTTAAAAATTATATATTTCAGGAATATTTACAAATTTTAAAAAATATAAAAAATTAAAAATAAAAATAAATATGAGTATTAATGAAAAATTATGGTTAGTACTTAGTTGATCATTATTTTTATTGGAATGTTGAATTTTCACCGTCAAAGCATTAATTAAGTAGATTTCATCTACATATACGACTTAACATGCAAGGGAGGGTAATCTATCTTCTTCTTACCCAAAAAAATATTAGGATTAACTAATATGTTACATTCACAAATACAAATAAAATGTTATAACCCCTTAAGTTCTATTAGTCAATTATCTTTAGGTATTCACATTTTCCACTTTTGAATATCTAGACACTTAAACTAAAAAAAACTAACATATTTATATTTTTATTAAAATTAAGGTATTAGATTAAAAAAAATGACACATAATTTTCACCATTTATTTTAAAATCTAATGGTTCAGATTCATTTTCATGTTTTCACATAAAAATAACATTCTCATATGATATGATATGATATATATATATATATATATATATATATATATATATATATATATATATATATATATATATATATATATATATATATATATATATATATATATATATATATATAAAAAGCATATCATATGGCGATTAATCGAGTTGGAGATGACATACTTTGTCGAGAGAAGCAATCACGTGAACATAATTAACATAGGATGCATAACAACAAGTTTTTAATGAAAAAAATGTTTGCAACAACAACAAGCATAAGGCCATGTCATGCTCAACCCCCACCACAAAGATCCCTAACTGTGTTTTCCTCACATTTCTTAAGATAAAGCCACCGAGATTTAGGGGAAGTTAGATTCCTTTGAGGGTTCGTACATGAGTGAATCAATTGACTAAGATACTTAGATTGGTATCATGTAACGAAGATAAAAAATGTGTTATTTTACACACACATATTGGAATAGATGCAGAGAGTTAATGGAACATGACTTGGGAGAATTTTTGTCCATCGTTATTGAGAAATTATTTTCCGCCTAATATTTTAAAATAAAGGGAGATAAATTTTACTCATTTGCAACAAGAGATAAGACCGTGACAGACTATGTGGCAAAATTTGAACAATTAACACAAATATATCCTCATACAAGTTATTCTTCATATGACCAATGAAAGATTAACCAATTTAAGTGGGGACTGGATCTGAAAATCAGGACTCTTTTATCCTTGGTTGAAGTGACGTCATATTCCACTTTAGTTAATTCGAGTTATAATGCAAAATAGGCCTTGCAAGAATAAAAGAAAGATAGGAAATCAAGGTCGCATTATAAGAACAACATAAAGAATTTACAACACTTAAAGGTTGAGACATCCATTAGTAAGGCTATGCAATCGCAAGCTGCATAAATGACTAAAGCCATTAGAGTAAGGAGTAATGAAAGTCGTGGAAGTCTCATGTTAAAAAAAATTATTTTTCAAAAATATACTAGTTATTCGTTTAAGCAGTCATGTGATTTTTCTAACGAGTGTCCTGAGAGGAAGAAGAAAAGAGCCAGTGACTCGAGAAATCAAGCCACTAAGAGATCCTACACCTTCTATATAAAGAAGTTTAAGGGAAACAACAATTTGATTGTAGATAAATTTTATTTATTTAATAAATCCTTAATGGTATTATTTGATTCTAGTGCTTCATTCTCTTTTGTTTTTGTTGAATATGCCACTCAATTTAATATTCCATTTGATGAGTTAAAATTTACAATGGTCCTTTCCACGACAACTGATACCAATATCAAGAATTCTATTATCAGTAAAGATTGCCCGTTGTATGTGTTTGGGGAACTTTACCTAGTAAATTTATTTTGTTTTCCCTTGAAAATAATAAAATTCATTTTATGTATGGATTGATTATAGGCCAACCACACATTCTTAGATTGTATGGAAAAGATTGTCTATTTTTGTTTTGTTCTTTCAAACAGTGGTTACCTTGAGTCTATCTTAATTCACACGTTTCTCACCTCATACAATGCCTCAATATATAAGATTACGAGTTTTTATTAGAGTTACCTTCTAGTCCTGACTTCGAAATTATTGTTGGCATAACTCTTATTGACAATGAATTTACGAATTTTTTTCCTAGTTATACAAGTATACAACATTCTTACCACTTAGGAAAAAGATAAAGTTTTTCATATATATGATTTTTGCGTTAACCAACAGAGGGGAGTGAATTGTGATGTTCTAAAGTCGTGACTAATTAAAAAATCTTTTTACTTTTTGAAAACATTTATATTAGAGGTTAAAAATAAGATAGAAGAAAGAAGAAGATGAAGAAAGCAACACAATACAGATAAGAAATATAAGAGAGAAGAGCTTAGAGAGAGTGCACCCGAGATTTATACAGATTCAAATCACTTGGCTTACTCCCGTCCTTAAGAGTTTCCTCTTGAGAGTTCCACTAAAGACACACTTGAGCTTTTCATAGGTTATCCCATGAGCTTTCTTACAATCAAATAAGATACTTTACACTAGCTAAACTCTAAACCAAACACGAGCTTTTAATAAGCTAAGCTCAAGAATCAAATATAAATTTTAACACATGACAAACTCAAGAATCAAACTAAGATTTTAAGATTGAATAAGCTCAAGAATCTACAACCATGATTTTATCAGGTTTATCCTGCATCCTTTAAGTATTTAATAATACAATCCACAAGAGAATGACAATTTTAAATAAATCAAATGAAGCACACCACTTATTGCAACAAAACATTCAGAAGGGTTTTTCGGTCTTTCGGCACTATGATAACTCTCGTGAAAAAGAAATTTTAGAAATAAAAGTAGAAGAAGAATAGAGATTTCCATTTAGAAATTTAGTGTGTAATGAAACGATGATAAATCCCCTTTATATAGGAAAAATTTTAGCTCAAAAAGAAAATTATACATGAGCCATTTTAATGATTTAATCGATTAAACCTATATGCTAAGCGATTCCAAGCTTTGAAAACACGACGACCACAATCCAGAAAAGGAAAACCTAAAATAGCTACATGGTTTAATCGATTACAAGTTTTTCTATTTGATTAAGAAGTCATTTACCTTGCTCTAATCAATTAGACCTTGTCCTTAATTGATTAGGCAGTGTAACAACTTTTTATTGATTAGCAACGCCCTGATACACAACCCCTGCACTGGAACGGGAAAGTGTGAGTTGTCGCTTGGAAGACCATGAAATTAGGTTGTCACAAAAAAAACACAATAACCCGAAGTAGATCGACGAGTGTCGGGACATCCACCCCAATCAGCATTGTGTAGGAAACAAGCTTCTCGATGGGAGAAGGATAGAGATGCAAACCATATTGTAAGGTGCCCTGAACGTAACGCATGATGCATTTCAGTGCAAGCATATGCTCAGTGCAGGGAGTATGCATGTGAAGACCCACCTGTCGAATAACATAAGAGATGTCAGGGCAAGTAAATGTGAGATAATGCAAAGCACCGACAAGACTCTAATATTATGTAGGATCATCCTATGTTTTGTTCTGTGAAACTCTAATAAATATACAAACCATAAATTAAAATCTCTATTCCATTATGTTCTTTTCCACTAAATCCCACCGTGTTTCATTCTTTCCCTCTCCGTTTTTGAGTTGAAGTGCTGATTGTCTCTTATATGATAAAAACATATTTTTGAAAAAGAACATTGGAAAAATTTACAAAAGAAACTAGTCAGAGACCCGTGCTGTCGCCCGGGTGCATTATTTATGGTGTAGTATTTTTTGAACGATACGAAAAATGTAAAGTAAAGAAGTTTGACCAAATTGCATATATAAAATGGAAATTAAACATATAAAAAAAAGTCTTACTAATAAGATATTAGTAATATGAAAATTAGGTATTGTGTTAATAATGACCCGTAAAATAAAAAGTTAATTGTTTGCATGGCTATTGAGTGTTATTTAATTTAATAAAATAAAATAATTTTATCAAAATGAAAAATTATATTAATTAACATTTTTTAGTGATATTAAACAAATAGAATTGATATGATGTGATAAAAATTAAATAAATAAAAAATATGTATTTTTGATTAATGCTAAATTACACTAAAATGCAGGAGCATTTATTTCAACTTACTGTTAGGTTGTTGGTTCATAATAAATGATAAAATATATAAGCAAAATAAAATATTAAAAATAATTTTGACAAAGACAAGATATATTTAATTAATCATATTATCAATTAATTAAAAATCACAATAAATCTTTGAATTTATTAAGATATATTGTTTATTTTATACTAAAAAAAGTGAAATTGCTATTCACATTCAACTCACGTAGCTTGTGTGACTGATGTCTAATCTAAATATATTTATATTTTTTTATAAAAAGTAAAAGAAAATAAAAAAGGTATTGTGGTGATAGTGACCCGTGAAATTAGTGAGTTAAAGTAATAAAATTCACAGGAGTTAGTAAAAGTTATATCGGGTCTAGTACCTAAGGATTTGCAAATCACCAACATGATAAATCCAATATGTCTAATATCTATAAATATTTATAAATATAACTAATAACTATAAATATTTATAAATATTTTGTTGGTTAAAATAAATAAATATATTGTGGTGTTAGTAACCCGTGAAAATAGTGAGTTTCAGTGAAAAAATTCTATAAAATTTATAACTATCATTCTCATTATTTTGTTAGAATACAATAAATTGATATTTTTAGTGATATCACTCTCAATTGTTTTCTTAAAATTTTAAAATATCACTCTCAATTGATATCACTCTCATTATGTCCTTAAAATTTACAAACATCACCCTCAATTGTATTAAATTAAAAATAAAATAAAAAAGTGGATTCGAGACGAAGCAATTTTTTTATAACATCTACAAATAAAGATTTTATCGCTCAAAGATTTTATGCACATAGTTATTAAAAAAAATCGACTATATATTGTATTACAATTAAAAATACTCAAATCTCATCATTCTAGTATACTATACTATAGATGGCAATAATTATTTTAATTAAAGATAAGTTACAGAAAAATGTAAAAGAATCTATTCTAAATAATGGGCATGTTTATTTTGAAATAAATAGTGAAAATGATGGAAAGGAAAATAATTAAAATTAATTTTGATAAAAAAATATTTTATTAATCATATACAAAGTTAACATATTAACTTTGAATTTAACAATTTTATTATGATATACTAAATTAATTAATTTAGGTACCATTTTAATGTCCAAATGTAATTGTATGATATCAATTCACTGTTTAAGTGGAGTTAGTATAGGATATTTATAAATATATATTACAATACGATTAAAAACTTCCAAATCTAATTATTTCTATCAATTATTCTACAATAGATGTTACAAGTTGTTTTTCTCATTAAAATGCATTAAACTGAATTAATAGCAAAATACTATAGCTCTCAATAATTTTTTTCTTCATTAAAGTACATGAATTAAATTACTAACAAAGTTTTTCAAGAAAAGAAAGAAAAAAAATCCTTCATTAAGAGTAATCAATTCAGGGCTAGTAAATAAAGCAGCAGAAACTTCAGGGCTAGTATAAGATCTGTTCCAACTATCATAGATATAGTAGTCAATTCCAATGTATTACAGATTCTTGATATTTGTGATATAGTACCATACAACACCTCTAGGAAAAATAATAATAATAAGTAATAGTCAATACAATAAACCCAACCCATATCAGTATCATTCTAACACCAGCAAACCAATAAATAAATAATAATAATATTAGCCATCAGTACCAATAAATTCATATCAATACCATTATAACAAACAAAAAATAATAGTAATGAACAATAATCAGTAGCAATAAACTGATATCAGTGCCATTACAAATTTACAACACCATTAAAGAAAAAAGTAGTAGTAAAGAAATTATTAATAATATGAACACAATTAATTCACTGTTTCATAACAACTATTATATCAGACAACTCATCTCTATTTCTCTGCAGATTAAGACATTTGGTTAATAATCTTAGATATAACTAAGATGAACATATAAACAAATATTACTAAAATTAAGTACTCACTTTGAACAGCAAATATCCATAAGTAAACCATAATGAATATCCAAGCCCTACAACTTCAAACAGTTTCAAAATCTGGTATAAGAATGAACCAAAAAGTTTAGTATTATATGTGCTGATTGTCTCTTATATGATAAAAACATATTTTTGAAAAAGAACATTGGAAAAATTTACAAAAGAAATAATGAAAATTGTTTCACATAAAATAAAATAAACATTTATAAGTTATAAGTATACAATTTTGTTATAACTTTGGATAATTGCATTTTCATCCACCTGTTTTTAAATCCACAACGAAAGGTAGTAGTAGTAGTAATCTGCTCGGAAGCGAGTCACCACACCGATGCAACTCACCTGCAATCTCTTCATCCCCGTCAACAAACCCCCAATCCCCAGACTCTCCTTCAAACCCCGTTTCTGCTACTCCTCCGACTCCATCTCAGTCCAAGCCGATAGCCTCAAAACTCTGGAATGGAACTCAATATGCAAGCAACTCTCCCCCTTCACCTCCACCTCAATGGGCGCCTCCGCCGCCAACAACGCCCGTTTACCAATCGGCCGTACCCCACACGACAGCCAAAAGCTTCTCGATCAAACCTCCGCCGCCAGACTCATCATCCATCAACAGAAACTCGACTTCTCCGAAATACACGACTTAACTGACATCCTCTCCGTTGCCGTTTCTGGTCAGTTGCTCACTATACCCGAGCTTTGTACCGTTCGTCGCACACTCGCCGCCGCTAGGGAATTGTTTCATACTTTGACACACTTGGCTTCCGAGGCTAATCATTCACACAGGTGTGTGTACAACTTTTTCAAACATTTTTGGGTATAACTATAATAACTGCTTCATTGTATAATCAAAAGTTAACAATCAGAAATGGTAATGGTTGATGCAATTGTTTTGAATTAGGTACTCACCTCTTCTTGAAATACTGCAAGATTGTAATTTCCTAAAGGGCCTGGAGCGGAAAATAGAATTTTGTGTAGATTGCAATCTTTTGGTTATTCTTGATAGAGCAAGTGAAGACCTGGAGATTATTCGATCAGAGAGAAGGAGGAACATTGAAATTTTAGATTCTTTGTTGAAGGAAGTATCGTCTCAAATTTTTCGGGCTGGGGGTATTGACAGACCGTTTATAACTAAGCGTCGATCGAGAATGTGTGTGGGTATCAGGGCTTCCCATAGGAATTTGCTTCCTGAAGGTGTAGTTCTGAATGCCAGCAGCTCTGGAGCAACGTACTTTATGGAACCGAAAGAAGCGATAGATTTGAACAACATGGAAGTTAGGCTTTCGAACTCTGAGTCGGCGGAGGAAAGAGCGATTTTGAGTATGCTTGCATCTGAGATAGCGAATTCAGAATCAGAGATAAATTGTTTATTGGATAAGATTCTTGAGGTTGATCTTGCTTTTGCAAGAGCTGCCTATGCTCAATGGATGAATGGGGTATGTCCAGTTTTCAGTTTAGGTACTCTTCAAGGCCGTGATTCTGTTGAAGAAGACAATGACATTTCAATCGTGCAAGAAGATGACGATTTAACAGTAAATATCGAGGGTATGCGACATCCGTTACTACTGGAGTCGTCTCTAGAAAACTTTTCAGATAATCTTACACTTAGGTCTGGAAATTCTGCTGAGTTGGTTAATGGAAATGGAACAGTGACTTCTACAGACACATCACAAGGCATAACAGAGTTCCCTGTGCCAGTTGACTTCAAAATTAGAAATGGAACTAGAGTGGTGGTGATCTCAGGACCTAATACTGGTGGGAAGACTGCTTCCGTGAAAACGTTGGGCCTGGCATCACTTATGTCAAAAGCCGGAATGCATCTACCTGCCAAAACAAGTCCAAAACTTCCTTGGTATGACCTTATCCTAGCAGATATTGGAGATCACCAGGTAATATCTGAATTCTGAACTTTTTTTAATAATATAGACTTCTAATTGATACCATGTGGTTGGTTTCATTTTTCTCCCTTTCAAAATTGAAGTCCCTCGAACAAAATCTCTCAACTTTTAGCGGGCACATGTCACGTATTCGTAACTTTTTGGAAGTGGCCTCAAAACAATCACTTGTTCTCATTGATGAAATTGGTTGTGGAACTGATCCTTCAGAAGGTGTAGCTCTTTCCGCCAGTATCTTACAATATCTGAGGGATCATGTTAACTTGGCTGTTGTGACCACTCATTATGCTGATCTAAGTACTATGAAGGAAAAGGACAACCGTTTTGAAAATGCAGCAATGGAATTTTCACTGGAAACCCTGCAACCAACTTATAGGGTCCTCTGGGGATGTATTGGTGATTCAAATGCATTAAGCATAGCACAATCTATTGGGTTTGATAAAAATATAATTGATCACGCACAAAAGTGGGTGGAGAAGCTAAAACCAGAACAGCAGCAAGAGCGGAGAGGAATGGTCTATCAGTCATTACAGGAGGAAAAAAACCGATTAAAGGCTCAAGCTGAAAAGGCTGCTTCTGTTCATGCAGAAATTGTGAAAGTGTACTCGGAGGTATAATCTAGCTTTTCAGTTAAAAAGAGATACTTTGTTTCTTTATTATAGTTTCTTCTCCTTGGTCGATACAGTATTACAATCATTGTTGTTCATTTTCAAGTTTATCTGAAACTTGCATCCTTCATAATTAAGAACTCATTAAATTGACCAGAAAATAAAAAATTGGATGGGGATGTTGTGTAGGTCTGTTGACTAACACATCATGCAGTGCCTTTTTACTAGATGTCCAATACTTGGGATGGCCAACAGCTGTTAATTTCCATATATTTTAGGGAGCAATTTCTAAAATATGACTTTCTGATTGACTGTATTATATTCACATTTGAAAAATGAGTACAAAAGCTGTAAATTTTGTTCAGCAAAACAATTATTGAGCATTTGCCACCAATCTTCAATTGAATATCATCATATTTGCTTGCGGTTTCTCATTACATTGCCTTTTCTCCCACCTTCTCTTTCTCACTCTATTTTTCTTTTGCAAAGATCCAACGTGAGGCAGAAGACCTCGACAGGCGAGAAATAGTGCTTATGGCAAAGGAAGCTCAACAGGTCCAAGAAGAGTTAGAGGGTGCAAGATCTCAAATGGAAACTGTGATAAAGAAATTTGAAAAGAAAATAAAAGATTTGGGCCGTGACCAACTCAATTCACTTATTAAAGAATCTGAAGCTGCAATTGCCTCCATTGTAAAAGCTCATACTCCTGCTGTTGGTTTTCCCATGAGTGATGCCGATCGCACGGCATCCTATACTCCACAGTTTGGAGATCAAGTCCGTATCAAGGAATTGGGAGGGAAATTAGCAAGAGTTGTAGAATCGCCTAGGGATGACGGAACAATCTTGGTGCAGTATGGTAAAGTGAAAGTACGTGTGAAGATAAATAGCGTCAGAGCTGTTCCTCAAAGTGCAAAGACTCCTGCAACTAGTTCTGCCACTCGTCAGAGGAAGCAGGTATGTAATAGAAGTTTAGATCTTTGCTGTCATTTAATTATATTATCTAAAATGTTCTTCATGGAAACTGATGGATTTGAACATTGTTGATTTGATAATGTAGAGTCCGCCAAATGGAAGATCCCAGGGAAACTACAGCAGCAACGACTAACCTTCATATGGTCCAGTGGTGCAAACATCTAAAAATACTGTGGAACTACGAGGTATGCGAATGGAAGAAGCTGCTATCCATCTTGAGATGGCAATTAACGCAAGTCAGCCATATTCAGTTCTCTTTGTCTTGGGATGGGCACCGGTGCTGTTAAAGATCGCGCGCTTGCTATTCTGCAAAAGCATCCTTATGAACCAGAAAGTTCAATGAGTTATGGTTGTACGATTGCACATGTCAAGTGAAGTGAACCATCGTTCCCTTATTGCTATAAACTAATGACAGCTTAAATCCACTTTTGGTTTGGGTGTTTTCCTGCCATCTTCTTCCTTACCTGATCAATCAGGTGACTAATTTTGGATGTATATACATACATTATACATACACGTAAACACATTTGGTGGTATATTTAAAAGAGAATTTGTAAAACTTAGCAGTTTTAATCTATTGAATTTGGCTCTAAAATTGTAGTTTGCATTTCATTTGTCCTTTGTTTTATTGATGCTTTTTATGGAGCATTTATACGCATATGCCAAACTTAAGCATGGAGAGAATAGAGCCTTTGTTTATGCCTACTCATTCGCGTCACCCACCTATGAAGAACCCAAATCAGATTCTCATTATTATTTAAAAAATATGATGAAGCAGATTATCATTCACACCCAGCGTTTGTTCTTTTTTCTTGCTTCAATTCTTTTTCTTCCTTGTTTTGCAGGGGGGGAGAAGAAAAAGGAAAAGCAAGTAAGAACTCATCATGCGGTACACCATAATCTACGGTTTAGCCAAGGAGTGCTCCTGTGAGCTCAAGCCGGGTATCAAGATCGTCAAAGAAACCGTCAAGAGTGTGGTGGGCTCCGTCCATGAAAAGTTCCGCCTTGTCCCCGATGCGATCCTCCACCAAATCGATACCAATCAGGACCACTCTTGCACCAGACACCATACTCCCGTTAGCCAGTGCGAGCATGTATCTTCGACGTGGCCGAAGATGAAACAGTCTCCGGTCTTCCATTGGGTGGGGAATATGGTTGCTCCAAACACAGTCTATTTACGGAGCAGCACAACAGAGCGGCTGTCGGCGCAGCAGAGAAGGGTTGCGAGGCCTGAGTGTACATGCCTTTGGTGCATGCAGACAAGGGTTGCAAGGCCTGAGTGTACATGCCTTTGGTGCATGCAGACAAGGGTTGCAAGGCCTGAGTGTACATGCCTTTGGTCCATACAGAGGAATTTGAAGCATGAATAAATCGATCTCTTCCTACCTTTTTTTTTTTTTTGTTGACACGGTTAGCTAATAGTTATTTGTTTCTGGCTGTAGTTGCAGTTACAGAATTTTTTTGTTATATAAATAATGAAGTTTTTTTCATAGAGAATAATAAAAAATATTTATTAATAATATATTTTAAATTTTAGAATATTATTAAATTAAATTTAACAAAATTTACCTCAATTCTGTAAAACAAAAACAGAATCTTTCCACCACTATGATTGTTCTGTTTTTGGAACCAAAATCATCAGTGCAACTCTACAACGTCGATGAGGCATCGCGTCTTGCTTTGGTGTGGTGATGTGGGTGAATCTGTAATACAACCACCCGTCTTGCTTTGGTGTGGTGATGTGGGTGAATCTGTAATACAACCACCCGAACTTTCAAGTTAGTTTTTGAATAATGGGGATGTAGTGAAATCTAAATTAAAAAAAAAGTACAAGTTTTAACATTAACAGAAGTATTTATAGGGTGGTATGGATTGGGTCTTATGGACTTTTGGGGTCTAGAAGTGACCCAGAACACTTGCCCACGCACTTGCTATACCGTGATGCATATGAAGTCTTCTAAAGTCAGGTACCTTGTTCGTGACCTAGTGTTGATGAGTGGGAAGGACTCGAGATAGTTTCATTAAATGCATGACCAATCATTGAAACGTTTCGCCGAATGTCTTACACGTGACTCTAGGCGAATAGGCTAGGGGGTGTCGTGCTTGTCTAGGTCATTCGAGTGCACTTGAGTATGCTTGTATGTTCGAGACGTCATTTAAACCGTTAATTATTGATCTTCCACTTTCTCAAGCTTTATGACGTTGGTTCTTCTTCCCCTTTTCTTATATAAGACTTTCTTTGACAATTCTCACAATTTTCGTTTCCTTTCACTTTTGCCTTTATCAATTTTTGTTTCCTCCTTCTTTGTGCTGTCATTTTGGTGATTTTTGTTTCTAGTTGCCTAAATCAGAAAAATCTTACATGTTTTAGCGCCAACGGATGATATTTATATAGTGGTATGAATTGGGCCTTCTGACTTTTTAGGCCTAGGAGTGGTTTGAAACAGTTGTCTACAGGCTTGTTAAGCCGTAATGCATAGGAAGCCTTATAAATTCGGGTTGGGTCTTACCTTGTTCATGACCTAGTGTCGAGGAGTGGGAAGGACCTGAGACAGTTTCATTATATGCATGTCCAATCATTGGAAAATTTTGCGGAACGTTCTACACGTGGCTCTAGGTGAAATGAGGATAAAGATTTCAATGTGCGAATCTTAAGAACCAAACAGAGCTTTTAACTTGTTATGCTCGGGATTCAAATTGCAACTTCTTTCGAAGATATTACACGAAAGACAAAACTTTCTTGAGTAAGTTACAAAAAAGCACCATACCAGCTCAACAAGAATCTCACTGATATTTTTCACTCTTAAAGAACTAAGAAAACATCGTGAAGAAATATAGAAAGATGAAGTAGGGAGATTAAAAGTGAGAAAGTATTATTTCAAACACGTTTTCTGGTGTATTTTGAAATGAGGATAAAACTCTCTATTTATAGGAGAAAAGTTTGGCTCAAAAAGAAAAAAATATCCATGGGCCTTTTGATGACTTAATCAATTAAGTATTAGGTTAAATCAATCAAGAGTTTCAAAAAGAAGACAAACCTAATACCAAAATAGAAACCTTACAACTATTATGTGTTTGAATAGATTATAAGTATTCCTAATCAATTAAGGAGCCTAATCGATTAAGTAGAGTACAAATACTTCCCACATGATTAGGAATAATCTTAGTTAATTTCACATGCATCTTGATAGTTGTTCCTTAGGTTTTAAGGTGTTTTAACAAATTTAGAGAGATTTAAAACACTTTTAAGTGAGTGCGTGAATTTCCTTAACAATTCAAGAATTATTCTTATACCTTTACAATACATTGATCACTTAGTCACAAGATTATGCGAGATTTCATACTTTCTCTCTTTAACAACCTTGAAGCTTTAAGATCCCTTGCTTGATTCATCCTTGATTAAACACTTCATTCAGGACTTGATTCTTCTAACTGATGATGATTGGTAATCATCTTTGATAGATGCCATCACCATGGCTTACTAAATATGAGATCATCAAGGACTTCACCTAATGTTGTTTAACATTAGGTGTTGTCATAATTGAATCTGACTTGATATCTTGATCTCAAATAAGCATTTGGATTGAACATGTTAATTATTGTTTCTTCTTATCTGGCGAAGACTTCAGACCATTTTGTTTGACATATAATGTTGTCATCATCAAAATCATTGTGAACAAATGACTGTTGCAGATAGTTGTACCTGCAAGCACATAGACTTACACTTCCCTGCTAATCACAAAATAATAATCATAGCACATAAACCTAGCTTTCTCAAGAAGTGTATAGTTCAGTCTTTCCACGACTATAGTGTTTCATAAATCCTTTCTAGTAACAGAACTTCTTGAAATCTCCCATCATATATTTTGTACCATTGTCATACCTTATAGTTTTCAACTTTCTATCCATTCTATTTTTCACCATTTATTTACAACACTTGAAAAATATCAAATACCGTAATCATATGCTTAAAAAAATAAATCCAAGTATACCTAGAATGATTGTCAACAAATGTAAAAAATTACATTGAACCAACCTTAGAAGTAGCTTTAGCTGGACCCCAAACATTAGTATCTTATAGTCCAGCAATCATATGCGTTTGTACTTATTTGTGAAAACTTCAAGCAATGTGCTTTTCCATATTGACAATGTTCACAAAATACCATGCATGACTTCTTTATGTTCTTCAACAAACCTTTTCCACTAAGCAATGATAGACCTTTTTCTAGCATATGCCCAAGGCGCATATGACATATCCCCGTGCATTCTATTTGATCTTTACTTCCATCGATTCCAACTACCAAATCTTCTATGAGAGTTTCAACTTAAGATAATAAATATCTTTGTAACAAACTCCCTTCATCACAATCAACGAACATGAAGACTTATTTTTGTTCTTTCCCTACCAAGGTTTGATGAAGCTTTTATGAAACAATCTTATGAAGACAACATCATGCTAAATATTGTTAAAATCTATTAAAAAGGTTTGGTATGAAAAAAACAAAACCAATCTCAACTCCAACGATTACTTCATGTAGTTTAGATAAGGACTAATAAGGACAAGTTGTTAAAGAAAGCAAATATCGAGGTATGACTAGTTCTCTTCTTTATTTTACTGCATCCCGTCCTGATATTATGTTTTTTTTGTGTCTTTGTGCATGTTTTCAAGCAATCCCCAAAGGATCACATCTCTCTATGAGCAATTGCATTATGAGATATCTCACTAGCACACCACTTATAGCTTATTGTACCCTCTTCTGTGAAGAGATTAACCCACAAAGACAGCTTAAATGTACGAGAATCAAACTTAGTTCAATGTTACTTACGGGCATGGACAAAAGTTACACAACCAATACTCGAGATTCAAGACCATGCAACATAGAAGCATAAGGAAAAGTGAGGTCATAGACTTAACAAGACTAACATTGCACATAATATGAGATGACATTTGATTAACTAGATAAGTAATTGCCAAAACTGCTTCACCCATATATGATTTTTTGGGAGAGACATTTAAAAAAGAAGAGCTCATGCAACTTGAAGTAAGTGACACTTTTTCTTCTTTCTACGACACCATGTGTTGAAAATTTCTTTAGCCACCTCCCTATGGGGGTCACCCCCAGCGAAAATCCCAAAATACCCCTGCTTCGGAAATGAACTTCCAAAGCGCTTTTTTTTTAAAAAAATTTCCATAATTCGGAAGTGCATCTCCGAAAACACCTCATGGGGGGTGAATTCGGAAGTTCATTTCCGAATTATGCAGAAACTGTGTTTTTTTTTTTATGTTTTATCTAAAACAGTCTCGCATTTTAATTAAACGTAAACGCCAAATAAAATAAGCAATAGATAAACTGAAAATACTAATATGATAAATAAAAAACAAAATACTAATCCGATGAAAATAATATATACAAACCGAAACAAATAAAAATAGTGTGCTAAAGATACAATCCGAAAACAAAAAATAAATAAACCCGACCACTACTGGGTGTGCCTAACCCTCTCACCCTGGGCCCTCCTCTGCCGCCTGTACCCCGCCGCACGGCCCCCATCAGTGATGATCATCTCCATCACGGCGACTGCATCTGGACCGCCCTGATGAACGACACATCGATCCAACGCGTCCCGCCCAAGCATCTCTATCCGCTGGCAGATCGGCAGGAGATCAATGGCGTGGTCATCCTCGGCCTGCTGGTTCTCCAGGATCTCCTCATGTGCTGGCCTAGGAGCGCCGGGAACGTCGGGTCTCAGCAGAGGATGGGACACCCGGTAGAACCATGTGACGTACCCCTCCTCACTGTGCCAGTCCTGTGTGACCCGAGTGAGACGGTACTCCTGCGGTACCACATGATGCTGCCAGTCCTCCCATATGGCAGTGAGCTGCACTCGGGTCACTGTGTCGGGAGCTGCCTCAAAGGGTGACCTGGGTATCCGCTGCACGAATCCGAACTGACGCATGCACCGCTCAGGGAGATACCGGACCATGATGCTGGTCCCGCATGCCAACCAGCCTGAATATAGAGCAATGCCGTCAAAGGGGACAATCTGAGCGTAGTCGACGAACGGCCTCCAGGTGACGTCGTCGTGCATCGTGCGGTCCAGGTACAAACGGTATGGTCCCACCGCATCGTTCCCCCTCTGGAGAGCGTATCTGGCGGCCCTGGGCATGGCGTCCACGTATGCAGGATCGTAGCGGAAGCCGTGGATGCGGGAGAAGTAGGAGATGATCCAGCTCTGAAACACAAACACGATAATGTATTAAAAATAAATACGAAACATAAATAAATAAATAAATACGATAATGTGTTAAAATAAAACGTACCGTAAGTAGTGTGCAGGATCCGACCAACTGCCTCGTCCTCCAGTTGGAGGCCTCATTCAGCTTCTGGTAGAGGTATGCCAGAGTAGCTGCCCCCCAGTTCCACTGGTGAACGGTATCCAGGTCCATGAAGTAACGGAGGTAGGTCACGTCGACGTACCTGGCACTCTTATCCACAAAGCATGCAGCGCCTACCACATGCATGTACCTGCACCAGAGAGCGCAGCCACGGTGATACTGTGTGAATAGCTCGTCACCCTCACCCTCAGCCTCGGCAGCCGCGTCCAGGTGGTGCTCAAAATAAGTGCTCAGTGTGGTGAACCGGACATGAGGCCCAGATGTCGTGACGCACTCAAAGTGAGCAACCTCGTGCTCCATGCCCAAATAGAGCGTCATCAACTCAATGGCCTCGACCCTCTAGATCCGGGAGTGGTGCAACAGTGGCCCCCTAATAGGCAAATGGAGAAGACACTGCACGTCGTGCAAGGTGATTGTCATCTCCCCAACCGGAAGGTGGAAAGAGGACGTCTCCTTGTGTCAGCGCTCCACAAATGCCCCTTGCATGCCGGTGCTGATGGTGGTGTAACCCGTCATGCAGAGCCCGCAAAGCCCTGAACCTCGCACATGGTCGTTAAACCACTCAGCTGTTGGTTTAAACAGACTAAATATCTTCCGAGCGTGGTTCACCATTTTCAACGGCTCTCGCTCCTGTTGAAAAAAAAACAAATAAACGACATATATTAAATAAGCGACATATATTAAATAAGCGGCAAATAAACGGTTAAACTATAAAAAATGGTGACAATTAAACGGTTAAATTAAAAAAAATACCTCTCCCTCCCAGATCCGCCGAGCGACGTGATCGTGGTAGTGAATCAGCACAGAGGTGTCAAAGGGCCCTCCCGGATAGCCGTCCTCCTGCTCATCCTCCTCCCCGGCTGGAGGGTCAACTTCCGGTACCCCCTCCGGCTCGTGGTAAGTCACTGCCGCCACCTCCTCCTCCTCCTCCTCCTCCTCTCGCTGGCGGGAAGAAGATGCCCGAGCCAGCCGACTCCTAGATCCTGAACCAGATGTACCCTCTCCCACGTCCACGGGAAGTCGCACACGGCGTCCCCGGCCCTGCCCCCGTCCCTGGGTCGACGCCAGCTGCGCCGCCGCCCGCTCGCGTCTAGCCGATGCAGTCTGGAACTCTCTCCCCTGTCTGATGCATGCTGGTTGGTTGCCTGACATGTTCCTGTAAACAATCGAAATCGATTAATATGCGAGACAAATGAAAAAACAAAAAAAAATGAACTTCTGGTACAGTTCGGAAGTTCATTTCCGAAACGGGATGGAGGTGTTTTCGGAAATGAACTTCCGAAACACCCCTGCGCAGACCTTCAATACAGCCTCCAATGGCAGACCCAAAAAACCTAAACCAAAACTACTTTTATGCCTACTAAACATCCTAATATCAGTACTAACCTATCTTAATGTGATTTTTTCAGTTTCTAAACACCCTATTAGAGTTTATTCAAATAGATCTAAAACTTGAAAAAACAATGTAGAACTTACCAATTAGTGTTTGATGATGAGTTTGGAAGAAGACTTGGGAATGCTCTTTGATCTTACACTTGATTTTGGCAGAAAATTTGAAGAGGGGTTGTGTTTTGATTTGAGTTAGGGTAAATGAATGGGGGAGGGGGAGTGTTTTGTTAAATTTGCAGAACGCGCAGTATTTCAGAAGTGAACTTCCGAAATGTTGTTTTCGGAAATGAACTTCCGAAATAAGACAATTTTTTCAAAAAAAAAGCGCTTTCGGAGATGCATCTCCGAAAACGCCTTTTTCTTGCATTTCGGAAATGAACTTTCGAAGTCAGGGGTAGTTTGAGTTTTTCACCAGAAGTGGACTAGAAGATTGGGAGGTCTATAGAGAAATTTCCCATGTGTTTGTAGGGTGACAACACATGTGAACTAATTTTTGTTGTAGGAGAAATATTCTTTGATAGATGTTGAGAGTTGAATGTCATGTGATAAGTGACATTAGAACGAAGGATCCGAACACTCTTAAAACTAGTATAAACAATATTAAAGGCACGAATCACAGTATATTTATTTTCAACTATACTAGTTTATCTTTATAAAAGTGTCATTTAAAAAAACAAAAACAAAAACAAAAATTCAACAAATATTAATAAAGAGACACATAAGTTTCATTCTAATATTTTCTTTTTTTTCGACGGTGAAGTAGAGTTGCCACTTACCAACGCGTAAGCAGAGTTACCACTTACCAACGTGTAAGCAGAGTTATTAGAATGAATAATATCTCACGACGCAAAACGAACATTTTGTTATGATAAACAATGTTTTTTAATTTCAAAGAATTCATAATTAAAATGAAAGATAAAAAAAAAATAAACCACAATGATACAACTAAAGTTTAAGCGGAAGCAAGATCTCAAAATAAAAAATTTGTGACACACTTTAATATATTTTAAAACTAATATGTCTAGTACTAAAAAAATAAAATAAGTATAAATATCATTATTTTCTGTCTAAAATTTACAACCAAATGTTATAAGCTTTTCTCCCTCAAAAAAAGTAAATACATTGGTGGTATAATAAAATGAGAACTTGTTATACCACTATAGGACTTAGAGCTAGTTCTAAAAAAGTGTTGAGGAACCATGTGAACTTGGAGACCATGGTTATTAGTTGATTTGTGTGTCTAGTTTCATTTTTGTGCTGTTTGTTTTGTCTGTTTGTTTTTAAAATATGAGAACTTAAAATTTAAAAACTATATTTTATTAAATTTTACTCTAAATATGTAATTTGCATTTCACATAGCCGTAGTTATTGCCTACACATACGCTTGGCCCTTCTTATAACAAATAACCTAAATCATATTCCCATTATTATTCTCCTTTCTAAAAATATGATGAATCAAATTCTCGTTCAAACAACCGTAAGTTTATTCTCACAACCATGCACTTTCTTTGTTCTCCTTCATAATTTGAATCACATTCCCTTTTATGTAGGGTGAAAACAACAAGGAAGAACTCCTCATGCGGTTCAACACCATCTACGGTGTTGCCAAGGAGTGCTCCACCGAGCTCAGGCCAAGCATCAAGACCGTTGAAGAAACCGTCAAGAGCGTGGTAGGTCCCGTCAACGAGAAATTCCACCTCGTTCCCGATGAGATCCTCCGTCACACCGATCAAGACCACCATTACACTGGCCATCAAACTCCTGTTGCCAACATAGCCACCGTGTCAGAAATGGCGATGAGGATTTACGCGAAGTACGAGCCTGTGGCAGAGCAGAATGTGGCTTCTGCGTGGAGGAAGGTGAAACAGTCTCCGGTGTTCCATCGGGTGGCGAATGTGGTTGCGTCGAAGGCTGCGATTTGCGCGGAGAAGTACAACAATGCGGTTATCGGTGCCGCAGAGAAGGGTTGTAAGGTCTCAGCGTACACGCCTTTGGTGCATACAGAGAGGATAGCTAACGTGTTTGGTGAATTTTGAATAAACTTTTTTCTTTTTTAGACATTTTTTGCTGGTAATTAATTGTTCCTAGATGTGAATTGTGATTGCAGTTACAGACTTACAGATATCCTTTGTTCATAGATGAATAAATAAAAATTAATAACTAAATTTAAACATAGCACAAACGTATAATATGCTTATATTTGATTTTAACTAGATCACCGGCCCGTGCTTCGCACGGATATATTTGAAATAAAACTTCAATTATTTTATAATAGTTGATATTTAATTTTTTATTTTGATATAAAATTATTTTAAAAGTTATTTGGATTATGTTTGTAATTATACTATTAATTTTTTAATGTGAAAACATATAAAATAATCTTGTAGGCCATTTAGATTATGTTTGCAATTATACTATTAATTTTTTAATATGAAAGCATATAAATTATTTTGTACGCAATTTAGATTATGTTTGCAATTATACTATTAATTTTTATAATGTGAAAGCATATAAAATTATGTTGTAGGCTATTTAGATTATATTTGCAATTATACTATTAATTTTTTTAATGTTAAAGCTTATAGAATTATCTTTTAGACCATTTAGATTATGTTTGAAATTATATTATTAATTTTTTAATGTGAAAGAAAATAAATTAGATAAAAAATCTATTATGATAATTTAAAATATATAAATTTAAAAAAAGAAATATTAATCTACTAAAAAATATTATTTAATAATTCTTTGTAAACTACATTTAATGTTGTATCTATATCTCCACATTCATCATTAGTCACCAATATCTTCAACTATTTCCTTGAAGTAACCCTTGATATGGAAACATATAGTTGTCCATGAGAGAAAATTAGTTGTAGCAGATATAATATAACATGTTTGAGTGGATGTTCTTGATATGACAACCTATAGTTGTCCATGAGAGAAAATTAGTTGTGGTAGATATACTATAACATGTTTGAGATGCAGATTTCTATTTTTATTTTATTTCATTATTAAAACGATCGATTACAGTTCAAGACATTCGATATGTATTAATGTGTATAAGACCGTGAACCAAAACATACCAAAAAATTTAAACACAAATGTTAATTACATCGCTTCTGTAAAATATCATAAGAGAAATATTTGAAGAATAAATGATAATTTTTATATTTAACATTTTTTAGGTGATAGATGATTAAAAAATTTTAGTTTATATTACTTTATATGATGTGATCTATAAGATAAAAAAGAAAAAACACATATAATATAATCACAAAAATTTGCGAAATCATTATACTTATTCTACAATACTTACATCTATGTCGAATTGAAACATTACACTCATAAAATAACAAACTAACAAAAACTATATCAATAAAATAGGATTTTTATTGAGACGTATATTAGAGTTAAAGATATTTAGATATTCACTTATGTGGCCACATGAACGATCATTTCACAAAATTCTCAAGAAAGCAACAATGATGCACCAGAAATTTATGATCTTCTCCTGATTCAAATCAATCAATAAAAGATAATTAGATAAAAATATAAATTAGATAGAAAGATACAAAAAAAGACAAATAAAATTTGTATCAATATAAAAGAGAATTTAAATATTTATAACATAATAATTTGAGTCTCTATTATACACCAAAAATTAATGTTACGGAGTATAAATTAAGAGAAACTAAAATTTTTATTATACAAAATTGAAGAGCATCACAAATGGTATGTGTTTAGAACACAATGATAATGCAATATCAAATATTTATATATAGAATGATAACAGACTACATAATAACAAATAATGACTAATAAAATTATTAATTAAATTTTATATTAATACAATAAATAAATGATCATAATAATAAAAGAATATGAGTTACAAAATATTAACAAATATATATCAAAAGTTAAGAATATCAGTTACAAAATATATTCATTTATTGTATCAAAATCTTGTAGTAATAATCTAATAAACTACAAAAAAAATAATAATAATGTAATTAACTGTTTAACTTATTTATTTTTTTCTCAAAATATTATAAAATTAAAAACATTTTAGTAAATTATGAATAGAATTTTTTATAGTAATAATGGTAAATTATAAAACTAAATTCATTATATTATAAAAAAAAATTCAAGTAGATAATTGAAAATTAATGAAATTTTACATTAATAATTTAATAATATTAAAATATATAATTCTAGATTTTAATAAAATCTTGTAATAATAATCTAATAAATTTTAATAAAAAATAATTTAATATATTGGCATATGTGGTTTTTCTATACAAATTATAAAATTTATAATATTTTAATAAATAAATTTGTATTATAATAAACTTTGAATTGATTTTTTTTACAAAATTTAACTACACAATTTTATTTATTAAATTTTAAAAAGTTTTTTATAACTCATTTATCATGTAACGTTCAGCAAATTAATAGTTTAGTGATGTTTTTATTATGTAATTTCCATGAATAAAAAGTATTGAAGAGTTTTTAAAATGGATCTATATTTAGTATTTTTTTTATTTCCTCTCTATTATAAATTATTTATATAAAGGATCTTAACACATAACTTCATGAGTATAAAAACTGACTATTGGAATTATATATGAAATTTACAATTAATTTATAATTTTAAGTTTTAAATTATGATTTATTATTTATATTTAAATTTAAAATGTATAAGAGAGAGAGAGAGAGAGAGATTTTTTATAATATATTTTAGAAATGATAAATATAAATTTAAATTTCATTTATATTTTTTTAATCAAAGGTTAAGAATATCAGTTACACAATATATTTATTAATTGTATCAAAATCTTGTAGTAATAATCTAATAATCTAAACAAAAAAAATAATAATGTAATAGTTTAACTTATTTATTTTTTCTCAAAATATTATAAAATTAAAAATATTTTAATAAATACATTTGTACTATAGTAAATTACGAATAGAATTTTTTATAGTAATAGTAATAAATTATAAAACTAAAGTCATTATATTATAAAACAAATTCGAGTAGATAATTGAAATTAATGAAATTTTACAGTAATAGTTTAATAATATTAAAATATATAATTGTAGATTTTAATAAAATCTTGTACGAAAAATCTAATAAATTTTAATAAAAAATAATTTAATATATTGGCATATGTGGTTTTCCTATACAAATAATAAAATTCAAAATAGTTTAATAAATTATTTTTACTATAATAAACTATGAATTGAATTTTTTTAAATATTTAACTATGTAATTTTATTTATTAAATTTTAAAATGCTTTTTATAACTCATTTATCATGTAACGTTTAGGAAATTAATAGTTTAGTGATGTTTTTATTATGTAACTTCCATGAATTAAAAGTATTGAAGAGTTTTTAAAACTAATTTACATTTAGTATTTTTTTTTATTTCTTCTATATTATAAGTTATTTAAATAAAGAATCTTAATACATAATTTCATGAGTATAAAAAACGGACTATTGCAACTATATATGAAATTTACAATTAATTTATAATTTAAATTTTGATTTATTACTTTTAATTAAATTTAAAATGTATAAGAGAGAGAGAGAGGGAGAGAGATTTTTTAAATTATATTTTAGAAATGATAAATATAAATTTAAATTGTATTTATGTTTTTTTAGTTCTTCTCTATTTTATATATATATATATATATATATATATATATATATATATATATATATATATACATATATATATATATATATATATATATATATATATATATATAATTTATTTATGTTCTCTAATATATATTTTAAGGAAATTTTTATTTCATTTTCATATTTAAATAAATATAATATGTATTTTAGTTATAAGTATAATAATTATTATTTTTATTATGTTTATGATTATTATAGTTATTATTATTATTATTATAATTATTATTATTTTTTATTTTCAATGTAAGGACAAATTAGTAAATGTCAAAATTAGGGTTTTTGTTTAGATTTAATATCAAGGTGACATGTGGCCAAGTTTTGTTTAGAGATATTACCAAGGTGACATGTGGCTAGGGTTGCCATCATGACAACCTTGGATTTATATATATTAAGATTAAGATGTTACAGACAATGATGGTTTCAGTGGGTTTGATGATAAATGCGACGTGCAATTTATTGGACACGGATGAATTCGCTTGTTGTGTTTTTTGGCTTCCGTTCACATGGTAAAATGAACTCCTTACTTCAGATAAAGCAAAAATAATTTAATGGCAAATATAATAATATATACTCCATCCTTACTTTTTAACTGTCGTTTTTAAGTAAAAAGCTGTTCAACCAAGATAATGGATTGTTAGATTTATTTTTTCTATTATACTCTAATTTATTTTCTCTTTTCAAATAAATTTAATCATACACTCTCTCTTTTTTAATAACTAATTGAGAAAATAATTAATTTTATAGAAAATGTGAAAACAAATGGTAACATTAAACTATAAAAACGACACTTAAATGAAAACAAAAAATGTCTTTTAAAACGACACTTAAAAAGGAACGGAGGGAGTAATAAACAGGGGTGAAATCAATAATATATTTTGAGGTGAAGAGAAGTATCAAACGCATGAGCTAGAATTAGTTGTGATCGTATTTACACACCAAAGTATAAAAAGATAGAAATCACTATCTTCTCCTTTTTTTGTTGTTTCTTGCTGATTACTCCTTTTTTTTGTTATTTCTTTGTTGTTTCTTGCTGATTTCTGTGTTTATAAAAGAAGAAATACATCTTTTATAAAAGTCGATAAAAAAGATGAGATAACATTAAGTATAAAATTAAGGAGAACTACATGCCTCCCAAGCTAAGAAGATATTTATGCTTCTAAGAGTAGAGTCTCTTTTTCAAAAAGTTAACTAGAGGATCCAAAGTAGCTTCAAAACCATGATTAATCCCCATCGAAAACCCAAGGTACTTAAAGCGAACATGATCTATTTCACGGTGGAGGTACTCTCCAGCAGATGAAGGAAAGACATAATTCGTATTAACCTCTATAAGACTACTCTTGAATAAATTCACTCGAAGCCCTAAAACCAGCTCGAAACCTTTGAGAATTTCCATAATACTCCACAAACTCTCTAGAGTAAAGGAAGACACCAGAAGATTATCATCAACATACTTAAGATGAGACATTAACCGCCCTGATGAACCCAAAATAAAGGCCAGTCTTCTATGCCTGGTGATTTACCCACTAAGCCTCTCAGCCACTAGAAGGAAAAGAAAAAGAGCTAGAGGATCCCCTTGTTTCAACCCCTTTGAATGTTGATCTCTTGAGTATGACATCCATTTACCAACACCGCTAGATTACCAACAAAAACACAGGATCTAGTCCAAGATCCCCACTTCTCATTAAACCTGAACAAAATAGGCATGTAATATAGAAAGTTCAAACTAACTGAATCACATGCTTTCTCAAAGTCTACCTTAAGAATAAGACATTTGGCCAAGTCGATCACCATATTGATCACCACGACTCCATCAACCAACATTTCTCCTTAAGAAAAGATAATTGATTAGGAGATATAAGCATTTCGACCATAAATACGAGTCTAATGGATAACACTTTAGCGACCAGTTTGTACAAGGATCACACTAGAGAGATAGGACTAAAATCTCCCAAGTGAGAAGGAGAATTAACCTTGGGGATCAATGTAATAAAGTAGGATGCAAAACTACGAGGTAGAGAAGCAGAACAACGGAATTGATCAAACATGATCCCTAGGTCAACTCTAAGCATATTATAGAACCTTTTGAGAAAAGATCAATTAAAACCATCTGGCCTTGGGATTTTATTACGATCACATTGGGACACAACAAAATCAAGCTCCTATAGGCTAAAGAGAGACAACAAAGAATGAATGTCGTTTACCAAAAGAGAGTGGAAGGCAACACCATCCAGGAAAGGTCTTTCAAATTTTGGTTCTTTAAATATCCCAGTAAAATGATTCATAACCTCTTGTGTAATTTCGGATAACCCTTCAATCCAATCCTCTCCAACTTTTAAAGCTAAGACCGTGTTTCTTCCATTCCTACTCTTGATAGAGGCATGAAAGTAATCAGAGTTAGTATCACCTTCCATGAGCCATTTGATAAAGATATTTGGAACAATTGATAACCTTTAATCCTAAGTAGGGATCACAAGGTTGAGACTGCTCTAGGTCTAGAATCAATCTCTTTTGATAAGGGCCTAAGATCAGCTAAAGAATCCACATTGTTTACCTCGTCTTTGTGACTATCAATTTGGAAATGGAGATTCCTATAAATGTCTTTATTCCAAGATATCATAACCACTTTGAGAGCTCATAACTTCTCTGTCAATACAAAAGCTTTCCTCTTATTAATCTTGGTGTCATTCCAAAAAGAAACCACTAGCTCAAAAAGGCTACCATATGATAGCCAATGATTATTAAATATCAATGATTTAGGGCCCCACAAGTGATTAGAATACTTGATAATAATAGGAAAATATTTAGAGACATTCCTCAGAAGATCCAATAGAGAAACCTCGCTATAATCCTACATTGAGAGGCTCAACAAAAAAGTAATATTGGTCAAAAAACAAATGATGAAATGAAAAAAAATATTTGTTATTTGTTAAGTCTCAGATTCCAACCAAGAACTAAATTCTCCAAGAGTGTTGGAATCTATACTCCAAAAAACTTTCAACAACCTACTCGTAATGATTGCTAAATATATATAATACAAAGAAAAATTAGTTGCAAGTACGGTAATTTATGGTGGAAGGTTTGAGAAGGAAGAGGCAAGCAGGTGGTAGGGCAAAGAGACCATACAAGGAAATGAGAAAAGAGACAAATCTAAGAAAGATCCCAGATAACACAGATAGGGCAAGGATGCATCACCATCCAGATATCAGGATTACACCCTTTTGAACGCATTAGGATAACAGATATTACAAGAATGCATCAACACAAAACTATGAGAAGAACAAATTTTGCAACCGCTTTGAACACATCGAGATAATATATTTTGCAAAAATGCATCGACATATAATTATGAGAAGAACAGGTAGAAACACTAAATCATATCCTGGAATGTTTCGGGGTTGATAAATTAGTAATTTCGTTTCCACAAATGTAACAACCATAACATAGAAGAGTGTGTACAACAGATGGATGTCATTCAAGACTTAATCAAGAAAGGAAGGTTGTCTAGATTTTTCTCACCAAGCAAGAACATATCCAAATAAAAGAAACCTAAAGAGGAAAGCCCATGAAAGAGATGGATTTGAGTGGCCCAAATGGCTAAAAAGAGAATTAGTCTGACAATGAGGAAAATAATGAGTTCTCAGTTGCATACACTGTCACATGAGGAAAATTTAGTGAGTGAGAAAGATTACTTGTTCTAATGAATGTTACGGAAGAACCACTGTAGTCTTGGGAGGCACTCTCTATTAACGTTGGGGGAAAATCAAATGACATGAGATAAGCAGGGGATATGAGAGACCAATTAGAGAAGATCTCACCACAACAAACAACACTGACTATGATGGGAATGGTTTCAGGAGGCTTCCCTCATTCAAGAAGAGCCTCTTGTAACTCGACAAAAAAGAAATCTAGGAGAAATGATGTTGCAGGAGCATAAATCATAGAAAGAACCGTATAGTAAATGCCAACTACCAATATCATTTTACATCAAAGAGATGATTAGCAGAATGCCTAACTCCCATGTCACGTTGTTGATAAGAGTATTCATGGACAACTATAACATGCTAAGGGTTTTGATAGACTAAGGAAGCTCATGTGACATAATGTATGCCTATCTCTTGGAAAATTTACACTTCACTCGAGAAAGTCTTATTCCATACAAATGAAGTAACCTACAAGCGTTCAATGGGTCAACCAGAAGACCACGTGGATACGTCAATTTGATGGTTTCTCTTGGAAGAAAGGAAACTAGGAAAATAATGAAGACCCAATTTCTAGTAATCGACAATATAACTACATAATCAACCATCTCACATTGGCTACCCTAGGGCGTTTATTCTACGACCCACCTAAAGTAGAAAATACTAGGGGTGTTCGCGGTGCGGTTTGAGCGGTTTTGACGAAAAAATCATCCGAACCGCAAGAGAAAAAAATCGTACGGTTTGGTTTGGTTCAGTTGGCTTTTAAAAAAATCTGAACCAAACCAAACCAAACTAATGCGGTTTGGTTCGGTTCGGTTGGTTTGGTTTTTTACAAATATTTTACTGAGCCATACATACACATATAGATGATAACATAATTTTGTATTTAGACATTCATACACTATCAAATAAAAACAACACTCATCATATTTTGACAACAATTTTCCATTTAATATGTAAAACTTAAATTAGACAAAAGTGGAATATTAAACATAAAATAATAGCATAAAACAATATAAAAATTATTATAATGAAACAAAATAATAGAAGAGACGAGAGATTAGTGAAGGTGAAAAAGAAAAAAAAAGAGTTGAGAGATTAGAGAAGAAGATGTGCGTTAAAAACGAAACTGAAATACAGAACATTTACATAAAAATATGAAGGTGGAAAAGAAAGAATATAAGAGTATAGAGATTATAGAAGAAGAAAGAAGATGTATGTGGCAAAGAAGGTGCGATAATGTTATTAGAGATTTGAGAAGATCGGGACTCAAATTATATATGTAAGGATGAGAAAATTGTTCGTAATCATAAGGCTAAGGTATAATAGGTTTAAGTTTGGGTTGAATGTGAGTTAAGTAAAAGTTAGGTTGTAACATAATGCGGTTTGATTCGGTTTGGTTCAGTTTACAAAATACAAACCGCAAACCGAACCGTGCGATTTTGTTAAAAGATGACCCAAACTAATCTAAACCAAATGCGGTTTTTTGCGATTTCGGTTTGGTTTGGTTTGGTTTGCGGTTTTTTATTGGGTTGGTTTGGTTTTGAACACCCCTAAAAAGTACCATACTGACGAGGACATCGTTGCCATCGTAGATGTGGACTTGAGAGGTTTTCGATAATGCTTCTTGTCATCACTCTACCTTCATCCGGAAAGGACTGTCGCTTGAGACAGAGAATTACTATTGATCAAAGGCAAGGAAGATCCTAAAGAACTTAAGAACATATATAAAGTGAAAGCAACATTTATCTTATGTTTACAAGTACTTTAAATTAAACAATCATTCTCCTTTCTTTTTCGCTACTATGATGTTTTTGTCTTTAAGTTCTAAGCCACCCTTCATTGGAAAGGATGAACGAAGATAAAGTACAATGATATTTTAATAATGTTTCAGTAAATATATTATACGAGTCTAGAATACACTAAGATATAATGAAATAATGTTTTAATAAATATATAATATAAAGGTAGCATTAGAGGTGACAAAATAGATCTGATCCATCAAAGATGTCTGTTTTGTCTACATTTTTTCACAAGAGAAACTAATATTTTAAGTTTGCCCTCTATTATGTTAGCCTTATCCCTCTAAACTATGTTATTTTACAGCACATGCATTCACATAAATTTTTCATCTTTTAGAATTTAAGGGTGTAGTGTCTGTTGGGCTCCGCCCCACCCTTATTTTTGTAGGGTGAGCCAAATTTTTAGACTCACGCCCTTTTGCGGGACGACTAGATTACCCAAAAGTATCGTTGCTTAATTGGTAATCTCATTTATCTTGTCTTTATAGATGAATTCAGTATTAACCCTAAAATTTCTAATTATCTTAATGTATATGTATTTCTCCCTCCGCCTCACAATAAATATTATCTTTATCATTTTTATTTATCTTTTTTGTTTATTTAAAATACTATTGGATTTTAATTCATATACTACTCTACTCCATACTACTAATAAAAATATTTTAATTAAAAACAAAATTTTATTATTGAAATTAATATAATTAAAAAATTCGAAAAAGAGACCCACCAAAACAAAGAAAACCAAGTTTATTTTGGTAATGAAAAAAAACTTTATTTTGGTTATATAGCTGAGAATTAGGGTTTGTAAACGCGATCATCATCAAGAGCAGAGAGTAGCAGAATGGGTGGTTCTGTGCGAGACGTGAACTCAAAGGGAGAGTTGGATGAGTTGGTTAACAGTGGTTCTCCCGTCGTGCTTCACTTCTGGGCATCATGGTGTGAAGCTTCTAAACACATGGACCAACTCTTCTCTCACTTGGCCACTGATTTCCCTCACACCCATTTCTTAAGGGTTTGTATTCTTTTTCTTTCTTTTCCAATTACCCTCTTTTCTTACCCTATCACCATCTTTTGTTGCTTTTGTAATTTATCAATCAAAATCAATTTTTTTTGTAGGTCGAAGCTGAAGAACAGCCAGAGATATCCGAGGCTTATTCCGTCTCTGCTGTACCTTTCTTTGTCTTCTTCAAGGTATGCTTGCAAACTCTTTTGTTAGTCTGAGAAAGAATTCAGTATTAGTGTTGCTGGCATATCCTGATAGAAATGAAAACTTTGTTGTTGATTCTTAGGTAATTGATTTTTCCGGGTTTTGTAGGGTTTGCTTAATTTGTAAACTATTCGGTTCTGTGAACAATAGAATATAGTTTGTGCTAGTGTGTCTGTTGGTTTTTTATGGTTGAATTGAATTACATGTTGGGGTTAAGGCTTGAACTTCCCTCCTCACTTTGAATATGGTTCTTTACTTACCCATAGATATTTATAAGATTATAGATGTTTGTGTATGAGAGAGTTTCTGAATTTAAATGTATATAAGAAGCTATTATTTGGTTTGGGACATTATGAAGGAGGTACATGGTTGTATCCCTGCCACTAACATAACAAATTAACCGCTAACATTTTCCTCCAAAAGAAGAAGCTATTGTTTAAAAAACTCTTAGTTACTCTGAGATTTTTTTAAATATGTATTTGTCCATACGTACTTGTTCAGAACACTAGCACAAACTAGCGCAAAATATCTAAAAATAAAAAGGGAATAATGACAGGCCTATTATTCAATTGTTCAGTTTTTAGTCTTTACTCACTCTTAAGGCTTAGTACCTCATCTATTCAAAGATTGGACCTTTTTTATGTGAAATATGAGAGTACTCTGACTTACCTTCTCTTATCTCGCGGTGGCAATGATAAATAATTTTTTTTATAGAACTTGTTTATGTTAGCAAACAATAATAATGTATTGCTGCATTGCACTAATGAAACTTTCTCTGCATACAGTTCAGACACTTGTTTATAAACATTAATCAAATTGAATTTGCAACTTATCAAAGTTATTTGTCGTGTTTCTTAGTTTTTGCAGATTTTTAATCAAGACTTGGTTTTGATGTTATAATAATGATTATTGTTTAATTATTTTAGTGAGAGGTTATGTGAAACTAATTAAATTTTAGGGGAAAACCATGATGTTGTATATTTTATTGTTCTGCACCATTGCTGTGTTTTTTGCCCCGCCACCCACACACACACACACAAGTATCTTGTTCCTACCTATTAGGTTCATTTTACTTTTATTTCACTCATGAATCAACAAATGCCGTTCTGCTTAGTATTCAATTTGGTTGAACAGTAGCTTGTGCTAGTGTGTCTTGTTGGTTATGGTTGAATTAAATATTTAAATTGTCTAAAAACTAATTCCATGATCCTATCACTCACTACCTCATCTGTACAAAGATTGGATTTTTTTGATGTGAAGTATGAAAGTACTCCTACTTAGTACTTACATTCTCTTGTCGCGCTTTGAAATGATTTCTTTTGATAGAACTTGTTTATGTTACTTAACAAACGATAATCATGTATTACTGCATTGCACTAATGAAACTTTCTCTGCATACGTCAAGACAATTGAATATAAACAGTAAATGAAAATTATGAAATTGAATTTGCAACTTATCTAAATTATTTAATGTTTATCTTAGCGTTTGCTGATTTTTAATTAAGACTTGGTTTGGACATTATTATTTATTATAATGCAAATTTTGCCATGTATGCAGAAGATTTATCTCTGTTAGATTGCAATCATAATACTCCATTGTTTCAGACTTTCATATGGGATTAAAAAGTCAAGTTGTTATCTTTTTTGCTTGATTTTATCATTTGATTAGTAGTCATTATCTGTCAGGATGGCAAGAGCATTGACACATTGGAGGGAGCTGATCCGTCAAGTTTAGCCAACAAAGTTTCTAAAGTAGCAGGATCGATTCATCCCGGTGATGCTGCATCACCTGCTAGTCTTGGGTTGGCTGCTGGATCCGCTGTTCTTGAAACCGTGAAAGAATTAGCACAAGATAATTTCTCTTCGAAGGAGAAAAGTAAAGTTCAACCAGGCCTTAGTAGTCATCTGAAAAAGCGATTGCAGGATCTTGTTGACTCTCATCCTGTCTTGCTTTTCATGAAGGGAAGTCCTGAGGAGCCACAATGTGGATTTAGCAGAAAAGTTGTTGATATTCTGAAGGAAGAAAAGGTCAAGTTTGGAAGTTTTGACATCCTCTCAGATTCAGAGGTTCGTGAGGGCTTGAAGAAGTTTTCCAATTGGCCCACATTTCCTCAGCTTTACTGCAAAGGAGAATTTATTGGTGGGTGTGACATAGCAATTGCTATGCATGAAAGTGGGGAATTAAAGGATGTTTTCAAAGATCATGGTATTGATACCATTGATGAAGCAAATATAACAGATTCAGGAAACGCCAAGGGTGGCATTACTAAATCTACAGATTTAAGTACAGCACTAACCTCTCGGCTGGAAAGCCTGGTCAATTCAGGCTCAGTTGTGCTGTTTATGAAGGGAAAACCAGATGAACCTAAGTGCGGTTTCAGTAGGAAGGTAGTTGAAATTCTCCGACAAGAAAAAGTCCCCTTTGAGAGTTTTGACATTCTTACTGATGAAGAAGTCCGTCAAGGACTTAAGGTTTTCTCAAACTGGTCCAGTTATCCTCAACTTTACATCAAGGGTGAGCTTATTGGCGGATCAGACATTGTGTTGGAGATGCAAAAAAGCGGGGAACTTCAGAAAACCTTACACGAGAAAGGCATTCTTCCAAAAGAGACCATTGACGATCGATTGAAGAAATTGATTGCCTCTTCCCCTGTCGTGCTCTTCATGAAGGGTACCCCGGATGTTCCAAGATGTGGTTTTAGTTCCAAAGTTGTAAATGCCCTCCGAGAGGAGGGTGTGGAGTTTGGTCACTTTGATATATTGAGTGATGATGAGGTGAGACAAGGATTGAAGGTATTCTCAAACTGGCCTACTTTTCCTCAGCTTTACTACAAAAGTGAGCTGATAGGCGGTTGTGATATCATCATGGAGCTGCGAAATAATGGAGAGCTGAAGTCGACTTTATCTGAGTAAAGATAGTTTTTAATCCTTCGAATAACCGGGATTGTATCTTATAAGCCATTATAGGTGTGAGTATTGAACGGTCTGATGAACAATGCAAATTTTATCTTGGTGCCATGAGTTGTGTTTGTCTGACATTCATTATAATGTTTTACATGGTTACTCTATGTATGTACTATCTGATATGATATGAGGCTATTTTATTCATTGCCTGTTAACTTTTTCCCCATTTGCTTCTGTATTTCTGGCTAAACTAATGATTAAAAAATGCAGCTTCATCAAATCTAATACTGAGCTTGAATTCCTAATATTCATTGATCAGAGTGTATTTTCAAGATGTTGCATTTGGAAACAAAATTCATTGATATTCTATTGCCACTGTATACTAAACAGTGTTTAAAATAGATCTATGATTTTATTTTATTTTTAGTCAAATGCTTATTTATCCTTTTGAAAATTTAGGGTGCTGTTTACTACATTTTACATTGTTCTCACATCTTATGAAAATTTAAAATCTATTATACACTATTAGATTAGCTCTTTACTGTTGTCAATAATATGTTCGAATTCCATTATTCGAGTTAAACTTATCTGCATATTTTATATGGGGATAAACAACTCCGAGGTTTAATCTCCGGAATAATCCCATGACACTATTTACACCTTTAGATAATACCTCTAGTTCATTTTCCAACATTCCATTAAATTTAAAAAAGACGACATTATAGTAAATTTAATTAATGTTTCTACCAAAGTTAACGACACTTGATTGAATATTTTAATAATCATGAAAACTATTTTTGTTGCTTATAAATGTGTCTGAAAGGTATATGTTATGTTACGTAATAATTCTTTCATAAATCAATCCCACACAGATTCGTCCCTCATTAATAAGATCAAAATAGAAGAATGACTAGTTATATATGAATGTCAATATCAATCCCACAACAAACAATAATACAAAAAGTCAAAAATATTGGAATACAAAGTAAAACACAACTACCGCATATATCTAACGATATCCCTTCTCTATCTCTTGTATTGCAACACATGACGTGCCTCTGCTAAAATGACATGTAGAGTGGAAATCCGAGGAGTGTTTTCCTCAAACTCGTCCCTAGCTAGGGGTGGAAATAGGCCAGACCGATAACAGGGGCCTACAGGCTAGCCTATATAGGCTCAAGTCAGGCCACACATTATTTTTAATTAGAAAAGGCCTAGGCTTTTTTTATAAGCCTATTTAGTTAAAAAGGCTAGGCTTCAGGCTAAAAAAAGCCTTTTAAGCCTATCAAGCCGGCCTATTTAAATAAATCTAAATAGTTTTTATTATCATTATGTTATGTTTTGTACTTTGAATTAAAATACATTGTTATCTTGAAGTTGTGAAAATAAGATGAAAATACCTGATGAACATTGTTCTCATAAGTTTTTTTAGTTAGTTAGTTAGTCTATTTAAACATTATTTTAATTGCTTATTTACATATGTCTAAAACAAATAGGCTTTTGTGTAGGCTAACAGGCTAACTAGGCCTTCAAAAAGGCCAGACTCAGGCCTAGAAAATAAGCCTACTACAGGCTACAGGCCATACTTAGGCTTCAGTTTTTTTGACACGCAAGACTTAGACTTGCCAAGTCTAGCTCGGCCCATCCTATTTCCACCCCTACCTCTAGCCATGACTTCTTTCCCAATAGCCATAAATACAATATCATATCAGCAAAACATAAACGACATGGTTCACCCTTGCTTATTTCTCTTTTAAGATATTCTAATGAGCTGGTTTCGGAAATCTCCTTCTGCATATGGTGTCATATAAGGATGTGACACTTTATAAAACTATTGGGTATAGATGTACACCGTACTCCATGATAGAGAAGTTGATACACAAAGTACATCCTCTGGGACATCAACATCCTTGTGGAGGAGAATGGCAAGATCAACAACGTTGGAATCTTTAGGTATACCCTGCATATATCGAATTGACGCAACATTCACTCAACTAGATGAGGGTACATAAGTCGAGACCCATAAGTCATCCATCCATAATACACTGATATCACCTCCAAGGGTCATGCCTCACAGTGATCGGCATACAAAATAAAACAAATATCATTTGGCATGATGCAGTCAAGAGCAACCCAGAATAGTCTGGTCGTCTGATTTTCTCTGAGTAGGATCATCGAGCACACACATGGAAAATTCTCAAAGTAGTCTTCGATATATGTATAGTCAGTGTGACACAGAAAATTCTGGTGGATCCATACTTGAAAATAGTTCAGATGAAATATTAGTAACTGTGTAGCACACGTATTATGAAATTAATATGAATAAGGGAGAAAAGAATTATCGTAAATAAATCGTTCTTTCATGTCAACTATCTTGTCTTCCATAAACAACAATAAACTAATTTAGAGTAGAGTTATGCTAAAAAAAAGACAATAACCCATGGTTAATATAACTACATCTAGTCCTGCATAAATCCTGCAACCCAGATAGCAGCAAGACATCCTAAAATCAAGGTTCATCAGGTTGTGCTAGCCTTGCAACCTTTCTATTGTGATAGATATATTTTAACGTAAACTAAGGGTCTGGATTTCAATATCCAAACTGTACTAAACCATCATAAACTAAATAGAGAAACAAAGCACAAATCCTAAACTCCAATATGAAAAATGGAGAAACCATACAATTTAGAACAAACAAAGCATAAACTTCAAGCTTTAATGTATCATATTTATAAACTATTTAGGTAATGCATGCATATTAAATAAAAAAAGAATGAATAATTTATTAATGCAATGGAGTAGAACTTTCAGAGACATGTTAAACTTCAATGCAATGAAGTATAAGTTTTAAGAATACTTGAAAAATGATGGAACAATCTCTAAAAATGCAAAATGAGTAAAAGTTATGGTTTTGCTTTGTTTGCAAAAATGAAAATGGGAAGGGAGAGGAAAATGCGTGTTATACTTAAAAAGACGCGTCTAAATCCTAATCTCCATGATAAATTCGGAGAAATTTTAGAATTATTTTTAAAACTTTGTTAGAGTGTAAGAATAACTATTGAATTTTCTCAAATCCTATTGGTCGAGCCCATTTTAAATTAAGAACCCCTATTCAGATTTGATTACTAAACCAAAAAATGTTAAATATGCCTGCATTAATTATTCAATGATAACAGACACATTTTTTCTTCTATACTTTCATAAATAAGTAATCAATTAACATAATCTCCTAACTTTATTTTGTTGGCTATCCATACATTGAGAAAGACACTCCAACAACTTCATTTCAAGTGCCTTACATTCAGCTATTTGCATTTCCAACTCTAATCTCTCCTTCTTTAGATTCTTGTTCTCCTCCATAAGTATTTCATGATTATCATTATTTTCTTCCACTGATGAATTATTAGTCATTGCATTTTCCTCTGAACAAGATTTAAGGTACGAAGGAAACACACTTGGCTCACACTTTTTCCTACTGATTTCAACCAACATGTGCTTGCAACCCTTTTGGAATTTCTCATGCTGAAATTCCCATCTTTTAGATGATATTTTCCTAAACCCCTGTTGAAGTAATTAATTAGTGAAAGATTACGTAAAACTGAAGCATCACAATTTGAAATATTAAAATATCAACCCATGTATATAAATATATACCTAATGACTTATTTTTATGTACTTCATAATTATTTTTAAAAGGAAGTTAAATAACAGTCAAAGACAATATTGTTGAAAATTTTGTATAACAACCAAGATTGATTTTCTTTTCAATTTAAGTGTGCTCTCACTAACGTTAATACAGCATGTGTGTACGTCGATTTTGACTTTGGGTTAAAATAACTTAAGTATATTTGACCATATGTATTATACATTTAACATTTGTGTTACTAACTTGACCAAATTCTTAATTATGTGCACGTGGGTTGATTTGTTTTGGTTAATAGTAATCTATGTTTTTTAGTTCAACTCATAGAAATCAATATCGATAGGTTGGATGTGATTATTAAAGTCTAAATTCTGATATGCACGATTATTTGTGCGTGTTTCTAGTTATTATCACTTCTTCCTCTATCAAGAAAAATATCTTCAGCATATAGAAACTAATATTATTAGGTTGAACACTATCATCATGATTTAAATTATTATAACATTGATGATGTCTATGACCGAACGAATTGCGAATCATCAAATCAGTGAGATCAAACTATCAAGGAAGCTAGGGAGGAAGAAAAAACATAGAGAAACAAAAAAAAACCAGTATAATACTAAAATACCTTTGATCAATATATATATATATATATATATATAATATATATATCAACATTTTTTTTGAAGGAATAATAAGAAAACAAGGACTAATATTTTTTTTAGGAAATCTATATATAGTTAACCTTCAAATGAGTTGAAGAAAGGAAATCAATTATCCTAAACATTTTATTATGAAGAATAGGTAGCACTTACATAAGTATTCAATTGTCGAATAAAGCTAGAGAAATTGTTGTGTTTGAAATATCTAGGCAAGATAAGCTCTGAGAATTCAGCTGGAGACCAAACAACAAAACCATTTCCTTCTTCATTCCATGACACTATTTTCATCCCATCTTCAACTTCACTACCTTCTTCCAATAATTCATAAGTCTTCATCAAAAATGGTGGAGGACACTTTAATGATGATGTCTTCTTAAGGGACATGAAACCATCTTTATCATCACAAGATAAATTGCTTATTGAATCACCAAAGTTTATCTCCATCATGTTTTCACACATCTTTTTACGTGTTGCCAAAACAAGTTATATTATACACAAACGTGCTTATATATATAAGCACTTTACTTGTAGCACTAGGTATAGATAGGAAGCTACTAGTACCGTGGAAGGTTGGATATTATTTCCTTTTATTTTAATTTTCTTCCACTTTCTTCAACTTTCACGTGAGAAATATTAATATTTAAATGCTAACACATTCTAGCAATCTATTTTGTTTCTATATGGTAAATTTGAGAAAATGACATCATAATCTCTAGCATACTCTAGCATTTTTTATGTGAATTTCATTAATTTTATTATATTTTTATGTTATCTTTTTATTTTATAGATTGGTCAAAGTTAGGAAGTTTTATTGATGAGATTATTAGTATGTGATAGTGATACCTAATGCACGTGGATTCTTGTTTTTCCTATTAAATTTAAATAAAATATGTAACTTTTTGGAGGCTAGAACCAATTAGAAAAAGGAGCCAAAATACAATGCACATAAACAAAATATTATTCAAAAGTTTGATACTGTAAATTAAGACCGGTCACACGAATTAGTTAAATATACATTTATTAAAACAGAATTGAAAGAGAAAGAGGTATACATTTCAAACTTGCTATAGTAATAACTAGCAGGATACCCGTGCATTCGCACGGGTACTGGTATGGTACGCGCATTTGTTTTTAATATATAATAAAAATGAAATGAAAGAAAAATTAAATTGTTAAATCAAAAAATTTTATTTATTGTTTATTTATTTAGAAGATAAAATATAAATGATATCAATATTTGGATCAGTTGTTTCATTTTTCCCGTTTTATATAATTTCTACGATATAAGAAAAAAAACAATAAAATTTTATTGACTCACTACATGTTTAGAGCAGCGGTTTCATTTTTCAGTAATAAAGTTGAATTAGTAAATTATTCTTTTTTATTGAGGTGACATAAGAGAGAGTTGGTATTCAATGTCAGAAAAAAGTGGAAAAAAATGAATATAGCATTAAATATTATATCACTACTTTCAAATATTTTGATATTCAATGTCAAAAATATTTGTATCAACAATAATTTTTTCCAATTTATAAAAATATTTTTTCCCGTTTATAAAAATATTGTATTAACAATACACTTTTTCATTTGTATTCGTATCAACAATATATTGTTTTTCATTTAAAAAATATTTATATTAACAATAGACTTTTTTTCGATTGTAAAAATATTTATATCAACAATACGCTTTTTTCCGTGTTAATAAATATTTGTTCAATAATACACATTTTCCGTTTATAAAAATATTTATATCAACAATACACCTTTTATCATTTATAAAAATAATTGTACCAATAGTAAACTGTTTCCCGTTTATAAAAATTGGTCGGACTCGTGCATTGTTTTTACAAATAACAATTGTTGTTTATAGAATTTACATGAATGGGAACAAAATTAATACTTGAAGTCATAGATTGTTTTCCCGTATTTTGACATCATTTATAAAAATATTTGAATCAGTAGTACATTATTTTCCCATATGTAATTTTGACATCATTTATAAAAATATTTGAATTAGTAGTGTATTTTTTCCCATATATAAAAATAATACCGAAATATTAGTGAAATATTAGACATTATATCTTTCGTTTTGTCTAGATCAATTGCCAAAATGTCAAATACGAAAGCTACTCTATTATGAGAACAGGATAGAAAGGCAGTACATGATCTCTGCAATAGTAAATTGTCAAAGAGTATTGAAAAAGTAAACATGTACTTTAATATTAAACAAATAAGTTATTCTCGAAAAAAATGTAATTGACATTAGTCATTAATTAAAATATGTAGTTTTACTAATAATTCCACAAGTCAAATCAACCCAATAAATGCTATGAACTCCCTCCACTTGTTATAGTTTTTTGCTGTAATAACAATGGTTTATATTATTTTAGTCATAGGTCGAATACAAATAATAAAATGAGTTTTTTAAAAAATATATTTGAGTATCAAGATGTACATGAGGACAAATAGTTGCAGATAACAGATGCGTAAAATGGATAACAGCACCCTGCTGTGTACAGAAAGAGAAAATCAGCTTTATGAATAATACTATACAATTCTACATATCTTCGAAAAAAGCAAAAATATTGACACATGACTTGAAACATCCCATATTACTCTTTCATGTTACTTAAAAAAAACACTAATTAAATCATTCCAAAATACACTGCAGTTAAAGACAAATGAGAAAAGTTGATAAATAACAGAAGCATGTAGAGCAAACTAATCTAATTCTACAGAATCTTCATTGCCTACCCTCCAATACTCTTGCAAGTAGGGTAGCCACTAATACATGCTTGTCAGCAATCTCCACTCTATGGTAAACCCTCCAATAAAAATCAAAGTTAATGCAATTCCTGCTAACAAATAAGAAAATGGGAATATTGGCTATCAAAAAAATGGGAACATACAAAATTGGGTAGAAAGTAGAAACTGAACATTACATTACACATAGATAGCATGTTAGATCCATCTCGAATGTCTGTTGTTGGCCTATTATCCGTTGCCATTGATTGACAATTTTGGACATGTAAGTAAACATTCCCTTATATGTCACATTATCCAATTCTTTCTCTAATTATTAGAACTCATAAAACAACTGTTTGCAGGCCAATTAGTGTATCAACCATTAATTAACATGCATAAGAATGAAACCCGAGGACCTTCATGTGAGAAAACAAAGAAGAAAGTCATAATTAAATGGTAGAAGAATTAAAAGGAACAACTCAATATTTTCAACCAACAGAGATCTCCCAGGCAATAATAATATTGGTACAAGTCGTAGACTTCATCTTATAATTCTGCAACGATAAAACTTATTAAGGATTGTAAACTTACAACGATGAGCTTTCCTGCATTTTCTGGTGTTTTCCCAAATTTTATAGCAGATGCACCTGATTAAATTCCCATCTGTAGAAGATATTCATAAAATCATAGTATTTGCAGTTCAGTAATTGCAGAACCAAATAACAACATGAAAACTCAGATCTATATCTATATGAATGACTAAATGTAAAATTATGTCTTGTTTGTTGGGTACCATATCAACACATCTAGATCTTCAAGAATCATAGAATCCAATCCACTTGATAATTGATTAAGATTGTTTGTGGACCATTTGAGGGTGACTGAACCTGTGAAGATGGACCAAAGAGCTATAAGGACAATTACTGTCAAGGCACATAACATGTAGTATCTCTTGCCAGCAGGATCTAAGACAAAAGGAGTAAACATTCAACACAAATCAGAAAATGTTAATTAGGAAAACAAATCTAGGAGTGTACATTAGAAACCTGCATACCTTCTTGACAATCAACACATTTCGAAAACATGTAAGTCATCCAGCAAGACTCCTGCAATTTCTGTACTATGTGCCTGAAAATCACATATCACCCTCTTGGGAGTAAAAACCAACTATTCTACAAACTATAGTGTTGCGTCAAAATTTGAGTTCATGAAAAAAACAACTATATAAATTATTAAAAAAATCACATATCACCCTCTCGAGATAATGCGATTCAAGGATGCTATCACAGGAAGACCAACACCAACCTTTAAAAACATCACAGTCATATTCAGACCATTCAAATCATATTTTTCATTTTGCTATCAACAAAAGTTCAAGAAATTGGTTAAAAAACAATGATAGGAGAATTCTGCGTCAATATTTATGCTCCTTAGCAATGTCAACTGCATCAAAAATTCTACTCCAATTAGTATCCAAAGTGAATCTAATCACATAACAATGTAAGGAACAAAACTTATCATAAAAAATTCAGTATTATCTCTTTGATCTATATATGTAACTATTAGGAAAAAAATGATACCCTGTGTCAACTATCTGATGGTTGGGCCTGTAATTGCATAAACGTTAGGCCTGATGGTTGGAACATGTACCAGAAACACAAAATGACAAAACAATGATTCAATAAAACAAAATCGAAAGGGTCAAGAAAAATCTTAACAAATCAGTACTTGGATAGGCCGCGTCGTCACTGCCATTGCATCCATGTTCTTAAGAAATCCTGTTTCAATGGATATAGAAATTAATCAAGTAGAATAGTATGCTGCAAATAAATTCAATGGATCACTATGGTGCTATTTGAACTCACCAGTTTATGGCATTTCACAGTAGCATATGTAATCTGCTCAAACCTTTCAGTTGGCAGTCCTGCAAGGTGACCATACATTTTTGCTAGTTAAGAATCACATGGATAGAACTTAGAAGATACAATTCACATGAAACATATAATTTTTGCTATTTAATTTGTCTCTGTATAAAAAAGTGAGATTCAAAAATATTATGATGAAGTAAAATTCTAGAAATGAGAAAATCCAGCGCCACACAAAGTTAAACATGGATTACCCGAGAGTTCTTCGATCAGAACAGCAGTGTGGATCTCATCCACATAATCTGATTGCTTGCACAATTCTGAATTCGTGAACTTTCTCTTAGCCAGATGAAGCCAAACGATTACTATTCTCCATGGTTCCAAGCAATCCCCATCACAGGAAACAGATGACCCTGCTTCATATAAATTAGTGTCATTTTCTATTTCATTGTAACAACGGTACCTTTACCTTCAATGGAGGTATGACCGATCTATAAGTTGTTTACCCGTATGTTTTGGCTTTGTAAGATCATAGAAATAGACGTTTGAGTCCTCATTTTCGGCAACTGCATATGACCTTTTACAGAGTATATACATCACTGCGTATAAGTAAACAAAATGAGATAAAATTGTGGCCAAGTTATCATCTCCAATAGCTCTTCCATAGTTCCGTATCCCCCTAATCACGACGAAAGAATGTAAGGTATGAGAAAGAGGGTAACAAACAGACTGACAAAATAAAAGAACATTTTTGTTTAGTAGCATTCACATATAATAAGACACATTCATTAATCACTTCTAAAACAATTTCAGAGTAATTCATGTAACTAACTACCAGGGGGTGCAATAAAAGCTTCATCTTCTTGGCCACTGGATTCCAGAACTGACCTTTGAATGTAATTCCATATGTCAAATTCCAGATCTGCACCGAATTTGGACTAACAGATGCCAATACAAATGATTTAATTACAAAATCAACAGAATTTTTTTGAAGTGAGAAACATCTTGATAGCGATATAAAGCAACTCAATCAATTACTTGGAGTGAGTAAATTTGTCTATAAGTTTGGACGTTACAAATAGACACCATTTTATCAGAAGCGACTGCAAATAATTGTCCTTATCACGGCTGAAATCTCTCTTTTTTGCTACCTCCCTGAAACAACTGATGGTGATGAATATCAGTTCTAAAACTTTGAAGAAGAGCGCATTCCAAAGACTCTGTTGATAAGAGTCTTGAATCTAAGAGTTAAAAAAAACAAAACAAAGTAGAATTTAAACTAAATTCGTTTTATACTTATTCAGAACATCAATCATAGTAAAATAGAGAAAAATAAACTTTTATGCCAACCATCTTATATAAAACGTATAAATGAATGAACAAACTTGACGAAATGTCATCCTAAATATCCAGAACCCTAAAGAAAACCAAAGCAAATACCAACAGCATATGAAACCCTAAAATTGAAGTTAAAACCCTAAAGTTGAAGTTAAAACCCAAAAACAATAAACAAACCTCTTTATCAAGCAAAATCATTTCAAAGTATAAGCAAAGAAGGAAATCCTAAAATTAGAATAAAAGAAAACAAGTCCTTAAAAACTTTGAAGATCTCCTAAACAAAGAAGGATAAATAGCACAAATCTTGATTTGTAGATTTTTGTAAATCCTCCCAAAACCCGGTGTCTTTGTTGAAGAAAAGGAGGAGAGAGAAAAGAAGAAGAATAAGAGTGAGGCATTTTGGAGAGAGAGAAGAAAGAAACAGGAAGAGAGATACAACAAAAGAGAGAAGAAATCAAAAGAGGAAGAGAGAGGTAGCGGAAGAGAGAACGTGAATTTGCATCTTTAGAAAACCATTCAGGAAAAAAATGCAGGAAAAAAAACAAAAAAGATGAACAAAAGTAGTAGTAAACAAAAATCACAGAAAGAAGAACTTACATCTTTGTCAACGACAACCAACTCAAAATGTTCCTTGTTCTTATTGACAACGATCCATTTGTGATGGATAAGAACGACCACTTTCCAAAGCTCCTTTGTATCGTTAATGTTCTTCACCAACTCAAAAGGTCTAGCCATTAAAAGCCAGAAAACCAGATAATAGGATTGAGAAGTGAAGAAAACGAAGATGTGAAAAATGAAGAAAAAGTTTGGTGGTTGTTAGGGTTGTTCCGGACAGGAAATCTATATGTGAAAAGTGAATAAAGAGAAGAGGAAAGAAAGAAAGAGAAGAGGAAAGAAAGATTACAATATGCAAACAGTGTGTTCATTGGGAACAACATCACTGAGTAGCTTTTCAGCAGAGTCACCTTTTCTGCATTTTAGAGTTCAAATGCAACTGAGTAGTAGAAGAATAATATTATAAAAATGCTGCAGCGAAGGAATAGGCTAAAAGATAATCAAAATGCAACTAAAATGGGCTAATGGGCTGACAAATAGTAACTTTGGACCACAATTAACCCCATAAATGAGATTTGTCACCCAATTAAGCAAGGGTAATGCTGTATTAACCAGCACATATTCCCTTCTTATATTATAGATATTATACATGTAGGAGAAATATTCTTACGACATTAGTATTTATTAAATGGTATAATTGAAAAGGTAAAATCTTCTTACGACATTAGTATTTATTAAATGGTATAATTTATTAAATGGTATAATTGAAAGATTATAAATAAAATTATATTAGTAATCTAAAGTGACAAAAACAAATAATTTTTTTAAATATCACAATTATTTTGAGACGGAGGGAGTAGTTATTTTATGTTGTTAAGAGTCTTAATATTTGATAATATATAATTTGAACGTGTGTTTATAACTAGAAATAATCCGTATCCTACAAATTAATTTTGTAGAATTAAATTAAGTTCAATCACATTTCTTAATTTTAATATATATTTTATTATTTTTCTTTATTATTCATAATCTTTATTATTTTTCTTTCGGATCTAAATAATTACAATAACAAACAGTTTGCAAATTAAATTGAAGTAATAAGTTTTTTTTTCAAATACATAACAGACTTTAAATAATGTAAGATTGATATGAGTTTAAAATTATTCAAAACATAATCTCTAAACTTGTCTCTAAGTGGATAAAAGGAAGAAAATATTGCACTTGGTGGTTAATTAAACATTTTTACCCAAAAATTATGTTGAAATTTTTTCATTCTTCAATAAGTTGAAGATTTTATGTGTCGGAATTTTATGTTCTTCGTTGACTTGAAAATTTAAAGAGAAGAAGATGAATGTTTAAAACTAATAATTTGTATTTTTGTAAAATAATTATAAAGATAAAAATGAGAGATGTTTGATAGAGAGGGAAAATTTTATTTATTTTTTGAAAAAGAAAAAGAGAAAATTTACCTTACTTTATTGTTTTTTTATCAGTATTGGTTGATAGTGAAAAAAGTTATTAAATTTATTTTTTTTCTTTTTTTATTGATGTTGATTAATAATGAAAAAAATTATTGATTGATTAAAAAGAAAAAAAATTATATTATACTCAATAATATTAATTAAAAAGAGATTGTATAATATTATAATATTTTTATATAATATTCAAATCATATTATTTTAAGAGAAAAGGGGTGATGCACTGACAGTGTAAAATATTTTTACACTGTCAATCAATCATCACCCATGTATCTAATTAAACCATTTTTTTATTAAAAAAAAACTTAATGACATGGCACATTTATGATTTTCTATTGGATGATAGTGTAAAATTATTTTATACTGTCAGTGCACTACCTTTTAACTCTTATTTTAAAATGAGTTGTTAACTTGTCAAAATAATTGTGAACTAAAATTGTATTACTGGTGTCTGGTGATACTAAATACCACATATAAATCATTTTTGAAAAATATATTTTCATTCAAATCTAAAAATGTTAGGTTCAAAGAACATTGTCTTCTTAAAGTCAACAATCCTTCTTAAGTGTTTGTAAATTGTAACTCAATAAGATAACGAAATCCACTAAAATTAGGTGGCAACCTTGATTTGACTACTCTAGAACTAAAATAACAAATATATCCGAATTTTGATCATTCAATTTTTTTATTATTAGTTTTGGCTTTAAATTTACTACTAAGCCTTTACATTTACTTATTTATGATTAAAGTCGTTTTATTTCTAAATTTAATTTTATTTTCAAGAGTTTAATCTTGAATTTGATTTAATATACGAGTTTATAAAGAAATAGAAGGTAAGTAGATAACAAACTCTATGACATTTGTTTGTTTGATTTGAAAAAATTAAAGGGGTTGTAAGTTGTGACTATCATGGTGATGGTTCAAGAGGAACAACTGCAATATGTCTTTGGATTCTTCATGATTTCTTCTCCACTTTATAGTGTGTGCGAGAAAGTTAGTGTGGTTGAATATCTTGTTAGAAGGTATCTAGAATGGTCGGGGTCGGTTATGACTTTTTAGAAGCACATGACGATAATAATAATGAACCCTAACAAAAAACAGAGCAATAAATCAAAATCATGATCGACTTATACAATTCTTTTTCATAATTTTTTCGTACATTTGTTTAATTACCTAATTTTTATCATATCTGAGAGATAATAGATCAATCATATGTGTCGGTTTGCACGGATAAAAAAATATAACTTTTTTAAATTTTTATTTTAAAAGATTCTTGAAACTTTGAATATTCTAAAGTTTCCATTGTACTAACATGTACAAATATTGGTACATTTAATAATTTAATAATGCTCGACCCCGAGCCTGCTTTATCTTGTGGCTTGCCTGCCATAGAATACTAGCCACCAAAGACCGACTGCTCAGGTTTGGAATGATCGACAACATGGAATGTTGTTTCTGTTCTGGAATTGAATCAATAAAACATCTATTCTTTGAATGTGTCACTACAAGAAAAATCTGGAAGGAAGTTTTGGACTGGATTCAAATCCATCACATCCCTGGAGATTGGCATACCGAAATGAATTGGATAACACAACATACAAAAGGCAAAAGTGCAAAGGCTACTGTCCTCAAAATGGCGGTCACGGAAACTATTTATGAACTATGGAATATGAGGAATAACAAAAATTTTGGTAAAAATGTGGATAACACGATTATAGGAAGGAAAATTATAGACACACTTGTTTATAGGGGGTGGAATAATAAGAAGATTAGAAAGTATATTTCCATTCTAATGATAGAATGATGTTAGTTTTGCCACTTTAATAGGCTTGTCTTCTCTTAGTCTTGTTGAATTGTTAGTTGCTGGATCCTAATAGGATCGCTTGTATTGTCGGTTTTTTTGAATTAATCAAAAGTTCTCAAATTCAAAAAAAAAAACATGTACAAATATTTTTAGTGCAAAACATATATTAATATTTGTTTTTTTTTAGTATATATCTTTTAAAAGAATATTTGAAATTTTACTATAGTTATATATAGTAGCATAAATAAACTAAAGTAGTAATAAAATATTATAAATATTATATATATATATATATATATATATATATATATATATATATATATATATATATATATATATATATATATATATATATATATATATATATATATATATATATATTTTAGAGAAAAGGGGTGATGCACTGACAGTGTAAAATATTTTTACACTGTCAACCAATCACCACCATGTATCCAATTAAATCACTCTTTTAATTAAAAAATAATTTAATGACATGGCTAATTGATATCTTTCTATTGGATGACAGTGTAAAACTATTTTACACTGTCAGTGCACTACCTTTTAACTCTATATTTTAATATATATCTTTAAAAGAATACTTGGAATTTTATATAGTAGCATAAATAAAATAGAAATAATAATAAAAATATTATAAATGTTAAGTTAAGAGTTTTGAAACAGTGGATAAGGTAAAACACGTTAATTTCAATAAATTGATTGCTTGAAACAATTAATTGAAAAAAAAATGGTGACTGGATCCAAACTCACTTTCTTAGAGTAGCTAAACAGATTATTTTTCGCTCAGCTATAATGAATCAATGATTAATACTTTGACTACATATCCTTAACAAATTTTATAGCCCATATATAATTTTAGACCCCTAAAATTTTGAGGTCCTGGACTGACTCAGAGCCGATCTTGAGAATCGTTCTCATAGATGAAATGATTCTCTTAGAACTCGTAAATATTAGTCGTTTTAACTGCACTACTACCTTGCCTCAAGTTAAGATTATGGGTTTCATTTTCACGCTGAAAAAAACACCAACTTCTAGACTCAAAGGGGTTGACTAGGGATTAACTCCTTATATCTTCGATGTTTCGAAAGTAAAATAATGTCTTACATCGTCAACAGGTTTTATTCGAAAACATACTGTTGCAATATGGATGTTTTGCTTCTCACCATTCTCCCTCCAATTTTGCTTCAACAAAAGCTAATAAAGAAAATGAAGTGGAGAAGTATTTATATTAATTTTTTATGTTTATGTGATAAAAGGAAGTAAAAACGAGTGAACATGATATAATTGATTCAAAATATGTAAAGCTCATTTCATTAAAATTATAATTTAAGAATAATAAAATTCAAATGCAAAACAACACATTACAAATAAGAAAATTTGCAAAAATGAAATGATAATGGCCTAGTGACTACCAGAATGAGTTTTATTTCATGTCCAATCCACTAACTTTAGGAGTGCTTCCGATACTGGCTTCATACACCGTGTCGTGGCGCAAGGTTATTTTCGACATTTGACCCTCCCTCTTTAAAATCATCACCTTTTGGTTGATCAAATCTTGCACTTTAGCCTTGAGTGCCATGCAAGTATCCAAGCAATGCTCTACCGCCCCTTCATGGTACTCACATGTGGCATTTGGGTTGTACAATGACGGGTATGATGATGTCAAAGGATCAAAAGGTTAAGGAGTCACCAATTAATTCTGAAGCATATGCGGGTAGAGCTTACTATACTGAATAAGAGTTGGATCAAAAAGAGCTCTCTGCCTCCTGTTCTAATTCGGACTCCAATGACCTTGGTTATAGACAAAAGGTTGGAATGAGTTTTTTGTTTTTGTGAAAAAATGTATATACATTGTTGGAAATTATAAAATAATAATTTCCATAGTGTGTTCTAATGTGATAAAAAATGGGAATAGATTTTTGGTTGTTGCATAAATTTATTTTTTGAATTCAAATTTACAACATTTCATGAAGGGGTGCCTTGTGTCATTATAGATGAACCATTGCAATATATGGTGAAAAGGTGTTGTTTCATCAAGAGTTGCAAACTTATGAAACAACACATGCATGGCCTATAAATACACATTTATGAATCCAAAATGAAATACACAAAAAATCCTTCTCCTCTAATATATTTTCCAGACAGCTTCCTTGCATTCGAGTTTCTTCACCGGTCTTGTGCAGACTCGAGTAAGGCTGAATTATCCTGGGTATTCAGGTCATTCCAACTCTAAGACAATCGAGAGTGTGCTTGAAATACTTATAAGGAAAGTGATTTCGTTCACGATTCAGCCTGGATCCATTCGATCTCACCGATATTTCTAACAATCTTATAAGTATTTGTATTGCAAATAATGGCATCCGAGGCTTTTGTATCAGAATCAAGAACAAAATCGTCACTATGAATCCGGGTATGCTTTATTGTTTCTCATAGAAATTTAAATAATTATGAAAATAATATTATGAAGTTTTTAAAGATATTTTCTAATAATTGATATAGAACGGATGTTAAGATTTTCTATAATTCTTAATAAATATTATTCTGGAAATCTATAAAGTTCTGTAAGAATGGTTTGTAATCTCCCTACTAAGCATATTTATGATGAAAACCACGAATAAATATTATCTTCACGACATATTCATGCTGGTATTTATCATGTAAGCATAGCATTTAAATATATATGAATATAATGCAATCATGAGAATGTAAACGTGAATGAATATCTCAGTCACCATAGTTACATATCCATAATTATTTTTTCGACAAGTTGTTATGGTTGTATTGTAACGGTTGGATCCTAGTGGTTGTAGAAAAGTACAATTACGATTCGAAGTGAAAAAAAAAAAACACAACGATTGAGTTAAAGTGAACAAATTTAATTTGTTTTTGATATTATATATTTAGTAAATAGAATGACAGGTTCAAAAACTCAATTATTTAGTTTATGAACTCTTATATAAATTTGTTTTGTTTTAATTCTAATTAATCAAATCATGTCAATGGTATTTCTCCACATGACAGATGAAAATGCATAGCCTCAAATATCAATTATTTATAGTGTGTGGTGTGTAAGTTATTATAAATAAGAAAAATGAAGAGATATAAACTTTCATTATCTAGTGCAGAATTTAATACAAAAGAGTACACAATTAAATTCATATAATTTTAAATTATGATTGTTTGTGATTAATTTCTGGCTACAATTTTGATAGAGAAATGTACTAATATTTCTTTACGAGGCTTATTATGATAAGGCATATAAAGATCATCCGAAAATGGATAATGACTTATATAAATTTTTGAATTTTGAGAATCTTATCGCGGAGGATAAGGAATTTGAGATTCACACAAATAAGGAACCTTGTGAGGAGGCTTCTCCAAGGGTTGTTGAAAACGAAAATCTAAAGTTTGTTAATGATTGTTGAAAAACAAATCGAACTTAAAATAAGCAGAAAGTTTGAAAGGGTAAGGATCTAGGACCGAACAAAAATTGATTGTTGACATATTTCTTTTATCTAGTAGAAGAAAATATTGAGAAATTTGTTCGTAATATTCCTATTACTCTTCAAGTGAAAGATGATCCTAAGAATTACAATGAAGAAGTAACTTCAATGTACTTCTCTTGGAAGGATGATATCCAAGACGAAATGGATTCAACAATGTCAAACCATATTTGAGAACTTGTCGATCTACTTAAAAGATCAAGATCCATTGAATGCAAATGGATGTTTAGAAGAAAGTATCATAGTGATGGTACATTAAACATCTACAAGGATTGATTAGTAACCAAGGGTTTTAGACAAAAGAAAGATGTTGATTATTTTGACACATATGCACTAGAAGCAAGCATAATGAAAATTATAGTTTTGTTTGCATTAGCTTCATCAAATAAATGTCAAAGGACATTTCTAAATAGAAATCTCAATGAGGAGATTTATATGGAGCAATCAGAATGTTATATAGTTCCTACTGATGAACAAAAAGGTGTATAAGCTTGTTAAATCCTTGTATGGACTAAAATAAGCACCGAAACAATGACATTAAAAGTTTGACTTTGTCATTGTAAGATTCTCCGATTAAGGAAGAACCACACAAGTTAGGGGGAATTTTAAATATCATCAAAACAAGAATTCAAAGAGTTTGTCATCATCAAAAAGGGGGAGATTGTGAAGAATACATCTTATATTTAGTTTTGATGAAGACAAAGGTTATCAAAGAAGAAAAGGATCAAAAGTGTCATGCATATCAATGATGTAGTTGATCAAGAAGGTTGAACATAGAGAAGTTCAAGAGAAGATTTGAGAGAAGTGAACATAACTAAGGTACTCATTGCAATTCATACTATTTATTTTAAATTGTTCATAATTTTATCTCTCACTTCATCTAAAAACCTTCTTGCATCATCATGCATGATTATCTAAAAACCTTCTTCATCTAATTCTTGGGATAAGTGTTTGTACACAAAGTTGAGTAAGACTATTGTGATATTCCTTTGTCTCTATGTTGATTACATGTTGATCATTAGCAATGAGATGAATTGAATCTTAGAAACAAAGAGGTTTCTAGCTTCCACATTCAAGATGAAAAATCTTGAAATAGTGGACACTCCTTTCGATCAAAGTAAAGCGAAAGAGTGGGGGTTTAAAACATAGTCAAATATACTATATTGAGAAAACTTCCACATTCAAGATGAAAGATCTTGGACTAGTTGACACTTTTTTGGGGATCAACGTAATGCGAAAATAGTGGGGGTTATGAACTTAGTCAAATACACTTTGTTGAGAAAGTTCTTGATAAGTTCAAACTGTCACGTTTCAAAAAGTGAATATTCAATTTGATCTTAGTGCTAAAATGATAATGAAAGTGTTATGGCTATATTAGAATACACAAGTGAAATTGGTTTTCTAATGCAATATACTATATGCAATATAGCAGTTGCAATCAGTAAATGAGTAGATTTACTAGAAATCCAAATAGTGAGAATTGGAAGGCCATCACAAGGATTTTCGATTATCTTTTAAAGAAACCAAAATCTTGACCTCCATCATGGTAGGTTTCCTATCATATTAGAAGGATATACCAATATGAGTTGGATATCGAGTGTTAGAGATCATAAAATTACAACTGAGTGGATATTTCACTAGTTGTAGGTGAGATTTCTTGGAAGAGCAAGAAACAAACATGCATCACTCTCTTGACCATGGAACCATGGTGGGTGGATCTCGCTTCCACTAATAAAAGAAGTTAAATGGTTGAGGGACCTTCTGTCAGAAGTTCCATTGGCTAAATACAGTATTTCAAAGGTGTTAACACAATGTGTTACTCAAGTCAATTTAGCAAGAGAATTCAGATAAGAGTAAAATGGAAAGTCTGGGCACTGAGGCCTTAGACATTCGTGAGAAAATTGATTAAAGATGTAATCATTTACTCGCATATATACGATCGATCTATAATTTGGGAAATTCATTTACTAAGCCACTGGCCAGAGACTTAGTAAAAACAACCTCGAGAGGTATGGGGTTGAAACTCCTTGAGTAAGAGTTCCGACAGCGGCGGCAACCCAATCTTACGTTAACAGAACATTAACCTCAAGATTTTCAATGGGTAACAACAAGTCGTTGATTTGGATAATTGTCGAACATTTCCTGATAATGTTAACCTTAAAACGAGGGTTGAGTTTTATTCTAAAACTCTTAATGAAGTTCAATACCAAGAGTACGTGTCTCATGGAAAAGGACACAATATGAACTTCACCTATGTGAATTTCGAGATGGTGCCGTCTCAAAGTGAGAGTTGGAGTTTCTCTCATGAAAAATTCATGAAACAGGATAGCACATGGCCATAAATAAGTGCTAAGCGAGTTATGCAGAGGAAGAACCTTTAAAGAGTGTGTGTAAGGTAACACCGGTCTAATCATATGGATTCATGGTTTAAAAGCTTTGCTACCTAATATTCCGATTAAACTTTGTGTTGTCCTCACTAAGGTTAAGTTTTAAATCGAAAGATACCTAACTGTATTAACACTCTTTATATCTCATTTCTGGAATTATTAATTTTGTCATTATTAGAACAAGTGGGGGATTGTTGGAAATTATAAAATAATAATTTCCATAGTGTGTTCTAATGTGATAAAAAATGGGAATAGATTTTTGGTTGTTGCATAAATTTGTTTTTTGAATTCAAATTTACAACATTTCATGAAGGGGTGCCTTGTGTCATTATAGATGAACCATTGCAATATATGGTGAAAAGGTGTTGTTTCATCAAGAGTTGCAAACTTATGAAACAACACATGCATGGCCTATAAATACACATTTATGAATCCAAAATGAAATACACAAAAAATCCTTCTCCTCTAATATATTTTCCAGACAGCTTCCTTGCATTCGAGTTTCTTCACCGGTCTTGTGCAGACTCGAGTAAGGCTGAATTATCCTGGGTATTCAGGTCATTCCAACTCTAAGACAATCGAGAGTGTGCTTGAAATACTTATAAGGAAAGTGATTTCGTTCACGATTCAGCCTGGATCCATTCGATCTCACCGATATTTCTAACATACATGCTAATGAAGGTGGATATATGAGATTTTTGTTTTTATTTTTGAAAATGTAATGCCATTCATGTACGGATGCATGTGAGTGGAACACAATTCTATATGCGCTCGGGCATGAGCGGAGTCAGCGCCCGACGAGGATGGGCAGCTGCCCAGGCTCTTCCTTCCCAATGCAACTATCATTCTCCACAACTTCCGATCTGAGCTGCCAACATCGCTTCCTGTCATCCCAAAGAAACCACCGCCGCCTACAAAAATAGTATAAATTTGGAGTTTATTTTAATTTTAATTTAACATTTTATATTGTAGATTAACTTTGTTTGATTATAGTAACATATGGAGTGAAGAGAAGAAAGAAGTAGGGTTTTACAAGATCTGGTTCCAAGTGTTAATAAGGTTTGTGAAAATTGTGTAAATTTTGCTCCAAATCATAAACTTGTAAAATTTTAAGAGTGCTTGTGATTTATATGGAATAAATCTACTGGATATCAAAGGGTCGTATGTTTTGTATAATATGTGTGACAACAAAGTCGCTATGCTCTGTATTTTTTTCTTAAGGCTTTAAGGGAAGGTAAACGGCTACTTTTCTCCTTATTACTCATGTCCGAATTTGTAATTACCCTCACTTGCATTTTATGTTAAATTTGTTTGCCTATGCTTTTTAATTCTCACTTTACGAAATTCTATTAGTTATGTTTCCGTTCATGTGAATTTACAATCTTTAAAATTTTGCTTAGGTTTCATAATTTTTCTGGCTTTACCCCTGCGTTCGGGAAGACATGTTTTTGGCATCGTATTTGTTTCAAATAATATGTGTATTATTTACCAAGGTAGGAGGAGGTTCAAGTGTTACACAACCAATAATCCCCTCTCATGTGAATATGTAGTATACTCTATCATTTTTTTATGTGAATCTCACCAATTTTATTCTATTTTTAAGTAATCTTCTCATTTTATAGATTGGTCAGAGTTAGGAAGTTTTATTAATGAGATTATTAGTATGTGATAGTGACGCCTAACATGCACGTGGATTCTTGTTTTTCCTATTAAATTTAAATAAAATATGTAACTTTTGGGGGCTAGGACCAAATTGAAAAAAGAGCCGAATATAAAACAAAATATCATTCAAAAGTGTGATATTGTAAATTAAGACCGCTCACAAGAATCAGTTAAATAAACATTTTATAAAACAAAACTAAAAGAGAAAGAGGTATACATTTCAAACTGGCTATAGTAATATTATTATACATGTAGGTACAATATTCTAAGGACATGAACAAATGTTCTTCTATAGTTCAAAAGAATTATTCATCTTGAGCATTTTATTTTCGAAACTAATAAAAATTACAACAAGAAGCAAAGTTTTTTAAACAATCTTTTATTTTCATTCATCTCAATTTCATCCAGATCAAATGGAAGTAATACAAAAAATCTCACATATATAAAACACTTCAATTGATTTAAAATTGACGTGAATTCAAAAACACTCAAAATATCAATTGATTTAAAATCGCCACGAATTCAAAAACAATCAAAATATTATATGTAATTTAAATTCAGAATTTATATTTAAATTTTATTTGCATTTAAGTTGTATTTGGTTTGCATCTCATTTGAATGTTATTATATGAATCCAGAGTGAATTTAATTTGCAACAACTTTCACAATTTAAGTTTGAGATACATCTCTCTCTCTCTCTCTCTCTCTCTCTCTCTCTCTCTCTCTCTCTCTCTCTCTCTCTCTCCTCTCTCTCTCTCTCTCTCTCTCTCTCTCTCTCTCTCTCTCTCTCTCTCTCTCTCTCTCTATCTCTCTCTATCTCTCTCTCTCTCTCTCTCTCTCTCTCTCTCTCACATCGATGGAATTTGTGTGTTAACTCCAATAAATTAGTATTAGAGCTTGGTTATGGTTTGAAATATCTCTCTCTCTCTCTCTCTCTCTCTCTCTCTCTCTCTCTCTCTCTCCTCTTTCATATCCATCTTCTTTCTCTTGTGCATTAATGAAGTTTGTGTGTTAACTCTAATAAATTGGTATCAGAGCTTGGTTCTGGTTTAGGAAAACACGAATGTACGTGAGGTGTGATTGACTTCGTTCCTCAAATTCACACTGAATTGAAGTTAGAAATCGAAGAAGAATACATTTCTTGATTCTTAGGGATTAGGAAACACGAGTATATTTTAAGAGATTTGCACAAGAACGAGGATGAATGACAAAAACGGTAGCTTGAACACAAAGCTTCCAGTACTCAATAAAAAAATTAGACATTGCTCTTATCATCTTTCCTTCTTCCCCCTCTTCCTCTATTGTTGTCACCTTTGTTATTGATTGATCCTCTATTGTAGCTGCTTTCACCCTTTTAGAATGTTGAATTGTGGGAATTTTGAAAGTCTCTTTCATGATTGTTATGATAGATTCCTCTACCTCTATTCATGGACCACTTCCCCTTCACTTTTTTGTCTTTCCCAACATTCCTCTCCTCTATTCACTACTTATAAGCCTCAAGAAAACTCTGCAGTTCTTTTTTACTCATAGTTGAAATATCCTTGGATTCTTAAATTGCAATCACTACATTATCGAATCTTGACGTTTAACAATCTCAAGATTTTACCAACTACATACTGCTCAGTGATTGTCTCTCCATAAGCTTTCACTTGATTCACCAATCTTGTGATTCTTGTAGTAAATTCACTAATGTTCCTTCTCACCAATCTTGTGAGACTGTAACCTTGTCACCTTTGTTTTAACTGCTCCTACATAACTTTTCTCCAAAATTTTCCTAGCTTGCTTTAAGGATGTGCAGTCACCAACCTTCTCAAAGTTATCAGCATCAACACATTGATGAATGAGATACAAAGCTTTGAAAAATTTCTTCTTTTCCTTGTGCACAATTTTTGTGCAGCCGTTGAACATTTTACAAGTGGATTAACACCATTCTTGATCACTTGAAGAACATTTTGATAATTAAACAACACCTTCATCTGTTTGCACCACTTGCCATTAGGCATGACAACAAAACTCATACCCGTGGGTATCCACCCGAACCTGCTCCGAAGTTGACAAAGAAAACTCATTTTGACTGAATTAGGGGTCGGGTTTGGGTTTTTCCCGATTACAAAATATGAGAACGAGTCGGGTAATGGGAATACTAGTATCCACTTTGAACCATCCCCGTTTATTTCGTATTTCATATGTACATTATTATTTATATTTGATAATTTATATTATTAAGGGTTAAATACCTTTTACCCCCTGCCAAATAAGCGAGTTTTGATTTTGTCCCCCTTAAAAAAAAATTTGTTGCGCAGCCCTTACCAAATGCAGATTCCAACCATTTAAACCTTTTACAATAATTTTACCTAGAACACCAGTTTACCATCCTACATGTAAGTTGCTATTTTGTTTTACTATTATTAATGCTACGTTGGATCTTCATCGTTTTCCCTTCTTCTTTACAGACGAGAAAATTCCCAAATCAACAATTAGGAAAACTAGGGTTTGGTAAATCGTGTTCATCATCATCATCTTCCTGTTAGGAAAAGTTGCAGTCTTCTTCTTCTTCTTCATCATCAGTAAGCGACATGGATCAAAGCTACAGCAATGGAAGCAGCAACTCGTTTGAGATTTCAAGTGTTCCCCAGTGTGGTTGTCGTATGCCAATGAAGATGTGGGTAGCAAATACAGTGCAAAATAAAAACCGGAAGTTTTGGAAGTGTCGTTTGGCTGGGGTAATTTGTCTCATGATTTATATGTCGTTTGGCTGGGGTAATTTGTCTCATGATTTATATGCGTTTTATGCCAATTTCTGTTGATGTTTGCAGGGTCTTAATTCTTGTGACTTGTTTTTATGGGACGATGAATTTTCCACAGCCATGAGTGAAAGTACAAAGAGTGAAAATCGTGACTACAAGAAATGTAATGTTGCATTGGTGAAGTTGGAAATAACAGTGAAAAAGCTTGAAAAAACCAAGTTGAAAGTTTCCATCATGCAGAAGAAGATTTATCAGACGAAACTGGCCTTCATGTTGTGTTTGATTATGTTTGCAGTGGTTTTGAAGTTCAAGAATTAGGCATTAGAGTACTATTGTAACAAGAATGTTGTAGTAGGATTGTGTTAAGTTGTTGTAGTATGCTTGTGTTAAGTTGTTGTAGTATGCTTGTGATGGGTTTGGTTAAAAACAGTCATGAAGAAAATTATGTAAACTTCAAATGACTTAATGGAAATTTTTGTTTACAATTTATGGCATTAGATGTATTAAATTGTCTCATTGTTTTGTTTATAAGGTGTAATGAATTACATATGAAATAGAAAATAAAATGTAAACAGAACTTTGGCACAAAATGTAGTTCATATTAATTAAGATCTTAAGTCTTATATTGTCATAAAGATTAACTTACACAAAACATTAGTCAACTTACAAAGTCACTAGATCAAAACATCCAAAAGAACATAAAACAACATAACATTGTCATAAAGATTACACAAAACATGAGGCAACTCATAAAGAGACAAGATTCTATTTCTTGGCTTTCTTGTTTGATCTTTGTGATCCTCTTCCCTCCTCTTCATCTGTCAAAGACATTGGTTGATCACTATTGGATCCAGGCCCTGTAAATGGTTTTGGTTTTTTAAACTAATTTATCTTGATTCTTTCACTTGACCTCCTTCTCATTGGCTTGATCTCTTTCACTCCTTTCCTTGTCTTGGCCTCTTTGTAATCCTGAGCAGTGGTGATGTCTGGTAGGCTTGTTATAATATCATCGGAAATTCCATCAAAATAGTCAGTCTGAGATGCATCATTTGGGATGGCATCCGTTTCTGCAGCACCTACATCTTGTTTTGCATCAGTAGGAATAGCATCATGGCTTGCATCAGTAGGCATAGCTTCACTTGCTTGTGTTTCTATAGCACCTTCATCATGATTTACAGCATTTTGAGTAGTGTCTTCTCCATCTGCATGCTGAGTTGTTTGAGTTGTCTTCACTTTTTTCTATCAGACAACAACATAAAAATTTAGTTAGATGCTATGTCACACAAAATTATCAGTATCATATGTCACACATAAACAACTTAAAATTTTGTATATCATACATTTCTTTTGAGAGCATTTTGATCCTGACTTGAGCTTTTACAAGACTGTGCATTATGCCCAAATTTATCACATGTTGTACATCTTTAAGAGACTCCAGGCAACCTTCTTCTAGCCCCATCTTCACCACTCTCTCTAATCCCGAGCTTTCTAGGCCTCCCTGGACCCTTTCTAAACATTGGTGGCAACAATTCCTCCGATTCTACCTCAGGCCACATATCTTATCCATTAATGGGACTAACAGCAAAACTATAACACAACTTATACTTCTCTCTAGAATAACATTCATCCACAAAATCCTCATGGTTTTGTTGTCTAAAACCTAATGCGTCTACCGCATGCCTACAGGGAATGCCCACCAGTTCCCAAAAGTTACAACTGCATGACCTATTTGAAATATCCACTATAAACTCTTGAGTATTGAAAGAATGTGTGACCTGAAAATGTTCATTCATTGCCCAAGTAGGCAGCCAATGAGCACTCAAGGCAACCTCCTTGTCTAATCTTTTCCTAAGTATGGGCATAACCTTATGTGGCCATTTTTCTAGCTTCAAAGCAGATGTTGAGCACCTATTCATTAAATACTTTCTGATCCATTCTGACATGGTCAGAATTGGCTTATCCCTAGCAGCTAATATTGTTGCATTGAAAGACTCAGAAATGTTATTCATTAGAACATCACATTTTGGATAAAAATTGAAAGCATGCTTACACCAGCTTTTTGGTGGAACTCCCATAAGCCAACTCCATGCCTTTGGATCAACTCCCACCAGCTAAAGGGAAATACTGGTCATTGGGATCCCTACCCACAGCAATTAGCAACTGACCCCCATATTTAGTTTTCAAGTGACACCCATCTACCCCAACAAAGGGTCTACAGCCATTAGTGAACCCCTTTTTGCAACCATCAAAACAAAAGTAAAAAGTCTCAAATCTTGGTTGTATGGATGGTCTAGGTATGTTGACAGTGATACTCACAGTATTACCAGGGTTAACTCTATGTAACTCAGCTGCATACCTCCTCAAATTAGCATATTTCCTATCTTCTTCTCCCTCAATAATCCTCTTGGCTATGAGCTTTGTCTTCCATGCTCTTGCAACAGTGATGCCCACTGAAAAATTCGGCCTCAAGTCTTGAATTATGTCAGTAATCCTAACACTTTGTGATGTTTGCATCTTTTTTACTACAGCCTTAGCCACCCACCTTGAGATGCATATCTGTTGTCTAGAACCCTAGCACATGTGTGCTTATCAAATATTGTTTTTATAGCAAAAGTATGTTTGTGGCCCAACTTTGAACAAAGTATTAAAAACCCACACTTAGCCCTACATTCCACCCTAACCCTGTAGCTCTCGTTTTTCACAAACTTTATTTCCCTACCATTTAATATTGACCACTCACGTATAGCTTCTCTAAACTCATCAAGACAATTAAATTCCATACCCCACTCAAATTTAAAATTCTTGTTGAAATGCTCCTTTTTGAACTTTTAAAACTTATGAACTTTGTCCTCATCTGATAAGTCAGGGTCTGAGCTGTCCAACTCGTCAGTTACATATTCATCTTCATCTTCCATTTCTTTCTTTTTTGAACCCCTTATAACATCTGATAGGGAATGAGCTTCCTTCATATGTACATAAACATCTATGTCCTCAAACCCATCCTCCAAACCAGTGGCACGTTCATCCTCACTATCTCCCAATCCTTCCACTCCATCTTCATCACAATTATCCATCACATCTGTTTCATTAACACATCTAGGACTAACAATTGAAAATGAAACATCTACTACATCATGCTCTACATAGATGACACCCTCAACTTCATTGGCATAAGAAAATGCAGCTAAATTATAACAGTCATCATCTTTCTTAATTTGGAAAAAGTTGGGATCAATTTCAACAACCTTTATCCATACCCTAAATGTGCCTTCATTGTAAACCCACTCATTCAGCAGCTTATTAACGCAAACCATAGTAAAGTTGTCAATGTGAATGTCATTAGCATGTGTCGTTACCCCTCCCTTGTATATCATAACCCCATCACTGATGCTCACAAATTCCCCTCCATGATGGAAAGCAACACTGATTAAATGCATATTCTGAAATTTTTAAAGGAAATGAAAAATTTGTTAAACCCTAAAATGATGACAAACCCTAAAATTTAAAATTCGTACCTTTCCATCTTCAATAACTTCTTCTACACGTTCGTCCCGGTTCACGACCTTGGTTTTCTTGGATGACTGGCTTGACTGCATCGTCTTCTTACTCTGGCTTGACTGTGTCATGTTGCTTGTATTGTTGGTTTGGCTTGACCGCGTCGTATTCTTGGATTGGCTCGACTGCTGCGTCATCTTCTCAGTCTTGCTTGTCTGCGACACCTTCTTCGTCTTCTTCGACCTCTTCGCCATTGTCACCTTGCTTTTTTCAAAAATGTTTACCCTAATTTTTTTCAGGGGGTAAAATGAGAACAATAAAATGCTTAAACAATGCGTTATATACTCTGGCTTACGTGGCATTAGTAACAGTAAAAAAAATAGCAACTTACATGTAGGATGGTAACCTGGTGTTCTAGGTAAAATCATGGTAAAAGGTTTAAATGGTTGGAATCTGCATTTGGTAAGGGCTGCGCAACAATTTTTTTTTAAGGGGGGCAAAATCAAAACTCGCTTATTTGGCAGGGGGTAAAAGGTATTTTACCCTATTATTAAATATGTGACTAATTGTAATACGGTGGGAGAACTGACTTTTTGAAATGTTGCGGATAGCAATAGTCGCCACCGACTTTTATTTTATCCAATTTATAGAAAGGCTAAAAGAACAGAAAAAACCTTTTTAAAAGACTTTGAGTTCGGGGGGTAGGTTATACAAAGGGAAGGTACAAGCACCCTTTGTATCCATGGTTATCCATGGGCTCTTAATTGCTTAGCTCACTTTTTGAATGTTCGAATTGTTTGAAAGTAAGTGTAGTGTGTGAATAGTAAAAACTTTGTTAAGGACTTTGGCTTGTAAATAAGCGTAGCCTTGTTTGAAAGTATTTGAAAATTAGTGGGAAAAAGATAGTTTTTGAATTTTGAAAGGAGCAAGCATTTAAGAGCACCTACCCTAAGTTTGAAAGAAAGGTTATTTTAGCTTTTCAAGGTGAAGGGGCTATCCATACCATAAGTGGGTAGAAACTCCTTTCATTAGATGTGGAAGGGTCATCGAAGATTATCGTTCGCCATAAAACTGTCCCTACCATGTGGAAGTAGGTAGTCTTTAGGGAAGGATAGAATAGTCATTTAATCTTTTAGGCAACAGACGAGGATACCTTAGCAATTGGGACAATCATCATGTTTTTCCGAGGCAGCATCGAGGGACTAGATCTCATATGATGATTTTAATCTTTAAAGGCAACCTTTGCTTTAGGTATCCTCGGAATCGAGGGACGTGACTATTTTTCACAAATAAAGGCAACAAGGCAACAAGGCGACAAGGCAACAAGAAGGATTACCCTAAAGGTGTGTGGGTGCACAATCTAGTGATTAATATTCAGATAATTTTATCTTGTAATTAGTTATTCTAAGTTAATTCAAGGCTTGCACTCCCTAGGATTACTAACCACGCAGTTAAAAATAAAGGCAGAATTAAAAGTTCCTACGCTATTACAATAAACACCTGTAGGACAGAAAAATAAAGGCAGGAATGAAAAGGCAGAAAAATAAAACCCTAAACTATTACAATAAACACCTGTAGGCAAATATAGAGGCAAAAATAGAAACCCTAAGCTATTACAAGGCTTTGGGGCAGATACAAAATTAGGCAAATAAAAATATAATAAAGGCAAACCCCAAATGGGGGAACAAGTTAACCACAGTTAATAGAATAAATAGGGCAAGGTAAATAGTATAAGGCAAACAAAAAGTTTTTAAAAGAAGGTAAACCCTGATTTTTTAGCAAAGGTTTTTGAAGAAAGAAGGTACATAAAAATTAAAAAAAATAAAAAGAAAAGGTTTTTGGAAACGCCAGGGTAAACCCTGATTTTTAGGGAATAAGGTTTTATGAAAAACGACATTAAGTTAATGGAAGACACCTATCTAATAGAGTTTGTAGGATTTAAAGAAATTAAATTAATTAGATAAAAAACTAATTACTAAGTTAATTCTAAACCTAAAATTAAATTTAAAAAAATATAATTACTAAGTTAATTATAAACCTAAAATTAATTGATGTTAAGTTTACCTAAAAATAGGGTTAATGGTTAATAGGGGGAAAATGAGATTTTACCAAGGTTATTAAGGGAAGTGGCAACTTTGGCCAAAGGAAGTACCTGCAAAAATAGGGTAATAATAAGAATAATAATAATAATAATAATAGTAATAACACAAAAAAAGAATTGGGATTTAGAAAATTAAATTATGAACAAAATTTCGAATAACCTGATTTGGCTAAATACCAAAAGGTTTTTGGCCAAATATGAATAACCTTGATTTGGCCAAATACCAAAAGGTTTTTGGCCAAATATGAATAACATTGATTTGGCCAAATACCAAAAGGTTTTTGGCCAAAAAAGCAATTGGGGTACCATCCCCTTGGTCAATCCATAGAAAACCTGTTCATAAACCAACGCAATGTTACGGTTAAGAAAACAAATGGAAAAATAGAAACGTGATTAAAATAAAATTAAAAAAATATAAAAACCTGATTATAAATCAAATAAAATAAGAACACGAAACTACAATTTTTTTTAGATTTTTTTGAAAATATGAAAATAGAAATTAAATCAGATAAAATAGAAAAACGAGGAATTTGCGATTTTGAGGGTCGAACTTCTGGAAAAAATTCGGAGCAAATCGAAACAGTAGTTTCAGAATTCGACTGATAGGCTGGAAAATTTATTACTGTGCTGCAACCGGAATTGCAACCCTGAAGAAGGAGAAGTAGGAGAAAATATTTTGTGTTTGCGTGAAGAGAGAGAGTGAGAATAAGGGTTAGAATTGTTAGTCCCTAATGTATAAAAAATATTAGTATTTATAAGAAAAATATTAGGTTAAAAAACAATGGGCTTGAACTCTAAAAAAGATTTAATTAGTAATAAAAATAAAATTCTAATAACTATTAATTATAATACTAAATAATAATAGCTAACTAACTATAATATAATTAGAAATAAAAATATAAAACTAATAATAATTGAATTAAAACTATTATTATTATTATAATAATAATAATAATAATAATAATAATAATAATAATAATAATAATAAAACATCTATCTAATATAATATTTTTAAATCTTTAGTATAATACTAATAACAAAACTAATGCTTAAAATAAAAAAAGTAACATCTAAAAACGATATATATTTTTTTGTCATTTTTGAATATATTTTACTAAAAGGAGTATAAAAATTAAGATTTAAAGAAAAAAGATGTTTTAAACTTCCTGATAAAAAAGAAGAAAATTATAACTAAAGAAGTTGAAAAAATAATAAAAAATGGAAAAAAAGTTAGAAAATAAAAGAAGGTTTAGAAGTGAGATTCGAACCCGGGACCTTTCGGGCGTGCGTCTTTTGCCCTCAAATTCTTACCAATTGTGCTACGTCAATTATCTGAAATAAAATGACATAGACAATTATAAGAGAGCAAATTTTGGGGTATGACACTAATGTTTTAATAATTTGATTTGTATTTATTATTTAAAATATTTGAAATGTATGTATGAAATTTTTTGAAATTATTTTATTTTAAAATTTATAATGTAATTTAATTTTGTAAAAAAATAAATATTTTTATTAAAAATTGATTTTACTAAATGGATGGTGGTGGGACGGGGATACCCGAACCCAACCTGAAGTAACAACGGCCTACCATCCACAAGCTAATGGTCAAGCCGAAGTGTCCAACCGTGAAATCAAAAGACAAAAGAAAGAATGCATTGTAGATGTTTCAAAATCAAAAAGGAGAAACAAGATTGTTGTGTAGATATTGTAAATGAATAAATGCTCTTCGTGCTATTGTCCCTTTTTGATTCATTGGTCGTGTAGAAATGTCACTTGTTTGGAATCGAGCCAAGTTACAACCGAAAAAGTCCTTGTGATCTTTGTTTCTATCATTTTTGTACTTAGTTTAGATGAATGTATGAATTGTTTTGGATGTGCACAATTGCTAGGGAGTGTGATAAATCCTTTGTGCTAGCATGATTATGGAACTTTGTCCTTCATTTTTGAAGTTGATTGTAGGTGATTCAAGTTTGAACATCATTTTGATAAATGCAAGTGTGGTGAATTGTTTTGTATTTAGAGCTTAACTCATACTCATGCTTTGATCTTGTACAAGCAAGGGATGGTTATGGAGCATGCATGTAAGTCAAATTTGAACCATTCTCTCTGTGTTGCTAACCCTTGTAAATATATTTTTTTATGCTTGTTGAGTTATTTTTGTTTGAGGACAAACAAAGGTCAAAGTTGGGGAGAGTTGTTAGAATCTGAAATGTGGATAGTTTGGTAATTACTTTTGTGGTATGTCGATAACTCTTCTCCGCATTTTTGTGTCAATTACGTTCATAATCGTGTAAATAAATAAAATCGAGTTCTAGTAGTAAATATGTTATTTACTAGCTTTTCTTATGTATTTTGTAGGTATTTTGCATTTTGGGAAAGTTTTGGATGGTAGAAGGTTAAGATGGCACCTTGGAGCAAGATTTAAGGCCTTTTTGAAGAAGTCGTGTGGAGCAAGGGCCGCTGAGCGGCGGTCTAGCGCGCTTTCCAGTAGCGAGAGAGAATTTTTATTTATCCAGCTCCGCTTAGCGGACCTCATTCCGCTTAGCGGACCCTTGCGTGGCAGCAGATATTTTTGCTTGTCCGCTTAGCAGCCGTCTGTGCGCTAAGCGGGGTTACTTTTTCAAGTGTGCTACTTTTAGGCACTTAGAGATATTTTTAGGATTATTCTTATCTTCTTTTTCATTCTTACCAACCACACACTCTAGGGCAAGAGAAGAAGAAAGAAAAACTCATAATCATTCAAATTTCTCAAGCATTTTTCTTCATCTTCCTTGGATTTTCATGCTAGGAGATCTTGTCTTGATGTTTGTTGTTGAAGCTATGGAGAGCTAAACTTCTCATGTGTCAAGATTAGAGGTAGTTAGCTTGTATAGTATGTATTTAGTTTGATCTTTTGTATATGAACCTTGTTGATGATTAATATATGGTGAATATCTTTGTTATTCATGTTTATATGTTGTTTTGATACACTATTGAGAGATGTTTCAAATCTTGACTTAAAGGATATTCATCTATCAATGAACAAACTCTAGAGATAGATTTGTGAGTTGATAATCACTAGTATCAAGCTTTAAAGATTATTATGTTAATTGTCGGCATGAGAGATCATCTGACGGTTAATATAATAACATTCACAATATTGCTTTAGAGATAAACGGTATCGAGAGGATACGTGGTTGTATTAATCATGAATATGTTCATATACATAATCATCAGAGTATATACAAAGCAAGCTAATGAAAACTAATCTTGACACAGTTTTACCAAATCGTTTTTAAACCCTAAGTTATTGTCTTTAATTTCTTTTCATGCTATCTTATGGCATTAAACCCTTTCAAAACCTTAACTCAAAATACCTTAAACTGTAGAACGGCGATAATATCGCTTCAATCCCTGAGGAAACGATAAAGGAAATACTTACCCTTTTAACAAAATGGCGCCGGATTTTAATTATCCATCCTCTTTTGGGTTTGGGGCGGGGTACTCAGATTGTTTGGGAAATCGAGTCTGGAGGAGGTAAAAACCGCCTCCGATCCTCCCCATTACCATGCCTACTTGTCATAATTCTTCGCATCGAGAATTGAAAGATTCACCGGGATCCGTTCATTGGAGATGGAAATAATTTTTGCACACAAGTGTTTGATAAAAAAAAATCAGACTCTTAATGTCGGGACAAAACTCGATTGTGTGTTTGAGGCATTATTATTAACAACCCAAATTGGGTTATTTAACATCAATACATAACCATACAACTAACCAACTAAATGAAAAAAAAAAAAAAATTTCGAACACATCTCATTACATAAAACCTATAACCGATAAAACCTATAACCGATTACAAACGTCACTGGCTTGATTATGGCTAATTCTAGTAATATGGTAACTAGTTACACCTACCTGTAACCGGTTACAATCAATATTGTCTACCTCTTTTACTATAGACCAAGGTGGTAATCAGTTACACCAAAAATGTAACCGGTTACACCATTTCTTCGACAATTTTGTCCTACCAACCCCAATTATACACCCTCCTGAAGTAGTAGTTCTCTTTTACCATAATATTCTGCGAATTTTTACCTTTTCAAATTTACAAAAATATTGCAGTAAAGTATCATAATAAGATATTTCGATAATGTTGAATCCCCAAGACAAAGGTTATGCTTACGCCAATTTAGTACAGCTCAATTCAAACTAAGCCATAACCACAAACAGATAACACCTATCTCAAAATTACAATCAGCATAATCAAGCAACGGTAATTGATAAAGCCTCCTCAAAACTCAACAGAAGTATTATGCTTCGTGATAATTTTAAATATACAAAAAAAAATGATATTCAATTATGTAAAACAGTGATGATACAATGCACTCACTCTACTGTAAAAGCACTTGATGACACAAAATTATATTAATCTGACAACATCTCCAAGGCAATCGAAGAAATGAGATATATTAATTTTCTCTTTGCCGGCATAGATAGCTTCTGCTGATCCACCTTGTGCACCTTGCGCTGCCATCTCAATCAACATGTATAGCTTCTTGATAGGCATCTGAGGATAACATTGAGCATGAAATTGGAGTTAGAGCAAGTACAAATATAGCAGCAAATGTTCTTGGACAACCACTAGTTACCAGTAGGAAATACTATAAGCAGCTATAGCTAGTTAGCAAACAATTTAACTTACATAGTAGGCTAGAAATACTAAGTTGAGCATACCACATTCGCAAAAAGATTAAAAAACTATCAACAAACAGACTACTATCACCTATACTACTAACAAGCTTAGCTGCACATGGACAGTTAAAAATTGACAATAATAACCAAACTATCAGCAATTTTTAACTGTCCATGTGCAGATTGATAGCTATAACTAGTATTTTACAATTAACTATCAGTGTATTACAAATAACCAAACCATCACAAAGAAAAAATAAACGGAGTAATGATACGTACATTATCCAATGCCTCTGCGGCAGAATCAATATCGTCATCCGCAAAAACATTCAACTGTTCAAGGACCTGAAATTTTACAAATGAAAAAAAGATGTTTAATATTTATTTTAAACTAGTGTTTATAATATAAGCAACAGTAACAACTTAGAAAATAAACTCCTGAAACAAATTAAATTGTTATTTCAAATATGTCAATAGCATGTAAAAAGATCGGATATAAGTTTACCTTCTTCGCATCATTTGTGCTCAATGTAGGAACATTGTAAGTTATCGAGAAGTTATTACAAAAACCAATCGAGTCCAAGAAATCTACTTCACTAGTTGTTCCAATTACCATGAGTTTTTTACCCTGAAAACATGGTTAGAAATGCATATTATTAACAATGAGGTTTACATAACATCAACAAAAAATTACTTGCCATTGATATTTCTATTTTTATTTTGGTGATATTGACAGTCTGGTGATGAACTCTCAACAGTAAAACATATTTGCATCAATAGCAGAAAAAATATGCATGCACTAAAACTTCATATACTTAAGGTGTTGCATATTGAAAACCTAGTTTCTCAGTTAACACAAAAAAAAACTTGAATTCAGTATGTTTTAGGTAGAAAATCTGCCAAAAGAACAATATGATCATAATTGTGATTTGACGATTTGAAAACCAGTTATTATATTTTGGTTAGCCAACTGGAACAGTAAAATATAGTAAGATCTAATAGCAGTAGATCTGCACTTCACGTGCCCAACTCTCCCTTCGGCTACAAAGAGAAACACCAGTTTGCCAACAATAGTGTGTTATGAGTGTCATACGGGTGTCAGACAAGATTCAAAGAGTGTCGAACAAAGAAAAAAATTTGGGGACACTTGTTTGACTTTTCCGACATTTTTGACTTTCCGACATGTGTCGTGCGGGTGTCATACAATTGTTAAACACCGACACGTGTCAGACACCACAATATGCCTACTCCTAAAGGTGTCTGTCCGTGCTTCAAACATATTGAAGTTGATTGGCATGTCATCAAAGAAAAAGTAGAATGGCCTAATCAACACTCCACATGCCTACAACCAAGGCAACCTTGCAGATCTTATAAATAAGAGGATGAGCAACAACTTTGAAAGGACTGTTTTCAAGTTAGGACTGATAGATACTCATTCACCAGCTTGAGAGAGAGAGTGTTGTAAATAGTGTTTATTTGTAACTATTAGTATTAGTTGTATTTGACCCATTTACCAGATCCATTCACCAGCTTGAGGAAGAGTGTTGTAAATAGTGTATATTTTAACTATTAGAGTAATGGTTGTATTTGACCCATTTACCAGGTCCATTAGGTTAGAATAGATTGGTGGGTGTATTTAATTCATGCTTTTGAAATATATTAATATATGATTTCTACAAAACTCAAAAGACAAGGACAAACAGAAACCTTTGGGGGAAGTTTCTTGAGCAAAACCAGTAGTGTCTGAGAAATAAGGTTTGAGAATCGAGGACCAATGGGAACATACTCCAATAATCTGGATCAATGTACAATGAAATAATTAATTTTCGAGGAGGAATTATAGATAAGAATGATAAAAGAACAATTACAAATCGTACCTCTCAATGTCATCAAGAACAATGACGCTCAAAGGTGACTTGTATGCATCCTCAAAAACCTATTAGAAATCATCAAATCTTGACTTTCATGACAAATTAGAAAATGCTAAAATAACACTATTGATGTAGTTGTTAAAGTGCTAAAGAGAATTGAAAGTTAAAAGCATATATTTGACTGTTGATTCAATAAAACCTGGCTTGCAAAATGTCTGTAATCTAGTCTACACTCTACAGAAAATATTTATACATGCAATTCTCAATAGGTTAAAAAGAATGGCTCAAAATACTATGACATACCTTAATAATCTGGGCACATTTAGAGCTCTCATGTAGACCAATCATTGTTTCAGCTGAAATCTATCCAATTACAGAAGATCAAAGTTAAAAATTTTGGCCATAATTGTTATTTCAAAAGCATTATAGATTTCTAGTGTGTAATGTTCAAGATAAGGACAGAACTTACTATCTTGACATAAGCGAAGTCACTATCGATACCTATAGTAGCTGCAAGTGCGGTTTTACCACTATAACAACAAAGCAGTTAGGAAACATGTCATCATAAAAAGTCATTTGACTGGGAAAATCAACACATACCTGCCCCGATAACCTTCCAGAAGACAAGTAACAAGAGGGCTTCCTTTACTCACTTTAACTTGCTCCGCAACTAGCATTGCTCTCTGATAAATGTGCTTATGTCGGTCACCACACTCCACCATGCCATGGAGTCTACAAATCAAATAACACAAAACCTTATAACACAGCAAATTTTATTATTTCTATAGTAATTTCAGATAACCACATCATAAAACTAAATAAAAGCTTTTGAAAATAACTAAAACTATGAAAACCAGCAAAGCTGCAAAAACATGAGTGATAAACTATCCAAGGAAGCCCCGCAAACTACATTTGCAAAAAAAACTTATAAATGCCTTTCAAGCCATCAAATTACTTGGTGTTTTGCATTCAAATGGTGACCAGAGGTAGCAAAATATCATTCATATAATTTGAAAATTGTACTCTTTGATGTTTTACTTTATTTTTGTCAGATTAAAAGGCTGCACAGTCTTTTTGCTATAATAGCGAAGGAAGGTACAAAATTGAATAATAAATACTCGCATTTGGCAACTGTTAACTTCTGTTTTAACTGCTTGTAACTATTAGCTGTTATTTGTTAAGAGTCTATTGAAGTCACAGAAGCTAACAGTTGGCAAAATGCTGCAACAGTTTCCTTCCCCTGTACAACAGACTTTGACTTTATGAACTCAATACTTGGTCGAACAAAATATGAAATGCAGAGTTTAGAGATTGCTCTTTGGCTTTTCCTCTCTTTCACTTTCTCAATGTTCCAAAAACTTCCCTTTATTTTCTTGCTCATACTCTAGTGAAGTTTGGGAGAAAAGGAATGTCAAAAAGAGAATCCAAGTTATTATTCTGAAATCCCAACTTTCTATCATTGGGCCTATGAGGTTCTTATAGGAAGGTATTTATAAGTACATAACATGCATTGATGATTCTAAAAGTACAAAGAAGAAATAGAAACTAACTAATAACTAACACAATTAAACTAACAATCAGAATAAGAGAAAACAGAATGGAAGACTCTAGAAAAGTTTATAACATTCTGAGTCAAACTAGAGAACACATGCATGCTTTGAATATAATCCCATCTGTAATGCAGACACTTTTTTTTGGAATATTACTTTATTCGTGAAATCTCTTCTACAGAGTACATTTTATGAAAATTTCAGAATAACAATGGGCAAGAATAAATAGAATGAAATTGCTTAACCCATATCTAAAAACCATAAAGCCTTGTGACCCATACCTGCATCGCTCAAGATCATCAGTGGAAGCTCCAAATGCAGGAATAACTTCATGAAGTGCATTCAAAAAGTCATCCATCGTAACCTTAATGTTTTCCTCCTCCACTGGCTTAGTGAGATCTTCAAGGCTCAATTGTCTATTTAAAGCATATGAAACAGCACTTTTCACAACACCTTCAAGTTCCGCACCACTATAGTTTTTAGTTCGAGCAGCTGCACGAAAAAAAGAAAAGGTAAATCCGGAGTAAGTCTTCCATGCTCTTCATAATTCAAAAGCCATGATTCTAATAATTTATTTCCTCTTTTTCAGTAAAATGAAAAACAATATTAGCATAAATCATTTGTATCACTTCATACATTTACATGATTGTTAATAAAGAATTAATATGATCAAATAACTGATTACAAATTTTGAATATTTTTGTTATTGATTCATAGGAGATTTACAAGTGTATGTATAAGAGACAAAGCAAACACAATCCCATAATATTCTGATCAAATCAAAACAGAATGAGCTATCTAAGAAAACTAGGATCCTAACACATAAATCAAATAATAAATAAATACAAAATATATTAACAAACAACATGAATAATGTTTTTTCACTATCTTATTATCTTCATAGTACTATGTTTTTTTATTATCTGATTATCATCAGATTACTAGTTGAATCCATTAACCAAAAGAAACTCCTGGGTACGGAAACATTTAAGTGTCCAATGACAAAAAATACTGTGTTTCATTCAGGCACTATTATACTAACACGGTCAGGAGACGGTTCTAGCCAAAAGGGACATCTTTTTAAGAAGGTACCTATTTTTTATACCTTTGCTGCAGTAGACTGTAACTTGTGGAAATTTATATTTGCTTTCGTGCACGTTTCTAATTGGCTGAATTTTTCTTCTAACTTTGATTATGTGAATCATCAAATGTCACCTCTCTTTGTTCTTCTATAAGAAAAGCTGATAAATTACTGAATCTAATGTGTTTGTGTGTACACCCACATTTTTGTGTCAGTATCCTGCATTTTGGAAATAATGATGTCTATGCTTGTGTTTCATAGTTTATGAAGCATATTAAGGAATTATCTCAAAGCACAAGACTAAATTTATGTTTTTTAAATATCTTTGCCTCTTGAGACGATGGTTTTCATACTCAAAAACATACATAAAACCTATCAAGCACATGCACTGACATTGAAAGACACGCGTTATAAAGCATAGAATACTAGCAAATGACCACCAAGATGGAACAAAGATGAAAGACCATACCAGGGAAGACCGGAGAAGATAAAAACGTGAGTATGCAGAAACACAGGAGAACTTTTCAAATTGTCTAATTAAAATACTACAATACTAATTTTTGATGCAGAGTCCACATTATATAAGATATCACATGAAAAAATGTTTACTGAGACATGGCAGATTTTGTAATGATGAGTTAGGATCAATCCATATGCCTAAGATGGTAATAGAGCTTATCAAAGAAATACGGTTAAGTTTTATTATTATTTGTCAGTTATGGTGTGTTACGAAACAAATAGGGAAAGACAAAGGAAAAGTTGGGAGGAATTATCAATTGGTTACTAGGAAGGAGTGATCAAGCTCTCTAAGAATGGAGAGACCAAAACTCTCAAAAGCTCTTGGAAGGGCATAAACTTGTAACATTTCTATCCCTGTCTCTCAAGATTTTCCTTAATAATCTGGTGCGAGGTTGTTTCAGCATTATCAATGGTGGAAATTAACAATACCTGTATTTGATGAAAGTATGGATGGAGAAAATCATCAAGGGCTGGGAGGAGACTTAGGGAATCAAATTGGTTCCAGGAGTAATGAACAACAATGGAGGCAATCGAAAATTTAAGATTTTGAAGCTGCTTGGGAACCGGTTGCAACTACATGGAGCTATCTCCTTTATTTCACCTTGAGGGCAAGGTGATTTTTTTGGAAGGGAGTACTGTTAGACATTGTATCTGAAAAAATACAAAAATAAAATACAAAAATACGAAAGTAGAGGATATGAAATAACTGCAGCAGTTATTGTAGAAGTTATATATTATAGTATGTTAATGTGTGAAACAATAGGGAAAGATAAGGGAAGAGTTAAGTGGGAAATTAGCAACTGGTTATTGGGAGGGAGAGACCAAGCTCTCTAATTCTTGGAAGAGAGAGACCAAGACTCACGAATTTCTTGGAAGTGCATAACCTTGTAACTTTACTACCTCTGTCTTTTTAGACTTTCCTTTATGGTGTGTGATTGCTATGATAAATGTATATCATCTGTTTTAAGATGATTCTGCAGAGAAAGTATCCTATAAATTCTGTTCTTATTCTACTTTATTCAATTATATATACCAGCTCTAACACAATTTTTATCCGGTAAACATTTATTATTTAACTCTACTATTTCAACAAAAGAAACAAGTGAGATTGTACTTAATTTATGCTAGACTAAAAAAAACCTTCCCTCGCAATTTTATTTAAAACTCAATAACATTTTAAGGAACAATATTTGTTAAAAAGTAGAAAAACTAGTATCCAAATTCTAGACAAACTAATTGTGATTCTCAATGAAGCAAAGATAAATCAAGATAGTCACCATCACCATGCTAGAAATAACGTGAGTTTGACACAAACAAATGTGTTAAGAAGTAATTGGACACTGACACAAACAAATGTGTTAAGAAGTAATTGGACACCTAAAATCTGTTCCGTCACAAATAGAATGTCCAAGCCTATGTTAGGTGATTTGGAATCAGTTAGAGTTAAATATTGCATAGATTTATAAACTGTTTTCAGTGAAAACATCTTTGAACCAATTTTTAATTTGCCAGACTCCACCTCAGTTTGCATGTGATGGATGAAACTAACAAACAAAAACATCTTAACAAATAAATCATGCTATAATGCCCTAGTAGGGAAATATTCTGCTAATGCAATTAAGAAGCATAATCATCCAAAAACAATTATTACTTTATTGATGATAGCAGATATATTAAGAAGCATAGTCATCCAAAAATAATTATTACTTTATTGATGATAGCAGATATATTAGGCATCACTAAACACATACCAAGCTCTTGAAGATTCACATCAGGAGCTAGAAAAGAATTCTCTTTCATCTTGTTAGTATGAATTTGAAGAATTTGCAATCGACCATTTTCATCCGGGAGACTTATCTCAACTTGGACTTCCAACCGCCCGGGTCTACAAGACATAATAGTAGGTGATAAATGACAAGAAGATATGCGGCACATAAACATAGGCATGTGGCAACTATATAAATCAATTACAAATTTCAGAATGAAGCATCGAGTTAAGCACATGCATGGTGTTTAGCTTATAGGCTCTAAATTAAGAGATAATTGCTTCCCTTCATAACAAACATATGAACTCGGACCAATTAATTTAACATCTTAAGTTGGAAGGCATTATGGAAATCAGTGTTGTTAATACAGATTGCAGAAAGTAGTTGTTTGTTATAATTCTGATGCAGTAGTGCTATAGTGCCGCTGTAACGGCTATTTGATAACATTTTGTACTAAATAGCGTATCATGGAACAATAGCGGTTTGTTCAAATTCCATTTTGCTAAAGAGGTATAACACCGCTATACCAGCTATTTAGCAACATTGAAGGATTTTTTTTTTTTAAACCAAAGTGCTTTCAATCAAATCTTTCATGACTGGATCAAACACAGATTTAGCATCACTATGCTAGAGAAAAGGCTTTATAAAGGAAGAACATTACTAATTTAGTCAACTTCAATGACCAATTAGCATATATACAGAAAAGTTCTACCGGGCCTTGGGTTGAGTTTATTTATAACAATCTAAGTGCATAAACTATGACAAGTATGATCCAATTTGAGGGGGTGCATTAAAAAAGTTGCATGCATAAAGAGTATTGTTATCTAATACCAAATAATGATTGGTGCAGATTAGATTAAATTTAGGTTATTGCTGATGTATATGTGTGTGCGTAGACTAAAGCAACCAGTCACAATTTTTTTCAAACTCTAATAATTTTATGTTGGAGAATATCAGAACAGTGTGAGGGGTTAACTGTACTGTATACTCGTATCAGCTGCAACTCTTGACAGTTAGAAAATTTAGTCACGCTATTTGTTATTGAGTTTTGTTGTAAAAAAATTCAAACACCGGTAGCTGTCAGGCAGTTGCAGATCTAATAGATCTGTTACGTTCTCCAAAAATATACTTAGATGTGATCAAATTCACTAGTCTATTTTGAATTCTCACTCTCTGATTTATTTCATTTGCTATTATTTCATGCATTTCCTCATCTGCTCAACTTCTAACATTCTATAAAAAAACACTCAAATTGGAAGTAGATTTGACAAAATTATAGCATATCAATGTTAACTGTTAATATTTTTACTTTCAGGAAAAGAATATGTTCAGATCTAGAACAAGAGATAGAGGTATAATCATATAGATGACCTTAAGAGTGCTTCATCAAGCATGTCCTTTCTGTTAGTCATTCCAATAAGCAAAACATTGTTCAGTGATTCCACACCATCTATCTACACACAAAACAAAATCTCTTAGAATTACTGGTAACTACTATAGATACATATTTAAAAAAATTATAAGATTTAACACTTTCACGGACCTTAGTAAGAAGCTGGTTCACAATGCTATCATGAACCCCTGTACCATCTTTAGTTGAGCCTCTGGACTTCACAAGACATGAAAAGAAACATATAGCAGAGTGTGGATTAACTTCTGGCATATAGGAACTTCTCTATATAGATAATATTTATTCTTTACTAACCAAAATTCCTTTATAAGCTTTTTATCAGTGGTTAAGAGATCTTCAAAAATGTTGAGACATAGAAGCTAGTTTCAAATTATGCAAGTTATTAGTTAAAAAAATCATAATTATTGTAGGATTATTTTGATTTTATTTTTCATTTTTGTGTGCAAAAGAATGTCCAAATTGGTTACAGCCAGTATTTTCATAGCCCCGCATTCAAGTGCGATCACGTTCTGGTACTCGTGTTGGATATTTTGTGCGGCCTCCTTTTCCTTCCCAGATAATTACTCAATATGTTTCTCACTATACGAGGGACGGGCAAAGTTTTCACCCCCATTGCATGTGTGCCAAATCAGAAGTGATGAATAGTTAGCAGGCATCTAGGCATGGGTGGCCTCGAATAAACACGGATGGTCCCTCGAGTGGTAATAATCTGTCAGCTGGCTTCAGAGGTGTTATTGGGGTGATAGAGGCTGTTGGGTGTGGGGTATGCTAAGCCTTTTGGCTCAATGTGTACTTACATGGAAGAACTATGGAAGGCTTACGAGGGTTTAGATATAGACCTTCAGTGGTGACGTTAGATTCATATGTTGTTATTAGAAGCTTGCAAGGTGGTTCTTTGGATAGTGTCCAAGAAAGATTAGGAGACTGCGGAAGGCTGGTTGGAGGCTGATTAGAGTGTTTGCAATAATCATATTTATCAAGAGAAAAATACGGCCGTGGATTGTCTTCCCTCTTGAGGGTGCGAGTTTGGAGAATATTTGGTGAATTTTTTAGCATCCTCCTCCTCGGATTAAGCAGTAGGTGGCTACTGATGCGTTAGGAGTTTGTACTTCTCGTTTGATTCTTTTGTAGTTTCTCTTTTAAGGACTTTATATATTCCACCAGTTAATGCAAATGTTGTGTTACTTATTAATAAATTGACTAGAGCAACACAACAGATAATTGATGTTGAAATAATGTTTGAGAAACCCCGTACCTTACAAATAGCATCGATTTCATCAAATATAATAACATGCAAATCACTTTCATCCCCTGAAAACAGAGAACAAGGTAAGTGAATTATCTTATAGATTTGAACTTAAAGAACATGCAATGCATATATATCCATCACCTAGGGTCCTCTGATCCTGTTCGGCATCAGCAAAAAGGTCCCTTACATTCTTTTCAGTTTCTCCCACAAACTTGCTCAACACTTCAGGGCCATTTACAATCTAATACAGGTAAGAAAAGGAAAACTAAGATTCATCAACCACCAAAAATATAGTAACCAGGCATCAACCTATAGAAAGCAAACCATATATTTCCCATCCAATTTTAAAATTATTCAAATATGTCAATCAGTTAAGGAATCTAAAGCAAAGAAAAAATTACGATTTCCAAAAATTATGTTAGTGTAGAAGGCATAAATGATAAAAGCATGGAGAGAACTGAAAATATGCCAGGAGAAAGTTACACCCACCAAGACACGTGCAAGGCATAGTATAAGAAATCGGCAAATGTTGACTGCAAGTAACAGGATTTAAAATTCTTAAATCAAGCCTATGTTTATGATGAAAATTAATTTGTGAGAACACATGGAAATGATCATGTTATGCCAAATATTTAGTGAAAAATAGTAGTAGGAAAGGAATAAAGTAACAAATTGTAAAAACATTCCAGAAAAACATATTCCAAGGCAAATACTCTATGAAAAGCAATTAGGAGAGTAAACAGTATTAACTAAATAAAAGATTTCACAAATATTCTATCTCTATTAACCATAGGTGATTGCATGTGTAATAAGTAATATAGATGCACATCTATATTACACAAGTATAAGGAGTGGTTTCCAAACCTTTGGATCCTTGCCGTTCAAAATTTTTCCAATTTGACGTGCCATAAGAGTCTTTCCAGTTCCAGGCGGACCAAAAAGCAGCATGCCTTTTACATGCTTGATCCCTAATCTGAAATCTCAATGGCTTCCAAATGAGAACATGATATATCAAAAAACAGTGGGATTAAATGGACCGTAATATCAGATCTATTACTTAGATGTCACATGGGGAGGGAAAACACGAGATGCAAAAGCTCTTCGAAATATATCTGCAAACTCTGCGCCCAGGCCACCAATACCCAGAGACTCAAGGTTAAATTCTTTCTGCTTAAAAATGTTGCTAGTAGTACCTTCACGCTGATTGATAATCTGCAAAGCACAACATATAGTAGCGTAGAGTTAGGAAGTTTTCCTACCAAGAGTAAAATACTTGGTTATTGTTTGTAGAGTGAAGTGAAGAAGTTTAAAGAACATGACATTATTTTACATGGCAAAGTGTTAACTATTACCTCACACGGAATACATGAAACAATTATCAAACTAACTTACTAGACTTCATTACGGAATGATATATAGAAGATATTACCAAAAACTTCTGTATGAATAGTCTAAATCAAGCTTGGATAAACGTTACCCAAATCAGTAAAATTAAGCATCAAGGGATAGTTAAGCTGTGTAAGCATTTGTAATGTGTCGAAAAGAACTGAACGGTAGAGTATATGTCAAAGAAAATTAGGAAACTCACCTTAATTCCACTATCACGTGGCGCATCAAAAACAAAGAATGTGTCATCTAAAATCATCCCTCTTTCAATAGAGTTAGACTTTCCTCGGCCCTCAACCGTAGCTTCCCGGACTGTAAAGCTATAATTATTTCCCTGAAACTCAAATAACACTTTCTGCCCTGCTGTCATGACCTGAATTAAATAAGACCCGCATTATTTTTTTACAATTGAATTTAGTATATCAAACAAAAGGAAGATTACATAAGAATAACATGTCTATGTTCAAGTTTGTTACTTAAAAAGTAAACAACACTAGTAGTTAAACTGAAGGGCACAAGTAGCCCTATGAAAGACCCTACCTGGTTATTAAGTCTTCTCCGAAGTTGCTTGGCTAGTACAAGAGCATCAATCTACAAGACAATGCAGCAACATCAATTTCTATCCCAAACTACTCTAATCAACAGCATATTATGATTGATGACTAAAAAATGAACTTGTTTCAATTCACATTAAATACCTGTTCACTCCTGCTCCCAACCCTTTTAACAAAGTCCAATTCAACTGTAAGCATGGCCAGGTTGAAGTTTTCAGGCGGCACGAATCTTGAACAACGTAGCAAATCAAACAATGAGCAAAATGGAAGGTCAATACTCAATGCTAATCAGCTAAATACACACTAAAACAAACTAACCGGGTCACATCTACGGATTCAGCTGCAGAAACTTTTGCACATCGACGCTGAATGGAATTCAAAGCAATGTGACCACCACGTATGCTTTCATGAGCTGTATTCTCAAAGTTAAGGCCACAATTACAAAATTAACATATTCATGTATAAATTATCACCTTCCAGCATTGCAATTTTCCAGGAATAACATTTTCAAAAATACAAATTAGTTTTACGCTAATGAATTGAACTTAACAACGCGATTTACATGGAAAATTAAAGGAAATGAAGTGAATGAAGGATATGAGAGAGAGAAAACGAAGACATCGCCGATGGAAGCGAGGTAAAGGTTGCTGTGACCGGGAACGGCGAATTTGGGAAGATCGGAGGCGGAGATGTAGGCGAGGTTGGTTAGGGCGAGTTCTTGGGAAGGCGTGTTGGTGACGATCATGGCGATCGAAGCAGCAGAAGATCCGAAAAATCGACCCGCCATTGTATGAATCGGATCTGGCTTGCAGATCACAAGATAATGGAAATGGTGTTGCTTGCGCGGGAGAGTAATACCATAAACCGGTAATGCTAAGAATAAAAAGTGTAAATGATATGATTTTGGAGTATATACTTTTATTGCTATTTGACTCAAGAACAAAAATAACTTAAGAGTTAAGAATTACTCCTATCAAAAGAAAAGGGACGAAAGGATTTAGTATTAGAATTTTAATTTATTTCAAAACAAAAATATTGTTGCTGTTCAATTTAAATTTTTTTTTTTTTTTTATAAGCAAAGTTAGAAGTATTAATTAAAAGATGTGAGTACTAGGGGTACTCACAACCCAATACAAAGTCATTAAGATTACAATAAACAATTACACTTTTTTAAGCTCATCCAGAGGAATATATTGACGTCTTGTCGACCCAATCGTAAGCCAGATCCAAGAAACCGTTTTAATTGTCACAATAACATCATCTAAAACAATACCAATGTTGTTGAAGATGAAGTTGTTTCTTGAATTCCACAGAGACCACACCGTAGCTAACCAAAACAGACACAATTTCTTGTTTGTTATCCTTCCATGAAGCACCTGAGTGTAATGGGAAAGATGTTCTGCACCATCTTTTTTAAGCTCATCCAACAAAAGAAAAGGATTTTAGAAGGAACCTTGACTTTCCAAAGATGAGAGAGAGCCCGAACTTTATCCGCATTCAACGCCAGACCCGACATATTAGCTTTGAAGAAATCATAGCAAGACTTTACCGAGAAAATTCCGTCCGAACCCAATCTCCAAGAGAAAGAATCGGTCTCTTCCTTCAGCATAGCAAGAAGGCGACCAAAATAGTAATTACAATTTCACTGTGGAAATGTGCTAGCTTTTTGTATATATTATATAATACTTCTGTGCATTTTATTCTTTATTAGGTATTTATTATAACATTACAATCTATTTTTAAGTGACAAAAATGGCTAAATTCAGACAAACAACAAAAAAAGGGTTAAAGTTTCCTTTGATATGCATTTGACATTGAATAAACATGACGCGATAGTTACTAGTTTTTTGTGGCCCGGCACAAAATAATTGTGCATTGCCGACTTAAATTTTTTTATTTTTTGCAAACTTAAAATTTAATTTTTTGTTGATATACATACGGGCAAAAATAAATTTTACTTTTTTTTTATACAGAAATGTATAGTTTGAAAGGTATCTGGTAAAATAATTATCTGTTATTAAAAAAAATCAATTCATACTAATATAAATTTAGATGTATCAAAAACATACTTTCAAGTTCCAATAAAATGTTCTTATTTCTTAGTAAAATTGATTAAACAACCATTTATTTATAATATTAAATTGTTGTATGTCTGATTGATATGGATCTCTTTATAACTTTTTTTTTAAAAAAATATTATTATAATTTTATGCATATGAGATTAAGTAATTATTATATGTCACATGTATTAGATATTTGTGTCACTTACACATAAAACTATAGTGATAGAGAAAATGAAGAGGATCCTTGCATGTGTCTCTAAAGCATCACCATCACCATCATCTTTAAGAATTTTTTGTAATTCTACATAATCTTATGTTTGCATTAATGTTTTGTCGTAATTGAGTTTGTTGTCCATGTTGTTGTAGTTTTGTTGTGTTGTTTAGGTTGATTGGGTTATTGGTGGGGCGGCATGGTCGATCACTCGATTGAATGACGACATTGGTGTGAATGTTTCATTGGGGAGAGAAATAAATGGTTGTTGTGGTGTTTGGTAGTCATATGTTTGTTGGATGTTTTGGTATTGTGATGTTTGCGTGTTTTGGCCATGGTAGAAAGTGTTGGTGTCACATGTTTCTTGGGTATTTTGATTATGGTGTGATGTGTTTAAGGCATATATTTGTTGGGTGTTTTGTTAATAATCACGTGGTTGTTAGTGGTATGGTGTACACCCTAAAATTCTTAAGGAAGGTTTATAAATCGAAGGAGGAATTTATGTTGAACAAACCAGGATCATAGGAAAATAGTCAGACGTGAGGAAGGATACACTAACCCGGAGCTTGGACATGAAGCTGGGTGTGATGAAGGATACACCAACCCGGGTCGATGAGCGAAGTCGGGTGGAGCAAAGGGCACGCCTAGTCGGACAAGCCAAATTTTCAAATCGGTATGACGGTTACGGTAGTCCAATAGCTGCACGATCGTTATAAAAACAAAGAGGGGACGTTACATCTCATGATTGTGATGGCGGGAGTTGTAGACTACTATTGATTGTGGGAGTTGGATGGTTACTACACGACGAAAGCAGATCATAAGGGTTAAGTTTAAAAGGGAGCCTCTTATTGAGGGAGGGGACAACCAACACAACAACACACAAAAATACATGCATACCAAGAGCCTCGATTACACAAAATTGTTGAGGTCTCACCTGATTAACTTTGGGGAGGATATCCAAAAGTGTTTTTAAGGAACAATTGGCGCCCACCGTGGGGCCTAGGTAAAACTTTCCCAGACCACACTTCAATATTATTTGTTTCAAGGATGTATATATCATCACCTAACAGGAGTAATTAAGATCCTCCTCCAGACATGGCGCACTTGTTGGTCATCGTGAAGGCTTTACGACAGCAAAACGAGGCCCTGTAAATTAATGTCTTAACACTCCAGGCTCAAAGCCAACCAAATGGAGATACGAAGGAAGAATTGTTAGACCCCTAACCGCTGGCAGAAGCAATATAGAACTATTTAGTTTCGGAGAACTTCAAACCACCGTCATTGGCATCCTTTGATGGCAAAAGCGATCCACAAGAACATATTATATCTATCAATAATCATGTGGCGATAGTCGATGCCTCCGGCTCCCTAAAGTGAAAACTCATGACCGGAATATTAAAAGATGTCTGTTTGCACGGGTACACGAGTCTGCCAAAAATACTCGATTACTGAGTATCAAGACCTAACCTGGAAGATGGTGCAACATTTCGCTACTAGAAAACACATGAAGGTGCTCACTACCAATCTATTTAATATGCATCAAGGCCTCTCCGAATCTCTGCGAGAATACATGGCGGGGTTCAATGAGGAAACCATAAAGGTTTCACACCTTAATAGAGAAATATTTGTGGGAGCCTTCCAAAACGGCTTGAAGGTCGACCACTTTATTGAATCTCTTGCTCAGAAGCCAACTGCTAGTATGGATGAGGTGATGAACATGGAAGAATGTTACATCAAAGGTGAAGAAATAAATATGGAAAAGAAGTCCCAAAATGCCAAAGAAAGAGCACAAAATAGGTCGAGGTCTTCGGGCCGAGAAAGAGCATTTGAGGCACACGCACAGAGACAGACCCACTGCAAGACCACTCTAGAGGCCTTTTAACAACTCTCATGAGATTAACACACCACTTAATACAAAACGAACAGACATATTGCGTGAGATGTACCAACTCAAGTTGTTGCCCGAGCCTCAGAGACCAAAGACAATGGCGCCCATAATGGGAAGGGACAATGGCTCGTGGTGTGCCTGTCACCGCGTGAAATGTCACCACACTGAAGATTGTCATCAATTAAAAAAAGGAGATTGAGATACTCATACAAAGGGGTAAAATATTTTCGTATGTGAAGGATATCGGATGGACGACAAGAAAAATAAGTCATCCCCTGAAAGAATCAAATTCAGAAAACCTCTCAGCCAAAAAGGGGAAGGGGGCTAAGAGGTACGCAAAACCAGAGTCGCACGCCAAACCCTCTACACTATCACAAGAGGCTTTGTCAGGAGATATGAGACGAGCTCGACAAGAAAGAGATATGCTAGAAAAATAATGCATGTATATCTCGGGCCACAAATAGGCGAATGAAAGGAAGTTTGTCGTTGTCAGCATTTCAAAATGGGATTCGAAAGATATGCTAGCTCATGAAAATAATATGATGGTCATAAAGGTGTAAACATACCTTTAGATCATCTAGCGGGCGTTGATCGGTGCAAGTAATTCTGCTGACATCTCGTACTAGAATTCCTTCAAGGGCATGAATATGGATGCTTTCAATGTATTTTGATTGTCGTCTAAGTCAATTCACCAACCTAGCGCTTGATGTATTTTGATTATAGTCTCATCCGAGAGAGATTAGAAGATCTGGCCGATATCTTGGAAGAAGTCCAAATAATGGCTCATATCAAGGAAGTCACGACAAAGCAAAGAATAACACGTTAGTTTAACACCCGGGTTCATCTGATGAGTTTTCGAGAAGGTGATTTGGTCCTTAAGAAAGTCACAGAAATAAACAAGGGGATACTCGCCTATAATATCAAGGAGAAGCTTAACAATAAGGCTTATAAACTTAAAATTTTGGAAGGAATAGAAACGCATAGGGCTTGGAATGTATCAAACCTAAAACTTTACTATAGTTAGACTATGTAATTATTACATTAAATACAAATTGGGGTATCACTCTTTTCCCTTGCAATGGCAAGGGTTTTTAATGAGGCACCCTCAAGTTTATAATCATGTGTGTATTAAGTTTTGTAGATAGATAGTTGGGATAGCAGAAAAAAAATCAGGAATCGCTGAGTTGTGCCAACAAGATCATGTTAATAAAACCCCTGGTCTATTTCTAATAGGGTCATGTTAATAAAACTTTGAACCTCTTTGACGTAAACCCCCAAGGGGCTATAAACATTAGCCACGTTAATAAAACCTATGACCCTTTTGGCGTCAATCCCCAAGGGGCTCTGAACATCGGTCACACCCCCGCATCTCTGACCTTACTTCACATCGACCCCCAAGGGGCTCTGAACGTTGATCGCTCCCCCGCAACTCTGACCCTACTTCACATCGACCCCCAAGGGGCTCTAAACATTGCTCACACCCTTACGCCTATGACCTTGCCTCACGTCAACCCCCAAGGGACTCCGAACCTCGATCACTCCCATGCACCTCTGACCCTACTTCACGTCAACCCCCAAGGGGCTCTGAACATCGGTCACGTCCCCGTGCCTCTAACAATGCTTCACCTTAACCCCCAAGAGATTCTGAACATCGATTACACCTTGCGTCTCTGACCCTGCTTCATGTCACCTGCCCGGGCGCAATATGACTCAGCCTGAAACTTCTAAAGACGACAAAAAAAAAACTAGACAAAACATATATTTACACTACAATAACATATTATAAAGGCCTCAACAAGGCCCAAAATAGTGTGCATTACAAAAGTTCATCCCCACGGATGACTAACGATCAAAGTAAATAAATAAATTTAAACACCAGGTTGCTCCTCCCACTACTACAAAAAGCACTTTGAACCTCGAACGCGAAATGTATTTTATCTCGGCTAAATAAGCGAGGTAACGAAGGGCCCCATAAAAAGTAACTACTTTACCCCTCGTTTTTTAAAACACCGAGAGAAAAATTCTTATGCGCATGAATTTGAACCCCAGCTTCTGCACTTTTAATATTTTCAAAATTAACGCATACCGAGGGGTAAGATTGATAATTTTTTAAAATAGTTGTTTCAAACTACAAAATATTTATAAATTAATTGTTTACCCACAATATTATATTATTTACACAAAATATTTTTGTAAATATATATAACAAATATTATATTATTGGTGAAGAGCGATGTTGGATCCTCGTTTCGTACAAATATCAGAGAAGATAAAATGTTGGATGCAATATATTCCATATCCCTTTTGCATTAATTTGTTTTTGATGTAAAACAAGAAAATGGTATTAGCTAAATGAATATATGATTATTGATGAACACCATAAAAAATAATTTAATGAAGAACACAAACCTTAAACACAATTTATTTTCTGGTAATGCAATCCATCGTAGAGAACTTTACAGAGTTTTTTAGGCTTCAAAGTTTTTATTTTATATGTTTCATTAACAATTATTGATATTCAAAATGCTTTTATAATGGATGTCTGTTAGCTTTTACGCGTATCACTAATGAGAGTGTCTTGAGCGTTGATACTCATGAAATGGACGTCACAAGTTTTTTAAGGATGGTGATCAATATTCTCAATTATCACGTCAAAATAATACCTACAGTTTCTGACAAAAACTGAGGTAAAAGGTGTATAAGCTTTTTTTAAAATTACAGTGTTTATACATAATATTAAATTACATTATTATAACAAATGCAGTGTTATCATAGTAGCTGTTGTTCTTGGAGAACAACACATCTTTGCTTTAATTTAGATCATGTTGGACACATTTGGTGCTAATTACTTTAAAGTTTTATGGACTGCAAGCAATCAACTTTTAACAAGCTATCTACCCTAAGTAAGGAAATATCTGTTCTAAACATTGAAAATGTTTTGTCTGCACTTGCAATCCATCATCGAGAACATTTCCAAGCTTTTTCAAGTTCCAAAATTGTATTATCTTGAGCAAATGTTATAAAGGCAAATGCTTTCACAAGAAAGATATATAATGATTGATGCAGATAGTTTGTTGTGGATTGATATCTTAGCAATATCTTGAGTGTTGTTCGTTTAAGAATGTAGGGTAGAGATTTTTTGTTGTAGCGGTGTAACATATTCGCTCGATTTTAAAAGAAAACCCGAGGGAAAATGTATTTTATATTTTCAATAGAAAAATAAAATAAAATAAGTAACCCCTCAGTTTTAGAATAAAACCGAGGTGAATGATATCTATTTTCTTTTTAACATTACATTTTTTACACATAAAATTAAAAAACCTAGATTCATCATCGTCGCTGCAATTCCAGATCTTGTTGCATATATATTTTCAAAGGTTGAACAATCTTCTTTGTTTAAATTGGAAGCATGAATGATTTTCTGCACTTGCAATCCATCATAGGAAATTTTCCAACACTCTTTAACACATCTTTAACGTAGAGTTGTTCCAAAAATACAACATTAACACCATTATGTGAGATAGATTGCAAGAGCACCAAAAATATTTTATTCAAGGGTAGAAAAATATTTTGGGGCGACAACATATAAGTTAGGATTAGGGTAAAATTGGCTTAACGAGTGCTTTTATAGAAATATGATTATGTTATCCCTCGTTTTTTAGGAAATCAAAAGGTTAGATCATTCAGTGGGATTCGAAGCGTGTCCTGATTTGTTTTACCCCTCGGTTTTATTAAAAACCGGGAGAAATGTTGTTTTTTTATTTTTTATAAAAATAAAATAAAACATGGCGCGACTTGGCATATTACCTTGTTTTTTTCAACTGAGGTGAAAGTTTCGTCATAAAAAACATTATTTGTTGTAGTGTCCTCCTGGACGACACCTGCTTGATCACTAACTCCATCATCTTTAGCGACCTCAACCTCTGGGGAAACCTCCTCCATGTCCACTAGTCGGCCATCCACCACGACCTTAAAGTAGTATATCTCGGATACATTGAGGTTTGGCTGGAGACACAATGCTTGGACTTTGCCTCTTTCGAAGGCTTTATCACATGCCGTTATAAGGTTTACCTGAGCGTCCTGCAAATATTTATTTAACTTCTCATTTGACTCATAAGCCTTCTATAATAATATATTATATTTACGAGCAAAATATGTGGCTGAGTTTGTAAAACTCTAACGATGATATATTGTACAATCACTTCTCTATATAGTTTTACACTAAAAATAAAATTAGTATCACTTTGTATAATCAGAGTATTTAATAATATTGGACTCTAATAAATCTTTATCATAGGTCGATATTAAAAAGACAAAATAATTCTTTAGCATGCAATACTATTTTGTTATTCTATCTTCAATAGTCCATATTTTCCAGGTCATAATATGAAAGTACAACTAAATATCAATACTCCTATCGAGTATGATATTGTGTTATGAAGGTACTTATGATTAAACGTAATTATTTTCGTAATAGGGCATTGCCTATATGTAATTACTATTCTTAGGCCTATGTGGATATTCTACGACCTTGAATTTGAAAACTCATTAATAAAATCACTGACCACAGTTTTATACATTTGGGTAAGTCTTATGATATTTTAGGTTAGTGGGAGTTTATCAATAGCATTTTCATATGTTTGGGTCATTCTTTAATAACATATTTCTCTTAACTTAATATGTTATTCTAAATTCATCATTCTTTATATAAGTTGTGAGTCTTTAACATGTATGATTTATTTTCCCTATCAAATACAATTTCTACAGCGTTGAAACATACTTCTCTTTTTATCGATTAATGTTTTGTCCATTATTAATATTCTAATACTGGAACTAATATTTTAATAATTAATTAGTGTCATTCAAGTGGGAGATTGCTAGATTAATTATTTAATTAATCAAATATGGGTTGACATAATTAATTATTAGTAAATTATAGTATGATCAATTGATATTAAACACTAATTATAGATGAATTACTTAATTGAGTTTTGTGCCTGAATGAATCGTGATAGGTTTGACTATTTAATTAAGCCCAATGAAAGATCTCTGCCCTTAACCGTTTAGTTATTTAAGTGTTGTTCCATTGGACGATTAACATACTCTAAAAAAATGTAAAAGAGAATGAGGATAATAATCTTCTCATATTCACTCCCCGACAATAGTCTCACGAATCCTACAATATACAACATACATATGATTGATTATTTTTTGATATAATAATATACGATAATGTGCGTTTATACAATTCAATTAAATTTTCATCACTGCACACTATTAAAGTTGTATTTGAATGAGAAAAGAAAGTTAAAAATAATAATAATGTAGAATGAATGAAAGTGAGTAAAAAGTAAAAGAAAAATAGATAATTATATCATTGCTTAGTACGAGTGAAGCGAAAATAAAATAATTTATTTATATTTATTGAATGTCATAAATAACCTTATATATAAATAAATTTCTATATTTTCTATATAATAAACATATAGAATATTATTATAGCTATATATTTTTATTTGTGTATAATATATATATTTTTAGGTGACGTCAATGGTGAAATATCAACTAAATTTCTTATTAACCAGACCCTAAAATTATACTATAAAATGTAATCAATGGTTTAAAATCAATTATAATAAAAAAGAGAACATAAATACATTTTCACACAATCTTTGTTTTTACTACCTCTTTTCGAACCTCCACAATTTTTTTTAACAATTTCTTTTCCATTCCCTTATATTAGGAGATATGTTAATTGGATTTTTTTCATTCCCTTATACTAAGAGATATGTTAATTGGATTTGTTTTTAATAATAACTAACTGAATAAATTTAACAACCGCAACCCACGTTAATCTATACTTTTTTTTCTTTTAAACTCTCCTTTCAATGTTTTCATGTTTCTTATCTTCTCTCTCAAATCTCATTTCCTTAAAGTTATACTCATAATGCCTCATTTATTTTAAATTTTACTAGTGTAAATAAATATGGTTGCCTAAGCACGGTAAAATTAAAATTACATTTAGAATAAAAGAAAATTCTTTAGCAAAATAAAATAAGGTTGTTGGGGCTGATTTTTTTGCCCCAGGATTAAAAAATGTTTAGTATCTATCTAGTTCATCTAATTTGTTGAAATTGTGAGAAGACAATAATTCATGTTTTTTTTTAAAAATTTTTGAGCAAAATATTGTTGTTGTAATCGTGGAAATTGTGGAAATTGAAGAGACAGAGTGCTATCAATTAAAAACATAATTAATAATATTTTAGTAAAAAAAATTGACAATATTGTTTTTGACTCTACATGAATGTCAAGATTGCACATATAGTAGAATTTGATGAAAATATACATAATGTCATGATTTTATATATAGAGATAAGATCAAATCCAAATCTCAACTGTTAATTGATTCAACAGTACTATTTTTTCGCCTAAAAAATAGGCTACTTATATGATTGTTTGATCAATTCTTTTAATGGTTGAAATTTGGTGTCAAATTAAACTTTGATACATTGGTGTAATTTGATCTTATATATATATATATATATATATATATATATATATATATATATATATATATATATATATATATATATATATATGGCATATCATATGAGAATGACTTTTTTATATGAGAATGTGAGAATGAATCTGAACCATTGGATTTTAAAATAAATGGTAGAGATTATGGGTGAATCTTTTTTTCTCTCTCCTACATCATTTATTTCAAAATGTAGGAGAGACAAAAAAAAAATTCACCCATAATCTCTACCATTTATTTTAAAATTCAATGGTTCAGATTCATTCTCATATAAATATGGCATTCTCATATGATATACCATATATATATATATATATAGATATATATATATATATATTTCATGAAAATAATGAAAGCTATCAGAAAGAAAAAAAAAAGTTAACGTGAAAGAAGAACGATGAGGAGGTAAGATTGAGTGAGAAAATGTTTAGATGTTTTAGTTTTAATTTTTATCAAATTTAAATCGTAGATTAAATTGAATAGTATAATTTTAGGATATCACCGATAAGAGACTTAGTTGCACCCTTTCTCTATATTTCACCATATTCTTATTAAAATAATTTATAATAATATAAGTGTCGATCTCAAGAAAAAAAATAGAATGATCACACGCACAGTTTTGAATAGAGAAAAAAAGCCAATAAATTTAATCATAAGGACAATTTTGTTTGATAAGCACGATTTTGTTTATTTTTTTAAAATTTCATCTCTTTTTTAACTTTCTTCTCATTTTCTGAGTGAACTTACTTTGATTTTTTTTATGATACTTTATGAAAAAAATGGAAAAGACATTTCTCTTTTCCATCATGGAAAACTTGCTTTGAACTTTGAAGTAGTTATAAACAATTGCATCAAATGAGTTATATATTAGAATTTTCTCTTACAAAAATTTAGATATGATTATAATTACGCATTTAGTATGGTTATAACATATGTTGTCTTTTTAACAACTATCTTTTTTTCTACCCAATCCTTCTCATCTCATTCTTATCTTAAAAAAAAAAAAAAGACATCAATTTATAAGTTTTTAATATTTTTGTAAAATAAATTTAAGTTATTTATATTGAAATTTTCAGTTTTATAATATATACAATTCTTATCTATCATAAATAAAAGAGTAAAATAAATTAAAAATAATAAATTCATATTAAAAATTATTAATCTATTAATAAACTATTTGTTAATTAAGTGGTACTATAAGTTAAATTTATGAAAGCGTAATTTATAATATCATATAAAAAAACCATTCAACAATCCATGTTAAATATTTTAAAATTACATAAAATATGGGTTAGAGAGTGTTTTGTTAACATTCATTTATTAAAGGTAATATTGAATCCTTCAAAACTATTTATTTTACTCACACTATTGCTAACTAAAATCTATTGTTTTTACCAAAATCATACTTAAATTTTTATTTATTTGAATCATGATGAAGTATATAAAAAATCATGATGAAGTATATAAAAATTAAAAAATATATAAATGTGTTCCCTAAAGTTTATTAATAAATTGACATACAATATAAGTGGAGTTGGTATCTCATAAAAAAATAATTGACATTCATTTAGAAAAAATATATTTTTTGTCAAAATAAAATTTATTTTTAGTTAGAAAGAATATTAATTATTATGATTTTTTGTGATTTTTTTATGCTAAAAAATCTTTTTTTATACTATTTTTTTGTTATTTTATAGAAGGACATAAAATGTAAAATGTTTTTTTATTTATTTTATACTATACTTTTAATGCTAAGTTAAATTGTTTAGTGATATAAGCAAATACCATAAGTTAAAAAATAAACTCAAATAATAAATTAAATTGTTCTTCTAAATATATGCCAATAGCATGTAAAAAACAAAAAATATACGACAAGAAAAAGCATTCATAATTCTTAGTATGTCAATAACATGTAATAATCTTAAGAGATATACCAAAAATTTAAGATCAAATAATATCATGTTGCTAGAAACTTGTAAGTTATGGAGAAAAATCGATTGTATCCAAAAAAAAAAATACTTTACATTTCCCTTGAAAACCTTGATAAAATCAATTAAAAAAACTACTTATAATTAATATTTTGAATTTATTTTAATTTAGTGTTATTGACGGTGTGGAAATGAGTTCTCCTATCTCTTTATTACAGATTGAAAATCTAGTTTTTTCAGATTACACAAAAATTTAATTTAGTATTTATTTCAGTGATAAAATATAACAAAAAAAGCCGAATAGTTATGGTTGTTATTTGACAATTTTTAAAAAAGGTTCTGCCAACCCTCTAAACTAAGGACATACTCTTTCTATTACTTATACAAAATGAAATAGTCAGAATTACGATCAAAGTTATATTACATAATATTATAAGAGTAGAAATAAGGGATTCTTAACTTTAAAAATGACAACTAGAAAATAGTTTAATAATGTTATAATTGCTAAACATTATGACAAATGAAATTGGAGAAAGTTTCATTGATTATGATAAGGTGACTTTTCAGTCACAAAGTATTTTCATAAAGAATACTCTCAATCTTAATCTTTATAGGCAACAAATATATGTATATGATGAAGTGGAAATAAGTTCTACATATGATACAAAAGAAGGACAAAGAATTTGAGAAGAATAACTTCTAAAAATTTCCATTGGATTTAAACACATGACTAATGAAATTTGTATGAGAATTATTAGAACCAGTCTACTTTCAAAATTTTGAAAAGTATTTTCATAAATAAAAAAGGCGAGGGAAAGATGCTTGGAAGATCAAGTGCAACTTCGAAGGGGCTCTGAACGTCAGTCACGCCCCTACACCTCTGATCGTCTTCACGTCAACCCCTACGGAACTTTAAACATTAGTCACGCCCCCGTGCCTCTGCTCATAACGTCGGTTACACATTATGCCTCTGACCCTGCTTTATGTCACCTACCCGGGCACATATGACTCATCTTATAACTTTTAAAGACAGCCAAAAAAACTAAACAAAGCATATATTGTGCATAACCCCCAAAGAGGTCAAAATAAAAGCAAGGAAATTATCAAGAACATTATAAAAAGTGCATCCCCACGCATGAACAACGATCAAGATAAACAAATAAAAAACACCGGGTTGCTCCTCCCACTACTACAAAAAGCGCTTTTAACCTCGGACGTGAAATGAATTTTACCTCGGCTAAATAAGCGCGGTAACGAAGGGCTTCATGAAAAGTAACGACTTAACCATTATTTTTTAAAACACCGAGGGGGAAATGCTTATGCACATGGGTTTGAACCCCAACTTCAACACTTTTAATATTTTCAAAACTAGCACATCAAACCTCTTGGTTTATTAATAATACCAAGGAGTAAGATTGATATTGTTTTAAAAATTTGTTACAAACAAAATAATAGTTATAAATTAATTGTTTACCAATAATATTACATTATTTACACAATATTTTTGTAAATGTATATAACAAATTTTAAATCTGATTCATTGTCATCACTGTTGGTGAAGAGCGATGTTGGATCCTTGTTTCATTGAAATGTCGGAGAAGAGAAAATGTTGGATGCAATATGTAACACCCCATATTTTCTAATTTTAATTTAATCAGAAATTAAATTATTATTTGGAATTATTCTGTATTTTGGTGGAATTATTTAGAAAGAATTATGAGATGAGCTATTGGGCCAAGTGTGGTGTTAGTAAAGAGGGGGGTGCTATGTTAGTAAAGCCCTTTACTAATTAAAATCTATTTTTCATAAAAATAAGGAATTGAGGAAAAAAGGAAAATAGATGTGGAAGAGGAGCAGAAGAGTAGAAGTGCTGATACGTGAAAGAGGAACAGAAGAGGAAGAGGGCTAATCAAGATCCTTGGCTAAGGTAAGGGGGGACTCTTCCGGTTAATATCTTTTATCGTATCATAGATAATAGGACTGATTTAGATGCATTGTTTGTGTCAATTGGTTATATGATGGATTGGGGTTTTGGGATGATTTTGAGGGGAATTGTATGATTTGATGAATTGTATGATTATATGATTGTTATGATGATTAAATGATCCTCTTTGTGTGTTATATTTGTGTTATAACATGTATGTGGCTGATATGGTGGTATTTGAGGTTCATAACATAACTTGGTTTGGTTTTGGGGATTTTGGGGTAAATCCCGTAATGCTGTCAAATGCGATGAAGGCTCTGACTTTTGCCAGTTCGCGCCGCGAAGGTAGGTGCGCGCCGCGAAGGCGTACTTGTTTTCTCGCATTGCGCCGCGTGCATAGGTTGGCGTCGCGAACGTGTTTGTGTGCTTCAGGTCGCGCCACGAACTTTGGTTTCTCCGCGTGCTGTAGCGATAACTGTTTTCTTGTAAAAAGTTAAAGATGTGTAACTTTCAAACCGTAAGTCCGTTTTAGACGCCGTTTTGGACGTTGTTCCTTAAATCGAATGTTCTACCATATGAAATGAATAAAACAATAACAACTTGATTTTATTTTAAAAAGTATCATTTTCTTCAAATGTGGTTTATTCTGGTTTTGCATAGCTGATGAGGTGCAATGGTTGTTGTGTGCATAATTGAATATGTGCAATGATGTATGTTATGATAATGTGGTTGCTTCTGTTAATTGTGCAAATGGGTGTTGTTCATGGTAAATATGGTTATCATGTGTTTTGAGGAATGATATGGTAAATACTCTGTCGTTGATGAGTTGCTTTGTTGTACTTGGTACACGATTGTGAGGGGCGTTATTGTTGTTGCACTGTATAATGAATGATTTACCTGTTATGATGTTGTGGTTGTAATTGGTGTTTGTTATACATATATTGTTGATGTAAAATATGTATTTTATTGTGGTTGAGAAATAGCATAACTGTGTATGGCTATTGATTATTGTGGTGGTTGATGATTATGACATTTGGTTGATTTATGTGGGTGATAAGCATGTTATGGTTGATACATGCATTCATAATCATTATGTGGCTGATCCTTGACGATGGTGGATCAGTGGTAGCTAATTCCCATTGTGTGGAATTAGTGAGTGGGTGTTGCCGTATCCTTGACGATGGTGGATCGGTGAGATGGGTTATCCCATATTTGGTACCACATGCATATAGTTGCATTTGCATTAGGTAACTTGTGTTATTATAACATGAATGGAAGATTTTCCAATGTTATAATATGTGATTATTGTGTAATGGTTATGATTTGTTTGGATGAATTATGGTGTTGTCTCTTGGTAATGTATTCTATTTGTTGTTGTGTGTTGATGAGTACTTCCTGACAATCTGAATATAATGAAATTGGATGAATAATGTGACTATGATGTGTTATTGTTTATGATTCGATAACATTTGTTAATTGTGAATTAGACTCACCCTTACTGTTGATATTTTCAGATTGAGGATAGCGGCTTTTGGCTCGGTGAGGATTAGCTCATGAGTCAGTTTGTTTAGTATAGCGTCGGTGTCATGCTCTGATATTGTAACACTGGGGGAACGCTAGCTTAGATTTGATGATGATACTCTATGTTGTTGTTATTGGAGTAACTTTGTGAGATATTGCATAGATGATGTTATGCTTATCCATATGATGAATTTTTCGCTGTGTTAACATGAGATGTTTATGTATTATGATGGATTGTTCCTTAGTGAAAGCATGACAATGAAGTTATGATAGATTTGTTTTAAATATGAATTGTGGCACCCTTGTTTTCATGTTTTACTCTGAATTATTTTATTAATTTCCGCGGGGTTTAGAAGGGTGTTACAATAGTGGTATCAGAGCAGGTCGGTCCGTCCGGCCAATTGTCGAGTCAGTTGAGTTGCACGACAGTTGGATACTGTCGGCATATTATCCCTTGGTACGCGACATGTGAGTGAATCACTGTCGGTACTTTGTTGTTTGTTGTGGAAGTTGGTTTGAAACAAGTGGGGGAGAAGTTTCGCTTCTCAGTTATGTTTCAGTTGTAAGATGATTGATTCAGTCGGCTGTTGTTGGCAACAGTGCAAGCATTGTTGGAGTTGTTGTTTTCCGAATCGAAGGTGACTTGGAATTAAGACTTGGCGGGTAATTAAGTTGGAGCATCTTGAAGGAGGATGATTATATGCAATTGATGATTATTTGTAGGAGAGGAAAATTGGAAAGTTGCAATGTGTCAGCTCTGCTGGTGTGTTGCGAAGTTGTCAGTTGTGTAGCCTTACACCCCGGAAGAGATTCAGCTGCAAGTTGCAAAGAGGATTGATGTTGTAATGTTTCAGAAATCGCACTTCGGCGATAGGATGTGTTGCTCAAGTCATAAGAATGTTTGGAAGTGAAGAGATACGATAAGGGGCTGTTTGGAATGTGATAGAGTTGAAGAGAATGAGTTTTGGACAGAGATTTTCGTAAGCAAAACGCAGGAAAATTGCTGAATAGCTGCGGAACTTCGAAAATTCATAACTGGAGTTCTGGACATCCGAATTGAGTTCCGTTTGAAGCGTCGGAAAGCTAATGAGATGAACTTTGTTATAAAAATGGTTGCAGCAGCTGTAACATAATTAATTGTGACAGGATGACGTTGGAAGGAGGCGAAGTTACGGTTACTCTTGTTCTTATAACTAGACTTGTTTATTGGTACTGCACGGGATGTCAGTGTCAGTGTTGAATGGATCGAAGGAATAATTAGAAGGTTTGTTGAGGAGTAATTTTAATAATTGAATTTACCAATTGAGGAGTTTTGGATATATCGTATAGAGTGTCGTTGCATGATGTCAGTGTTGCATTTTCGGGCAATGATTGGAAAATTCATATCTTGAGTTCCGAGTGTCAGATTAATGTGCCGTTTGAACCTACGAAGAGGAGAGATTATGTTCTATCTTATGAGAGAGTTATAAATACAGTAGATTGATCCTATAAGGAGATATTGTGGAGTCGGTTAAGGAAGCGTGAAACTGGTTGAATAGGAATGCCTACTACCGTGATTGTTTGAAACGAAAATTGAGTGGAACATGTTGTTGATGAATAGGTTGATGAAATGTTCGGTAATAAAGATGGCTTGAGTGCCGATGAATTTTAGTGAAGAGTGCATTAGTAGTAAAGATGGAATAAACTTTAGAACTCTTGGAATCGTATTTGTGATGGCAAAGTGACGATAAGTATAAAGGAAGAATTTTAGAGGATTTCTGACACCTATTGAATGTGAGGAAGACTTGTTGAGATTTCGAGTGGAATGATATTGGGATGTGAAAGACGTCACAGGATTGGGAGTAAAACCACGAGTTATGAATGTTGTCTTGGTCTTGCAGGTTAATTGTATTGTTTAAGATTCAAAGTGTTTTGTGATTATAAGAGTTGAAGTACCTCTTTGATCAGAAAGGGCTTAATATGAGGCAGTAGAGATGATTAGAGTATATTTTTTAGGATTAGGATTTTGGTTTGAATTACCATCCTAATGAGGAAAATGTTGTGCTATTGTGTTGCGTAAGAAGTCTTAAAAATGTCGGTGCTAATGATGAATGAGTTGGATTTAATTGGACAATTTTGAGACTTGAGTTGGTATGTGAAGGCACTTCTAATAGTGTTAGCTTGGGTATGCTAAAGATGACTAGTGGTATTCTTGACGAGATTAGAAAAGGTCAGGAAGATGACGTTGAGTTGATCGATAGGTTGACTTTGAATTACCAAGGTAAAGGCGGTGAATTCAGAATCGACGAGAACGGTATAATGAGGTTGAGTGATTGGATTTGTGTTCATGATGTTTTGAGCTTCGGAGGAATATTCTAGAAGAAGGACACCGTAGTGAATTATTGAACTATGACGATGTTAATGAGTTTGGGTGCAAACTCGGAAAGGGGCACTATTATGTAGTAATGACAGTTTATGCTTAAATATGGTTGTCGGCTATCTATTGACAAATTGAGGACTTGATCACCCTTAATCTCTTGTTGGTAGTGTCATACCCCAAATTTGTCCTACCCTTTACTTCTAACTGGCTTAGGCTTTGCGTTCATGTACATACATCATTTAGGCTATAACTCACATGCATGCATTCATACCATTGGTACTATTCAAAGATTAACAAGGAGGAGCTTTATTGCAAAGAAGTATGATCAGAGAATGAGAAAACTGAAGTATAATCATGTGGCTCTATGTTCATTGAAGTCCTCCTGGATTGGGGTGTCTCTCTGCTTCAAATCAGGGCATTGATTAGAGGGTACAAGCTTGCAAATCATCTGGTTCTTTAAATCAGGGTTTCTTTGACCAAAGTCAACCAGTTGTCTTTCTGGTCAACATTTAATCAGAAGTGGCTTCTATGTGTGGAAAACTTCTCATAATGACTGTGTGGACGTGTTTGTTTGACTGGATGTGAGTGGAAGAGATTTAATCGGGAATTTCATCAATAGTCGGAAAAATCAGAACAGTTGACTTTTGGGTCAAAATCGGGAAAATTATTCAAATATTGACTTTTGGTGGAAAATTAATCAAGAAAAGTCGAAGAACGGATAAAATCGGGAGTTCGGCAAAAAGTTGGGAAAAATAGAAAAAAAGACATTCCAACACTTAGAAAAATTTTTGATGTCTTAAATCTTGTTGAGCAGTCCACTTCAGCACCAGATTACACGTGGCAAACGGCATTTTTCGGAGAAATTTCCAACATCAAAGTTGTTCCTCTCATGGAGGAGAACAACTTTGTAGTTGGACACTTTTTCATTTGAAGCTTGTATGAAGAGTTAAAGTGGTGTGAAGTTGCTGGAAACTCATTTGAATCAAGTCACATTCCAGGTCACCAGTCAGGTCATGACCTGGCATTTTCACAAACACATGGCATGCCAAATCTCCAGTCATTTTTAGAGCTGTACAGAAGTGATATGAACGCAAACTTGGTATCATTCTCTTCTTTGCCATGTCATCTATCCATAGAAACAAGAATTGGGACAATTGAGCAAATATTGAGTGAGATACAAGCCTTCAAAGTGGTGCCCCAACCCTGACCAAATTCTGCAGGCAGCCATGACACAGAATTCTGGGCACGCAACGCATTTCAGCAAACACGTGGTGGACCAAATGTCAAAGCCTATTTCTTCCTCCACAAGTCTCTATCTTAAACAAGCCCAGTTCTAAGCTATTCCTTGCCATGTCCTCTATCCAATGAGACCAGTATCACTGATTTTGGACATGTATTGATCGAGATAGAGAGGCTCAAAGTACCACCCTTGCAGAGTCACGTTCTGGCCATACGCATGTGACAGCAAGCTGCTGGGCGTGTGCAGTGGTATTCGCATGAATTCAAGGCCATTTTTCTCATACTTTTAGGCTTTATTTTGAGATATTTTCAACACCAATCTTGTTCTATCCCATGCCCTCTTTGATATGACACCATTCTTGCATCATTTAACAACCCATGGCTTGAGATATAAGTGTCCAAAGTAAGCACCACAGCATGAAAAAAAAAAACAAAACAACACACAATTGCACTACACACACATTAAAGTCCCACATTGGAAAGATGAAAAAGTTGTGCTACAAGTCCCACATTGGAAAAATGAGAAAGAGGTATTGCAAACTATTCCAAGTCCCACACTCAAGGATTGAGAATCACAAACTAATGGTTGGCAATATAAATAGAAACTCATACATCAACCATTTCTCACCTCCACTCTTCACTATATCACTATACCTCTCTCTCTCTCTCTCTCTCTCTCCTCTCTCCTCTCTCTCTCTCTCTCTCCTCTCTCTCTCCTCTCTCTCTCTCTCCTCCCTCACCAAACTAGGTAATAAAAATAGTTTTTTTCTTTTATTCTCTTTGATTGATTAATTGTTTTTTTCTTTTAGATAAAAAACAACAAAAATAATTTTCCTACCAACTAGTTTTTTTTTAAATTTCTTTTAAGTGACTTTTAATTAGTATTTTTGTAGAATTTTAATAAATAGTTTTTCATACAAAAAAAAAACCATAAATAGATAATAGTCTTCTTTATTAATTCAAATTAGTTTTTTTTTCTGAAATAAAAATGAGATAGTTCATGAATATATTTTCACAAATAGTTTAGATTTAATTCTTTCTTTCTTTGTGAATATTTTCCATATATGTGAAATGTCTAAAATGCCCTTGATCCTTAGTATTGTCTTTTCCATTTAATTGCTTTTTCCTCCCTTATTTTCTTGTAGAATTAGAACAACATAGAATATAGAAAATAGGCTAGTCTCCCCCTTTTTGCATTCTTTTTTCTTTTACAACCATAAAACATTAATAAATACTTGAATAAAATCCCCTTAAAAAACACCAACCAAAAACACTTCAAAAAACCTAATAAATGTTCAGACTTAAAACAAAAGTGAGGAAGTGATGCGAGACCTTGTAGTAGGTTCTCGTCATCATGGAATTACCCTAAAAGACACAAACCAATCATTTCTTTTTCTTTCGCCTGCTTGGCACCTAAGGGCACCGTTATCTCCGCTCCATTGCATCCTAGGTCGATCCCTTATGCAAGAGCGTGAGCGTTAACTCCGCCCAACTAAAAAACACAAAAACAAACGGAAAATCGTTAGCCGAGCTACGGTAACTCTGATTCCTGAAAAGGATACGTAGGCAGCGGGGTAGGGCCCGTGCGAGTACAATTCTTTATTTTCCCTACATTCTGCATTCATTTCGCATATAGACATAGACATAGTACACACCCTTTAGATAGAAGCAAACATAGGTGGATACCATCGAGTACGATGGGCGTGAGGGGTGCTAGCACCTTCCCCTTGCGTAACCGACTCCCGTACCTTGATTCTCTGGTCGCAAGACCCTGTTCCTTCCTTTGTTAGGTTTACTGATATTCCTTTCCCTTATGGGATAAATATATTGGTGGCGACTCTGTTCATTTTTCGCGAGCGTGCGACAGCTGGCGACTCTGCTGGAGACGTTGCTAGACCTATTGCGGGTCCATTCTTAGCGAGTCGATCCTAGCCTGCGTTTGTTTGTTTATTTACTAGGTGTTTACTTGTTTTATGTCTATACCTTGTATATATGTTTGCATGCTTATTCTTTGCCTGCATATCATGTTTATTTCTGTTTGCACATCATGCATATGGATTATATTTTGTGTTCCCTGGGGTCTTCTGTTCTGTTTTGCAGGTGGGGGGTTTATATGAGGTAAAAGGCCCACTACCCAGGCCAAGTGACACATAGGATTAATGTGGATGCTCATGTTGACTCCCGTAGCTCTTGCTACGATCGAGTTGATGTGGGGTACCACAACTGGGCGAGGTTCTTTCATGGAACACTGTGTCTGGCACGCTTGTTGCCTCAAACACTTTGTACCCCATGGGAACTATAGACCCTAGTGACCATTAGGGACCACCTGTCCGTGTCTAGAATTCATACCCGTGAGTTTGGGGAGGGACAGGATACTAGCCTTCATCATACCCGGATTTCCATTTCGCAATCTGAAGCCGAAATTTTGAACCTGTTACAATCAGTATTACCCAGATATTCGGAACTGCAAGAGACATTCAGTCTCTCACTACATCACGCACATGACACATCATGCTATTGCATCCACCTCACTTCATTTGTGGGGGATCCTAAAGTCTATTTCCAAAAAAAAAAAAAGAGAAGAAGAAAAAGGAAATAGAAAATCAGAAAAAGAAAGGAAAAGATATTCTATACAAAAAATGCTTTGATTTCAAAAAAAAAGGGAAAATAAAAGAAAAAAGAAAAAGTATGGAAAGACTTTAGGATTCTCCATAAACGAAAACATTGCATTCATACTATCATGCATTTTCTGGTTCTCTCATAAGCTTGTGGGGCCCTTTCTACTCAAGTTCTGACTTCAACAACTGATTTGACTTCTCACCGCCACAAGCTCTGAGATCAACTATGGAACAACTCCGTGAGGTTTTTGACTGAGATGAGACTAGAAATGGGGATTAACATGAATCAATCTATGGAGGCTCTTCAAGTTTTTCTTTTAGACACGAAGAGTTTAGACAAGTTCCTCAAAGGCCAAATGCAAACGTTGATCTCACCCATGAGAAGGTCTTATGTATCAGAATGTTTGAATTGATGTTGAGATTCTTGTTCTTGGTAAGGAGAATTCGCATCATTGAAGTCTCCAAGTTTCCGAGTATTGAAATTGACAAAAGGTTCCACCTCTTGGAGAAAAGATTGAAATCCATAAAAGGTCGTGACTCCTTCAAGTTAGACATTATGTATTTGTGCCTATTGACTGGTATCAAGAGCTATAAAGGTCATTTACTCTCACTCTGATTGGTTTGGATATTGAAGCTAAAAAGGTAATCATCTCCTGTACGTGTGTGGAAGTTGCTTGGGGCTCCCGCACGAGGGATAAGCAAGACGCACTCTTATCTTGAGCATTGCATCATTCGCATTGCTCGAATCCCTAAAGCATTACAAATTCTTGGGTGACTTCGTCAGAATCTTCTTCCGTGTGATAATCAAGAGTGTTCTTCACAATACTTCTCATTCTCAAGGTTCTACTTCATATATCAGTCGCCTTTTCTCAGGATCTCCTTCTCAGTGGCCTTGCTAGTTAACAGAGACAAGAAGAACATGAGAAACAGATTGATGTGATTCTATTGCCTTGTGCTCATTCGTTTCCTTGTTTGTTGGAATCACAATTGGTTAAGATTCTAGTATTGGGTCTTCCTCACCACAAGTAGCTCTCTTGAGTTGATGATCATACAAGATTCTTCCCATTTATGATGGCGATTACTACTCTAGCAACTATGCTTGGGGCTCCCGCACGAGGGATAAGCAAGACGCACTCTTATCTTGAGCATTGTATCACTCGCATTGCTCGAATCCCTAAAGCAAGGCAAAAGTTTACGACTCATGGGTGACTTCGTTGGAGTTCTCTTTTGGAGTAATCTGGAGTATTTGGAAAGAACTGCAAAAAGTATTCAAGATCAATAAGTCCAGACGGAGTCAAGTCTCCTCAACAATGGCAGCCATTCAGTTCTTTATTGCATTCTCATTTGTAACATTTCATTGTTTGTTTAAGCATTTATAGCATGTAAAAACTTGTTAATTTCTGAATGAAAATCATAATGCACGGTTTATGTTTGTCTTGAAGTAATCCATTCGTTTTCACTCATAAAATATTTTTGGCATTACGATACCAACTTTTCTAATCTCTTGCTTAGGCAAAAAGCGGAGGGAGAATGATGAAAAATAAAATGCAAAATCTCTGACCATGTGTTTTTGAATAAAACCCTACTGAAGATGTACAGGCATTATTTCAAATCCCCAAACACTGGAGATATAAGGGAGATAGACCCTCGTTAACCCCTTTGGGCCTTGAAGTAGGAGTTTCTTTTCTAATCATAAAAAACACTTATTTTAACCTTGGGGCAGGGTAGTGTTCATTTAACTTGATCGAGTGTTCAAAACTCACCAGAAGGGCATGCATCTAAGGATACAACAATGGTTATTCTCCAAAAGGTTGAGGAATGTCAAACCGCAATGATTATCCTTATTCCATCAAAAGATCAAGAGATGACGATGCCACAATGGTAATCCTTCATCAAATCAAAGGAGTGAGGCGGTCGCAAGCACCTCCAACGAATCAAAGATAATGCGAGGTCACACGACTTGTTAAAAAAAAAAGAGCAAAAAAAAATGGCGAAAAAATAATGAAAATAAAAAAAATGAAAAGAAAATGGCAAAAGAAGCATGAAAAAGCGATGAAATTGCCAAGCAAGAACAAAGTCGTGTGACAAGGAATCAGAAGAATAAAAGGTGAGTGACCGCCATGTCCGAAAAACCTCATTGATTCTTCAACCATTTCAAAACTCCTTGAGGGATGAACACTCGTGTCGAGTTAACTGAACATAGGAATGGAGAACATCACGAAGGGGGTGGGTACAAATAATTTTGAGCCTAAAAATCCTTTGTTTCTTTAAACCGTGAACCCGGCCAAGTTACAACCCTTAAAAGTCCTAATTGAAGTAGGGTTTATTTTGAAAGCGCACTCCGATGAGATAGCGTTTAACTGACTCCCAATGAAGCGAGACTCATATCCATGTTGGTATCGTACGTTTGCTTTATCTTCCATATGCAAAAATCGAGGTTGTGTCAACTAGTGATCCATTCACAAGAGGTCGCAACCTCATTTCACAAAAAAGGTTTTACAACTTCAAGACTAACATAGGCTTTGCATTAGAATCATCATTCTTAGAATTAACATTCTTTTGCATACAAAATATGTGCTTAACATCAAGGAAATTACCATGACGAGAATCAGTGAGTAACTTGATCATGTCAAAGTACAAGAGACTTGAGAACTCCGAGGAGGAAAAGCTAATCATCTTAAATGTTGACCATCAAGGGGCAAGTTATCCAAAGAACTCCGTTGAGCATGAACAGTTAATGCTTCCCTTGATTACCTTGAGGGGAAGAGTTTGAAGACTCTGTTGAGCGTGGTAAAGTTGTTTTCATGTTTGTTTGACTTCAAAACAATGGAAGCTTGAGGATTCTAGTAAGATGTACCTAATCAGGGGCAATTGAATCGAGGTTTCACCTCTTAAATTCAGCATATCTGGGGCAATCATGTCGATAAATCTCCTCAAGCTTTGATCAATCTGGGGCAATCATGTCGAGGAATCTCTCTTAAGTTCAACCAATCTGGGGCAGTTACGTCGAGATTTGGTAAATCTCTCCAAGGATCCTCTGGGGCAAATTCCTCCATAAGTCACGAAGCTTGGGGCACAATTCTGAGTTTTTTGTCACTCCATGACTATAGGAGTTTACTTCTCCTAGAAATTTGGTCTCTCCCCAAGCATAGAAGCTTATTTCTCCCGAGAGTTTGTTCCATTCCTCAAGCATAGAAGTTTGTTTCCTCCTAGGAGTTGTCCTACTCCCCCATCTGGGTTTCTTATCTGGATTTCTCATCCCCAACATGGTGAATCAAGGGAATCTCCTCAAGCTGAAAATCCTCCAAGCAGTGGAACATGGTGAGAAGTCAGAAGTTATTCTACACTCTACAAGCCAACAACCCGAAGGGGCATCTTGCAAATCAAAGTCCAATATCTATTGGCATCTCTACATGGTCCTTAACACCAAGGGGATTCTCCCTGGTGTTTACCTCACTAATGCCTTTATTTGGGACTCTGCATATAGTATTCACAGCATATAACATTGCATCCTCAAAAGCGTAGCATATCCGTCAAAGCGGATCATTACGCCATAGAAAAACTCAAACATGCATACAAAGCATAAGCCAGATAATACAAATCAGCACTCATTCAAGACAACGATACTTTCCCACATAAAAAGTTGTCCTCACAAACTCCGCTTGATATCTGCTACTCCATTACAAATCTCCTCCAGCCATGGTGCCGATACTTGGTTTTCTCAATCCCCAAAAGAAATCTCCCCAATATGGATCGGATGCAATGTCTTTCTTCGTCAGAATCGTTGTCTCCGAGGTTATTTCCCGTGTGCCGTGCGAAGTTAGAGTGCGAATGAGGATGAGCATTCAACCCATCTCATTTTTCAATCGTTTGAACAATCATACTTGGTGTGTGGCGATTCGAACGATTGCCACTCTTGAAGAGTTACACCCCGCCTTTGGCCTGAGGGATTAATGTAATTCTTATGCTTCGTAAGCATCAACATCCCCGTAATCCCCCGTGGTTACTGTCATCTTATTGCCGAGCCTAGTCGTCCTTAGTCTCGGTGATTCCTTCCCTCGTACGGGAAAATTTTTCAGATCCAACCCCCGTGTTGCCTATCCTTTGCCTTCCGTCCTGGCAAATCATTCCAAGACTAAATCCCAATCCCCAGTAAGTCCATCTACCAAGTTTCTCAAACACTCGTCTGTGTCATTCTTTCAATACTCGTCTGTATCTCCTTTTGATGCTCGTATGTGTCATTCCTTTGATACTCGTCTGTATCTTATTTTGATGCTCGTCCGTGTCATTCTTTCGATACTCGTCTGTATCTCCTTTTGATGCTCGTATGTGTCATTCCTTTGGTACTCGTCTGTATCTCCTTCTGATGCTCGTATGTGTCATTCTTTCGATACTCGTCTGTATCTCCTTTCGATGCTCGTATTGTCATTCTTTCGATACTCGTCTGTATCTCCTTTTGATGCTCGTATGTGTCATTCTTTCGATACTCGTCTGTATCTCCTTTTGATGCTCGTATGTGTCATTCCTTTGATACTCGTCTGTATCTTATTTTGATGCTCGTCCGTGTCATTCTTTTTGTACTCGTCTGTACCCTCCTTTGATGCTCGCCTGTATCTCTTTTGATGCTCGTCTGTATCTCTTTTTGATGCTCGTCTGTATCTCTTTTGATGCTCGTATGTGTCATTCTTTTCGTACTCGTTCGTACCTTCTTTCGATGCTCGCATGTGTCGTTCCTCTGATGCTCGTATGTGTCATTCTTTCTGTACTCGTTGTACCTTCTTTTGATGCTCGTATGTGTCACTCTTTTTGTACTCGTCTGTACTTTCTTTCGATGCTCGTATGTGTCACTCTTTCGATACTCGTCTGTATTTCCCTCAAAAACAATTGTCTATGCCACTTTATCTTTCTGTCAAACCTACTTCTCTCCCAATCATTTCCATGTAAATATCTTTGAGAACCTTGTATTGGCACCTTGGCTACGTTACAAGTTATCACCATCCAGTTACTCACTGTAAATATTTCCATCAGAAGAATAAAAATTCTCTTTCCCCAGCAGATATCAAAACAAAAATAAGGATAACACTTACACCATCTTCTCTTCAGGACAAATTTCTGGTCTTGGTATTTAATCTTCTTCCACCTCGAGTGTTCGAAAGGCTAACGCCAATCTCACCTTCCGGTTTAAGATGATTAAATAGGGGCAGCTGTCATACCCCAAATTTGTCCTACCCTTTACTTCTAACTGGCTTAGGCTTTGCGTTCATGTACATACATCATTTAGGCTATAACTCACATGCATGCATTCATACCATTGGTACTATTCAAAGATTAACAAGGAGGAGCTTTATTGCAAAGAAGTATGATCAGAGAATGAGAAAACTGAAGTATAATCATGTGGCTCTATGTTCATTGAAGTCCTCCTGGATTGGGGTGTCTCTCTGCTTCAAATCAGGGCATTGATTAGAGGGTACAAGCTTGCAAATCATCTGGTTCTTTAAATCAGGGTTTCTTTGACCAAAGTCAACCAGTTGACTTTCTGGTCAACATTTAATCAGAAGTGGCTTCTATGTGTGGAAAACTTCTCATAATGACTGTGTGGACGTGTTTGTTTAACTGGATGTGAGTGGAAGAGATTTAATCGGGAATTTCATCAATAGTCGGAAAAATCAGAACAGTTGTCTTTTGGGTCAAAATCGGGAAAATTATTCAAATATTGACTTTTGGTGGAAAATTAATCAAGAAAAGTCGAAGAACGGATAAAATCGGGAGTTCGGCAAAAAGTTGGGAAAAATAGAAAAAAAGACATTCCAACACTTAGAAAAATTTTTGATGTCTTAAATCTTGTTGAGCAGTCCACTTCAGCACCAGATTACACGTGGCAAACGGCATTTTTCGGAGAAATTTCCAACATCAAAGTTGTTCCTCTCATGGAGGAGAACAACTTTGTAGTTGGACACTTTTTCATTTGAAGCTTGTATGAAGAGTTAAAGTGGTGTGAAGTTGCTGGAAACTCATTTGAATCAAGTCACATTCCAGGTCACCAGTCAGGTCATGACCTGGCATTTTCACAAACACATGGCATGCCAAATCTCCAGTCATTTTTAGAGCTGTACAGAAGTGATATGAACGCAAACTTGGTATCATTCTCTTCTTTGCCATGTCATCTATCTATAGAAACAAGAATTGGGACAATTGAGCAAATATTGAGTGAGATACAAGCCTTCAAAGTGGTGCCCCAACCCTGACCAAATTCTGCAGGCAGCCATGACACAGAATTCTGGGCACGCAACGCATTTCAGCAAACACGTGGTGGACCAAATGTCAAAGCCTATTTCTTCCTCCACAAGTCTCTATCTTAAACAAGCCCAGTTCTAAGCTATTCCTTGCCATGTCCTCTATCCAATGAGACCAGTATCACTGATTTTGGACATGTATTGATCGAGATAGAGAGGCTCAAAGTACCACCCTTGCAGAGTCACGTTCTGGCCATACGCATGTGACAGCAAGCTGCTGGGCGTGTGCAGTGGTATTCGCATGAATTCAAGGCCATTTTTCTCATACTTTTAGGCTTTATTTTGAGATATTTTCAACACCAATCTTGTTCTATCCCATGCCCTCTTTGATATGACACCATTCTTGCATCATTTAACAACCCATGGCTTGAGATATAAGTGTCCAAAGTAAGCACCACAGCATGAAAAAAAAAAAAAACAAAACAACACACAATTGCACTACACACACATTAAAGTCCCACATTGGAAAGATGAAAAAGTTGTGCTACAAGTCCCACATTGGAAAAATGAGAAAGAGGTATTGCAAACTATTCCAAGTCCCACACTCAAGGATTGAGAATCACAAACTAATGGTTGGCAATATAAATAGAAACTCATACATCAACCATTTCTCACCTCCACTCTTCACTATATCACTATACCTCTCTCTCTCTCTCTCCTCTCTCCTCTCTCTCTCTCTCTCTCTCTCTCTCTCTCTCTCTCTCTCTCTCTCCTCTCTCTCTCCTCTCTCTCTCTCCTCTCTCTCTCTCCTCCCTCACCAAACTAGGTAATAAAAATAGTTTTTTTCTTTTATTCTCTTTGATTGATTAATTGTTTTTTTCTTTTAGATAAAAAACAACAAAAATAATTTTCCTACCAACTAGTTTTTTTTAAAATTTCTTTTAAGTGACTTTTAATTAGTATTTTTGTAGAATTTTAATAAATAGTTTTTCATACAAAAAAAAACCATAAATAGATAATAGTCTTCTTTATTAATTCAAATTAGTTTTTTTTTTCTGAAATAAAAATGAGATAGTTCATGAATATATTTTCACAAATAGTTTAGATTTAATTCTTTCTTTCTTTGTGAATATTTTCCATATATGTGAAATGTCTAAAATGCCCTTGATCCTTAGTATTGTCTTTTCCATTTAATTGCTTTTTCCTCCCTTATTTTCTTGTAGAATTAGAACAACATAGAATATAGAAAATAGGCTAGTCTCCCCCTTTTTGCATTCTTTTTTCTTTTACAACCATAAAACATTAATAAATACTTGAATAAAATCCCCTTAAAAAACACCAACCAAAAACACTTCAAAAAACCTAATAAATGTTCAGACTTAAAACAAAAGTGAGGAAGTGATGCGAGACCTTGTAGTAGGTTCTCGTCATCATGGAATTACCCTAAAAGACACAAACCAATCATTTCTTTTTCTTTCGCCTGCTTGGCACCTAAGGGCACCGTTATCTCCGCTCCATTGCATCCTAGGTCGATCCCTTATGCAAGAGCGTGAGCGTTAACTCCGCCCAACTAAAAAACACAAAAACAAACGGAAAATCGTTAGCCGAGCTACGGTAACTCTGATTCCTGAAAAGGATACGTAGGCAGCGGGGTAGGGCCCGTGCGAGTACAATTCTTTATTTTCCCTACATTCTGCATTCATTTCGCATATAGACATAGACATAGTACACACCCTTTAGATAGAAGCAAACATAGGTGGATACCATCGAGTACGATGGGCGTGAGGGGTGCTAGCACCTTCCCCTTGCGTAACCGACTCCCGTACCTTGATTCTCTGGTCGCAAGACCCTGTTCCTTCCTTTGTTAGGTTTTCTGATATTCCTTTCCCTTATGGGATAAATATATTGGTGGCGACTCTGTTCATTTTTCGTGAGCGTGCGACAGGTAGTAGACGGAAATCATATAGATGGGATGAACTTGTTTTGTTACCTTAATGGTTTAAGATGTGATGAATACTAAGCCTTGAGAATAATCACTCACTATGTTGTGTGAACTTATGAAGAGATGAATATGGAAGAGTGCAACGAAATTGACGGTGACTTAAGATGGGTAATCAGAGTCGCACAGCGAAAGTGTGATGTGGAGTAGTGTCATGAGTACTACTTATGGGAAGTAAGGAATTAATATGTCTGAAGCCTACATAGAGAATATGTATTGATCTATATGTTGGATTTAGAATCCAGTGGATGTAAGGATGTCGTGTCGGAGAATTATAAACCTTTCGAATAATTGTTGAGACGACGAATGTGTTATTATGGTTGTACGTGGTTAGCAAGTATGTATTTGGCAAAGTTAAGATGACGAGTTGATACTATATGATGCTATAATAATTTTGTTTCGTTGTTAAGGTGGTATTGTAGATTCCAGATATAATGAGGAATTATACTTTATGAATGACGAAGTTGATTTGATTCTTAGTAGAGAGCGTGACTCAGTTTGAGCTATTTTGTAAACGACAGTATATTGATGCTAATGAGTGTGACTATAATTACTTGTGTGTATACTCGTTCTGATGGTTGGAATGTTTTAATAGATGTAGTAACTCAGGAATCTGTTTTTGAGTACGAGTAAGTATTACCGAGTGGTAAATTGGTACCATGAATGATGAAGAATGATTCTTGAAACGAATGAGTAAAGAGAGTCAGAATCGGGTAAAACTCAGAAATCTATTTGGTATGGATGATTGTGATGAGTAGTCAGAGTAGTGCGGAAAAAGCGGAATGTAACGTGTTGGATAATTACTGGTGTGACTTAAGAGGAGTCAGATAATTGGAATTCAATAGTATGAGAATATGAGTATTGAGTTTCTTGAAGGAAGCGGTTGGTGAAAAGTGTAAGTATTACCTTATCGCTCAGATGGAAAGCGTGTCTAAGGTTGGCATGTTTGGTAGAAGGGATACATTACTGTATTGTTGATCAAGTGTGATCATACTATAAATTGTGTAATTGTATTACTCGTTTGTTGAGCATATTGTATAGGTTGTACCTCAATGTTCTGTTGTTTTTAACCTTTTGGAGATAAAGCGAGTGGTATACTTTTGGATAGTCAAATGCGACGCAAGAACTGGGATTTGAATGTATGAAACATGTTTCCTGTTGGTTATGTCGGATGGATTTTTGAGGATTGACTGATGGTAATGTTGATTAGGAGCTGGAGAGTCAAGTGAAGGACTCTTATACGAGCTGGTTACTTGAGGTATATTTTCGAGGACGAAAACTCTTTTAGTGGGGGAGAGTTGTAACACCCCATATTTTCTAATTTTAATTTAATCAGAAATTAAATTATTATTTGGAATTATTCTGTATTTTGGTGGAATTATTTAGAAAGAATTATGAGATGAGCTATTGGGCCAAGTGTGGTGTTAGTAAAGAGGGGGTGCTATGTTAGTAAAGCCCTTTACTAATTAAAATCTATTTTTCATAAAAATAAGGAATTGAGGAAAAAAGGAAAATAGATGTGGAAGAGGAGCAGAAGAGTAGAAGTGCTGATACGTGAAAGAGGAACAGAAGAGGAAGAGGGCTAATCAAGATCCTTGGCTAAGGTAAGGGGGGACTCTTCCGGTTAATATCTTTTATCGTATCATAGATAATAGGACTGATTTAGATGCATTGTTTGTGTCAATTGGTTATATGATGGATTGGGGTTTTGGGATGATTTTGAGGGGAATTGTATGATTTGATGAATTGTATGATTATATGATTGTTATGATGATTAAATGATCCTCTTTGTGTGTTATATTTATGTTATAACATGTATGTGGCTGATATGGTGGTATTTGAGGTTCATAACATAACTTGGTTTGGTTTTGGGGATTTTGGGGTAAATTCCGTAATGCTGTCAAATGCGATGAAGGCTCTGACTTTTGCCAGTTCGCGCCGCGAAGGTAGGTGCGCGCCGCGAAGGCGTACTTGTTTTCTCGCATCGCGCCGCGTGCATAGGTTGGCGCCGCGAACGTGTTTGTGTGCTTCAGGTCGCGCCGCGAACTTTGGTTTCGCCGCGTGCTGTAGCGATAACTGTTTTCTTGTAAAAAGTTAAAGATGTGTAACTTTCAAACCGTAAGTCCGTTTTAGACGCTGTTTTGGACGTTGTTCCTTAAATCGAATGTTCTACCATATGAAATGAATAAAACAATAACAACTTGATTTTATTTTAAAAAGTATCATTTTCTTCAAATGTGGTTTATTCTGGTTTTGCATAGCTGATGAGGTGCAATGGTTGTTGTGTGCATAATTGAATATGTGCAATGATGTATGTTATGATAATGTGGTTGCTTCTGTTAATTGTGCAAATGGGTGTTGTTCATGGTAAATATGGTTATCATGTGTTTTGAGGAATGATATGGTAAATACTCTGTCGTTGATGAGTTGCTTTGTTGTACTTGGTACACGATTGTGAGGGGCGTTATTGTTGTTGCACTGTATAATGAATGATTTACCTGTTATGATGTTGTGGTTGTAATTGGTGTTTGTTATACATATATTGTTGATGTAAAATATGTATTTTATTGTGGTTGAGAAATAGCATAACTGTGTATGGCTATTGATTATTGTGGTGGTTGATGATTATGACATTTGGTTGATTTATGTGGGTGATAAGCATGTTATGGTTGATACATGCATTCATAATCATTATGTGGCTGATCCTTGACGATGGTGGATCAGTGGTAGCTAATTCTCATTGTGTGGAATTAGTGAGTGGGTGTTGCCGTATCCTTGACGATGGTGGATCGGTGAGATGGGTTATCCCATATTTGGTACCACATGCATATAGTTGCATTTGCATTAGGTAACTTGTGTTATTATAACATGAATGGAAGATTGTCCAATGTTATGATATGTGATGATTGTGTAATGGTTATGATTTGTTTGGATGAATTATGGTGTTGTCTCTTGGTAATGTATTCTATTTGTTGTTGTGTGTTGATGAGTACTTCCTGACAATCTGAATATAATGAAATTGGATGAATAATGTGACTATGATGTGTTATTGTTTATGATTCGATAACATTTGTTAATTGTGAATGAGACTCACCCTTACTGTTGATATTTTCAGATTGAGGATAGCGGCTTTTGGCTCGGTGAGGATTAGCTCATGAGTCAGTTTGTTTAGTATAGCGTCGGTGTCATGCTCTGATATTGTAACACTGGGGGAACGCTAGCTTAAATTTGATGATGATACTCTATGTTGTTGTTATTGGAGTAACTTTGTGAGATATTGCATAGATGATGTTATGCTTATCCATATGATGAATTTTCCGCTGTGTTAACATGAGATGTTTATGTATTATGATGGATTGTTCCTTAGTGAAAGCATGACAATGAAGTTATGATAGATTTGTTTTTAATATGAATTGTGGCACCCTTGTTTTCATGTTTTACTCTGAATTATTTTATTAATTTCCGCGGGGTTTAGAAGGGTGTTACACAATATATTCCACCTTTGTGGCGCCGTTGACACTCTTCAACAAAACATTTCCTATTCACCACCCTTGTGGCGCCGTTGAATTTCGAAATAAGTTAGTCGATCCCTTTATCAAAACCAAAGGCTCGTGATACCATTTTTGGAGGAAACAATCAGGGGAGGGTCGAGTGAAGAAGCTTCTCACTTTGTTGGACTTTCCTTTGAGCAACACACCTTTGTGGGATACACACCACTTAACCACCTAAAACCTTAAGGTGATAGGTAAATGAGTTCTCCCACTTATAAATGCTCAATTCACCACATTCTTATCCAATGTGGAACTATTTTCCCACTACCCATACTTGGTATATATTCTCAACACTCCCCCTCAAGTGTGAGCCCATAATGCTCCCGCTCAAGTGGAAGCTCTTTCTTCCATATTCACTTGTTGATTTAAAACCTTAAGGTGATAGGTGAGTGGGTTCTCCCACTTATATATGCTTAAGTTACCACATTTCTATACAATGTGAGACTAAATCCTTATTTCCTTATTTTCTCTCTTTCTCTCCTCTCACTAAAAGTGCCTCGCGCACTAATAAATTGGTATCCACAGCTTTCAGTTATTGTTTTTGATTGGGTTTTCAATAATTTCATGTCATAGATCGTGTTTCCTGGGCAAGTTAATCAACCACTGTGAAGATGACTGGTGATAAGAGCACTCTGAATTCTCTTTCAATGCTTGATGGCAAAATTTGGATCCGCCGAAAAAAACAGATGCAATCCTTGTTTAGCTTCCATGATACCCTGGAAGTTGTTGCCGATAATGCTCCTGCGCTAGCTGCAAATGCAACTAAAGCACAGAAAAATGCCCGCAACAAAGTCAAGAAGAAAGATTGCAAGGCTACTTATTGCATTCAGACAACGGTCGATGATGCTAACTTCAATAGAATCTCTCATGCTGAAGCGACAAAGGAGGCATAGGATATTCTGGTAAAGTATTATGAAGGAGGTGAGAAATTCAAGGTTGTTAAGTTGAAGACCTTGCATCGATAATATGAATTATTGTCGATGGAAGAGACGGGAAATTTGTAGAATATGTGTCAAAGGTCCAGAAACACGTCCATCTCATGAAGGGTTGTGGTGAAAGCATAACTGATAAGATGATAGTTGAGAAGGTAATGTGAACGTTGACCTCTCACTTTGATCATGTTATCGTAGATATTAAAGAATCCATTAAGCTTGAAACCCTAAAATTGGAAGATTTGGTTGGTTCATTGGAAGAACATGAGATTAGGATTGTCGAAAGAAAAAGAGTTGAAGACTCAATACAAACTCTACAGGCTCAGTCATGAAAAAAAAATGGTGATTCACAATTGTTCCAAATATTTTAATAAAGAACGCTATAACAAAAAGAGAAAAGACAACCCTAAAACAAGTCCTCGTCAGAACGTTATAACAAGGCGACATACACTTGAAATTCTAAGACCATATCTACAAAACTAATACATATAAAAGATTTGATGAACCAATATAACAAGAATGCATTGCGCTTTGCATTTGATATTTTTATGATCATTTTAACATTGATATTCAGGAATTTGGAATACGCTGGAGCCTTCTTTGAAAAGTTTAAACCCAAATTCAGAAAAGTGAAATTATGTCTTGCATGAATCTTAGAACCTATGATGGGGTATTCTAAGAATGACAACAACTAGAAAAATAATATTACTATTGAGGTAATTAAGTTAGAAAGAGCTAAGATGTTTTGACTATTTGCAAAATGAGGTAGAATTTATAATAACTATTTTTTTTAAAATGCACAATGATCATCCGTTTACATGCAATAACTATTGGTTATATTCCATAATCTTAATATTCATGGTTAGTCGATAATGCAATGCATATGGGCATTTATTTACACTTAAAAATAAATTATATGCCAACCGAAATCGACAAGACATATAATTAATAAATACGTGAACTCCCCTAAGCTATCAAGTCGGGTGATTATGAGCATAACTAAATGGGAGTTAATTGGATATTTCTCAAGTCTCTTGGAGTTTATTGTGGTTATTAAGACTTAAGACTCGCTCAAACACATTAGAACTAGTGAAGTGGATATTATAGTCATGTTCCCTATTAATAATGTCATCAACCAAATAGGTTGGAGATTGCAAAACCATTGTCTAAAGAAATATGTGCACATAGGTATTGGGTGATGTAAAATTTTAAATGTACCTCGACCAGGATAAATTTTTGGTTCGACAGAGATTAAGCATGTTGTCGAAGTCTATTTACATACTAATGTTTAATTCCTGCATGTTGTAGTCGAAGTACGCTCAAGCATGCACTCGTGAAAATGCTAGGGTTGTAAGCATATAAAATTGTGTCTATTTGTTTAACCCAATTGTTTAAGTTATCTTGTAGGTTAAGTTAGCTAAGTAGTCTATAAATAAAATAGTTCTCTCAGATTGTTGAGAGATGTTAATTATTGTTATCCACTTGTAATCTATAAATCTTTATTGAGAAAGTGAATAGTAAAATAGTTATAACCAATCCTAATTTTCTTCTTCTTCCCTCTTCTCTCTCTTTCGTGAAAAACTAATAGGGTTTCTTGTATTTGTTAAATAAACTTAATCTTTATCATAGTTTTGGTTTGTTCTTAATGTTCCTCTGTTACAACAAATTGGTGTGGTTAGCATGGAGAAGAAGATGTCGTCAAAAAAATATGAGATTGAGAAATGCAGCGGTGTGAATAATTTTGGTTTGTGGGGCTTGAAGATACAAGCCATACTAGTTCAATAGGGTTTGTTGGAAGTGTTGGAGGGAGCCGCAACCATGGATGATGCTCAAAAGGAGAAGGATACAATATCAATGGTAGAGAAAACCCATAACACCATCGTATTGAGTCTTGATGATAAGGTTTTCTAACAGGTGTCATAGGAGAAGATGGTGACGCGTGTATGGTTGAAAATCGAAAGTTTGTAAATGACCAAATCGTTGGTCAATCACCTCTACCTAAAGCAAGCTATGTATTCATTCAAGATGATTGAAGACAAAGTCTTGGCTAAGCAGTTGGATATGTTCAACAAGCTGATTATTGATCTTGAAAATATTTATGTCAAGATCAACAATGAAGATTAAGCGTTGTTGTTGATGTGTGCTTTACCATGTTCTCATGCTCACTTCAAAGAAACTCTCTAATATAGAAGAGGTTCCTTGAACTTTAAAGAAGTTTATTTTATCTTGTACTCAAAGGACTTGAACAAGAAGAAGGAGCACAAACCACCGCCTGTTGGTAAAGGTTTGTCGGTTAAAGGAAAATTCTCTAAGAAATATGGTAAGTTTGAAAAGAAGAAGGGTAAAGGTCAACATAGATCTTATGGTGGTGATACTTCTGCAATTAGGTGTCACACGAATGGTGTGCTCTAATTGATAGAAAAATCACGGTGGTAAAGACAATGGTAAAACAGCCATTGTGCAAGATGATTTTGAATCATCTGATGTCCTTGTAGTTTCGAGCAACAATTCTAGCAAAGAATGGATTATAGATTTAGTTTGCATTTGGAAAATGGCTCCAAAGAAAGATGTGTTTAAGGAATTATGTGATCAAGATGGTGGATCAATGCTGTTGGGAAACAACAATCCTGCAAAATTGCAGGAATTGGATTTGTAATATTCAAGCTCCAAGATAAGTCAATAAAGTTATTGACTAGTGTCAACTATGTACCTGATCTGAAGAGAAATTTGATTTCTCGTGGTGAATTTGACAAGAAAGGATATGTTTTCAAATGAGAGCAAGGTATCATAAGGGTAGTGAATGGGTCAAAAGAAGTCTTGAAAGACATCAAAAGGCAAGACATGTATACCCTTGAGTTTGAGGTTGTAAAAGGTTTAGCAGATGTGGTATCCATAAAACTTGTGTCGAATATTGAGCTATGACACAAGATACTTAACCATGTCAGTAAAAGAGGGTTGGTTGAATTATCGAAACAAAATATGCTATGTGGTTACAAGGTTGAAAAGTTTGAGTTTTATGAACCTTGTGTATTTGGTAAATCATGTAGGATGAAGTTTTACAAAGGTAAACAAAGAACACATGGATCCTTTGATTATATCCATGATGGTCTTTGGGAGCCTGTAAGGAATCCTTGACACCCAGGTGCAAGATATTTTGTATCCATATTTGATGATTACTCACGAAAGTTATGGGTATTGTAACACCCGAAAATTTATTTAATTATTTAAATAAATTATTCAAGAATTTAATATGGAAATTCGATCGAAGTTGGATTTATAAGTGATATTATAAGACGCAGAATTGGACTATTTAGACGGTTAATCGAATAATTATTAAAGTTGGATTTTTTTGGTTGAAGAAAATAATATTAGTAATAATATTATTTAATTTGGTTTAGTTGTGGTGTGATATATAGCAATATGGTGGTGTACGATTAGTAAGCCCATTAAGAAATAATAGTAATTATATTATTATTATTTGATTTATTGGATTAAAAAGGAGAATATATGGAATTAGGTTTTGTGGAAAAGAAGGTTTTGGCTTTTGGGAGAATAGATCGTGAAACGAAGTTGCCGACAAAGAGGAACGCGGTTTTGGCATCGTTGGGAAAAGGCTTGCACTCAATCGGATATTAGAGGCGATCTCCGAATCTAAGGTAAGGGTGGGGTTCTTGCTCTATAAACGGGGATATGATGAATCGTATGTTGGGTTTATGGGATTAATATTGTCTCAATGTGTTGTATGATTGTGATGTCTGTGTTCGTTCAAATCGATTTTCGATGATTGCATGAATTATGTGTGAATGACTTTGTTAATATGTGATTATTAATTGTCGGTGTTGTTTGTATTCTGGACGTGATTGAATTTGTGACCGATGAAGATGAGTATAATTTTAAGGTGAGAATAGAATCGTGATGTGTGATAATAACTTTTCTGAAATTAGAAATTGTTTGATGGAAAAAATTGAGACCGGAAGGAAAAACGGTGTCTGGGAATTAAAACGGTGAAGAAGAAATATTTAAGGGACGAGAGCCACTATGAGGAGGGACAACCGTCCTTTGGTAAAGAACAAAAGTGGGACGGACCCACACATCTGTTAGGGGAGGGCGACTATATGTTAGCATACAGTAATTATACTACTTATAACATCCACATTGGCATACGTTAGTGGCACTATAGCTAAAAAGGAAAATTGGCACTACAATGATGTTTCATGACCATATATATAAACTCATAAGTCATTAGCTTATAAGAGTAATTATTCTAATAATAATAATAATAATAATGTAGTATTATAAATATAATAATATTTTTAAGAATTTTGAGTGAGAGATAATATTTGAATTATTTGGCCTACTTAAGCGATTTTCAATTCTGTTAGAGTTGTCAATAAGGTTGTCAGAGTTGTTTCTGAGATGTTTAGAGTTAAATCTGATGAGCTGTAAAGATTAAAATTGGAAGTATTTGACCCTTTAGAGTTGTTTTATAATTAGTTCAGTCAGACCATTAGCCAATTTGATGCATAAGAGTTACCCTTATATATAATAAGAGTTGTCAGTAGGGTATTTTGTGCACTAGCTTGATATTGAAGTGTCTATATTGATCATAGAGATGCAATTGATACAAAAAAAATTTGGAATTGTATTGTGAAACAATTACTGAAACGTAACTTCATAAAGTAGATATCACTTGTTGTTTTCTTACAGAAATAATAATAATATTATTAATGATTTAATATTATTAATATAAAGTTTAGAAGATCTTGAGTAACAGAAGAAATATTTGGCAAGGATACACCAGTACAGGTAGTTGAAATAGCAGAGTAAATTACTTAGTGAGTATAAAATAAATGGTAGATTGGAACTAATTTAACTGAGTAGAATAAAATAGGAGTTTTTCCGGAAATGATTCGATACCCGTATTTTTGTGATGTTTCAGCGATGTTGTGACGCGATGAATATTATGAATTTTGTGAATTGCCGTTGTGTTATCCGTGATGATTTGTTGTTGTTGTTGTTGATTGTTGTGTGTGTACATTGCTGTTGTCACATGGTGATAATAATTTATAGGCCTATGGCCAGTGACGATGCGTTGTTATGATTTTGGGATTGTCGTGAAATGCAGAATTAAAGTGACGAGTAATTATCAGTAATGATTGATATATTTTGGCGATGTAGGCGAATGCCTAATGCGACGTTGTTTTGTGATTGATTGTGATTTGTTGCATTTCATAGTGTCTCATGAATTGCATGTTGTAGCGACGGCCTGGATTGGCAAACAGCGACGAAGGCTTATGCCTGTTTTGATGCCTTTATTTATTGGCAATTGGCGATGGGGGCTGAAGCCCCGGGTACCACATGCATGTGCATTTGTTAGAGTCGCATTTCATTTGTGTGATTACGAGTTTATATGGTGTGACGTGTGAACTTATGTGAATTATTGTGAAATTTGAATATGAATTTATGTGAGATATTTTTACGTATGTTATTTTAATTGAAAACGGTGAAGTTAGACGGTAATGATTATACCGCAAAGTGATGATTATTATAACTTAAACCTAAATATATTGTTTATCATCACCCTCTTTATATTGTTTGATATCTCACCCCTTTCTTTTGTTTCGCCGTTACCTTTATACTGGTAACGTGCAGGTGATAGCTTCGATGAAGATTTAGACACGGTGAGTCGAGTCTGTGGTTGCTCTGATACGTAGCACTCGGGGGGATAAACGATTGTTTTATTAATTGTTATGTTTGCTGGATTTTAGCGATGTTTTACTTTGGTTTGTAATCAAAGATGTTTTGTGAAGATAATATGATTAAAATAAATCATTGTGAAGTTTTGTGAATTCCGCTGCGAGATAAAATAAGTATTTTGATAAAGTGATTTTTAGTAATGATTTGATTATCGTTTCAAATTCATGTGCTATGTATCTATGTGAAGACAATTAATCCATAATTGTTTTGAATGATGAATATGTGATATCCCAAATGATTGTATGTTTTGAATTTTATACTCTGATTTTCCGTATAATTATCGGGTAGATTTGGGGTGTTACATTAGTGGTATCAGAGCAGGTCGGTCTTGTAACACCCTGGATTTCCGCTTACCCCGCAGGGCTTCCGGCCTACCAAGCATGTCACCAGCTTAATCAATAATCCCCCCTAGGTCCGCTTATCGGCTGCCCAGGAAATATTGTTTTTGCCTCCCGCAGGAATCGAACCATGTACCTAGGGGTTAAGTACATATTCATAGCAATTCCTGCTACCACTTGAGCTAGTAGGGTGTTACATTAAAAGGCGCCTTTTTAATGTAACACCCCGATATCCGCTGCACGCATCAACCGTGTCGGCCAACCGAGCATGTTACCGGCTTAATCAATAATCCCCCCTAGGTCCGCTTATCGGCTGCCCAGGAAATATTGTTTTTGCCTTCCGCAGGAATCGAACCATGTACCTAGGGGTTAAGTACATATTCATAGCAATTCCTGCTACCACTTGACCATATAGCTCAAGTGGTAGCAGGAATTGCTATGAATATGTACTTAACCCCTAGGTACATGGTTCGATTCCTGCGGGAGGCAAAAACAATATTTCCTGGGCAGCCGATAAGCGGACCTAGGGGGATTATTGATTAAACTAGCTCAAGTGGTAGCAGGAATTGCTATGAATATGTACTTAACCCCTAGGTACATGGTTCGATTCCTGCGGGAGGCAAAAACAATATTTCCTAGGCAGCCGATAAGCGGACCTAGGGGGATTATTGATTAAGCTGGTGACATGCTTGGTAGGCCGGAAGCCCTGCGGGGTAAGCGGAAATCCAGGGTGTTACAGGTCTGTCCGGCCAGAGTCGTCTAATTGTTGTTTATCCCTTAGTATGCGACAAGTGTGTACAACACTGTCGGTGCTTGTTGTTTTTGATAGCTTGTTGTAGGAGTTGGTTTGGAACTAAGTGGGGGAGAAGTTGTACTCCTCGGTTATGATTCGGTTGTAAGTTGTTGGTGCTTCGGTAGCGAAGGACACCTGAATATGGAAATAAGAATTGCGTATGTGTTTGGCGTTGAATGTGTTGCTGAGGATGATGAGGTGAGATTGTATAACCAGATGTAAGCAAGTGCTAGCTATTTCTACGTTGTAAGATGTTGTTTCAAGATATTGTTAAAATGGTTGGCAAGTTAGTAAGGATTATGTTGCAATCGTATTGGAAGATTGAGGTATAAGTATTGGATTTAAACCATGATCGGGTTGTCGTTGAATCGAAGGATTAGATGTGAAGAATGTGTTAAGGATGGTGGTATCGGATGAATTTTCGAGGACGAAAATCTTTTAAGTGGGGGAGAGTTGTAACACCCGAAAATTTATTTAATTATTTAAATAAATTATTCAAGAATTTAATATGGAAATTCGATCGAAGTTGGATTTATAAGTGATATTATAAGACGCAGAATTGGACTATTTAGACGGTTAATTGAATAATTATTAAAGTTGGATTTTTTTGGTTGAAGAAAATAATATTAGTAATAATATTATTTAATTTGGTTTAGTTGTGGTGTGATATATAGCAATATGGTGGTGTACGATTAGTAAGCCCATTAAGAAATAATAGTAATTATATTATTATTATTTGATTTATTGGATTAAAAAGGAGAATATATGGAATTAGGTTTTGTGGAAAAGAAGGTTTTGGCTTTTGGGAGAATAGATCGTGAAACGAAGTTGCCGACAAAGAGGAACGCGGTTTTGGCATCGTTGGGAAAAGGCTTGCACTCAATCGGATATTAGAGGCGATCTCCGAATCTAAGGTAAGGGTGGGGTTCTTGCTCTATAAACGGGGATATGATGAATCGTATGTTGGGTTTATGGGATTAATATTGTCTCAATGTGTTGTATGATTGTGATGTCTGTGTTCGTTCAAATCGGTTTTCGATGATTGCATGAATTATGTGTGAATGACTTTGTTAATATGTGATTATTAATTGTCGGTGTTGTTTGTATTCTGGACGTGATTGAATTTGTGACCGATGAAGATGAGTATAATTTTAAGGTGAGAATAGAATCGTGATGTGTGATAATAACTTTTCTGAAATTAGAAATTGTTTGATGGAAAAAATTGAGACCGGAAGGAAAAACGGTGTCTGGGAATTAAAACGGTGAAGAAGAAATATTTAAGGGACGAGAGCCACTATGAGGAGGGACAACCGTCCTTTGGTAAAGAACAAAAGTGGGACGGACCCACACATCTGTTAGGGGAGGGCGACTATATGTTAGCATACAGTAATTATACTACTTATAACATCCACATTGGCATACGTTAGTGGCACTATAGCTAAAAAGGAAAATTGGCACTACAATGATGTTTCATGACCATATATATAAACTCATAAGTCATTAGCTTATAAGAGTAATTATTCTAATAATAATAATAATAATAATGTAGTATTATAAATATAATAATATTTTTAAGAATTTTGAGTGAGAGATAATATTTGAATTATTTGGCCTACTTAAGCGATTTTCAATTCTGTTAGAGTTGTCAATAAGGTTGTCAGAGTTGTTTCTGAGATGTTTAGAGTTAAATCTGATGAGCTGTAAAGATTAAAATTGGAAGTATTTGACCCTTTAGAGTTGTTTTATAATTACTTCAGTCAGACCATTAACCAATTTGATGCATAAGAGTTACCCTTATATATAATAAGAGTTGTCAGTAGGGTATTTTGTGCACTAGCTTGATATTGAAGTGTCTATGTTGATCATAGAGATGCAATTGATACAAAAAAAATTTGGAATTGTATTGTGAAACAATTACTGAAACGTAACTTCATAAAGTAGATATCACTTGTTGTTTTCTTACAGAAATAATAATAATATTATTAATGATTTAATATTATTAATATAAAGTTTAGAAGATCTTGAGTAACAGAAGAAATATTTGGCAAGGATACACCAGTACAGGTAGTTGAAATAGCAGAGTAAATTACTTAGTGAGTATAAAATAAATGGTAGATTGGAACTAATTTAACTGAGTAGAATAAAATAGGAGTTTTTCCGGAAATGATTCGATACCCGTATTTTTGTGATGTTTCAGCGATGTTGTGACGCGATGAATATTATGAATTTTGTGAATTGTCGTTGTGTTATCCGTGATGATTTGTTGTTGTTGTTGTTGATTGTTGTGTGTGTACATTGTTGTTGTCACATGGTGATAATAATTTATAGGCCTATGTCCAGTGACGATGCGTTGTTATGATTTTGGGATTGTCGTGAAATGCAGAATTAAAGTGACGAGTAATTATCAGTAATGATTGATATATTTTGGCGATGTAGGCGAATGCCTAATGCGACGTTGTTTTGTGATTGATTGTGATTTGTTGCATTTCATAGTGTCTCATGAATTGCATGTTGTAGCGACGGCCTGGATTGACAAACAGCGACGGAGGCTTATGCCTGTTTTGATGCCTTTATTTATTGGCAATTGGCGATGGGGGCTGAAGCCCCGGGTACCACATGCATGTGCATTTGTTAGAGTCGCATTTCATTTGTGTGATTACGAGTTTATATGGTGTGACGTGTGAACTTATGTGAATTATTGTGAAATTTGAATATGAATTTATGTGAGATATTTTTACGTATGTTATTTTAATTGAAAACGGTGAAGTTAGACGGTAATGATTATACCGCAAAGTGATGATTATTATAACTTAAACCTAAATATATTGTTTATCATCACCCTCTTTATATTGTTTGATATCTCACCCCTTTCTTTTGTTTCGCCGTTACCTTTATACTGGTAACGTGCAGGTGATAGCTTCGATGAAGATTTAGACACGGTGAGTCGAGTTTGTGGTTGCTCTGATACGTAGCACTCGGGGGGATAAACGATTGTTTTATTAATTGTTATGTTTGCTGGATTTTAGCGATGTTTTACTTTGGTTTGTAATCAAAGATGTTTTGTGAAGATAATATGATTAAAATAAATCATTGTGAAGTTTTGTGAATTCCGCTGCGAGATAAAATAAGTATTTTGATAAAGTGATTTTTAGTAATGATTTGATTATCGTTTCAAATTCATGTGCTATGTATCTATGTGAAGACAATTAAGCCATAATTGTTTTGAATGATGAATATGTGATATCCCAAATGATTGTATATTTTGAATTTTATACTCTGATTTTCCGTATAATTATCGGGTAGATTTGGGGTGTTACAGGTATTCATTTAGAAAACTAAGGATGAAACTTTTAAAAATTTCAAAAGTTGGAAGTCTCTGGTCGAAAACCAAAATGTCAGAAAGGTCAAGAGGTTGAGGAACAAAAATGGTCTTGAATTTTGCAATGAGGCTTTCGATAGCTACTGTGTTACGTATAGCATTGAAAGGCACAAAACTATTGCATGTACTCTCCGACAAAATGGTTTGCCTGAAAGGTTTAGTCAAACCATTTTGGAAAAAGTTAGATGCATGTTGGTTTGTATTGGATTGAAGAATGTGTTTTGGGCTAAGGTTGTTTTGACAACATCATATATGATAAATAGATGTCCCTCGACTGTCGTGGGGATTAAGAGACCTAAAGAAGTCTGGTCGGAACATCCATCTAATATCGACATACTTAAGAATATTTGGATGTGTAGCCTACGCTCACATTAGGAAAGATAAGGTCGGATCTAGATCTTTGAGATGCATGTTCATGGGTTACCCTATAGGAGTCAAACCTTATAGGTTGTGGTGCCCAGAGCCATGTCACAAGAGGTGTATCGCAAGTCGAAATGTAGTTTTCAATGAAGCAGAAATGATGTTCAAGAAAATTGATGATGCTGGTCAAAATGTAGAAATCTTTGAAGTTGAGTTGGAACATAAAGAGATTCATGTTGAGGTGGAACATAGTGATATTGGATTGCATAAACTAGATGAAGTCGAAGAAGAAGTAGAAGTTGCTAATGAAGATGAGGAAAATGATAATGACTACCTATTGACTAGAGACAGGTCGAGAAGAGTTATCAAACCACCTCAAAGGTTATGCAAATCTCATAGCTTTTGCCTTAAAATCTCTAGAAGTGAGATCCTTGGTGAACAACCCAGAGAGTAAAAGGAATATGCAAGAAGTTGAAATAAGACTGAATGACTGAAGGCCGCGAATGATGAGATGAAATTTCTTCTTGATAATAACATTTGGGAGTTGATCGGGAAACCTGTAGGGGCTAGGTTAGTCAGTTGTAAGTGGATTTCTAGGTTAAGAAAGGAATCAAATGAGTGATGTCGAAGAGATACAAGGAAAACTTGGTTGCTAGTGAGTTCCTTCAAAAAGAAAGAGACAAATTTGATGATATGTTCTCACCTGTTGTGAAGCACATATCCATTTGAATGCTTCTTGCCATAATGGCAAAGTTTGACCTAGATCTGGAACAAATAGATGTGAATATTTATTTCTTGTATGGTGATCTAGATGAAACAATTCTAATCAGGAAACCTAAAGGGTGTGCAGAAAAGGGAAAGGAAGATCATGTGTGCAAGCTGAATAGATTTTTATATGAACTAAAAAAAACTCCTCGACAATGGAATAGGAGATTCGACAAGTTAATGACACACATAGGTTTCAATAGGAGCCAGTTATACCATTGTGTGTATTTTAGATTTCGACCTGGAAATTCACTTGTTATTTTGTTGCTTTATGTGGATGATATTGTTATAGCAATCAACAATGTCAAGGATGTAATGAAGGTGAAGGTTGAACTCGGTGATGAGTTCGACATGAAGGACCTGGGAGCTGCATCCAGAATACTTGGGATTGACACCAGAGAGATAGAAATAAGTCGAGATTATGCTTATCTTAAGAGACAAATGTAACACCCCGATATCCGCTGCACACATCAACCGTGTCGGCCAACCGAGCATGTTACCGGCTTAATCAATAATCCCCCTAGGTCCGCTTATCGGCTGCCCAGGAAATATTGTTTTTGCCTCCCGCAGGAATCGAACCATGTACCTAGGGGTTAAGTACATATTCATAGCAATTCCTGCTACCACTTGACCATGGTCAATTGGTAGCAGGAATTGCTATGAATATGTACTTAACCCCTAGGTACATGGTTCGATTCCTGCGGGAGGCAAAAACAATATTTCCTGGGCAGCCGATAAGCGGACCTAGGGGGATTATTGATTAAGCCGGGTAACATGCTCGGTTGGCCGACACGGTTGATGCGTGCAGCGGATATCGGGGTGTTACAACAAAACTATGGAAGATACTCGACAAGTTTGGTATGTCGAACTCAAAGCCTGTTGTAACACCGAAAAATCCTCAATTCTAGTTGAGTATGAATCAAAGTCCTAGTAATGAAGCCGAAAGAGCCTATATGAATAGTATTCCATATGCTATTATAGTAGGTTCTTTGATGTATGTTATGGTCTATATGAGGCCAGACATGCCGTATAAAGTGAGCCTTGTAAGAAGATATATGGCTAAACTTGGAAAGACACACTGACGAGCATTAAAGTGGAGTCTAAGGTACATAAATGGGTCTATGAGCAAAAGACACACTGGCAAGCATTAAAGTGACACTTTAGAAGATTGTTGTCTTATCAACCACCGAAGCAAAATGTATTGCCCTCATTGAAGCTATGGAAGAAACATTGTGGCTTGAAGGTTTTTCTAAGGACCTGAAACTTCAAGGTCGAGTTATCACTGTTAAATGTGACAGTCAAAGTGTGATACATCTGTTAAAGAATTCAACCTATCATGAGTGAACCAAGCACATTGATGTAAGGCCGCATTTCATCAGAGAAATAATTGAGCATGGAGAAGTCCAAGTGCTGAAGATTTCAACTGAAGATAATGCTGCTTATTTGATCACCAAGACATTGCCAAGCTGCAAGTTTTTCCACTGTATGCAGTTGATAAAGCTGTACGAAGAAAGCTGAGTTGTTTCCTTGATGTTGTATAGTTTATTCCAAAGTGGAGATTTGTGAGATTTTGGATTACAGTTACACTATAGTATCTCGACAGGGTTAGCTTCTTGTTCGACAGAGATTAAGCACGTTGTTGAAGTCTGTTCACATGTTGATGTCTAAGTCCTACATGTTGTAGTCAAAGTACGCTCAAGTATGCAATAGTCGAAATGCTAGGATTGTTAGCATTTTGAATTGGATTTGTTTGTTTAGCTCAATTATTTAGGTTATCTTGTTAATTTAGCTTAGTAGTCTATAAATAAACTAGTTCTCTCAAGTTGTAGAGAGAGGTTAATTGTTGTTATTCACTTGTAATCTGTAAACCCTTATTAAGAAAGTGAATAGTAAAATAATTATAATCAATCCTGATTTTCTTATTCTTCTTCCCTCTCCTCTCTCTTCCGTGAAAATCTAATAGAATTTCTTGTGTTTGTTCAAAAAATTATATCTTTCTCATAGTTTTGATTTGTTCTTGACGGTCCTCCTTTACAACATGTGAGATAAACATGTCTTGAAATATAAGACATTGAGCTGAACGTCAGACGTTGCAACCACCCAACGTGATATGGTCAACATAAACATTGTTTCCTTATAAATTTTGAACTATATAATCATTTTAAAATGATAGTCAATCAAAATAAAACTATTTTACACATTTTATTTCGTTTATTTTACTCTATTTTGATGAATTTCGTTGTTTGGTAGTTCTAACACTCTCGCATGTTGTACTTAACGTTCTTTGTTAATTTTTTTATAAAAAAAATAAATTAAACTATTAAACTTAAAAGCTCCTTACTAATTTTTTTTTTGAAGTTTTAATCATTTCACATAACCTAAAAAAAGTATTTGACGTTGAATGAGAAAGAAAAAATTAAAAGAATAGAGAGTAATAATAAACGATCGAATGGTGTGCGTGTGTGTGATCTAGCAGTAAAACGCTTTGATCTTGAGAGTGTGCTCCTCTCAAAGTCTTGTGTTCGAAACACGCTAGGTTCAAATTGCTTATTAAAAAAATAAACGGCCGAATATATGATGAGTAAATAAACATTTATTCTTCATCTTAAAATGACTTATAGTTTAAAATGATTTTTTTTTTACCAAACTACTTATAAATGGAAATAATATTTTTAAAGATTAAAAATATTTAACCTATTCTTTACTTTATAATCTAAACCAATATAAGTTTAAGAAACAAAGTTCTGATTGTCACACAATAAATTAACCCAAACAATTCTATGATTCATCTTAATTTTAGAGGTCTTTATCTTAAGCATTATATTATGAAGTTTAAAAAATAGAAAGTACAATATGCGAGCTGCACATGTATCGTGTGATGGTGGTTGTTAAGGGGACCCTGGACAGCACATTGCTTGCTGAGAGACGTGAATCTTATCCCATCCTTTACGGCATTATGATTACCATCCGGTGCATTTTTTATTCCTTAGATTGGATAAACCCATTATAACTATAATAATAATGCCAATATCTCATCAAATCGAACTCATAAGTTAACAAATTGTCTTGAACTACAACACATCTAGCTCAAATATGTATACTAATAATAACTAAGTGCCTGAAGAGCATATTAGAGCTATAGGATAGAATCTAGTAGTTAGTGTATTAGAGATAGAATATCCTGTTATTTCATTGGCTATATAAGGATAAAAGGATAAGAGTTAGTTGATTGGATAACTAACTGAAAATAATCTGTAATAGAATTATTGATTGAATGGTGAAATCTTCATCTTCTCCATGCTTTCTATTACCTTTCACACTAGTTTCAGTTCTCCATTAGCTTGACATATTCGATAGAGCATAAGTTCTTTAGCCTAATAACATACATGATACAACAATCCAATCAGTCTCGTTCTTATGCTTACGTGCAATGCTTCTTTACAAATTATTCATTTTGTTCAAGGATGTATGCGAGACTCACGAAAAAAGTCCAATAATAGGTGTTAAAGAGAAGATATACATAATAGTTGAACCCTAACCTTTGGAGAAAATATACAATCATATTTTTCATCAAATCTTTAACTCTTGGATCTAATCGCCGCATAATATGCCAAATCACACGTGAGTGGTTTTAACTGACTATATTATATAATGATCACTTCGTGCCATTTCATGTATTCAATTCATTTTCGCTCTCATACTACTTTTTACTGAGTAACGTACTTTGAGTTTGAATGCTAACTTTACAGGTCCATTATCTCTCAGGCAATACCGGAAACTTGTTCCACCTTACTAAGACTTCATTTCATCACTTTACTACATATTTATAAATCTTTAACAGAACATTGACGTCGTTTGTGGAAAACAACTCTTGATTCCAGCCATGTCTTTACGAAGACCACCGTTTATTCACGGATGACATATCACTGATCTTCTTCCCGCGAAACACCAATTTCTTTCTCAAACATATTAGATAACTAACTTTTGAAGTCATGGTGACATAGGGGGTTACCTAATCTGCCGCTCAACATCACACTGTTGTTATGACCGTTGAAAGCTAACAAAACTTCACCTTCTAATTTTCTTTTCAAACTTATCAGATAACTAACTTTAAAGTCATGTTGACATAGAGGGTTACCCGATCTATCGCTCAACACCACACTGTTGATATGGCTGTTGAAAGCTAACAAAGTTCTGCCTCTCTCTCTTGGGTAAAGAACAATTCAGTTGTAGTAACTTCTCTGTCCACTCTTACGTAAGAAGATCTTGTTCCTCCAAGAACTGACCGAGGAACGTTCCAAGCCTTTCCGTTCTTCCAACATATGCAACAATTTTGCCAAGTCAACCTTCGCAGCTACCTACTTTACAACTGTTAATTCCTGAGCACGAGATGCACGAGATGCTCTCGTACATTTAACAACTGCAAATCAACCTAGGAAAATCAACCTAGGCATGCAAGGAGCATGACCTCCTGAATAGTATATACACCTTGGTATAATAACAAAACTCCTAAGTTTTAACGGACAAGATACTCATAATTGAAAAGAACCTACAGTTTGCTCCTCAGAGAATCAACCTTACACATGAGACGACTTCGTGCAGCGACCACGAAGTAATATTGCAATCGGCTCCAGTAGGCGCAGCCTCACTGTGCAGAGCATTGCTAAAGTCGTCGAATCGCAACCGAAGTAGACACATCGGACTCTCCCACCCAACTCTGGAGAGAGAAGTGACAATCACACTCCACCTAAAGTTCGCCGTCCTCATAGCTCGTCGACGCACCACTCTTAGAGGAGGGAAAGGTACAAAGCAGATGCCCTGAGCAATGAGCGGGAGAAGCATCCACTCTCTACACAAATTCTGAATAGCAAAAGAGAAATTCTTGCATGGACACGGACATAAAACCTTCTTCTTAGTTATAACCAATAGAAATAAGACAACTCATTATGAAGGAGAGAGAAAATTTAAAATTTATTTAAATTTTAATTTCTTTTTTAATTGGATTCATGGGTGGTTGTGATTATGAAGGAGATAGAAGATTAAAATTTTATTTTTTAATTAATTAAAATTTTATGATTGGTTGTGTGTAAAACTATTTCTTAGAATTGTGTCTACCTAAGAAATTCTCATAGCAAAATCTCAAGATCCCTTGAGAAACCCCTAAAATTGAAAAGTTACAAAGATGCTAAAAAATTTATATAGGCACGTCGAACATGTAGACAATAGACAAGACTATTACCACCGCCCAGGAATCATTTATATGATTCCCATACGATGCATTCTTTATTCCTTAGACTGGATAAACCCATTATAATAATAGTAATGCCAACATCTCATAAATAAAACTCATAAATTAACAAATTGCTTTGAACTACAATACATTCAGCTCAAATATTTTATACTAATAATAGCCAAGTGCCTAAAGAGCATAAGTTCTTTATGCTTACACCTGTGGAGTGCTTCTTTACAAATAAACTCAACTCAATTGCTAGTTCAGAAGAAGATAAAACACAGTACAAAGCATAAAAAGAGAAAAAATGATATTCTGTTCAACGATTTGTTTGCTAGCATCTCTTGCCTTCTCCACCTAGAGCTACTACTTCCCATCACATGATCAGAACTTTCTGAGTTACCAAAGATAAAGTGTGGAAATACTGGTGTCATAAAGGTACCAAGATTCATCATTTCAGCTGCGTCATTTTCTTGGTTAATATTTTGAGTTTGATAAGGATTACGGTATGGAAGCAGCTGCTGCTGCTGCTGACCCCTTTGAGACAATGTTGCCATTGCAAACAGAGACTGAATTCCTGAAGCAGCTGGTCTTGGTGGTATAGAAACATCTTGAAGCTTAATTTTCCCGTCACGGTCACGGTCGCGATGAATTTCGGTCTGGCCTCTGCCGTAGAGAGGGACCATTTTTGTGTGAGATATTTCATGTTTGCAAACTGGACACTGTGGTGGCTCATCAGGTGCAAGAGAAGCACTTTGCACATAGAGCCATTTGTAGATACAGGACCAACAGAATAAGTGACCACAGAGTGTAACTACTGGTTCATGTGCAAAATCTAAACAGATGTTACAATCAAAACAACTCTCACAGTTCTTCTCTGTCTCTGTCAGACTCATAGAACTTCCTATGGAATTCCATTCTTTGGAAAAGAAATCTTCTTGCTCAAACGCCATTAATTAACTGATTAATTAGTGTTTCTGATAAACCTGAATATACAAGAGATTAGTCACAAAACCAGCTTAATACAGTAAATCAAAGAAAGTTTGGGGGCATTAAGTTCATAGATGCAATTAAACAAGAAAATAATAACTAGCTTACATGTCTGAACTAAGAGTGATGAACAATGTGAAAAATACAAAAATAGATATCAGATCTAACTAATTACTGCTCACATATTCACATAAAAAAACAAAGCATTCAGGTTTGAGTCTGAGAGACATACCAGAGAGAGAAAAGGAAGACGTGGGTGGGTTCACTCACCGTTCGAGAGACAACAGTGGAACATGCTTTAGTTATACACTTTTATTTATAGGAAAGTGTTGTCAATAATCACTTTTGGATACTCGTTTTTTCCGCTCTTCTTAGGGTGTCTTTGGTCGAAAAAAATTTTCAAATAACCATGTTTAAAAAAAAAATTACTCCAAAAACCAGGTTTTTGGGAAAATTACCTGTATGACCAGATTTGGGAGGTGGCCTACCCGTAAGAGCCACCTCCCGTGGCGCCAACACACAAAATCATATACACATACGCCACCTGAGGTGGCTTGAATGTGTAGTTTGAATGATGAAGGCACCTAGGGTGGCGCCTAAGTCATTCCTTTTTTTTTTTTGTTTTATTTTAAATAATTAAAGAATATTTATATTAAATAAGAAAATAAAATGTTAATGAAAAATATTAATTCATTAATTAATTAAAGGGTTATTATCATTTTTGCCTCCTGCCATATAGGCGACTTTTGGTTTACTTACTGTAATTTTTTTTTTTGTAAAATTAACCTTGCCAAATGAAGATTTTGTCGTTTTAGACCTTGGCAGCAAATGATACACTCCAAGTGCCTATGTGGCGCGTTGACTGGATAAATTTTTTGTTTTTTATTTTTTTATAATTCCAAAAATGTTGATTAAAAGAGAGGGGTGCTACCACTAGGCCAATCAACTTGTTTTATTTTATTTCCAAACTTAAATGTATCAATTACATAGTACCTCTTTTTCCAAACTTGAAAGAGCTAGTATAATAAATTAATTTATAATAAATTGAAATTAATAATAATAAATTTATTTAAATAATGTTCATGTTATATATTTGAATAATATTTTAAAAAATGTGAATTAATACAAATTTAAATAATATAAATGAACCTATAGTATATTTTAAGAATAAACATTAGAACCTAAAGTATATTATGAACCCATAGTATATAAATACGTAAACATTAAAAAAATGAACCTATAGTATATTTTTAGACCCTATATAAATTGGAAATAATAATAGTTTATATTGTACTAAATTATAAATTTTAGTAATATAATTAATGGACTAAATAATAATAGTTTATATTGTACTAAATTATAGTAATATAATTAATGGACTAAATAATAATAGTTTATATTGTACTAAATTATAAATTATAAATTTTAAAAATAATTTACAAATTATAAATTTTAGTAATATAATTATAAATTAATGGACTAAAATTCTAAAATTAAAAATAATAGTTTATAAATTAGAAATAATTTCCTTGTGAATTAAATAATTTTGAAACTAATAAACTAATAACAGTATAATATTAAATAATGGTTTATATAACAATATTAAATAATAATTTTGAAACTATTCAATAATAATTTTGAAACTATTAAATAATGGTTTATATAACAATAATGGTTTATATAACAATTTTACATAATAAATTGGAAACTATTAAATAATTTTGAATTAATAATAGTTTATATTGTACAATTTATAAATTAATAACAATATAATATTAAACTTTTATAAATGTTTGACTTTTTCTTTAAATAACATTTAAAGTATTTATTTTCAAGGGTTGTGATGCACTGACTGTGTAAAGAATTTTACACTGACAGTGCACTATCTTTAAGCTCTATTAACTAATGGTTTATATTAATTATTCAAAATATCTTCGAATATATCTTCGAATAAATTTATTATTATTAATTTAAATTTATTATAAATTAATTTATTATACTAGCCCTTTCAAGTTTGGAAAAAGAGGTACTATGTAATTGAAACATTTAAGTTTGGAAATAAAATAAAACAAGTTGATTGGCCTAGTGGTAGCACCCCTCTCTTTTAATCAACATTTTTGGAATTATAAAAAAATAAAAAACAAAAAATTTATCCAGTCAGCGCGCCACATAGGCACTTGGAGTGTGTCATTTGCTGCCAAGGTCTAAAACGACAGAATCTTCATTTGGCAAGGTTAATTTTACAAAAAAAAATGACAGGAAGTAAACCAAAAGTTGCCTATATGGCAGGAGGCAAAATGGTAATAACCTTTTAATTAATCAATGAATTAATATTTTTCATTCACATTTTATTTTCTTATTTAATATAAATATTCTTTAATTATGTTAAAATAAAACAAAAAAAAAAGAAAAAGGAATGACTTAGGCGCCACCCTAGGTGCCTTCATCATTCAAACTACACATTCAAGCCACCCCAGGTGGCGCATGTGTATATGATTTTGTGTGTTGGCGCCACGGGAGGTGGCTCCTACGGGTAGGCCACCTCCCAAACCTGGTCATACAAGTAATTTTCCCGAAAACCTGGTTTTTGGAGTAATTTTTTTTTTAAACATGGTTATTTAGATTTTTTTTTCTCTTTGGTCTATGAAAAAAAATGATTTTTAGTGAATTGATTATATAAAATTAATTTTTGTTAAAAGTGACTTAAAGGAAATGTAATTTATGTTTGGAGAAATCTATAATATAAGAAAATAACATGTTCTAAAAAAATACACTATTGTCCTTTTGTTATCTTAATGTAAATTAATAATTTAGGGACAAAAAATGTCTTTTCTTAATTTTTTTCAACTCACTTTCGGCCTTTTCACTTTCCAACTCACTTTTCACTTTTTATTTTTTCACTTTTCAACTCACTTTTTTCTTTTCACATTTAACTTTCCACTTTTTTACTTTTAACTTTCCGTTTTTATTATTTTATTATTATTATTTCTAATAAATTATTAATCAAAATATTTCAATAAATTATTTTTTAATAAAAAAATTATTATAATCATTTAAATAATTGTCAATTTACATTTAAAATAATATTTTTTCGTTATTAATAATTAAATATTAATAACAAAGAAATATAATTTAAAATAATTTTTATTTTAAGTTACATCATTTTTAAAGAAAATAATAATAATTTTAGTTTAAAAAATATTTCAATTAAAATGAATTAAAAAATATACTAAAAATGTGTGTTATTGGATAAAATACAAAAGTGTGTGTCAGTTATCATTAACTTTAATTTATATGATTCAAAATATTATTATATTAATATATGTTATTAATGATCTAAATATTATTATATATGAAAAATGTTATTTATGATTCAATAAAATTTTATTCAAAAAATGTATACGACTATACGGAAAAAAAATATTATTGATCTAAATATTTTTATATACGAAGATTTACAATTGATTCAGATATTTTGTAAACGATGCCTAAACATAAATAATATTTGTATATGGGAAAAATCTATTAATGATATAAATATTTTTATATATGAAAAATTGTATTTATGATCCCAAAAAATTCTATTAAAAAAAGGTGTACGGGAAAAGTACTATTATTGATCTAAATATTTTTTATATACGAAAATTTACAATTGATTAAGATATTTTTGTAAATGATACCTAAACAAAAATAATATTTGTACATGAGAAAAATTTATTAATGATCTAAATAATTTTATATATGAAAAATTGTATTTGTGATCCAAAAAATTTTGATTAAAAAATGGTATACGGGAAAAAATATATTATTAATTTAAATAATTTTATATATGAAAATTTGTTATTGATCTAAATATTTTTCTAAATGATACCTAAACATAAATAATATTTGTATACGGGAAAAAATCTATTATTGATCTAAATATTTTTATATTCAAAAAATGATATTTATGATCTAAAATTTTTTATTCAAATTTTAATTTTGATTTAAAATAAATATATTATTTAAACAAATGCGCGTACCAAACCAGAACCCGTGCGTATGCATGGGTTTGTTACTAGTTTTTGCAAAAGTGAGTTGAATAAGAAATTCTAGATAAAAATTACGTTTAAAAATCAGCTACAAATTCTAGCTTCATGTAGAATCAATTCTGTAAAGCATAATCAATTCTGCTTTAGATTAACCAAACACGTCAAAATCAATTCTAGACGTCTAGAATCAATTCTAGATGCCTCAAAACTGAAACCAAATATAGATAACATAGAAGCACCTTTCATTTTTCTGTTCAGATATTAATAATGATATTTTTCACATTTTTAAACTAAACAATCGTTTAACATTTTATTTTCTCTTTCTTTCACATGACATCTTACGTATCAACACAATGTTTATGCTATTCATTTATTTATTTATTTATTTTTCAACGTAGTAGTCTTTGAGAGTACTCTTCCATCTTTCTTTCTAAGGTAATATTTCCCTTATCTTTGGGTTTTTGACATTTTTATTTTATCTTTAATTATTATTTTTTGCTTTACGCGTATTTTGATAAGAGGTGTTTAATTCAATTTTTAATTTACCTTAAGTTTTTTTTTGACCTTATTCTTACTTAGGACCGTCTTTGAGAGCGTGTAAGACTAACTATCATCTGTTGGTTGTGCTCACGGGGTCACCCCTCTTGACGTGGCTACGAAGAAACGACAAAAGTTGTTCATAGCGACTCATTTACTGGTGGATACTAGCATGTAGGTGGCCAGAAATATTATCTTCATTGAGCACCATACGCTTTAGGGTTTTTCTATGGTCTGGGTCTTGCAATTGAAGGGCTTGCTCACTAGCATGAAGGTGGCCATAAATATTATTTTCAGTGAGCACCATATATTCTCAAGGTATTTCGTGTATGTGAAGGATAGAAAAACACTTAGAAAGGGGGGGTTTGAATAAGTGTAGTCTTAAAAACTTGAACGATAAAAACAATTTGCACAATTATTTTTATCCTGGTTCGTTGTTAACTAAACTACTCCAGTCCACCCCATGGAGTGATTTACCTCACCTGAGGATTTAATCCACTAATCGCAACAGATTACAATGGTTTTCCACTTAGCCCACGACTAAGTCTTCTAGAGTATCCTGATCACAACCTGATCACTCTAGGAACAAATGCTTAGACACAAGCTAAGACTTTCTAAGAGTATTCTGACCACCACGTGATCACTCTAATTACAACTGCTTAGACACAAGCTAAGACTTCCTAGAGTATCCTGATCAACACTTGATCACTCTAGTTACTTACAAATTAATGTAATCAAATCTAAGAGTATTACAAATGCTTCTGAAAAGCTATAATCACAACAGTGATATTTCTCTTAACGTTTAAGCTTAATCTCACTAATATATTACAACAGCAATGTAGTGAGCTTTGATGAAGATGAAGTTTCTGAGCTTTGATTGGAACAGCGTTTCAACAAGTTAATATTTACAGAAATCGTCAAGAATTAGTAACCTTGCTTCTCATCAGAACTTCATATTTATAGGCACTTGAGAAGATGACCGTTGGGAGCATTTAATGCTTTGCGTATTCCGTACAGCATTGCATGTAATGTTTCACGCTTTTGTCAACTACCTCGAGCCTTGTTCACGCTGTGTCTACTGACGTTGCCTTTAATAGCTTCCAACGTTCCTTTTGTCAGTCAGCGTAGCCTGCCACCTGTACTTTCTTCTGATCTGATGTTTGTGAATACAACGTTTGAATATCATCAGAGTCAAACAGCTTGGTGCAAAGCATCTTCTGACCTTGAAGTGCTTCTGAGCGTGATACCATCAGAACTTCAGTGCTTCTGATCTCATGTTCTTCTGATGCTTCCATAGACCCATGTTCTGATTCTGCTTCGACCATCTTCTGATGTCTTGCCAGACCATGTTCTGATGTTGCATGCTGAACCCTTTGAGACAAAGCTTCTGAGCGCTGAATTATGCATACTCTTTATATATTTCCTGAAAAGGAAATTGCATTGGATTAGAGTACCATATTATCTTAAGCAAAATTCATATTATTGTTATCATCAAAACTAAGATGATAACTTCTGAGCGCTGAATTATGCTTCTTGTCTTCTGACCTTGAAGTGCTTCTGAGCGTGATACCATGAGAACTTCAGTGGTTCTGCTTCTGATCTCAAGTTCTTCTGATGCTTCCATAGACCCATGTTCTGATTCTGCTTTGACCATCTTCTGATGTCTTGCCAGACCATGTTCTGATGTTGCATGCTGAACCTTCTGAGTCAAAGCTTCTGAGCGCTGATTTGTGCATACTCTTCATATATTTCCTGAAAGGGAAATTTCAGTGTATTAGAGTACCACATTATCTCACACAAAATTCATATCCTTGTTATCATCAAAACTAAGAATATTGATCAGAACAAATCTTGTTCTAACAGTATGTTCTGAGTTGTTTTTTCTCATGTTATGGATGAGGTATTTATAAACAGGGACGGATCCAGAAATTTTAATAAGTGGGGTCAAGGTCAATTTTTTATATAAAAATTAGAATCAAATAATATAATTATTCATAAAAAAACATATAAATACTTATGTGTAAAATAATGATAATGTATATCTAAAAAGTTAAATATTACAAAACAAAATACTAATGTATATAAAAAAAATTGAAGACAACTTAATATTCAAGAATTATAATTGCTCTCTACGTGTCTTCATATTTTAAAAGTGTTGTAAAAAAAATTTATTTTCAACACCATCAAATATATCACTTTCTATGTATTATGCAGATTTAGTTAAAAAAAACTATACAACTTTCTCATGCCTTTTTAATTTGCATTTACTTTTGAAAATAAAAACAATAAAGTAAAATTAAGTGTCAGATTTATGTTTCTTAGAGGATAAAATTTAAAGTAAATGAGTGGTGTGAACACATTAGAATATTTTATGTGGGGTCAATATATCAATAATTATTATTATTAACTTTAAAGAAAAAAAAATAAGGGGGGTCACTTGACCCCAATTTACTCTACTTAGATCCGTCCCTGTTTATAAAGACCGACAGTGTAAGGATTCCGTCTCTTATTAGCAGCATATTCCCCTTGCCTTTAATAGGACCCCTACAAATATATGACTATAGTATCCATGACACAATCATGGTTGAACAATCCACCAATCTTCTAATTAAATGGCCTTTTTCTTTGATTCGTTGATCGCCACATCCCGAATCCCCATTTCCTTCTTGGAAGAAGGGATGTTTTCATGCCTTGTGCCCATTTGTATGTCGTAGTTCTTGCTTCACGATTGCACATGGCTAATCTGATTCTCAAAATTATCATTTGAAGAGAGAAAAAAAAAAGGGAGTTTTTTTACTTTAGAGAATTCTAATACTTCTCATGTTTTTCAAAATTCTCTAGTTTTTCACCATTTTAATCATCTAGCTCCGATGCCACAGTAAGAATTGGCAAGGAATATATTCCCTTTCTATTACTTCAGGGTGTCATTGTACACACCAAAATTATAACTGCACAAGATCAACCCTGCCTTATTGTAGGATGTTGATTTAGACTACTTACAAATTTACAGTAAATACAAATATGCAAGGTCAGCTAACTACAAATTACAATTAATTCCAATAATTAATTAATAATAAAATTACTGTATATCCATGAATTCCTAAATTACTGTATATCCATGAATTCCTCTTTATTTTCCAAAAGCTAATCTAATTGTAAACTTTAGTTTTGATCATATTGAAAATGCATTATCACTTGGTTCCACATTTATAAGAATGTGATTATGAATTTCATTTTTTATTAATAATTAAACATCTCTACTATGTGTAAAAAATTTATATTGTCAATGCATCATAATCATATTACTTTTATAGAGGATTAAAATAAAAATTAATTATAATATATTTTATTTTAATTAATAATTGAAATAATCAAGTACTTCTTTATTGCACAACTAGTTTTCGTAATTGAATGAGTGGCTGAGCATTTATTTATCAAAGAAATAAAAAAAGAGAATATAAAAATTTATCAAATTTCTTAAACTTGGCGCCAAAAGTTGATGTATATACGGTATAAGATAAATATCACAACAAAATCGCAACGACTCTGAAAACAAAACGTCTCTTCACAGAATTTCGAACTACTCGCAATGTCAGCTACGAAAGCAGCGTCAAGGAAACGGGAATCCGAACTCGATCGCAACAAAACTGAAAAGAAGAACCGATCAGATAAACAGAATTTCGATCTCGATTTGGATTTTGATATCTCTGAGTTCGTCTTCACTGTTTTTGATTTTGATTTTTTGTTTCTGTTTTTGGTTTGAATCGTAATCGAGTTTCTGATCTATTGTTAATTTGCAGTGATCTCAAAGGAATTGTGTCGGCGCTGAACCTGATAAGAGATAAGGCACAGAAGGATGGACAAAAGAAGAACGAAGAGACTATTTCTAGGTAAAGAGTTTGCATTTAGATCTCACTGATACGTTTTTTTTTGTTTTTTTTCATTTTCTAGTGTGAGCTTTGAAGATTATATTTGGAATGGTTCCTATGTGTGAGATGCTTTCGCTGATCTAGATGTTTAACGATGCATGTTGTTTGTTTCTGTTTCCGTTTTAGAAATTTTTTATTATTATTTTTTGAATCTCCGAGCCTTGTTATGGAATTGCATTTCTAGATTGAAATTAGTATAAAATGAAATTCTGATCTAAGAATTTTTGAAAATTGGTTTGTAATTGGTGATTTTTGTTTCTGATAGTGTTGCCTCTGAGATTAAGTCTACTATTGAGGGATTGAGGACCAAATTTGAGAAGGAAAGGTACTATGATATTTGAAATCAGTATTAAATGAAGTGTTAGCATTTCAGCGCTTTTTTTTTTTTCTTCTGTTTCTGATTCACTGTGCTGAAAGAGTTTATTGTTGTTTTAATGTTAGGCAAACTTTTGCTAAGGCGCTTTCAAAGAGTTCCAAAGAGGTTTGTTAAATAAAAAATTAGTTTATGAATGATGCAGATAACTGAGTAATTAGTAGGAAAAGAAATTTTTGATTTTTGATTACAATGCATGCAGTTTGAAAGTTCCTTGAAGAATGAAACTACTAAGTTTCAAGCACTTCATGAGAATTTTTACAAAGAGAAAGCTACTTCTCTTCAGGCCTTTCAAGGTAGTTTCTGTAACATCATCATCTGAAGATTAATTTGCGTAATATGTTGTGAGAGTTGAGCATTTAAAAGACTGAAATTAATTGTAGTGTGATTTTGACAGCAGCTGAAATCTGTAGAAGTAATAGTTAATATGAAATTAGCTGTTAAATTTGAATATGTAATGGCAATTCATCTTTGTTTATTTGATATAATCACATTCTTTCCTGGTTAGATGCTAATTGCTTTTTCCTATCTACAGATATTATTTCCAAATTTGAAGAGGAAAAGGAAAAGCTATTCATGAGATATGAGCAACTAAGTAAGCTATACATTTTTATCCTTGTTTATTTATGAATAAATAGACAACAACAATTAGCATTCTATGATTTTAATTCTAGTATAACATTTTCTTACAACTCTATGATTATTTCAGGGAAGAAGGAAAAATCTATGATATCCGAACAAGAGAAATCCTGCAATGATAAAATTACCCAACTTGAAGGGTCACTGAAAAAGAAGAAAAAGGTATATTAGTAGTTGCTATTAAGAAGTATGGTCTAGATTTTTAGCAGCACTAGATTTTTAGCAGCATTCTGCCTGTCTCTCATTCATGTGCTTACTTAGACCATGTACAATGGTTTCAACACTCAACACCCACTTTTTCAACTCCCAACACTCCACATCATTTTCTCTTTCTTCCACCTAATAACTCAACACTCATTCAACTTTTACCTTCTCCAATGGTTTTTCACTCAACACCCTACCCCACCACTTTTTATTTTCATATTCTTATTTAAATTTTATTTTTACTTTTATGATTACATAAAATTACAATTATCGATTAAAATTAAAATAAAATACTAAATACTTAATAATTTATTTTTTAATTTTTTGTAATAAAAACAAAATTATTGGGATCCATTTCACTAAAAAAAGACACTTAACTTCAAAATAAACACTAATAGAAAGATAATAATAAGATAGTGAAAAATTTGGTTTTTTTTTTCTATGTCCAAATCAAATGAACAAAGTCTCTATTTATAGAGAAAAAAAATCATGAATTTTGGTAAAAAAAAAAATTAAAAAAAAATAATTTGCAATGAAATAATTGAGTTTAAATGATTAAATGGATAAAAATAATTTGCCAACTCCCCTTGTCCCCGCGTGGCCCCCACGCGCCTGTTTCAGCCATCCAGAAGCTGCCACATGCCCCCTGCGTCAGCCTCAATTGTGTTGAGTTTTCTCAACACCTCTCTCTTCCAACACACACTCAACACCTCTCTCAACACACCATTGGAGGAAATTTTGCATGTTGACTTCAACTCAACACAACCATTGCACATGGTCTTAGGTTACTCTGCTTTTCTCACTGCTTTTCTCACTGATGATTATTTTGTCACAGGATGATAAAACTTTCAGCATGCTAAGGAAGACTCTTGGTTCGTTCTTGGAGAGTACCTCGGACGATGATTTCCCACCCGATGATTGAAGATGCAATACACAGAGATCTTTTGATGCAGCTACAATTGCTTATTCTAGTATAATATTTCACTGGAAAAGAAGTTACTATAGATAAATCGGAGACTTGCGAGTCTCTTTTGCATAGTTCCACTTATATTTTAATCCTTTATTACAATCAGCTTTTGAAAATATACAATACAAATATGTGGTTATGTTAAGAAATTCATTTATCAGGTTTTCATGCTTTACTACTCCACATGCTGCTATTTATCCTTTTTTTCTTCTTCTTGTTCTGGCTGGTGGTTACTGACTTTAGCGAAATTCCTCCACATTCGTCCACAGGTTTAAGTCTAATCCACATAGCTCTCGTCCATATTAAAACACCATCATTTAACGGAGTTATCCAATTTAATCTCTTCTAGCAGTCCAAAATATCAATAAGCTACAGAACCACAACCTTCTCTTTCACCATAAAAGATATCTGCAAATGGCTTTGTTGCCACTCTGATATCACTAGGATTTTTTACACAAAGCCTAATTATGATTACAGTTGTCAACAGAAAGTGAGAATTACAGATTATTGAAATAACCAAAATAGAGCCTAAAAACTCATTAAATTAATTCTGAAACTTGACATTAATAAATTATTCCGCACATATAGCAAATTTAAGATCTATACATCTCGTTACACAAGCACCCTCGTTCCTAATTTCTAATACAAGAATGGCCGCGTTAATGGGACAACGGACAGGCCACTAACAGCTAGCTTTGGGAGGAATTGGTTTGCTTTGTTGTACAGACCATGGAGGCCGCTTGTTGTTTGCCTGCACAAAAATCAGGAGAATATGAACATCTAAATGGAAAAAACAGTTGTTCTATGGCGATATGTTGGTAAACCTTAGAACCATATGTACATAAATCAAGTTGCATTTGGTTATATGGTTTATATTGACTTCAAATTCTATTCTGTAAACCACATTGAAAGAAAACTAGTGAATGACATCAGTTAACATACCCCAATTTCTGTCACAAACCGGCATGATGAACACCTGACCTGTGAAGCACCATATGGATACATTAGCAATAGCGTACAACTCCCACACTTAACTTGCCCAACCTGATCAGCTGCGAGGAAGAAATGAGCTATTATATAAATAGCTTACCACACAAAAGGATAATGCCATGTCATGTTTCTTTACACAAAATTATTTGCACAAGCAAGCACGCAACTACCAATAGCAGGACTGTTCTTCCCATCATGAAATTGTTTATGAAAGTATTTAATCAACCAGGTGCATAAAAAGCTGAACTTAAAATACAAAGTTTCACAAAAATTACATGTTCAAGATAAAAAGAAGCAAAGAAAAAGTGAAGTGACCTTGTAATACAATGTTGACCGGTTATGAAAGTAGCATTCACTCAATCATATGCATAACAAAACTAAAATTAAAATGCAAAGTTTCGCAGAAAAAAGAAGCACAAAGAAAGAAAACTGACCTTCTAATACAATGTTGACCGTTTGACAGCATGAACATTTGACATGTTTGGCACCCGATGGATACGAAAGCAGACGTCTACAAGAACCACAAACCATTTGAGCAAAACCTGTTCACACAGCTTTCCTAGTCAGACTGAACAAGTTAATACCCAATTTCGTCTGTTGTCAATTGCAGATTGTTAAAATTCCTCTATGCAATAGTGCTATAGGGCTGCTATAACCGCCACCTAACAACATTTTGTACTAAATGGCGTATCTCAAAATAATAGTGTGGTTTCTCAAATTTCAGCTACACTATAGGAATATAACGCTGCTATAGCCGCGATTTAACAACATTTGTTAAACATAAAATTCACATAAACAAACATATACATAAAATTTACTTGTCCAATCATAAAAGAGGGCAAAGCAAGAAAAACAATGACAAGATATAAAACAATGATCGTGAAGTTCATGAATTGTGCAGTAGCTGATAGTAATAGCACATAATTTAGTAAAATACTAGAAATTATAGTAAAATCCAAAAGGGTAGCTTTGAATATTGAAAGAGAGGAAGATTATTATGAGTAGTAGAATCAGTGAATGAATAGTAACTGACCGGATGGAAGTGGCGGTGGGCGTTGGGGAGTAGGAATAGGTTGCCATCCGGGCGGTGGGCCGTCGTCGTTGTCTTGTTGGCTTTGCATCCTCGCTCGCTGGGTACTGCTGCTTAGTCAAACGGCACCACACTCCTCGCTAGTTACTTCACACTACAATTTTTTATTATGAAAAAAATTATGGTTACCGGTCTATTAGGGTCTGTTTGGTTCAAACGAGGGGAGGGATTTTAATGAAGGGAAGAGAATGGGAGGGGAGGGGAGGTATTTTTTGTAATTATATACTACTTCCGGTCCCATTTATAAGAAAATATTCTCTTTTTAGATACATTGAATAAATAATGTATCTAGACAGTATGTTGTCCAGATACATTATTTATTCAATGTATCTAAAAAAGAATTTTTTCTTATAAATGGGACCAGAGGGAGTATATATGTTTGGTCCAAATGAGGGGAGGGGAGAGATTTCGTTTAAAAATATGTTTGGTTCACGAGGGGAGGGGAAAGATTTTAATAATAATTTACAATTTTATCCTTGTAATTTTATATATGTGATATGATATTCAATTGTAAAATTTTCATAAATATTTTCTTGGAAATAATATTTGTATAACTGAGTGATTAAAAAGTGATAACTTATCGCATAATATTAAAAAAATTGAGTACAGTTGATTCGTCTTATAACTCTCGACACAAAATAAACTATGCGTTGATAACATTTGAATACATAAAATAAATTATAATAAAAAACAAAAAATTATAGTAGTTATAATTTTTATTAAATAAAAAAATAAAATAAAAAATTAAAGGTGAAAAATAATTATAATAAGTTGATGGAAGCAATAGAGAAAAAATCACAAAAAGAAAAGTAAGAACATAAAAGAAAATAATATTCTTAAAATAATAAAATAAAATTGAGGATATTTTAGTAAATATATTAATTTAATTAATATTAAAACTCAGATCCCCTCCCCTCCCTTCCGAATCCCCCGATTTGGGGAACGCAAAAAGTGTCATTTAGAGGGATTTTGCTCCCCCTCCCCTCCTAAAAATTGAACCAAACACATTTCATTTTGAATTTTCCCTCCCCTCCCCTCGCTCTACCTCGAACCAAACACACCCTTAGTGTAAATTATTTTTAAATTGAGAAAAGGGATGATGCACTGACCGTGTAAAATATTTTTACACTGTCAACCAATCATCACTCATGTATCCAATTAAACCATTTTTTTATTCAAAAAAAACTTAATAACATTCCACATTTATGATTTTCTATTGGATTTAAAATTATTTTCCACTGTCAGTACACTACCTATTAACTTATTTAAATTTTAATTTATTTTAAAATAAATAAAAAGAATTTAATAGTAGTGTATTAATGTAAAGAATTATTACACATTCATTGTCATTGGTTGACTATAATAATTTACACTATTAGTGCACCATTCTTTTTCTCAAATAAATAATAATAATAATATGGTATTGAATTAACTTATTTTCAAATCCAAATCAAAATTATCTAACAAGTCGGATTGACTTGATTCGGTCCATATAATATTTTAATACGATTTCATATATTTCTTTAAAGAATTAGTTTATATAATATTTTTTATTTTACAGATTTTATAAAATTAGTTTTAATAAATAATATATATTTTGTATACTAAATAATTATATAAATTAAAATGAAAATATAATATTTAATGACTAAAAATATATGATTAAAAAATAAATATAAACTCATTAAAATAATATAAAATTAAAAGATATACAATGATTGGGTGTATAATTGATTTTGAATAACGTGAAATAAATATTCAAAATAATAAAAATTTAGTATATATTTTCTTTTTATATAAACCAAATCAATTTAATTAGTTGGATTGAATCGTGTCGGTTTGATATTATTCTTTGCATACTTAAAGATCTGTACTTGATGTTTATAAAATGATTTTAAATGTAATAATTGGATATTGTATCTTTTTATGCTTCATCCTTGTATGTTTGGGAGTTTATGAGTTTCGTCCCTATAATGGTCCAATAATGAAGAAAGTTGAAGATTTTGCAAGAATTACATAATTGTTATGTATATAATGCCCAAATTGCATTTAAAGGTGTCTACTAGATGTATGTGAAGTGTTTGAAATTAATAATTTAATGTTGATATGTAATTGATTTTTGCCCCTGTAAGTTTGAGTTTATTTTTATTTTTGTCATCATACCTTAATGAATGACCTTAGTGTAGGTTGGAGATGGAGGTTATGGAGGTTGGAGATATATGTTGAAGGTTGAAGATGGAGGTTGGAGATAGATGTCAGAGGTTGAAGATGGGGGTTGGAGATAGAGATTAAAGGTTGAAGATAGAGGTTGGAGGTTGAAAATGAAGATGAAGAAAAAATGGATGACAAAAATGGAAAAATGGAGGTTGAAGGTTGGAGATGAGGAAAAAAAACAAACGTTTGAGTTGAAAAAAATGGAGGTTGGAGATGAAGGTTGGAGGTTGGAGATGAGAAAAAATGAAGGTTGAATATGAGAAAAAAATGGAGGTTATAGGTTGGAGATGGATTGAGGAAGAAGATGAATTTGCAAAATTAATTATTTGGATTTTATCCTCCTAAGCCACATCAGCAGCCTTTGCCATATCGACGTTTTTGTAACAGAAAGTTGACCTCATATACTAAAACCAAATGGAAATAAACATTTATGAACTTTATTAAAAAAAAAATTCAGGGACTAAAACCAAAAACAAAAATTTATAGAGATCAATTGACTATTTAAGCCATTTAAATTTGACCCTAACATTAGACAAAACCAATTATGTAGAGTTGAACTTGACATTAAATCTGATGCGATACGAGTTAAATAAAGAGAGGTTGATACAAGTAGGAGTGGTAAACAGGCATGCATGCTCCGTTTAGGTTCGTTTTGCAAAAACCCGCAAAAAAATAAGGTGGGATAAGACAAACATAGTCGATGGTGCGAGTCTAAAACATTGCTTCGCCTTGTATTAAAAGTAAAGGTGGGGAGGGACGGAGCAAATATATGGGTGTGATAATAAAACCTTAGCCTGTCCTGCACTAAAATGTTGGCAAAACGGCGATGCCAAATAGGTCGAATTTATTTTACATCTCTAGATACAAAGAAATGGCTAAATTGATTATAATACAATTCAATATAACTAAAATCATGTTTAATTGAACCAATATTAACAAAAGAATAATTGAAACATAAGTTAATCACAAATACTAAAGACATATTTATTTACACAACCTCGCTAAGTGTCCTAAATTTGCGATCAGAGTTGGACAAACTATTCGACAAATTTAACAATTAATTTCTCACTGCATCTATCATTAATTAAGCGAAAATAAGTTTTGCGATTAGAATTAATCACAAATTTAATAACTAATTTGATGTTAAAGGAGTTATTTTTACTTTAGTTGAATTTTTGTAGTTGTTTTGTTTTTTATGGACTTAGGCCCTCCTCGTATAAAAAAAATAAAATTAATAACTAATTTTGAAATATTTTTGTCATTAATTGAATAAAATAAGTTTTGAAAAGTTAAAAATTAATATCAACATTTTTAAAAAAAATTTAAATTAAAGATCCAAAATAAATCTCGAGATTAATATAGAAAAATAAAAGGATATTAAGTTTTATTTTTGATCCAGAATCATTTTGGTTTTCACTCCTTTAAATAATTGGCGGTTTCAGGGCGAATTAGTGCTTCTCCTCTTCAATGGAAGAATACAGAGAGCGACGGTTAGAAACACAAAGAGAAGGATCAAAGTCTGCAGAATACCAAGCAGTGATACGCGCAGGTCCACACGTGCGACCCCTCAAACAAGCTCACGCTCATCTCATTGTTACAGGTTGCCACCATAGCCGAGCCCTCCTCACCAAACTCCTCACTCTCTCTTGCGCCGCCGCTTCCATTACTTACACCCGCCGTCTCTTCCTCTCCGTCACCGACCCCGATTCCTTCCTCTTCAACTCCCTCATCAAAGCCTCCTCCCAACATGGTTTCTCACTCGACACCATCCTTTTCTACCGTCGCATGCTCTTTTCCCCTCACAAACCTTCCTCCTACACATTCACATCGGTTTTCAAAGCATGTGCTCATTTATCTGCTCTTAAACTCGGAACCCTCCTCCATTCCCATGTTTTCGTTTCTGGGTATGCTTCCAATCCTTTTGTCCAAGCCGCAATAGTAGCTTTTTATGCTAAATCAAGTGCACTGAGTCTCGCCCGGAAGGTGTTCGATAAAATGCCACAACGAAGTGTAGTTGCTTGGAACACCATGATTTCGGGTTACGAACAAAATGGGCTTGCAAATGAAGCAATGTCACTGTTTCACAAGATGAATGAATTGGGGATTCGTCCTGATTCAGCAACTTTTGTTTCTGTGTCATCGGCTTGTTCTCAAATTGGGTCTCTTGAATTGGGATGTTGGGTACATGATTGTATCATTAGTAATGGGATTCGGGTCAATGTGATTCTTGGTACTTCGTTGACAAACATGTTTTCGCGGTGTGGTGATGTTAGCAGAGCGCGTGATGTTTTTGATTTGATGAGTGAAGGGAATGTTATAGCTTGGACAGCTATGATATCTGGGTATGGTATGCATGGTTATGGCGTTGAAGCAACAGAGCTATTCTATAAAATGAAAAAAGCAAACAGGCTTGTTCCTAATACTGTTACTTTTGTTGCTGTTTTATCCGCATGTGCTCATGCAGGGCTAATACGGGAAGGGAGACAAATTTTTGCAAGCATGAGAGAAGAACATGGTGTGACTCCTGGAGTGGAACACCATGTTTGCATGGTTGATATGCTTGGGAAAGCTGGGTTGCTAACTGAAGCATACAACTTCATCAAGGAGCTTAGGCCCGAGGAACTAGTTCCGGCGGTGTGGACTGCAATGCTTGGTGCTTGCAAGATGCATAAGAATTTTGATCTGGGTGTGGAAGCTGCTCAGCATCTCATTTCTTTAGAGCCTGAGAATCCCAGCCATTATGTATTGCTTTCTAATATGTATGCATTTGCTGGAAGAATGGATAGAGTGGAATCTGTTAGAAATGGAATGATCCAAAGAGGTATTAAAAAGCAAGTGGGTTATAGCTCTATTGATGTCAACAACAAATCGTATCTTTTTAGTATGGGTGATAAGTCTCATCCTGAGACCAAAGAGATTTACCAGTATTTGGATAAGTTGATATGGAGGTGCAAGGAAGCAGGTTATGCACCTCTTCCTGAATCAGCAATGCATGAGTTGGAAGAAGAAGAGAGGGAGTATGCCCTCAGACACCATAGCGAGAAGCTTGCAGTAGCATTCGGGCTGATGAAAACTAGCCATGGAACTACTCTCAGGATTGTGAAGAACCTTAGGATATGTGAAGACTGTCATTCAGCAATTAAGTGCATCTCTGTTGTGACAAATAGAGAGATAATTATTAGGGATAAGCTTCGATTCCATCATTTCAGGGAAGGCTCGTGTTCTTGTTTAGATTATTGGTGAAGGAATTTTAAACTTGCACGGATCTGATTATTAAGTTATTAATTTGAGAACAGTCTCTGAAGAGACAACGGCCTATCATATTTAATATCCATTCTTCTACCACTGTTGTGAAGTTGACCAACTTCAGGGATGAATTAACTTCCTAGGAGATGTCAACAGAGGAGGACAAAGAACAAAAGAAACTGAAAATGAAAAGACTCCTGCTCAGATTTATTTTATATGCATACACATACATAGAAGCAGAAGAATAGTTACTCAATGATGCTTCACTAAGCTCTTTAACACTACTTTAATGTGTCATAAAACAGATACAGCATCATCAAATAGATGAAAAGACACATCAAGCAAATTATTCCAATCAATGTATCTCTTATTTCATATGTTACATGTGACAAGCCTTGATATGATACATATACTCAACACGTGCACATGGTCTGTTGTGTTGATACTTGATACATAACCATACACAGTACCTAATCACAGGAGTACGGAACCCGGAGATAGGTGTTCCAACAAGCTTAAAGCTGATATGATACAGATAGTGTAAACATATTGATATTACACAAGTTTGGAATGTATTGGTCGGGAAATTTGAAAGTTACTCTCAACTCAGTAAGTTTTTCTTGCAGCTCAAGAAAACTGACTGGATTCGATGTCCTTGTAAGAAAATGCCTCTACAAGCCTGGGGAAGAGCTTAGCAAGCATTATTTTAAATCCTGTAGAAGTCCCCTTCTGGTTTTCTTGTTCAGTTTTTCCACATCCAATGGAAGCTCCTTCAAGATATGCCTTACAAGCGGAAAGTATATGTTTGGAATGCTGTCTGAAGTGCTCTTCCACCAGTGCTTCAAAATGCTGCATCAGGCATCATTATCAATTATGGTTTCATTTATACAATCGCATTAGAAGTGAACCTTATTTTCATGAGAGTATCCAAAGTATAGATATAGTTATTTTACCTTTGGTGGCTTTCTTAATAGATACAACATAGATTTGGTTGTGACAAGGAAAGCATTCTCATTATAGCTCACAGAGTTTTTCTCTCCCTCAGCTCTGCCTATTTGTTGGTCATATCCAGCTTCATTAAAATAAGGCTTCTCATTAAGGACAAGAGCCTGCAGAGAGATAAGAACTTGAAGAATAGTAGAGGTTCCAGGATTCCACACTTCACTGCCTGCGCCTGTCCAAGTATTTAGGAGACTCAGACAGATTTTCCCTGACTCGTACAAATTAGGATTTAAGCGGAGCCCGCCAGAGTTGTAGTGCACCATCTACATTCAAAAGTCACAACGAAAACATAAGAGCTTATTCAAATTTAGAGTTTTTTATTGAGATCTTTGAACATGAGCTGTTACAAACATGTACAAAAGTCTCTTCTACCAGAAACATGGTTACACTGAACTTCTCAGTTCAGTTAAGGGCTTTATAAACAATGGTGCTGGAAAAACAAATACAAGCCCTGCAAACTACATTTAAAATCTTACAGGTGGTTCGTTGGGATATTCCGGAGGGAAACATATATCAAAGAAAAACAATCCGTCTTGATACGGAGTTCCAGATGCACCAACAATAGCTGCTCGCATGAGATCCATTCTTTCCTCATATGCCCGAACATAAATAGAGTCTGTGTGGGCCAATAAAGATTGTAAGTTAGTAAGTACATTTACAGAAGTCATTATGAATACTTACAGCTTTAACAAATTACATTTTCTTAAGTAAATCAAACAATCATCACACAGCTTTCCTTAAAATTAGATGATTTCATGTTATTTATTTATTTAAAAATTGTTTCCAGATTAAATATTCAATGACCCACAATACAAATATACATACATTCTACATCAATTGAACCTATGCACTCTCACTTTTAAAAGATTGAACTTTGACAATTTTCCTTTTCTATCTACAACAACCAATTTTGTTCATATTGTACATAACCAAGTGTAGTTTCCTAATTTGAGTTTAATCATCATATAAAAATAATGACTACAACAGAAAGGCTTCTCATGGAGAAATAAGTTATATAACACTGATTCAAAATTAAAAAAAAAAAAAGAAGATAAAAAGTATGTACCAGGAAGATTTTTTTCAAGGATGCTCCATTCTTGCTGAACCTTTTTTACCCAGCTTCTTTTTATCTACAAAGCAAAGAAAACAGTTAGCCTAATATAACACTGTAAATTCTGTAATAATATTTCATAGTAAAGGAATGATTTCTAACCTGCAACATTGGTGATCCTTTCCCCTCATCAAAAAATTGGTGGTCCTCAGAGCAGCTTTCTATAACATCAAACTGCTTAAATTGGTTTGAACTGTTGTTGTCTAAAGAAACTGGAAACTCATTCTTGTCATTGATCCTAATAACTTCTGGATATGAAGTTGTGTCTTCAGTAGATTTCAACTCAGTTGTTGGATGTGGTTCAATGCAGAGGTTACAAGTTTCTGACTCTTTCTCATCAGAAAAATCAGATTCATGATCCTTTTCAAATGTAGGCACTGATGAAAATGCTCCTGTAACTGAAGTTCCACCTAGTGTTTGGAATATGCTGGATTTAATGCTTGAGAAGATTTCAGAGGCAGCTTGAGGAAGGAAAAAGGGACTACACTCCTCAAGGTTCTTTTCACAATTCTCATTTTTACTATCACAATTTATCAAATCCTGAACATTAAACATCACATTCAGTTTATATTCTTTCCAATCTGAAACTTCTGTGTCTCACATATACCAGTTAAACCAGTTAAATAATATACAAGTATACACATGATACATATGTCTCACCTTTCCCTTCTTGTCAAAGGGTAGACTTCCGCGTTCAATCATCTCTTGAGGAGCAGGGGTTACAGTTGAGCCTTCATGTTTATCAATCCGAAAAATTTCATACGGTGCAACCTGTTGAGAAAAACAAAAATCATTCATATATTATTTCTTATTAAACAATGAAAACTAATGTATAATATACATTAAAATCAGACACAATATTGGTGCAATCCATGCTCAGTAGGATCATTCAATACCAACATATACAATATGCAATCCAAGTTCCATGGTTCTAATATTATGTTACGATTACCATCAAATCTATGCTTTGACTATAATTCGACATATATTTGCATAAACTGTTCTATATTTACAGAAAGGTATATCGTTACCTTGGTTGTGAAACCAGTAGCCAATTTCACCTCCACATTACTATCTCTGAAACCAGTAACAGTGCCAACACAGGACAGGTAACAGTCATCAGGGAAGTCATCCTGATAACTCATCTGGTTCCCGTTTCTAAGAGAAGCCTCCATATTCATGTCATCTACCGAAATTTCTTTAAACTGTTTTTGAGCCGCCTTGAACATAATATCACCAAAAAAACACGAGTAGTCTGGGTGCTCTACAAGTTCGTAGGCACTCACAGTTTCCTCCATTTCGTCTCCATCCAAATCATTAGGTTTGGATATGGAAACATTATTCCATTTTACCTTTACAGTATGCTCCTTTGCATCAACACATTGGACAACACCCCATCTTTGACTATTAGGCTGAAGAGGATCATAAGAAGTACCTTTTTCCAGCACAAATTGATGAGGCCAAAATTCATGCGTGTTTATAACATTCACTGGGAGTAAACTCTCTGGATCTAATCCCAGACTCTGCTCACCATTTTGCCACAAAATGTCAACTTTGGTCTTTATCTTCCCAATTATAAACAATTCCTCAATATGAGAGTTAAGGTTTTTTCCCTCACTCTTACACGCTCTTGTCATACTATGCTTCATAATAATCTGTTCCTCTTTGTCTGCAACCGAGAGCACACACCAATCACCAAGTTGCCAGTTCGTGTCCGAAAAACATGGCAACACGGTCAAGTTTCTAGAGTCTTGCCAGCATGGTGGAGCATTCACATTCAAATTGCTACTCGAAAGAACAGAAGCCATCCAGTTAACATGCACCAAACCTGTATCCACAGCGCAAACAGTTCCTTCATCTTGGATGTTTCTCCAAGTTCCACAAAGCCATCCTGCTGATTTAGAACCATCAGAGGACTTAACCTTTACTCTCTGTCCTGGATAGTATGGACACTGCAAATCTTCCGAAAATTTACAAGTCAGTGGTAAAAGTTTTTCTCTTTCCAAGGCAATGATATCAGATTTAGCTCCATCATCAAACAATACAGTCACTTTGTCCACGACCCGTTGGACCCGACCGAGCCATGGCCCCTTAATTACATAATCACCTTCCGAAATAGAGCGAATCTTCGAAAGTTTCTTGGAGTTTACGTTTTTGAATACCTTTCCTTTCACATTTTCCAAATCCGCAAACACATCAACGTTTGTGACCCTCCCCATCTGTCCTGTCTGATATGACAAGGAGCAGACCACATCACCATGAACAAAAGCTCTCTCAAATGAAAGAAAATCATCAATCTTCCCAATGCTTTCCTCTAAATTTGATAATATGCTCTGAGCTTGACCACCGTATTGAAAATCATTTTCTTCTTGATCCTCACTGCTGCTGCTGTCACTCGAAGTCTCCCATTCCGAATCACTACTCATAGCATCCATCAATTATATGCCTGTCACAATATTTTGATAGTAACATCAAATAAAATAGCATGATGACACAACAATAGAGAAGAAACAAGTTAGTACATGGACAGGAATTCTCACCAGATTTTGAAATAGATGGAATCAGAACTAATCTGTACTCAGCAGTATATACTTTTGATTGATAAATATTTTTGTCACAGATAATAATCAGTATCTCGCGAAACAGGAGATCTGATGCCAAAGAAGATTTGCCTGCCGGTCAGGACAATAGGAATCAATCAAGGACTCCAAGTCCAAAGTGCCAAAGGAGATATGCCCAACTAAGAAGCTCTTCCGGTTTCGCGGGGTAGTTTGACGGAAGGAAGATTTCTAGTGCTAGATGAAGCAGAAGAAGATAATATAATGATGCCAAAGGAGATTTGCCTCCAGAATAGGTGGATTTCCAAGTGTTACTTCTGAGTAATAATATTTTTTCATATACTTTTACTACTACTACCTGAATCCAACTATATATAGGAAGTTCAGTAACTTTTGCCAAAGGAGATTTGTCCAATACACAGGAATCTTCAAACATACATGAATAGAAGAAGGGAATGAAACTTTCCTTTTCCAAGATTGAAAGTTACACTGCCAAAGGAAATCTGCCCACACTATCAGGTGCTAATATCAAGAACCATGAAAATTTCGAAGTCTTAATCAGGAATTTTTAACCATTTAACAGAAATATTTTCTGCTTCTTGATTCTCAGCAAGAGGGTAAATCAGAGTCATATTTTCCATTGACAAAAGCCCTTCAATAACCACATCATTTCTATTGAACCTGCAACAAAAGATAGTAAGTTCTTTCACCAACTTCTTTCAAAATGAAAAGAAAATAGAAATTATGATAATTATATTGCAGATAGGTAAGCTGACTAAATTATAAGCTATGAAACACGATACAAACACCAGACACGACGCTGACCTTTGAAGAAGGAAGAGGTAGGTGTTGTTCAAATAGGTTCAGTTCCAAGGCCAGTTCCACCATCCTCAACATCATTACCAAGCTTTGGAACCATTGCTAAGGCTTTAGTGTTGATTGTATAGTGAATGAAGCCTTTTTCATACACTTACTCATAAATAAGATGACTATTTAAACGTACCCACAGAAAAGAATATACTACATAGTATCAGACACTAAATATTATGAGACAACTAGAATCAAATTACACTTATGTCCTCCTTATATTTCACTAAAAAGTCAGTTTTCAAATTGAAAGGAACGAGAAAATATTGCTCTATAGTTATGGGATGAATATGGCTTTTGATACTTTTTTTCTTCTCTTCAGGAAGTTGTTTCATACATATTCTTTAAGTAGTAGTAGCCTACTAACGATTATGTTCTTACAAGTGGGATTATATTATACTCGAATATTTTAAATATGATGTTGTTGGTAAAGATTGATCCTAAATCAACAAATTATAATTATGTAGCTCAAATTACTTAGAGTTACCCTCTCAAATTTTATGTAAGAATCCGATTAAAAATGACCAGCTAAATTGTATGGTGTGCAAAGACAAATTAATTTTTATACGGTATTTGTAAAACTGTGCCGTGTCAACTATACAATAAGTATATATTTGTAATTAATTTGTAGTCATTATAATACAATAATTTGTAGTGTATGGTATAAAGATCAGTCGTAATAATTTATCAAACGAGGAGAAATTCAAATAATTCTCTAAAGAGAATTCAATAATGATAATTTGATCACTCAATAATTTCAAACACAAGAGAAATTCAAATAATTCTCCAAAGAGAATCCAAATAATTAATACTTGATAATTTTCCAACTCAAACAACGAGAAATTAACATAATTCTCTAAAGAGAATTCAAGAAAATACTCGGAAAATTTAACGAGTAGAAAGAAAAAAGGAGAAGTTGTCGCTTTGACAATTGAGAAGACGTAGAGTTATGAGAGCGAGGAAGGAAAAACTCAATAAATTTTTTTTGGTGTGTTTTGGAATGAAAAAGAGATTTTCTTATGTAATGAAATAAGTTAGCTAAGATATCTCACCTAAGCAATGCGGGGCTAAAGAACTTTTTCAACTAACACAAACACACTTATTTTTTTTTTTAAAATGTGGGACTTAAGGAACTTTTTTAAATTCATCTCCGTATTTGAATATTGACATGTTCCAACACTAGGGTTGTCTATGGTGTTTAGGGTATTTTGACAGTGGTTAGGACTAGCTCACGCACAGTGGTGAGAAGCTTTCTATATGAATTTATAGAGACAAATTGGAGACCGCCTCTCATTATTAGAATGTTGTATATATAGACGCTCATTGGGTATGGGCAAGAGTGGTAGATAGTGCTTACCCTAATTTCACAATCAGTGTCGTGGTTAGGAATGACAATGGGCAAGAGTTAGGTAGGATACTATAGTACCCGTTCTCATATCTGCAGTTAAAAAAAAATACCTAATCCCATATCTACATGGGTACCAATATTTGTACTCGTACCTGTATCATATGGGTAGCTAAGTATCCATACCCATACTCATTTATCCGCATTTCTAATAAAAATTATCGATTAATTATAATTTATCATATCATTTTGGATGGGCAAGTTGTTGTGGGCTTATGCCTTGTTGCTGCCTCTATTTATTGACATTATGTTGATGGCTTATGCCCAGTTGGTACCACATGCATATGAGTCGGTATTGGTCTCATTGCATTTTATAACCGATGATGCGATAATACGTTGTTTGTTGTCAAATACTTGTATTTTATGTGTTGATGGATGATGATAATTATGTGGAGTTGGTGAAATGTGTATGACTTTATTCTTCATATACTTATTATCATACGTTTCCTTATATTGTTATGATATCTCACCCCTTCTGTTTGAATGTTGCCTCTACGTGGGTAACATGCAGGTGATCAGGAATGAAGTAGGGGTGGACAAAAAAACTGCATCCAACCCAAACCGGTTTAACCAATGAAAAAAATAAATAAACGGATGATATAAAACGAACCGATATATCCACGATTTGCCTTTTTCGGTTTTAAGTGGTTTACTACGGTCGGAATTGGATTTTGTTTATGAATCCAAAACATAACCGAACCGACTGAGTTTTTAGCATGTATAACAACTTTTTAAGTTTTATTTACAAACTTAATATCAATATGAGAAGAAAAGGTCTCTAGACTCAAAAATATTTACTGTGCGTAGGGGTGGACAACGGTCGGTTCGGTTCGGATTCGGGCCCAAAATCCAGAACCGAACTAACCCTCGGGTGAGTTATCTAGGCCCAATTCCCGACCGTTGGGCCTTTCGGTTAAGTCGGGTCCGGTTTAGTTCGGATCGGTTAAACATATCGGTTTAATTCGGTTTTGAATGAAAATGGGCCATGTAATTTTTTAAACCCAAATTTAAAATTTAACTTTTTATTTTGCAGATTTATAACTACTGGGCTAAGTTAAATTTTGGCCCATCTTTTTTATATCCGTTCTAAAATTACAAAATTAAATTATTTTTACTCAATTTTTAATTAACAAATAAATACCTTGTTTTTTTTGTTATTTCTTAAAATTATTAAAATTAAAACAATTAAAATAACAGTAAATAACACAAATTATGTTTGTCCAAATGTCCATATGTTCATATTTGTGTTGATGCCTTCTCCTCCACAGCTGAGGCTAACTTATCTTCTCTTCTATTTCTTGATTATAATCTTTTCAATTTTTTTCCTTCAATTTCTATGTTAATATTTAATGGACTTGAAGGAGGCACAAGACAAAGCAATTTCCACTCCTACATTAAAAAAACTGATGTTAGACAAATTTCAGAAAATTAAAAAGTTTGATGAAACAAATCTAATAAATTAATTATATAAAAACAAAACTCAACTAAATATAGTATCACAATTAAATCATGCATATACTAAAATAGATTTCAAAATTAAGAGTTACAAATTCAAATTATAGAGTCAGTTCCACAAATGAGTTCCAAAGAATTATAAATTCAGAGTTTTAGTTTCAAATTCAATCATTCAAAGTTTCAAAGACTAAAACTATATAACAATTAATTCTAAACTCATTGCCTTTGAAACTCCATTGATGCTGAAAACAAAAAAAATACTTGTAACTAACACTTAAACAAGAGCAAATAAAAAGACTTCTAGCATGACATAACAGAAAAAATAGGACTTGTTAGAGATCCACCATCAATTTTCTCAGAAAACTTATCCTTTCATTAAGAGATCCACCATCAATTTTCTCAGAAAGATATAATACATGATCACTAACATCAAAGGAACTAGTAGAGATTACAAGTTGAACATTAATCTCAAAATTTCTCAATGAAATTGCTAACATGCTTTATATATATTCATGTAATCACCAAGAGTAAAGGAAATGTAACTAAAATAATCCAACCTGATACAACCTTTATTCTTTTCTTTGCTTGTTGCACTATAAAATTTCTCAATGATATTGCTAACATGCTTTATATATTCAAGTGTCACTTTATCTCCCTGCAACAACCAACCAAAAGAACTCAGAATACATGTAACTAAATCATGAGTTTAGTAGAGTGAACAACTAAGCAAAAGAACTCTCAAACTTTAGTAGTTTCTCTCTACCACTCATGTAACAAATACAAGCCTTTCAATCTCTAAACTCTCTTAACCTGCAGATGTAAAAGTTTTGCTGTGAAGAACTAATCAAACATAAACACTCAAAACTGCATTTTCAATAAGCTAAACAAATGTATACACATACCTTGGCAGCTCCAGTTCTGCTAGGAATGATGTTGAATAACAACTTTCATGACACCACCCTATCACAAACACAAAACCAAATCACACATAGTCCAAATCATTATTAAATAAACACCAATAGACTAAACAACAAAATCAACTTCAAATCTCCTCAGGGTTCCAAATATTCAGATGCAGCCACTATCTAACTAATAAACTGACATTAAAAGTTTCAGATCCACAATAAAAAATTATAGATCCAAAAACAACAACTAACAAGAAGGGTTTTATTTCAGATCCACAATCAGAAATCGTAGATCAGCATCTCACCAACAAGAAGGGTTTTAGAGTCCTTAACCTTGAGTTCAAAAAGCTTCCACCATGAATAGAGTTATAGTTGAACATTTATGTCTGCAAATAGAGAAACAAAACACATAACAAGTTAGTTCAATCGGTTCAAGTGAAAAAAGAATTTATCATGTAATCAGTAGTGATGAAAGGATCATTGATGGCAACATGTTCAACATCGTTTATTTGAAGAAGAAGAAGAAGGGGAAGAAAAAAAGAATAAGGAACGAAAAGAAGAAGAAAAAAGAAAAGAGAACTTACAGTATTACGGTAACAGAGAATATGGAATGATAAGATATGGTTGCTCACGGCACAACAGCGGCGGAAAACCTAACTCAAGGAGAAAGGAAACAGGCAAATGAGAAACCCTAATTCTCTAAACATTTATATGGATTTTATTTGGGCCTAATTTCTGTGGTCCAAGATAATAATAGATACTAGTATATAATATATTCGGTTCGGATCGGATTCCGACGGATCAAATTTTACCAACCGGGCCCGACCAAACTAAACCGTTGATATCCAAACACGTGGACCGCATTAACCCGAAAACCGAAACAATCCGATCCGTGGCTGAAAATTGGTTTCGGACCGGTCGGTTGCAGTCGGACGGTAATGTTTTGTCCACCCCTAACTGTGCGTATGTAGCCTATGCATAATTGACGGAACACAGTAATTAGTACTCTTCCTTTGACAGAGTAAGCATCATTTGTTTGGAAGAGTTGAGATGACTATTGATTATTATACTAAATTAATGCTATAAAGAATGCATTTTTTCCATGCTTATCACTTCTGATTTTCCACTTTCTTCTACACATCATCACACAATTTTTGTTTGGATAAAATCAAAATGAAACTTATTTCTTTGAAGCATATTTCTTACCAATTTTTTATACCATTGTTATTGTTTAACTTTTCCTTCACACTTGACTTTTCCTACAACAAGGTATGTTGTTCATCATCTCAGATCTATGTAATATGCAATACTTCATATCTTCACTACAACATCATCATTCTACCAGATCTAATGCACCACCAAGAGAGACACAGGAAGATGAACCTAAACGTGTTTTATCCCAAAACTTTGCATGGAGACAGGACTGCAATTAAGGAAACCAGAATATGAAATCATCACTGCAATAAACCGAATTAGCCGACCAAACCAACCGACTTATCCGAAAAACCGCAATCCAAAAAAACCGATACATAGACGGACGAAATTGGGTCTTCAAATGACAGTCGTGGTTTAATTCGGATTAAGGTTTTGGGCCCTCCACCGGCCCAAACCGTCCGTATTTCCACCCCTAGAATGAAGGATGGTTACCTTTAGTTAGTCCGAGTCGGCGTCGTTGCTTTGATATGTAACACTAAGGGGGATGAACGCTTGTTTGTTTTCTTTGTTGGATTTTGAATGATTGTTGACGCCTTCTTGAATTTTGATGTTGGCAATTGTTGAATTAAGTTGTTATGTTGGTTTTATTTGAATTATGGATATTTTCCTCTGCGTAATAAAAGTTATTTTGAAGACTATGTTATTTTTACCGGTTCATCCGACATTAAATATGTTATGTATATGTTTATGTTTTGAAGAATGTGAGTTTCTAGTTTTGTGATGGATATTTAAATGAAAATTTTTAATCTGATTTTATTATTATTCGTCGGGGTAAATTAGGGTGTTATAGTTCTAGCTCCTCCCGAAGGAAATACGCAAGGAAGGTGCTTGCTGTAAATGTGATAAATCTTGTTTTCCTTAGAGGAGAACGAGGGGAAACAAGGGTTAACATCATCTTTTTTAACAGGGATGCCATAAGAGTCAACCCATATGATAATGACCCTCTATTTATCATCTTGTAACATGGAAACTGGGATATCAATCGAGTTTTGGTAAATCCTGGGAGCCCTGCTGACGTCTTGTTCTAGGATGTTTTCCAAAAACTTCAGTTGATATAGTTGAATTCTGATCATGCATGCAGTAGTCGAAGTCTGTTCATGTATATTGCAGCATGCAACATGTTTGCCTTAATGTAGTAGCTATGTATGCCATGTAATAGATTAAGCATCATACATTAGATACATATGCTAATAGTTTATAAATAGGTTATTCTCTCACTTGTTAGATAAGAGTTATGATCCACTTGTAAACAATTAATGCTTTTTGTAAATGAAAATAAAAACCCATTTTTACCAATCTTTATACTCTTTCTGCCTAAAACATGCATTACATTCATTCAAGATAAGTGAAGACAGAGCCTTGATTGAGAAATTGGATATGTTTAATAAATTGATTCTTGATTTGGAAAATATCGATGTTAGCATCGATGATGAAGATCACACATTGTTGATGTTGTGTGCTTTACCAAGATCGCATGCTCATTTCAAAGAAATATGTTGTATGGAAGAGAGACCTTGACCTTTGAAGAAGTTCAATCTTCCTTTTACTCTAAGGACTTAAACGAAAGTAACGAGCACAAGCTACAATCTATTGATGAAGGTTTGTCCGTAAAAGGAAAATTTTCAAAGAAGGATGGTAAGTTTGAGAAGAAGAAGGGTATAGTTCTAAAAAAGTCTTATGGTGGTAATCCTCATGCTATTAAGTGTTGCCACTGTAAGAAGGAAAGTCATACTAGAAAAGTGTGTCCTAACAGGTTGAAGAATTATTGTGATAGCAAGGACAATGAAAATACAACCATTGTTCAAGATGATTATGAATCATCTGATATTTTGGTGGTTTTGAGCAACAATTCTAACAAGGAATGAATTATGGATTGAGGTTTAACTTGGCACATGACTCCAAACAAAGATCTGTTTGAAGAATTACGTAATTAAGATGGTGCTTAGTGTTACTGGAAAATAATAAAGCTTGCAAGATTGTAGGAATTGGATTTGGAGGTCCAAGCTCCATGTTGAAACCATAAAGCTGTTGACAGGTGTCAGGTATGTACCTAACCTGAAGATAAATTTAATTTCTCTTGGTGAATTTAACAAGAAAGGATATGTCTTCAAAGCAAAGCAAGGTATCCTAAGAATCATGAATGTATCGAAGGAAGTCTTGAGAAGCATCAATTAGCAAGGCTTGTATTCCCTTGAAGTTGAGGTAATAAGAGGTTCAACTAACATTGCATCATCGAAGCACCTGACAAAGACTGAGTTATGGCACATGAGACTTGGCCATTTCAGTGGAAAATTGCTGGATGAATTAGGCAAGCATAATGTGTTAGGTGCTGATAAGGTCAAAAAGCTAGAGTTCTGTGAACCGTGAGTATTTGGTAAAACCTGCAGAGTGAAGCTCAATAAAGTCCAACAAAGAACAAATGGATCTCTTGATTATATTAATGATGATCTTTGAAGACCTGCAAGAAATCCATCACACTCTGGTATAAGGTATTTTCTATCCATAGTTGATGATTACATAAGAAAGCTTTGGATATTCATTCAGAAAACTAAGGATGAAACTTTTGAAACTTCAAAAGTTGGAAAACTAGTGGAAACTCAGACTGGAAGGAAAGTCAAGAGGTTAAGGACATATAATGGCCTTGAGTTTTGCAATGATGTATTTAACAATTATTGTTCTATGTCTAAGATTACAAGACACAAAACTGTTGCAGGTACACCCTAACAAAATGGCTTGGCTAAAAGGTTCAATCGGAAAATCCTATAAAGGGTGAGATGCATGTTGGTGGGTGCTGGATTGAAGAAAGTGTTTCGGGTCGAGGTTGTTGTTAATGCAACCTATCTGATAAACAGATGTCCCTTGACTTCCTTGGGGATGAAGACACTTGGAGAAGTATGGTCAGATAATCCACTAAATCTTGACAGACTTAGAGTATTTGGCTTTATATCCTATGCTCACATTAGGAAAGACAAAGTCAAACCTAGATCTCTGAGATGTATGTTCCTTGGGTATCCTGGGGTAGTCAAGGCCTATAGGCTACAGTGCCTATAACTAGGTCACAAGAAGTTCATCACAAGTCGTGATATAGTTTTCAATGAAGCCGAGATAGCTTTAAAGAAAATTGATGATGGTGGTACAATTCGATATGTCTCTAAAGAGGAGCAAGATCAAGAAGAAGTTACTGTTAAGATGGAGCCAATAGAAGCTGAATTGCATAATAAAGGTGGGAACCAAGACAAAGTTGCAAAAGAAGCACATGATGCTGAGACAAATGAGAAAACTGATAATGACTACCTGCTAGCTATAGACTAGCCAAGAAGATTCATCAATCCACCTCAAAGACTTGGTTATGTAGATCTCAGTGTTTTCCTTAATCTCTACTAGTGAGGTCCTTGATCAAGAACCTAGAGACTACAAGGAAAATGTGAGGAGTCAAAATAAGAAGGAATGGCTGAAATTCATGGATGATGAGATCAAATCTCTTCATGACAACAACACCTGGAAGCTGATCAAGAAACCTGCAATGGCCTGACCTGCCAGTTGCAAATGGGTTTTCAAAGTAAGGGAAGGAATCAAAGGTGTCATGTCGATAAGATTCAAAGCAAGACTGGTTGCAATGGACTCCACTCAGAAGGAAGGAGTGAATTTCAATGATGTATTCTCTCTTTTTGTGAAACATAAATCCATTATAATGCTACTTGCCATGGTGGCTAGGTTCGACCTAGAACTAAAGCAGGTGGATGTCAATATTGCTTTTCTATATGGTGATGTAGATGAGTATGGTGATGTAGATGAAACAATCCTGATGATGTAACTCTAAGGGTATGAAGAAAAAGGTACGAAGGATTATGTGTGCAAGCTGAACATGTCACTGTATGGCCTGAAACAATCTCCTAGGAAATGGATCAGGAGATTCGACAAGTTCATGGAACACATAGGTTTCACAAGGAGCAACTTTGATCATTGTGTCTATTTCAGGTTCCCACTTAAAAAATTCACTTTTCATCTTATTTCTCTATGTTGATAACATCCTCATATCAATAAACCTCGCAAAGAAGTAATGAGGATAAAGGTTGAACTCAACCAGGAATTTGAAATGAAGGACCTTAGAGCTGTAACAAGAATCTTAGGTATTGACATCAAAAGACATAACAAGCATTCGAAATTATGCTTATCTCAAGAGTCATATCTAAGGAAAATTCTTGACAACTTTGGTATGTCGAACTCAAAACCTATTATAGCGCCAACAACTCAACAATTCAAGCTAAGTATAACTCAAAGTCTTAGTATTGAAGTTGAAAGAGGGTATACGGATAGCATACCATGTTGGGATTCAAGAGGTTTTTTTCTCTCTAGGTTTTTGATCCTCTTAGCGGAACAATCCCGATGAACGGATCTTGATTAAATCATTAATCACAAATAAAACACAATAAGGATTTCAAATTACCTCTTGAAGCGTGCTTTAACTCTGATCACAAATGTGGAAAATACCATTGTATCTACGAAGTCCACGCGAGTACAAAGTGAAACACGACGCTAGCAGTTTCTTGTTCTGAGAAAATTGACAATTAACTTTGGTAGGGAAAAGAGCTCCTCTATTTATAGAGAGCTTCTAAAATCCTAATGGTTTTATTTTGAACTTTTCCAAAATAATTCCAATCTTATTTAATTAAATAAAATATTATTATATTTAACTAAATTCTTTTAATAAAATAAATAAATAATAATTAAATTAGATCATATTTAATTTAATTAATTATCAATTCTCATTTATTTAATTAAATAATATTTAATCAAATAAATTATATTTGTGTTAATTTATTAAATAATACAATTAACATCTAATTAAATTAAATCTTATTTAATTTAATCATTCGTTCAATTGTCTGTACTTTATGTGTGTTACTCTGTAGGTTCTCGTTACGTTGACAATAATATTAAGTTACCTATTTAATATTATGAGCAATGGGTGAAATCTAACAATACTTCACTGTTATCCAAGTGACGAGAATGTCGTGTGATCTGACATAACCTTAATGTGATAATGATCATGTGTATAATTACCCTTTTGCCCTTATATCTATATTGAACACAAGGTGTAGAATGTGTTACCCTTGTATAGTCCAATATTTTATTCATTGATCTCCGAGTATACTTGATAACAACAAATAAGCCCAATATCTAATATCGGCTTATTTGAGTACGACCATGCATTTTAGAGTCATACCCTCATCATGATTTGTAAAGTACCCATCAACCATATTTATTGTCTTCCTATTACGGATAATGTTTGATTGGCAATAAAGTACTCAACTCCACATCTAGGGTCCATAGTAGTTTCACGTCGAACGGTGGTATACGCCACTATCACTATGAGAATAACTTATGACACTTATATAACAAACTGTTTAGTATTCTCATGGTGGGTCAATCCGGTATAAATATTACTCCTAGTATTTATTCCTATGTGAAGACTTGATATCTCATATCCATAACCCTTGAGATACGGTCATTAGTCTAATCATATAATAGTCTTTATGCATTACTGTTGTCCTATTTGACAGTAAAGCTTGATTACTGATACTTTAAAAATAATGTCCTTATGTTTAATGAGGTCTCACGATTAAGTCACATTTAATAGGTCATTAATAGACTAATTATTCTAAGGAATTTATTATGTCATATACAAATAACATAATAAAATACAATGCCTAATAAGTATATATATTAACAAACAATATATATCAAGGTCATGATATAAAAGCATATTAAGCCAATATTGATTGGCTATTAGGGCTTACTCCAATATATCATATGTTAGTATAATAGGTTCTTTAACGTATACTATGGTCTTTATCAGACCAGACATAGCTTATGTTGTAAGTCTTGTAAGTAGGTACATAGAAAACCCTAGAAAAGCTCATTGACAAGCTTTGAAATGGATCATATGATACATAAGAGGATCCTTGAGCAGGGTCCTGATTTATAAGGGAGCCAGAGGTCATGATGACCTGAGGGAAATCGAAGGGTTTGTAGACTCTAACTATGCATGATGTACGGACACCATAAAATCTCTATCTGAATATGTTTTCATTATGTTTGGCACAAAAATTAATTAGAAAGCAACACTTCATAAGTTTGTACCCTTATCAACCACTAAAGTTGAATACACTATCCTCATTGTTAAATGTGATAGTTAAAGTGCCATACATTTGTCCAATAATTCATCCTATCATAAGAGAACCAAACACAATGATGTAAGGTTGCATTTTGTTAGAAAGAAAATCGAAAGAGGAGAAGTCAAAGTGATGAAGGTTTCGACTGATCACAATGTTGGTGATATGATCACCAAGTCATTGCCAAGCTGCAAGTTCTTCCATTATATGCAGTTGATCAAATTCCACAATGATAGCTAGTTTGTTCCCATGGTGTTTTGGAGTTTGTTCCAAAGAGGAGATTTGTAGCTTTGCAGTTGTAAATTAGTATTGGGTCGAACTCAAAACTGAAAGGGGTAGCTTCAAGATTCGACAGAGTTAAAGTATTCAGAATTCGACAGAGTCGAATTCACATACTGTAGTCGAAGTTTGATCATGTATGCAATAGTTGAAGTCTGTTCATGTATGCAATAGTCGAAGTCTGTTCATGTATATTACACCATGCAACATATTTGCCTTTATGTAGGAGCTATGTATATCATGTAATAGATTAAAAATCATACATTAGATAGATATGCTAGTAGCCATAAATATGTTATTCTCTCACTTGTTAGATAAGGGTTATGATTCATTTGTTAACAATTAACACTCCTTGTGAAGTGAATAGAAAACCTATTTTTACCCAATTTCCTTTTATCTCTTATTAAATTCAAACATTTTTTATTTTCAATAAATTCTTTCTTTCTCATAAAATTACTTTGTTCTTGACATTGATTTCTCAATAATTTTTAAAAGAGTTTTCAGAATAAAGCCACATGATAATACTTGTGAAATACAAAAGATATATATATATATATATATATATATATATATATATATATATATATATATATATATATATATATATATATATGGTTTTCCAATTTTCATATTGTTAACCTAGAACAACATTAAAAAAAATGCTATACTATAATTCTTAATAGAGCTTCTTTTGTGTACCCTCTAATCACTTTATTTAATATGATATATATTAATCACAATAATTTAAAGCAGAGCAGTTTTAGTCACTTATTTTCTTTTTGTTGAAGCTTCGCTATAATCTGCCAAAAAGTAATTCAAAGCGAATAACATATGTTGTCATAGTAACGTCATTACGCTATCTCTTTATATCCTTAGTGATATAAAACACTGATTTTCCCCATGATAATTGACAATTTCATGCCATTAAGCAAGGTTTTCTCAAGTTTATTCTCCTGGATATACTTGTCCACATATGTTACGTTTCTAGCCAATACAAAGAATATCCTCGATGCTTCAAAATTTAGTGGAATATTTATGATCTAAAGACAAAGAAACAACATTTTAAGAATGTTTGTTGTGGAGACAAGTAAATCTATATATTTTTTTCTTCCTATATTAGACAAAGTATGCAACATGGAAATTTTCTTTTAGGGATGTAACAAAGAGAGTTTATTTTTTAGGACTAACCACAAAAGTAGAAGAATATTATTTATTTATTTGACAACTTTAAATTATATGACTAAGCACTATGACACTAATGTCTAGTTGGAAAAGTAGAACATTCCACTAACTGAAAATGACCAACTCCTAAAAACTTTTTCTCTCAATTCTTATAAACCCTATATAGTTTTTAACCATTTCTTTTTGTTGGGTGGACTCCATATGGAGAGTGCTTTTGCACTTTATTATGTTATGCATGTGCCCAAGATTTGATTCTAAATTCCATTGACCTTTGATTATTACTAGGGTACCAAATTATAGGGATATCAAGGTTCTTTTTAGTAGCTATTGGTTAAGTATTTAAATGTAGCACTAGCTAGTTGAAATGTTTTGTACTTCAAAATTTAAAATTCTGCCCTATAATGCTTTAGATTTCTCTTTTAAATGGTCAACAGTTAAAGTACAGCTGAGTTTAAATTCTATATCGTCACCAATTATATGTACTTGTGTTGATACATTGATAATTGTTGAATTGAAATCAAACGATTTGTATTTTTTAAAATCAAAATCTATATAATAAATAGTCTGATCTTAATCTATTAATCATCAATGTATTAACCGTATAAATACGTGCAATTGGCGGCAACATAAAATCTTGACTTGGAAAATACATTTCCTTTCTTTAAGTAAAGAAAAATTTCAATTTTACTTTAGAGGCTAGAATTCCCACCAATGAAAACAATCACAATGCTTGGAGTGTTCTATGAGGTTATTTTAAGTGTATGCAAGAGATTTCTAAATTTTATTTTGTATAACTGGTATAAGTCAAAGTAAGGCTAGTAATCAAGCATTAGGGCAACTTTAATTTGCTCTACTTTTTTTCCATTTGTGCTTTTGACCATCTAAAAAACAAAATGTATACTAATGCTCAAGGATCTACTATGGAATATGTCATTGCTAATGCTTATTATTCATTTGGGAATCCCTTGCATACAAGCTCGAATATTCACATATTCATTCCTCCTTTAGCATGGTGCTATTTTAGGTCATGAAATATACTATTAGCATAATTAAATGATGTCAATTTTCATGGATTTGGTGAAAGCTCCACATTAGCTAGGCTTTACAGCACAATTGCACCATGACAATTAAATACTACCTCCATTCATTTTAATGTAGTCTTATAAGCACTTTCTTAAAATATAAGGCAAGTTAGTAACCAACAAAAATATTGTAGCATTGTAATTCTATCTTTAAGAACAAAGTGAAATTCTCCCCATCACACGGTCTTCGAATTTCAAAGAAAATTGTACTTAAATTCTAGGATCTTGACTGTATTTTTATGTTATAGTTCTAAAATTTGAATGTCCGAGGTTATCTTGCGTCGAATTAACCTTAATTTATTTATCGGGTTTAAACATACATGTGGCGATTTCATCAATTATCTTGTAACAAATCAACCTTAATAAATAGATCTCACAAGAAATAACATCTAACTCGATCGATCCCTTAGAACAATATTGACTAAATATTGGGAACATAGTTCTCGCATCATCATTATTATAGAGTTGCATATTGGTGAACAAAACATGCCCATCTGAGTCGATTTAAAAAACACTGATACCTAACATCGATGTCCATTCTAAACAATCTATCTTGGACTGAATCATCATAGATTTTATGAAAGTTTTACACTCTTAAACGAACCATCGTTATAAATATATACACCTATTCCTTTAGCTTTTCACTGTTCTAATAATTTATTTTGGCATAGATTGAGAATCTCTTAATCTCACCCACTTAATAAAATAAAGACCCCAATCTTTGTAATATAGTGGCCCATGTTTGTCTAATATTAATGACAAAGGTGAAGGAATGATACAAGTCTAATCAAAATCCACCAAGCACCATTAAATTAAGAAGCAAAAGGTATCCCCACATTATGCATGGTGAAAATATAATAATAGTCACATGAAACAGCAAGTTAATCTCAACCTCAAACAATTACAATAGTAAATCAGATATATAACACCAACTTTTCATAGTTTTTATAATTATATAGTGCCAAGAAGTGGAGTAGCTGTTGCAAGAAACCATTATTGATAATTAACAAAATTATACATATAATTAATTAAAACCGAAAGTGGAAGTGCTTTACTATATGCCAACTCCTTATTACATATAAGAGACAAACATGGGACAAAGAAAGTGAGTCCACTAAGAATCACTTTGAATGGAAGGAAACATTCTTCCATTTATTATTCTCTTTAACCCTTCGAACAATGAATACAGCACACAAAAGTTACTTATCACTTGGAATTTTGGGGGAACAAAAGAATTGAAGTTATTAGAATTTTAAAACTTTTATTTAAGAAAAGTGTCACAATTAGGCTATTTTACTTCCTACATTCTAAGTAAATATGACAATTATTTTCAAAGGGTTTTTCGTACTAGTTTTACAAAAGTAAAATATAAATAAAAATTATGCTAGCATATAACATTTTAAAATTTTATGCAATAAATATGTCTTTTGATTTGGAACTAGAATTGGTGAGTATCGATGATAGATGATCTTAAGCTGATGACATTGATCTTTGATACGAGGGCACGGTGGATCTGTAAGTTAGTACTTCAACGCCAAAGTCAGATAAATATTCAAAATGTGTATAGTAAAATTGAAGATCAAAATAGTGTATCTTGAGTATCGTGTGTGAAAATTTTTATATATTGGATCATTTGGAGTGGATTAGGCATTGACTTTTTGAACCTTTGGGCGACACAGAACAACCCAAGACTTATCTAACAGTTATTAGTCGGGAAAGTCTTACAAGTCACGGCTGGCCTATGCGCGTTAAATATCTTTCCATCATTAAAATGTTTCGATGCCTTCCTTTACACGTGACATGAGATGACAAGTTAGAGCATAGCTTTTCCTATAGTGCACTTGATTTGGTTTACATTCACTAAGAAGGATCCAACCATAGATTTTACAATCTCTCGCTTCCTTTGATCTAGTTTGTTGCTTGCTTTCACACACACACACACATATTGGTTTTCGAGTGTTGAGGGAACTTTTTGTAATCGTCAGTTTCTATTTGTGAGCGCATTTCTCTCCTCTTTCCCCAGAATATTTACTAAAGTAGTTGGAGTTCCTTGCTCAAAGCTCACATTCTTCCCCGTTACACTTGTTTTCTCGCCAGCTTTCGTTTTACCAAGTACCCTCCTTACCTCAACTTTTTATATCTCCTGCATTTCCATTATTTCTTTCAACATGAGTAATAGTTCCATTAGCTTACCTAGCAATTTTGAGAGCGATGAATCTCCCGTGGTGAGAAAGAGAGTATCTTTTAATCCAAAATTTTCCCCGTTTGTATATGATCGCCTAGGTCTTAAGGTCGTGTATATAACCAATGATTATGGTTCAGAGAGGCTATTAGGGAGCTCTCAGGGTGACGGAGCTTCCTCTAGGTATTCGTCTTTCAATGAACTCTTTTATGATGACTATGTTGAGGGTGATCCTTTGATTACTTCCATGCCCCTTCTTCTCACATTGCAGGAACTTCAACATTTCCTGCTTTACTGACTTCGAAAATGCAGGTTGCTAGATTGAGAAGGGATCATGCTATGGATTACTTCAAGACCTATTATAAAGCCTATAAGTGAGACTATATTGAGATTGATATCAAGGATCACTTGGAGTGTGGGGCCCGGCCAGATGGAGTTTGTTGGCTTAAACCCTCTGAGCCTTTTAAGGTTAATGAACTATCCATGAAATGGGTCGCATTAGTGGATCCAACTGATGCGAGCAAATAAAAATATGTAGAGATAGTGGGGACCCCCTCTATTTTGAGTACTCGGGCAGTCGTAAATGCAGCTAACATCGTGGTTAGCAACCCTTCAAATTGGTCTGTCTTTCCAGTGGACCTGACAAAAAAGGTATACAACACCTTTAAAGGGTGTTTAATCCCTTTTTTTAGTGTATGTTTACCAGGATTAATAGGTGGATGACTTTGTCTGAATTTGAGGTGGTCGTATTAAAGTACTAGTAAGTTGCCTCCTCTCAGCTTAACTCGAGCTCCTGGGCTTACATAAAGATGTTTCAATTTCAGGTCGAGTATAAGTCTTAAAAACATCTTCCTAAGTTGTTTTTCAATTATTTCCATGTTGGACATACCTCTAAGAATGATATTCGATATCAGTTGATTTTTTAGCTTCGTTAAAATATTCCTTGCCTTGACCCCTTCACTAAGGACTAGGGCGTCCAAAGGCGCTTCGTGTTGGTGAAGCCCCGTACCTAGGAGGCTTATTTTTCCTTCTACTCTAGCTCGACCGAATCATATTGTTATTGCAAAAGGAGATTTCTGAAATACTGGTCCTGGTCTCATTTATGCTCTAAGCCTCATTCTTACAACATTAAACTAAATTCTCTTTCTGGTGAAGAAGTTATGATGAGGAAGGATCTGGAGTCTCTATACCATATATTTGGTTATAAATAAGGGTTAGACCCTAGAGAAGTGTTATTTTCCTTGCAGAGGAAGAAATTTATTATTACTCACGTTATTGTGAGTATAGTCGATCGCACGGAATGAAAAGAGATCTTTGGTGGGGCGGAGTCCTTGGTTTTTTACATGTGTGTTTTTGCTTTTCAAATGGAATGGATGGCCTGCAAAATCTATGTGATTTTACCTCTACTTAGAGCGTGAAACATGGTCCTCTTAGTTGGGTTTTTATGTCTCCTCCTACAACTCCTGTCGTATTCTTTACTGTCGAGGCTATCGCGGGTTCCCGAGGGGATGACCAGCTTACTCTCTTCGCTTCCACTCTGACCATGGAAGATCAGCCACAACCTTTTACTACTCCAGAAAAAAGAGGCCGGGATCAGGACCGGATTTTCCCTTTGGAGGAAATTATCGTTATGCGGGCTCGTCTTTTCGGGAGTGCTTCTTTAGGGTCAGATACTCCTCTTCCTAGAATTCTTGCCATTCTTCCTTCATGGATCCCTCATACTCCAAAGGAAGTTGTTGTTGCTATGGCTGCATAGGAATTGTCTTTCATCCAAAATCTTCCTGAGGCATAAAAGATGGAGATTTTCTCTTAGGCCACATACTAGACTTACCCGGCGACTTCTCTGTTCTCCATAAATGATGTTGGACGGGGCTACGTCATGGCCATGGAAAATACTTCCAAGGAGAGAGATATTTGGAAGTGGAAATGTGAGGATATAAAGCATAAGTGGTCTAAGTTTCAGGAGGAGACAACTATTGTCTCAGAGAAATTTGGTTGGGTTGAGGCTTCCATAAGGATGTAAAGATCCATGGCTCTCTCTCCATCTTGGTAGCCTAAATTATTGGGTTGGAGTCTTTCTTTGAATCAGAGAGGAAGCTCCGCCAGGAAATATACGATGTTGTTAAGGAGGCGAACCCTTGTGCTTAGGAGCCTCGTAAAGCTCTTTAAAAAGAGAAGGAGTCTCGTGTTGAAGACCAGAGGCTTCATGATAGCTAGGTGGCTGATCTGAAGGAGGGAGTTTGGGAGTCTCTTTAGTAGAATTTGAAAAATGTGTATGGGTCTTCAACTAGACTAAATAATTCTTCTCAAACATCCTTATCCCTAGCATGGAATTGGATCCTTTCAAGGCTGTTCGGGATAGAGCCTTGGTGGATAACCAAGATGCAACGTCTTAGAGCAAGGAAGCCTAATTTTCCTTTTTCTCCTTTCTTGTAAGGATATCTAGACTTTCATGCCTTTGTAACAATGATAGTATTTATCTATATTTACCTGTATGCCCAATGTCTGTACTTATATTTTGTGCTTGATATATTTTATTTCTTCTTGATGGTTGTCTGTCTCAGTGTGTGGGTTGCTAATTTTCACACTTTGGTCCGATTGGTGAATCCTTGTTGCATCAAGACTTGCTCATCGTGTCTATTCTTATAGACTTGTTCGTCCTGTGTACACTAATAATGTCTTGCATGTTCGTTAAACTCTATAGTCTCAGTCGGAGTTTCGTTGATACTAGATCTGATTAGGAAAAGTTAGTGTCATTTTTCAGCATCACTAGGAACTTTCGCTGTCCAAAGGTAATATTCTTGTCCTTTTCCCCTAGTTTGACTTGGTTTAGGGCGGACATCTCTGTAGCCTACGCTATTGGAGTTTCTATTTCTTAATAGGGGTACGTCAGTTACGCTTGAAGCGTGTTCAGCGAGCGTGGGATCTTCTTTAAAAGAGCGGCTTGCACCATCCAGCAGAGGGCTATAAGACCCCTTGTGTTTGCAACATCTCATAGTTAGCAGATCAATTTATTGAAATTGCATAAAAGTTTATGCGATACTTAACTCTCCGAGAATGTTAGAAGGGAAGAATATTCTACTTCACTTTTTGTTTTTTACTTGCTCTTTGGCCAACGGTGCAGTTGGGGGATGCCCCAATGAAGAAGTCTATCGTTCAACGTTGCTTTACGGGGATATATGTCTTTGGTGCCATGGACGGGGTCCTTCTCTTTAGGTTCCCGACAGATGTACCTATCTCTCGAGGATCTCGTCCGCGCAGTGTTTTAAAAATTGGACCGGACTGGCCGGTCGGACCGGTCGAATTGGGAACCGGCCAGGTAACCGGTCTAGTTCAATAGTCGGATCGGGTATGCCATCAAACCGGTGGGAACCGGCGGTTTAATTGCTTTTTTTTGTTTTTTTTAACTTTTTAAAAATAAAAAAAAATTTAACTTTTTTTTTAACATTTCTTTTAAACTTTTTTTTTAACTTTTTTTTTAATATATTTAGTAGTGTATTACTTAAATAGCATTCTCACATAGTTTTTTTCGTTAGTGACAAATTAAAAACTTTATTGTTTACTAGTGTCTTACCCGTGCGTTCGCACGGGTACCCGTCGTTTTCGCGCATTGTGATTGAGAAAAATAAAAGATATTAGTAAAAGATTAAGTTTTGGGTAAAATTGAAAAAGTTATAAAAATAGTAATATTTTATTTAACAAATTATAATGAAGGAAAAATTTTAAAATCGCAAATTCACGAATTATAATGAAGAAATATTCAATCAAATTATATAATTCAATTAGTGATAACTATAAGCCCAATCTCAAACTATCAGCTAAGGAGAATCGATTATTTTTTGCTAGCTAAGGAGAAAATTAATTATTTTGGCTCAATTATAACTACAAACTATCAACCCAATCTCAAACTATCAGCTCTGTCTTGTAGGCCAATGAGAAACCACTACAAACTCCATTTATAATAATGATTCATTCAAAATGCATAATTAATAGAAAAATACTTTGACCAGTTACTTCATGTTCCCGTTAATATTCATTATTTTGATAAGTAACTTCGTATTCCCGTTAATATTTCAAATTTCTTCCCGTTAATTTTCAAAATTTTGATCAGTAACTTCATGTTCTTGTTAATATTCATTATTTTGATCAGTAACTCCTTGTTCCCGTTAATATTCATTATTTTGATCAATAAGTTCGTGTTCCCGTTAATATTTCAAATTCGTTTCCGTTAATATTCAAAAAAATTATCAGTAACTTAATGTTTCTGTTAATATTCAATATTTTGTCAATAACTCCGTGTTCCCGTCAACATTTATTATTTTGATTAGTAACTTTGTGTTCCCGTTAATATTCAAAATTTGTTCCTGTTAATTTTTAAAATTTGGATAGTAACTTAATGTTTTTGATAATATTCAAAATTTTGATCATTAACTTTGTGCTCCAATTAATATTTAATATTTTAATCAGTAACTCCGTGCTCCCGTTAATATTCAATATTTTGATCAGTAACTCCGTGTTCCCACTAATATTCAATATTTTGATCAATAAACTTCATTTCCCATTAATATTCAATATTTTGACCAGTAACTTCATGTTCCCCTTAATATTTAATATTTTGATCAGTAACTTCGTGTTCTCGTTGATATTCAATATTTTGTTCAGTAACTTCATGTTCCCGTTAAAATTCAATATTTTGATCAATAACTTCAAGTTCCCATTAATATTCATTATTTTGATCACTAACTTCGTGTTTCTGTTAATGTTTCAAATTTGTTTCTGTTAATATTCAATAGTTTGATTAATAACGCCATGTTTCCGTTATTATTCAATATTTTTAGCAGTAACTCCATGTTCCCGTTAATATTATATACTTTGCTCTGTAATTTAATACTCACGTTAATATTCAATATTTTGATTACTAACTTCATGTTCTCGTTAATATTCAATATTTTGATTAATAACTTCATGTTCCCGTTAATATTCAATATAGTTTGATCAATAACTTTGTTTTCCCGTTAATATTCAATAGTTTGATCAATAACTTCGTGTTCTCGTTAATATTCAATATTTTGATCAGTAACTTTATGCTCTCGTTAACATGCCTTTTTTTATCAGTAACTTCATGTTTCCGTTAATATTCAATACATTTAATATTTTGATCAGTAATTTAATATTATCTTTAATATTCAATATTTTGATTAGTAACTTCATGTACCCATTAATATTAAAAAAATTCTATTAATATTCAATATTTTGATTAATAACTACATGTTCCCGTTAATATTCAATTTTTTTATCAGTAACTTCATGTTTCTATTAATATTCAATATTTTGATGATATTTTTGAAACAAAAATAAATTAATTTTAACATTGTTTAAAAATATTTGATGATAATTAAATTTTTTTATAATAACAAAAATCTTAAATTGACAAATTATAATGAAGAAATATTCTATCAAATTATATAATACAATTAATAATAAATATTTAATATAATTGATTAAACTCAATTTACAAATCAAATATATTATTCCATATATAAAATATTTGAATCAATAGTTAATTATTCCTATATATAAATATTTTTGTTTTGGAATTATTTATAAAACTATTTAGGCTTAATTGCAACTTTAATCCTCCTATTTTGTCTTTTTCTTGATTTTGATCCCTCTATTTTAAAAATCACTATTTTAGTCCCTTTTTTAAGTTTTCTGTGCAATTTTCGTCCCTCTATTTTGTTTTTTTCTGCAAAATTAGTCCATATTCCTGTCTCTTTTTCATTAGAAAACTCAAAAAGGGGACCAAAATCGTGGTTTTAAAAATGGGGGACTAAAATCGAGAAAAAAACAAAATAGGGGAACCAAAGTTGCAATTAAGCCAACTATTTAAATCAATTGTAAATTTATTCTCGTTATTACATTTAATTAAATGTGTTAATATCAGTACCATATGTGCGTACCATATAATTACCCGTGTGTATCTGTAATATATTATTTTGTATTTGGATAGAATTGACCCATTAAAGTTTTAATGGTAATATTTCAATTATATTATATTATATATAGATAAATATATATATTGATTATTGATGAACTTGTTCAATTAAATTTTAAATTTTATAAATGACAAACAAATTGTATGATTAATAAAAAATATCATACAATTTTGATATTATTTATTCATATATTACTTAGGTTTCATTCTATTACTACTTATTCATACATTACTTATGTTTCATTCTATTACTATTTATTCATACAATACTTATGTTTCATTCGATTACTTATGCTTATTAACACCCATAGTTATTTTTAAATATTTTTGTTAAAAAAAGTCAATAGATCTAATATATTTATTTTATTTAATAATCTCTAAAAAATTTCATTTATACATATATATATATATATATATATATATATATATATATAATTTTCATATTTTATATTTTAAATAATTTAGTAGTATTAGTAAGAAATCTTATTAAAGTGAAAATAGAAAATAGTAGTTAGTTTTTCTATACAGAGAATGACGATGGCACATGTTGTATTTTAAATATTTTGAAAATATACTTTATTTTTATAATAATATCTATGAATTTTTTATCAAAAAACTCCATACAATATATAAAAGCAATGATATGCCTAAAACATTTTATTAAAATATGTATCTAATAATATTTATCCTTTTGTTAAATGAGAGGTTAAAAATCTTCTAACCATATGAAATTTGGTTTCAAAATTATGTTGATAAATTCATTATTTTGGAAAGTTTCTATTAAATAATTTTGAAGGAAATCAAGTGAGATAAATTATATTTATTAATTTTTAATGATAATATGATTCACTCAATTTTTGGTGATACAACATCAATATGATTGGAGTACTAAATATATTTGTAACGTATTTATTTTATACCAATTAAGATATTGGTAAGTAATGGATATGATTTTAATGTATTGATTCTATATCAATTAAATTATTCCCAACGTACTGATTTTAAGGTATGGGTCATTAAAAAGACTTTTATATCTTACAAAGTTAGATAATTTTAGGTAAATCATACAAAAGTACAATATTTACTCAAAATTATATTATTTTTAGGTAAATCATACAATATTGTAAAAACAATATAATTTTGTAAGATATAAAAGTACAATATTTTCTCAAATCTAATAATTTAAATATACATATGCTAATTATTAAAAGAATTAGAAATCAAAAGTTGCAATCACATGCATTAAATCATAAATTAAAAGTTGCAATCAATCGATCAATGATTACTAAAGATAATTATGATATTTAACTTTTTTATAAGTAAATGATTTATGTCTTTTCATTCTAAACTCTTTATTTACCTAAAAAAATATACTGTTTTTTTCTTTATTCTTTGATTCTATTTTCTTATACATTTCAAAATTATGTATATGTTTTGAATTTGTAATATTTTATTATATTCTATATTTATTTATTTTTTGTTCGACCTTAGAATAAATAAATATCAATAATATTTTATAAAACTAACTTTATAAATTATATATATATATATATATATATATATATATATATATTGATAAACTTAATTGTTTTAATTTGACCTAACTAAAATATTCTTTAGTTATATGAATTAATATACAATATTATGTTATTTATATATTATAATATCTATAATTTTTATAGCTATTAAGATTTAATATAAATATCACTCAAATATAAAATCAATTAATCAATTAAATTTATTTATTAAAATTTGCAATAATATACCAATTATTTCTATATCAAGAAAATAGGTGTGCTGCTTCATTATTTCAACAAACCATTCTTTAAAATCACGTTCAATTCGACCATAATGCTTGGATTATTATGGATAAGAAGTTAAAAATTGTAATCACATTAAATCAAAAAATTAAAAATAATAAATCAAAAATTAAAGTTGCAATCAAGTAAAATGATTATGATATTTAATTTTTTTTATAGGTAAATGATTTATGTCTTTTCATTTTAAAACTATTTATTTACCTAAACAAATATAATGTTTTTTTCTTTACTCTTTGATTCTATTTTCTTATAAATTTCAAAATTATGTATACATTTTTAATTTGCAATATTTTATCTTTATTTTTTGTTTTGTTCGACCTTATAATAAATGAATATCAATAATATTTTATAAAACTAACTTTGTATATATTGATAACCTTAATTTCTTAATTTGACCTAACTAAAATATTCTTTAGTTCTATGAATTAATATAAAATATTATCTTATTTACATATTATAATATCTACAATTTCTATAATTACTAAGATTTAATATAAATATCACTCAAACATAAAATCAATCAATTAAGATTTATTTATTAATATTTGCACTTAAAATATAAAAAATTAAAGTTCATTCTATGAATTAATATAAAATATCATGTTATTTACATAGTATAATATCTACATTTTTGACAAAACTTGCGCAAGCATAACCCAGTAATTTCAAGCAGATTCTCCATTGTATATTGACACCAGCCAACTTGATTTCTACTTCTACAGCTCAAACTTTCGGGACAGTCAAAGAAGAATATTTATTTCAAACGAATCGTATAGACGATGCTCTACTGTCTGCACCAGAAAAAAATCCAAAACACATATTAGGACAATATTTAAATTGTTACTAAAAAAAAATAGAAAATAGGGATTGGAAACAACCCATGTAAAAAACGAATCATATACTATGGAGTGACGCCAATTGGTACTTCAGAATGATACATTACAAATTCAACCTGCATATAACATGAAACGCCAATTAGTACTTCAGAATGATACACTACAAATTCAACCTGCAAATAACATGAAAGATATTTTCTATCAAGAAAAGAAAGAAAAAAATGTTAAATTTCGGTTTGTCCATGAATAGTGTGGGAATGGCTGTAATTGCAAAAATAGTATAAATCAAAATTTTCCACATGAATAGTCGTGGGAATGGCTGTAATTGCAAAAATAGTATAAATCAAAATTTACCACGATTAGGTTTGATGAATATGATAGATACTGTGAAATATATATAGTAATGATAAAAGTGTTTTGGAACGTGGAAGGTGGAGGGCTTGGAAGGCAGAAGAGGCTTGGAAGGCAGAAGCATTATATGAGGTCATTAGTGCTGTAAGTAGTTGTGAATGTGAATGGCCAGAGAAAGTAAATAATTTGTAACTGCGAGATCATGAGAGGTTGGAGGTTTAAAGTTCAATCCTACAATGGGAAAGGAATGATGTGGAATTTTGTGAGAAGAGAGTCTGATGTGGCATAGCTAAGAGATGAGGAAATGGTAGACTTTTCTTATATGATAGATTTGTTATCTTTGCGAATAAATTTTCTTAAATAGCATAAACATATTGAATTTTATTTGATTTTCTTTTTAGGAGGATCCTATTTTGAATTAAATTTGGTACACATTGGAGTTATTTTGTTATAAACTATTCAATTAGATTATGTTGTAATTAGACTTTGTAAATTTTTACTATTTTATTATGTGTGATACCTTTGTTTAAAATTTGAATTTAAGTTATGAAATTGTGAATTTATGATATGATATTTTTAAAAAATTTAAAAGCTAGTTATATTTTTTTAGAGACTGAATCATCCGGTTCGACCGGTTTTATACCTATATAATGACAGGTCTATTTAACCGAGTTATCCGGTTTAATCCGGTTTGGTCGTGCGGTTCGACCAGTGACCCAGTGGTTCGACCGATAAACCAGTGACCCAGTACCCTCACCAGTTCGATGACCGGTCCGGTTTTTAAAACACTGCGTCCGCGTATCTTTGTCCGAGGGCGACATTTGGTGGTAGATACCTTCACGGCTATCCTGCTTATCCATGCCCGTGGAGGTCAGGCCATCTCTTGATGCATGCCTTTGATTATAATTTTAAAGTTTTTTCATCTTAAAATTTATTTACAATAAGTGTATTTTATGAAAATAAAATTAAAAAAATTTAGAGTTTGTTTGAATGATGTAATTAAAATAAGATATTTAAAATTATAAACAATTTAAATGATTAATTGAAATTCATTTATTTTCAAATTCTTTTATTTTGATAGAATATTAAAATTAATTATTGTTAAATATTTGAAGTCATTCTTATAAATTTTAAAATTTGAAAAATAAGTACTCCCTCCGTCCCAAATTATAAGAGAAAAAACAAAATCACGCTTATTAAGAAAAATAAAAACAAAATCATTTGACTTATGGTTATCTTGAAATAAAGTGTTTTGAAAAATGTAAAAAATATTCTAATTGGTTGTTGGTTATAGAAACGATGAGAGAGAATGTAAGTTAAATGCAATTTACATTTAATTTTGCCTTGAAAGTAGGGGTGGGAATAGGCCAGGCCGACCTACAGGGGCTTATGGCCTAGCCTATATAAGGTCAGGTCAGGCCAGACTTATTTAACAAAAAGGTCGGACTTAGGCTTTTTTAAAAACCTATTTAATAAAATAGGTCAGACTTAGGCTATTAAAAAAGCCTATGAAGCCTTATAGGTCGGCCTATATTTACATGTATATTAAAAATAGGCTAAATAGATCGGCTTATATTTGCATGCTTAATAGAAAAAAAGCTAAATAGACAAGCATATATATGCACATATATTATAACAAAGGCTAAATAGGTCGGCCTATATATGCATATATAAGACGACTTATAAGGTTTATTGAATAATATGGATTAATTAAAAACCATAATGAAAAATAGGCTTTTAAATAGGTTTGCAAGCCAGGCCAGACTCTTAAAAAGGCTTGGCTAGGCCAAAAAAGAGAGTCTATCATAGGCCACAGACCTTTCAAATTTATCGTAAGCCAGGCCCAGGCCTTATAAAGCCTAGCCTAGCCTAGCTCATTTCCACCCCTACTTGAAAGAAATGAAATATAATTTTTTTCTCTTATATGTTGGGACAAGAAAAATGCATTTTTTTTCTCTTATATTTTAGGACGGAGGGAGTATCAATTTTTCAAAAAATTTAATAATCAATTTGCAAAATTTCTAAAATATGAAACTAATTTGCAAAATTTAAAATAATAATCATATTATATCTGACATTCACAATCTATAAGGTGTGGGACAAAATTTAAATTCTTCAATTTTAAATGTGATTTTGAAATCATTAAATTTAACTTGGATTAAATACATAAAATTTTTATTATTTTAGTTATTTTTCACACCTTTTATCCAAACAATAAATTTTTTTCATTAAATTGTCTCGAATTATATTTTTTTTAGAAAAATGCTAATGAGTGCTCCATGAGCATTGGTTAAGAGATTAAAAAGGTAAGTTAAACATTCTTACGAGACTATGAATGTCACCACTATACTGATACTAAGTAGAATGCTTGTTAGACTACTTAGACCATTGGAACATGAAGTATTGCTCCAAAATTTCCTATTGTCTGAAGATTATCTCCCAAAGGCTTGAAGACTAATTGCACCTCCTGAACAACAACACAATTTCGCTCTGCTCTGACCAGATTTTCAGCAAGTACCAACATGTGTAAACCGATCCCAAGCAAACAAAAAGAAAACCTGAAAAGTGCAGGACACTAAAGCTCTAAAACATAGTGACTTCGAAGCCTAATCTAGATAAATTCATGCAGCAGTCGAAGCAGATCTCGCTACACCCAACTATGATATCCCGAAAAAACTATTCCTATAAATGTTGAAAGAATATCCACTACGGAGAAACTCGACTACCTTTTCTAGATATGCTATTAATTATGCTGGAAACTAGAATCACTTCCCCTCCATGCCCACCACTTAATCTCTAATTATCAAACCAAAAACTCGTTTGAACAACCCCTTGACCGATTTGGGTGAAAATTCCCCTGATAAGCCAGCGCAGAGACAAACAGAAATTTTAGTCACCGGATGCCTAAACAAGCTAAGGGATTCGAGCACCACATAGCTATATCGTCCGAAATCAGATTTGCTTTTATTATGAGTCATTTCCACACTGAAATTTTCGCCTCTTCTATAATTTTCTCGGAATGAATTTCCTTATTACGAAAAATGATATAATTTTTGTGCTTCCAAATGCTCTAGACGCCAGCACACCAGATTACTAATATTTTCAAAGTTCGAGATCTATCGTTGTCCAACAAATTCTCAAAATGTTCCAAATGCTGCCACTCCTCATTGTGAAGAGTTTCCTTCACTTCTAACCTCTTGCAAATAGCACTCAAAACACCTGCAAATATTGGACACTTAAAAAATATGTGTGAGACCGACTCCTCGCTCCCGCACCCTTTGATGCACCTAGCCTGACCTTGATCTAATACCCCCTCCTAACTAAATTATCTGTTTTCGGGATTCTATTTTTGAGCATTCTCCATATCATACAAAACACTTTTAACGGTATCCCCTTATTCCAAACCATCGTCCATGAATGATTAGACGAGGGTTGGTCGGCTGTCATTAAGCTCTTATACACCTCTCTTACTGAATAATCATTTGAGTTGGCATAACTTTTTACTTCTGCTTGGCAAATCTCCTACCACCAAACAGAGGCTTCTCTTGTGTTTTTACTAATAACCCCTTCTTTCTCCCCGTATCTATTAACTAGAGTCATGTACCACAAACCACTTTTTTCATTTTTTAACTTCCACTTCCATCTTTCTAGCAAAGCAAATTCTTAATGCCCAACCCCCCTCGTCAGCAGAACTACACACCATATCCCATTTCATCCAATTTATTTCTCTCTTCCTCATTCTCTCCCCATAAAACTGTTTGAACATCGATTTAAGTTTAGAGAAAGTACATGCCAAAACCTTGAAAAAGGAGAGAAAAATAGATCGGAAGAGCTGACAAAATTGATTTTATAATGACCACACGACCACCAATTGATAACTGTTTGTTCTTCCACCTCGATAATCAATCTCTCACCATATCTGTAACCGGTTCGTAGTAATTTGAAGATATATGATTATTATTTGAGCAATTTAAATAAGTTTTTAGATGACAGGGAAGGAAGGTCAAGAGAGAGATAGAGAGAAAGATAGCAAAATCACCATAACTCAAAGTTAGTCAATCTTTGTCCGAACGTTTTCTACGCTTATAGACGTTCTCTATTTACTAAATATCACAAGACAGGTGAACTGTTGTTGCTAGTAAGATTTAGTAGTTTAAAGTCTGGCAATCAATTCCTTATAAGGTAAATAACACTGTTTCTTTTTTTTTTAACAGTAAAAAATATATGCATTAAAGACTAAGGCACGAGGAATGCCAACCAGTTCAAAGAACCAGACTGTTTCCTTTATCAAAATCCTATGCACAGAGTGAATAACATATTTAATTATTTCATTTTGTTTTTTTCTCAGAGGTTCGCCAGTTCCAGATGCAACCCAACCATATGGTATTAAACTACTTATTGAAGATTATCCTATGTGAACCACTACCACAAAGATTTGAATGCCATTTCTTCTCACATCGAACTCAAATCCTGGGTACAAAAAATTCATCAACTCAGAGCTCACTGAAGTAATGTCAATGCTACTGTGGCCAAAATTTAACACACTTGAGGATCTCATCTCTTCGCTCACCACCATTGTGTGTATTGTATCAGCATGCTGTCTTGAACTTCAATCAATACCCTTACGGCGGGCATGTTCCAATCCATCCATAATTAATAAGAAAACCAATTCCCAATGGAGGAATGAAGTCATTTGCATCTATGAAGCAGAGCTGAAAGTTAACACGTTTTAATCTTTCTAGGTTAGTCATGCAGAAATGTATGCTACATTGAACTGGTCTTTCTAGGTTAGTCATGCAGAAATTTATACATTGAACTGAACTATCAAATGTCGAAAATGTATGGTAATAAACAGAAGATTATCTCAAGCTACAACGGTGCTAAGTTCCAATTTAAAAAAAAGGGCATGGATTTTATTTAGTACTCCCAAACGCCCATTATAAGCTGTTTATGAATATAGGTGTGTGCCTAAGTATTATACACTCAGCCAACATATACATACAATTGCGGTGTTAAGCAACAAAAAGTGGTCTTATCAATAATGGTGGTAAACTATTAAATACAACAAAACATCAATAATGTCCAAGTATTGCACAGGTTTCCTTCTCGTCCAGCAAACAAAAGCCAGGGAATGCTATGCAGAAATATGTACTCTAGAATCAAAACAGATTAAATTATAAAATTCACTGTTGAAGGCATATGATATTTCTTATGCTGTATTACTCCCGTATGCGGACAACAACAACATGACAGCATGTAAATTTCAGTATTTAAAAGTCCACGTGTAAGATTTAGATACCATATATATCAGGTTGTGGTCAGAGTCGAACAACGATTCAGCTGAAATACAAATCAACCCATATCCTTTTTTCACATGACTCTTCTATGTGATTGTATCTTTGGTAATTTCAACTTTACTCCTGCATGGAATTCTCTTACAGATATTCACATCCTGCTTAGTTTTAAGCTGCTCTCTTATTGATCCCAGTAGTTTCTTAGCTGAGATACATGCAAGAGAAGCTCATCTCTGCCTAATCCAGTGACGCCGCTGGTCATAATCCACGGGGGATGTTGTTTGTAGTTTTGTTTAATTATCTCTTGAAATTCTTTTATGTTTTCATCAGGCCGCTTTCCCTTCGCCGCCTTCATTTTATCACATTTTGTGAAAACAAAGGTAATTGGTATCTGCAATCCACAAAATTATAAAATAATTCAGACTTAATTCAGTACCTAACAACATTACATCACGGACTAAACACAAAAAACATTATACATTGTTGCGTCCAAGCCAATTCGCACAATCGAAGTCAATCCTTTGAGGCGGAACACTTGCATCGATGAGAAGCAAGACAGACACTAGAGTATTTCTGTTTAAAAAGTAACCTTTTGTAAACGAGGACCAGTCTGTTTTAGCCGATTCAGATGCTTTAGCAAAGCTGCATACACATACAATAAAGAATGCATGATGAGAAACAGTTTTACCCATGACAAATGGCTAACAATTACACCTCCAATCATTGACCTTAAATACTCTCTAATCTAAGAAAAACACAGAAAAAGAACATCATTGAAGAAATCACTGATGAGGCCTACCAATTAAGAATACTAGTAAGCACACAACACTGCCACTAAACTGGTTGAATTATTGATTTGTCCTCAATTCAATTGAGTTAGGAATAATGCACTTACAACATAAGTGTTTACTACATCGGTGTTTATGTATAAGTGATTTCTATAAGAAAAGATAAAATAAAGTCAAATTATTTTCATATAAATCCTAAGCTGTTGTGAAGACAAACTGAAAACAACTTAATAAATGTCATAAACTGTTTTAACAAACTCTCACAAAAAAGTCTCAGAAGTGCTTCTGTCATTTGATAAGTTGAAATAAGCCATTGGCCCAAAACAATTATGATATGAAAATGTTCGTGAGCATGATTGACTCACCCATAACCAGGTAAATCCACAAGGTACCAGCTTTTGTTGACCAAGAAGTGATTAATAAGCTGTGTCTTCCCTGCAACAAATACCAAAAATGAATTACATTACATAACACACAAAACCTAAAATCAGCCAATGAATTTTAAAACTTTAAGCAAAATAGAAAAGGATAAAAACCTGGTTTCTTAGAGGTGAGAGCAAGTTCTTTCTTACGAACAAGAGAATTGATGAGAGAAGATTTACCAACATTAGAACGACCGAGAATAGCGAACTCCGGTCGGGTATCTTTAGGGCAATCTTTGGCGCGGGGACTACTCTTAACGAATTGGACATCCTTGATTCGAGAATCGCCGGCGTAGGGTCCGACGACGATGTTGGAGAAGGGGAGAATCATGGAGTCGTTGATTTCGGTGGGTTCGACTCCTGGTGGGATGAATAAGAGGGGTTTCTCGGGAGGGGGGAGAGAGGGGGTTAGGGTTTTGGAAGCGGGAATTGAAGAGTGTCGGAGAGAGAGACGAGAAGGGGTGACGGTTGTTGTGGGAATGGAGAGAGAAGTGTGGGAGAGATAAAGAGAAGGAGGAGGAGTTTGGAATAGGAAGGTGAGGGTCATCGTCGCTCCTCTTCTTAGCACCATTGTCATACTGGATGAGGGGGAGTGGAGTACCAGTAGGGTTTTAGACTTTTAGCAATGTTCTGTTATCCGGTGGCGTAATGGTGGCCAAAAAGGAAAACCGGAAAGATTATGAGTAACCACGGTTTTATTTATTACAGTATTAGTCACTTAGTTTGAGATTTTTCACACATAAAAATGACATTTATTATGAAATAAATTTTACTAATGTTAATACGATAATTATTTTGAATCTTTGAGAAAAAAAAATATTTTATAGTCTAACGCTATGTTTAGATCGATGAAATACTGTAGAACAGTGTGGAATGGAACATGATAGAATAAAGTGAAGCAGAGCATAATGAAACATATATTTCACTTTATTGTTTGTGTATCTTTTTATAATTTGATAGAACGGAATTGAATAAATCAGTTCATTTCATTGCATACACCTCAAATTAAATAGAAAAAAAAAATTGAAGGATTAATGGAATAGGATTGAATGCATTCCATCATGTTGTGTTCCGTTTCATCCTCTTTTTATCAATTTAAGCAATGGAACATAACACTATCTCATTCCATTCTGCTCCATTTCGTCGCATTCCATCAATTTGAACATAGCTTAAAGACCAAAATTAAGTTGTTGATTCAAACTCGCTTAGTACAAAACTATTAGCAGAGTTGTCTTAATGGAATGTTAAGAAACTTTTTTTAAGTAAGAAACTAGTTAGATTTTTTTTCTATAAGCAAAAGTGTAGGGAATTGTTTATCCCACCTTAAATGATGGAAAACTGATGTCATGCCATGCGGTATGGCGCATGCACTATAGCATTAGGTGCATGCGTCATGTAATATGGCTACTTAGTTGTTTTTCTTTTTTTATAAGGACATCACCCATCTCCACTATTTACCAGACATCTTCTCATTTCACTTTTAAAAATGTCTTCATGAATGCTTCCATGGTTTCTAATTATCAAAAGAAGTGTTTAACTTTCGCCAACAAAGCCTCTAATGAAGATATGACTTTGGAGCACTAAGACCTTCGAGCATTTTCAGAGAAGCTTGGTCCGTTGATTATACAGAGAAATTATTGATGGTGAACATATTAGAAAAATTGATAGGCTTGTTACGGTGTTCAACCAAAATAGAGAAATTCGTTTCTGGAATCCTGTTAAAATTGACAATGATGTCATTATGATGATGCATGGACCAGCTGATATTGTCTTGATAATCTCCTAGATGTGTTGATGTGTTTAGTTGTTTTATTTGTTTTTGGTGTTGTTGTTTTATGTGTGATTGTCTTTATTATGTTGTACCCAAATGTTGTTAGGAATATGAAATGAAAGTTGAATTTAAAATGAAATTTCATGGTTATAACAAATAAATTACATATTAAGAGTGACATATAAAAATTATGTTGCGGAGTTAGACCTAATATTCAAACAACTTTTTCGATTGTGTCCGGGTTAACGACATGTACTGCATAATTTGACCAAATTTGTTTGTCATTACGAATATGCGTGTTGTTAGATCGGCATTTTTTCTTCATTCCCATATGTTCATTGTGATGGAAAAATGTAAGACACAACAATGGGGGGTTGGATTGTGTCCTTTTTAAATTTGTTTAAGTATTAAAATTTAGCTTAAAGAAGTAAAGATGATAAGTAATAATTTAAAGGTTTATGTTAAGTAATGAGTGTTATTGTGTGTGATCAAATATAGTAGTGAAATAATTTAAGTAAACAGTTATAAAAGAAGAACACAAGAAAACTTATCCTGGTTCACCAACTTGGTTAGTCCAGTCCCCACACCTTGTGAGATTATCCTTTATTGAATCTTCTTACAATAACTATTTCTTCTATGTATTCTTAGCCTCACCAGACTTACACTTCTGAATGGTATAGCTTACAGACAGCTTACACAATGATTGGTTTTGTATATCTTTGTGATATATTCTTACAATAAGTTTCTAGATACTCTCTATATGGCAGTGAGTATATAAATTGAGATTGAATATGATAACTCTAATATTTATGGGTTCACTATATGGTAGTGAATATTGAAGGTAATATGTAGAGAGAATGATAACTTTGCTTTTAGAACTTTTTGGCTTTCTTTGTATGATTGCAAGATTTTCGGTGCTGGAGAACATAGAATATGTCTTCTATTTATAGAGCCAAGCTTGAGTGAAAGTACCAGAATAACCCTCAAAATATTTGTATGAGAGGTGTTAAGAATTACTTGAGTAATGCTGGGATCTTTGTCTTATTCTGGCAGGACTTGGTCTTATACTGGAAAGACTTGGTCTTGGTCCTAAGTAATGCTGACAACTGGTAATTCTGACCTTTGACTCATTCTACAAAGACTAATTATGAGAAAGTAATCCTGGACGAGTAACTCTGGGACAGAAACTTTGGGACAGTAACTCTGGGATGGTAACTCTGGAAGAGTCATTCTGGAAGAGTAACTCTGGGACGGTAATTTTGGAGGAGTAACTCTGGGACAGTAATTCTGGGAGAGTAACTCTTGTATCTTTTAAGTCTGAAGCTGAGAATTACTATATAGATTCTGAGGATTACTTATGTATTGAAAGCTTTGTTCTTTGATAATTAAGTCTTGAAAAACAATGTTAAATGAAATGTTTAGATTTATTAGATGATGAAATAACCTTGGAGCTTCCTTGATAAAATAGTTTGTAATATTCAAAATATTAACAGAATATGTTTCAACACATTGTGCCAAACAATGTCCCCTTGATAAGTAGGCCAATAATTCTCCTTTGCTACCACCGTGAAGCTATTGATGTACACATTTCTGACTTTGTAAACGAGGGATATATGTTCTCTAGGGTCCAAGCAAGCATGTGAGCATGCCGCTATGACATGAGAGCAAGGCGGGCGATCTTTGGTGGGCGGCGAGCTTTGGCGGGGCAGGCTTTTGTGGGCAGCTGACCTAAAATCTCAACCCAACCCGCCATATTTTGGCGTGTGCGCTGGCCGGGCCAGCGGACCACGTCCCGTTTTGCCACCCCTACCAATGACACATATGATATCACCACATCTTACCATAGCACCCAACCAATATACAACCAAACATCACACTGCCAAAACACCCAACCAACACATGTCTTTCAAACACCACAAGAACCATTGATTTGTTTCAAAAACAATTGAACATCCCAATTCAACCAACCACCCGACCCGCACGTAACCTAGCTAACATGACCCAACGCGATAACATGGGCACCAAACTCTTTGGTAGCCTCGACTGAGAGAGTTGATCAAAGAGTTGTGTGATAACTCAAGACCATCATACCAAGAACCTCTCCCTCAGACGAATACTAGGAAACCCCAAACACCTCAAAAAAATCAATTGAGACCTCAAAGGCAAATATGGGGAAAACTGTGGAACCGGTGGGCGTTTAGGTCAACAAAAATATCTCTAATTGTTGTGTAATTTTTTTTCATATTAATCTTTTTTATTTAATATTTGTATTTATTATTGTTTTGTTAAGAGGAAATTTGTGAAGCGGAAATTTGAAAACATGTCACCTTTGCAATACAGCTACAATCCGAAAATGCATTTCTAGAATTGTCAAACGTGGTTTTTAATAAAATAGGGCCATGCATTCTCTTCTTCATGATCAAACATCCATTTTCTCATAAAACCCCTAGAAAAATCCTTCCATTTACAATCAAGTTTTGCAATCCAAAACTTCATTCTTGTGTTTCATGACATCAAAATGAGAAAAAATAATCGGAATGTAAGATAAAGATCATCTATTTCATTCCTCACTGCTGACATTAACCTGTTTTTTGAGCTGAAATGCATTTCCGAATTCTACGTTAGTTAATATGAAAGTGCATTTCAAGAATAATTCAGAGTTCATTTCAAGCAACTGACATGTGTCATATTTGATCAACACCTTTATTGTAATAATACATACTTTTGCTATGGAATCCTCAAATTTGCACTATTATCTTGTGTTATATTTGATCTTTTTGTTAACATAACATTTTTCTACTTAGAAAAAATAAATATAACCTTTATTCAAAATCCAGCCATCACCAAAACCACTATCCCTCCATTTGTTCTCTTATTTGTTACATCAATTCTTCTATGAGTATGTTATTCAGCCGATTTAAGAGTTATGGAATCGTGGCCACATAATGAATACAGTGATTGTTTGAACCAAGACTACCATTATTATTTACAATGTTGTGGTTATTTTATTTCTTTAAAGTTTAAATACAACAATACATTCATATACATTTATTTATCATGAAAATAGTTACAACATTTTGTTGATAAGAGGAAAATTAACTTGCATAGCAAGGGCCGATTCCAAATTATTTTCTGAGATAGAATCAGAATGTAAACCTAACAATTCACCTCCGTGTTGAATGACAAGGGAAAACGTTTGATCAATATTCCATAATGGATTAATTCATCATCATAATTTGGGATTTGGAATGAGCAAATCGTTCATTCGAACCCTTAAGAAATTGAATCTCATAATCTTGCTCACGATAAACCCTAACAGAATCGATTCCACCACAATAACAAGGAATATAATACTTATTATGTGGAATTGGATGATAATTTTTCAATTCATCCCAATACACCTTCAATTGAGTGAAGTAATACGAAACATGCAAGGTTCCTTGACGAAATCGATAGAAATCCTCTTGTAATTAGAAATGAGGAAAATATCACTCTGAGAAAACCTGATACACAAATTCTTCAAAACTCCAGCAACTGTATCAATCCAAAGGACAAAATTTGGCAATAGAACTAAAAATAGAACAGTGATAATCCATGCTAAAACCATCGTGTTGCATCGTGTCCACAGTGCATACAATAGATCAAAAACCGAAGGTTTTGAAAGAAAACCATCGATGAATTTATCTTTGTTCTTCGAAATGAGTGCGATATGCATTGATCGTGACCATGTGTGATAGTTCTTGGTTGTTAACGATGGTGAAACAAGATTCAACGTTGAATTCTCATTTGGATGCAAATAATATGAATTTGGAGAGTTTGTTGAAAAATCAATGTAGTTTTGGAGTGCCATTGTTTGAAAAAGAAAAGGATTAGAAGAAAAAATTGAATAAGAAGATGAGGAATTAATGATGCAAGAAAGAGGAATAACTATTTTTGAAAGAACAACAATGACTATCAAAACTCATATGAGCTCTGATACCATGTTGACAAAAGAAAAAAAAAAAAGAACTCATTCTCGTTGATTGGTTTGAGTTGAATAATATGATTACATTATAACTTATGTAGTCTTATATGTACAACCTATTAATATGCTAACTAACTAATCAAACTATTACTAGCCACTAACTAATTTGTGTTAGTGACAACTTAATAATGTAATAAAGCTGATACATTTTCATCATAAAATTTATTAGAAGTGGGTATAGAAAGATTGATTGAAGATGAGAAGAAATGATTTTATTTGTTTTGTTAATAATGTGAAAAGGTTTTTTTATTTTATTTTATAACATTAATATATTTTTTTATTGTTTGAGGATGTAGAAAATAATTTTAATTAATAAAATGTAAAAATAAGACAGTGAATATGATAAAGAAAAAAATAAAGACAACAGATCAAAATTTAGTGTAGTAATATGTACTGAAAAACAATGTAAAAAAAAAAACTAATATGAAATAATGTAGAAACAATGTATAAAATAATTTATTTTTTACATTATTTGAAATAATGTAGACTTATTTAATTTATTAGTCAAAATTAATAATATATTGGTGAAAAACAAATAAAATAAAATTGTCTACAAGGTAAACAAACAAGTTGCAAAACAATTAAACAGTCTTAGCCAGAGCCAACAGCATGACGTATGGTATCTAGTTACTGCGAGTGATGCCGTTGATTAAATTAATGAGTTAATTAAACGTGTGTTTGTATTTAATTGACCCGTTTGTTGTGAAGCAGAATACTTCCATTTAATAATCCATTCGTGTGGCTGTCTGGTTGAAGGTGGCTATCTCTCAAATTTTAACATAATACTTTTTCTTCTGGATTCAATTTTTGTCTTTTTATTAATTGAATTATTGCATGAATAATGAATAATCCATGGGATCGATGGTTCTGGCACCCACAGAGATAAGTAATTTATTTTTAAATTCATTAGCCTACCCAAGTTAATTAAGCCTGCCACTATCAATTCAAAGTCCTGCGTGTTAATCCAAGTAGTTTAATTTAGTATTTTTAACAAACAGCTAGCATATCTCTTTTGTGATTCGCTAGTAGCTGAAAAACATGAGAAGTGTATGCAATTTGAGAGTATTACGTTTGAAGTGCACACTTGAAATTGGCTATAAACAGGAAGAAGTACTTAGCATTAATAGTCACATTAAAATTTTTTGTCGGGAACAGAATATTAATAGTATGTGATTAATTAACATGATAAATCGAACATCAAGCACCAGTGGTCTAGTGGTAGAATAGTACCCTGCCACGGTACAGACCCGGGTTCGATTCCCGGCTGGTGCACAAATTTTTGCGATTTTTCATCCCTTTCTTTGATTTCATTCAAAAATATTATTGGGCTTCTTCTCCAATTTTGGGTTTTTATTGGGCCTGTTTTTTAGACTTGTATGGTTTAGGCCTTGTCCAACGAAAATGGCTCTCAATAAAGAAAAAAACGTTATAATCCTTAATTAATGGAACTTATTTTATTGAGATATATTTATAACTGTCATATAATATGATAGATAAGCTATTCCCTTCATTTTTTTTACTAGCATGTAGAAATATAAACAGTTTTTTTATTTATTTTAAATATCATGTACTTTGTTCAATTATTCTCGTTATTATGAGAGTTTTTTATTAAACAAATAAATGCTAATAAATATAGATATAGAGAGTAGAGGCGAGATAAACATATATGGAAGATTAGAACTGACAAAAAGTCAACCAACAGATAAAAATAAAAAATAAAAAATAAAAAATAAAATTAAAACAAAGGTGAATAACCTATTACAGTGTCAATATCAACCAATAACCCTCCCGTTAGTAAAATCAAGCAAATCGATATTGAGGCAACTCCAACTTATCAGAAAGAACTCTGCTCTAATGAAATGAGGAACCTCGTCTCACCATTGAGTCTACAACAACTCATGACCATGGTTAACAAGCATATTCGCGCATTTATTTTCTTCTCTATAAATATAAGTGAAACACTTCAAAATGTGCAGGTTCTTGCAGCTATCCCATATGTTACGAAGTTCCCAGCGAATTAAAGATTCATTACTGATGCGCAGACTCTTGCAGTTATCCAATATGTTACGAAGTTTCCAGGATATTAAAGATTCATTACTAATGCATTGAAGAGCAGTTTGGGAGTATGCTTTTATCCATACTTTGGACCAACCTTTAATCACCGCATTTTCTAATGCTACTATAATAGAGATAAGTTTTGCACCCAACATTTTTCCCGACCCTAAATTTGTCATAAAAGCGCCAAGGAATTCACCTTAATGGTCTTTTGCAATAGGTCCTATGCGTCTAAGCTATCTCTAACTAAATCACACGTGTTAATTTTTGTCCAACTCCAATTGAGTTTTTTTCCAAATAACGACAATAATACTCATAGCCTTCTATATTTAACCTCAATTTGCAATATGTCCAAGATGTCTTACCCTAAAGTGTATTCCGCAAACCATCCTTTTGAGAGGGATGAGCTCATCTTAGTATGTGGCAAAATGATTCCCACTATTAATTGAATCCTAATTGGAGAATTATTGAATCATTTCCCATTTTTGGCAAGCCAAATATGATGGACTGTGTGCGACCAAACCGCCAAAGTCGTGTCTTTAAGCTTGGGATGTCAACCTAGGTTAGTCAGCTGCAAAATATCCTTATCAAACCTTGGTAATAATCGTATCCCAAATTTGTAAAGCATATATTTAAATATAGACACTGTAAAATGACATTCAAACATGATATAGGATGAAGACTCAGTGTGATTATTGCATGGGTACACATCAGGCCAAATTATAACCATATTTTTGCATGTTCAAGTCACACAATTTTTTTTTATAAATTAGTTTGCACAAAGTGGAGGATACCAATGAAGGAATAAAGTTTTTCAAATCATCTTCACCCATTCCAGGGAATTTTTGGGATTAACCAGGTATTTGTGTGTGTTTTTCACCAACAAGATAATGTTGCTTGCGTGCTTCCCAAACTAAGAGATCTTGTAGATGATTTTTCATCGGAATGGAAATCTAAGTAATATAGAGAGAAATATATGGATGCTCACTTGATAAAAAAATGGGGAATAATCCACCTCTCAGCCTCAATCAAGTCATTAACTCTAATAGACAACCTAATTTGCGTGTGAATCACAATGTTCATAATCTCACTAAGCAGCACACCTAACTAATTGTCATTCCAGAAGTTAATATTGACCTCATTACTTATAACTCATCTAGTATCACCCCTCAAAATATTATAATATTGCTTAATACCTAGCCAAATAGACGAGTTGAAATGGTACATCTTCAAGCGATTATTAATAAAAAATCTAGCCCTACAACCTGTAGCCCACTCTTCTTTTGATGAAATAAACCTCCAGGTCAGGTTCAGAATCATAGTCTCATTCATTTGTTTTTCCAATTTGATATTCAACCCGCCACTTTTCCATCAGCTTGCAAACATCTTTCCAAGAAACTGTACAAATCTTTCGGATGAGGATATCTACACTCCAAATAAAATTTATAATCTAGTTATCAAACAGGTTTTGGACCTTCACAAGCCATCAATCAATATGAAAGGAATATACCAGCATGCTTTGGATTATCGACTTTATCAATTAAACTCTCCCCATTATTAATAATCCATCTCCCTTCCAAGATGTCAGTGTAGTTTTAACTTTGTGGGCTAACCTTAAGAAGTAGAGAGCCTTTAGTTTAACTATAAAAGTAGGACACCTAAGGTAAGAAAATGGGAGTTTTCCTTGTTGAAATCCCCAACCACGTTTGTATGGTACTAGCTTGTTGCAACGACATTGTTCTGAATTAGAGCTTTGTTGATGACCTGCCCAAAAGCTGCTTTGTAATCATTAAATGTTTTTGGGATGTATTCGATGCACCATTTATTAGATTGGCAGAACATAATGATGTCACCAACATACAACATATGGGTTGGAAGAGCCATTCCCCTCGTGACCCTCAAAAGTTTAATTTTTCCATGTTGGGAGGCAATCATCAAAACTATACTAAGTATGTTTTCTGCTATACAAAAAAAGCAAAGGAGATATGTGACTCCTTTGTCTCGGAAATCATCTTGAATGTCAACGAGATACATAAAAACTAACGTCTTATAAAATTTCATTAAATCCCTTAACTTTGATCATTCTCTTTAACATATCAAATGATTTTTTATTGATGTGAAATTTTACGGGCATAATCTAAACGATAATAGCTTTCAATCCAACGATGAATTTTATTATACGGACATAAGGTGAAGAGTTATCGGAGATGTTATGTTACAAAGTTTAATACCTTGGTGTAGTGTTACATGAGTTTCAAATAAAGTGAACAAAAATAGAAAGGGATTAGAATGAATGCATTAAATCTTAATAAAAACTTATATTAACTAATTAAGCAATTTAAAAATCGAATATGGTTCCACCAAAAATCCAGTACCAGCTAAGAATTAGGAATTGTCATTTTATTTTTGCTGAACATTCCGGTATCTTTGAGTTTAGATGGGTACCGGTACCCTCAACCAATCAAATACTATAATTTCATGCCATGTCACTTATTTATTTTGAAATAAATTAACATTTAATAACAATATACATTAAAGGTACCACTTGAATTCATAGATACCAAAGAATTTACCTTTATTTTTTACTCAATTTTAGGATTACAAGTCTAAAAGAAATGAATTTAATTTATTTGATAGAATAAATGTCCTAAGAGCAAGTGTTCCATGGTCACTAGACTTTCTGCACAAGTTTTTTTAGCCACATTCAAAAAAAAACAAAGAGATAAATTAATATTGATAATCATATTTGGAATTGTGACCATTCAAGAATAACTTCTTCCCTACTCCATTCCTCTAACAAGAAACTACCCTAGCTTGAAGCCATTTGGTGATTGAGAGTCTAACTCTATCACGTTTCATCTCTCAAGAGAACACGACTCAAGGATTAATAGTAAGACTAAAATACTGATTTTGACAACTATCCATCTGAATTATACTAATATTAATTAATAGCCACATGGATAAAAAATCAACTAATTAAATAACAAAAGCAAGAAAAACATTGCAGTAGATAAGATAAAGGTTCGTCCACTCTGTACAGACGCGGCGCAGCGTCATCAACTTGTCCAATTATTGCAATACTCGGCAAGGAAGTCTACACTCTGCCTTGTGAACGCATAAAATAGTTTAATATATGAAGTTAATTTAATAGGTAATACTAATAAATAATGCACAAAGACTCGCACTAAAGAATTTTGGTGAATTCTTATCTACCCAACACAAAAAGTTGGGTAAAATTACCCTTAGTGTAAAATGCTTTGGAAACAACAAAAAAATATATTATTTAATAATTAATTAAATAGGACAAAATTAAATGGTGCAATGTAATTGGTGAAATATACACTACCCAACTTTTTGTGATGGGTAGAGAAGTTGTCCCCAAGAATTTTTATAATATATTTGGATTGACTTTTGAACGGGACAAAAGTAATTTTAAATGTGTAGAATTGATTTTGAGATGTTTGGTTGATAAAAATAGAATTGATATTGTCTTTAGAATTGATTCTAATTGAATATAAAATTTGTAGCTTATGCCTTTATAATTGATTCTAAGTAATTTTTATATTAAAATTTATTGTCCAACTCACTTTTACATAAATATATTTAAACACAAATCAATTATGTTAAATTCAATTCTCTTAAAATCAATTATATCAAATTCAATTTGGATGGAATTAATTCTATCCACCTCCAATACACCCTTATGCAATTCAAGGTCACCTTAAAATGTACAAATCGACCTACAACATGTTCACACTTTTTAAAATTAAGCTATAACAAAGAAACATTCATTCACATATTTCAAAATTTATGATTAAATAGACCCATTAAAATATATTTGATGATTTATTTGAAGTTAAATTTAATTTCTTACATTTGATTACCATGTTTTGTAATTGTTGAAATATTTTATAATTAAATATTATTTAATTATTATATTTTAACAATTATTATGTCAACATGTATGTTTATATTAATTATTTATCAAATTAAAAATCTTAATTGACTAAATAGTAGAATTAAATTAAAAGATTAAATAGTTAGTTAATTGAATATGAATTTAAATATAAAATATGAATATATATGGTTTTCAATATACCGGCCGAGAAGGAAATTATCTATTCTTTTTATCTAAAGAGTGTTTAAGATATTAAGAATGCCAGTTAAAGAAGACCCACAAGCCAACAGATGAACTATTGCTTAAATATTAATTATATTTGTTTGATCATTAAAAATCAATGTTTTAAGAACTAAAATGGTCATCAAATCAGTGAGAGTACTGAGTTACGGGTTCATTGATCAAACTATGGATCATTGGTCGAATTGCATGACTAAACTGAAGTAAATTGGATAACTTGTTTGAATAAATCAGTCTCTATAACAAAATTGGATAACTTGGCTGAATAAATTAGTCTCTATAACAAAATTGAATAATTCAGATGAATAAATCAGTCTCTATAACAAAATTATATATTTATTAAATCGGTCGAACCGAATAACTCGGTCTCTAAAAAATATCACTACACCTACAAAATTTCAAAATATCATAATTTCACAAATTCATTCTTTAAATTTAAATTCTACACATAATCATTACACACAACAAAATAGCACAAAATGCAAATCCTAATAAATTTTGAATAAAGTCTAATGGTAAACAAGAGAAAATTATTCCAAATGATTTTTGAACAAAATTTACTTATGTTTTAGTTTTATTTTTTAAAAGTATTTCGAAACGACTTCGTTTTGTTTAAGAAAAAAACATGCATTTAAACCACGTGTTTTTCATAACTGTTGATTCATTGGTTTTTACTGGTTTTGGTTGGTTTTGACCAGTTCTCACATGTTCAATAGCATATGCGATCCTACAATCAGATTAGATCGGTGACACCTCCAATTCCAAATTTGACCAGTTCAACCGGTTGGTTCAGTGCAATTTTTAAAGGAAATTTCTCTATAGACCTCTCAACCTTCTAGTCCACCTCTGGTGAAAAACCCAAACTACCCCTGACTTCGGAAGTTCATTTCCGAAATGCAAGAAAAAGGCGTTTTCGGAGATGCATCTCCGAAAGCGTCTTTTTTTTTTGAAAAAATTGTCTTATTTCGGAAGTTCATTTCTGAAAACATCATTTCGGAAGTGCACTTCCGAAATACTGCAATTTCTGCAGATTTATCAAAACACTCCCCCTCCCCCAATCATTTACCCTAAATCAAAACAAAAAGTGGCAAAGGCGAAAATTTGTGCAAACAGAATTCCAAGGCTGCATCAAGGCTCCAATCACACTGCTAAACAACATTCAAAAGCCCTCAATCCTAACACTTTGTAAGTTTTGAAATTTTTAGATTCATTATTCAAATGCATGTTATTTAGGGTTTTAATTGCATAAATGATATATGGTTAGGTTGTTAGTAGTATTTAGGTTGTTTAGAAGCATTTTGATTTAGTTTGAAGTTTGGTTTAGGGGTCTGCCATGGAAGTTGCAGAAAACTCCATCGCAGGGGTGTTTCGGAAGTTCATTTCCGAAAACACCTCCATCCCAGTTTTCGAAAATGAACTTCCGAAATGTATCATAAGTTCAAATTTTTTTGTTTTTTATTTTGTCTCGCATATTAATCGATTTCAATTGTTTACAGGAACATGTCAGACAACCAACCAGCACGCATCAGACAGGGAAGGGAGACCAGGACTGCGTCGGCTAGAGAGGGTAGGGAGTGTCCGTTTTAATTTGCAAGTAATTTATTTTTAACGCCTTTGTTTATTGTGCCTGTTTCTTTGAAGTTTGTGTGCATGCGTTCTGACTTCTTTGACGGCGTGTCGCTGGTTTCCAACGTCTTTGTTCTTTAATGACTTGTCTGTTTCCCAAGCGTTTTTGTCCCCTTTCTTCTTTTATAAAAGGAGGTCTCATGGACCTTTCTTTCTTCATTTTTACGCAGGAATGGGTGGCGCTAAGGGAAGAAAGGGTTCTTCAAAGAAGAAGGTGAAGGAGGTGAAGGAGAAGAAGAAGGTTTTGACTGGTTCTGCTTCTCGTCCCCTGGGGGTCCATGGCTCGGACGTGCAGGCTCAGTCTTCAGGCGTGATCAACGCTGATGGTTCTGAGACTGAGTGGGATGAGGATTGGTATAATTATCTTCATTCGGAGGAGTTCGCTCGTCGGGAAGAATAACGTGTTTTTGTTTTGTTTGATGTGTATTTTGTAACGCTCGTCGGGCAGAATAACGTGTCTTTGTTTTGTTTTGATTTCGGATTGTATCTTTCGCACAGTGTTTTTGGATTGGATTTATCATCTTAGTATTTTCAGTTTATCTGTTGCTTATTTTTATTTGGCGTTTGCGTTTAATTAAAATGCGAGACAGTTTAAGAAAAAACATAAAAAAAAACACAGTTTCTGCATAATTCGGAAGTTCATTTCCGAATTCACCCCCATGAGGTGTTTTCGGAAGTTCATCTCCGAAGACACCCCTCATGAGGTGTTTTCGGAGATGCACTTCCGAATTGTGGAATTTTTTTTTAAAAAAAAGCGCTTCGGAAGTTCATTTCCGAAGCAGGGATATTTTAGGATTTTCGCTGGGAGTGACCCCATAGGGAGGTGGCTAAAGAAATTTTCTTTTTAAATTTTGTTGAAAATATATTCTACTAGTACTTGATGTTATTATCTAAAGACTTAATATCAATGGAGCATTTTGTATTTTAGAGAGTAAATTTTGCTCGATTTTATTATTTTTTGACTAAACTATCTGAGATATGATTATGAAGTATGACATTCTTGTTTTTTTTAATCTTTAAGATGAGAAATTGTTTGCCATGTTTTCTTTAATCTAAATACTTTTATAGAAAATAAGAGACAAACAAATTTTCATTGGAGAGTTATAAGTTTATTAATATTAAATAAATAAAATATTTTTAGTATTTTTTAAAGATTAAACAACATTAAATTAATCGACAATATTTACATATGAGACAAATATTATAAATTCCTTTAAGGAATTATTTCGAAACTAATGAATTTAATTTTTATTAAAAAAAATCTCTCTTATCTATTTCTCTTTTGAGAACCATACATAGATAGCCTAAATGTTAATAATGTTTTATTTTAATAATAAAAAAAAGTTGAAACCAACCCATGATATACAATACCTTTTTCAATATATAAATTAATAAAACAGAATTCATTTCACTCTTTTTAATAATAAATGTTTTCTATTCTTTTAAAAATAAATTTTTCTATCATTTATACAAAACTTTTAACAAAATTAGATGTTTTAGCACTGGGAAAATGGGTGATGCACTGACAGTGTAAAAAAGTTTTACACTGTCAACCAATCACGACTATGAATCATGACAAATCAGACTGTAATTTAAAAAATATATATATGACATGGCAAAATGATTTGTTTCTATTGGATGACAGTATAAAACTTTTTTACACTGTCAGTGCACTACCTTTAACCTCTTTAGCACTAACTTTTTTTTAAAAAAGGGTTTAATGGTTATGCAATGTCAGTGTAAAAAGTTTTATATATATTAGATGTTACAACCATTCATAATTATTATTTTATATATAATTAAAATAAAAGTCAAACATAACTAAAAATCTGATGGTTACAATTCACTGACGGTATAAAACTACTTTACATCGTTGGTGTATTCCCATTAAATTTAAATTAAAATGTGAAAAATAGAAACTAATTTGCAATTTTAAAAGGATCAATTTGTAAATTTTGAAAATTATTAGGGTATATTTATATTATTTTTATTTTAAATTTTAGAGGTGAATTTGAAATTTTCATAAAATATGAGAATCATCTTGTAAAATTTAAATAAACTAATAATAAACAATTTAACATTAACATATATAGAGTGAACGAGCAATTTCAATTTTTTTTTATATTTTTGTGCTATTTGAAATTCTTCGAATTTAATTCTAATAAAATATTTTATAAATTTACATCAATTTAACGATTCTTAATATTTTTTATTCAAATAATAAATTTTAGTCAAATCATTTTAATTTTTTTTTAAAAAATTAGTTTTTCTCATTATAATATTTCATCCAAACACACTTTTAAGTTTTTTTTGCGAGTTGACTTTTGAATATCTTAGAGAAACAAACTTTGATAAGTTGTGTCGATGTATGATATTTTAAAAATATAAAAAATAAATAATTATATATATATATATATATATATATATATATATATATATATATATTATTTTAAAAATATTTAAATATCTAACAAATTTCAATTATAAACACAACCCAAAAATATATTTATAAGAAAACTAAACTCGTGCAAATTACAAAGTACAAAAGTTTTTTTAAACCTAAATAATATCTGTATCTAAACTTTAAAAGAATTTAAAAAAATCTTAAATATCCATATCAATTAAATCAAATGAAATTTTAAAAATATAAAGATTGAATAAACTCCAGAAACTTCAAGATCGATGTGCTGAAAAGAAATATATACTTTTCATAAACTGCTTGACTCTTGAATAGCTATCCTCCTTCATTCTTCTAACAACAAACAAACTACCATAACTAGTGGCTATTTGATGATTGAGAGTCCAACTCTATCACGTTTCATTCCTCACGAGAACACGACTCAAGCATTAATATTAAGACTAAAACATTGATTTTGACAACTATCCATCTGAATTATACTATTAATTAATAGCCACATGGATAAAAAATATTAATTAATTAAACAAAGCATGACAGAAACAAGGAAAACGTTCGTTCAATTTGGGAAGACGCGGCTCAGCATCGTCAACTTGTCCTGTTATTGCATATATATACTCAGTAGGGGTGGACAACATGGAACCAACCGAGAAAAACCGTCCGACCCGTATGAATATTTTAGCCTTCGGTCGGGTTTATTCGGTTCTGCGGTTTGTGCGGGTGAAAACAACGGATTTAAAGGGGTAAGTGTGGTCGGGTTCGGATTGAACCCGTCGGACCCCGAACCCGACCGATAGTTTTATTATTCTATTGGTTTGTTACTCAGTTTTATCCAAATAACACAGCCCAATTTTCAGGCCCAGATCAATTTGATAAAACCACTTTGTAACCCTAATCTCATTCATTCATTCATTCTTACGGAAATCAATCCGCCGCCGCTCTCCCTCATTCCTTCATCTTCTTTGTTGCTACCATGAACAACAATGAACAATCACTCCGTTCCTCTCTTTGTTTATTATCACGTCTCTTCCCTTCAAAATACAAGGTTCATTTTGAAATCTGACCCAACCCCAATCGATCTGTAAACAATATCGTCTCAATACTTGAAGAAAGACGACTTACTAGTGTTTGTTTGAAAGGTATAATATGTTGTGGTTTGTTAATCTCATAGATGTATTCCATTAGTGTTTGATTTGTTTCACTAACATGTGTTTTGTGATTTTTTGTAGCCACCCCTGTCATCTTCATCCTCTTAAGGAGGTTAGTTTATCCTATTTTTCTATAGAACTACATCTTACTTAACTTTTCAATTTTTTTTGTTTGCTGCAATATTGTATGGCTTTGATTTAAGTTTAGGTTTACATTTAAGTGATTTTTGACCTGATGTTTTATTAAGTGATTTTTTATTTTATATTTTTTAGAATGGTTATGATTTATGAATCCAGTGAAAAAAGACTCAAAACACCACTTGTCTTTGTTTGAAAAAGCTTTTGGAAAGGAGATTCAGATCTGGACTCTTGATTTGCTGCACAACTCACTATCCTGTCGTCAAAAACTAAAAACTGACACTGTAAATTCAATATATAACAATTTTTAATGGAAACTTTAAAATAATGCATCTATCTTGTGTAATTAGTTTTACAAACTTGATCCATAAGGTTATATTTTTTAAACCTTAAATAATGCATTTTATAGTTTGTTTCAAGTAACAAACTTGCTTCTGTTGTTAGATCTATGAGGTATTTCAATCAACACATTTTTCTTGCTGCCATATTTAAGAGAAATTGAATGTCTTATGCTTTAATAATATATATATATATATATATATATATATATATATATATATATATATATATATATATATATATATATATATATATATATATATATATATAAAGTTTGTTTAGTATAATGTGTTTTTGAGGGAGATATTATAAATAACCTGAGAAAATTGATGGAGGACCTCTTAATGAAAGGATAAGTTTAACAAGTCCTATTTTTTCCTGTTATGTCATGCTGGAATTCTTTTTATTTACTCTTGTTTAAGTGTTAGTAATATGTATTTTTTGTTTTCAGTATCAATGGAGTTTCAAAGGCAATTGGAGCAAAAAGTGTTTGAGATGGTGAGTTTAGAATTAACTGTTAAATTATTTTAATCTTTTGAACCGGATGTTTGAATTTGGAACTAACTATGTGAATTTGAAACAAACTCTGAATTTAGAACTGTTATGAACTCATTTGTGGAACTAACTCTAAATTTTAAATTTGGAACTCTCTTAATTTTGAAATCTATTTTAATATATACATGATTTAATTCTGAAATAATTTATGGTTTTTTAGAGTTTTACAAGATTTATGATACTGAGATACTTTGGGAGTTTTGGAGAGGTATGATATTATATAGATTTGTTTTTATAGTTGAGTTTCTCTGGATGTATGATACTGAGATACTCCTCTGGATGTTTGAATATGGTTTTATAGTTGAGTTTTGTTTTTATATAATTAATTCATTAGATTTGTTTCATCAAACTTTTTAATTTTCTGAATTTTTTCTAATATCAGTTTTATTTTTTCTTTTTTCTATGTAGGATCTTGTTGTGTATGGATAATTATAGCATAATAAAGGAGGAAATTGCTTTGTCTTGTGTCTGCTTCAAGGCTTCAAGTCTATTTATCAACATAGAAATTGAAGGAAAAAAATTGAAAAGATTATAATCAAGAAATAGAAGACAAATTTGCCTCAGCTGTGGAGAAAGCATCAACATAACACAAATATGAACATATGGACTTTTGGACAAACATAAATTGTGTTATTTACTCTATTATATTAAATGTTTTAATTTTAAGAAATAACAAAAAAACAATAATAATTTTAAGAAATAACAAAAAAACAAGATATTTATTTTTTAAATTAAAAATTAAGTAAAAATAATTCAATTTCCTAATTTTAGAATGGATATAAAAAGATCCTGATTTAAGAAGGGCCAAAATTTAACCTGGCCCAGTAATTATAAATCTGCAAATAAATAAAAAAATAAGTTAAATTTTAAATTTGGGCTTAAAAGGTTATATGGCCCAACACATTCTTAACCGAATTAAACCGGTTTGCCTAACCGATCCGAACTAAACCGGATCCGACCAAACCGAAAGGCCCAACGGTCGGAAATTGGGTCTGGATAACTCACCCGAGGGTTGGTCCGGTTCTGGGTTTTGGGCCCGAATCCGAACCGAACCGAACCGTTGTCCACCCCTTACTCAGCATGCAAGTCTACACTTTGCTTTGTGAACACATAATAATAGTTTAATATATGAACTTTGTTTAATAGCTAATAACGACAAAATTAAATGAATGAAAAGTATATGGGTAAATTGACAAAACTTTATTTTGTCAGGAAAAATAAAGAATTCAAAATAATAATAATAATAATAATAATAATAATAATAATAATAATAATAATAATAATAATAATAATAATATACTAAAATAAGAACTATTAATGTTTTATTGAATATATTGTAAAATGAGTGAGGAGCAATTTTTGTTTTTTGTTTTTGTAAGCAAGATATATTCAGGGCCGGTCCCGACATTTTAGAGGCCCCGGACAAATAATTAAAATAAGCCCCTGAATAAAAAAATAACATCATTTATTTAAATTATAAATAGCATCAACAACATCAAAAGTAATCATTAATCCATGTAACTAACAAAAAAATATATATTCTGATCAATATTATCAAAATACCTTCTAGCTACTTAAAAAAAGTCTCCCTTCTAGCATTTTTTGAAGAAAATTCTTCAATCAAGTCTTCATATTGTATATTCTCCAACAAATCATTCTCAATTGCTATCAATGCTAACCCATTAAGCCTTTCTTGTAACATGGTAGACCGCAAATAAGACTTCAACAACTTCAGTTTTGAAAAACTTCTTTCTGCTGAGGCAACAGTCACAGGAATAGTCAATAAAATTCTATAGGCAATGAGTGTATTAGGAAAAAAATCCATGTCTTTCAAAAATCTTAATATATCAATAGGTCCAATATTTCCTGCAGGCAACATATCTCTTAGTAGCCTTAACTCCACACATAATTCTTTCTCATCAATATCACATTGCTCATTATGTTTCAATGCCTCTTCAAAACGCCTACAATAAGACTCTAAAGTTGCATTGTCTAATGATTGTAAATTTTGAGAAGTAAATAAGAAACCAAAAACACTTTCATATTGTTGGTATTGCTCAAATCTCTTATTAAGAGATACAATAGCTTGATCAACAAGATAAAGAAAATAATTAACTCTAAAAGATTCCTCTTCAGATAGCTCAATTGGTGGGGTATTTAAATTCTCATCAAATTGTCTTTTTCTTCGAATTATACGCCTTTGAGGAAATACTGGATCAATATTCAATTCAAGAGCAATTTCTGTAGCATAATTCAAGGCATTTTTAAATCCAGTTTCTCTATATTCCTTAAAAAATGAAAGCAACCCCGCTATTTTTTCCATAGCAACATCAATAACCATATCCCTTGACTGTAAGAGCTTGCTAACCACATTAATTGCAGATAATATTTCAAACCAAATAATTATAGACATTAAAAACTCAAAATCACCAAGCTCATTTGTTGCTAAGGATTTAGCTTCACTTCTTATTTTAGAATCAAGATCCTTTTCTGACACTTCAAGTAAAGCTTCTCTAAAATCTGACATTTGAGTTTTAATAGCTTTGACACTATCAACATGACTCTCCCAACGAGTGGATGACAATGATTTTGGAGTCAAGCATTTTACATTATCTTTCAAAATTTGCCATCTCTTAGTAGAATTAGCAAAAATAGTATAAATGCGTTGAACAACTCCAAAAAAATTCCTAGCTTTAGCACAAGAGTTAGCCATATCACACAATGTCAAATTTAGACTATGACAAGCACAAGGAGTATAAAAGGCTCTTGGGTTTATGTCTAAAAATTTCTTTTGTACACCTTGATGTTTTCCTTTCATATTTGACCCATTATCATAACCTTGTCCCCGCACATCTAATATGTCAAGATCAAGCTTTTTCAATTCATCTTGTAAAACATCAAAAAGCCCTTGACCACTTGTATCATTCACATTTAAAAATCCTAAAAAAGATTCTTCAACACTAACAAAATTTGAAGAAACATCCACATATCGTATTATCAAAGACATTTGCTCTTGGTGACTAACATCAGGAGTACAATCAAGTATCACTGAGAAATACTTCGCTTGTTTAACTTTTCTAATTATTTCATTTTTAATTGAAGAAGCAAGCAAAAGTATTAACTCATTTTAAATTTTATGTCCAAGAAAGTGAACATGAACATTATCATCTGTAATACGTCTAACATGTTCTTGGACAATTGGATCAAATTCAGCTAACATTTCAATTAAGCCAAAAAGTTCCCATTGCTATTTTGGTACAATCTCTCATTAGAACCACGAAAGGCCAAATTATGTTTATCAAGAAATTTGACTATTGAAATAATTCTTTTTAAAACATTTTTCCAATGTTCCTTTTCTTTCTCAATCAACATTTGAGTTGTCTTATCAATAGTTTGAAAATTTTGCATTCTTTTACGTAACTCATACCAAGTAGCCATATTATGAACATGTTCCATGCCTATCTCATGCTCCTTAAGTCTCTCACCAACATGTTTCCAAGTAGAAAAACCCTCATTTGCTAATTGACCTCTACCAATCCCTCTTTTAAAATTTTTACAACAAAAGCAAAAAACTCTATCAAGCTTTTTTGAATAAACAAGCCAATCTCTATCGCATTTCTCTCCATTTGGTAAAACTCTAGTATACAAATTATTCGTAAAACGTCTAGATGATCTATCTTTAGGACCCTTCACTATAGACAAATCTCTTTTAGGACCTTTTGTCGCTAATAAATCAATCATTCTAGACTCAAGAGAATCCCATATTATTGGATCAAATATATCTATATCCTCACCATTTTTATTAGCATTATCAACATTTTCAGCATCAACATTTTCAGCACCTAAATTAGCATCAACATTTTCACCATTTTCCTCCATATTTTCAATAATTCCAACATCAACATTTTGATTTTCAATAGAAATTTGTGGTTCTTTTATAATAAATTTACCAAGAGCTCCTGATTGAGATTGAGTTAACTCATCATGTCTTTTCTTTTTCTTACGCTTCTCACATCCAGAATCAAACTTTCTAATTTTATGAGGCAATTTAGGAGGCATAGAGAGGAATAATGAAAACAAATCTAGAACCTGAAATTGAAGTCGATCATTTCCACAATGTTGAAGTTGAACCGATAAATCCCGTAGCATTGAAGTAGAGCCGGTATTTTTCATAGCGTTGAAATTGAAAAGATAAATAAAAAAGTTAGCCTTTTTACTTTACTAAAAAAAATAACATTTAAATGTTTAAGTGTTTAACTTACAAATTTCATAGATACAAAAATTTCATAATAAGAGTTTAATTTAAAAATTTTCTTTTTAAAAAACAATATTAAAAATTTTAAAATAAAAACAATGAACTTCATTTATTAAACCATATGTATGATCCAAGGCCTCCAAAAAAATAAACCATAAAAAATATCAACATTGTGGGAATATAAAATTAGTACACCAATCATGTGTATCTATTCTCAAACAATAAAAAAGAAAGTACACCAACACCACCATGTTATAGTGAAACATTAAACCATATGTATGATGCGTATCTATTCTCAAACAATAAAATGACTAAATCTAATAAGTAATAAATAATAAATTAATAATCATCTTCTTCTTCACTTTCTCTCTCTCTCTCTCTCTCTCTCTCTCTCTCTCTCACACACAGTCAAAACAAACAACAACATAACAGTACCGTTCAAAAATAAAAAATAAAAAAACCTATTTCTTTCCTCTCAAATCTCAATCTTATCAATAAAAATTTATATCCTCAAGCAACAAAAACCATCAAGAGACAATCAACACTTTTAATTTCATAATGAAGAAAAAAAATAAACAAAGTTATCACTATCAGTAAATAATTTTTTGAAGCAAAGAGCAATAGATGACGACGTTACCTTGGAGACGGGCACGGTGGAGCTGTGATGGATTCGCTAGTTTTAGTGTGGTGGCGGGTGACGGCGATAAAGCAGCGCTGCGGTGGCCGGTGGTAGAGCTAGAGGTGGAGAAGTGGACGGTACGATATCGATGGAAAGTGAAAAGTTGCAGATGAATAAAAACTCAAAGAAGAAAATCTATATTTTTTTTGTTGAGTTGCTATTATTTTTAATGGGTTACTATTATTTTTGTTGGGCTTATAGTTGATTGGGCCTGTTGATTGTTATTTACACCCTTTGACTGATTCATACAACTACAAAAAAAAAATGAGGCCCTTGATTTTTGGAGGCCCTGGGCTGTGGGCCTGCTTGCCCTGGCCCAGGGCCGGCCCTGGATATATTAATAACGGAGAACTAAGGGTTCTCCAACCCGATTACACAAGAAGCGGGATAACCCGAACAAAAAAAGAAAAATTACAACCAAATAAACTTATGAGAGAAAAAGAAGCGGATCTTTTAGAAACTCATAAAACGAATAATTGGAGTATGTAATTTTCCCACAAAAGGACCATTTCCAAACCATATACTTTATATTCCACACCATGTCGTTAAAATTCCAATTTTCGGTACGGAAGCACACACCATTCCGGACCAACCAAATCGTCCAAATAGTAGCTAGCCAAACGACATCCGCCTTACTACTCCTAACCTTTTTGTCCCGGAAGAAACAATGCCACTCCATAAAATTCGGCAAGCACCCCTCCTCCATTTCCCCCTCTTTTCCCACCCAAAGAGCTATCTCATTCCAAATAGCTTTCACCACCCAACAACCAAAAAAAGAATGGTTTCTACTCTCTATATCATAATCACAAAAGCAACACTTTAAAGTATCTACCGGTATATTAATTCCTCTATACACCAAGCAATCCTTAGTCGGAATCTTATCAAGAAGAAATCTCCAACCAAACGCCTTAATTTTGAAAGGCACCTCCGCCTTCCAAAGTAGCCCAAACACCCCATCATGTTTATTCGGCGGCCCAACCGGAATGAATCCTCTACCCAAAAAAGAGTAACAAGAAGCTACCGAGAAGATGCCATCACCGGATAAAGCCCAAAACACCTCATCTCTCCCCTCCCCCACACCACCAAAATCGGCCAACACCTCTCTCAACCGAACAATACCCTCCCTAACATTTCTCTCCGCCCATCTACTCGCGGGAATCCCAAAATCACCCCATCTCCAACCATCCTCTACCCACCCTCCCATGGTAGCAACCGAAACCCCTTTCTAAAACGAAGCCTCATATAACACCGGAAACTCATCACACAAAGAAAAGCCTCTCCACCATTTGGCTTCCCAAAAAGGAGTTGTAAAACCTTTTTTCACCACCCACCTACATCCTTCAACAATAGGATCCCAACAAGAGGACCTACCCATTTTCAAAAGATCCCTCCACCATAAAGAAGAAAGAGATGAAGTAGAAGTAAACGAAGAAACTTTATTATCAAACTTACCGTACACCAAAGAAGCTACATCGCCGTACCGAGCTTTCAAAACACTTAACCATAAAGACTCACGCCCATTCAAAATCCTCCACCTCCACTTCGAAAGGAGAGCATTATTAAAAACCGAAATATTTTTAACCCCAATTCCCCCTTTCTCAAAAGGAAGAATCACATCCCTCCAACTAACCCAATGTATCTTTCTCTTCTCCTCCACTCCTCCCCACAAAAAATTACTTTGTATCCTATTAACTTCTTTCACCACTTTCAAAGGCATCTTGTAAAACGACATCGTAAAAATAGCCAAAGAAGTGAGAATGGACTTCAAAAGCGTTATTCTCCCGCCCAAATTTAAGAAACGATGTTTCCAACTTCCTAACCGCTTCTTTAAATTAAGCACCAACGGCCTCCAAGTCGCCTCCTTTCTAGGATCGAAACCAACCGGAATACCAAGAAAATAAAAATTGCTTTCCTCCACTTTACAAGAGAGAAAAGAACCCGCGGCTTCCACAAAAGACTCCGTAGTATTGATTCCAATTAATTTGCTTTTATGAAAATTGATACCGAGACCCGACACAATCTCAAAAGCTCTTAAAACCCCCTTTATCGCCCTTATTTGCTTCCAAGATCCTTCCCCCACCAAAAGAGTGTCATCCGCAAATTGGAGAATATCCACCATACAAGTGTTTTTAATTCTAAAGCTCTCAAATTCCCCAATTTCTATAGATTTCCTCACCAACCCCGCAAGACCCTCCGCCACCAAAACGAAAAGAAAATGAGAAAGAGGATCTCCTTGTCTCAACCCTTTAAAAACACCAAAATCCTTCGTAGGACTTCCGTTGACAAGCATCGACATGCTACTATTGAAAACTAACAATTCCATCCAACCCATCCATCTCCTACCAAATCCCATTCTCTTCAACATATATCTCAAAAAACTCCAACTAACTTTATCATACGCCTTCTCAAAATCAACTTTAAACAACACACAATTTTTTCTTTCCCTCCTCGCATAATCCACCACCTCATTAGCCACCAACACACCATCCAAAAGGTATATACCGGGCACAAAAGCATTTTGACAAGGAGAAATCACCGTATCAAGTACCCATTTTAACCTCCCCGCCAAAAGCTTTGCCACCACTTTGTACATGCAACCGACCAAACAAATGGGTCTATAATCGTCAAGAGATAGCGGGTTACTATTCTTCGGAATCAAAGATAAAAATGAGGAAGATATTGCCTTTGAGATTACATTGCCGGAATAGAAGTATTTGAAATAATTCCCAAAATCATCTTTAATGATACTCCAACATTTCTTAACAAAAAGAAAAGAAAACCCATCCGGGCCCGGGCACCTATCCCCCCCACAACTCCACACCGCCTCCTTTATCTCCTCTTCTAAAAACGGTTTTTCGAGACGCTCCGCCACCTCCTCATTAATACCCTTGAAATCAACACCCTCCAACAAAGGTCTACTCTCCTCCACCTCGACAAATTTATCTTTAAAGTGCTTAAAGACTGAATCCCTCACTTCCTCCACCGTAACCGCCATTCCCTCCTCCGTGGCAATAGGACCTAAATGATTAAAACTTCTCTTCTCTTTCATGACCTTGTGGAAAAACCCACTATTAGCATCCCCATCCTTAATCCATCTCAACCTAGCTTTTTGTAGGAGCATATTTTCTTTTATTCTCAAGTTTCTCCAAATCTTGCTAGAAGCCTCCCTCCTTAAATCAAGATTGGCCTCAATAAGATCCTCGGAAATATTCTCCAAGCAAACATCAACCGCATTCAAGTCCCTAACACCTTCTTCCATGTTCAACTCATACCTACCGAAGACCTCCCTATTCCACACCTTCAATTTATCCTTCAAAAGCCTAAGCTTTTCTTTAAGAACAAAATCACCCCTCCCATAAATTCTCATGTTCGCCCACTCCTTCTCCACGAAAGGCAAAAAGGAATCAAAATAAAACCATTCATTATTGAATCTAAACGGTTTTGGACCCCAATTCGAATTATCCACCTCAAGCCAAATAGGACAATGGTCGGAAATATCCCTCTCACCAATCAATTGACCAATCACTCCCCACCTACTCACCACATTATCCGCCACAAGGAAACGATCAATTCTACTCATTGATTTTCCATCTCCACTATACCACGAGAAATTATTCCCCTTACAAGGAACATCAACCAACAAACTTTTGTTAATGAACTCCGTAAATAATCCCATTTCAAGATTATTCACCACACCCGTTCTCCCTTTCCTCTCTTTTCTATCTTTAACCGCATTAAAATCCCCTCCTATGATCCACTCCCCGTCAACAAAAGACTCCTTCAATCTAAGAAGCTCGTTCCACAATAATCTCTTCTTAAGTGAGGAGCAACTTAAAAAATTTCAAGATTTATTTTGCCTAAAATATCTACAGGAAAATTTTTAAAATACTCTGTTAGCATCTTCAAAGCTAAATCTTCACAGTAAGTAAAACAAAAACAACAGAATAATAAGAAATTTGTTTTCTAGTTTACTTTAACGAGGAAGTTTGAAAGCAGAATGAGTTAGGTTTAGGACAAAAATGAATAGACAAGTAGAAATTATATAAAACAAAGAGTTTTATAGTGGTGCACTGAAAGTGTAAATTTTTTTTACACTGTCATCCAATATGAATATATAATTCTACCATGTAATATAAGTAGTTTAAAAATTCTAGTTTGACTTGGCGAGATACATTATCGTCATTGGTTGACAGTATAAATTTAATTTACACTGTCAGTGTGTCACCCATTTTCTCATAAACAAATATGCGTAACTTTTTCCCACTGTTTAAATAAGGGACCATGGTGAGAATTTGTTCCCCTCTTTTTTTAGTTTTATATTAAAAGATATAACATATACCCACGATTGATATAAGGGACCGACGTGAGTTACTCCTTTTAAATTAAAACAAAAAAATGGAGATGCAACTTATTTCTCTTAAAAACAAAATAACACACTCTAGCAAAAACCCATATCAATAAAGGTATGAAGCACCATTTATTTACTAACCTCCACCATATCATATCTAATTCGTACGAAGTAAGGAAAGAAAACACGAAATTCGCAAGAAGGATACACGAAACTCATTTCTTTCACTTCTTCACATTTCTGGTACGTGAAATATTTATACTATTCATGTTACAATAATGTTGTTGTTGAGACCTTAAACCCTAGAAGTTTGTAGTGTTATATTTGTGGAAGTCCTAAATTAGGGCACCCTCACTTGGGAATCATATCGCCCAGGCGATGACTCGGAGACCCGCCCAAAGGTATCCATGACGCGTGAGTCAGGAAAGAGAGAGTTTCCACTAACTCCTGAATCATAGGTGGTCAATAACCTTCCCTGATAAGAAGGAAGCTGATGACGCCACTAAGGGGGACTCAAATCCTACTCCCTAGAGGCATTTATAAATACATCTTCTCTTAAGGGGAGAAAGACAGATCCTAAGTCATGCACATTTTTACACCCTAAAGAACACAACACTCACCAAGGTCTTAACATCCTACTTAACATAACCATACACTTGCTCCCAAACATCACTGATAATTAGCAGAGCCTTTCACCTCACATGAATAAGATTTCTAAACTACCACAAAACACCGCCGTACAAGACTTCTCGTGTTGCAGGAAAGCCCTAACCACCATATCATGCTATAAACATACCAAGGGTTATGAGTTTCCATGCCCTTGCAGGGGAAACATGCACACCAATACATTTTGACCACTACAAGGTTTAATGTTATTGTTGTTGTTGTTGAGGCCCTAAACTCTAGAGGTTTAATGTTTTTGTTGTTGTTGTTGAGATTGAGATTGAAGTTTTTATGTTGTTGTTATTATTTAGATTGAGATTGAATTTTACACGTTGTTGTTTTTTTAGATAAGTAAAAGATTTATTGTTGATGTTGTTATTGATATTGAAGGTTTTAATGTTGATGTTTTGTTGAGGTTGAGATTGAGATTTTTTTTTTGTATTGTTATTGTTGTTGTTTTTGGTGTTTAGATTGAAATTAAATGTTATATGTTGTTGTTTTTGTTGTTGTTGTGACTTAGAAATGTTTTGATTTTATAATGTTACTTAAAAATGTTTTGAAATTAGAATTGTTTTCATTTAAGATGCATGGTTTTACAAAGATTTTGATTTTATTTTCAAAAAGTATTTATGAGCTATAGTTGGATGAAAGCTAATATATTAAGTTCGGTGTATGAGAAAGGAATGGCTGAGTTTCTTAAATTTGCGAAGAAAAAAACTTCCTAACAATAATGAAATCTTTTATTGTCCTTGTGTTATATGTAGAATACAACTTTTTTAAAAGGAAGTAATCAATCGCCTATATTATGATGGAATTAGTCAACATTATACAGTATGGCATGGTGAAGTGGATAAAAACCAAACCCTGTCAGATAGAAATGAAGTTGATGTAGATATAGATTATTGAATAAAAGATATGATTCGTGGTATTGGAGAAGATTCTTTTAGGAAAGCCCATGTGTATGTTACTTTATGTACTGAAAAGGAAGAGCCGTTATAAAGGGGGTGCACAAATTTTACACAGTTGTAACAATGTTAACATTATTAAATTAATTCAAAAAGTGGGTGGACGGATAAAAATTTCTCTAAATTGCTTGAATTGCTAAAAGAAATGTTTTGAGAAGGTAACACGTTATCGGGCTGCAATTATAAGGCCAAGAAGATAGTGTGTCCAATGGGGTTGGATTATATAAAAGATATGCATGTCATAATGATTGCATATTATATTGGAAAAAGTACAAAAATTGAATCCGTGCCCGAAGTATGGGGATTTGCGCTACAAGGTGAAGGACGACAGTGCTGATGATGATGACAGTGTAAGCAAAAAACATTCTCTTGTCAAAGTGTTGTGGTACCTATAAAAAATTATAAGGTTCAAGAGATTGTTTGCTAGTGTAAATGATGAAAATAATATTAGATGACATGCATATGAAATAAAATGCGATGTAAAAATTTTCCATGTAGTTGATTCTTTGCGATGGAAGAAAATTGATTCATTGTATCTGAATTATGGCAATGAGACAAGAAACATTAGTCTTGGACTTGGAACTAATGGACTAAATCCCTTTGGTAATTTGAGTACTAATCATATTTCATGGCATATTATTTTCATTAATTACAACATATCTCTATGGTGTGCATGAAGCAGAAATATATAATGTTATTTATGATGAATTTCGGTGCTAAGGCAACCAGGAAACAAGCTATATGTTTATCTAAGTTCAATGGTTAAAGGTTTAAGAGTTTTATGGGAGAAATGTGTTAATATTGATGATGCATATTCAGGCGAAAATTTTAAGATGTGTGCCATGTTATTTTGCACAATTTCTGACTTTCCTGCATATGATAATTTATATGAATACAATGTCAAGGGATATAAAATGTGTCCTATATGTGAATCTAATACATGCTTCCACCAACTTCATAATGGAAAAAGACGGTTTACGTTGGGCATAAGAAATTTCTAAAACCCAATCATCCATAGTGTAGATTGGGGAAGGATTTTAATGGAGAACATGAGTTTGATATCGCCACTAAGCCATTAACCTGGGAGGAAATTTATAAACGACAACAAGGGTCCTTGGAGAAAAATATATGGAAAAAGAGGTCGGTGTTATTTGATATTTCATATTGGTCTAACCTTGATGTAATACATTGTTTTGATGTGATGCATATGGAGAAAAATGTGTGATATAGTTTAATTGAAACACTTCTAAACATTAAAGGCAGGACAAAAGATGGTAAGAATTTCTGTCTAGATATGTTCTTGAATGGGGAGGCCTCCTCCTTATCCATTAGCTTGCCATCACAGATAATCTTGAAGATATCCAACATGCTTAGATTTAGTGTACGGTAGAAGAAGGACATTTGTTCCTTAGCACACTCGAAATAGGTATTATAGATCGCCACCAAGTCATCCTTGAGCCCCAACACCTCTTCTTCCAATTCCTTCTTTGAGCGAATGATGTCTTCCAAAAATGACTAAAAAGTCTCCTATGAGGCGACCAATTCCATTGCTTTAGCCTACACCATGTTCAACTTTGTCGCCTAGAAGTCTTTCTCCTTTTGCAAGGACCTAAGCAGCCCCCCGTCCTTGGCATAACTCTCTTCATAATGTTTGAGCTTTGTTCTCAGCTCATTTTCGACCTGGTCTCGCCTCTCCCTATCAACACGTTCCAGAATCAATCCACTTAGCAAGTGATTCTCCTTTATCTCATATAGTTTGGAGACGACTTAGTGCCGAGAGCCTTGTAGTCACCTGGAAAATCTTCGGAGAAAAGGAGGTGAGAGCCGGTAAATTTGACAACATTAAAGCCATGGTCATTTCACAAGGAATACTTGAGAGGTGGAACATCGCCACTAGGAGATTTCTGGACACCCTTCTCCTTTAGAGTAAGGGGAACAACGTTTTTCCCAACAATAAGGGAAGAATTTCCTTCAGGATTCTGAGCCTTAGCACTTGGTGATTCAGGAGGGTGGCATTTGGACAACCTTTTTCCCTATTGATAATCACACCATTGGGATGGTTGTAAGGGCTATCAGTTTCCCCGCGCGTAGCCTAGATTTTGTCCCAACTTTTCTTCCATTCCTCTAAATAAATCTTAGTCATTTGACCTACAAGACAATAAATGGGGTCACACACCGCCTATGCATACCTATAAAAGCATCAAAATACCCGAGCTTACTCAAGTATTTATTAACGGAGTCATCACCTTCTTGCCACCGCTCAATCACTACATGAGACTCCTTGATGTTGAATTTCTATAAGAGGCAAACCATATTGGCCTCACCATATGTAAGGTACTAATAATCGTACTTGGCGATTGCCGCAGGGTTGTTGGTCCAAGCCAAAGGGAAGAGAGGGACACCATATACCCCTACAGCAACTTGGGAACCGTATTTCCCTTTCACTCATACAAACCTGTCTTTTTAGTTCTTGTAATTATTAAATTAGGGTTTGAACAAGCCTTTTTTCATAAAAGGGCACCTAAGGTTACCCAGCCCCTTTTGGCAAAAGGTCTAGTGACATAAAATGAAAAGAACATCCCGATAGTGGGAGGTACCTCCAACCCTCGACACACACTTTCAAATACTCTAACAAAGCCCCAGCTGTTGGATTCCAACTATGAAGGCCCAATGTTAATCACCCTTAGAGGAGACATCAACGTGTTTTTGAAAGGAGATTGCTTTCTCCCCAACAGTGTAGAAAAACTCAAAAAATTTGGCCTTCTTTGACACTACGGTGGGAGAAACTATATTATCTCTTTGTTTCTTGGAAACACAAAAGACAAAAAGAAATCACTACCACTTGACTGATGTTTGATATTCCTCAACTGACACAAACTACACAGGACTTGATGACTCACCCCTGACTAATGAATCGCCGCTAACTGATCGACTCACCCTAATTGAGGAACTCATCCCTAACTGAGGAAATCGCCCTCGCCCCTAACTGGGGGACTCACCCTCGCCCCTAACTGAGGGACTCTCCCTTAATTAAGGGACTCACTTCTTACTGAGGGACCCTCCGCTAACTGAGGGAATCATCCATAACTGAGGGACTTGATTGGAAGGAATGAAAGGCTTAAACTATGGAAAAGGAGCTTAATCACTCCATCCTTTACAAGTCCTCGTGCTTGAGGGTCTGTATAGTCATATATATATATATATATATATATATATATATATATATATATATATATATATATATATATATATATATATATATATAAGACTCGTATGGACGATACAAAGACCTGCCCCCTATTGATTCCCTGCCTAAGGGGTGTCACCTAGGCAAGATTTCCACTCACTAAATGAGTCGAGTCGAGTTGAACTCGTCTTAACTCGACTCGACTTGATAAGAATTATTTTAGCTCAAAACTCAACTTGAGTTCGACACAATTTTTTTAAACTCAAACTCGACTCATTTAAAGTTCACGAACAAATCAATTCAACTCGTTAAATTCATTTCGATAGCTCTAGGAACTTACAAGTCATACTTTTTAATTCTAATTTATTTGATATATTTTTTACTTTTTAAATTAATATATGCTTTAAATAAAAAATATTGAAATAAAATAAAAATTATAAAATGGTCAAGAGGTATATACGTGTCTTTAAAGTTAAAATTATTTTTATAATTGATTTAGAATTATAATTTAAATAATTTTATATTTTATATTTTTTAAACGATGATTTTAAAAATATAATTTAAATTATTTTTAAAAATATAATTTAAATTATTTTTAAAAATATAATTTAAATTATTTTTAAAAATATTTTTCATTTTTTAAAAGCTAAAATAACATTATCTCATTTTGAAACTAATTTTAAAAATTTAATAAATAAATAAAATATATTAAAATATCTAAATAACTTTAAAAATATTCATTAACACTACTAAATAAATAATATTTAATTATTAAAAAATAAATTATGAGTAATATATATATATATATATATATATATATATATATATATATATATATATATATATATATATATATATATATATATATATATATATATAAAAGAGAAAAAGGAATATATATTAATAGTGAAAAATATTTTTATATTATCAACCAATGAAAAAAGTGTATCCCACTAAATCTCACTTTTATTTTTAAAAGGGGACAACTTCTCTACGCATCTCAAAAAGTTGGATAGAGTACCATCAACCAATCAAAAGATCCCATTTAATTTTAACATATTTAATTAATTATAAAATCTTACAATTATTTGATGTTTCCAAGATATTACATTGGAGATAACTTTACCCAACTTTTTGAGTTGGGTAGATAAAAATTCACCTTTTTAAAATATTAATATGACATGTTAAAATTTTATTGAATAATGATATAAAACAATAATATATTTTATAATTAATTAAAGCAAAATTAGCAGAAAATCTTACAAGTAAATGCAATAACTGTACTCTATTTGTAAACAATGTTTCGGCATTTATAAAGTATATAACGGAATAATCCAGAATTTTATAATCTAAAAATATAGAATAATCCAGATTTTAGAAATAGATTAACTTGCTGTTGATAAGCTTCAAACTTTTACTAAAAGTTGAATTATAGAAATTAGTACTATCTGGAATTCTTTTAATAATCATGTATTGAATCCATATATTATACCAAATGCATAACAACGCGACAAAAAGATTTAATCACACCGATTATAACGGGATAAGACTAAAAAGAGGTTGCAGCGTTGGTTCTAAATGGATTAGGTTGGAAGTCATAATTGAATACCCCTATGACTGACGTGGATCCATGTTGTAGCCAATGTATTATTATCATCACCCTATTTAATCATAATCAACATTCAACAACAAACCACGTTGTGACAAAATCACTTTTTTTGTGCGCGGCGATTGGAGATTGTCTTATCCTTCATTTTCTTGTATAAAAACACATTCATTCTTCATTTTATTTTTCATACACACAACATTGAGTAATCATGGGTGCAACTTCTCGATCCAAAGTTACTAGGTATTTGCCTGTTGGTATCCGTAGAGAATTATCTAGGCAAAAGCTGCAGCAATATGCAGACAACAATCTTGTTGATGTAGAATTTGATTTTCTTGATGATTGTGATGTGGATTTAGGTAATAGTAGTTCAAGTTCCGATGACTTTCACTTAGATATCGAAGATGAAGAAGATGATGAATCTTCTCAGAAGATTCATTCCGGTAGCGATAAATTTGAGGAGAACAGAAATTTTTGGGATACTCAACTTCAGCTTCTTCAGGTAATTAAGTATTTCAGGATCTACATCTATTAATTGTGAGATCTGGAAATTTAAATTATGATAAAAATGTTAATTTATTTTGGTTTTGATTTGGTCCAGTGGTGATTGGCGCTGGACTTGGTAGGGAGAACCATGGTTCGATCCCCCGCAACTGCGATCGGGAGGGGGATGGAACCACTTGATGCCAGAACTCGCCCCCGAACCGGACTAAACCGGTGGTATAAAGCCAAAAAAAAAAAAAAGAATGTATATAAAATAAGTGCTGTGGAATTAAGCATAAGGAACGCAACGAAAGAAGCCATTGAGGAAATGGATAGATCAGAAATAGAGTGCAGTTGTGGTGGACAGATCAAGGGTTCATCAGCCAGATCATGTAGAAACTGTTTTATGAGACAAGTTTCTAGGAGCCTTCAAAATGCTGGTTTCAACAGTGCCATTTGTAATACTAAATGGACCAAGTCACATAATCTTCCATCAGGTAATTAATTAATTAGTAATTTTTATATTTAAGTAATTAATAAGTCAATATATATAATATACTATTTCCAGCAAATGAATTCATCTTTTTTTGATACACTTATTCTACCTTTTTCTGTAGATCTATTATATTATTATTATTATTAGCTGTATAATAATTAAAATTAATTAATATATACTGAAAGCTAACAATTATACCATTATAATTATGCAGGGGAACATGCATTTTTGGATGTGATACATAGTACAAGCAAAGAGAAAGCAGATGTTAGGATAATCATAGAGCTAAACTTTCGATCTCAATTTGAGATGGGAAAAGCAAGTGAGGATTACAACAATCTGGTGAGAAAACTCCCAGAAGTGTATGTAGGAAAAGTAGAGAGATTAAGCAACATAATAAAGATCATGTGTATGGCAGCTAAGAGATGTTTGAAGGAGAACAAAATGCACATGGGACCATGGAGAAAACATAAATACATGCAAGCTAAGTGGTTGGGTCCTTGTAAGAGGAATACTTCCACAAATTCAATTTCAATGGGATATTCTCAGACGAATAGTCCAAAGCAGAAGGTGCAGGCATCAATGCTAACAGTGGATTTGTTAGACAAGATTCCTAGCATGCATGGTACTGCTGTTAAAGTTGTGTAAATTGTAATTGTTGATTAAGATAGAAGTTTGATTTTTTGTGTGTGGCTGCAGTGAGAAAGAGAGGTCCGTATAAAATGCATTAGACTAGTTAGTTAATTTTGAGTTGTAGCTAGTTGTTGAGATAACTATTGAACTGAAAGTTAGTTAAGCTTGTAAATGCCTTGCATTTTTTTGTTTAGAAATTCAAATTCATCATCTGTATATGTGGATGAAGCCTCTCCTTGTAAAGTTAGTTGACATTCAATAATGAATCTTATTTCTTTCTCTGAATTTTGTTAACTCCAATATGGTACCAAGAAGTTTTCCGACTCTCTTTAATGCTTCCACTTCCTTCATCTTCCTCTTCTTTAATTCGTGATTTCTTTGATCCATTTAATGGCGAATCACGCTGATCTTTATTATCTGACCATCCCGCCATCCCGGTGTTGTTTTGGTTTCACAACCATTAAACAGTGAAATTCTTGGCGTCATGCTATGTTGACGACTCTTGATGGAAAGAACAACACTGGATTCGTTCATGACACAACTTCAGAACCTGAAGAAAACAGTTCTCAAAAACAGTTCTCAATTGCTTTGTTGGATGCGTAATATATGTTGCAAATGAAATTTATGCAAGTGTCATATAGGTTGCAAATGTTGCAGAAATTTAAAAGGAGCTTCAAGATCATTTTTCAACAGAAAAATGATCCTCGTGTTTTTCCATTGAAAAAGAATCTTCTCAGTTGCACAAAAGGATCCTCCACTGTCAATGCCTATTTCACTCAATTCAAATATTTATGGCAAGAATTTGGGGAATTTCGACATGTTCATACTTGTCATTCTGAGGAGTGCAACCAATTGTTAACATATTCTTACTTTCTTGATGGGACAATGAGTTTTTTAATCAGGTTCATTGTCAAATTTTATTGTTGGATTATTTGCCTTCAATCAATATTGTCAAATTTTATTGTTGGATTATTTGCCTTCAATCAATATTGTTTTATCCATGGTTTCTCAAGATGAGAAACAAAGGGAGGTCATTGCTACATTGAATCCACCTGAGTCGCCAGTTACATGTGCAGTTCAAGAAAATTCTAAGAATTTCAAGAAAGATAGGCCAACTTGTGCACAATGTGGTGTTCTTGTCCATCTAATAGGAAAGTGTTTTAAGCTCCACGGTTATCCTCCTGAGTATAAGAAATCACCGAGTTTAGGGCCATCTAATCAAGCTAACAATGTATTTGACATGTCTGCTATGAATCCTCACAATTATAAGAAAATAATTCAGTTCTTACAAGCTCAAATGTTCAAGGCTATGAGGGAAGAAATAACAACTTTTGAGGCAAACAACACTTGGCAATCCAACCTTTAACTCTTGGAAAGAAAACCATTAGGTTTAGATGGATATATAAAACTAAATTCAATGTTGATGGATCATTGGACGGATATAAGGCTAGAATGGTTGCTAAGGGGTAGACTCAGCAACCTAGCCTTGATTTTATAGATAACTTTTTTCCAATAACAAAACTCACAACTATTAGAGTCTTACTCAGCTTAGAAGCTTCTCATAAGTGGAATTTAACTTAATTAGACATTAATAATACCTTCATACATGAGGATCTTTTTGAAGAAATTTATATGAATTTGCCACTTGGTTATCTAAGTAAAGCGGAGAACATGGTATGTACGCTAAATTAATCCTTATTTAGATTAAGATAAGCTTCAAGAAAATGGTATACAAAATTTTCAACAATAATTTGTGGATCTATGTGCTTGCAGGTAGTAAAGATCAACATCTGAAATTTTGATGATGATAATGTATGACTATAGTCAGCTGCAACACCAATAATAACTAAAACATAATCTTATAAGAGAATTCAAGATCAAGTGCTTTTACAATAAGATACTACATAGCAAAGTCTTGAAGCTTTTTCATAAAAAGTGTGAAAGCTCGTCAAGTCATGTTTGTCATTCAATCTGAGTTAACTGAGTACTGTAAAAATAAAGTAGCAGTTTAAGAGTACTAAAGAAACTCACAAACACTTAAAAATATATTTTTATCTTTAAAATGACTTTTCCATGCCAACAATAAGTGATTAAAAAACTATCCAATACATTTTTTAAACGACCTAATTGATTAAATAAATATACCAATCAATTAGCAAGACTTTTCATAAATCTAATCTTTTGTGAAATCAGCAAAGATAACATAACATGTTTAAGTCTAGCAACGACTATATATCAAACCTTTATAATTGGCATTTACAATCGATTAAAATTGAGTTGTCTAATTGATTAGAGCATATTTCTAATTGATTAGATGATAAATTTGGTCCATGGATCGTTTCCTTCCTTTCATGCTTAAAGTTCCTCTGTTGATTTCATCAATCACTTAGCACTTTACTTGGAACTTTGATTCTCATTACTGATTCGACTTGAGATATCTTCAAGGTTGAGTGTCATCATCAAAAGAGTTGCTAGATAAAAGAATCTGAAGTCTACTTTTGAATGTTGTTTGATTCAAAGAGATAGCTTGACGTCTGATGAAGAGCATCTTTAACTATTTAATCTCTCTTAATTGATAAATTCTTCACTAAATGTCGTTGGACATAAAAGTGTTGTCATAATCAAAATCAAAATGTTGATATCCTCATGTTCTCAACAAAACCATATGGATTTTCTCAACGGTTTACGCATGTAAGCACATAGATGTTGAGCAAATGACTCCAATCACAAGAGGGGGTGAATGTTAGTACTCAAATTTTCTGATTAATTTTGAGTTTTTTTACTTTAGAAACAAGTGTGTTATTATTTTTAAGATAAGAATAAAAAACAGCGGAAGATAAAAAATAGTAAAGTAAATAGCAGAAAACAAAATATAGGGGTCAGAGAGATGTCATCAGAGAATCATCCATGTTCAACTGAATGTTGGTCTACTTCTGTCCCCCAAGAGACATTCTTGAGATTTGACTACAATAATTAGCTTTTACAGGTTAAGCCCACAAACCTTTGATACAAGAAGATTTAGAGATTTTATATTGGCTTATCCTTAACCACAAACTGAGCTAACGAACTGTTTAAATATTTTATAGCCTAATCTCAATAACCGAACATAACTTTTTCAGGCTAAGTTATAAAACCAAACAAAAAATTTAATACAAGTTAATCTCAAGAATCAAACTCAATTCTTCAAGAGTATTGTATTTAATAACTATAGCATGACACCATGTTCTGAATTTTTGATATATGAATTGGTTTAACCTAATGTTTGAATCGAATCACGCAAAAGAATTGAAAAATGACAAGAAGTTTCAAGTCATGAATCGATTCATGTACTAGTATGAATTGATTCATACAAAAAGGATAGTATAAATTAAGAAAAATATCATTTGAATCGATTCATAACCTACTTTGAATTGATTCATGCAAATAGAATATTTTGAAACGATTCATAAATTATTTTGACTTAATTCATCATGAAAAATAATTTTGACCTTTTGAGTGATGGATTTAATAAGGAAAATAAAAAACAATAAATTTAACAAAGACAAAGCATCCAAACCAAAGATAAAACGATATCAAGCATGAGCAATTTCACACATCATATTAAAACTCGACACACCATTACAATATAGTAACGTCTTATGTAAAACTCTACATAATCAACATACCATATAACCAACATATTAAATCTATAATAAAACACTAGATATAATAGTGTAAAATAATCAATGCATTCCTATAATAAGAATAAACATATTAATCTATCTCATCCTTGTTATGCCAATTACAAACTAGTGAATGGATACATGAAATTTCAGTCAATTGTCTTCATCTCTATGTTGTTGTGGTTTTTTTTGTTTGAATCTATAATTTCATTGGAAATAGGTTATCTTAATGATCCTATTAAAAAGTTTTTTTTGAGAACATAAAATATTGTGGAAAGCAATATCTGGAACATATATCTTATAACTAAGATTTAACAGACTAAGAGGAACACTGATATTAATTTCACAAAAATACAATATCATGTTTTTGAATAGTGAAAATTCTAAAAATATTAGAGGGAATCCCAATAGGAAGATTTATGCCATAATCGCTAATCTTCTTTAGCTTCTCTTTCTGAACCACTATCGGTTGTTCAATGTTGGGACAACCTCGAGCTTGATCATCAGCCATCCCTTTAATGATAACTCCTTGCATGAGTCTCATAAAGTCCATATATGGTAATTCAGAAGTATGAGTAAGATGTTGAAGCGTCCAATAAGAAATATTGTTTTGCTTCTCAACTTGATAGTCCTCATAAACTTTACCGTTCTTAATTTTGAGTTCAGTCATACATATGAAATATTTCTCTGCAAAATAATTCCTTGTACTCCTAAGCTCAATTTTTGTTTCTAAAATGTCATCCATGATGTTTGAAACACGATCTTCAACATTCTAATCTACAATGGCAGCAACCAGCTTCATCTTTACAAATTTATTTCTCTTATTGCTATTACATAATATAACATAGTTTCTTTCTCCTATCAACTGTCTATTGCAGCTACTTAATTTCAAAATAACAATCTTTTCAAGAAAATACCTTGTGGGAGGAACAAGCAATATGAACAGGAATATTAGGCTTGACATGTCTACCTTGTTGATGATGCCTTTGAGACTTCTCATTCCACTAGAGAAGCATAGGTTGATGATATGGTTGTCTACAATACAACTTAAAATAGTACTAAGGAATGGAGATGACAAAATTAATGCGTTGGTAATCATGTTTGACCAGATGTTGAGCCATGTTACCTCACATTCTGCATTTTGTTTTCTGAATAGAAGTAATACACATATGCTTTAAATATGATAGTTTACTAGAATGTATACCATATTTTATGTCTTTGAAGGTCACAATATGGTTTGCTTGATTAGATTCAATTTCTTCATCCTTAGTGACATTGTAGATTCTGTTTTGTTTCCTTGGAAAAATTGAGTAGTTAGCTCGAATATATTAAAACTCTTTGCATTCAAGACATTGGATCCATTTGAGATTTTTTCTTTCACCATCTGTTCCTTTATGCTAAAAATTACACTTATTAAAGTTGTGATGCTGATTGTATTGAACATTTGTAGAGAAATAATTCATAGATCTCATATCTATTTTCTCATGAGTTTACTAAAGTTCTTAGCAAGCCTGACATTTTCTTCAGAATCATAGTCTACTTGGTCTTTAAAAACTTCATAATTGCATTTGAATAAATTCTTTGGAGGATTCTTAATACCATAAAAAATCTTTGGTTGACAAACTTATCCTCCTTCATTGAAATTCTCCATCTTGAATAGAAGAACCCTAGAATTCACCAAACAGAATATGGTGCATACTTTGATGCCAATTGAAATTATGTTCCTTGGAGAACAAATGTTGGACCAGATACTTGAGACAATGTGTACAACTACCTGGTTTATGGCAGATGACATATTATGGGGACATATGTCAGGGACATTGTATACCAAAAAAATCAATTTGCAAGCAAGATGATAAATACAAAAAGCAAATAAATAACACAAGAGAATTGGTAGCTCGGTTTAGTAAAAATACGCTAACGTCTGTATGACACTCTACCAAAGAAAGGAAATTCACTATTTTGAATTAGAACATTCAGCCTTATCGGAATAAAAACCCCATGTTTTTCAATGCCTCTTCCTAATCCTAGTGACTTTTTATTTAAGACTCCTTATAGGACTATTTCACTCCAAGTAGTCAGAAGGACAAATGAGCTTACTCTGAGATCTCAGTTCAAGGCCATTTTCCTAATACTACTCGTGAAGCTTAGTTCTACACTCCCCTAAATATGAGAACCCTCTCACTTTTACCCAAACAATATCCCAAGTGTTTAGATAATGATTGAAAAGATGAAACAATCGTGACACATAACTACTTTGTTCTCTAGCTTATAGAATCAATATCTAAGAACAATTAAAGTATTACAACTCGACTAACAAAACAAATTTCATGCCTTAGATATGAACGAAGGCACTAATGTGGTACACAATAATAAATCTAACAAAAGACTCAAAAATAAAAACCTTAACACAAAGAGTCTTCAATACATGCACACCTAAAAATCTAGGTTTGAGTCTTCTTAAATTGCAATGCTAACTCTGGGCTTTTTCTCCTTGAATAAGATCATGTTTAGAGATAAACAGGATTTGTTTTTTTTTCTTCACAAAAACTTCCAAAAAGAAATGATTTGATTTGATTCAAATTCAAATTTAAATCTCCATCTAAATTGAATTGATCTTAGCCAATTTTTAGCAAACAAATCAAATAACTTATGCTAATAGATAACGACCAATCATGTTGTCAATGGTCATATGTTTCACACATGTTAGAATATACGGTTCGACATACGTCTTTTTGACAGAATTATGAATCTTTGTGCAAATCAAATATAATCTTTACTTGATTCAAACTGGTGGATTAATAAAATCTTATTGAATAGTATTTTCTATAGAGTACAACAAAAATCTTCTAGGAATCAAGCATCAACGCGCACAAATTCACTCACCAGTCTTGGTCTGTAGACTGAGGCCAAGTGCTGGAACACACGCTGGAATATCTTGTTCCACATGTTTCCACTAAATATTAACATCATGTACTTATGTAGTTTTACCTGATACAATCAATCTAACGAAACAACAATCTCTACGATAATAAAGCAAATGTTTTATCCATTCAAGATATGACTTCTTATACATAGACATATCCACAAACATAAATTGGATCCCAAAATACCTCTTGATTGTATTGCTTAGGAGTTTGAGATCCAACAAATTATGTTTACGAGGTTTTAACTTTGGTTGATGCCACATACTATTTGGGGATTTTAGAAACCCCATTGAAACTGAAGCTAAGGTGTGGCATTTCCCTTTTGTTTTTTCTTGGTTCAATTATATATGAATTTTCTCAGGAGTCCCAAACAAAAATGTATTGTTATATTTATAAAATGGATTAGAGATTCATGAGAGTTCCCCAACACAACCAACTACCAATGAAGGTGTCGATGACATATTTATTTTTTTTCTTAATATTCTTTTTGGTCCTGTTGTACTTAAGATTCATTTTGGTTTAATAACTTAAAAAATTCACGTTAGTTTTTAAGTGAATATATTTTAACCTTCTTCTTTAGATTAATAAAAATAAACGGGTAAAATTTGGTGTCAAAAGTTAGTGTTTGTATATATATATATATATATATATATATATATATATATATATATATATATATATATATATATATATATATATATATATATATATCAAGTGAAATAAGAGAAAAATCTAGAAAAGTAAATGTGATGTAACCACTCTATTTGTAAACAATGTTTCGGCATCTCTAAAGTATATTATAGAATAATCCAGAATTTGTAATGTAAAAAAACGAATAATCCAGAGTTTAGAAATGGATTAACTTGTTGTTAACTTCAAACTTTTACTAAAAGATTAAATATAGAAATTAATACGACCTCCACATTATTGATGTATTTAATCCATAGGTTATGCCAAATAGAAAACAACAAATACAAAAGGATATAATCCAGCGATTATAACGGGATAAGACTAAAAAGAGGTTGCAGCGTTGGTTCTAAACGGATTAGGTTTGAAGAAATAATTGAATACCCAATGACGTGGATCCATGCTGTTGCCAATGTATTGTTATCACCCTATAGCCTATAACTATTTAATCTTAATCAACATTCAACAACAAACCACGTTTTGACAAAATCACTTTTTCATGTGCGCGGCGATTGGAGATTGTTTTATCTTTGTATAAAAACACATTCATTCTTCTTTTTATTTTTCATACACACAACACTGATTAATCATGGGTACAACTTCTCGATCCAAAGTTACTAGGTATTTGCCTGTTGGTATCCGTAGAGAATTGTCTAGGCAAAAACTGCAGCAATATGCAGACAACAATCTTGTTGATGTAGAATTTGATTTTCTTGATGATTGTGATGTGGATTTAGGTAATAGTAGTTCCAGTTCCGATGACTTTCATTTAGATATCGAAGATGAAGACGATGATGAATCTTCTCAGAAGATTCATGGCGGTAGCAACGTTGAAGAGAATAGAAAATTTTGGGATACTCAACTTCAGCTTCTGCAGGTAATTAAGTAATTCATGATCTACATCTATTATTATTTGTGAGATCTGGAAATTTAAATTATGATTAAATCATTTTGGTTTGGATGTTGTGCAGACAAATGTATATAAAATAAGTGCAATGGAATTAAGCATAAAGAACGCAACGAAAGAAGCGATTGAGGAAATAGATAGATCAGAAATAGAGTGCACTTGCAGTGGACAGATCAAGGGTTCATCAGCCAGATCATGTAGAAACTGTTTTATGAGACAAGTCTCTAGGTGCCTTCAAAATGCCGGTTTCAATAGTGCCATTTGTAACACTAAATGGATGAAGTCACATAATCTTCCATCAGGTAATCAATTAATTATTCAATATATAACTATAATATATTATTTCCAGCAACTACATGCATCTTTTCTATTTTTTGATTCACTTTTTCTATCTTTTTCTGTAAAGTATTATAGTATGATTAGCTGTATTGATAATAATTTATCAGGTATTTGCTTCGGTGTATATATTTTTCAAAAGCAACAAAACCCATATTATTAAAAATAAGTGTTATGTTATGGGTTCTTATCAAAAGAAAAATAAATTAAAATGTTATCCACAAGCCTATAAAAATCAAATTTATGTGCATGCACACACTTCAGCTCCATTATAATAATAATAATATTATTATTATTGTTGATTTATGTGAAAAATTTAAATTTAATTAAAAAATTATCAGAAATTCTTTTGTTTGTTATAAATTATTTTACAATTATTTTTCAAAAATAAATAGTTAAAATATGCTTCAAACATCTGATAAGCTGATTTGAGTAGCTTATTGATTCTTTTAGTAAAATGAAGTTATTTATATCAATGTAAAAAATACAAAATAACTTTTTTTAAATCTTATTTAATATTAAAATAACTTTTTTTTTAGCTCTTATAATAATTAAAATTAATATATGCTGAAAGCTAATAATTATACCATTATAACTATGCAGGGGAACATGCATTTTTGGATGTGATACATAGTACAAGCAAAGATAAAGCAGATGTTAGGATAATCATAGAACTAAACTTTCGATCACAATTTGAGATGGGAAAAGCAAGTGAGGATTACAACAATCTTGTGAGAAAACTCCCAGAAGTGTATGTAGGAAAAGTAGAGAGATTAAGCAACATAATAAAGATCATGTGTATGGCAGCTAAGAGATGTTTGAAGGAAAACAAAATGCACATGGGACCATGGAGAAAACATAAATACATGCAAGCTAAGTGGTTGGGCCCATGTAAGAGGAATACTTCGACAAATTCAATTTCAATGGGAAATTCTCAGAGGATTAGTCCAAAGCAGAAGCTGCAGGCATCAATGCTAACCGTGGATTTGTTAGACAAGATTCCTAGCATGCATTGTACTGCTGTTAAAGTTGTGTAAATTGCTATTGTTGATTAAGATAAAAGCTTTGTTGTTTTTTTTTTTTTTCTGTAGTGAGAGAGAGGTGTGAATTGAATATTGTTTCATTCATAAGTATGTTAAAATAAGTTATAAGCAATACATGGATAGTCATTTGTATGATGCTAAGAAATTTTGTTAAGAAATTTTCAAGATCAAGATAGTTACATATTTTTTTTATTCTTATTCCACCAATGCCCAAAAGAAATACCTGTGCAATTTCTAAACGCCCCTCCTAAATTGAAAGTATATTTTTGGTGCTCACATTTTTTTTAAATTGATTGAAAATCGAAATTATTTATATATATATACATATATATATATATATATATATATATATATATATATATATATATATATATATATATATATATATATATATATATATATATATATCAAATACAAAAATGTAATCCAAATATAATTAAAAAAAAACTATAACCAAAATACAAATACATCATCAAGTACTACTAGGTATGGCGGATGATGAGTCGACCTGTCACCCTCGAGGTCTCCCTTCGCTGCCTCTTGTAAAACAAAGTTTCATGAGCCTCCGCCATGATGGCATCCAAAACACCTCTAACATCAAATCCATCAGGAAACAAATCTCTATCAATACCATCCCGCGCAATCTCCATGATACGACGACACCTAGGCAACACGTCAGTGGCATGATCGACCCTAGCCTACTCCTTCTCTAGGATCTCCTGATGAACTGGTCTCAGTGGGTTCCCTGGAGCATCATGTACCATGTATGGATGGAACACCCGGAAGAGCTATATCATGTAACCGTGCTTGTAGCTCCAATCATATGGTGCTACGGTACTCCTAGCCTCATCAAGAACAAGATGATTCTCAAAATCATCAAACAAAGCATCCATATCCCTCTGTTTTACCGTCAGAGGAGCATATACAGTAGGATCTCGGAGAATAGTCCGGGTGAACCCGAACTGACGCATCACCCGCTCAGACATATAAGTAGTCGTCTTGCGAATTCCGCGGGCCAACCAAATCGTAAATAGCGCAACCTCGTCAAATGGTATCGTCACACGGTAGTCGATGTATGAACACAAGTGTATGTCCTCATGCACCAGCCTGTCAATGTACACCCGGAACAACTCTATCGCCTGGATCCCTCTGAGCGGGTCGTCTGCACAAGCACGCGACTTATCTTCAGTATAACCCGTAGCAAGTGACCAACCCGAGATGCGGGAAAAGTGCTGTAGGATCCATCCTTGAAATAGGAAAATTAAATAGTTAGTTCCGGAATCAAAATAATTAACAAGTAAACCAGGCAGCAGCCCCCCCAATTCCATTAGTGGATCGTCTCAAAATCATCAAAATATTGTAGGTACATGATATCAGTGTAAGTGGCACTAGTGTCCACAAAAATCTGTCTGCCAACAAGATACAAAAGGTATGCTCTCGTAGAAAACCTCTTGTGAATGGTAACATGCTCGGGATCACTATCAGCCTCTCGTGCACGCCTTATCCCATTCGTGAACACTTGACCCAAATAACTATACCTGACGTGGCAACCAAGAGTTTTATCAATATCTCCCAGGACACTCTGAGGGGTAACTCCCAACTTCTTAACCAACATATCCAACGCCTCATCTTTATCGATCCTCTCATGATCCAAGAATGTCCATATAATCAGAAGATGCAGCCGGCACGCGACGTCGTCGAGTGTGATCGTCACCTTACCATGTGGTAGATGAAACGACAACGTCTCATGGTGCCGCCTCTCAACGAAAGCGTTAATCATAGCCCAGTTAACCACGTTATATCCACACTGGGCCAAATTTTTCAACCCTGAAAGTTGTAAAAGCTCATCAAGCTGTGGCTCAACACGGGCACAAATCTATTAATCTTTCGCCCATGGTTAATGACCTTGAGCGTATCACGTTCCTGCATAAATTTTTGACGAATTTAATCAACAAACCAAAATTTAAAATTCATAGTAAAATTCATTAAAAAAATGTAATAGAAATCAAAATTTAAAATTCATACATGTTCGTCCCAAATATGTCTAGCAACATGGTTAGGGTAAAAATGATAAAAGGTATAAATCAAACGGTCCTCTTCCAAAAGCCTGAGGCGCCGCAGGTGCAGCCTGTGTAGGTGCACGCTCAAGTGCAGCCTCATGAGCCGACTCAGGTGCTTGGGATGACTGAGGAACTGCCTAGGCTGTCGTCTGTGGTTGTGATGGAAGTTGTGGTAGAGGTTGTTACTAGGCATATGGTGTCACCTGAGAGTCGAACACTCAGTGGAGACGTGCGTCTACGTGAGGACGGGGGCGGATACGGATGAATTGGAAAATTTCTCCTGTTACAGGAGGACGACGTAGTAGGAGTAGAAGCAAGAACACCAGAGGCTGAAGTTATAAGAGGTGCATCCGGTACAATCTGTCCAGAGGCAGGAGAAGGTTGAGTTGCTTGACTCCTTTATCTCCGCCCAGAAGCATGCTATGCAACCTTGTCGTGCCTCAATCGAGATGCTCTGTCAGTCATTTCTCCTGTAGAAGCATGGAAAAAATGTTAACTTGAGGACCAGTGTTCAAAAAAAAGTTGAAAATAGATATTGACAAAAACCGGAAAGGCATTTGCGGTTTTGTTCTTGATGAAAACCAGAAATGCATTTCCGATTCCTGCTGCGATTACATAAGAACGTTAATGGCTTCCCTTTCCCCCAAATGAGCTTAAAAAAATGTCATTTATCATGAAAATGACATTGCCAACACCTTTCTAATGATTCCTAATGTTGATAACAAACTACAAAATCCCAATTTCTAACTTAAAACACACATTTGAGTGGATTTGTCATAAACTCTAAAAAGTTCAAAAATAAATTACTTGATTGATTGTGGTTGGATGATTGAGAGACAGATTCTTGATTATTTCTAACAACTTCAGTTGCAAATGTGGTTGACTTGGTGAAAATGAAATTGAGAGAGTTTTTGTGTTTTTTGTTTTTGAAACTGTAATGGAAGGGGAAGAGGCAGCACGCCTTTTAGTTGTTCCACGAACCAGAAATATATTTACGGTTCTAAACCATAGTTATATTTCTGGTTAGTTCCAACTCTTCCAACGTTCATGTCTAATACAACGCGAACTGGAAGTATATTTCTAGTTTTCAGGGCATTTTTGGAATTTCGTGTGTTGCGTTGGAAAAGTATGGGGTGGAATAAGAAATTCTCTGTTTTTTAGATTTGTTTTATGGAAAAAACACTTCGTATTGATTTGTTGGGTGAATTTGAGCCCAAAGTTGAACAAAAAATTAAGCATTCCAAATAAAAGGTGGGGCTAAGGTGGCCATATGTGCCTTATAATGGACAAAAACTAGAAACCCCATATCCAATAATTATCTCCCATCCCTAAAAATCATGGTTTAATAAAATACCCTTGTATAAATAATTCAAGGCAAAATACTCTTTTTGGTCCCTTAACTATACCCCAAGTTACATACTGGTCCCTTATCTTTAAAAAGTGTCAAAGTGGTCCTTTAATTGTTCAAAAAGGTTCACGTTAGTCCTTTCCGTCCAATTTTTACTAAAGGCGTTAACTTTTGCTTGTGTGGCATCTGACGTGGCACTTGATCTTATTATTATTATTATTATTATTATTATTATTATTATTATTATTATTATTATTATTCTTACTCTCTCTCTGCAACTAACAGACCACCCTACCCAGAAAACCCATGAATATTCATCCTCTACCTCTTGCCACTTTCAATAGATGGTTAGTTTTTCCCTAAATGAAAAAGATAATCTACAAAAGTTTAAATCTGAATTATGACTATGACTATGAATATATATATATATATATATATATATATATATATATATATATATATATATATATATATATTTGTGCCTAATGCTGTTTGGTTTTCTACGAAAAAGGTAATCTACAAAAAAGTCTAACTCTTTTTTGTTTTTTGTTGAAAGATTTTGGATTTCTTCACGGTATAGTTTGTAAATAATAGTGGAAAGTATATTGAGGAGAAGAGACTGAAGGTAGTTCTCATTAATCCACCGTCTTTGCCGGTTTTGCTTCTGGTGAATGGTGATATGAAACAAGATCCGTCGTACCAAACTAATATGCTTAAAGATAGGGCAATCAGTGGAATTGAAAATGTACCTCCTCTTCATTGCCAAAAAGTGGCACACTGAATGATTTCGGGCTCGACGGTGTTGACTGTATGTGGATTATATTGTTGTGAAAATTGCTGTGAAAAAAACCCATTTTAGATGGTTAGTTTTTCCCTAAATGAAAGCAGTGCAATTTTTAGGGTTTGGTTGTTTGGTACAGCCATGGCCACTGATAGTTTATCTGGGTTCAGTTTCATTTGGATTGATTTTTAAGAAGAATCGCCGCTGTTGTTACTTTTCCCAAATTTTTAATTGAAGAACTTTGAAACCCAAACTGGATGTTGTTCTGATGAAGATGATTGTTTTTTTTAATGTTTTTCAGAAATAATATACTTGATAATAAATATGAATGAAATAGTTAACATCAATTGTAAATTGGTGTGGTGGTAAGTTGAGATAGCTTGTAAGTAATGTGACCTGGGTTTGATTCCAGACTTAATAAAAAAATTGAATGTTTTTTCACAATTTTAAAGACCTTGAAGATCAATATGTGCCATGTCAGATGTCACGCAAGCAAAAGTTGATGTCGTTAGTAAAAATTGGACGGAAAGGACTAACGTGGACCTTTTTGAACAATTAAAGGACCACTTTGACACTTTTTAAAGATAAGGGACCAGAATGTACCTTGGGGTATAGTTAAGGGACCAAAAAGGGTTTTTTTGCCATAATTCAAATTTGAAAAAAATTATTTTCCCCTCATTTTATTTTAAAGACATTCTCTTACATAATTTAAGTTGAGAGAATTTGAAGAAATTTTACATACCAAAAGTCTGACAAAGAAGTTCTCTGGTCCACATAATAGTTTTGGAAGTTTAACGATAGGATCTCTGGTCCACATAAAACTCTCCAAACTCTTACAAGCAAGTTTTCTGGTCCACTTATAACTTCCAAAAGTTTTACAAGTAATTTTTTCGGTCCTATTAAAAATAAAACCATTAGAGAACATGAATACAAGGCATTTGGTAGTCTATTTTCTTTCACGGAATATATTTTTGCACATGTTGTCTAAGAATTCATTTTTTTAAAGTTGTTTATTTTTTTTTTTATTTTTACTAGTGTCGCATGGAGGACGTGAATGTGAAATTATTATGCATGGGTTAAGGACAAGGAGCTCAATAGGAGACGGATGCACAACAAGATCAGGTAGGTGAATATGTGGAGCATTTGTTCGTGGGTGTTTTTGGTGAACAATCATGAGTTTGATTAGTTTGTGATAACTCGAAAAATATTAGGAGTAATTTCTGCAAATTGAATGCACGAGAAAATGTGTTTGTAAATTGAATGTGCATGTTTGCACAAATAACACAAACAACAGAAACTTTAATTGAAGAAGAGTTTAGATAAGAGTGATGACTGAAAAGTGCAACAAACGACATTAAATGAGAATATGCAATAAATGAAATTAAAGTAAGAATATTCCAGTTAAGGAAAAATAAAGACAATGAAATGAAGGGATACACACTCTTAAATGTTCCTCACAAATTGCTTTGCTCTTTAACCTGGGTACTTCAGCTCTATAAAGAGATGTATGAATTTTTGCAACCTCAAATACAGTGTATGAGTCTTCTATTTATAATACTATAAAGATAATCGTCAACATTAGTTATTCCCTAAAAAATCGGAAACGATCCCCACTACTTGAATATCTGCATTCTTACTTGCTTCCCTGGGTCTTCAGGGAGATAATAGCTTAGGAACTAGACGTCATGCTGATAACCGTCTTTCAACGTGTTTTGAACTTCCCAATCGCTTTCATGTTTATCTCATTCACTTCCAGCAGCGCTTTTTCGAAGCACTTCTTTGCTTACATGATATTAGAACTTATAAAATTATTCTAAGTCCTAGACAATTGATGACCTTGTCGAATCTGACCATTAAATTCCCTTTTAGATATTTTGGACATATTTAGAGAAAAGAGAGATCATAATCTTAAGGGTTTGTTCTTGAGATTCTTCCAAACTAATCTTACCATGCTCCGTCAAACGCTTTTGGGTCGACATATTTGATAAGTTGAAGCCCATTCTGTCGAGATTCCTCAGTACTAGGACAAATAAAATGCACACAAGACCATGGAGAAAACATAAATACATGTAAGCTAAGTGGTTGGGTCCATGTAAAAGTAATACTTGGACAAATTCAATTTCAATGGGAATTTTTTAGAGGATTAGTCCAAAGCAGAAGATGCGGGCATCAATGTTAACAGTGGATTTGTCTGAGAAGATTCCTAATATGCATTGTACTATTGTTGAAGTTGTGTAAATTGTTACTATTGATTAAGATAGAACCTTGTTTTTTCTCTAGTGAGAGAGGTGTGAATTGAATGTTGTTTCATAAATATGTAAAAATAATTTATAGCAATGCATGCATAGAGATTTGTCTTTTGCTCAAAAAATTTAAGATCAAATAAACATCTATATATTTTTGTAGGATTTGTTTTCTAAAAAAACATACTTCATAATGATTTATTGGATCAATTTGAGCCCAAATTTGAACAATAAGGTCGACATTCCAACTAAAATATGGGCTAACACGAGCCATATGCGTCTTATAATGGAGGTTTTAACTTGCTACCCCAAAGTTAAACTTGACACCCTCCATATTTTAATAATGCGAATAGTGTCCCTGGTCAAAAATTGAACAAATTGTCCGAACGAAATTTCTGGTAGACATTTTAAATTTTTCGGTAACAACTAAATTTTCAATAGTTTAGTTGAAATTTCGGGTGAGTGGCAATTTTCAAAATTTACCATTTCATTCTAGAAATTTAGCGCAAATCTGAAACTTCTGGTATATCAATAACCCCAAATTTTCAATGATTAGGATTTTGCCGACAGTTTTATATGACTGTGGTTGCACTAACAATTTTCTATGGTCAAGAATGAGTCCAAAGTTGTATAAATATGGGTCATCTGTTGTTGAGAGCATCATCTCAAAATGCATCTTCCTCAATTTTTTATTAAGGCAAAATTGTACTTCAATGGAGATAAACCTCATGTTGAGTATATGGGCCAACTTGACATCCAAGTTGAATGAATTGTTGTCTGATACCAATAACAGAATTGTGAGAAAGATAGAGTTTCGTGAAGATTGGATTGATACTAATGGAAGGGTAAAATTTTGGGCATCTTCGTGGATTATGTATGTTTTAAGGGGTGATTTGAGTGTGAATGAAGTTCAAGGATAGAGATAGTGTGATAATGAAAGGCCCATATACTATTTATAACATGCCAATACTCTTAAGAGAATGGAAATCTGATTTTTGTTTGAAAAGAGATATGCTAAGAACCATTCTTGTCTGGGTGAAACTATGATAATTACCTCTATATTTGTTGGGGGGAAAGAGCTTGGGTAAAATTGGAAGTGCACTAGAGAAACATGTATTCATAGATGAATGCACAACCAACAAACTCAGAGGGTCGTATGCTAGAATACTGGAAGAGATAGACAATACTCATAAATTTAGTGAAGCTATTACCATCAAGGACAATGAAAGTGAGAAGATCAAGCAACTTGTGGAATTCGAATGCAAATAATTGTATTATGAAAGCTTCTAGAAAATAGGTCGTAGGTATCAAAATTGTCTTGGCCACGAATGAAAGCTCATCATGTCAAACAATGGAAGGCCAAAACAAATCAACATATCAATCAGAAGGAGATGGAAGCAACCTCAACTTTTGATAACAACTCAGATACTAATCCTAAGGATATTGATAAGGAGGACTGGACGATGGTGGGAAAAAGTAGGAATGATAAGGGGAAAATACTATGGAAGATAACACTGAGAGGCATCCTAGTGCAAATGTTCAATGCTGTAATAGATTCTCACCACTAAGGATTTTGAGTAATCTAGTAGTGACACTGGATAAGATACCATGATCATCTCTTGGAATGTAAGGGGGCTAAGTAAAATAGGTAAAAATAGAGAGATAAACTCCCATCTCCATAGCCTTAAACTCGATAATGTTGTCTTAATCGAAACCAAAGTTAAACATACAAAAGCTACCTCTATTAAGAATAAAATGGGTCTGAACTGGTCATACTTGGATAACTATTCTAAGCATGAGAATGGTAGAGTCTGAGTGTCATGTAATACATATAAAGTGAAGGCCGTAAGTGTGTTTAGTAAAGATCAAATGACACATTGTGGTATACATAATTCTAGTGGTGCTTACACCATCTGTTACATTGGCCTTGGTGCTTGATTGGAGATTTCAACAATGTAAGGCAAACTCATGATAGAATTGGAGGTAATGTTGTTCATAATTCAGAGTATGTTGACATGGTAGATATGATGGGAAATACTGGTCTTTTTGAAATGGAGAGTACAAGAGACCATTTTACATAGTCTAATAGGCATGCAGGTTAGACTATCTACTCTATAACTGATAGGGTTCTCTGAAACATTGAATGGTTTCAATAGCATAAGGACACTACTTTACAGATCATGGAACCTGGTATCTCAGATCATGCTTTACTTTGTTTGAAATAAATAGAGAAGAATCCATCGAAGAGATCAAAATTAAAATTCCTTAATATTATAGCAGATATGGAGGGATTCTTAGTAGTTGTTTCAACAAACTATGTATAATTTATGGAAAAAATTATAGAGATTACAACCTATTATACGAGAAAAAATTAAACATATCTATGGCATCAAACTAAAACTGAATAAAGTGAGATATGTACTGAAGAGGTCATTAAGTGGAATAATCTTGAATAATATATCCTTATGCAAAAAGCAAAAATAGATTGGCTCGGACTTAGGGATGGGAATAATGCTTAACTTTGTAGGCATGATCCAATTAATAAAGAGTGTGATCTTTTCCATTATAAATTACTGGATTTAGTGCTTACCCCTATCAAGAATGGTGATTCATAAAATTGAGGCTATCTGCAGAACTTTTATGTGGACAAATGGGGATGAAATCACTAAAAAATCTCATGTGGCTTGGCAGAAGGTTTGTTCTCAAAAAAACCAAGGTGGTGTGAATTTGATATATTTAAGTGATCAAGAATTAAGCTAATATGATCAAACTAATCTAGAACCTTAGTGGAAAGCTGGTAGTCTTTGGATCAAGTGGATACACTCCTATTACATCAAGAATGTTGATATTATGACAATACCTGTGAAAAATGATTGCTCATAGATCATGGAAATAATCCTAAGGCAGAGAGAGGTAGTTCATTAGGTGCAAATTTGGCAGATCCAATAGTCAATAGTTAAATTAAAAACAAAAGAGATTTATCATGGCCTTATAGGAGTGAAACAGGGTGTCCATTGGAGGAAAGTCTTTTATAATGATGTGGCAAGACCTAGAGCCCAATTTATCCTTTGGCTTGCATGTCATAATAGGCTTGCAACTAAGGAGAGAATGAAGAGATTTGGCATGATTAATGATGATTATTGTCGCTTCCATCAAAGAAGGAAACTATCCAACACTCATTTTTTGTACTCTTATGCTTTGAAGCACATCTGGAAGTATGTGATAGACTGGTTACGAATTAAGCATTCCCTAGGAGAGTGGCATAATGAGCTTAATTGGATATTCAAACACTATAAAGGGAAAGGTTGGATGGCTAAGCTGCTTAAGATTGTGTTTGAAAAAACCATTTATGAAAGTTTGAAGTATAGAAATGACACTTGTTTTGGCAATACAGTAAATAACACTAATATAGGGTCAAAACTTATAGATACTTTGATTTAACGGACGTGAATGGAACCTAGATTTAGAGCTCATATAGGTAGATTAATGTTGTAGCTTAGTTTAGTCTTTTTGTTTCTCTCCATTTGTTCCTTGAACCAGATAGACCGCCTTTGTACATAATTGTTTTTGGTTAATTAAAGTTGAAATTCTGGTCTTCAGATCTCAAATGTTCTAAGAGATGCCGAGACATTGATCTCTGAACAACATACAGTGGACAGATATCCATAATTGTAAAACAATGCTGGAAAGTAATTAAATACTCAAAATTGTTAACCCAGTTCGGTGTACAACAACACATACTCTGGGAGCTACCAAGCCAGGAAGAAAATTCACTATTAGCAGTATCAATTTGAAGCTAGACAACCTCGATTTACAACTTCTCACTTAATCCCCACCCAATGCAACTTCTATCTAAGAACTTCCTAGATAAGAGAAACCTCTCTCACTTCCAATCACTACAGTGATGTCTCACAATGACAATCGCAGTTACTGATATTGACAACCCTTTACCTTAAACTTGAATTACAAGAAACACTAGATTAAGAACTTCTTAATCAAGAATACTTGATATTGCTTAAAAGCTCAAATCAAGAACAATAACTTGAAACACAGGCAACACACACTTAAAACAACTTATGAATGCATGACAGAACTTACAACTTAAAACATAGTCCTACTCTTCTATCAAGAATGATATTAGACGGGCTCACAAATGACACAAACCCTGACCTATTCCCCTGTAAGTTCTACACTTCAAAAGATTTATAGTCTTCTATTTTAAGCACACATCTGGACGGGATTTGGGCTTCAAAACGCAGCAAGGAGATTGCTAGAAATCTGCAACATCTTCTCCATAAAAATAGGTCTTCAATTATTAGTTTCCTAAATATTCCCCATATTTAGAAACAATGAAAATATTCAAAACAGATAAATCTTTTATCCTCAAATTTAACACCAGATTGGATTGCATAATATTCTCTAACTATTTCGCATCTGTAAAAACTTAAACAGAATCCAAAAGCCCAACTTATTACTCAGTCACGATGTCGGATGATCCTGCATAGGACATCTTGTTTGACATGTTGTACTAGTTGCAGTTGGTAGAATATCTTGTTCAATATAATGTTCAACATATATATTTCGCGTGTTAAAACATTCTATCTAACATGTTGCTGTTTAATTTGTTTTACAAAAATTAATGTCAATCATACAAACTTTGAGAATTAACAGAAGTAAATAGATTAATAAAAAGTGGATATAATAAAATCCGCTCAAAATTTTCAAATTTTTTTAAGTTAGCATAAAAGTGAAAGTGTTAGTTCTTAATACTATATATTTACAATAGTTTTTGATAAATTTTTAGGTATCCATGATAAATAATTGGGTACTGATACCTTGAGTACAAATTATTTTAGAATTTAAATTTATTTTAAAATAAAATAAATGTAAAATGTGACGTGCCACTGAATAATAGTATTTGATTGAATGAGGATACTGATCCCAACTGAATTTAAGAGTACCGGAATGTTCACTTTAAATTATTTATTTATGTATTAATTTACTTATCATTTATTTTTAAAAATTGTAAATTACTAAATTACCAAAAGATAAAGTAAAAAAAATATATCAACCTCTTAAAATAATTTATATTGTCATCTAATAAACAACATATATTCTACTAAATTATAAATATATTTTAACTTAATTACATGATATAACATAATTAACATAATAATGATTATTTAATAAACAATCTAAAAATAATTTATACTGTTAATTAAAATTCAATTGTTAAAATAAATATTTAATTAAATTATTAATTTATAAATATTAATAATTTATTTATATTAATATATAAATATAAATAAATATTATCGTTTAAACGAGCAATATATGTCCATCAAAATAAATAATAAATTATATTAATTTATCATTTATCTATGAATTATGTTAATTTGTGTTTTAAATCTTAGAGTTGTACTTAAAAACTTAAAAACTAAAAAAAAATTTAAAGTTTTGAGTAAAAAACAAATTTAAACTTTTGAAAAAAAAAACCAAAGCATAATATATAGAATCAAATTATTATATTTAATTTCATAAATGGTAGTATCATTAAAAGAAAAAGATCATAATTTCTAAATTTATTTGTTCTAAATAAATGGTAAATAAAAGATAAATAAATGAAACAAATCGTGAGTCATTAATAACAATTCCCCTATTAAAAATCAACAAACTTATATTCCCTAATCTTTACCCTACCATACCCTACCACGCAATCTCTTACTCCCATCAAACGTACCCACCTCATGATAAAGAATCTACGGCCACAATTTCCAGCGTGATAAAGAATCTACGGCCAAAATTTCCAGCGTGTATCATACGACCAAGTACCACTTCACATTCACATTGACCAATTCCAAAATTCCATAGAATATATAAATTAATTTCAAAACCATCCCTCTCTCTCTCCGTTGAAACTTTTACTAGGCTTAAGATTTTTCTCTCCACTTAACAGCACGCCGATTTGATTTCTCAACTTCTCTAAAACCTTCATCACTCCTCAGGTAATTATTTATTTATTTATTTATTATTCCTTTCATGTCATTCTCTGAATCTCTAAATTAATTATAATTGATTAATAATATTTTAATTTAGTCAATGGATTCAATCATGTCAGTTTCTGCATTATCATGTCAATTTGAATTGTTTAACATTATGTTATTAGTTTGATTGGGTTTGATGATTTGATTTTGAAGTTAACATTTTTGTTTTTTCGTAGATTACTTTAATCTGCTTGTGTTTCTGTGTGATTTCCAGGGATTTACGGAAGGTGGTGTTTGACTTTGTTATTAAGAAAAACGTGGTAGTGTTGTCGAGGTTACGGAACGTTAATCAACAGCGTTTGTATTGTTGTTGCATCTACGTCACTTCATGTTTGTTGTGTTTTGATTTAGTTTTTTTTTTGGGTGATTCGACGTCGAATGGAATTGGATCTATTACCTCAGATCAATTCATTCTTGCCTGTTTTTGATTGGTTTGAATGTTTTATGTGGGAAAATTTTCGCTTTTCGTGATTCAAGTTTTGTGCCCACCTAGTGTTTGTTATTTGGTCTGAATAAGTATAGTACTTCTGAGTCTTGTTAGATAGTAGATAAGTGTCGTTTTTTTAGAGTTTTAAGGTGTTTTTTCTTTTGAAAGTTTTTTCATAAGCTTTTAGAATAAATTAAGATGGATGAAGGTTGTAATTCTTGGGTTAGGAGGACAAATTTCTCTCACACGGTTTGTCACCGAATGGATTATTCGAGAATAGGCTCTTTCATCATTCCACCAGATGTTGTGCCCAATTCTGGTCTGAAGTCAAGGGCAGCATCATCGATATCATCAGCTGCATCAGCTTCAGCAACAGCAGCACCAGCAACAGCACCTCCTGTTGTTTCTAAGGTTTCAAAGGTTCAGAAGAATCCTTCGACAAATAAGCAGAGATCTGTGTCTCCTTTGCCTGAAACCCATCTCTCTGAAACCTTTAAGGAAGCCAAGCGTGAACAGCAGAGGTTCTCGACTCCAGGTCGTAGGAGGAAAGAACAGGATACAAGAATCATGGGGAAACTACTGAACAAGGATTCTCAAGTTTCCAAATCTACTTCGCCTCTGAAAAGTCCACTCAGGCACTTTGCATCAAAGAAATTCAGTGACAAGCCGAAGAACCGGAAGGACTCTGGGTGGACGAAGTATTTTGACCACGGTGGAGTAAAGGTTACTGCAGTAGAAACGGCTGAGGAATGGAATGTTGACCTCTGTAAGCTCTATGTTGGTGTTAGGTTTGCTTATGGAGCTCACAGTAGGCTTTACCATGGTAAGTATGAGGGAGAACCTGTTGCTGTGAAACTTATTAGGGTACCCGATGATGACGAAAATGGAATCTTGGCCGCTAAATTAGAGAAGCAATTCATCACAGAAGTCACACTTTTATCTCGACTCCACCACCAAAATGTTCTTAAGGTAATCAAGTCCAACCCTTTCTCATCTTTTGTATCAGCTATTTATTTGCTATTGGATTTTTTTAATAGATAAAATAGTCTACTTGTTTGTGTCTTATTATGTTGCTTTCAAGTTTTTTTCACCTCAATTATGATAAGCTCTGCCAAAACATGATACACATGGCATAACTTTTATCAAAGAACATTGTCGCAAGAATTTAAAATGTTGTCTTTAGCTTTGTGCAGAGCTATTTGTTATTCTTGTTTAATACATGGTTGGCATGATACACAGTATTTTGTAATAATTATTGGACTTGATTCTTTAGTTTTGTTGAAGTAGCCAGCTGTAAAATTAAGGATGCTATTTTGTGCATCCTTTGTTGTATATTTTGGTCTAATTATGCAGTTCATACTTCACTTCATGTTGAAAAATCTACAGTGACAACGAAGGTATTTACTACATGATTTCTCATATATCTTGATCTGATTATGCAGTTCGTAGCAGCATGCAGAAATCCACCTGTTTATTGTGTTATCACAGAATATCTATCCGAGGGTTCCTTGAGGGCATATTTGCATAAGTTGGAAGGAAAAACCATTTCTCTACAGAAGTTAATTGCCTTTTCTCTGGATATTGCTCATGGAATGGAATATATACACTCTCAGGGTGTCATTCATCGAGACCTTAAACCAGAGAATATCCTTATTAATGAAGACTTTCACCTTAAAGTCGCTGATTTTGGTATTGCTTGTGAGGAAGCACACTGTGACTTACTTGCTGATGACCCCGGTACCTACCGCTGGATGGCACCAGAGATGATCAGGCGAAAATCATATGGGAGAAAGGTTGATGTGTATAGTTTTGGCCTTATCTTATGGGAGATGTTTACTGGTACAATACCGTATGAGGATATGACTCCCATCCAGGCTGCTTTTGCTGTCGTAAATAAGGTATGCTCCTTTGCAATTAAGTCATGTCATTTCATTTTCTATTAGCAGTTTTTGCAATCTGATTTTCATAAAAAGTATAGTTTGTCAGCCATCTTATGTATATAATTTCACTCTCGAAAGTAATTTGCCACGGTTTACGTATGCAATTCTAATACTCCTGTGATGTGGTATTCAGAATTCAAGGCCTGTTATTCCTCCAAACTGCCCACCTGCTATGCGAGCTTTAATTGAGCAATGTTGGTCCTTGAATCCCGACAAAAGGCCCGAATTCTGGCAGGTTGTTAAGGTGTTAGAGCAGTTTGAATCTTCGCTTGCTCGTGATGGAACATTGACCCTGCTGCAAAACCCTTGTGGGCAAGATCATAAAAAAGGCCTTCTTCATTGGATTCACAAGCTTGTTCCTGCTCATCATAATATCGGTCCCGTGGTTAAACCAAAATTTACATGAATCTTCCGAATGTCCTGACTTTTGTAGTACACTAGGTTCATTGTAATTAATATTGAATAGTTTAAATACCAATCCTCTTCAGAAAAAGGTTTTTTTTTTTTGGTTTTCTGGCTGTAGTTCTCTTTATAACATTCATATGAAAGTTGTAAATTGATCTATAGTATTAGCTTTTTTTTGAGGCAACAGTTGTCTGTTTTTATTTGTTATACAAGCCTATAAGGTACTTTGTCTATTCTCCAATATCAGTTTTGATACTATACTTGTAATGTTTCATTCTTTATTTGATGTACAGTTAGGCTACTATATGCATGTGACATTAAAGCTTAGTAATGTTAAATGATTTTTCACTTTTGGGAAATGCAGTGTACTCTGCCTTCAAGTTCCAACTACTTGTGGATTCGACCAACATGACATTAACTTATTCTGTCAATCAATACTAAAATATCAAAATTCATTAAGTTGGTTGTTGTTTGGTTAAACTTTGTGACGAGTCACATTCATTACGCTTTCACTAAAAAGGACACTGTATGTTGTGACTTGTGATTGTGTATTGATTTTTAGCACTTTTACATGCTTAATTGTGTGCAATGAATCTTGAAGGGGGTTGCATGTGACTTCTAAAATTCTATTGTATCACTAGATTTTCAATGAACCAAAATATCATACCAAATAAAATTATGATTTTACCAATTAACCGTATTGTATATTGCTGCATTTTCATATCATAAAATATAAAATAAGAAATAATAATTCGAAAATGTTGCGCATAACATATATGTGCTCTAAAGATAGGTGTTTTAAATACTCAATATCTTTTTGTATTTTAAATTGATATATTCAATAGTTAAAAAATTTACACATTTTTTATTTTCAATACAAACTTTGTACTTTTAAATTCTCTAACACGTCTCATTAGAACACAAGTATGAAAATCCAAATTAAAAAAAAAAACAATTAAAGTTATATTGGCAATTAAAGTAATCAAAATTAAAATAAATAAAAAAGCAATTAAAGTTATACTAAAAATTAGAGAAAAATTAAAATAAATAAAAAAGCAATTAAAGTTATACTAAAAATTAGAGAAAAGATATTCTACACTAACTAACCGTGTAAAATAATTTTTTACTGTCAACTAATGATAATTATATATTCCGTCAAATCAATCTATAAATTTTAAATTATTTTTATGATTATATATTTTAAAATATTATCGGATGCACGTGTAATACTTCTTTACGGTGACACAGTGCACTATTATTAAACTTTAAAAATTAAAAAAATTCCATAACTTTTTCTTTTACAAATGTGGCAAAACGGAATGAATAATACAAAAACACAATTTAATGTACCAATAATTTAAAAATGTTAATTACATAGATTAATACTTTCTTATCCTTCATTCAAATACTCAAAATTATTTCTTTCTATTTTGAAATTGATCATTTTAGTATTTTACCTCTTATTTGTTATCATTTGTATCTTTTTATTTTTATATTTTCATTATTTATTCTTCCTCTGTTATTTTTTTTCCTATTATATTATGAATTTAATGGATATACACTGACAGGTTCATCCAATAGAAAATCAACAAGTTATTAAAAAAAAATTAAAGTAAAAGTGGGTTGTAATTAGATACATGATTGTGATTGATTGTTATACTGTCAGTGCATCACTCATTTTCTTTTATATTATTTGTTTTTTCTATTATTTATATTTTTTTTCATTGTCTTTTTATGCTACTTTCCTCTTTTTCAATGTCAATGTTGAAATTTTAAATTTCTGTTTTTTCATTAAAAAAATATATTACATCCGTTCTTAAATATAAATTTTTTTATGTATATTTCTTCCCTCCTTTTTTATACTAATATTTTTAAATTATCAATCACATTAATTATTTTTATTATTTGTCGACTGTCGTCCATTAGATTAAGAAAGACACAAAACAAATACTATTGAAGACTACACATAATAAAGGAAAACCTTCGTACTCTTGAGCATAGACAATCTCAATCTAACTCATCACACATCGTCTATATCAATCAGATGGTCCCCAACACGATAGGTCGCATTCCACATAAAGCGGTTATAACCGTCTTTGTTATATAAAAAGAGAAGGCGTTACTTTACAAGTAATTTAAAGATTATTTCTCATTCTCTCACTGATTTGAGCGTTGGAGTGTTAATCTTACGAGCACAACCCATACTCTCGTATTGAAAAGCTCAATGATTCTGGCATCAATTCACCAATACAACCATATCAATAGAAGAAATGAAACAATTCCACAGGTATTTACCACCAATAAGAATATGTTATTAGCATCATTCCTAATTCATGATTGTTCATCAAAGCTTTCTTTAGGATGCATCATAAGGTTCATGAAATGGTAACATCTAGGGATTATTCATGTCATGTCAATTACAATACACGGGAATGAAATGTATGTGTAGAGTACACATGCAAACAACAATGTTCATCACAAAAACAAGTTAGAACTAGGGGTGGAAATAGGTTAGGCTAGTTCAGGTTTTATAAGGTATGAGTTTGACCTACGATAAATTTAAAAGGTATGAGTCTGACCTATGGTCTATTATAGGGTTTTTTTTGGGCATGACCTAAAAGCCTATATAAAAGCATATTTTTCATTAATTTTTTCAATTAATCCATATTACTTAAAAAGCCTTATAGGTCGGTCTATATATGCATATATGGGGGGCAGGTTGATGTCCATAAGTTATATCCTTATGCACGGTGCATAAGTCTCGTACGAGTAATATTTAAATTGTTCCGAGTAACATTTTAGTTAGAAACAAGTAATAATATCATAATCCATGAATAATATATGCATTATTTGTACACATCTATTAATTATGAATAATTATTAATTGTGAGTAATGAGTACACTATTTTGAGTAATATTTACACCATTCTGAGTAATATCGAATTTTAACTATTTTGGGTAATATATTCATTGTTCTGAGTAATATTTATACTATTTTGAGTAATCTGTATATTATTTTGAGTAATAAATATAATACTTTGAGTAATATAAATATTTGAGTATTTTATGCACCGTGCATAAGGATATACTTTATGCACATCAATACATCCCCATATATGGGCCAACCTATTTAGTCTTTTTCTAATATATATGCATATATAGACCAACCTATTTATCATTTTTTTTAATACACATGCATATATAGGCCATCATATTTAGTCTATTTTTAATATATATAAAAATATAGACCAGCCTATAAGGCTACATAGTATTTTTTAAATCCTAACATAGAATGCAACATATTTCAAATCTCAACCCCTTTCCGACATGGATTCTTGACCTAACATTAATTTATTCCCCAAACATGGTACTAACCACGAACCCTACTCTAATGAAGAATATGAACTTGATGAGGAATTGATGAAAGAATAGATGATTACAGCTTGGCTTGAAGAGAAGTTACTCTTGATTGTTTATGCATAGGATGGTGATGATGAACTTCAAGCTCCTTCCTTGTTCGCTCTCACTTCCATGTTTCTTTCTTTTTATTTCACTCCCTCACTAATTATGATTTTGTTAGATAATGAAATGGAAGGAATGGGGGTTTAGGTCAGTATAAGGGGTTAAAAGAATGGCTTGGGAAAATGAAAGTTTTGCCCATGCCCTTTAAAACATCTAATGAAAGCCCTTGGTTGAAATATGCCCCTAAAAACATATTACTAAATTACTAATGGCTTGGGAAAACTTCTTTCGTTCCCAAATCCGTCGTTGCCACCACCGAAAAGTCGTGCTCAGTCGTGTTGGAGGTTCCTTCATTTTCTCTTTTCTTTCATTGTTTTTTTCTTGCTTCCAATTGTTTTCTTGCATTATGTATTTTCGATGTAAATTGAGAGAGAATGAGAAATTGAGTTTCTTTGATTCACAACTTTTGGTCTTTGTTTGTTTGCTATTTATTGTTGTTTACTTGAAAGATACATAAGGGAAGTTGTTTTTCAGTTTGAACGAAGTAAAGAACAATTTTGTTTGGGTAGAAGAAATAGGAGGGTGCTGTTATATAAAAGGGAGAAAATTGGCCGCCGTCAATTGTTGCTGGGAGAGATGAACCACGGTGCAGATTCATTTTGGTCCTTCACAAAAACTACAGAAATCAAATTAATCTCTTACAAAAAAATTGATTTAATCCCTTACGAAATTTAACCGAACTATATTTTTTTACTTGTTGATATTTTTTTTCAAATAGGTGTTTTCCGACTTTTAAACTGTGGTTGAATTACCACTGTGTATTTAATTTTAATTTTTCATTTTTTAAATATTAAATTGATATTTAAAAAATCAGGGATCTTCAAGCTACATCATATGCCTTTTATCATTAGGTCGGTGTGCATTAGTGACATTTAATTCCCATGATTTGTAGTAATATTAAACAATTTTGAATTTTAAATAAAAAATACTAGCCTAAGTTCCTTCAAGTTAAATGGTAGGATGTTCCTGGTACAGTTTGATTCGGTTTTAAGAGAATCGTTTACCTGAATTGATCAAAATTATATGGATTAGTTTGGATTGAATTTGTACAAATTTATGATAAAACTCAAACCTAACCAAAATAAAATAAGAAACAATGGATTGGTTTAAGTTGGATTGATCGGATACATTAGAAACAAATGTTCAAAAATATTTTTTAAAAAATATATAATTACATCAATTAATTTTTAATAATAATATAAAATTCCTAATTTTTCGTGTCTCCATAAAGATTGTGAATGTCAAAAATGACATTTATTTTTTTTCTTCTTGAAGTTGAATACCATATAGAGTACTAATTTCCATGATAATGATTATATGAATTATACAAATTAATTATGGTTGGTTCGGGTAGTCTGGCCAGCAGGTAGAATTTTTGAAATTCGTTATCCGAATCAATTAACACTGAATTTCATTGATTTGGTTCGGTTTTTGCCCAAACTAAAAAAGACCAACCCAAAGACTAAGGTTTGGTTTGAATTCTGATTTCGTTGGGTTTGCCTGAACCAAGGAACACCCAAATAGTAGTCACTTTACAACAGAAAAATCAATTTTTATTGTTAGTATTTCTATTGAAAAATATTTAATTTAATAATTGAAAATAAACATTTACTTATTTAGTTATTTTTTGAAATAATTCACAAATTTTAAATAAAAATGTAAATTTTAAATAAAAATGTAAATTTTAAATAAAATATAAATTTTAAATAAAATGTAAATTTTAAATAAAATGTAAATTTTAAATAAAATGTTTCAGGCCAGATCAAACTTGCCGACTCATCCAAAGCTACACCAACGGTCGAGGATGGGAAGGTGGATGACGTACAGGAACAACCAACAGCGGAGGCAGCGAGAAAACCATGGGTCCACATTATTAAAGGAAACAGGAATCACGATCATGGTATGGCAGTGGAATATATAGCTCCAACTTGTTTGAATGGAGAAGTGGAAGTCACCATTGATGATTCAGATGTAGAAGATGAATTGAAATACTAGGAGAATGCAGTTATTCTCTTTGCCCTAGGCGATAATCTATCCATGCACGCTGTAAAGAAATTTATGGAATCAACGTGGAACTATATCTCGTTACCGGAACTATACTATAACGACGCGAGATTTTTCATTGTCAAATTCAAGAATCATGAGGATAAAGAAAAGATAATGACAGATGGACCTTATTTCATCTACGGGAAACCGTTATTCATCCGATATTGGGCACCTGACTTTGAGATCAAAGAAGACCTACTGCGTATTCTGCCGCTATGGGTTACCTTTCCAAATTTACCGTTGCACCTATGGGGAGAGAAGAGTCTGTCAAAAATTGCAAGCACAGTTGGAACATCGATCGCCACCGATGAATGCACCGCAAAGAAGCTGAGAATATCTTATGCTAGAGTTTTAATTGAAGTTGATGTCACACAAAAACCTCGAGAAACGGTAAACATTAGGGACCACAATGGCAAGGTCTTGGAACAAAAAATTGAGTATGAATGGAGACCTAAATATTGCCATACTTGCTTGAAATTTGGACATGATTGTTCTGTGCAACCAAGGAAACCAATACAGCATGCAGAGAAAACATGGAAACCAGTCACGAAACCGATTGCCACAGTTCAGCATGAGCCACAGAATCGAGTAGTAACAGAACCGAGTAACGCTGCAGATAGAAAGGAAGATAATGGACACTGGACGACTGTTACTTCAAGTATGGACCGAGGGAAACAGCAAGTGGAGGTATCGCCGAAAACAAACATGAAGAATCGATTTCAAAACAGCTTCTCGCCTCTTAGGATTGGGGACCGTCCTATAGAGGAAGCTCCAACTGCCCCATGTTAGTCACTTGGAACGTAAGGGGCATGAACAAAGAAGCACAACACCGAGAGATTAGCTCCTGTCTCTCTAGATTCAATGTACCGGTCGTCGCTTTGTTGGAAACACGAGTGAAAAAAAAGAATGCAGGAAAAATCAGGAATAAATTTGGGACAGCATGGAGATGTGTTGACAATTATACGCATCACGATAACGATAGGATATGGGTTCTTTGGAAAGAGGCTGCGGTGCACATCGAGGTTCTGAATACGGCTGATTAATACATCCATGTTGCAGTTTGTGACCTCGACAAATCCACTCAGTATGTCGCAACGATCTTGTATACATATAACCAATTAGATAAAAGGAAACGTCTTTGGCTGGAAATAGAAAAACTTGGCGCTACTATGAATTGTCCTTGGATAGTAATGGGTGACTTTAACAACGTGCTCACGAGTCAAGATCGGATCGGAGGCAATGAAGTCCATGAGGCTGAATTCAGAGATCTAACACAGATGATGCAAGCTACAGGGCTGTTTGAAGCAAGTACCAAAGGTCCCCATTTTACGTGGTCGAACAAGCATGAGACGGGTGCAATTTACTCTCGCATCGACAGGCTCATTGGTAATGTGCAATGGTTTCAAAAATACCAAGATGTCACGGTGGATATTCTTCTGCCAAATATTTCAGACCATGCTCCTTTAAAAGTTAACACGAAAGTGCAATACGGCAACCGGAAGAAGATGTTCAAATTCATCAACTGCACAACAGAGGATGAATCTTATGAGCAGATAATTTCTAGTTCATGGCAGCAAAAGGTAGAAGGCACGGCAATGTATAAACTATGGCGCAAGTTGTTAAACCTTCAGCCGGTGTTACATAAGCTTAACAGAAAATACACAAACATCCAACTGAACATTCAGCAGGCAAGGGAAAAATTGGAGCAAGCTCAAGCACATCTCAACACTAATCTTTTGGATGAAAGCGCCATTAACCTTGTAAAGCAGTGTACTGACCATTTAATGGAGCTTAACCAGAGGGAGGAAAACGTCCTTATGCAGAAATCTAAGATTCAGTGGCTCCGTTTAGGCGATGGTAATAATTCGTTCTTCCATGCGTCAGTTAAGGAGAAAAACAAGCAGAATGGTATCCATACTATGCAGGCTTTATCAAGGGGTCTGTTATGTACGCCAGAGGAAATTGAGAAGGAAATTGTGGATTTCTATTCGTCGTTGGTAGGCACAAATGCAGCGAACTTGCGGTGTATTGACATGCCGACTTTACGTAATGGTAGAACTCTTTCTGCTTCTGCTGCAAGTAGTCTCATCCGCCAAGTTCAGGATGCGGAAATTCTAGCAGCTCTAGGGAGTCTCGGCGACAGCAACGCCCCCGGGATTGATGGATTTAATGCTTTCTTTTTTAAAAAGTCCTGGCATGTGGTTAAAGACGATGTGAGGGAAGCTGTTCTGGAATTCTTTGCGACATGTAAGATGTATATGGCTGTAAATTGTTCGCTTATTACTCTCATTCCTAAATTCCCGGGAGCCAATACAATCAAGGAAATGAGGCCTATTGCATGTTGTACTACCATTTATAAAATTATCTCCAAAATTATTACAGCTAGATTGGGTGAGGTGATCAATTCGGTGGTCCACGAAAACCAATCAGCTTTTGTCCCGGGCAGAATTATTCCTGACAATATTATGATGGCGCAAGAACTTATTCGGGGTTACAGTAGAAAACATATCTCTCCGAGATGTATGGTGCAAATGGATGTTCAAAAAGCTTACGACACGGTGGAATGGTCAGCTCTCCACCACATCATGTTAGAGCTTGGATTCCCGCACATTTTTGTTAATTGGATCATGGCTTGTGTGACTACGGTTTCCTATCGCTTCTCTATTAATGGAACTCCGTCTAAGATCCTCAAGGAGAAACGAGGTCTTAGACAAGGAGACCCCATCTCACCTCTCCTTTTTGTGCTTATTATGGAATATTTTCACCGGATCCTTCAAGGATTATGTCGGGTACCAAACTTCAATTTCCACCCGAAATGTGAAAAGTTAAAGATTATTAATTTGTGCTTCGCTGATGATATCCTGATGTTTGTGAGAGGTGATTTGGAATCAGTGAAATTGATCATGGATAAAGTTCGTGGATTCTCTGCTTCTACGGGATTACAGATTAGTATCCCAAAAAGTAGAATTTATTTTGGGGGTGTTGATGAAGATACCATTAATCAAATTCACCAGGAAACCGGCTTTGCTGTTGGAAACATGCCTTTCAAGTACCTTGGCGTCCCTTTGGCCAGCAAAAAGTTAACCATTTCCCAATGTCAGCCTTAGATTGAGAAAATGCTTACTAGATTGAGACATTGGAGCACACGACTTCTATCGCATGCAGGGAGAACCCAATTACTGAAGAGCGTCATTTTCTCTATTGCAAACTATTGGATGCAGATCTTTCCGCTCCCTAAAAAAGTTATTGATCACATTAATAGTATTTGCAGGAGCTTCCTTTGGACAGGTAAAGAACACATATCTAGGAAAGCACCTGTTGCCTGGGATCATCTGAGTAATCCTATAGCTGATGGTGGGTTAAATTTGATCTCTCTCATGGAATGGAATAAAGCAACTGTTGGTAAGCTTCTCTGGAATGTGTGTGAAAAAAAGGACAGGTTGTGGATCTCCTGGATTCATACTTATTATATAAAAAAATCAGATCCTCTTACCTATTATCCCGACATCCATTGCTCCTGGATCTTGAAAGCTATGTTCAAGCACAGGGATGACCTTGTTCATACAGACATTTGGAAGGACTTCTGTAATACAGGTAAATATATTACTCGAAAAGTTTATAACCTGTTGCGAGGGGAAAAGCCTAAAGTGACTTGGAGAAAAATCTTCTATGGGAATTTGGCTAGACCTGGAGCCAAATTTATTCTCTGGATGACTTGTATGGAGAGGCTTCCAACCAAAGATCGCCTGCAGCGTTTTGGTGTGATCAATGACGGTAAATGTGTTTTTTGCGAATTAAATGAGACGATTAACCATCTTTTCTTTGAATGCGTTATCACAAAGAGAATTTGGCATGACATACTCAGGTGGACTAATATAGTACACATTCCGGGGGGATGGCAGACAGAATTACTTTGGCTATGCCATGCGACGAGTGGAAGAGGTAACAAAAAATGTCTCCTTAAGTTAGCTATATCTGAGGTTGTTTATGCTAGGGGTGATCAAAACCAAACCAACCCAATAGAAAACCGCAAACCAAACCAAACCAAACCGAAACCGCAAAAAACTGCATTTGGTTCGGATTAGTTTGGGTTAGTTTTTACAAAACCGCACGGTTCGGTTCGGTTTACGGTTTGTATTTTGTAAACCGAACCAAACCGAATCAAACCGCACTATGTTACAACCTAAATTTTACTAACTCACATTCAACCCAAACTTAAACTTATTATACATTAGCATTATGATTACAAACAATTTTCTCATCCTTACACATATAATTTCAGTCCCGATCTTCTAAAATCTCTAATAACATTATCGCACATTCTTTGCCACATACATCTTCCCTCTTCTTCTATAATCTATACTCTCTCATATTCTTTCTTTTTCACCTTCTCATTTTTATGTAAATGTTCCGTATTTCAGTTTCGTTTTTATCGCATATCTTCTTCTCTAATCTCTCAACACTTTTTTCTTTTTCACTTTCACTAATTTTTCGTCTCTTCTATTTTTTTGTTTCGTTATAATAATTTTTATATTGTTTTATGCTATTATTTTATGTTTAATATTCCACTTTTGTCTAATTTAATTTTTACATATTAAATGGAAAATTGTTGTCAAAATATGACGAGTTTTGTTGTTATTTGATAGTGTATGAATGTATAAATACAAAATTATGTTATCATCTATATGTGTATGTATGGCTCAATAAAATATTTGTAAAAAACCGAACCAACCGAACCAAATCAAACCGCATTAGTTTGGTATGGTTTGGTTCATATTTTTTTTAAAAGCCAACCGAATCAAACCAAACCGCACTATTTTTTCTCTTGCGGTTCGGATGATTTTTTTCGTCAAAACCGCCCAAACCGCACCGCGAGCACCCCTAGTTTATGCAATATGGCGAAACAAGATCATTTTCCGTACCAACCCGGGGGGTCCGATCCGCAGCAATGAAGTGATTGACACTATTCTGCTGAGAGCTAACAACAACAGGAAACTAAATAGATATTGCAATAGAATCTAATTTGTTGTTTCTTTGTCGATTTGGTTTTCGCTTTTGTAAGGTAGGTCACCTTGTTATTTTGATACCTGGATCGTTGTGATCGGTTTGTAATATCCTTTTTTGGAAATATATACTTCTTTTGATCCAAAAAAAAATAAAATAAAAAATAAAATGTAAATTCAAAATATAATTAATAAAATAGTAATAAATTAATTAATAATTAATTGAATTACTAGTAAATTAATATATTATCATATTATTTAAATTAATTAAATACTTAAAAAAATCAATTAATTATTTAATTTGAGTTAATTAAATATTTTAATAATTAATTAAATTACAATTAAATAAAATTATTTATTATTTAATTTGAAATAAATAAATAAATATTTATTTATGTGTTATTTAATTTCTAATAAATATTATTTTATTTATTTCTATTTGATTAACAATATTAAGGATTTACGTTTTATTAATTTTATTTTTAAAATTGTATATTATTTGAAATAAGTAAATATTTATTTGTGTGTTATTTAAATGATTTTAGTAAATAAATAAATATTCGTTTTATATTACAAAGTTAAGTATTTATCATTAAAAATATTAATAACAATTGGTCTGGTCATAAAGTGAGTAATTTTAAATTTGAAATTGTTTAATATTACTATAAATTATGAGAGTTATCTAACACCAATATACAATGGCTTTTTGTTGTGTTAAATTTAGAATTGTTTAATATTATCATAAATCATGAAAATTATTTACCACTAATGTACATTGACCTAGTGGTAAAGACATATAATATGCCTTAGAGGTCCCTGAGTTTTATTTCTTCTAACAATAATTTGTTGATATTTTCAAATCTGAATTGTTTAAAAATTAATTTAGTAATTAAAGATAAATAAATAATTCAATATGACAGTCCAGTTATTATTTCTAATAATTTTTTATTGTTTTTGATATTTTAAAAATAATAAATAAAAAATTAATAATTTAAAAATAAAAAATAAAATTCAACGTGGCAGTCAAATCATGGTTTAAAAATTAAAAAAAAAAATCGATTTGAAAAAATACTAACAGAGAGACTAACATGACCCGATTAAATTTTATAAATAATTAAATCAAATTTTTTGTCAAATATTAATTTGCATTATATAGTTTTTGTGAGGAATTTAAATGGACTTTCACCCGGTCTTAAATTTTTTTTGTTTAATAAGAATTTTGTTTTTAGGTTTTGATTTATATTATGTTGAGAATTTTTTTAAAGACCCCCTTCTCTTCTTGGTCACCCGCGGTGAATTTTCGAAAAATGCTCCTTTATTTCGGAAATGCATCTTCGAAGTTAAAAAAAGGGTATTTTCGGAATACATCTCCGAAAACACTTTTTTTATTTAAAAAAAAATAATTCGGAAATACATCTCTGAAAACAACATTTCGGAGATGCATTTCCGAAAAATGCGCGTTTTGCTGTTTAAACAAAACAGCCTCCCCCATTTCCATTTTACCCTAAATATTTCAAACCTTCAAATTACTACTCAAGCATTTGCAGAAGCACCAAAGGCTACTTCAAATACCATCAATTTTCTATCCAAAGGATCATAAACCACTTCTAAAGCACCTCCAACAACACCACAAATCTGTAAGTTTTCAAAACTTTCAATTTATGATTGAAATTTATATTAGGGGTGTTAGAAATTAGTATAATGTACTACATTTAAGTTGTTATATGTCACTGGATATGTTAGGGATGTTAGAAATTAGTAAAAATTTGATTTTGATGCATTAGGGCAAGAATTTCAAGTTCTGCAAAAATGGTGTCGCAGGGGGGTTTCGGAAGTGCATTCCCAAAACACCTCCCTAACTAGTTTCGGAAATGTACTTCCGAAATTTACACAGAAATGTTTTTTTTCTTGAGTGATTCGCATTCTTATGGATTTCAATTTTTTTCAGGAAAATGGCAGGCAATCCCGCACGACTTAGACAGGGCAGAGAGACACAAACAACATCGGCTAGACGCGAGCGAGCGGCGTAACTGGCATCGATGCAAGGACGTGGTAGAGTATGAGTACTCGTCCATATGGATGAGGCTGGTTCCTCATCTAGATCGAGGAGTCGGCTGGCTCAGGTGTCTTCTTCCCGGCAGGAGGAGATACGGGAGGAGGAGGAGGAGGAGGTGAGATACCAGGATGATGAGGAGATACTTGATGCTGACCCTCCGCACGGGGAGGAGGAGGAAGAGGATGGCTTCCCGGGGGGTCCTAAGGACACTTTCGTGCTGATTTCCTACCACGAGCACGTCGCTCGACGTGTCTGGGAGGGAGAGGTATTTTTTTTTAATTTAACCGACTTTATTATTTAACAGTTTTTTATTTAGCTTTTTATTTCACATTTTCTTCTCGGTCTAATTAACAATCTTTTTTGATTTTGTTTTTGTTGTAACAGGAAAGGGCGACGCTAAAAATGGTGAACCACGCGCGAAATATTTTTGATTTGTTTAAACCAGAGGCGCAGTGGTTTAATGATGTGGTGACTACTTCCGGGCTCGGTGGCTTGTGCATGACCGGGTATACCACTATCAGCCACGGCATGCAGGGGGATTTCATGGAGCGGTGACATAGGAAGACGTCTTCTTTCCACCTACCGGTTGGGGAGTTGACGATCACCTTGCACGATGTTTATTATCTGATCCACCTGCCGATCAGGGGGAGATTGCTGCACCATTCTCAGATATAGAGGGTCGAGGCGATCGAGTGGATGGTCGACTATCTTGGTATGGACCCACACATGGTTGATTTTGAGTGTCGGACGACGAATGGGGCCTATATTTGGTTCTCCAACTTGAGAGAGTTGTATGAGAACCACTTGGTGGCGCCTGCGCTCTCTGGTGCTGGTTCATGTTCTTGATAGGCACTGCACTCTTTATGGAAAAGAGTGCAACCTACGTCGACGTGACTTATCTTCGCTACTTCATGGACCTGACTATCATTCACCAGTGAACTGGGGGTCAGCTATTCTGGTATACCTATACCAGAAGCTGAATGAAGCCTCCAACTAGAGGACCAGGAAGTTGACTGGATCTGCCACACTCTTGACGGTACGTTTCCTTTTAATTGTTACACATTTATTTATGGTTCATATTTATTCTTAATACATTATCATGTTTGTGTTTCAGGGCTAGATCATCTCCTACTTCCCCCGCATCCACGGCTTCGCCATTGATCCTACGTACGATGACGCTTTGCCCAGGGCCGCCCGATACGTTCTCCAAAGGGGAAACAACACGGTGGGACCATATCGCGGGTACCTTGACCGCACAGCTCACGATGACATTCGTTGGACGCCATTCTGTGACTACACTGTTGTTGTCCCATTCGACCGCATTGCGTTATACTCAGGATGGTTGGCATGCGGGACCAACACCATGGTGAGGTATATGCTGGAGCGGTGCATGAGACAGTTTGGACGTGTGCAGATGATACCGATGTCACCGTTTGAGGCTGCTCCCGACACAGTTACCCGAGTAGAGCTCACTACTATATTTGAGGTCTGGGCGCATCATTTGGTCTCGGAGGAGTATCGACGTATGCAGGCCACCCAGGAGTGGCATTGTGTAGAGGGCTACGTGACATGGTTCTATCGGGTGTCACATCCTCTGATGACACCCGCCGCTCCCGGAGCTCCTAGGCCAGCATATGAGAAGATCTTGGAGAACCAGCAGGCTGAGGATGACCATGCCACTGATTTCCTACTAATATGCCAGCGGATAGAGATGCTTGGGTGGGATACATTGGACCGAGATATCATCGTGCAGGGCGGTCCAGAGGCGGTTGCAGTCGTGGGGAGGATGGTCGGTGACGCGAGCGGTGCAGCGGCATATACCAGGCAGATGAGGTTCCAGGGCGTTAGAGTTAGGCATACCTAGTAGTTGTTGCCTATTTATTTTTTAGTCTTGACTTTTTTGTATTCGGGTTGTATTATTTTGACATCTCCGTACAGTATTATATATATATATATATATATATATATATATATATATATATATATATATATATATATATATATATATATATATATATATATATATATATATATTATTAGTATTTTATTTCAATTTGCGTGTTATATTTAATTTATATCAAGCACTATTTACATTAAGCATTGCTTTTTGCATACGGGACTAAATATTGTAAACATAAAACAAAACAAAAAAATATCTTTCTGCATATTTCGGAGATACATTTCCGAAACACCAAAAAATGTGAAATTGGTATTTTCAGAGATGCATCTCCGAAAACACCCCCCAATTGACGTTTTTCAGAGATACATCTCCGAATTCTGGGAAAATTTGAAGAAAAACAAAACTTCGGAGATGCATCTCCGAAGCAGGGGTATTATGGAGTTTTCGCTGAAGATTCTCCCCATAGGGGGGTCTACAAAGAAATTCTCTATTATGTTTAATTTTGTTTTTAGATTTTGATTAATTATTTGTACAAGCCACTCATGCAGGATTTTCAAGGCAACAGCCCATTTAGAATCTTTCAATCTAAACCAGTATGGTCTAATTTTATCCGTTGTTTTTAAATAAAAAAGAGGTTTTCTTTTATTTTAAATTAGTTAATAATCCAAAAATCAAAGTCCCTAGTTTATTATTATTATTATTATTATTATTATTATTATTATTGTTATTATTATTATTATTATTTATTTTTTAGATTTCTTTAGCCTATTTATTTTTATTATCTTTATTATTTGAGAACTTCTTTTTACACCTATATACCTTCTTACAAACCCGCGATGAAATTCTTAAAATACCCCTATATTTTAGATGTGCATTTTTGAAGACATCTTTTTTTTTAAAAAAAATGTGATTTCGGATGTGCACATCCGAAGATAATTTTTTTAGAAAAATTTTTTTCGGAGATGCACATCCGAAATAATTACTTTTATAATTTATATACCATTTAAAAAATAATTACTTTTATAATTTATAAAAATTAAAATTTTATTTAATCTTTTTATTTCTTATTTATAACAATTTGTATTTAAACTATTCCTTATTAATAATAATTCACTCTAATTATATTATAAATAAATATTTTTTCAAAATAAAATAAAAAAACAATTAGGATATTGGAATACTTCGATATGTATATCCGAATTAACCAATATCCCAAATTTTGGGAAGTGTTTTTTGAGATATGCATCTCCGAAAAAGACCTGACATTTTAAATCCAACGATTAAATGAATAAAATTTAAAGAGGGGTGATTTCGAAGATGCATATCTAAAATCTTTAAAATTAAGATATGAATACCTTCGGAGATGCATCTTCGAAAAGTATTTTAAAGTTTTCAGAGGTGTTTTCACCCAATATAGATGTAAAAAAAAATCTCTTACTATTTAGCATTGGGTTGGGTTTAAAGAGCATGATTATTATTGGGCCAGTTTGATCATTTGGACTAAGCCCATTTGTGTATTCTACATGCCCTGCTATTTGCTCCTTGTATCCCTAATGTTATTATTATTATTATTACTTTTTGTTTATAAAAAAGGGGTTTCTTATCTAGATTTATGATTAAAATAAATGGTTAACAAATTTTAATTTTACGATTTTTAAATTTAAATGAAAAAATGATGAAGAAGTGTTTATAAAATTAAAATTTTTAGGTATTTATAAAGTTGAAAAACATAACAATTGGATGCACATCCTTTTTATTCTCGAATAAACAAATACGAGACATATCTCACGTTTAAGCTCAAATATCCGTCTTCCTTTTAAAAACAACAACAACCAATAAACAATTTTTTTTTGCTGTAGCGACAGTCAATTTTTTTTTATTTAGCATTTTCTTTCAACCGTAGCATGAGTTAGTCTTTTTTACATTTTCTTTTTTGCCTTAGTGCGATCAAACTTTTTATTTAAAATCAACTAATGGATAAATTTTTGTTACAAAAAATTAAGTAGTTTTGAATACGTAGGAGCAAGATTTAATATTTTGTCAAGTATCCTAGTAAAAAAACCTTTTTTTCTTCTCTTTTCTTTCTTTTTATAAATACGTCATAAAAATTAGGAGAAATCGAACACTTTAAGGTTAATATTTTTTTTTTTGCAAAACTAATTAAAGGTAACCGTTGTTTACAACCGATGTCGCGAGGTATTAATACCTTCTCAGCGCATAATCGACTACCGAACCTGAATTTGATTGTGATGACTATATTTATGTTATTTTAAAGTTTTATCAATATTTTCCCTTTAAAAAATAAACTTCAATAATGATTTCATTGTCGTTCAAGCGTTTATAGAGAAGAAAAAAAAAAGATAATAAAAAATAAATATTAAAAACTTAGAGAGTGAAACCTCAAGTTTTTAGTGATGTGTAACCTGCCAAATAAGCGAGATTCGGTTTTCCCCCTTATTAAAAAAAAAATTGCTGACGGAGCGCCATTATCCTTGTTTGGCTGCTGACGTGGCTGCTGCATTTGGAAAGCTTGAAAAATAGCATATTAATAGTTGCAAAACCTGGGATTCGATCCCAGGTCACTTATGATACAATGCTCCAATCTTACCACTAGGCCATGCTTGTTAAGTTGATTTTAATTGCCAAATAGTTGTATATAATTGCTGCAAGCTTAACATTTAAAAAAAATACATTTATATACATTCAGTTTTTTTAACTATTTTGTATATAAATGTAAAACGTTTTAGTACATTTATTGCTGCAAGCTTGAAAAATACATTTATACATTTATTGCTGCAAGCTTGAAAATTTTTTTAATTAACAATTTTTTATAACGTTTTAGTTTTTTATGATACATTCAGTTTTTTAACTAACTTTTCTAAATCTAAAACTTTTATATAATTATAAAAAATACATTTATATATTTATAACGTTAATTAAAAAACGTTTATATAATTATAAAAAAATATTTATATAATTAAAACATTAATTAAAAACATTTATTAAAATTATTAAATAATACATTTATATAATTATAAAAAAACTGAATAAAACATATAAATAATAATTATTAAAAACGTTTATATAAATTAAATAAACTTTAATAATATAAATATAAAAAAAAGCTATACATATAATAATTTTTTAATAATTATATAAATTTATTATTTAGTAATTAATATAAACATTTTCTTAAATAATTTTAATAAACGATTTTAATTTTTTTAAAAAAACGTTATATAATTATATAAATATAAAAGTTTATTATAAACTTTTTTTTAATAATTTATATAAACTTTTTTTTAATATAAACGTTATATAAATTTATATTTTAATGATTTATATAAACTTTTTTTTTAATAATTGTAATAAACCTTTTTAATTTACGTTGAATAATTTTAACGTTTTTTTTAAATTTATTTAAATTTATTTAAATTTTTTTAAAAAAAGCTGTACATATTTATTAAAAAAACGTTTATTAAAAAAATTAAAAACGTTAATTATAAACTTTATTAAAAAAACATTTTAATTAACATTTATATATATTATATTATATAATTATAAGAAAAAACTTAAAATATTTAATTTACGTTTTTTTATAATTATTTAACATACAGTTTTTTTAAGTATATATGTACACCTTTAAATTATACAATTAAACTCAGCTTTAAATATAGTTTAATAGGAGCAATGTTATTTCAATTAAAACGAATTGGCTTAGTGGTTTGGGGGTTGGTTTATGTCCATGTGCTCATGGGTTCAATTCTCATGGGAGACAATTTTTTTAGAGTTATTAAGCATAATATCCAAATGCAGCAGCCACGTCAGCAGCCAAACAAGGATAATGGCGCTCCGTCAGCAAGATTCCAAAAGCCCAGTCAATTTTTTTAGAGTTATTAAGCATAATATCCAAATGCAGCAGCCACGTCAGCAGCCAAACAAGGATAATGGCGCTCCGTCAGCAAGATTCCAAAAGCCCAGTCAGCCATGTGCTCATGGGTTCAATTCTCATGGGAGACAATTTTTTTAGAGTTATTAAGCATAATATCCAAATGCAGCAGCCACGTCAGCAGCCAAACAAGGATAATGGCGCTCCGTCAGCAAGATTCCAAAAGCCCAGTCAGCCAAACAGGTGATAGGGGGTTCCTGGAAACAGAATCTTGTTTTCTAAGGGGCCAAGGCTAAAATTTTTTTTAATAAGGGGGAAAACCGAATCTCGCTTATTTGGCAGGGGGTGAACACTATTTAACCCAAATTTTTATTGTAGTAATAATTTGAGAGATTTTTTTACACAAATTAATAATTAGAGAGTTGATTTAAATAAATCATGATAGATTCACAATTCCAATATGTGATTTTTTTACCAATAACCAACTATTAAAATTAAAATACATCAATAACCATGTTTTGCAAAAAAAAAAAAAAAAAAACACAAATAACCAGGTTTCAAAAATGAAAAAACCATGCACGCCAATTGAAATGGCGCATGCATTAGGAGGAGGCGTCATCTCAACTGTCGCATGGGTGTATCAGACTTTTCTATAAATAATTTTTCATTCCTCCACCATTCTTCACACATCTACTCTTTTTCTCTCAATTTTTTTCTTCATGACATTTGAAATAATTTTCAAAAGGGATGGCTATGTTATTTTTTCGGCTATCAAACCCCCCGATTAAAATGAAATTTTGGAACATCCACTCGATGGACCATCTTAAGAGGTCCTTGATCCGTTGGTTAGACGAGGATATCCAAGATGGCAAAGTCATTAGAAGAATTCAGAGACAAAGAACGACCACCTCAGTTGCAATTGGAAAACCTCAACGTTGGTGGGAGGATGTCAAAAATAACAGCGACGTTATGGTGATGATGCATGGAACAGATGAAATTGTTTTTACAGTTGTAATTTCTTATATATTTTGACTTGTTAACTAGTTCAATTTCATGCTAAGAAGAGATCGATTTCTTGTAAGCAGTATGCTTAATGAAAAAATAGTTTCATTCAGATCTAAAAATAAATTACATGTGTGCATAAATTTTTTATGTTGTTGAGCTTGTAACACAACTGGGATAATATTTTCGGTTGTGTCCGACCTGAAAACATATACTACACTTTCTTTCTAGCTTGTGAGTCGTATCCATTTCAGTTGTAATACGCTTGCTTTTGGGACGATCCTTTTTCTTCCTTCGCATTTGGTCGTTATGTCAATCAATTTCTCCTTCACACGCAAGCCAATAATCCTCTTTTGCTACCACTGGAAAGTCATTCTTGTATACATTGAGTAAGGTCTTGGCCTTGTAAGCGGGAGATAGAAGTGATAATGCATCTTGATAAGCATACGCACATGCTGCAATGACATGGGAGCATGGCATACGAAAGGCTTGAATCTTTCGGCAATCGCACCAACAAGATGGTAGTAGAATTCTATACTCTTGTCTTAGCAGCCCCTTGTTAGGGTCATCGTCTCTTTAACAATGAACTTGTGGTTATGACGGCCGAATCTAGTAACAATATGCGTGTTGGCTTTGGCACTTTCTTCCTTCATAAATTTCATGCAACTTTCACTCCATAATTGTCTTGATTGTAACATTACACTCCATTTTCACCTCTTTTTGCAAACAACGAAGACATTCTAAAACATGTTCATTTCACCAAAGTGGTTACAGGGAGGTTTCGTATGCCTTTGAAGACGGTGTTCATTTATTCACCAAGATTCGTGGTCATGTGGCCCCATCATTATTCATTATCAGGATTCGTGGTCATGTGGCCCTATCTTCTCGTCCATTTCTCCACTAGAAGATTATCTACCCACCTCCCTGCATCAGGATTTGACAATCTGATCTCGCTGCAATACAGTTTGAATGATGGTTGCGTTAATGCATACCTCACGTTCACAAGAGTTTTCCGAATAATCCTGTCTTTTATATCCCGTATGAAATTGTGGGTGATATGTCTAATGCAGTAGACATGAATAGAAGGGGGTCGTGTCAGCCATTAGTAGGATTGTTGTATGCACTCTCAATAAAAGCATGTTTGTCAGAAATTAAATAGAGACCATATTGCGGAGCAACATGTGTTCCGAGATTCTCGAGAAAGAAACCCCAACCTCCACCAGTCTCTCATTTCTCTAGAGCAAAGACAATTGGGAAACTGTTGTTGTTTCCATCTTGTGTGACTTCCATCAGTAGCGTCCCTTTATATTTCCCGTACAACCATGTCCCGTCTATTTGAAAAATAGGTTTGTATAATGCAAACCCTATGATGCAAGATTGAAATTCCCATAACAGTCGAAGGAATATTACATTTCCCTTGACACAAGTACTGTCTAGGGCATACACCGGCAATGTTTCCATAATAGAAATAGTTCCAGGAGCATATGAGCGAAGTGCGTGCAAGTAGCACGAAAATTCTTTTTATGATTCCTCCCAATTTTTGTATACTTTTTCAATGACCTTGGTCTTTGCTAAGCATGTCTTTCTGTACGAGGGAGTATAATTATATACATAAGTGAGATGAGTGATTATGATACTCACTTTCAATGACAGATCATTGCTTACGAGACGTAAGATTTCTTGACATATAAGATCATAATTTAGTTTAAGATGATCGTGTGACTGATTAGTGGTAACACAAGTGTGTTCTTTAGAAATAGAGTCGATCACCTAATAATCATTTCTCAAACATACACTCCTCATTCGCACACTTAATTTTGTACCTCACGGCATTTGTTCGATCTACTTTAAAATCATCATAGTTCACCATATGGAGCTTTTTAATAGCTCGCACGCAGTCATCTTTTGAACGAAATTTGTCTCTCTCTTTTAACTATTCATCTGACTGCATATACCGATTGAAGAATATATCTAATGAAGGTTCATCTTCGTCCAAATTAAAGTTTGTCATGTGCACAGGTGGTGTGTAGACTTGATCGTCCTCTTCAAAATCATCATTCCCCATGTGATCAATTTATAGCTCTAGTTGTTCTTCTTCTTCTTTGTCAATGACATCTACTTCAACTTATTCATCATCAATGGGATCAACAACTTGTGACTCAATTACCTGTGACACTTCAGGTTGTTGTAGTTAAACGTACAACTCAATCGAGTTGTACCTAAAATATTCATGATTACATAACATATTCTAAAGATCTTCGTCATCTTGAACCATTACTTGATAATATTTAAATTTGTTCGTGCCAAAAAATACATGATGCTGGTAGAAGATTTGTGACAACAGACATCATTCAAGTTAGACCTCCTGTTGCTTTTTGAAATACGAAAAATTGGCTTTTCTGTTTAAACAAAAGCGGGTATTATTGGTGTTACGAAACAAAAAACTGGATACATCACATTGGTACGTCTCACCATTGACGTGGGCATTGATAACGTATTGTGGAGTAGAGGCCATATTGTGTTTAAATTTTTGTTGAAGTATAGAGTTATGTGTTTTAATCAAAATTAGTCAGGTATAAATAGTCGGAGATAAAATGTATTAGTCAAAATTGTAAAGATGCATGCACGCCAAGTGAAATGGCACATACTTTTGAAAAGGTTCATATGTGCCGTTTGGAATGGCGCATCACCACTAGCCCTGCCACCTAGTCTGCACAGCATGCATGCCTCTAGCCTGCCACGTAGCCATATCTAGAGCATGTGGGTTTCAGACATGTTATTAATATATAAAATTGTACCATTGATACGAAATTCATACTCTTATTTCTTGAAAGGTGGAGACCCGAAACACACATTTTCCATCTTCCAATAGGTGAATGTACCGTCACACTAGAGGACGTGTACATGTTGTTGGGTCTTCCAATTAAGAATAAGGCTATTAATGGATCGGTTCAACAAGCCAATGCCCTCTGCAAGGAAATTTTGAGAAAATATATGATAAATGGGAGTAGGTCGAAGGACCATGTTATTAACCTAAAGGACCTCAAAACGTATTATACCTCTCTTAAGTTAGATGAATTTTCATCCGAGGATGCTAGAATCCTTAAAACAAGAGTTTATAATATGATATTGTTCGGAAACCTCTTATTTCCCGAAAATACAGGTAACATTGTAAATTTTATGTATTTAAGTCTATTTAGGGACATTAATAAAATAAAAGGATATAGTTGGGGTTCCTCCGGTTTAGCCCATCTATATAGTGCACTCTGTAAAAATGCCAAAAAAGAAACTTATACTTTTTATGGTTGCGCTTTCTTGCTCTGAGCATGGGGTTGGTGGAGAATGAAGTCTCTTTTCTCCATCAACAACAACGCCTTTATGTTCCCTTATGCGACAAAGTAAGTATATAGCACTCTTTCCATTTTCTCACTATATGCCAAATAGTTGACCGAGTCAAAATGCAGTTCCGCATGCATCAGGAAATCCCGACCAACCCAATGTGTTTGTCACCATGGCATATTTTTAGAGTCGATGCCCAATGGGCTTATGCCAATTAGAAATAACACACACTAGAATGGTGCTAGATGTGGAAGAGATGTGAACCCTACAATTTTCTGTCGCACCCGAGAACCAAATAATATGACACACAACTCAATATATGAGTTAGAACAGATCGATTACTACGCCTCAAATGTTTGTGTCAGTCTTGAGGTATTTGATCGACCCACGCACTCGAGTTGCGTCGTCATCGAATACACAACAACATTACCAACAAACACACACCCCCAACAACAAACCCAACACACTTGCACCACTCAACCAACACAACGACGACATCGATCCACAAGCACCAAACCACATCACCATGACCAATACCAAGACCAACAAATGCCACATACTCAAAGTCAATACTAAGAATATAAACCATACAACCAACAACCCCGTGTGAGTCCATCCACCACTCACCTTAGCCCCGACCTAGGCGAACATGCAAAATATTCTCCAACCAACCTAACATACACGCAACCATGCCATCACCGTAGCACCCAACATACTCAACACACATATGGCTACCAAACTCCACAAGACCAATTTCCTTTTTACACCACTTATTCAAACGACCAGTGCTTCCGACCACCCATCGAGCCCATACCCCCACCAACACGACTAAGCTTTGAGAACATGGGTAATTGACTTTTCAAAAGCAGGTCTTTAAGATATGCTGACCTGACGAGTTTCATGGACTCATATCGCATTGACTTCGCGGGACCCTCGACCCAACCACACCAAGAAATTCATAGAGGACGAGTTACTAAGAGAGGACGGGGACGAGGAAATTATGTCTTGATGTAATTTACATTCCCACTATCTAATTGTTTATTTAAATTAATATTATTATTTTTTTAGTTTTATTTTTAAATATTTTTTATTATTTAAAAAATAATAAGTATTCTCTTTAAATGTTTTTGTTATTAGTTGAGATAGTTGAGATAGCGCATGCGCCAGTCCATTTGGCGCATTCTCTTTAAAATAAGTATGCGCCATCTCAACTGGCGTGCACGCTATTTTTATTTCTGAAATCTAGTTATTTTTGTAATTTATTGCAAAATATGGTTATTGATATATTTTAATTTCAATAGTTAGTTATTGGTAAAAAAAATTCAATATATACTTATAATTTTTATTTTTCATTCAACTCAATTTTAATGAAATCCATTTACATTTAAAATTAATTTTTATTCCATTGAATCAAATACATATCAAATTCTTTCAAAAATAAATTTAAATATAATTATGTATATAAATATTTTTCTTCAAATTTTAGAATTTTTCTCATTTTTAAATCATTGCTCGGCATCTTTACTTACCGTTACATTCTGAAGATAGCAATGATATGAAGATGGCATGGGTTGTATCCATTGCGTTTGATGTTGAAAGCTACAATCATGAAAAGTAAACAATTTTAGACAAAACTCAATTTTTTTTTAAAATGTCACAAAAGCTACGATCTATTGTCCGATTTGTGTACTGTGTCCATCATGAATCATCATTTGTAGGTTCATAGGATAGGATAGCATGGTACGAAGCTTTCTCTGTGGACAACGTCATGTTTCTAACTTCAAGAATTTGAACGTGTGGTTGGTTGAGATAAAAATATTGTACATTAACCATCTTAATCTGAACCGTTTGAATATAATTAAGAGAAAATAGAACATGTAAATTATTTTTACACTCTCAAATAATGACTACCATGTACTTTATCAAGTCACCATTTAAAATTTAAATTACTCATATGATTTACTAGTACTTTAAAATTAATTTGATTGGATGTCTGTGTAATATTTTTTTACAGTGCCAATGTACTAACATTAAACTTTATAATTAAATATAATTAATGGTTAAAACATCATAAAATTGCGGATTATTTTTAATATTATATATTTTTTGCGTGCACAACAGTAAACACTACTTCTTCCTTCTCATGAAAAGTGTTTCATTTACACTTTTTTTTATTTCAAAATAATTGCCTAGTAGTGTCTCTATTTATTGACTTTCACTTTTTTCAAGACAATTAATAAAGATATTCTAGTAAATAATATTGGTTTTGTTATTAAAACTAATATATCTAATCATTTTCTTAAGAACCGTGCATTGCTGAAATAGAACACTTTTTATAAGACTAAGGGAATAATTCATTTAATCTTATGGAGTGCATGTTTGGAATTTGAAATTGAAAAAAAAAATTTAGAGATGTAGAATTATTTCTGGGTGATTTTAAGATTTTTGTTTAGACAAAAATAAAATTGATTTTGTATTTGAAGTTAGAATTTGGAGCTCTTGCCTTCAGAATTGATTCAGGATGATTTTTAACTATAATTTATTATTCAACTCATTTTTACATAAATGTATCCAAACATAAATCAATTTTATTAAACTCAAGTTTAATAAAATCAATTATATCAAACTCAATTATTTTAAAATTAAAAAGGTACGCTCTCTTCTCTTCTCTTCTCACCCAAAAAACCAAAGGTTTTGGTTCACCATGTAGTCAAGTTGCTTTGTGGTGTGTTGAGGCCTCTCTTCCACACCACCTTTTTTCTGTTGGTTCTGCTCTTCCTCCGCTTCTTCGACGTGGTTGTTTCTCCTGCGTTTTTCGGAGTCGGTTGTTGGAGTTCGCCGACGGTGAGTCTCTTAACATGGTGTTTAGCATCTGTTTTTTCGCTTTTATCAACTAGATTTTTGGTTGTCTTTTTCGATCCGAATGTTCACCGATTCCGGTTCTGTTTTCGTAGTTGGTGGTGGCGTGCCTTGCTTTTGATTTTTGATTTGTTTTAGATTTGTTGAGATTTGTAGTTATCATCGCGTTCAGGTTGGTGTTACCACAACAACGGTTTTGTTCTGTTTGATAACTTTGTGGCTGTCGGGCTATACTTTGTTATAGTCCACTGTGATATGAGTTTGTTAAGCTTGAAGGAACTTTTATATTGCTGTAATTTATTGCAAGGAGTTGTTGGCACTTGAATACTTGAATTGGTTCGTCTTGGCGGTCAATTCATTCACCATTTCTTAAAGATTATGAAGATTCACACAACACATTTTATTTTGATATCTGATTTCGTCCTTGTACGAAAGTTCGCTAGGTAGTGTTTATGTAGTGAGTGTTTTTATTTCTTATCTTAGACCATTGTTGTAACAATGGTATTTTATCTAGAATGATGACTGAATCAGATTTTACCCCTCAATATTTTATAATATTTTATTTTTATCTATTAAAAAAATTTAAACTACCCGAAATTTAATAGGCGATAAATTTTCTTTAAAAGATTTCATATAGTTGCAAATTCGTAATCAAATTTGAACCCCATTTTGATTAAGTTGAAAGAGTATATAACTTCTTTACGGAATGCAATTTCAACTTATTTAAAGACTTAAAACAATTTTTATACGGTAAAAAAAAAAAACTTTTATAATGAATTTTTTTAAAAAAAATCACATTTTAAAAAAGTCAAAAGTTAAACCCAAACATATGATAATATGAGATCCTCTTCTTTACAAATTTAACAAAAAAGTTGTATTAAATATGAAATATTATATATTTATTATTTAACTGAATTTTGTATATATATTTTTTAAATTATAAATTTAAAACTCTAATTTGTACATATAGTTATAACAAATCTTAAATTAACAAATAGTAATTATTTTTTGAAATTTGAGCTTTGCTGTCAATAAATAAAATAAAAATACACAATTAAGTTAAAAAATTTCAGTAAATAATTTTTTTAACACAAATTCTTTCAAATTTAATTGAAAAGATAATAAAATTGCTATTTCCAAAACCACAATAATTGGTTGAAAATTATAAAAAAAAAACTTTATTTTAAATATTTTTAGGCTTGTTAATAAATTAGTAATTATTTTATTTTTATCTAAATAATCTAATGACTATAATTTCATTTCTAAATAAATAAGTAAGATGATGTGAAATGGACATATAATTATCAATATAAACTGAATTAACTAGACATTATTTTCATCTCTTCACTTTTATAGTCTTTAGTTAAAGAGTGACCATAACTAAAAGAGCAAACATAATTAGGGGTTGACAAAACGGATCCGGTTCGTTGGGCATATTAATTTTGTCCGCACTTTAGTACGGAACAAACCAAAATTTTATGTCATCATCCTTAAATGTGACCGTCCCGCCCCACTCCATTTTTTATGCGGGTTTTTGCGGACACAAAAATTAACATAAATTTTTATATTTTTAAATTTAAAAGATGTAGTGTCCACTGGCTTAGTCCGCTCTGCCCTCACTTTTTGTGGGACTGACTAAAGTTATAGACCTGCACCCTTAACTTTAGGGGTGTTCATAAGTTGGGCAGTAAAACCGACCCAAAAAAGTGGGTTGGGTCGAATTATTGGATGAATACGGTTTTCAAAAATGAAAATTCATTCAAAATAATTGGGTTATGGTTAAACCCACACCCAACCCACAAAACTCATGGATTATTGAGTGATTATATTTTTTTCTCTTTTTTATAATTTGACAAGTGATGACTTTAATATTTTTAATTTTGCCTACTTCAATTTCAATCTTTTGAACATCTTTTATTTAGTAAGTAATTATTTTAACTTATTTAAAATGTCACACTTTTATTATTTTGATGCTAATTCTAATAAGTTGTAAGTATTTTATGCAATTCTAGGTTTTAACTTTGGTTTTTACAGATATATGTTTATGATAAATTTCAATGTACATTTAGACATTTGATGTTAAAAAAAATATCAATAATATGTTAAACTATTTATTAAAAAAAATGTGACATATCATTAATAATTATATGACGAAAAAATAAACCCAATTCAAATTTATGGTTTTATCCAAACCAACCCAATGTTATTGTGGGTGGTTATTTTACCTCACCCAAATCACTGTACCATGTATGGGTTAGGTTATGATTATGGCTAAATTCAACTCAAATCGATCCATGTGCACTCTAACTTAACTTTGTCTGCTCCGTCCCGTCCCATTTTTTTTGCAGACTTTTACATGACGGACCTAAATAGAGTTGGCATGTCCGTTTTTAAGAAAATGCATGGTTTTTAAGAAAATGATTGGATGTGTTGGTTTTAGTAAAAAAGTTAATGTCATTTACTAGAATACCCCTATTAATAGTAGTTGAATAACGTGAAAGTTAATAAATAGGGACATAATAGTAGAAAAATAATAATGATTGATGCATTGAAATTGTAAATGGACAATTAATTTGAGACAAAAAAAAATGTAAATGAGACACTTATTATAAAACGGAGTGAGTAATCATGTAAATTGCTTTCTAAAAATACTCACATCCATAGTCCTAAATATGAGTTAAGAACTCTGAAATATAAAATTTGTGTGGAAAAAGCTAAATCCGAAACTTAAGAAAAAAACCAATTTACAATTTTCTATAAAAAAAAAAATTATGTTCGGAGGTTGAAAATGGAAACGTACGTAAATTTAAGTTCCACAACAAATTCAGTGACAATTAACCAGAATGCTTAATTGCACATTACATTGGTTTAGAGTGCCCGCCAAGAAATATGAATAAATATTGCGAAAGTGCTGTTTTCTATCTTTTTCTTCTTCCTAATCACTAAAAATTACTTTCACATGAGAAACATTTGTCACAAAAATCTCTTTGGAAACTTCTACATTTGCATTGCAATTTGCAAGAAGGGCAAATTCCCAATATTGGATAATCAGCACCTGTGCTGTGCATGTGTTCCTCGTCAACTGTTTATCTATGCCAAGCCAAAAAATATTTTTTCTTTATCATCCATAAAAAGAAATAGTAATATACAGCCACAATATTTAGAATTTAAAGTGCAATTTGATTAGGGTGAAAATAGGTTAGGCTAAGGCCTACATGCTATCCTACATAAGTCTAGGTTAAAGGTCTAGATTAAGTTAATTATTTTTTTAAAATAAAAAAGATTTAGATTGTTTTATAAGTCTATTAATTAAAAAGATTAGACCACAGAGTACAAAAAAGTCTTTAAAGTCTATCAGACCAACTTATTTAAATTAATATGAATAATTCTATTATTATTATTATATATGATGTTATTATTTAAAATTAAAAGGGTTAACTGTTAAGTATGTTTTTGATCCTATAAATATCTCAAATTTCATTTTTAGTTCCTATTAAAAAGAAATTTAAGATATTTAGGCAGATCATGCAAACCGACATTACAGGGAGGAGGTAGGTTTAGAATAGGGTGGATAAGAATTAAGATTAACCTTAAGAGTTATCAACTCGACTCAACAGGGATCTTCAGCTCGGCGAGGATCTTTAGCCCGACAAGAACAGACTCTCCAACTCGGCAGACGTTACCTTAAGTAAGGTCGGAGTTGTTCATCTTGGTCGGTTGCGACAGTTACCTGTATACGAAGAGCCTTCGCCGTTACAGGGGTTACGACTTTTAATAGCTGGTGACGGAGGTTACTACCATCACTCATAATGGAAAGAATCCAAGGTTCCTCCATAATGCGGGTGATTATTGCTCCAGCAACTATAAATAGGGCTCCCGACAGAGATAAAAAAAGACACTTAGCATCTCGAGCTTTCATCATTTGCATTGCTCGAATCCCTAAAACTAACACTCATGAACTCGTGTGTGACCTCACTGGAATCTTCTTCCGGAAAATAGTCAAAAGTCTTCTGCAGAAACAAAATACAGAAATAAATTTTAGATGTCTAGAAGGACTTATGAAAATACTCTGAAAAAATCTTATTAACAATGCCGTAAGTTTTTTCCATAAGTTCTCTCAAACATATAGTATCACAAAATATATGTTAATAGGTAAACTTGAATAAGTCAATGCAAATTAACATTAAGTCTAATTAACCTTGTAACTTGTTATTATATTTTAATATTAGTTGAATTGCTTATTTGAAAATGTTCACATAAAATAGACTTTTATGTAGGCTAATAAGTCAATCAGGCATTCGAAAAGTCCAGACTCAGACATAAAAACAAGTCTTTGATAGGTTATAGATCAGACTTAGACTTTAAAATTTTTGACATGTCAGACTTAGACTTGACAAAGTCTAACTCCGTCCAGCCTATTTTCACCCACACTTGACAATGCGGAATAATCTATTATTGACTTCTTTTGTCCAAATTAACATGTCTAATAGGCATATACAACTAGAAGTATCAGCCTGCTCAAACATTTTGAGTAATGTGGATCACAATCAAATTGGATAGATGTCATCTCCTATCTAAAAATCAATTACGATTAACAACTACATGGAGTGAGGACGCTATGGCAAATATGCCATATTGTTTCAAGTAATACCGTATTGAATACCATTAAATATCGCACATGGAGATTGAAATTAGTATGAACTAAACATTCTACTCGTTGGAAAAAAAAAGTTTCTAAAGTTTGTTTTAGAAATTTAGCAAGAAAATGTAATGTTTGTAAAATTAATAATGATAAGATGTTAGAGATTAGTATGAGTTAAGTTTTTTCTTGTACTCTTTGTTTGTATTTTTTTTATGCGAAAAACTCAATTCATTTCATTAGTAATAAGAGACTCGTTACATGCAGGTACATTTGGAAAGTTGTGAAACTAACAAGACACGAAGTCATTTGTGTCAAAATATGAGCAATTTTATTGGCTTGTCTCCTAGTGAATTTAACATGAGAGTTCGTAAAATAATTAGATAGTAAGCGTTTGCTTTTCTCTGTGACAGAACCAAAATCCGTATAATTTGGACTTTGACTATTCACACTATCTACAACGCTTTTAAGATCCAACTCAAAATCTACACTGTCATAACCAAGCTTATACACCCATTTGATAGAAGCCATAAGTCCTAAAGCTTCTCCAATCGCGACTTCAGTAATGGGCGAGAACCACTCTGTTCGGGAAGCAATGAAACTATTAAAGTTTGATCTAACTCATCCTTACAAAACTGGTTCGTAAGGTGAGGAGTGTCCCTCTATATATACTCTTTCAATTCCCTATCTCCAACCAATGTAGGACTTTAGGATCTTTCCTAATACACCCCTCACGCCCAACACTCTTTTTGGGCTTGGTGCATGGATATTAACGGTGGGCGGATCATGGTCCGATCGATAGGCTCTGATACCATATTAAAGTTTGACCTAACTCATCCTTACAAAACTGGTTCGTGAGGTGAGGAGTGTCCCTCTATATATATACTCTTTCAATGCTCTATCTCCAACCAATGTGGGACTTTAGGATCTTTCCTAATAGAAACAACCTTCATCATCCCTAATGCAAGCACCTATATCAACCTTATTATTAGAGAAACAAGCGTCGATATTACATTTGAGACGACCAATCGAAGGCATATTCCACTTGTCATCAGTTGATGTTTGATTTTGGGAGATGTTTCTTTTACTAGGCTTTTGAGCATTTCTCTATCCAACAAGTAAAAGCATCGTTCGATTACAAATTATGTCTTGAGAATCAACAGTTTGGTTCCAAATGTGATTGTTCTTGATTTTCCATAAACTCCACAAAATAGTAGAGAATACGACTTGATGATCTTGATTAGGTACCTGCAAAAAGGAGAACACAGTAGTGGCAAAAAAGGGAGGTGATTATTTTGTAGCTGCTGCAAAACAGGCCAGAGCCCCAATTTCTTCCAACACTCCATACTCTTTGAATATTGAAAGAATCAATGATTATTACTTTCCGCCTCTTTCCCACAAACGACACAAATTGAAGGACATTGAACACCTTTTTAATTTAAGAGTATTCTAGTTGGCACGTAATTCTTGCAAAGCCGCCACAAAAAATTCTTAACCCTTGGCGGAATATTCATATTTCATATTAAGTCCCAATTATCGTCAATTCTAAGGTGAGAGGTATCAATAGCTTTATTAATGCAAAAGTGGTAAGCACTACGAACAAAATAATTACCATTCTAATCAAACTTTCAAACTATTTTGTCATCCTTTACTGCCTCAAATAATGGGGTATTGAGGTCTTTTTCCACTATTCCCTCCCCAACTAAAGAATGAATTAAACTTGAATTCCATTGTTTACCATAGAGCTACTCAAGTCCGAAACTTTCATACTAGCCATCACCTGATTGTTCAGCCACATGTTGAACACCGAGGAGCTATCATGCAGCCAGTTTTAATCCCAAACCGGAATACTTTCTCTTGAACCAATACTCCACTTGTACACTCCTCAAACCATAAATCTCAAGCAAAATAAGACATCCTAAAAAGCCTAGCCAACATCAACAGTAAAACATAACTTCTTTGAAGTTATCCAAGATAACTGAACTCTACCGGAGCATAGTCGGCAAACATTACCATGTGTTGTATGATGAAATTAGATCCAATGCAGATCAGCTACAAAGTTTTACTAAAACAACTAAAACTTTGGAGCTGTTCTGCACTGAATCTATTTTCATCATACAACACATGGTAATATGTTGGTCGACTATGCTCCGGGAGAATTCAATTATCTTGGATAACGTCAAAGAAGTTATGTTTTACTGTTGATGTTGGCTAGGCTTTTTTGTAGGCCTTATTTTGTTTGAATATGAATTAGAACTATTAGTCTCATCGGCCTCAGTTTGAGACACTTTTGGTGTCTTTATTTTTATTAGGTTGATATAATTTTATTTTTATTATGTTTGACACTATTTGTAAGATTTATAAGATTTTTTATTTTTCGTGTACTATATACATTTACATCACACTACTATGATATACTGTGGAAAAATCATGATTCTTAACTGTTTCAAGCAAATAAATATATCATTAGAAGCGGAAACCACAAACTCATATCAACAATTCTTTAGTAGGTACAACTACGTAATACTCTTTTTGAACACGTTTCGTAGACGTACTTAAAGAAGAATTGTTGAAATAAAATTCATTGTATTTTTCCATCGTTTACTATAGTTTTTTACACTTCCGTAAATGCATTTACGAAAAAACTAAATTTAAAAAAGAAGAAGATGTTTTCGAATATATATTTACGAAAACCGGAGAATATAAATAAAAATTCGCTGAAAGAATCATAGAGTGCATTGAAATATTTTGAAAAATAATTTTAAAATTTTTATATAATTAAACACACATCCTTCAAAATAACATTTCTATGTTTAACATTTCTCTTAATTTTGTGTTCTTTTAAAAAACAAAAATAGTAATGATTTTGGGCACTAGCTCCTATAAATCAACCCTCCCACTCTCATTCAATACCATCTCTCTCTTTGATACTTTCTCTTACTCATGGAAATGGCTAAAACCCTAGCATTGTTGCTACTCTTCCTCCAACTAACTTCTTTCTCTTCATTTGCTGAAGAGCTTGAATCTCTTCCCCCAACTTACCCTCCTCACACCCCATCTCCCCTTCACCCTCCAACTAAGTCACCGGTTCACCCACCGGCCAACCCCCCTCACCACCACCATCACCACCACAACCACTCACATTCCCCAGCTCCCACCCCTACTCATACTCGTTACCCTCCTCACTCACCAGCTCCACTTCACCCCCCAACCAAATCACCAGCTCACCCACCTGCTACACCCCCAACCCACGGCCACCACCACCACCACCACGCTCCTGCTCCTGCCCCTACTCACACACCCGTCGTTCCAACTCACCCACCATTGCACCCTCCCGCTCATGCTCCTGCTCACTCACCATCCCACCCTCCTGCTCCCGCTCACTCACCACCGCACCCTACTCCCATCCCTAGAAGCTTCATTGCTGTTCAGGGTGTTGTTTATGTCAAATCATGCAAGTATCCTGGTGCTGACACCCTCTTGGGAGCTTCATCACTTCTTGGTTTGTTACTCAACTTTTAACTTCTCTCTTTACGCTTAAACCCCATTTTATGCAAATATTATTTTTATTTTTTTCTCTCAGTAATTTCATTTTCATATTTTCCTAGATCTTGTAATATACAGTGATTTTTTCAACTTTAGATTTTTTTTCACTCTCTTTCACAAATAATCATTTTTTACTCGTGTAGCTAGCATCAGTGTAAATAGTATAGATAGATCTATAATATTATTAAAGTGGTTTTTACATTATATTTTACAGATCTATAATTATATTTTAAGGCCGAAAGAAAAAAACATCATTATTTATTTTTTTTTGCTTTATGCCACCGGTTTAGTCCGGTTCGGGGGCGAGTTCTGGCATCAAGTGGTTCCATCCCCCTCCCGATCGCAGTTGCGGGGATCGAAAAAACATCATTATTTTAAACAACATAAATTACGTAAAAAGTTATGTTCCCCGAAAACTTTATTATTGTTTGCATTGAAGGGAACACTGTGGTTTTGTGTGTTAATTAAAAGATCAGAATCCAAGAATGGTTTTTTGCAAAAGTTTTAAACTAAAGCTACTTTGTCCTTTTAGTAAAGCTGCACGCTTACTGAGAACAGTACATAATTTCTTATGTACTTTTTCATTGACATGACAACGTTATGTATACTTTTGTCGATAAACGACAGTGGTAATAACTATGTTGGTTTGAATTTGAAGGTGCCGTTGTGAAGCTTCAATGTAACAACACAAGGTACAAGTTGGTGTTGAAGGACGAAACTGATAAGAATGGTTATTTCTACATTGAAGGCCCAAAGAGCATTACAAGCTATGCAGCTCATAAGTGTAATGTTGTGTTGGTTAGTGCACCTAATGGGCTTAAGCCTTCGAATCTTCATGGTGGTGTTAGTGGTGCTGCTCTTAGAGCTGAGAAACCTTTTGTGTCTAAGGGTTATCCTTTTGTTCTCTACACCGTTGGGCCTCTTGCATTTGAGCCCAAATGTTAGGATTTGAAGAATTGGGAGTTTTTTTATTTTATAGATTGATGTGTTGTTTAGGAGTTTGGTTTAAGATTGTGATGAAATATGGTGTTTTAGGTGTTTGAATTATCAATGCGTAATAAGCAGTGACATTATGTGTGTGTGTGTGATTGATGGTTCTTGTAAGAATTCGGTATTAGAAAAAATGATGTTTAATGCTTTTGTGTATTCTAATTCTCTCCGTTCTTTTATCACAAAATTGTCATTTCTACAACAAAAAAGTTTAGAATTTTAGTCTAACATCTTAGAATTTCATTTAAAGTGAAATTCTACAAATTTAAAGTGAAAATGAGATAAAATTTGACACATACATATCGTTGGCCAATGCTCTTGCATTTGTATTTCAATATATGTAGATGCATTGAAAGGACCCGTTCCTATTTGAATGATAAACATTATTTCTTACAAAAAAAAGTTCCTTTTGGTTGAAAATTCTCTTGTACAATCTCTTAGTTTGAAAGTTGCTATAAGCATTTGTACATTTTACAAAGATATTCTTGATTGAGCTAGGTTTGTCAAATTTAAAATTCTCAAGTTCACTCCTGTCATTTGTATATTTTGCCTATCTAAGACCCGCTTTTCAATCCAATTTAGCCTTTTCATATCTCAAAATTACTTGAATCAAGTAAATGATTTTCTTTTCAAGAGATTTATATTTAATGCATGTTGAATCCTTAACCTTGCCTAATTTCATTTGCATGGTAGCTTTTACTTTTAGACATAAAACTCTGTTCTTTTGTTTTGTGCATTGTTTAGATAGTGTTAAATATTCAACATGCAAGGAAAGCATTTTGCAATTCATTGTATGATGGTTGATTATTTATTTCAAAATCACTAGTCTCGTTGTCTTTATCATTGGAATAGTGTAAAACCATCAATACGAAGTTTGCTCTTTATTTTTTGAATTGGAAGATGAATTTGTATTAAGGTTCGTGGGCATAACCTATAAAAGCTCAAAGTTTATGGTCAAAATATCAAGATCTGTTGGGGACAGGAATATGCCAACGGTCAGCCGGACCTGGGTAAATATCTGGTGTAATCTCTCTAACCCTTATCCTCTTTATTTTTCTACTATTTATTGATTGTCTTTATTTTCGCAACTATTTACTGTATACTCAAGAATGTACTAACACAATTTCAAAAGTAATTGAGAATATTAAATACTACAATTCACCCCTCCTTTGTGCTTGAAGCCCCTTGTCCAACAAGTGGTATCAGACCCTAACTCCTGTTAAAGACTAATCGTCCTAAGAGAAAAAAATGTCTTCAAGCTATTTACTAAACAAATTCTCATTCTTTAATTGAGAAGGGAATATTTTGTGGAAGAGAAAATGAAAATTTTCATAGAAGGGATGTATCCTGGTATTTGAAAGGCTTTGAAAGGAGGTTCATTTGTTCCTACACAAGATGTCAATGATGTGGTAGTAAACAAACCTGAAAAGAATTGGATTAAATATGATAAAGAGAATGTGCAATGCGGTTTGAAAGCAAAAACTGTCATTACCACCGCTTTCGGTCTTGATGAACTTTTATGAGTTTCTCGCTGCAAGACTGCAAAAGAAATATGGGACATCCTCCAAATTATCCAGGAAGGCGTTACTGAGATAAAAAGAGCAATGTTGAGCATATTAATCCATGTGTATGAACTCTTCAGAATGAAACCTGAAGAGAACATAAATCAAATGCAAATACGATCACCTAGTTTGTTAGTCAGGTGAGAAATAAATCAAATGCAAATACGATTCACCCATATTATTAGTCTTGTAAGAACTCTGGAAACCCTAAGTCACTGTGATTTGATAATTTAAGGATTTAGTGACTATGGACACACACACACACACACACACATATTCTCTTTGAAAAATTGCAGGAATACGAAATCAAACTCAAAATGCTTGCCATAGATGAAGAAGGAGAAAAGAAAAACAAAAGTCTAACACTTAAAGCTGAGGAATTCGATTCTGATGGTGACGTGTCTCTTATAGTAAGAACTTCAAAAGATTCATAAAAATGAGATGAAGCAAAAAGAAGAGCAAGAAAAAGATGAAGAAAACACTTTCAACATGCTACAATTGTGGAAAGAAATGACATATCTGACCATATTGTCCCCTAATTAAGAAAGTAGATAAAAAATTGAGAAACCTAAAAAAAGAAGCTTATGTTAGATGGGAAGAAAATGAAATGAATTAATCGTCAAAGCGAATTAACAAAGAGAATTAATCATCCTACAAAACACAACTTCAATTGCTTTCATCAAAGCAAGATCTCTATCAGTAAAAAATCACTTGTGGACACAAATCTTTCTCGACAAACAATTGCTTCAACTTATCCAATACCCAACAAAAGTTCTCTGTCTGCTCAGATTCCATATAGGCAAATGCAACCCCAAATGTCAACTTGGTTGACGTCTTGCCAACTATTTCAAACAGAGGTTGTATATATTTGATTGAATCAGGTTGTATATATTTGATTGAATCAGGGTACATGTCGCTTTGTCAAATCAACAATATGTTGATTCTCATATGCATTTAGCCTACCAACAAACGAATGACCTTCTAATCTATCAAGTAAATCATGGTTATGAAGTCCACATATTACATGAACACTCCATCCAGACCCATCTTTTGACGGTGTTGACCTGATTTTGAATGGACACCATATTTCTTAGTGACACTTTGTGTTCTATTATCGATATCTTTGTATTTCTCACTTTTATCACAACCAAAGAATACTTTGTTAATTCTCCCTCTCTTACATGTTTCAGTATTTGAAGAAGTGATGAAAATAATTTCTTTATTTCTAATTCCAGTCTCTTTAATCCACCTTATCACTTCTTCTTGTGTATCGAATCTTTGTATAGTTGAAAATGCAATAGAGGTATCTATACAAATGTGTTTTTATTGCATATTTGTAAAAGAATTTTAGTAGCAGCAACATAATTTTTTTCAATTAGAATTCTTTTTGGATATCTTATCATTAAGTTTTCCGATTAAAAATTTAGTTTATCCGATCACTTGACAACAATTATTCTTGTACACAAATTCATCTACATAAAACAACATTATCCGATACACAACTTCATTTACATTGAATAATATACTACAAAGTTATCCGAGATAGTTAAAAAATTACAAACAAAATAATTTTTCAATTAATTCTTCGATAAAATTAAAATATAAATTGGATAACATAACTGCAAGTTACTTAATAAACGAAAAAAATACATCAAATAGTATTTCTTACCGTTATTTTGTAAACATCAGTGTGATATAAACTACTACAAATTTTTGAAAAATTTGAATGAATATTAAAAAAATAAAATGATAAATTTATTAAAATTATATTACTTAGAATTTTTTACAATGTAAAAATATAGATAAATGTAGGGATGTGAGATAAAATTTTAGATTCAAAACCCGAATTTTTTTCTTTCAAAAACAAAATCCAACCCCTTTTATTTATAGCCGAATAGTTAAAACAAAATCTAGAGAATTTTAGGTCTCTTTAGAGAACTCTAGAACGTTTCAGAATTTTCAAGACTCGGTGATATAGTAACAGCACTTTCTCGATAATACAAGACTATTCCTCCATCTCCTTTAAATACCCCGAGCCTCTCTCAACAATGTCATTCAAGCTAAGCATCGATATCTATTAAATATTCTCACAATTCTAAATTTACGGAGTTTTCAACTACATCAAACATGTCTCTGATTCCAAGTTTCTTTGGTGGCCGAAGAAGCAATGTTTTCGATCCATTCTCTCTTGACGTTTGGGACCCCTTGAAGGATTTTCCATTTTCCAATTCTGCACTTTCTGCTTCATTCCCTCGTGAGAATTCTGCTTTTGTGAGCACACGTGTTGACTGGAAGGAGACACCGGAAGCTCATGTTTTCAAGGCTGATCTTCCTGGACTGAAGAAGGAGGAAGTGAAAGTTGAAGTTGAAGATGATAGGGTTCTTCAAATAAGCGGAGAGAGAAGCATTGAGAAAGAAGATAAGAAGGATGAATGGCATCGTGTGGAGCGTAGCAGTGGAAAGTTCTTGAGGAGGTTCAGATTGCCTGAGAATGCTAAAATAGATCAAGTGAAAGCTTCTATGGAAAACGGTGTTCTAACTGTCACCGTTCCAAAAGAAGAAGTTAAGAAGCCTGAGGTTAAGTCTATTGAGATTTCTGGTTGAACTTAGAATGACCTCTGTTACTCTGTTGCTTTAAATCGTGTGCTTTCTTGGTTATAATGCTTACTTTTTTGTAGCGTGTGCAAAAAATGTATGGTGATGTAATTGTGAAATGTTAATGCATAAATAAATTAGTAAATAGTAGTGTTGTTCCTTCTTATGGCTGTTATTGTATTCACTTTTAGCAAAACTTTTAATTCTCAAGCTCTAAATAGCACTTTGATATTGTATCTTGTAAGTAGAATAAGTTTGATCTCACCACCTTCTCTTTGGATTTCCCTAATAAGAAAATAATTTGATATTGTAATAATTCATACGGTGAGTTCGTGACAAATATGATGATATAATTTTGTATTGCAAATTGATTGGGATTAAAAATGTGTGTTGCCTCACTATCTTTCAAATAACACTGAATATATGTTTCACACCCAAATGACTCGATTAGAGTGATACAATCAACCGGTGAGAAAAATCTACTTGATTACAAACAATGGCCGATTAAATTCTTTTGCTATGATATTATTCAAGAGTTTTATTTTTTTAGAATGAAAATGAAATCTAATTAGATATTCAATTTTATTAACCTAACAAATATAGGTTCTTTTTCGATCTTCTCGGCAACTAAAAATGAAATGTTAGTCAGTTAAATTACATATCATGCCATATGATTAGGGTTAACACATAACATCGTATTTGAATCCATAGGGTTAACACATAACATCGTATTTGAATCCATAAAATTTCACAGTTAATGATGTTAGGGTTAACACATAACATCGTATTTGAATCCATAAAATTTCACAGTTAATGATAGTTAACATCGTATTTGAATCCATAAATTGTATTTGAATCCATAAAATTTCACAGTTAATGATAGTTAACATCATCTATAAAATTTCACAGTTAATGATAGTTAACATCGTATTTGAATCCATAAAATGTATTTGAATCCATAAAATTTCACAGTTAATGATAGTTAACATCATCCATAAAATTTCACAGTTAATGATAGTTAACATCGTATTTGAATCCATAAAATGTATTTGAATCCATAAAATTTCACAGTTAATGATAGTTAACATCGTATTTGAATCCATAAAATTTCACAATTAATGATAGTTAACATCGTAGTTAATATGTAACAAAATTATTGTAGAAATCCTGATTAGGAAAAAAGCAATTTGGTCATATTAATGCAGTACAAGTGGTAAACGAAAAAAAATCATTGTCTTAATAACAGTTAGATATAATGTTGGAGATACATTGTTAATCCGTTGTATGGCATTTTATGAAGGAAAATGTCAATTAAGAAAATATCAATAGAAAATTATAATATTTAGGCTCTGTTTGGTAAAACATATTTTCGAGCTTATAGCTTATGTTTTATGTCTTATGTCTTATAAGTTCATGTGATAATTTAGACCCGTTTGGTAACGATCTTTTCATAACGAGCTTATAGCTTATTTTACTAGCTTATAACCTATTTTCCAGACGCTATTTTAAATAGCGTTTAGCTTATGTCTTATGTCTTATTACTTTTTCTTCCTTTTTTATCCTTATTATCTCAATTGAATCCATTTTTAACCCTTATAATTTATTTTAATTTAAAATAAAATAATTAAATATTAAATATCTTTTATGTCATTTTATATTTATAAGTTAATTAAACCGCTAATTTTACCAAACACTTCAATGAGCTTATAAGCTATCAGTCTCAACCATCCGTTATAAGCTATAAGTCATCAGTCATAAGCTATAAGCTATCAGCTAGCTTATCAGTCAACCGCTATTTTTACCAAACAGACCCTTAGTGCTTGTTAGATCTTGTGTTTGGGGTCAGCTGCAAAATATGAACGAAAAGAAGATGAAAACAGTACGATGAAAGTTGCACAAAATAAATTTCAATATGATTTTTATGCACAAATACATCGAGCGAATCGTCAATGTTAAGGGGGACGGTAATTGCGGTGATCGAGTCGTCTCGACTTTACTTAGTAAGGGAGAGGATAATCATACGCTTGTCCGTCATCAACTTATCTAAAAATTGAAGACGTATAAAGACTCGTACATGCGTTTATACGGAGAGATAGATAAATTTGAAGCGGTTTATGACTCTCTTGTACCTTGGTTGAACGGTCACGCGCCGCTGTCAAAATGGATGAGATTCCCGGAGATGGGGCATCTTATTGCATGTGCATATGATATGGTGTGCATTGACTTGACGCGATACGGGTTTTAGGAAACCATTTTTCCGCTCCGCACCGCACCCCCTACAAATCTAAAGTATCGCATTATGAGTATTGGAAGGCTTGCCAAATCGAGTCATTTTGTACAAGTTTACTTGAAATCATGATGCCCCGGCCCATACCACCTGTCACCGGAATGAGCGATTCATCATACCGTAAATGTCGAGACATGGCCAGATCTTTTTGTTGATATGATGCACGAATTCGAAAGATTGAACAATATCAAAAAGGAATCGAATGCGGAAAAGTAAAAATTGGAACCAACAATAGATTTAGTCGGCGATAATTCTTTAGATTTGTTTTGAATTTTGAAAGTGTAATATAGGTACTATTTAACATCGTAATATAATCATTTTTTGTCAATTATAAATTTTAATGGAAGGTTAAGTAGCTCTAAAACTTTTCTGTTATGCATTACCATTCTGCTCTGCTTAAAAAACTCATAGCAAAAGTTCTGAAGATGTATCTACGAAAGATTCTTATTTTGCAAACTCAGGGTTTTCTCCGTAGATATACATACAGAAGCAAAATATATAAGTTCTTTCCGTGGATATACCTACGGGAAGTTATGTGACAGAAAATGAATGGTCCATATTGACTTAGGTCTTCTATAAATTTGGGGCTTCTTATGTTGTATTTCTCACAAACACAAAAATGTCTTAATATGATATTAACATCTGTTGGTATGTCGCCAGTGTCTCCTAATCCGACGGCAGAACACCCGGACGAACGTTCAAACTCAATGATTACACCTCGCTCGACAATATCATTGACGGAATCCACTATCGCCTACCTTACGGAGACAAGCGAAAGGTTGTGAAGCTCGAGTATCGTTTACATTCAGTTGACAACGGAGGGAACGTTGTTTACAGCAATTTTGAGCTCAAGAACCGAGAGGATGCTTTGGCAATGTGGCAAACGTATTACGATTTTGAAGAGAAAATCCCGCTCGAGTTCATAGCAACGGTACAAAGAACGGTCGAGCAAATCTTAGAGATGTTGAAATCATCAGTGTAATGCCGATTTTAAGTTATGAATGTTGTTTTTATCGTTGCAATGTTGATTTTTTGTATCTGATTTATTCCGTAGATATGTATACAGATATATTCCGTAGATGCATTTACGAAACATTTTCAAACTAAGTAAAAAAAAGGTACACTCCAGAATACATCTCCAAAAACATAAAAATAATTTTGAAAGCACATGTGATATCTAAGAACTAAAAATAAATATATAACTAGTAAAGGACCCGTGCGCCCGCACGGGTCACGTAAAGTCGGTATAAATATTAAATAAATATAATATGGTTATGGTTAAAGTATTATATTAAAATATATATTAATTAAGCGAAATAATTTCTTCAATGATGATTATCATATCAATATTAATTTAATTTATCAATTTGTAGTTGTTTTAATTTATGTTCGATAAAAATTAAAATAATATTAGAGATAATTAATTATTATTGTTGATTACAATTTTAACTCTGAAAAAATATAGGTCTTGATAAAAAGTAAAAAAATAAATAAAAATTAAATAATGTAGTTATTATGTACTATCATTATCAACAATTTTTATGGATTCCCACCCCTAGTATGTCTACCCGCCTTTTTTTTCCGCAGACGCACATTATCAACAATTTTTATGGCCTCCCACCCCTAGTATGTCTACCCGCCTTTTTATGAGCATGATTCAAATTGCAAATTTAAATTATCAAAATAAGAAATTGCAAAAAAAATTATAACATCTATATAAGTCAAGAAACAAAAAATAATGAAATGAGATATTATAATTCAATGCAACACATTTAAATCTCATTATTTAACTTTAAATATATATTTAATTTGATTTACCAAAGAAAAATTTGTACAAAAGATGTATATTATTAATATTAATGTTACTTATCACATATATGTCGTTAATTTCTCATATTTGTGTTAGCTACTCATACCGAATCAAAAATACTAATGTAATGGAATAAAAACAGCAAAAATATTTAATTCAAATTGCATATCCAATAACAAAAAATAGAACATTTATTAAATAAAAAATAACTTATAATTTTATTTATAATCTTGACTGAAAAAGATTTATATACCAACTCTTTCTTTATATTTGATATATTTAATGAAATGAATATAAATTAGAATTAATGTCAAATATTTTTTTTTATAGATATTAAAGAAATGAATATAAATTAGAATTAATGTCAACTATTTTCAATAGGAAAGATACAATAATGCGTATTGAAAGGTGTTATATGCATTTAATTTTTAATTTTTAATTCTATACAAAAAAAATTGTATGTTTAATTATTTACAATTATTTTATACTGATTCCTCTATTTGAATTTGAATTATGTCAAGTACTATATATTTGTTGATATTGTATGGAAGGTAGAGAGTTATATGAATTTCATTTTGTTATGATTAATTAACCGTATAATGATTTTATAATTATTTGTGTGTAGTTAATTTTTAATTTAGATTGAAATAAATAAATTGAAAAATCATATTTAATTTATGAATTAAATCAAATCCTAATTCTTTTTTAACTCTCCATTGAACTTCAGTGAATCAAATATTTAATTTATTGGAATTTAAGATGGTCTTCTGAACCATGAAGACACTTTATTTTTGGTGAAATTTTTATATGAGAGAATCGTAGTCAAACTCTCCCGTGAAATCTTATCCTTCCTTTTGAAATTTTACGTGAGAAAATTGCAATCCCAATTTTAAACTCTCCCGTGAAATTCATGTACCCATTTTTTTTCAATTAAATATATTAAAAGTTTTTTTTAAAAAAATTAAATATGAGGATGTACACTACTTATATATAATATTTTTATAAATAGTAAATAAATATATAATAGTTGATATCTTGGCCTTTTGTTTTAAATATAAAAAAGAAATAAATTTGTGTCTTTCATAAAAAAAATTGTTTATTCATCAATCATAATTTTCTCATGTTTTTTAATAAAAAAAAAATATATGTATCAACTTTTAGAATAAATGTTAACATCTTATCATAAATAAATGCTAACATTTTTTCATGTCAATTTTATTTTTATTTGTATCATGTAATAATAATATATATCATTTTTTTATCAGGTATATGATATTTTTGTTTAAAAAATTTATAAAAGAAATCATATTTTATTAGTTTGTTACAACAAATTAGACCAAAATACAACACAACACCTATCAATGTATGAGAAAATACAACTTTTCTACACTAAAAAATATGTATGATGACTGATGCAGATTGTCTTGAAGTAAATATCTTTTCACTTTTCTAAAATAATTATTTTGTATTTAGCTTTTTAATTTAACTTTCCCTTAAAAAAAATCTAATATTCACGTTCTCAATTAACCCACTTTTAAATTAACTCTCATTATCATAAAAATGATTTAACCTAAAATCATGTTTCCAAAAACTTATTTTTAATTGATTTAAAATAAATAATAAAAATTAAATTTTTAATATTTTTTATTACAAAAAATCTAATAAGCTAACTGATTTGATTTGCTGTTGAAAAAGAATATTTTATCTATAATTGACTTTAATATAATTCACTTATCTCTACTATTTTAGTATAATTTGATTTAAAAATTAAATTAATTTTTTTTATTTGTTAATAGAAAGAATAAAACATTTGGAGTTTCTAACTTTAGATAAATCAATCTCGATTTTGTGTGAAATGGAAGTGATTCATAGAATTGAAATATATAAACTCTCCATTCATTTATGAATTTTGTGTGAGAATCTTTAATATATTAAAACCCAATACTTAACACCTCTATTAACGCCTAATTTTTTTCACACCCCCTAAGAAGAGATATTCTTACATTTTCCTTATATATCTCAATCACTTATTTGAATTTATTTATACTATTAATTAGTCTGTCATTAATAATAATTATAATAGAATTAATTTTTAATTAATAAATTTTTAACGCAAAATGACATTTAGGTACTAAAAAAAGATTATTAAATTATTTTAATTATGATAATTAAGTAAAATTGATAGTATACTTACTTCATTGTATTAAAAGTAGATTGCATTAAATATATTAATTTAAAAAATGGTTAATATATTTAATAGATTTATTTTATTAATTAATCTTTAAATAGTATCATATTATCATTTTGATTAATCTTTTTCACAATAACACTTGTGAAAATAAGAAAAAAATGAAATCTGTTAATAATATTTTCAAAACTGTAATAATAATTATATTCGATTAGAAACTTTAATGATTAAAATTATTCATATTGTTTAATTCTATTCCTCTATTTTCTATGATTGCTATAAGAAATAATTTCATAATTATTATTAGATATCTCATACGTTTCTTTATGGTGTGTGTATCTTTAGTAGAATTCATATAAAAGAAGATTAATAATGTAGTGGAATAAAGGAAAATGTCTTCATTACATTGGCATCAATCACGTGAAAAATATAACACAATAATAAAATGCATATAGTTTTACAAAAAGTTCACATTAAATTAAAATAATAACAATTAACAAACCAATTAAAAAGCATAATTTGAAAAAAGCAATCAGCAATATCACATTCTCTCAACTTAAATTTTTCATCGATTAACTTTAATTTCTCATCGATTCTCACTTTCTCCACTGGGTTGCGCTAACTTCCTCCCTCTTCCAACTCTGCTTCTATCCTCATGTAAAAACAATCCCCTCATCTCTCAATCTAAGCATAACAACAAACAACAACAATTTATGGTTAGCAAAAATTTGAATCTTGTTTTTTTCCATCTTCTAAGCGATAACAACAACAAAACAAATAATCAGCGAAAAAATTCAGCCCATTATGTGTTTAACAGAAACACAGAAACGAATAAATGAAAGCATCGCATTAGGAAAAATTATATAAAAGATGAAACATAAACACGATGACAGCAGAAGAAAGAAGAAAAATTCTGGCCAAAAGGTGGAGACGAAAAAAGGATGGAAGAAAGATTTAAAGAAAACTTCTCCTTGCTATAATGGAGAAAGAAGAAGAATATGTAGAACTTAGGTGTAAACCAAAGACTAAAGAAAGATTGAAAGGATCTGAAAAGATGTATAGGAAGGTGAAAAGCAACTTTACTTTATAATTGGTGGGAAGGAATTGGAATAGACTGTTGTGTATAGAATAAAGCAAATGGGTTTAGGGTTGAAGGAGAGATTGAACTTGTGGATGAGAGATGCATTATGTAGTTATTATAGGATTCAAGAGGCAAACAAAATTGAATGAGAGGAATGGAAAAGGGTATGCAAATTTGAAATTATGCAGACTTCACTTGGCTCTATGTCTGCATGACCCAATGAAAATGCACCGATGCAATAAAAAAAGTGTGTTCCAATAAAGAAGTTTTGCATTAAATTGGATGTTGGAATGTAATCATGATTAGATGTAAAATGACGCTCAGGGGTATGTAAAACCATGTTTAATTGATTGTGATTAGGGTAATTAAGGGAATTTGGTAGTAATTGATTTTTATATATTATATTAGATAAGTGTTTCAGTTATGAATACTCAAAGGGTGTCATTTACATTTGAAAGAGTGGCAGGGCTTCAAAACCCAAACCTATTTTCTGTCAAAAACAAAGTCCAAGCCCTCTTATTTATTGCTGAATAATTAAAATAAAATCTAGAGAATTTTGGGTCTCTGTAGAACTCTAGAATGTTTCAGAATTTTCAAGACTCGGTGACAAAATAAAACAATAAACAGCACTTTCTGGATAGTACAAGATTATTCATTCATCTCCTTTATATACCTGCGCTTCCGAACCATGTGAATCACACTAAGCATCGATAGCATTTCGTACTCAATTATCAAATTACAGAGTGCCCAACTACATCAAACATGTCGCTGATTCCAAGTTTCTTTGGCAACCGAAGGAGCAACGTATACGATCCATTCTCTCTTGACGTTTGGGATCCCTTGAAGGATTTTCCATTTCCAAGTTCTGCACTTTCTGCTTCATTCCCTCGGGGGAATTCTGCGTTTGTGAGTACACGAGTTGACTGGAAGGAAACTCCTGAAGCACACGTGTTCAAGGCTGACCTTCCTGGACTGAAGAAGGAGGAAGTGAAAGTTGAAGTTGAAGATGATAGGCTTCTACAGATAAGCGGAGAGAGGAACGTTGAGAAAGAGGACAAGAACGATGAATGGCATCGTGTGGAGCGTAGCAGTGGAAAGTTCTTGAGGAGGTTCAGATTGCCTGAGAATGCTAAAATGGATCAGGTGAAAGCTTCAATGGAAAACGGTGTTCTCACTGTCACCGTTCCAAAAGAAGAGATCAAGAAGCCTGAAGTTAAGTCCATAGAAATCTCTGGTTAAACTAGAATGAGCTATGTTTCTCTAGTGCTTTAAATCGTGTGCTTTCTTGGTTGTAATGCTCACCTTTCTCTGATGTCCGCAAGAAATGTATGGTGATGTAATTGTGAAATGTTAATGCATAAATAAATTAGTACATACTTGTTGTTGTTCGTTCTTATGGGTGTTATTGTATTCATATTCTAATGAATCATACTGAATGTTTAGTTGCAATAGAGCTTGAAGTTTTAACAAAATTAAGCAACAGTATTTTGAGGACTTGCAAAAAAAACTGACCCAAAATAATGGCTTAATCTTCACCTTTTCACCTTTAACATAAATTTTAATTCTGAAGCTCTAAATAGCACTTTGATATTAAATCTTGTAAAATAGAGTTTGATTTCACCATCCACCTTCTCTTTGAATTTCCCAGAAAATAATTTGATCTTGTAATACATCATACTGTGAGTTGGTTGACAAATATCATTATTTTCCATTCTATCTATTCCTATCCAGTTTATAATTTAAGACCAAATTAGCAGAAGAATACAAGATACAAAATATGTCTGCTTCCCAATGCCAAAAGACTATTTCTTTCGAACTACAATGTAATATATGATCCCCTTTCTAATCCTCCTATCTATTTTTAGGTGACATGTCTTACTTCAGACAGAAGTTCGAAGAGTTGTTTGTGAGTGCGATAGTTCAAAGAGTTCAAGTTTGGACATGATAAATTTTGGGTTTGAATTTTATACTAACACTAGTAGGATACCCGTGCGTTTGCACGGGTTCCACTGTGTTACGCGCATTTGAATTCAAAAATTAATCTAAAAAGTAAAAAAAAATCAAATAATAGATAGCTTATTATTCAAAAATATATTTAATTTTAAATATAATATTAAAATATTTTGTCATAGAAATTCAAAGAAATTAGAAAATATGAAAATATTATTGAAAAAAAATGAACCCCAAGATAATTGTATAAGTTTTTAAAAACTATTATGATTAAGAAAAACTTTGTAAAAGACAGTTGTGAAAAATAGAAGAAAAAAATGTTTTTAGAGTCATCAGAGTTGTAATTAATAATAAACAGGTTTATAAGACAAATAAATATCTAAAATTAAAATTAGTTGAATATCAATAAAAAAGAAATTTTACATAAAAGTCCAAAAACATAACATCTAAAAAAATGAAGTTTAACGTTGTAAAAAAAATAAAATAACCCGTGTGTTTGCACGGATTTTTGTATGGTTACCCCGTCCTTTTATATAGTCCTGGTGTGTTACCAGTGTGTTCGCACGAGTAGTTGTGTGCTATGTTATAATGTCACTATTTTTAATAGTTATTGGAAAAAAGTTATTTAAATGCATAATTAATGAAAAAAATTGGATCACTAACTTCATATTTCCATTAATATAAGTATCATATCAATACATGTGCATTTGCACAGAGATACAGGTGTGGTATGCCAAGTTGTCGGCGGTTATTTTCAAATTTGAAGAAATAAGAATTGTGATAAAATAAAGAAAAATTAAATAATTTATTAATTATTTCTAACTAAAATAGTTTATTATTTTTAAAAGAGATAATAAATCGGTTTCTATAATTTCTTTCGTGTATAAAAATATTTAAATCAACGGTATAATCAATAGCTTAATATTAGTACCATGTGCGTATCATATCAGTACCAGTGTATTTGCATGAATAATGGTGTAGTATATTAAGTTGTCGTCAGCTATTTACAAATTTAAATACCCGCGCAGACTTCGTGCAGTCGTCAGTTATTTACAAATTTAAATACCCGTGCAAACTCCGTGCAGTCGTCGGCTATTTACAAATTTAAATACCCGTGCAGACTCCGTGCGTCTGCACGGATGAAAAATGATTTTGTACGAAACATTTGTATTTAATGTATGTTGAAAAATATTTATAAATGTAAATTAATTAAACATAATTTATACACAGTTTTTGAAGTAACATTTTTTTACTCTATTTTTTATTAACTTCTAAAAAGAATTTAAGTGAATTTGAAATGAGACAGTGAGTTGGAACTAGGGGTGGGAATAGGCTGGGCCGAGCTAGGCTTTGCCAAGCCTGAGCCTGGCCTGCTATAATATTCAAAGCCTAAGCCTGGCCTGTAGCCTATCATAGGCTTATTTTTTTGGCCTAGGCCTGGCCTTTTTGAAGGCCTGATTGACCTATTAGCTTACTTAAAAGCCTATTTCATTTGAACATTTGTTAATAAGTCATTCAACTCGTCTTTATATAAACTAACAAATTAAAAGATCAATGAGATTAAATGTTTGTTTGCATTAGTTTATTTGAGTTTACCTAGTAGCATAAATTTTGTGATATTATTTGTTTGAGAGAACTTATTGAAACAACTTATGACATTGTTCATAAGATTCTTTTCATCTTATTTTCATAATTTCTTCAAGATAACTACAATTTATTTTTATATTTTTAATTCAAAGTAAAAAATATAATATAATAATAATAAAATTATTCATATGTATTTAAATAGGCCGGCCTCTTAGGCTTAAAAGGCTTTTTATGTGGCCTGTGGCCTAGCCTTTTTAGCTAAATAGGCTTATAAAAAAGCCTAGGCCTTTTCTATTTATCTAAAAAGCCTGGCCTGACCTAGGCCTATGTAGGCTGGGCCGTAGGCCCCTGTTAGTCGGCCTGGCCTATTCCCACCCCTAGTTGGAACATAAAAGTGAGGTGGCTTTATTACCAAAAAAAAAATTATTTTTGGATGTTAAAAAATATTAACGATTTTTTTTTTCATTCATAATTTGTATGTTAAAAAAATATTACTAATGAACTTTTTTTCATTCCTAATTTGTAAAAATAAAGACAAATTTTTAGGTACTCTTTAATGTTAATTAATTTTTAAATATTAACAATAAAATAATATTAAATATTAATATGATATTGAATATCTTCATTTAATTGAATGAATGTATAGGTACTCAACTAAATTCAATATTATATATCTTTCTTTTTTTAAATTTTATATTTAAAAATATTATTTTAATTGTTTAAATAAATTATAATAATGCTCATTTATTATTTTATAATAATGGCCAATAATTAGTGTTTTAAACAAATAAAAAATAAAAAATCATACAATCATATTTTAACAATCTTAAAAATTACTATTTTTAATTTTTATTACTAACTAAAATTAAAATATTTATTGATATATAATTCATATTTATAATTGGTCCTTCTCAAAATTTAAACTCTTATTTATCTTTTCCTAAATAAAGTTGTATATTTCTTCTTTTTTTTACAAGAATGTAGATGATTTAAACTTGACCATAAAAGAACTCGCCATAGGACAGTCTACACCATTTTTAATTTTTTTTTGTATAATTTATATATATATATATATATATTAATTTAATTTTTTATTAAATACATAATAAATGTGAAGTAATTAATTTAATGGTTTTTTTAACCTATGCAACATTGCATAGAATAAGGGCAATTAATACATTATTTCTTTTCATATAAATTATCATATTAATTATTTTTTTTGAAAAGTAATCTTTTATATTTTCTCTCTCCCACTCAATTAATGGATCAACATAAATAATAATCAATATGGTAATTTATAATTAAAAAGTGGTGTATTAATGGTTTCTTATCCTATGCAATGTTGTATAGGTTAGAAAAACCCTTTAATTTAATCACCTAAATAAACATCTAGAAATAGAGTAATCGATAGAGGAGCTAATATATAGAAATAGAGTAATTGATAGAGAGAGAGTTGAAAGAGGAGCTATTATCATGTAAATATCATATAGATTCGATACTTTTGATTTAAGATGAGTAAGGAAGTGTAATAAATTTTTTGATATACATTTATGTATAGTAACTCAAATTTTTATTAAATATTTAAAAAATGTGATATAATTTACTTTAATTACCTAAATAAACATGAGTAAGGAAGTGTAATAAATTTTTTGATATACATTTATGTATAGTAACTCAAATTTTTATTAAATATTTAAGAAATGTGATATAATTTAATTTAATTACCTAAATAAACATATATGAAATAGATTAATTGATAGAGAGAAATAGTTGATAGAAGAGTTGTTATCATGTATATTTGATTTTTTTTTATTTAAGATGAGAAAGGAATTCATTAGTTTGGATTGTATTCTGAATACCCATTTGATCCGTAAGAATATCATTCAGTTGATAAGACTTCAATTTTTCATCCGACATCAAATTTACATTGTCCATCCCACTCCACTAATAAGAGAAAAAAAAATCATGTAATAGTCAAACATAAATATGATAAAATAGTATTATTAAATAGAAAAAATATAACATTACTAAAATAATAATGTTACTTTTCTCCTTTATCTATCATATGTTTCGCCAAGTAATGGATTAAATGGTTTGCAAATTCTTCATTCTCTTGAAGCATGGGCAGATACAGTAAAAGTAAAAGCAGTGAAGTAGAGAATTTTCATTTGTTTAAAAGATAGGGAAGAACACACTAATATGATATTATTGAAAGGGTTAACAGGTGTAAAAAAACAATAAAAATCATGAAACATTTTTCTTATATCATATTGAAGCGCTAATATTTTCCTTAATATGGTAGAACAATATAAATGTGTCAGCCAAATCCAGACTTACCCATTTTCCCCATTCATATGCTTGCTCCAGCATATATGAATACTCCATTTCTTCAAAATACTTTTGCAGGGAGGAGAGAGCCTCACTAAAGTAAACAGACAGGCAAATTTTTGTTAGATATTTCCCTATATTATCCTTGATCATTTACAAAGACTGACACCTTTCTCGACAGGGTCCGGCAATTTCTTTGTCCTCGTAGATCACTATGGTCTCTGGATCAACCGTGTTCTTTATAGCATCGAGAATTGTAATCCCTGATCATATCAAGAATTTTCACAAGAATAAGAAGGGTAGATGATAACTATGAGTTATGTTTAAAATCAAATATTTTTAATGATCTAACGAATATGTCTGATTGACATTGTAAAACGTTTTTAGAGTGATCGTACATATCAATCAAAATGAATCATACCTTCAAGAATATCGTTGCCACCGACTCCTTGCCATTCAATGGTCCAACCACCACACTGATATCCTAGATTATTTGCATGGCTTCCAGCCACAGAGTATTTTTGGAACCTTTGTAGTAAGAAGTAGCAAAGGGTTTTTATCAGATTTGCCATTTTCGAGAAGGACCATGGATTTCCTCACAGCTTCTCTAGCAAGTTCTTTATGTTCCTGTTTAGAATTTATAAAACCATAGAAGAGATGATTGTAGGGTGGTCTTTATAAAATTATAAGTTATATCTAATAGTTAACATAATGTAGTTAAAGGAAAACAGCTAACCTTAGTCCCAAGATGATTAACCAAACTATAATCAGAAGGGTTCTAAAAAATCCCCATCATGAATATAACACGCAAAATTCTCCTCACAACATCATCAATTCGACACATAGGAATGACTTCATTTTTCACTGATTTTGTTAGATCGTCAATGAATTCCTTGTAAAAATATCAACAATAACATAATCGTCGGTTGGTGGACAAATTAAATTCCATGGAAAAAACAGGGACGTGTTTTATGAGAGCCTCTTATTCAGTATCCCAGATGTAGTCTTGCACTGACATCTCGACTATCAACTACTAAATTCACTCTAGTCCAGCAGCTAGATTCCAAACTTTTTTGAACCCGACATCCCTGGGTAGGTCACTCACGCGGTCAGTAAAACATTAGAGTCAATAAATTTAAATCCTGATTTTATCAATAGTTTCAATATGTTCATGGTGAGAAATTGCCAATTGTTTAGACAATTTTTGTGACCAAATAAATTGATATATGTGATTCAAGAATTACATGAGTGCTCTAATGCAGAATTTAACACTTTCTTAGCCAATCAATAACCAATTAAACTTAACAATTCAATAACAGAAGCTCCACACAAAATAGTTCTAAGTAGAAATCTATCTTAACTACAACCCTACTAAACCCCATCAAATTACAATTTAATTTACTACTACAACTGATCATTGATGATGAGCTTACCTCATTGTGGGCCAGCACTTGTCCATTGCTTTTCTTGACCTTCTTCAACTTCCTCAAAAAATACCTATAATTATTAACATTATTAAACAAAACAAATAACCCCATTTAACACTAAATCATTATAAAAACAATAAAAAAAACACTCCAATTTGTTAGTGAATTAGATACGTACCAGAATTTGGATTTGGCACGAACCTCATTGGTAGGCCAAAGCTTCATGCAGTAAACCTTCGGGTGCTCGTCGGTTTCGGTGGGAACACCCCTTCCGACGACTTGCTATTGGTGAAACTGTTAAACAACAATCAAAACTGAATTAGATTTCAAACAAAAATCACTTCAAAATAGAAGGAATTTAACAATTGATAGTACTATTTTCTATAACCTACCTTTGTATTAACCATTTTTCGGACGAGCACCGATTTCGTTTGTTACTCGCCGCTGATTCAAGTCGTGCTGATTTGTAAAGGATGGACTAATTTATAATAAAAAGTATAAAAAGTAATTGTTCAAATTTATAAAATAAATATAAGTAAATTAAACTAAGATTTTGTCAATTCAAATAATCAAGATTATACCTTCTTTTCCATCTCAGTCCCATCCTCCTCAGATTCTTCATCATTATATTCATCCCCATTGTTGTCATCTTCATCCATATCATAGTCATCATCGTTATCGTGCCTGTTTGGTTTGGCATTTCAGCCACCAAACACACGTCTAAAGCCCTTCCAAACGCGATTTTGAAGTTTTTACAGTGATTTTATGAAACTCCCGCCAAACCAAACATAGCTACCGTCAGTGTCATCATCAGTTTATTATTCAAAGCATTGAAATCGCTTGAATACTCAAACTCGTTTCCGCCGAAATTGTTAAAATCGCTTGAATACTCAAATTTTTTCATCATTGTTCTCTTACAACATATTCTAGTGTTAGGGTTTTTTAAGAAGAGGTAGAAGGCAGAAGAGAAGAAAGGGAAAGGAATCAGTTGCATAAAAAGATGTGGGAGAGAGAGAAAGAGATACGATTGTGAGAGGGACGATTTTTGAGATGGAAGAGAAACAGTTTTTGAAAAACCGTGGAAAGGTTGTGGAATGAAAGAACAGAAGGAGTTGGGATATGAGACATGGAATGAAAGAATGTGGGTGATGAGTGAGAGGCGGTTGTTGAAGTTTGAAGAGAAACTGCACAAAGGATAATGTGTTACAAGGATTTTGGCAACAATTAAAATTGATTTTTTTTATAATAAAACATGATTAATTGTTAACCTAGCCACGTGGCTTACTTATGGACTAATAAGGGCAATTAAGGGTTTTAATCAACATGTTTTTTTCTTATATGATAGATTAGGATGACTAAGGGTGCAAATTATTCTTTTTTTATTATTATTAATTTTGAAGAAAATGAATCCGTCTAGGATTATTGGTTATTGACCAATATCCCTTGTTGGATGCATCTACAAAGTGATATCAAAGGTGTTGGAAAATAGACTGAAGAAGGTTTCAACACACTTGATTTAGCATATTATTCTCTTAGTTAGAATATTCACATCCGAAGATGCTGTATACTGCTTATCATGTTACCTATTTAGCAAAAAATCAAGTGAACATCCTGGATCACATATCTTTATTTCTGCGGGATTTAGAACTTGGAAGAAAGTTAGGAATGGATCACATATCTTTATTTCTAGTTAGGGTGAAAAAGCATATTTGTTTATTTCTAAGGGATTTAGAACTTGGAAGAAAGTTAGAAATGAATCACATGTCTTTATTTCTAGTAGGGTGAAAAAGCATCTTCGTGAGAAAATTGGTGATTTCAAATTTTGTATTGTTGTAGATAAAGCTCACGATGAGTCAAAAAAGGAACAAATGACTCTTGTATTAAGATTTGTTGATAAAATTGATTTAATACAAGAGAGATTTTTTGATGTGACACTTGTTAACTCTTAAGGAAGCAATATGTGATATACTCTTTTGACATAACCTTGATGTTTCTAACATTTGCGAATAAGGGTATGATGGTGCTAGAAATGGAATGGTTTACAAGCACTCTTTATGAAGGATTTTCCTTATGCATATTATGTTCATTGTTATGCTCATTGATTGTAACTTGCCTTGGTTACACCATCAAGAGAAGTCCAACCAATTTCTAAATCCTTTGATCAACTGATTTTTGTCGTCAATGTTGTTTGTTCTTCTATCGAGCGCCGTGATGACTTACAAGCTTCTCAATTAGAAGAGATTGCACATTTTTTAGAGTTTGGTGAGATTGTAACTGGTAAAGGTTCAAATCAAATTGGTACTTTGAAACGAGCTGGAGATTCCCGTTGGGGATCACATTACAATTCTATTTGTAGCTTGATAAACATGTATGAAGCAACTTGTTCAGTTTTAAAGAAAATTGCAAAAGAAAGAGAAAATTATGCTACACGCGGGGAATCATATAGTTCTTAGAATTACTAGAAGGCATTTGATTTTATATTTATTTTGCATTTGATGAAAGAAATTATGGGGATAATAGATATGCTTTGTCAAGTCTTACAAAAAAAATCAAGATGTAATTAATGATATGCACTTGGTTCACTCAACAAAAAGTTTTATTCAAGACTTGAAAGAAAATGGTTCGGATATATTGTTTACTACAATGACATCTTTTTTTGAAAAGCATTTTATTGAGATTCCTGATCTTAATGATATTCATTCAGTAACAAGATTTGGACGATCTCGTCTTGAAGAGAATCAAGTTACGATTCAATATTACTTCGAAGTTGAAATCTTTTTAACTACCATTGATAATTACAAGATTTGAATAATAGATTTAGTGAGCAGGAAGGCAATGGATTTATTTACCCTTTCTCGTGCTTTGTCTCCTAAGGATGAATATAAAGCTTTTAACATTGATACTTATTAGAGTTTGACCTAACTCATCCTTGCAAAACCGGTTAGTGAGGTGAGGAGTGTCCCTCTATATATAGTTTTTCAATGCTCTATTTCCAACCAATGTGGGACCTTAGGATCTTCCTAATACACCCCTCACGCCCATCACTCTTTTGGGCTTGGTGCGTGGATATTAACGATGGGCGACCCATTGTCCGATCGATAGGCTCTGATACCATATCAAATTTAGAAGAAATAATATTCTTGTGTATTTTGCTATGAGGTCATTGGACCTATATATACATATACATCAGCCTACAAGCTATTTTAGGAAATATGGACAGCTAGTTCTAAGGAAACAAATCCTTGTGATTATGGGATTGATACTAAATAAATAAACCTAGTAATTAGCAAGATACAACTGTTGTAGAATTACTACAAATATAAACCTTCCTAAAATACACAAAGACAATCATTGTTTTGACAATACTATTTGTTCTCTAGTTGAAAAATATTATCCAATAAATTTTAGTGATCAATAGAAGAATAATTTGCAATTTCAACTTCGACATTTTCTATTTGTTGCTCGCTAAGCATCAAATTTTAATAATTTATCAACTATTCAAGAACTATGTTCATGTTTGATTGAAACTGGACAAGCTAAAATTTACTTCTTGATTAATAGGCTACTTTGCCTTATCATGACTCTACCGGTTTCTACGACCACAACTGAGAGGTCTTTTTCAGCAATGAAAATTATCAAGACTAAGTTGAGAAACAAGATGGATGTTGGGTTTCTAAGAGATAGCATGACAATTTATATTGAAAGGAAGATTAGTGCAAACATTAGTTCTGAGTCTATTATTGATGATTTCAAGTCACTCGAACACGTAAAGCATTATTATAAGGTATTTTTAAGTTATGTAATTTAATTTTTTTATAATCAACATTATATTTATTTTAACTAAAATGCTTTCTATGAAATATAATTTACATTTTTATTTATAATTTTTATTTTACTTTATCGGCCATCCCAATTTTTTTCCCTGGCTCTGTCACTAGATAAGGTTCTACAGATAAGCAGAGAGAGGAACATTGAGAAAGAAGATAAGAACGATGGATGGCATCGTGTTGAGCATAACAGTGGAAAGTTTCTTTTAGAAGGTTCAGATTGCCTGAGAATGTTAAAATGGATCAAGTGAAGGTTTCAATGGAGAATGGTGTTCTTACTATCACTGTTCCCAAGGAAGAGATCAAGAAGCCTGATGTTAAGTCCATTGAGATCTCTGGCTGAACTTAGTATGAGCTATGTTACTGTCTTTAACTTCAATTTTTGTACTTGTCTTGTTTTGATTGTAATTTGTAATGCTTACTTATGTTTTGTGATTTGAGATTTCTGTTTTAATATGAATATGACTTTTTAGGTTCACAACCAATATGTCAAATTGACATATTGATCCAACCTGTTCTTTTTCCCACAAATTCTTGATTCTTTTTATTGATTTGTTAACCAGTCTTGATTTTAGTTTATCTTTTAGGTATGTTTCTTCCCTTTTCACTTTTTCCACGAGGGAATTAGAATTGATTAGAGATTGGAGGTTCTGAGACGCAACGGTAAACTTGAGCTTCTTGTATAATGAGAAAGAGGTTGATCTGCAAAGTAACACTCCAACATTAAAGTTGTTATTTGTATTTCAAAGCTTTCTAAGGAGCTATGTTTTCGACAAATGACAAAAGAAAGAAGATGAGATAGTTTCACAGTTATTTTCATGTATGGTGCTGCTAACGAACTAGATGAAGGTGTGTGGTGGGTCAATCAATGATTTGCAGAAGATTGAGAAAGTATTGAGATCTCTTACTACAAACTTCAATTATATTTTAGTGTCGATTGAAGAATCCAAAACCTAGTTGAGATGAAGTTGGAATAATTTTAAGCTTCATTAGAAGTTCATGAGATGAGGCTGAAACAAATGATCTCAAAAAGGGAGAAAGTGGTTGAATAGGAACTGCAAGCAAGATTCACCAAAAGATTTGGTAAAGAATAGGTGATTCAAAGAATCACGCTGAAGCAATCAAGAAATGCATGAGTAACATGCATACGAAAAAGAAAGTTGACATGAAGGAGGAGCAGTGCTACAATTGTCAAAGACTTGGTCATTATGCAAGAAATTAAAATCGCCCAAGGAGTCAAGGACAAAAGGAAAGGAAGAGGTCCGGTTTTCTCATGCAAGAGGAAGTGATCCTGATGAGGTGTTGCTACTGGCCAGTATGCAACCTAGTGATGATCTAGCTAGAAGGTGGTATCTAGATTCAGTATGTAGCAATCACATTACTGGAACCAAGAGTTGGTTCATCATGTTGGATTAATTAGTAAAGAAGGAGATCAGGTTTGCAGATGGAAGACGTGTTACATCATAGTTCTTTTGAAGAAAGATGGTCAAAAAGCTACCATCACTAATGTGTTGTATGTCCCTTTGATGACAAGTAATCCAATAAGCATAGGTTAGTTATTTGTTAAAGGGTACAACATGAAGATGGTAGACAATAATGTAGGTGTTGGATGGTGTAGAAAGATTAATCATGGAATATAACAAGACATTTAAGATTGAGATCGACATGGTTGATGATCAATGTCTTGCTTTGACTTTAGTAGAAGATAAGAACTAAATTTGGCACCACAAGTATGGTCACTTGAACTTTAGAAGTTTAAGTATGCTCAATATGAAAAATATGGTGTATGGTCTACCCCAAATAAAGGAGTGAAGTCATATATGTGAAGAATGTTATAGAGCCAAACAAGCAAAGAGTTCATTCTAGCATGACTTGCCTATGAAGTAAAAGAAAAAATTGGAACTTGTTCATTATTATATGTGTATAGTCCTTTTGAATTTAGGTCAAATGGAGGTCATTGTTATTTTCTAACTTTCATAGATGAATTTACAAGACACGTGTGACTTTATCTAATTGAATGAAAGAGTGAAGTACTCACATAGTTCAAGATATTTAAATTGCATGTTGAAAAACAAAGTGAGTGCAATATTAAGAAATTAAGAATCGATGGTGGGGGTGAGTATACTTCAATAGAATTTGCAAAATTATACAATGATAAAGGCATAAAGCATGAGATCATTGCACCATACAGAACATGGCTAGGAGCATGTTGAAAGCTAAAGGAATGCCAAAGAGATTTTGAGGTGAAAGTGTTTCAACAACAGTATACATTCTGAAAATATGTCAAATCAAAAAGATAGTGAACAAGACATCTTATGAGGCTTGTACAAGATTTAATCCAAGTGTTGGTCATTTAAAGGTTTTTGGATCAGTATGTTTCATGCATGTACCTGAATAGTTTGAAAGAAAATTGGATGATAGGAGTCAAGCAATGGTTCTTATAGGTTATTCGACTAGTTCTTACAAACTGTATTCACCAGATGATTATAAGCTAGTGATCAATGAAAATGTTCGAGTAGATTAAGGCAAGAGCTGGGATTGGACTCGGAGGTTAGCTCTTGCTAAACAAAATGCATCAAAATTGTGCTTGAAAAAGATCAACCAAATGAAGAGATACATGCTCAGGAGAGTAGATCACCTGAGCAACATGTTAGAAGATCCACCAGAATAAGAATTGAATAAGTGAGACTCACTAATTATGAAAGATTTCCTAATCAACCAGTTAACGCACCAGGTGATGTGATAGAAGAAGTGATGATGGATGAAACAAAACCATTCGAGTTGAGACAAGAAATGGAGGACTCAAACTGGTTAGAAGTTATGCAAGAAGAGATAAGGGAAATTGAGAATAACAAGACTTGGGAGGTCAAGAACGGGTCTAGTAAGAAGCAAATTGATGTGAAGTGGGTCTATAATTTAAAAGTAAGGCCAATTGGTGAAATTTCCAAGTGTAAGGAAAGACTAGTGGCAAGAGATTTTCTAAAAAAACTAGGTATCGACTTCAATGAATTTTATGCACCTATTGCATGGTTGAAAACCATCGGTATTGTTGTGTCGATTGCAACATATCATGGATGGAAGATACACCAATTGGATGTTAAGTCTACATTCTTGAATGGACCATTGGATGAAGAGGTGTATGTCACTCATCCACAAGGAATCAAAATCAAAAAGCATGAGTTGAAGGATACAAATGATGAGTGTGTAAATGCAATATTACAAGAAAATCATTGGATCCTTAAGATATATATGTAATACCAGGCCTGATATTTTCCAAAGTGTTGGGCTTTTGAGAAGGTTTATAGAGAAGCCGCAAGAATGTCATCTCACTGCAGTAAAAAGGGTGCTGAGATACATCAAGGGAAAAATTGATCATGGTGTGCTAATGCCAAGGCTGGAGATCAGTTTCGACAATGCTGAAGTGCATGGCTATACAGATTCTGACTTCAATGGAGACCAAGACGAAGGAAAAGTATTGCAGGCTACATATTCATGATTGGCAGAGCGTCGATTTCCTGGAGCATGAGGAAGCAAGGGATAATGGTTTTATCATCTTATGAAGTTGAGTTTGTAGTAGCATCCTATGCAGCTTGTCAAGTTTTATGGATCGAAATGTTGCTAGAAGAACTAAAAGTTATGGAGCCAAAGAAGATGAAGTTGTTTGTAGATAACAAGTCACCTATAGACTTAGCCAACCATCCTATGTGCCATGGAAGGAGAAAACATATAGAAAGAAGGTACCACTTTCTTAGATGTTGAGTGAATAAAGAGTAGATTGAACTTGAGTATTGCAAGTCAGAAGTGCAATTGGAAGACTTGCTTACAAAACCTTTGAAGAAGACAAGGTTCAAAAACTTGAAGAAGCTCATTGGAATGAGGAGCTTAGAAAGTATGAAGTGGAGGTGTGTTTTTTGTATTTCAGAGCTTTATAATGAGTTGTGTTTTCGACTTACAGTTGTGTTGTGGTCGAAGTTATGTTTAAAAGAGTAACATAACTGATCTGGCACAAGTCTCCCAATCCAGATATCCACATCACATCCAAAAACCACTGCTCATCAGGTTGCGGCAGACCTGCAACCTGTCGGCCATGGTTGATGCATTTTAAAGCGTAATAGGAAGCTCCACAGAGATGCATATCCATAAGCTCCACAGAGATGCAGTTCAATAATTTTTTTGGCATAGTCTTAGGGCCTTATGCATAAATGAATGTGTTTGTGGTGTGTCTAGAGATGTATTTTTGGAGTCTAAGGGTTTCACGATAGTGGGGTAGCCATCCATAGGATGTGTTAAGCAATTCCCTATTTTTTTCAATCTAATTACTACAATTCTCCTTACAGTCCAAGAAGTTAACCCAATATTGGAAGATTTTATTCTGCCATAGTTGTACTTTTACAATAATATCCTTTGTGAATTTTTGCGTTTTTTAAAAAGTATTGTGTTTTTCAAATTTATGTGTGATACACTGGATTTTTTAGAAAATTTTAAGTTTTTATCGGATTTTTAAAAAAATCCATGAGTTATTACCGAATTTTTACCAAATATTTATCAGGGGCGGATCTTCCTTGGGACAAGGGGTGGCCATGGCCACCCCAAAGTTTTTATGATTTTTTTTAAAAAACAGATATAATATATAATTTTTCCTATAAAATTTAATATTTATACATTTATAAAGCACCATGCTATCATAAATGCAAAATGACTGAGTGGATATGTTGTATAACTACAACCTAAATGTCATGGGATGAAACCTTGTTGGCTAATGTCTAAACTAATTTTTATTGAGTCTTTTTACAATTTTTTTAAACATATTTGTCTATGTATTCCCAAACTTATTAACATATTTGTCTTTTTTAAAAATTCTATCCAATTTATTTATTAACAATAATGTCCATCCAATTCAATTTCTTAAAATTATTCTAAAATAAATTTTGAATGTATTTTTTTTACACTCTCTCATTCATATTTTGTTTGGCTATTGATTTTCTTTCCTCCCCACATACAATCACGCATAGATTATTTGATTGTTATTTTTTTCATATAAAATGATTTCAATCAATTATCACTATACAAAATTATTGAACAAAGAGCATATAAAAATCGTAAATCTACAAAAATAAAGGACATAATATGATTGCTAGACACGTTGACAATAATTAGTTGATTTATGTTGACAATAATTAGTTGATTTTTGAAGATGTATCAATAAATTTTATAGTATAATTTGACACACTTTTGCACAAGAGTTTAAAAAAAAACAATTTATACATTTATTTTTGCTAGTAACAAAAAATGTGAAAGCAAATAGAATGATTTTTTTGGGTAGAAATGAGATATCTCTACGCGCAATTGCACAGACTAATCTTTCGAGTCGGATCCCTCAAAAGAATTTAACGAGGTTGCATGTCTAAGACCAAGATCGAACCTTAAATTTTTAAATAATACGGAAGAAATCTCTTACCATCTCATTCAAGTGCTATTGGGTAAATGAATAAACATTTTTAACATTATAATTTTTATTAGTTTTATTTTTAATATTTGGCCCCCTCAACAATTTCATCTTGGCTCCGCCACTGATATTTATAAAAGAATCATTATAAAAGCATATATTTTACACCTACTTTTTAAAAATAGATGTAAAATCATAAATTTTTTAAAATCTACAATTTTCTACCGTATATTTTTAAAAACCAGTGTAAAATCATTTTTTTTTATATTGGATTTTTTAAATATTTAGTATAAAATCATAAATTTTTGTAAAAAAATTATGGTTTTATATCGATTTTTTAAATATACAAATAAATTACAAAACATATTAGATTTATCAAGCAGATAGTGTTAAATTAATTTTTTATCGGCCTATTGAATATGAATTTCCAAATTTTCAAAAATTATAAAATATATCAAATTTATAAAAATATTTGATGGTATTGATTTTATTTTTTTATAAGCCTACTCAATGTGAATTGCCGAATTTTCAAAAAAATCAATAAAAACACATATCGAATGAATAAAAGTGTGGTAAAAATGCAAAACTTTACTTGTATGTTTTTTTAATTTTTAAAATCTACTAGAATGTAGATTTTAACCAAATATAATTTTAAAATATGGTAATAAATAAAAAGAGCATTTTGATCTATAGAAAAATTAAGAGGTGTGCGACATAATTTTTAGAGGTGGTAGGACAAAATCTATTTTTATCGCTGAACATTTAAACAAAATCTTGATAATTTTAGATCTCTTGAGAAGTCTAGAATGTTTCAGAATTTTCAACTAACAGCATTTTCTAGATAATACAAGGCTATTCCACCATCTCCTTTAAATACCCCCGAGCCTTTCAACAATGGCATTCACACTAAGCATCGATATCTATTCAATTTCCCTTACAATTCTAAATTTACAGTGTTTTCAACTGCAACAAAAATGTCTTTGATTCCAAGTTTCTTTGGTGACCGAAGGAGCAACGTATACGATCCATTCTCTCTTGATGTTTGGGACCCCTTGAAGGATTTTCCATTTTCCAATTCTGCACTTTCTGCTTCATTCCCTCGTGAGAATTCTGCGTTTGTGAGCACACGAGTGGACTGGAAGGAGACCCCGGAAGCACACGTGTTCAAGGCTGATCTCCCTGGACTGAAGAAGGAGGAAGTGAAGGTTGAGATTGAAGATGATAGGGTTCTACAGATAAGCGGAGAGAGGAACGTTGAGAAAGAGGACAAGAACGATCAATGGCATCGCGTGGAGCGTAGCAGTGGAAAGTTCTTGAGGAGGTTCAGATTGCCTGAGAATGCTAAAATGGATCAGGTGAAAGCTTCCATGGAAAATGGTGTTCTAACTGTCACCGTTCCAAAAGAAGAAATTAAGAAGCCTGAGGTTAAGTCTATTGAAATCTCTGGTTGAACTCACACTCACACACAACAAGCTCTCTGTTATTGTGTTGCTTTAAATTCGTGTACTTGTCTTATCTTGGTTTGTAATGGTTATGTTTTTGTGATTTGCGTGTAAGAGATGTATGATGATGTAATGTCAATATATAAATAAGTAACTAATTAATTTTTACTCTTTTTCCATAGAAAGCAAATGAATGCTTGGTTATGTGAAAACTAAACAAGAGATAATGCACCACAACAAATTTCAATATCACTGTTATTACACACAAACAAATCTTATGCAGTGCCGAAGCTCCAGCATGAAAAACTACCTGATTCAAAGCAGAAACGATCACTTATAATGTGCTTCTCATCAACCGAACCTTTCCAATCACAGATAAAACATGAAATTTTCAGTGTGAGAATACTCAATGCCTATTGTCCTATTTTAACAGTCGGATGGTAAAAAGGGCAAATTGCTCTTTCTTAGTCTTGGTTCCCAAGAAAAATAATCCGGCGAAGATAGGAAAATATAGGCCAATATCACTTATATAGAGTGTATTTATAAAGTTTTGCAGTCAACTTTCATTGCATGCAAACAAGTATTAGATCGGATCTTGTTTCAAATGAAATAGTGGATGAAGCTTACGAAAAAAAGAAAGATGTGATATTATTTAAAGTGGATATCCAAATGGTGGAAGGATGTTTGTAAATTAGACTTAAATTTCAAATTTCGTGGAACTTCCAAATATGAGTACTCAGTAAAAGAGACTTATAAGGGTGATTTTGCTAAAAGTCTCGTGTTTTGTATGGAGATAAGAGACTTATAAGGGTGATTTTGCTAAAAGTCTCGTGTTTTGTATGGAGATTGTTTCAAAATAGAATTCCATAGATGAGTGACAGACTTAAGTTTAGTTCATTGCGTCAGGGAGATATTGATGAGCTATGCCTGATCAATATCAGAGAAGAATGCAATGGTGTGGTTCGCTAGCGTGTGGAGTTTATGTAAAGCAAGAAACAATAAGATTAAAGATGGCTGAAGAGGCTAAATTGCTCTCTTGGAAGTGGTTGAGAATTAAATCAAACAATATTCATGATAATGTATCGCCATGGTGTATAAATTCTAAGGCTTGTCTTGGAATTAAAAATGAATTAACATCTGAGCAATCAAGAGCTGGTTTAGGCAGTGGAATTTTGGTGTTTACATCGATCACAGGCTTGTCTGTTTCTTTATTTACATGTGGATATAAGTGATGCTAAACAGTGGTTTGAATTTCCTGTAGTTTGAAAATTATATTATATAGTGGCATTGCATGTATAGCCATTTCTGTTCTCGGCATTGCAGATCGTGCTTATCTACTGAAGATGCAGTCTTTTTGAATGGTCGATGATGGGCCGAAATTGCTGGTCTGGCAGCTTGATGGTCTCCTTTTGGTGGTCGATGAATAGTCCGGTCTCTTATGATTTTGTGGGTCTAGAGTTTGGCTTAGCAATTTTTCTGCTGCTCTTAGTCTCATTACAGTTGAATTATCATTTCAAGCGTTAAGCCTATTATGAGGTGTATTGCATCAATTAATTTAGAGGTTGGGGTGGTGCGAGATTATGAGTATATTCTTTACGTTGGTCTGTTTCTGCAGCGGTGCATTTTGGTATGAGTTTAAGGAAATGTATAATGATGGTTATAAGAGTAGTCCAGCCACAGTTTTGCAGAATGAAAATTTGGATGGTCTCCTGAATCACAGTGGACACTTCATCATGTTTGCTTGTTCAGAGAAATTTGGATTGATGCAGTTCTTGTCCAGTTTCTACCGGAGTGTGTCAGTCCATTGTGGTGCTGGAAGACGGCTTCAATACTAATTGCGCAAACAGCAGTTAATGTAAAACTAATTGAGCAAACAGCAGTTACTGTAAAGTGAATGTCTGTTACAGTTTTAATTTTAGTTTGATGCAGGAGGAGTAACTTGGATCAGGTAAAATGGAGATATTTCCATGTCCTAGAGTAAGTGGAAATATTTCGCAATATTCTATACTGGTTTGGCATTGGTGGCTCTAGCAGTTAGTCGTATCCTTTAGCAGTGAACTGTGGCTGTCTTATTAGTTAGCAATAGGTGATTGATATAGTCCTGTCAAAATTCAAACCATCATTCAGCTCTAGTGTAATTCAAATCATCATTCAGCTCTAGTGTAATTCAAATCATCATTCAACTCTAGTGTATTGGTGCCACTGCAGAATAATAATTTGAGCATATATTGCAGATCTAGCTGCTATGACAGGTAAATTGGAGCATGAGGCGAGTTTCTGGTTTATGAAGCAATCTGACAGTTTCTAGACTGGTTTTTCTTTGTATTTCAATTGAGTGAATGTAATGAAATTGAAATATGTTATATGGGTCTTGGTGGAGCTAGGTTTTTTTTAACAGAAGTTATTTGTTTATAGCTGTTCCATTTATGGTTTTTAGATTGGTGGTGGGGCTGGTGTAATCAAGTATTTTGCCTGCTGTTGAAAGTCCTTATGTAATGTTTTTTTTTATTTTCTCTTCGTGTGTGTGTGTGTGTATATATATATATATATATATATATATATATATATATATATATATATATATATATATATAACTACTTTGTTTTGCTTATTATAAAAAACACATTTCAAACGAGACAAATACTTCTCTCTATTTATACCAAAAAAAAATAAAATACTTCTCCCTATCGTAAAGAAATGCCTATCGCCCAGGATAATAGAAAACCCCTGCATTGTCAATCTTATGGTTAACCAATTTCAAACTTAGCAATAATGCAATCACGGTAATTTTTGGAATCTCATATAAAACAACAAAGAGCACTTATTAAGAGCAAACTGTCTACAATCATCATCAAGTAATACTAGAGCAGAATCATACACAATGCCTTAAAAGATAGTTTTTCAAGGCCATTACAGCTTAATACACAAGTTCGGAATCATAAAACGCCTCAAACAATAGTTTTCCAAGGCCATTTCAGCTTAACACAAATTTGGAATCATAAAAACTACACACATATAGAACTTCAACACATTATAAGATGGTTCTGCAACATTCACATAATTAAATTCCTCCACGAAGGCGCAAAACAAGGTGAAGAGTAGACTCCTTCTGAATGTTGTAATCAGCAAGGGTCCTTCCATCCTCCAATTGCTTTCCAGCAAAGATCAACCTCTGCTGGTCTGGTGGAATTCCCTCCTTGTCTTGTATTTTTGCCTTCACGTTATCAATCGTGTCTGAACTTTCTACCTCTAACGTAATAGTCTTTCCGGTCAAAGTCTTCACAAAGATCTGCATACCTCCTCTCAGACGAAGAACAAGGTGCAAGGTGGACTCCTTCTGAATGTTATAATCAGCCAAAGTTCTGCCATCTTCAAGCTGCTTTCCCGCAAAAATCAACCTTTGCTGGTCTGGGGGGATACCCTCCTTGTCCTGTATCTTAGCCTGAGCTCTCTACCTCCAAAGTAATTGTCTTATCAGTAAGAGTCTTTACAAAAATCTGCATACCACCACGAAGTCGCAACACAAGATGGAGAGTTGACTCTTTCTGAATGTTGTAATCAGCCAAGGTTCGGCCATCTTCAAGCTGTTTTCCAGCAAAGATGAGCCTTTGCTGATCTGGGGGGATCCCCTCCTTGTCTTGTATCTTGGCCTTAACATTGTCTATGGTGTCAGAACTCTCTACCTCAAGGGTAATGGTCTTTCCTGTGAGGGTCTTCACAAAGATTTGCATACCACCACGAAGACGGAGCACCAGGTGGAGGGTGGATTCTTTTTGGATATTGTAATCGGCCAAAGTTCGGCCATCCTCAAGCTGTTTGCCAGCAAAGATAAGCCTCTGTTGGTCTGGTGGAATGCCCTCTTTATCCTGAATCTTGGCTTTGACATTGTCAATGGTGTCAGAACTCTCCACCTCAAGGGTGATGGTCTTTCCAGTGAGAGTTTTCACAAAGATTTGCATCCCACCACGGAGACGGAGCACCAAATGAAGGGTAGATTCCTTCTGTATGTTGTAATCAGCAAGGGTACGCCCGTCCTCGAGCTGCTTGCCAGCAAAAATGAGACGCTGCTGGTCTGGTGGGATCCCTTCCTTGTCTTGAATCTTTGCCTTAACATTGTCAATGGTATCTGAACTCTCAACTTCAAGAGTGATGGTCTTGCCAGTGAGGGTCTTAACGAAAATTTGCATCTACAATATCAGAAAAAAGCAAAAACATACAAATCAATAAAAAAATCTTCATAAAGATGACTACATAGTGGAAGATCTACATGTAGCAAACAAAAGACGAAAAGCATAAAATCAACCAATATAATAACTTCTATCTATTTACAGGAAACATCTTCGAAAAGTCTTCATTGGGTGACAATACTAAAAACAAAGCTATAGATTTGATACTTTGTCCAGTTCAAAATAGAAGTATCAATTACCCCTGAATTGGTCTAATTAAAGAATGTTTTATAACGTTACAATACATAATCTTACATAATCTTGCTCTAAGAAATTTCGTATACAAGTTTAAAACAGATATCAAGTCTTCTTCGATCATAAAAAATTTGAAACAAATTGGCCAATTAATTAAAGAAAAGTTTTTCAAACATGCGATTATTGATTATATATCATGTAAACGATTAAATTGAAATCAAAGCAAACATATCCAACAATTGATTAAAAGAAAATACAAAACCCTAACAATTGAATATGAAAAACAAAATCAAAATCAAAATCAAACTCGATTCAATGATAAACTAATCGTGAGAACGCAAAACCCTATCAATCGAAGTCTAGGAGGGAAATATAATAGGGATAGAAGATACCTTGATTGTGTGTGTGTGAGGGTTTCTTTTCTCTGTAATGAAACGAATGCCTGTAATATGAATTTTCTGATATGGGGTTTCGATTTTATAGCTTTAAATGATTTGAGGTTGCGTAAAAGTAACGGCAGTTCCGCCAATCACATAGCGACACGCGAACAAATTTGAGCTATAAATGATTTTGATTTGGTATCAGAGTCGTCTTCGGCAACGGATAAGATGATAATGCGTTCCCTTCAAAACACGTCTTGAATTTATCTATTGGCTTATTTTGTTTTACACCCGATGGTTCTTCGTTTCTTCTAACAAAGTTTTCCTTTTCCATAATATTTTTTTAAGGGAAATGAATAATAAATTGAAAATTGTTTAATCAATTTAAATATTTGTATTTAATGTATTAAAAATATAAATAATTATTTTTTAAAAAAGTATTGTGTGTACATTAAATTTAAATTTTTTTTTTAATTTAAATGTTTAACCATGTCTTATAGGCACTCCTTAACATGACTTTTTTTAAAGGGTATGGTTAACCAATGCCCTCAGGACAATGGTTAAACATTTCAAAACAAAAAAATATTTTATAGAAAATTTAATATTTCAATTTTCAAAGTATTAAATACATAGTTACCTAGATAAATTTACTATTTTAAAATCTTAACCATTGTTCTGGTTAGTATTCTCTTTTTTTAAAATGTAACTTTAAGTGAAGATATGAAAAATATTTTAAAATATTTATTTATAATAATTTGTGTGAAGGACTCCATTGTGTTTTATTAATAAAAGAGTGAATAGGAGTATTAAAAAAATGCTTTAGCTCTTAAATCATTTTCTGCATTTGTTTGATTTTTTATTAGAAAAAATTATTAAAAGAGAAATATTTTAAATAGGAGTGTACAAAAATATGATTAATTTAGTTATATTATTAAATTGAATTGCATTATACCATAAAAAAAATAAATCACTTAAATAATTTTAATTAAAACAATTTTAGTTTAGATTAAAATTGGTTTAGAATCAATTTTCTTATAAAATATTTTGGTATTTGTTTAGTTTTTTTATAAGTAAATTTTATTAAAAGAGGCGTATTTTAAGTAAGCGTGTGCAAAAATGATTAATCAAACTATATTATTAAACTGAATTGCATTGCACTATAAGAAAAACTAAACCACTTAAATGGTTAAAAAATTAAATCAATTAATTAAAACAATTCTAATCAAATTAAAATTGATTTAGAACCAATTTTCTTTCATAAACTAATGTAATTATATAAATTAACTTATGATAAAAAGAAGACAACTGATAGTAAAAACATAAAGGCTTAAATACACTTTTGATCCCTTTATATTTATGTTTTTTAAATTTTAGCCCACATTTGAAAAATCAACTTTTTATCCCTAAACTTTACCTCACTTGAGATTTTATTGGTCCTCTTCTAATTTTGTATAGTAGACGGTGATAATTAAAATAAAAAAATTTTAATGACGTGTTAATGCTGATTGAGATAATTTATTAATTAATAATTTTTTAAATAACAAATTAACAATTTTAACTCATTCTATTTTAAACATTAATTATTTTAATAAATTTATTACTTTAAATTTGTAAAACAAATATTTTGGCCCATAACCCATTTGTCTTCAACATGAGTCCAATATCCAAGATGTCTAAGAAACATGTTTGCAAGATCTATATAAACACTAAACATATTTAATAAACAATCGACGTGGTACTTCAGTATTTTCTATCTTCATGTTCAATCCAAAGCTAACAATTAATACACATCTAAGAAGTTTATCCATTTTTCTACTTTCAAAGTTAACAATTAATTCCTTTTGGTGATACACATCTAAGAAGTTGTTGGAATTAAACCCAAAAGATTGAGTAATTCCTAATCGCTACACAATAAACAATGAAAGAAAGAAGAAAGAAAATTTGAAAAGAAAGGTAAATTAGGATTCGAACAAAATAAGACGAGGAAGAAGAATATTTTCTACAGATGTTTTCTCTGCTTCCAAACAAGAATTTTATTCACTTTGCAACTGCAAATTCTCAATGTTATACACATGGTTACTCCCTCTATTTATAGTTTTAGGTTGCTTTCTCCCTAAGCCAAAGCCCAAAATACCTATTTTGTTCTAAGTCGAAATCTTGTGTCAAGCAACCTGCTTTGAAACTTCGACACCTAATACAACTCGACATACATTAGACTATTTCGACACACCGTTGTCTGCTTTGACATAAGGGATTACAATCTTAACACGCCACCTAATTCATTGTGTCTAAGCTATTTGTATTCATCATAGCTCTTAGATTATCGAATACTTGAATCTACACACCCTTCGTCATGATGTCTGCAATCTGATTCTCAAATATGTAGTGTTTCAAGTTTAGATTATCTTTTGCTACCTGCTCTCAAAGATTGTGGAGCCTCATTTCGATGTGCTTGCTTCAACCATGTGTTATCAGGTTCTTTTCCAGATTGATAGCTAACATGTTGTCAATCTTCATGGTAATTACTCCATGATCTTTCCCTTTATTGTCTTCGATCAAGTTCACCAACAATGTTGCTTGACATGCACAGAGAGAAACAACTATGTACTTTGGTTCACACGATAATAATTCTACTACTGGTTCTTTTCTCTAACTCCAAGCAACTAGTGCACCACCTAGCATAAACACATAACGTGTTATGGATTTTTGATCCTCGGCGACACTAAACCAATTTGAGTTAGTGTAACCCACTAACTTGCATTCTTTTCCTTCATCGACTGTAGGAAACATAATTCCATAGTCGAGAGTTCCTTTCAGATACCTTGGTATCCTTTAAGTTGCTGCTAGGTGTGATACCTTTGCCTTCTGCATGAATAAACTCATCATGCCCACATTGTATGCTAGATCAAGCCTTCTATGATAAAGGTATCTTAATGACCCAATACGTCTTCTATACTAGGTTGGGTCGACATCATATTCGTCCGAGTCTTTTGAAAGTTGCAGTCTTGGTTCAGAAGGTGTCGAAGTCGGGTTGCATTCTTCCATCTTAAATCTCTTGAGTATTTCACTTGCATATCTTCTTCGATGCATCATCAAGCCACTACGAATCTTGTAGAATTTGATACCAAGGAAGTATAAAATGTCCCCCATATCAAATATTTAGCATTCCTTGCTAAGATCACCTTTGAAGTCTTCGATTTCTTTCTTGCAACCATATGTTATCAACAAGTCATCGACATAGAGACATAGTATAAGCAATTCACTCTTGTAGAATTTGATACCAAGGAAGTATAAAATGTTGCCCACATTAAATATTTAGCATTCCTTGCTAAGATCACCTTTGAAGTCTTTAATCTCTTTCTTGCAACTATATGTTATCAACAAGTCATTGACATAGAGACATAGTATCAGCAATTCACTCCTGCTTCATCTTACATATACTCCTTACACTTCATAAATTCCTTCTCCCTTAGGAAACTATGTATCTTCTTATTCCAAGCTCCTGGAGCTTGCTTAAGTCCATATAGAGCTTAAGTCCATGTTTCACAAACCCAACTGGTTGTGCAACATATATTTCTTCATTTAAGGAGGCATTTAGGAATGCACATTTTACATCCATCTGACATATGGTTCAAAGGTTCATGTTTGCTAGACCAACAACCGACCTAATTGTTTCGATCCTAGCAATAGGTGCAAAAACTTTGTTGAAGTTGATTTCTTCCTTTTAAATAAATCCTTTCGCATAAGTCTTGACTTGTGTCGAGTTACTTCTCCTTTCAGATTCAATTTCACCTTGTATACCCACTTCACATTAATTGCCTTATTGCCTTGAGGAAATTCGACAAGTGACCAAGTGTTGTTGACTTCAATGGACTTCAATTCCTCATTCATAGCTTTTACCCACTTCAAATCCTTCAATGCCTCAGTTGCATTGACTGGTTCGACATCTACATACAAAACACAATGTACCAACTCACCTTCATTATCGACTGCATCATTTAATGTAATTACACATTCTTGCAACCTTAAAGACATGTGACTACTTCTTTAAGGTCTGCTTGGACCTGCATCACCTCTGACTTCTTCTTGTCGAAATTCTTCTCTTTCGACTCCAGTTGTTGGTTCACATTCTTATTTACATTTTCAGTCTAATCTCATTCCTTAAGCTCATATATGATTACATCCTTATTGATCACTACTTTCTTGTTCACTGGGTCGAAAAAACTTGTATCCACCAGACGAATGATATCCTATTAGGATCATTTGACTTGACTTATCATTAAGTTTTCTTCTCAACTTATCTGGCACATGTCTCTGTGTTATAGATCTAAATATCTTCAAATGACTCAAGTTGGGCTTGACACCAGACTAACATTCTTCTAACGTTGTCGCACGCTCGCGAAAATCAGACAGAGTCGCCACTAATATATTTATCCCAAAGAGGGAAAGGAATATCAGAAAACCTAGGATGAATAAGAACGAGGTCTTTCGACCAGAGATAGGGTACGGGAGTCGGTTACGCGAGGGGAAGGTACTAGCACCCCTCACGCCCATCGTACTCGATGGTATCCACCTATGTTTGTTCTATTCTAAGGGTGTATAAATCTAAAGCTTAATTACTAAGGGAATGCATGCAAATGAAAGAAAAGAAACACGGGGAAAATAAGGTTTATAAATAGTTGTGCTCGCTTAGGCCCCGCGACCTAATGCCTACGTATCCTTTTCAGGAATCAGAGCGCCGTAGTTCGGCTCTTTAGTTTTTGTTTGTTTTTGTGTTTTTTAGTGGACGAAGTTACATTCGCACTCCGCTGCTCGACCTCTGGAGTCTTAAGCTGGGAATGGAGCGGAAATAACGTGTCCGATTAAGAGAAAGAATGCCCTGAAGGCAAGAGAAAGAATGCCTCGGAGGCAAGAGAAAGAAGAGATAAAATTGGTTTGTGTCTTTTAGGTGTAATTCCATGATGGACGAAAACCCACTACAAGGCTTCGCATCACTTCCTTACTTTGTTTAGGTCTGAGCCTTTATTAGATATTTTATGTGTTTTTGGTTGGGTGTTTTTTAAGGGAAATTAATTTGTGACTTGAATCATGCCTTAAAAAGAGTCTTTTTGAATATTTAGAGAATGCACATCGAGGCCTACGCCACAATCGTTTCTCTAAATGAAATACAGTTTTTTGAATATTTAGAGAATGCACATCGAGGCCTACGCCACAATCGTTTCTCTAAATGAAATACAATTTTTGAATATTTAGAGAATGCACATCGAGGCCTACGCCACAATCGTTTCTCTAAATAACGGTTAAGAAATACACCGAGGCCTACGCCTCAATCATTTCTCTTCCGCTAAGTGGGAAAGAACATACATCGGGGCCTACGCCCCAATCATTTCTTTCACACTAAAAAAAAAGGCATTAGCATGATTCACATCGTCCTTTATTAATGTTTTAAAGTTGAAAAGAAAAAAGGGGAGAAAACTAGCCTAAAATGAATAACTAGCCTAAGTGCTTAAAAGGGAAGACTAACCTAAAAGTTATGGATTATAGGTCCTAAATCTAAGGAACATACAAGTGAAATTACAAGCAAAAATCACAAGTAAGCAAGAAACAAAATTAATACAAAATTGGCTAAAAGAAAGACTTGAAAATATAGCACCAAACATGAAAACAAATTATTCAAAATATAGTGCTAAAATAAATTAAAAGATACTATTTATTTTTATGATTTTTATGAAGAAAAATGATTCTAATTAATCAAAAAGAATTAAAAGGAATTAGCCTAACAAAACTAATATTTTGTGATTATTTTTTATGTAAAAAGTCAGCACTAAGGTCTAAAATTAGTAAGAAAAATTAGCAATTTAATTACTCAAAGAAAGGGTAAAAAACTAATTAATCTAAATAACAAAATGATAGAACCAGGGGGTGTATGCTGATTTTATGGTGTAAAGAACAACTGGGCGCAGGGCCCAGGTGGACAGGGCCAAAGGAGTTTTTTTTTATAGCCAAAAAAGCGTATCATGGGCCACAGGGGGGTATGCATCAGCAATGGCACAAAGGACATTTTGGTGTGCATGAACAGTAATGCGATGATGGCCCAAAGGAAATTGGTCCAGCTTCAAGTTTTATTCAGATTTTGATTTAACTGGTTTAATTGAAATAAAATTAAAAAATAAAAATTAAAGAAAAGGATTTTAGGGTTTGATTTGGGTGTGACGATTAGAATTCTTTCACCCCTCGTTCTCCTTCGTTCTATTCTTCCTCTCCCGTTTTTCTTCATTCGCAACCATCGGCGCCGGAGAAACCGTCTTCTCCGAGCGGCCGCCTCTCCGTAATCTAAACACCAACTAAAATCTTGTCCTGAGCCCAAATCCACCATCAATTTAAACAGAAAATTCAACATTCAACCGGATTGAGCAACACAAAAACTAAACCCTAAGCCACGATAGCCATGAATTCGAGCCAACATTTCCAGAAATTGAAAGTGAACTTAATTGTATCAGGAAAATGCGAAGAGGGTTAAGGAAGAACCTGGTTTAGAAGACCTGAGCTCCCTTTTTACGGTGGCGGAGATTCACGACCACCGTGACGTTCAGGTAACGTGCTTCGTTTGTTCCTTGTATATTTTCAAAACAACTTCTCCTTGTGCGATCTTCTTCTTCGTCGCTTCTTTTTCTGTGTGATTTCTGCGTGTTGAATCTTTTGTTGTGTTCTTTTTGCGTGTTGTTATTGTTTGATGAAGATGACGATGCACCTGGAGCGTGTCAAAGATTGAAGCTTGGATGAATACGTGTTTTGCGGATTCGTGATTGAGGTGCGGAGTTGGGTGAAGATGATGATTGAGCGAGATTGGTTAAAGGTTGTGAAGTGATGAGGGTGATGAATGGTTGTGGAGAATGGGGTAGCAGAGAGTATGAAGAGAGATTGAGGATGGAAGATGAAGTTCTGAAGATTCGTGATGGAGGGTGAAGGTGGGTGAAAAGTGATGAAGAAGTTGCAGAGTGGAGAGTTGAAGATGAATGAAGTGGATGATGAAGGGTGAGAAGTGAAGAATGGCTGAGTTGAAGAGTGAAGAATGTTGAAGAGGGAGAAATGTGGTGTTTCTGGAAGCAAAGTGGTATAGAGGAGAGTTGAATTCAGTTGGGGGAGAAGAAGAGATGGAAAAAAGGTTAGTTACAAATTGGTTGAGTTATGTTTTCTGTTATGAGTCTAGTTATAGGTTGTTAGGATTGGTAACAGACCTGTTAGTAGCTGTTAGAAATGGATAGAAATTCTGTTAATTCTGTTAAAGCTTGTAACTGTTAGTTACAAAACGGTTAGGGGTTAGTTAGGTTGTTAGTTATACGTAACTAATTCTGTTTAAGTTAGTTGAGTTATGAACTGAATGGTAATTGGTTATGTTCTTTTATGTGATGGGAATTAATTAGGACTGGTTAGTAATATGGTTCTGGGATAACTGTTAGTTTTGTAAGGTATATGGTTCTGATTTGGTTTTCTGCCTCAGATTCGGGTGTAGTTTCGGAACTGTTTTTTCTTTCATTTATGGCTTTTGAAGTGAATGATTACTGTGTGTCTGTATGTTGCAGATTGATTGAGGATCTGTGTTGGTTTATGGACATTGATATGTGAAGAGCTTGAAGGCAAATGGATGATTATGAAGTCTGGTGGTCCCACTTGCAAATAGTTTCATGTGTAATTTTTATTCTTGTGCAATAAGAGTGGAAATGTAAGATGAATGCACTATGTGAATGGTATCTCATTAAATGGCTGACTTGAAATTGTGAGGGCCTTCCTTTGAATTCTAACTTTGAAAAATCTACTTTCTTTCCCATGAGCTTGAAATCCCATCTTTCTTTACTTTATCTTTGTTTCCGAACCATGGGCATGCCTTAATATGATGTTTGATGATTCTCATCTTCACTTGAAATTTTGAATAAGATCCTTTTATGAATGAAGCATAATTGATACTCGGATGAACTTGGACATGTAGAATTGATCTTGTTTGACTCGTGAATGAATGAAAGCGCATCGCCAATTGTAACTTGTCCCTTATGCATTTCCACTTGAAATTTGTAATGGACTTGGATTTTTTGTAATGGGATGAAAAGGAGTTTGATAGCATTTTCTTGAATCACATTTGTATAAATCTTGAATGAAGACCTTTGAATCAAACTTATACTCCATAATAATTAAATCCAAATTCAATACTCAATGTCTTGATCAAATATAAAATCCATGATATTTTGTACCTCAATCAATTATATGAACTCTTGGAATTGGTGAAAGATAGAATTAGAAAAATAGAGTCGGAGAAGGACTTAACATATCCTGTTCAGCATGTGAATAATTACTAAGAGCCATAAAGGAATCCTTACACCCAAGATCCTCGATCTCAATTTCAAATTATTAACAAATGCGTGATTTTATTGATGACCTAAAATGCAAATGAATGAGATATGTAAGCCAATTAAGAATAATTAGATGGGCAAATTTTGGGGTGCAACAGCTGCCCCTATTTAATCATCTTAAACCTGAGAGTGAGATTGGCGCTAGCCTTTCGAACACTTAAGGTGGAAGAGGATTAAATACCAAAAGAACCTGAAAATTTGCCTTGTGAGATAGAATCCACGGAGGAAGAGACGGTGTCATTTTACTGAGGAAGATTGCGTCAATTCTGGATTGAACAGAGTAACCCTGGGTTAGAAATGAAATAAACATCAACTCTGGGTTGAAAAAGAAACGCGGGTCAACTCTGGGTTGAAGGATAAAGGGAAATCAACTCTGGGTTGAGAAAGAATGAAAATCAACTCTGGGTTGAAGACAATGGGTAGACATCAACTCTGGGTTGAGAGAAGGTAATTCAACTCTGGGTTGAAAGAGGAAAGATGAACAATTAGGAATACCGTCAACTCTGGGTTGAATGAGAGAGAAAGAAGGTAACCGTCAACTCTGGGCTGAGTGGGAAAAAGGTCAACTCTGGGTTGAATAAAAGGTAACCGTCAACTCTGGGTTGAGTGGGAAAAGACAAGCAATAACCGTCAACTATGGGTTGAGTGGGAAAAGGTAAGCGATGACCGTCAACTCTGGGTTGAGTGGGAAATAAGAAAAGATAACCGTCAACTCTGGGTTGAATGGGAAAAGACAAAAGATAACCGTCAACTCTGGGTTGAGTGGGAAAAGACAAAAGATCAACTCTGGGTTGAAAAAGGATAACCGTCAACTCTGGATTGAGTGGGGAAGAAAGAAGATAACTGTCAACTCTGGGTTGAATGGGAAAAGAAGAAGATAACTGTCAACTCTGGGTTGAGTGGGAAAGAAAAAGATAACCGTCAACTCTGGGTGAGAGGGGAAAGGACAAAAGATAACCGTCAACTCTGGGTTGAGTGGGAAAAAGAGTAATCAATTCTGGATTGAACAAAGGATAACCGTCAACTCTGGGTTGAGTGGGAGAAGATAATTAACTCGGGGTTAAAAGATGAAAGGGAAAATCAACTCTGGGTTCAACACAAAAACATCAATTCTGGGTTGAAGAAAGGTGAACATGATTGACTTTGGGAGATGACACCATAATGGTAACTCTGAGTGATCCAGTGGAATATCAACTTGAATACTTGTAGAGAACCCATTTGATGAGTAACTTGGCTTATGCTTCATATGCAATGTTTGATTTATTTATGCACTTTTGGAGATGCATTGCGATGAGTTCTATATGCATTGTACTGATTGATCAAGGTTTCTTCTTTGTATGGAATAGATTGGATGGAGTTCTGAAACTCTGCTTGATTCAAGATAGGGTGGATGCCCCTGCTTTATTGACGATTGGATCATTATGGGAGAAATGATAATGAAAATGCAATGACATGCATGATGAATGTATGATCATGAATGGAATGATGGTTTCCAAGGTACAAGGGATGGATGGAGAATGCCTTTGCGGAAAGGTAACAGCTTGTGAAAGTATTGATGAAGGTGAGGTGTGACTCCTTGACACCTATCTTGATATCTGACACTTGTTTGAAGATGAAGAAATGAATTGTTACTAGCTTGCCCCAGCTTGTAGGATCTCTTGAGAAAGAACTCTGATATGCTTGAATCGTGGAGATTTGAAAATGGTCTGCCCCAGTGTTGATCAAGGAATGAATGCCCCAGATTGAAAGGAACTATTCCACCTAATGGATGTTTCAGATATTTGCTTAGTGGATGACCAACCTTTTCCTTTGTAAGATTACTCGATGGAATTTCAATGTTGAACTTTCCTTGGTATCAAGTACTTAATTTCATATTAGAGACAATTCTGTTTTGGAAGAGATAATGAGAAATGTAATGCACATGTTAATCTCAAAAGAAAAGTTTTTATTTGTCAAAATGTTGTACTGATACTAACACTAGTGACATAGCAACATTAGGAGTCAGTTTGACATGATTTTACAGTTTGTATGCTTTCGGAACGAACCCTACTTCAATTAGGACTTTCTAGGGTTGTAACGTGGCCGGGTTCACGGTTTAAGAAGCAAAGGATAAAGGCTCAAGTTCTACTTAACCCACCCCTCTTCGTGATGTTCTCCAGTCCTACATTCAGTTAGTTTAACACGAGCGTTCGCCTTTCAGGAAGGATGGTGATGGAGGAGGATCCTTTGTAGCTTTGATGGAGGTGGCAGTCACCCTTTAGTGCTTTTGTTGATGGTCATAACAACCTGTCCCTTAGAGGATTTCTTTCTTTTGATTTGCCTTTTGCTTTCCCTAACTTTTGCCTGGACAAAAAGTTTCTTTTGATATTGGTGTTCGTTGTCCAGCGGGATATGCCCTAATTTTTGCCTAAGTCATTTGCTTCAAAGCTCTTCCTTTCTTCTTTTTTTTTGACTTAGCGGGCTTTTGTTTCTTTCTTTTTGATCATGATTCAATACTTTCTTTTCATTTTTTTTTGTCTCGTTCGGAAACAAGTTGTATGACATTTGTGATTGACTTGATGCAAAGGTTGTGACTGCCTTCTTCTTTGTGAATGGGAGACATCCATTGTGTAATGTGCTCTTCTTCTTTTGTTGTGATATATGGAATATGATTGATCCTCTGATGGAATACCTGAAAGTTGAGCGCTCGGTCGCGCTAACTGAAGACTACCCTGCCCCTGGTTAAGATTGAGGGTTTTTGTATTTTTTGAAAAGAAACTACTACTCCTTAGGCTCAAAGGGGTTGACGAAGGTTTCACTTCCTTATAACTCCGGTGTTTAGGAATGGAAACAATGCATGTACATCGTCAGCAGGATCTTGTTCCAAAGGCATACAATTAGTGATTCATGTGTTTTTGATTTTCATCATTCTCCTTTTTTAGTTGCTTAAGACAAATGAGTGAAGTATCAATGAACATAATAACAAAGATGAAATGATTTGAGAAAAACATGTATATTACATTTTTATTTATTCAAACAGAATGAGTTTCTTACAATGGATAGTACTTGATAACAACAAAAGTAGTACAATTGAAAATACTAAAGAAATCTATACAATGGCAAGTTTGGCCTTATTCTAATGCAAATGAAATGTTTTTTGACAAACATAAAAGTCTTCATGTTCCACTGGTGGAAGCTCCATTGTGAGGTGGCATGGGATTGTTGACCACATTAGGTGCCGCAGGTGTGAATGTAATCTCCTTTGCATCAAGCAGATCCTGAACCTTGTCTTTGAGAACTCTGCACTCTTCAGTGGTGTGACCAGATCCTCCAGAGTGGAATTCACACTTGGCATTAATCTTGTAATTTGGAGGGAGGGGATCAGGAGGAGGCCTCGCTTCAGCTAATTGAATCAGTTTTTGATCAAGCAAGGCGGCGAGAAGTTGGCTATAGGTCATTGGTACACGATCATACACCCTTTTAGGCCTATTCTGCCTCTGTTGACCTTGTCTCTGCTGATAACCTTGTTGTTGGAAACCTTGTTGTTGTTGTTGGACATATTGTTGATAAGGGACCCAAGGTTGTTGACCAACAGGTGCCACATAAGCTTGAGGGGCGGTGGCGGCCACTCGATAGCAAGGAGCTTGATCTTGAGCATAGGTGGCACTGGTCTCGCCTTCTTTCTTCTTGACAAAGTTACCCTGAGGTTTCTTGTACCCATATTGGTTTGCAGCAGCAGCATTGGCGGGATTCTGGATCTTACCAATTTTCAAACCATTCTCAATTCTTTCACCAATCTTGACTAGATCGGAGAAACCAGAAGAAACACTACCAACCATTCTCTCATAATAATGTCCTTGAAGAGTGTTCATGAACATGTCGACCAGTTCGGATTCCGAAAGTGGTGGATTCACTTGAGCAGCTATTTCTCTCCACCTCTGAGCATACTCTTTGAATGTCTCATTGGTCCTTTGCACTTGATTTTGAAGTTGCAACCTAGTCGGTGCCATGTCAATGTTATACTGATATTGCTTGAGGAAAGCATCAGACAAATCCTTCCAAGATCGGATTCTATTACGCTCCAGATTCATATACCAGTTCAGAGATGCCCCAGATAAGCTATCTTGGAAGCAGTGAATGAGCAAGGAGTCGTTGTGGATGTGAGAAGCCATCTTACGACAATACATGATGATATGGCTCTTCGGACAGCTCAAACCCTTGTACTTCTGGAAGTCGGGAGTCTTGAACTTAGGAGGGACAACCAGATTAGGAACTAGACACATATCCTCAACATCCATCCCATAGGCACTAAATCCTTCAATGGCTCGAATTCTTTCCTCAAGGATTTTGTACTTCTCAGCGGATTTCTCAACGGGTCGAGCTCTTTCAGCAGTTGGTATTGTTTGCATTTCTGGGTTAGCAGAACGAGTACCACAGAAAGCAGGAATAGGAATCTCTGTTTGAGAAGGTGGCACAGGGAGTGGGAAGACGGGATCAGCCATAGTCATTGCTCCAGAAGTCACGGGTATAGTCCCACCTTGGTTTGGAGCTCCAAGGGTATCCACAGTCATGAAGTTGAATGGCATCCCAAGAGTAGCATTAGTCCTTGCTTGGAACTCAAATGGAGTAGAAGAAGGTGGAACGATCTCAAGTTGGCTAGCAGCAGCTTGGTTACCAACAACGGGAATCTCTTGTGTAGCAGGAACCCTTTCAGTTCGCAAGGCTTGGATAGCTTCCAGGATAGCATCGACCTTAGTTTTCATTTGATCCATCTCTTCTCTAATGGCAGCTTGATCTTGTTCGTAATTCTCCATGATTCTTCTTCTGTGAGCTCTTGTCAGATATCGGTGTGGAGGAATCGTCTTGACTGATCTGATGGAGAGGAAGAGTATAAGAGTATTGGTAACCATGAATGCACATGCATGAATGCAAAATGTTGATGATGATGCAAATGCAACATAAATCAGGATCAAGGATCAAGGCCTCTTGGATAACAACTTCTCATGGTCAATAAGATATGGTCGAATCCTCCAGATTCAGAGGTTCGACGTTGCTTTCTGAATAAATAGCTTGTGCATAAGTCAAAGATGGTCAAACCCTCTAGATTCAGAGGTTCGACGTTGATTCTGATAGATAACCTTTGCAAAAGTCACATAAGGTCAAACCTCCAGATTCAGAGGTTCGACGTTGATTATGATAGATAGTCTGAATGGTTTAAGGTAGGATGGAGGCATGTTTTCCTGCAAAACAAAATTTCCCAACCCCTCTCACAGGTAGGATCTAGTATATGGTAGGTCAAAAAGCCAACAGAGGATTGAAAGTAGGCGCAATCATACGATATTGCCTCGTTCAACCAAGCTCTGCCCGTGGATACATGATCGGATCAATCAGACATACGTCTTCTGTCCGTCATGGCCACTCTATTCCTAGTTCCTAAGGTATCACTCTGGCCTGGGTATTGGGCCTTTTACCTCATAGAAATCCCACCCAACCTGCAAACATTGAAAATATGTGGCCCCCACGGGGACCCATAATATAGTCCAGGATGCGAGAAAATAAACATGATATGCAAGCAATAAATAGTCATGATATGCGAGGCATAAAGAAGTAAAGCCATAAAGCAATAAATCAATAAATGAACACCCAAAGAAAGCAAACACAAGCTAGGATCGACTAAGCTAGACTCCCCAGCAGAGTCGCCAGCTGTCGCACGCTCGCGAAAATCAGACAGAGTCGCCACTAATATATTTATCCCAAAGAGGGAAAGGAATATCAGAAAACCTAGGATGAATAAGAACGAGGTCTTTCGACCAGAGATAGGGTACGGGAGTCGGTTACGCGAGGGGAAGGTACTAGCACCCCTCACGCCCATCGTACTCGATGGTATCCACCTATGTTTGTTCTATTCTAAGGGTGTATAAATCTAAAGCTTAATTACTAAGGGAATGCATGCAAATGAAAGAAAAGAAACACGGGGAAAATAAGGTTTATAAATAGTTGTGCTCGCTTAGGCCCCGCGACCTAATGCCTACGTATCCTTTTCAGGAATCAGAGCGCCGTAGTTCGGCTCTTTAGTTTTTGTTTGTTTTTGTGTTTTTTAGTGGACGAAGTTACATTCGCACTCCGCTGCTCGACCTCTGGAGTCTTAAGCTGGGAATGGAGCGGAAATAACGTGTCCGATTAAGAGAAAGAATGCCCTGAAGGCAAGAGAAAGAATGCCTCGGAGGCAAGAGAAAGAAGAGATAAAATTGGTTTGTGTCTTTTAGGTGTAATTCCATGATGGACGAAAACCCACTACAAGGCTTCGCATCACTTCCTTACTTTGTTTAGGTCTGAGCCTTTATTAGATATTTTATGTGTTTTTGGTTGGGTGTTTTTTAAGGGAAATTAATTTGTGACTTGAATCATGCCTTAAAAAGAGTCTTTTTGAATATTTAGAGAATGCACATCGAGGCCTACGCCACAATCGTTTCTCTAAATGAAATACAGTTTTTTGAATATTTAGAGAATGCACATCGAGGCCTACGCCACAATCGTTTCTCTAAATGAAATACAATTTTTGAATATTTAGAGAATGCACATCGAGGCCTACGCCACAATCGTTTCTCTAAATAACGGTTAAGAAATACACCGAGGCCTACGCCTCAATCATTTCTCTTCCGCTAAGTGGGAAAGAACATACATCGGGGCCTACGCCCCAATCATTTCTTTCACACTAAAAAAAAAGGCATTAGCATGATTCACATCGTCCTTTATTAATGTTTTAAAGTTGAAAAGAAAAAAGGGGAGAAAACTAGCCTAAAATGAATAACTAGCCTAAGTGCTTAAAAGGGAAGACTAACCTAAAAGTTATGGATTATAGGTCCTAAATCTAAGGAACATACAAGTGAAATTACAAGCAAAAATCACAAGTAAGCAAGAAACAAAATTAATACAAAATTGGCTAAAAGAAAGACTTGAAAATATAGCACCAAACATGAAAACAAATTATTCAAAATATAGTGCTAAAATAAATTAAAAGATACTATTTATTTTTATGATTTTTATGAAGAAAAATGATTCTAATTAATCAAAAAGAATTAAAAGGAATTAGCCTAACAAAACTAATATTTTATGATTATTTTTTATGTAAAAAGTCAGCACTAAGGTCTAAAATTAGTAAGAAAAATTAGCAATTTAATTACTCAAAGAAAGGGTAAAAAACTAATTAATCTAAATAACAAAATGATAGAACCAGGGGGTGTATGCTGATTTTATGGTGTAAAGAACAACTGGGCGCAGGGCCCAGGTGGACAGGGCCAAAGGAGTTTTTTTTATAGCCAAAAAAGCGTATCATGGGTGTAATACGGTGAACTGACTTTATTCGGAATGTCGCGGTTAAGCAAGAGTCGCCACCGACTTTTATTTTATCCAATTGGAAAGGCAAAAAGAACAGGAAAGACCTTTGAAGGATTTTTGAGTTCGGGGGGTAGGTTATACAAAGGGAAGGTGTAAGGCACCCTTTGCATCCATGGTTATCCATGGGCTCTTAATTGCTTAGCTCACTTTGTTTGTTTGAATTGTTTGAAAAGTGTCGTGTGCGAATAGTAAAAAGATTTCGTTAAGGACTTTAGCTTGTAAATAAGCGTAGCCTTGTTTGAAAGTATTTGAAATGAGGTGTGAAAAGTATTTTGAATTGATTTGAATATGAGCAAGCAATTAAGCTACCTACCCTACGTTTGTCTTTCGTGTTCCTTAAGTCTTTCGTTTGAAAGGGTCTATCCATACCATGAGAGGGCAGGAAGTCTTTCAATTGGATGTACGGGTCATCGAGAAAATATCGTTCGCCATAAAACTGTCCTCACCATGAAGAGGTAAGTAGTCTTTAGGGAAGGATAAAATAGTCATTAAGGCGGCAGTAAGGATACCTTAGCAATCGAAGGGACTATCACCATTTAATCGAGGCAACATCGAGGGACGAGATCATTTTGTTCGTAGGTAACTCGAAGGGACTATGTTCTTTTGTTCCGAGGGACGTGGTGATTTTGAATCGAAGGCAACATATGCTAAGGTATCCCTATATCCGAGGGACTTGACTATTTTGATCGAAATTTGAAGGCAACAGGCAACAAGAAGGGTACCTTAAAGGTGCGTGTGTGTAGCAATCACGTGAGTTAGATTCGAGTATTTATCTTGTATTAGGTGAATTAAGTTCAATTACTTGTTATCACTCCCTATTTACTAACCACGCAGAGAATATATTTACAGAAAAATAAAGTGCGGAAAATAAATGTTCTACGCTATTACAGCTTTATGGGATGGGGGATTACAAAATCAAAACTGGGGGATGCAAAAGGTAAATGCGAGGAAATAAAAGCTTAATTACTATTACATCACAAAAATTGCAACCTATACACCTTCTAAAATTTAAATGACGGAAAGTAAATTAAATAATTAAATTAATAACATAATTAAATAAAGGCACAATAATAACGGAAAATTTAAAAAATAGCAAATATTAAATCAAGCAGAAAACCATGCGCCAATCATTGAGTATGAGGTGAGAAGAGAATCGTATTGGAAAAATCGGGGTTAAAGAGATTAAATGGAAACCTAAATTGATTTTATTATTAAGCTAAATCCTAATCTTAAACTAAATTAAATAAAAAATCATGTACCAATCCTAACCATCTAATTAATTTAACCTAATAATTAAACCTAATTAAATCTAATTAATTAATTAATTAATATACTAATCTAATAACTTAATTATGAAAATAAAATACAATTATTTGTTAATCCTAATTTAATAACCTCTAATTGAAAAAAAGTGAAAAAGAAAATTAAAGCAAGCAAAAAAACAAAAGATAGAAAAGAAATAGAAACAAAAACTGGGACCTGGATTCGGTGAGGCACACTCTAGAGGGAGTACAGCGGGCGTGCGTTATAGTCCTTCAGATACGGCTTCAGGATGAATCCACGGCCAACAGCTGATGGTACACCGTGACACTTCTTGAATGGACAACACTGGATCTGCAAATAGAATAAAGAAAAAAACTTTGCATGTCCCTGGATTCGATCCCAGGTCATGAGGGTTACAAGTTTCTACACTTGGCCAATGGATCACCGTTTGTTTGCTGTTTAGAATTTCACTCAAATATAATATATAAACAAAATAAAAGTTAGTGGAATGAGTCAAAAACGGGGCCCGCTACCGCGCGCTACAGCCATTGAGGAGAGGGGATAGTGCGTTGAATTATTGACCGTAAGAGTGGACCAGCGAACCAGACAAGGCCACGTAACAGTCAGCCATTCAAAGGCTACTGTTCATCATCTTCTGCATGTACCCCTGCGGATTTTCCCAGGTAGTTACCTGCGGATTTACCTGCAACTCTTCCTTCGAATTCTGCAACAAGATCAAAACGCGATAAGGCAACGTTAGCAAAATAACCAAAGGGCCCAGATGTATATAAAAACTTCCCCTGATTTCGTTGGTGTGGTTTTTTGGGCGTGAAACGGCCTGTAGGCGTGAAAACGAGAGGCTCCATTCATCATGCCCTAGCCATGGTGAAACACGTTCCCGCCGTGGTGAGTGTCAAACGATGACTCAGACCTGTATAAATACATCTCCTAAAGCCATTAACATCGTTAGTTTGAATTAAAATAAACTGTAACATGTGATACGATCAACGTAAGGGATACAGGAAAGTGAGCTCTTATCTGAGCGTTTTATCACGTATGAACCATGGCTTTGGACCTGGGATTATCCCATGAGTTCTTTGGATCACGATGTTATGCTTGGAATTGATGGAGAACGGCTGCATGCAAAGAAACCTTATGCCCTAGTCTCCTTGATATTTTTGCAAAGTTTTTGAGAGCTTTTGGGACTAGGATTTTCGTCCTAGGGTTCTGAGAATTGTTTTTCTTATATAGAGAATGAGATTAGGTCAAGAGAATTGGAAAGAAATCCAATCTTTCAAGAGATAAAAATTTGATTTGAAAATTACATTAAAACTTTCTAATTTGACAAATATCTTCTCCTAGCCTCTTTCACGAATTTGGACCTCTTATGTGATGATATTTGGACCATTGAATGTTTAAAACCAAATCCATGCATTTTGTTTCATTTATTTTGCATTTTTACTTGATTTAATTGATTTTTAATTGAATAAAAATTCAAATAAATATAAAAAGGTGACAAAAATATGGGAATGGGTTCAGAGGTCATTTTTTAGGTTATAGGGATATTTAAAATCAAAACCTTAGGCCCATTAGTCCAAAATTCTCCACTTTGCCTTTTATGTATTTCCTCAAAATCGCCCACCTTGCGCCAAGCGTATCTCCCTCAATATTTATCCTATGAATGTGTTTTAGGACTTTATAGAAAGCTTAAAGAGTCCTCTAAAATCTCCTTTTGGTTTCATCTCAATTGAGTCTACCATGTTAATGTATCACTCTTTGCAAAAAGATGACTTTTTGTTGACATATCTCTCAAATTATGCATTTTTAGACTTGGCATGTGAGAGACAAAATTGTAGAGAATTCAGTTTCCTTCAAACTGGGCTTTGGATGGAAAATTTCTGATGCTCCATGTGAAAGTTATGTCTGGTCAAAGTTTAGTTGACTTTCTCCTATGAAACCCTGATTTAGAAACTTTTAATTTGTTGATTTTTGATCTTTCCTTGATGAATCATGATCAATCCTTTATCAAATGATGAATGACACTTCATAATGAGGCTGTTGACCAAAAATCCGAAGTTTTGACTGTGGTTTGACCATAGTTTGACTTTTAGGTCAATCAGCCGATTATTGATCGTTCGGGCCATTGAGTGAGCAATATTTTGAATCGAGGCTTGAAACTTGGCATAGAGGTTCTTTGAATCATATGAGAGGCCATGGGATCCACTTGAGGTATCAGAAGTTGATTATACTTGGAGAGAACAAAACCCTAGTTTTGGTCCTTATTGCTTAGGAGAGTGTGCATCCACTTAGATCTTGAGCTATTGATGCTTGGATGAGCTTGAGCATATAAAAATATGGTGGGCAAATTTTGGGGTATGACAGCTGCCCCTGTTCAATTATCTTAAACCCGAAGATGTAGAGTGGTCTGTATGCCAGTCGGTATCTGAAGGTGGAAGATGATTGAACACTAGAATACCAAGAAATTTGCCCTATTTGCAGTAGGGACTTTTGTCGGAGATGGGCTTGTAGATGCCATCTGATAGTTGTTAGAGTATAGATTGTTACGCAATTTCTGCTTTTGTTGTCTTCCCTTTTTTGAATGTTGAGGAACCGTCAAAGGTATCGACTCAAATCTGTGTTGGGTTATTTAAGGAACCGTCAAAGGTATCGACTTAAATTTGAAGCATATTGTTGAGGCACCGTCAAAGGTATCGACTCAGATATGCAGGTAGGTTGTATAAGGAACCGTCAAAGGTGTCGACTTATATCTGAGGTGTGTTGTTAAGGAACCGTCAAAGGTGTCGACTTAACTCTTGATGTGGGTTGTTAAGGAACCGTCAAAGGTGTCGACTTAACTTTGAAGCATATCATTGAGGCACCGTCAAAGGTATCGACTCAGATATGTAGATAGATTGTATAAGGAACCGTCAAAGGTATCGACTTATATCTGAAGTGTGTTGTTAAGGAACCGTCAAAGGTGTCGACTTAACTCTTGATATATTAAGGAACCGTCAAAGGTGTCGACTTAATACTTGAAAATAGATGTAGTAGTATCCTGAAAAGTAGAGGTTAGTTTTCTTATGTCATGATGCATGTGTTTATGTAATGAGTATCTCAAAATAAATGAGAAACTTCGTATGTTATGGATTTGTTATGCAGTGATGTATGCGATGTATGTTTGTGTCATGTGGTATGCGAATATGATTTATGTTATCTTCGTCGAGAAAATAAATCTCCAGGTCTTTTTGTTTTTGATGTTTGATTTTGTCTTGAAGATGCTCAGCTGGGGATTTATAATTTCTGCTTGGAGATGATCAGTAGTTTGATGTACCCTGATTTAGAGATGTTAATAAACCATGTTGGAGAAGAGCAACATGTTGGATGACCGGTAGTGTTGAAGATGTAAGCTCTGTTGGGGAGCCATGTCTTTGTCGAGATAAGAGTATCTAGAGATATCTTCTTAGTGATTACTCTGTGGGGATATGATCTTGTGAAGTCAGGAGGCATGGGTGCCCTGAACATTGCCCCAAGTATTATAGTAACTACCATTCTTGGATTTGATTAGGACACACCATTGAGTACTGGACTTGCATAGATTTGCCCCAGTTAGCAGGAACTTTGGGAAGATTTTTCCTTGCGAGGAATTTGTGAGATGCGCACCCTGGGCGACATGCCCCTAGTAGTCATAGGCCCAGGACAATGTCCCATGCTAATTGGGAAATAGCTTCAGATCTTTTTGGATGCGTGCCCTTGACTGATCGAGTGATGGTTTCTGACCTATTTGGGTTTATGCCCCTTGAGAGATTCTCGGAATCCTGACTTGATTGCCCCAGATTGATTGGGAAAACGTGTCGTGCCCCTTGTATACATAAGAGACGTTGCTTCTCGGAATAATCTTGTCTATCGGGATGACTTTCAGTCGTTAGTTGTACCCTGTGCCGATTCTTTCTGATGCTAACATTTGAAATTATGTAGCAAAATATGTTTAATAATGAATTCATGAGATGCAATGCATACGTTTGTCTTGAGTTTGTTGAAAAACATTAAAACTGGATATGTAAAAGCATGATGTTTATAAAAACGTGATGTTTGTAAAAAACAGGATATCAACTTTATATTTGTAGCAAACCTTAAGGAGTCGGGATACCTTTTTGGTGACATTATGCTTTCGAACTAACCATGCTTCAGTTAGGACTTTTAAGGGTTGTAACGTGGTTTGGTTTACGGTTTAAGAAACAAAGGATAATGGCTCAAAATTTATTTATACCCATCCCCTTCTCGTGATGATCTTCAGTCCTAAGCTCAGTTAATTCAGCTTATGCATTCAGGTTCCAAGAGACTTTTGGATTTGCACCTTTGATAATGACAATGGCTCACAAGCAAGGAGCACTTTTGAGATGGCAGTTACTTCTTCCTTTTGGTAGCCACAACATTGTGTTGTTTAAGAATTTGTTCTTATTTTTTCATCTTTTTGATATCCCTAACTTTTGCCTGAACTGTCTCTTTTGAGCTTACAGTCAGCGGGATGCCTTGATTTTTGCCTAAGTCATCCTTTTGATTTTTTGACTTAGCAGGCCTTTTTTGTATATATGTTTTTTCATTTTTACTTCATTTTGAAAGATATTGACTGCCTTGCTTAATGATTGATGAACCATCATTGGCTTTTGATTGACATCTCCAACACCTCTTTGATGTGTGCGGATGAGCGCTTGTGTTTGGAACCTTTATTGGAAGGTGTACTGAATGATTCTCTTAAAATAGAATGGACAGCCAAATTAACTGAGAACTACCCTGCCCCAGGTTATGATCAAGGGTTTTAATTAGCACAAGAAAGAAACTTCTACTTCTTAGGCTCAAAGGGGTTGACGAGGGATTAACATCCTTATATCTCCACTGTTTAGGAATTGAAACAATGCCTGTACATCGTCAGCATAGTCCGTTCAAAAGCATACTGTATGAGGTTGCGGTATTGTTTTCGTCATCCTCCCTCAAAAGGCTTACAGCTTTAGCAGGAGTTGAGTATCATAAAACATATACGCAATAAAGACATAATTTAAAATGAGTGATAACGAAATAATTTATTCAAGACAAACATATGCAATGCATTGATGATGATTATTAAAACAGATAATGTCTATCATGATTCAAATGTTTAAACAAACAGAAAATAAACTTGCAGATGAGAGTAGATCTAATGATCCAAAAGTCCATCCGCCTAGGTGTCAGTCAGTTTTGTCATGATCAGGCATAGGAGCCGAGATCCCCATAGGAGTTTTCATGAGGATTGAATTTGGTTTCTCCGTCATTGATCAGATCTTGAATCTTATTCTTTAATGCCCAGTAATTGTTTTTGTAATGTCCAGGAATGTTTGAAATGGTACGCGCACCTCGCATTGAGTTTATAGTCAGGAGTGGAGGTGTTAGCATTCTTAGGAGGGTCCCTTAGAGTAATCAATTCGATCTTCAATGGATGTTGTAATGCTTGAGCCAATGACATATTGATCTCGGTGAATTGACGCTTAGGTGCATCTGGCTTGCGTCGTTGTTGTAGAACTGGTGTGGAGATTCAGAGTATCCGGGGTTCGAGCTTCCGGAATGTGTATCTGATAAGAATGTTTCAGAAGTCTGGGGGTCAAGCTTCCAGAATGTTCATCTGATTGGAACTTTCAGAATGTCCGGGGTTCGAGCTTCCGGAATGTATATCTGATTGGAATGTTTCAGAAGTCTGGGGGTCAAGCTTTCAGAATGTCCGGGGTTCGAGCTTCCGGAATGTATATCTGATTGGAATGTTTCAGAAGTCTGGGGGTCAAGCTTCCAGAATGTTCATCTGATTGGAACTTTCAGAATGTCCGGGGTTCGAGCTTCCGGAATGTATATCTGATTGGAATGTTTCAGAAGTCTGGGGGTCAAGCTTCCAGAATGTTCATCTGATAGAGATTGATTTGTTGATGGTATATGTCTGACCAGTTGGTCGACCTGAAAGGAAAAGTTAGTTCTATGTGATGCTATGAATGCAAATGCAATATTTTCAAGGATCTTTAGGAATTTAGTTAGCAACATTAAAAGGTGATTTGGTCGCGTCTTTGTCTGAAGAATTCTGACTTTCGTCTTTGAACGTTCCTCTTTGAGAATCAAGCTCACCATATCGAGTGAGTCATCGCCTCTGATTCGGGATACTTCTGAATTGGAAGGTACATGGCTAGAGGAAAATAAATCCTCTTGCCCCTTGATAGGTACTGAGTCTTTTAATTGGAAGGCATGCGGCTTGAGGAAAATAAATCCTCTTGCCCCTTGATTAGGAATTCAGTCCTTGATAAGAGCACCTGAAATTGTGCGCCCTAAATTCCTAAGATCCTTGAAAGGGTTAGTTAATCATGTTATGCTTATGATGTCATGATGTCATGATGTTATGCGAATGAAGTTCATTTGGCATAGTGTGAGGTAGTAAGGACAAACAAGTCCTTTTAACAAAACCTGCAAGGAAACGAAGGTTAGTAGCAAACGCAAACAAGTCACACAAGTCACGCAAGTCACACAATTTTTGGCTTAAGGCTTGCATGGAGTCTGATCGGGTGTCCTTCCCAAGGATATTTCTATGGATAAGGAGATTTCAGCAACGGGTTCTACCAAGTGACTCAGAATTGTCAGCCCTCCTAAAGCACCCTCGAACATGATACATACATACCATGCAATGATACTTTGAGAAAGAACCTATCTGAGTTGTAGTATCGGGTAGCGACTATGCTCTCAACATACATCAAGAGTAGTCCCCCCACTACGTTCCTAAAAGTCAGGATGGGTTAAAGGTAACTAAAGGTCCTTAAGCTCCGACTCACCCACAGACATCGGCACGAACCTCCCTCATACAAGAGAAGCATGCAAACACCCATGGAGGCCTAACTTAAGCGTGAACTCTCATATTGACCAATCCCAAGCATACACAAGGGAGGTCGCCATGACTATGCCACTTCCTATCTTAGATGTACTTGAATCCGGGAATAGGATTCGTCCTTCAGTTAATTCCCAAAACGCCCCTGAAAAATAAAACAAACAAAGCAAACAATTTAAAATGAATCCTAAACTTTAAGGTAACCCCTCTTTTATTCGAAAGCATCCCCAGCAGAGTCGCCAGTTCTGTAATACGGTGAACTGACTTTATTCGGAATGTCGCGGTTAAGCAAGAGTCGCCACCGACTTTTATTTTATCCAATTGGAAAGGCAAAAAGAACAGGAAAGACCTTTGAAGGATTTTTGAGTTCGGGGGGTAGGTTATACAAAGGGAAGGTGTAAGGCACCCTTTGCATCCATGGTTATCCATGGGCTCTTAATTGCTTAGCTCACTTTGTTTGTTTGAATTGTTTGAAAAGTGTCGTGTGCGAATAGTAAAAAGATTTCGTTAAGGACTTTAGCTTGTAAATAAGCGTAGCCTTGTTTGAAAGTATTTGAAATGAGGTGTGAAAAGTATTTTGAATTGATTTGAATATGAGCAAGCAATTAAGCTACCTACCCTACGTTTGTCTTTCGTGTTCCTTAAGTCTTTCGTTTGAAAGGGTCTATCCATACCATGAGAGGGCAGGAAGTCTTTCAATTGGATGTACGGGTCATCGAGAAAATATCGTTCGCCATAAAACTGTCCTCACCATGAAGAGGTAAGTAGTCTTTAGGGAAGGATAAAATAGTCATTAAGGCGGCAGTAAGGATACCTTAGCAATCGAAGGGACTATCACCATTTAATCGAGGCAACATCGAGGGACGAGATCATTTTGTTCGTAGGTAACTCGAAGGGACTATGATCTTTTGTTCCGAGGGACGTGGTGATTTTGAATCGAAGGCAACATATGCTAAGGTATCCCTATATCCGAGGGACTTGACTATTTTGATCGAAATTTGAAGGCAACAGGCAACAAGAAGGGTACCTTAAAGGTGCGTGTGTGTAGCAATCACGTGAGTTAGATTCGAGTATTTATCTTGTATTAGGTGAATTAAGTTCAATTACTTGTTATCACTCCCTATTTACTAACCACGCAGAGAATATATTTACAGAAAAATAAAGTGCGGAAAATAAATGTTCTACGCTATTACAGCTTTATGGGATGGGGGATTACAAAATCAAAACTGGGGGATGCAAAAGGTAAATGCGAGGAAATAAAAGCTTAATTACTATTACATCACAAAAATTGCAACCTATACACCTTCTAAAATTTAAATGACGGAAAGTAAATTAAATAATTAAATTAATAACATAATTAAATAAAGGCACAATAATAACGGAAAATTTAAAAAATAGCAAATATTAAATCAAGCAGAAAACCATGCGCCAATCATTGAGTATGAGGTGAGAAGAGAATCGTATTGGAAAAATCGGGGTTAAAGAGATTAAATGGAAACCTAAATTGATTTTATTATTAAGCTAAATCCTAATCTTAAACTAAATTAAATAAAAAATCATGTACCAATCCTAACCATCTAATTAATTTAACCTAATAATTAAACCTAATTAAATCTAATTAATTAATTAATTAATTAATATACTAATCTAATAACTTAATTATGAAAATAAAATACAATTATTTGTTAATCCTAATTTAATAACCTCTAATTGAAAAAAAGTGAAAAAGAAAATTAAAGCAAGCAAAAAAACAAAAGATAGAAAAGAAATAGAAACAAAAACTGGGACCTGGATTCGGTGAGGCACACTCTAGAGGGAGTACAGCGGGCGTGCGTTATAGTCCTTCAGATACGGCTTCAGGATGAATCCACGGCCAACAGCTGATGGTACACCGTGACACTTCTTGAATGGACAACACTGGATCTGCAAATAGAATAAAGAAAAAAACTTTGCATGTCCCTGGATTCGATCCCAGGTCATGAGGGTTACAAGTTTCTACACTTGGCCAATGGATCACCGTTTGTTTGCTGTTTAGAATTTCACTCAAATATAATATATAAACAAAATAAAAGTTAGTGGAATGAGTCAAAAACGGGGCCCGCTACCGCGCGCTACAGCCATTGAGGAGAGGGGATAGTGCGTTGAATTATTGACCGTAAGAGTGGACCAGCGAACCAGACAAGGCCACGTAACAGTCAGCCATTCAAAGGCTACTGTTCATCATCTTCTGCATGTACCCCTGCGGATTTTCCCAGGTAGTTACCTGCGGATTTACCTGCAACTCTTCCTTCGAATTCTGCAACAAGATCAAAACGCGATAAGGCAACGTTAGCAAAATAACCAAAGGGCCCAGATGTATATAAAAACTTCCCCTGATTTCGTTGGTGTGGTTTTTTGGGCGTGAAACGGCCTGTAGGCGTGAAAACGAGAGGCTCCATTCATCATGCCCTAGCCATGGTGAAACACGTTCCCGCCGTGGTGAGTGTCAAACGATGACTCAGACCTGTATAAATACATCTCCTAAAGCCATTAACATCGTTAGTTTGAATTAAAATAAACTGTAACATGTGATACGATCAACGTAAGGGATACAGGAAAGTGAGCTCTTATCTGAGCGTTTTATCACGTATGAACCATGGCTTTGGACCTGGGATTATCCCATGAGTTCTTTGGATCACGATGTTATGCTTGGAATTGATGGAGAACGGCTGCATGCAAAGAAACCTTATGCCCTAGTCTCCTTGATATTTTTGCAAAGTTTTTGAGAGCTTTTGGGACTAGGATTTTCGTCCTAGGGTTCTGAGAATTGTTTTTCTTATATAGAGAATGAGATTAGGTCAAGAGAATTGGAAAGAAATCCAATCTTTCAAGAGATAAAAATTTGATTTGAAAATTACATTAAAACTTTCTAATTTGACAAATATCTTCTCCTAGCCTCTTTCACGAATTTGGACCTCTTATGTGATGATATTTGGACCATTGAATGTTTAAAACCAAATCCATGCATTTTGTTTCATTTATTTTGCATTTTTACTTGATTTAATTGATTTTTAATTGAATAAAAATTCAAATAAATATAAAAAGGTGACAAAAATATGGGAATGGGTTCAGAGGTCATTTTTTAGGTTATAGGGATATTTAAAATCAAAACCTTAGGCCCATTAGTCCAAAATTCTCCACTTTGCCTTTTATGTATTTCCTCAAAATCGCCCACCTTGCGCCAAGCGTATCTCCCTCAATATTTATCCTATGAATGTGTTTTAGGACTTTATAGAAAGCTTAAAGAGTCCTCTAAAAGCTCCTTTTGGTTTCATCTCAATTGAGTCTACCATGTTAATGTATCACTCTTTGCAAAAAGATGACTTTTTGTTGACATATCTCTCAAATTATGCATTTTTAGACTTGGCATGTGAGAGACAAAATTGTAGAGAATTCAGTTTCCTTCAAACTGGGCTTTGGATGGAAAATTTCTGATGCTCCATGTGAAAGTTATGTCTGGTCAAAGTTTAGTTGACTTTCTCCTATGAAACCCTGATTTAGAAACTTTTAATTTGTTGATTTTTGATCTTTCCTTGATGAATCATGATCAATCCTTTATCAAATGATGAATGACACTTCATAATGAGGTTGTTGACCAAAAATCCGAAGTTTTGACTGTGGTTTGACCATAGTTTGACTTTTAGGTCAATCAGTCGATTATTGATCGTTCGGGCCATTGAGTGAGCAATATTTTGAATCGAGGCTTGAAACTTGGCATAGAGGTTCTTTGAATCATATGAGAGGCCATGGGATCCACTTGAGGTATCAGAAGTTGATTATACTTGGAGAGAACAAAACCCTAGTTTTGGTCCTTATTGCTTAGGAGAGTGTGCATCCACTTAGATCTTGAGCTATTGATGCTTGGATGAGCTTGAGCATATAAAAATATGGTGGGCAAATTTTGGGGTATGACAATGGGCCACAGGGGGGTATGCATCAGCAATGGCACAAAGGACATTTTGGTGTGCATGAACAGTAATGCGATGATGGCCCAAAGGAAATTGGTCCAGCTTCAAGTTTTATTCAGATTTCGATTTAACTGGTTTAATTGAAATAAAATTAAAAAATAAAAATTAAAGAAAAGGATTTTAGGGTTTGATTTGGGTGTGACGATTAGAATTCTTTCACCCCTCGTTCTCCTTCGTTCTATTCTTCCTCTCCCGTTTTTCTTCATTCGCAACCATCGGCGCCGGAGAAACCGTCTTCTCCGAGCGGCCGCCTCTCCGTAATCTAAACACCAACTAAAATCTTGTCCTGAGCCCAAATCCACCATCAATTTAAACAGAAAATTCAACATTCAACCGGATTGAGCAACACAAAAACTAAACCCTAAGCCACGATAGCCATGAATTCGAGCCAACATTTCCAGAAATTGAAAGTGAACTTAATTGTATCAGGAAAATGCGAAGAGGGTTAAGGAATAACCTGGTTTAGAAGACCTGAGCTCCCTTTTTACGGTGGCGGAGATTCACGACCACCGTGACGTTCAGGTAACGTGCTTCGTTTGTTCCTTGTATATTTTCAAAACAACTTCTCCTTGTGTGATCTTCTTCTTCGTCGCTTCTTTTTCTGTGTGATTTCTGCGTGTTGAATCTTTTGTTGTGTTCTTTTTGCGTGTTGTTATTGTTTGATGAAGATGACGATGCACCTGGAGCGTGTCAAAGATTGAAGCTTGGATGAATACGTGTTTTGCGGATTCGTGATTGAGGTGCGGAGTTGGGTGAAGATGATGATTGAGCGAGATTGGTTAAAGGTTGTGAAGTGATGAGGGTGATGAATGGTTGTGGAGAATGGGGTAGCAGAGAGTATGAAGAGAGATTGAGGATGGAAGATGAAGTTCTGAAGATTCGTGATGGAGGGTGAAGGTGGGTGAAAAGTGATGAAGAAGTTGCAGAGTGGAGAGTTGAAGATGAATGAAGTGGATGATGAAGGGTGAGAAGTGAAGAATGGCTGAGTTGAAGAGTGAAGAATGTTGAAGAGGGAGAAATGTGGTGTTTCTGGAAGCAAAGTGGTATAGAGGAGAGTTGAATTCAGTTGGGGGAGAAGAAGAGATGGAAAAAAGGTTAGTTACAAATTGGTTGAGTTATGTTTTCTGTTATGAGTCTAGTTATAGGTTGTTAGGATTGGTAACAGACCTGTTAGTAGCTGTTAGAAATGGATAGAAATTCTGTTAATTCTGTTAAAGCTTGTAACTGTTAGTTACAAAACGGTTAGGGGTTAGTTAGGTTGTTAGTTATACGTAACTAATTCTGTTTAAGTTAGTTGAGTTATGAACTGAATGGTAATTGGTTATGTTCTTTTATGTGATGGGAATTAATTAGGACTGGTTAGTAATATGGTTCTGGGATAACTGTTAGTTTTGTAAGGTATATGGTTCTGATTTGGTTTTCTGCCTCAGATTCGGGTGTAGTTTCGGAACTGTTTTTTCTTTCATTTATGGCTTTTGAAGTGAATGATTACTGTGTGTCTGTATGTTGCAGATTGATTGAGGATCTGTGTTGGTTTATGGACATTGATATGTGAAGAGCTTGAAGGCAAATGGATGATTATGAAGTCTGGTGGTCCCACTTGCAAATAGTTTCATGTGTAATTTTTATTCTTGTGCAATAAGAGTGGAAATGTAAGATGAATGCACTATGTGAATGGTATCTCATTAAATGGCTGACTTGAAATTGTGAGGGCCTTCCTTTGAATTCTAACTTTGAAAAATCTACTTTCTTTCCCATGAGCTTGAAATCCCATCTTTCTTTACTTTATCTTTGTTTCCGAACCATGGGCATGCCTTAATATGATGTTTGATGATTCTCATCTTCACTTGAAATTTTGAATAAGATCCTTTTATGAATGAAGCATAATTGATACTCGGATGAACTTGGACATGTAGAATTGATCTTGTTTGACTCGCGAATGAATGAAAGCGCATCGCCAATTGTAACTTGTCCCTTATGCATTTCCACTTGAAATTTGTAATGGACTTGGATTTTTTGTAATGGGATGAAAAGGAGTTTGATAGCATTTTATTGAATCACATTTGTATAAATCTTGAATGAAGACCTTTGAATCAAACTTATACTCCATAATAATTAAATCCAAATTCAATACTCAATGTCTTGATCAAATATAAAATCCATGATATTTTGTACCTCAATCAATTATATGAACTCTTGGAATTGGTGAAAGATAGAATTAGAAAAATAGAGTCGGAGAAGGACTTAACATATCCTGTTCAGCATGTGAATAATTACTAAGAGCCATAAAGGAATCCTTACACCCAAGATCCTCGATCTCAATTTCAAATTATTAACAAATGCGTGATTTTATTGATGACCTAAAATGCAAATGAATGAGATATGTAAGCCAATTAAGAATAATTAGATGGGCAAATTTTGGGGTGCAACAAACGTGACATCTGTTTAAAATGTATGTTGCAGTCGACACAACGTCACCCCAAAATTCTTTAGGTAAATGCTTGTCATTCAACATACTTCTCACCATATTCATGATGGTTCGATTCTTCCTTTTTGCAGTTCCATTCTGCTGTAGAGTGTAGGGTGGCACCAACTTATGCACAATCCCTTCTTTCTCATATGACATGTCGAAGTCTTTCGACACATATCATCCACCACCATCAGTCCTCGGAACCTTGAGCTTTCGACCACTTTGTCTTTCGATCATTGATTTAAACTTGGCAAATACCTCAATCACTTCACTTTTCTTCTTGATCAAATAAGTCCATAGTTTTCGATTGAAATCATCTATAAATGTGACAAAGTATTTGTTACCTCCATTCAAATGCACCTGGATTGGACAATATACATCAGAGTATATGACTTCAATAATTGCCTTCGACTTTCTTCCTGCATCTTTGCTGAAGTTATTCTGGTGATGCTTCGCCTACACACATTTCTGACATACTTCATTTGGAATGTCGATTTTTGGTAATCCTAAAACCATATTTCTTCTTTTCAAATCTCTGATGTCTTTAAAGTTGAGATGTCCAAGTCGATAGTGCCATATCCGTTCATCTCTGCTAGCTGCAGTTGCAAGGCACTTGTGCTCCATCACATTAAGTTTAATCTTGAAGGTTATATTCTGAGACATAGGTGCCTTCAAGATTGACCTTCCACTTAAGTCAAGAAATCTCATTATCTTGTCTTTAATTGACACCTTGTAGTCCTTTTTGACCAATTGCCCTATGCTAAGCAAATTGTTTTCCATGTCTGGTATGTACAATACGTTGGAAATTACTGACCTTTTGCCATCTTTCTTCATAATTAGAACATCATCAATACCTTCAGTTGCTAGAGTATTGTCATTTGTAAACTTTGCCATGTTCTTTATCGAGGGATTTGTGTTGACAAACTAATCTTTCCTTCCAGACATGTGTGATGAGCATCCCGAATCCAAGTACCACTGGTCCTTGAATCTTTCTTCATCTCTTGTTATGATCATCAACATTATCTCTTCTTCTTCGTGCTTTGTAAATTTTGTATCACTTTCTTGATTCTTTTGTTTTTCTGGACAATCACTAGAATAGTGACCATGCTTCTGACAATTGAAACACTAAATCTGACTTTTGTCAAGTTTTCAATCACTACCTCTTCCTCTGTTTGCAACATCACCTTTTTGGTTGCTTTGGTATGAGGGCTTTCTCTGATTCGACCAGCTTCCTTCTTGCTGATTTTGATCAGTAGAATTATTGTAGCCTCATCTACCTTTGTCGCCATTCAAACTTCCTTTACCTTTCTTTTGCTGACTTAGCCTGCAGAGCCATATCACTCTTCGACTTTTAGTCTCAACATTGTGAGATCAGTGCATTACTCAAATAGCCGATATATTGTCCTATTAACTAACACATAACATTAAGTTTTTACAATTATAAAGCAGCAAGACTCCACACCGATCCTACTATAGTATGTGTGGATATTAAACCTAAGTTCTAACCACATCTCTATGCATTAGTATCCAATAGATGATTATCTTAGATTTAGAAATCACAAACACCTTTTGATGTTAGGTCACACCATGAAAACAAGTTTTTGATAGCAAATCTTGTTTAGTTAGCAACTTGTGTATCAGGTCTAAAAAGCAGGATTTTTAATTGTGTAACTCAACTTGTGTATTGTTTATGTTTATTTATTTATGATAAATACACAAGTTGAGTTACACTTGGTTACACAAGTTGAGTTACACTACACAAGTTGAGTTAACTTGAGTAACACCTTTCCTTAATGTTTATTTTTTAGACTTGATACACTTGTTAGTTAGGAAAACATGGATATAGTTGTTATCGTTGTTAGAAGTATTAAAACTCAACAACAACAACAACTATATCCATGTTTCCTAACAACAATACATCTTTTTTTCCAAGCATGTATTAAAGAAAATAATGTTAGCAATTATAAGAGAAGAGATTAAATTAAGGAACCAACAATGATCGAAATATTCTATGATCTTGCAATTCATTCTAGAGAATGATTTTGTACTTTTGATTTCACCTCGGGTAGATTTATCAACCGAAGAAAAAGTTGTTGATTTTGTAGTTTAAATTTTACATTGGTGAAAAAACCAACCGAGGAAAAAAGGATTAGCTTTACATTACACCCTTTGTTAACTCGTCCACAAAAGTGAGACAAAATCTCTATTTTAACTTAAGTAAAAAAAAATCTATTTTATAGTAGGGTCTCTACAAGAGCAAAAGGCCTCTATAGGAGCATGAGACCATTAATCAAAAGTACATTTTCTAACTCTAACTCTGAAAAAGAAATTTAAGCTATAAAAAGTGGTGTCTAGTATTTGACGTCTTATTATTGTAACAATAAGAAAAAATTAAAATAAATTATTTATGATTATGAAAACCATTGTCTCAAGGCTATCTTATTAACCATACCAACAACTTTTTAATTTTTAATTGTACATCTAATTTATCAAATATCTATGATAAATTCCAATCTTGTTTTATGAGAATATATTTTTATTCAATCCAATTATTAAATGACGCAATTTTTTTACGGTCCAAGAAAGAAGTTAACACAGTACTTTAGGCTTCAAAACCCAAAATTCTTTCAAAAACAAAATACAAGTCTTCTATTTATAGTTGACTAATCACATAATTTCTTTTTCGACTTTTATGTTGTGGCTCACACTTCTAAAAACTTAAATTTAATTTCAAAAAATTTTTGAAGATGCATCTTCGGACGTACTTTATCCCATTTTTGTCAAAAATTAGTGCGGAGATGCATCTCAGAAATCTTATAAGATAAATTCGGAGATACATCTCCGAAAACATCTCAGACCTCATCTACTATACGTTTTTCATTAAAATTGACGTCGTTGTGGAGACTCTCTGTCAATTTTAATACACATTAGAATGATAGAAATTGTAGCCTCACGTTCTGATCCTTGCATTCCTGTGTTTATGGCCTTTATGCGACCTAACGGGAGTTTTTTGAAAAATAGACTCTGAATCGAAAAAACTCGATTTTCTTTTCTCATATTTTCGAAAAAATCTGGAAAAAAACTATAGAGTCTTAATTTGATTTTATTTGATTTTTAGTTGTATATTCAAATTTTTATAATTTTATTTTAATCGTTTTTCTATTTTCGAATTATTTTTTTAGATAGGAACATTGTTGATCTATACATATTTATCACATTGCTGATGTATAAATATTAGGTCTATCTATCCAAATACACGATTAATATTAAATTTATTAAAAAAACACAATAGGATAATTTACGGATTTGTATATCCAAAAACATAATTTTAAAATAATAAAATTTATTTGAACATGTATTTTCGAAATTAATTATAATAAAATTTATTTATTTACGATAAATTTTATAAATAATAAATACGTTTGAAAATACATCTCCAAAAAATAAATATTTTTATATTTTCGTCAAAAATTGGTGTGAATGTATAAGAGTGAAAAAAAAAAATTTCAATAATTAAGACAAATTCTAGAAAATTTTGGGTCTCTGTAGAACTCTAGAATGTTTCAGAAGTATCAAGACCCGGCAACAAAATAAATCAACTAACAGCACTTTCTCGATAGTACAGGATTACTCCTCTATCTCCTTTATATACCTGCGCTTCCGAACCATGTGAATCACACTAAGCATCGATAGCATTTCGCACTCAGTTATCAATTTACACAGTTCTCAACTACATCAAACATGTCGCTGATTCCAAGTTTCTTTGGCAACCGAAGGAGCAACGTATACGATCCTTTCTCTCTCGACGTTTGGGATCCCTTCAAGGATTTTCCATTTCCAAGTTCTGCAATTTCTGCTTCATTCCCTCGGGAGAATTCTGCTTTTGTGAGCACACGAGTTGACTGGAAGGAGACCCCTGAAGCACACGTGTTCAAGGCTGATCTCCCTGGACTGAAGAAGGAGGAAGTGAAAGTTGAAATTGAAGATGACAGAGTTCTTCAGATAAGCGGAGAGAGGAACATTGAGAAAGAGGATAAGAACGATGAATGGCATCGAATAGAACGTAGTAGTGGAAAGTTCTTGAGGAGATTTAGATTGCCTGAGAATGCTAAAATGGATCAAGTGAAAGCTTCCATGGAGAACGGTGTTCTAACTGTCACTGTTCCTAAGGAAGAGATCAAGAAGCCTGATGTTAAGTCCATTGAGATCTCTGGTTGAACTCACACACAACAAGCTCTGTTACTCCGTTGTTTCAATTTGTGTACTTGTTTTGTCTTGACTGAAATTTGTAAGGCGTGTGTTTTGTGATTTATGTGTAAGAGAGATGTATGATGTAATATTTTTAATGTTAATGTATAAATAAATATTTACTTGCAGTTTATTGGACATATTTCATAAAATCATTCTAGTACACTTGCAATTGCAACATCTAGTCTGGTTGTAAAAGTCTTATACATTGAAAACTACATTGGGACTGCAAACATGTGCAAGAATTGCTTCATCCATAGGACATTAAAAAAATGAGGGAAGAGCCTTAAAAAAATGAACAAACATGGAGTAAATTTGTTGGACACAGCAACTATAATAATGAGTAGGTTGGTCATATAATTTGTTGGACCCATTCTGGCATTTGGACATATACACCTCTTCGGTAAAAAAAAAAAAAAAACTACATTGGTTTTGAGTAGCAGCAATTATAGGAGTAGAAGAACAGTCTCTCTTGCTCACACCATCATATGTAGCATATATAGTGAGATGGTGCTCAAAACCTGCTTTACAAAAAACGTAAAATAAACTACCATTTGTTAATGTGACAGGTTGGCATCAGTGTGCATGCGTATGCATCGATGCCATCCGGAAAAGCTGCATCAATCTTCAATAATTGGCATGAACCCCATCCACAAGGATAATAAATCAGGTTTAAGCTTGTCTTTTGTGGGATTGGGATTGAAGTTGAAGCTTTTCGTAATAAAGAAAAAGAAAAAAGTTACTTTTCTAACATGAAATTTGCAACTTCAGATGTCTATCAGTAAAATTATTAGACCAAATACAGCATTACAAATGTAACAAATACTTCTCTCTACCCGAAAGAAATGCTACATTCTCAATCTTATAAGTTAACCAATTTCAAACTTAGCAATAATGAAACTGCAGTAACTTTTGGAATCTCAGATGTGACAACAAAAAACACTAATTAGACGACCAAACTGTCTACATTCATAAAACTAGAGCACAATCATACACAACACCTAAAGCGAAAGTTTTCCAGAGCCATTACGGCTTAATACACAAGTTCTGAAACATCAAATGAAAAGACCTATAGAACTTCAACACATTATAAGACTTCAACACATTATAAGACAGCCACGCAACATGCACACACTTAAATTCCACCACGAAGGCGCAAAACAAGGTGAAGAGTAGACTCCTTCTGAATGTTGTAATCAGCAAGGGTCCTTCCATCCTCCAATTGCTTTCCAGCAAAGATCAACCTCTGCTGATCTGGTGGGATTCCCTCCTTGTCTTGTATTTTTGCCTTCACGTTATCAATTGTGTCAGAACTTTCGACCTCTAAGGTAATGGTCTTTCCGGTCAAAGTCTTCACAAAGATCTGCATACCTCCCCTCAGACGAAGGACAAGATGAAGGGTGGACTCTTTCTGAATGTTATAATCGGCCAAAGTTCGGCCATCTTCAAGCTGCTTTCCTGCAAAAATCAACCTTTGCTGGTCTGGAGGGATACCCTCCTTATCCTGTATCTTGGCCTTCACATTGTCAATAGTGTCTGAGCTCTCTACCTCCAAAGTAATGGTCTTGCCAGTAAGAGTCTTCACGAAAATCTGCATACCACCACGAAGACGCAAAACAAGGTGAAGAGTTGACTCTTTCTGGATGTTGTAATCAGCTAGAGTTCTTCCATCTTCAAGCTGCTTTCCAGCAAAAATCAACCTTTGCTGGTCTGGGGGGATACCCTCCTTGTCCTGTATCTTAGCCTTCACATTGTCAATTGTGTCTGAGCTCTCTACTTCCAAAGTAATTGTCTTGCCAGTAAGGGTTTTCACAAAAATCTGCATACCACCACGAAGTCGCAATACAAGATGGAGAGTTGACTCTTTCTGAATGTTGTAATCAGCCAAGGTTCGGCCATCTTCAAGCTGTTTTCCAGCAAAGATGAGCCTTTGCTGATCAGGAGGGATACCCTCTTTGTCTTGTATCTTGGCCTTAACATTGTCTATGGTGTCCGAACTCTCCACCTCAAGAGTGATAGTCTTTCCTGTGAGAGTCTTAACAAAAATTTGCATACCACCACGGAGACGGAGCACAAGGTGGAGGGTGGATTCTTTTTGGATATTGTAATCTGCTAAAGTTCTGCCATCCTCAAGCTGTTTGCCAGCAAAAATAAGCCTCTGTTGGTCTGGTGGAATGCCCTCTTTATCCTGAATCTTGGCTTTGACATTGTCAATGGTATCAGAGCTCTCCACCTCAAGGGTGATAGTCTTTCCAGTGAGAGTTTTCACAAAGATTTGCATCCCACCACGGAGACGGAGCACCAAATGAAGGGTAGATTCCTTCTGGATGTTGTAATCAGCAAGGGTACGGCCATCCTCCAGCTGCTTGCCAGCAAAAATGAGACGTTGCTGGTCTGGTGGGATCCCTTCCTTGTCTTGAATCTTGGCCTTAACATTGTCTATGGTATCTGAACTCTCAACTTCGAGAGTGATGGTTTTGCCAGTGAGGGTCTTAACGAAAATTTGCATCTACAATATCAGAAACAAAATCAATAAAAAAGTTCATAAAAATGACTACAAAGTGGAAAGTCTACATGTAGCAAACAAAAGACAGAAAGCATAAAATCAACCAATATAATCATTTCTATCTATTTACAGGAAACATCTTCTAAAAGTCTACATCAAATTCACCATAATAATCAATAAATAATTTGGGTGACAATTCTAAATTACACATATATAGAACAATGGTCCAAAACAAGGCTATAGATTTGATACTTTTATAAATCGTGTCCAGTTCAGAATATTTTATAACCATACTATACATAATCTTGTTCTGAGAAATTAGATATACAAATCTTAATACAGATATGAAGATCTTCATCGGCCATAAAAAATTGAAACAAATTGACCAGTTAATCAAAGAAAGGTTTCCTAAACATGCGATTATTGATAATACATCATGTAAACGATTAAATTTAAATCAAAGCAAACATATCCAACAATTGATTAAAAGAGAAGAAAAAACCCTAACAATTTTGAATATGAAAACCAAATCAAAATCAAAATCAGGATTGATCCAATGATAAAACAATCGTGAGAATGCAAACCCTATCAATCGAAGTATGAGAGAGAAATAGAAGATACCTTGACTGTGTGTGTTAGGGTTTCTTTTCTCTGCAATGAAACGAATGCTTGTAATATGAATTTTCTGATATGGGGGTTTCGATTTTATAGCTTAAAATGATTTGAGGTTGCGTAAAAATAACGGCAGACCTACCAATTAAGTCGTGACACGCGGAAACCTAGAGAGCTATTTTGACACGGCAATTTTGGTATCAGAATCGTTTTCGGCGACGTATGCGATGATAATGCATTCGCTTCCAAACAAGTCTTGACTCTATTCGGAATACTAAATAAAAGTAAAAATGGTTATAGACTTTTTAGTTATAAAAATAATTTAAATATATTCAAATTTAAATAATTTTTAAAAATTTTGATATAAAGTTTTTGATGAAATACATTAAATAAATAAACCAATTTTTTCTTTGGTTACAAACCCCTTTTTTGCTGAGACCGGAGTTCAGCACAGGGCAAATTTGCCGTCGGAAGCAGAGTCACCCTACTCTTCACTCAATCCATCTCTTTATTCCCAAAACCTCTCTCTCTCTCTCATTTTCTGCATCACCCACGGTAATCACTTTCTCTTCTTTTTCCCAATTTATCCATTCCTTCATTTATGGCTTTGTTACTGTATGTGTGAATTTTATCACTTCACAAATGAGTAAATCTTCATACGTGTGTGTTTTTCTATGATTCAATTTTGTTATTCTTTTTCATGTTTGATTCATAAAATTATGGTGTAGTTTGAGAACAAGCCATGCAAATTTTATACTAGCACTGTTAAGCCATGATCATTTTGTTTGTTAGCAAATTCAAATATAGGTATAGGTATGATTCGAGTTTGATTCCACCAGCCCCAAATTTAGGTATCATAATATTGTATCAAATCAAAGAACATAATGCATTTTTTTGGAGTGATACAATTAGGGGTTATGTGGAGAGTGGAGACATAGAAGGAGGTTTTATGTTGTCCTGAAGAATGTTGCTAGGTGGTATGTTGAACCGGATAATCATACTTACCTGTTGTTAATTAAAGCTTGTTCTTGTCAATTTTTTAATTGTGCCGGTCTTGGTATTTGGTGTTGAAGTTTGGGATTTGAATGTGATATATTTGTTCACATCACAATGTGTCGATCACTATGCTACTCGTCTGGAGAGTTGAGTTCGGCGTATGATGTGTTTGATAAAAGTTGTGTGAGAGACCTAGTAACCTGGAATTCCATGATTACTTGATGTGTTAAAAGGGGACTGGTAATGAGGCTATAAAAGTCTATCAGGAAATAGAGGCAAAGAGAGTGAATCCAAATGAGGTTACAATTATTGGGATGATTTCTTCTTGTTCTCAGGTGCAGAATTTGAAACTCGGCAATGAGTTACATTGTTATATTGAAAAACACCATCTCGAGTTGACAATTCCACACTCACTAATGCATTTATGGACATGTATGTGAAGTGCATGGAATTGTTGGATGCGTAAGCTCTAGTTGATAACATAGCACATATGACCTTTGTTTCATGGACTACAATGGTTTTGGGATATGCCATATTCAGTGTTCTAGATGTTGCTCAGGAGTTTTTATATAAAATTCCAGAAAAGAGTGTTGTGCCGTGGAATACCATCACGGGTGGATGTGTCCAGGCCATGCATAGTAAAGAGGCATTGGCTTTATTCCATGAAATGCAAATTAGTACGGTAGAACCCCGATAAAGTGGCCATGGTTAATTGCCTGGTCTGCATGCTCACAACTAGGAGCACTTGATGTTGGAATATGGATTCACCGTTAATATTGAAAGACATAATCTTTCTCTAGACATTGCCTTAAGAACTGCACTAGTCGACATGTAATGTATGCCAAGTACAGATATATTGCAAGCTCATTCCAAGTTTTCAAAGAGATTCCTCAATCCTCAAAGAAATTGGTTGACCTGGACAGCCATCATTTATGGTTAAGCACTTCATGGGAATGCTCAGGTTGTTATATCTTATTTCTCGAAAATGATTAATGTTGGAATGATGCCTGACCAGATCACCTTTCTTGGTCTGTTATCAGCTTGTTGTCATGGAGGTTTAGTTAAAGAAGGCCACAAAACTTTTCTGAAATGAGCTCTAAATTCAATGTATCCCTAAAGCTTAAACACTACTCTTGCATGGTGGACATCTTAGGAAGGGCTTGTCATTTGGATGAAGCAGAAAAACTCGTCTGGTTTTGCTGAAAAACAACTGGAACTTCTTGAATTTACACGATGTTCCGGCTTATGGAGATAATCTCCTTTCCTAAACTTGTCAGAATGTTTGCAATGTCTCTGCTCATTTAATTTTTTCCCCCCTGGAAATCCTGAAGCTAGTTTTCTCATTCTATTGATGAGGTATCTGCCTTAGAAAATGTATGAGTATAACATGAAGCCCTGTCTCTCTGCAACCTTTCATTCTTCTTTTGTCATTTTATACCGCTAAATAATTTTTCAGTACAGAAAAATGTATATTGATTAATATATTTGTGGACATGCTTCAGTGTCTTAGTCGAAAAACAGAGTTTCTCCGCTCATTGCCTAATTTCTCTTGATTAAGGTGCTACATGATTTCCATTTTCTCTTCTCCTGTATGAGTGTCACTATGTGTTGGAGTTTCGATGAACTCAGGTTTCCTGGCTGCTGCATCATTTTAAAGACCCTGTTTTCCATTTTCATAAATAGTGTCAATTTTTTTGCAACATTGCAAGCATGTGATGAACAAGACTGTTTATTATTATGAATGCTTTGTGTTCTTTCTCTCCCTGTGCTGGAAGCTACATGGGCTCTGCTCTTCCTTTTCTTTTGTTCAGAATTCTACTTTAATTAAGTTGGCTATCATAGAGCAAAAAAATGAAAATGTGGAATATCCGATATCTGTAGAGATTGAACAGCATGTGTTATATGATTTGATATGCAGAATTATTTTGGTGTTTCCCTTGGTACTTTTGCCACTAGTTTTTTACCTTGCTTAATAATTTCCTGCTTATGAGTTACGATTGTCAATTCTTCTACCCTACTTATGGCTTGGTTCAGACCTGCAAATATGCTGTAAAGCTTTAACACGGTCAATAATTGATATAATATATACTTCAATAAATTGGAGTTTGGAATCCTATGGTAAATGAGTTTATGACTTTGTTCAATACTATGCTAGAATAGAACATGTCAACTTAAAAAGAAGACTTGAACATACATAGATAGAACTCTCTACTCTTGTATATTTCTGATATGAATTGTGACCACTTTTGCAAATTCAAATACTTTGTTTTCTTAAGATGCCAATGTCTCTTAGGTTTTCACATTGGTTATATACAGTTTCAGCATGCTATCAGGTTAAGCCAAAGTGTTTCTTTTTGGATTTACAGATTAACATGTGTGCTAATTTTCAGGTTTTGGTCTTCTAATATTGTATATCGATGGAGCCTGGAAAATTTGACCCAAGATACTCTGGAGAGTTGTTGAAGTACACCTCCTATCTTTTTTTTTTTTTTTTGTGTTTCTCATAATGTGATTTATCTGCAGTGAGTGGTTTTTTAAATTGCCTTTGATTCTATGTTTTTGGTGAACAGACATATGGATAAGCAGAATGAGGTCCTTATGGAAACATACAGATCAATGTTGCATGAACTGCAAAAACTTCAGGTTATTATATTTCCCATGCATACACAATCCCTTTCTTGTGTATTTGGATTTGTAGCATTACATCACTGCTTTTGTATATTTTGCATTATTCTCTTATTCTCCTGTCAATTTAGGAAACTGCTAACTAAGGCATCGAGAAAATGGGGCTGACACTTTCAAGAGAGAAAAATGATATCTTTTGAATGTGATATTATTTCATGATTGAAAATTCAACATCTCATGGTTTTGGCTCATTTGATATCAATCTTTTGAAATTTTATACTCCTGCACATTGTGATTTATCAGCTTTGTCTGATTTTTCTTATTGCCGAGATTGAGATGCTTATATCTCAAAATATAGGCCATTCCTTTATCTTTGCAATGTGATTCTAAGCTCGTGTAAATTTTATTATCCCATGGATCTAGACCATTTCATTCCAGTCGCTTGCAGCAAATGTGTCTCTCATTTTGATTCATCATATAGTTGTTTGATATATCTTCTGTATGATATGCTTATGATGCAATTACGATGTCATTTGCTATCTTTCAGTTGCCTTAGTTACCGATATGTTCACTCAAAATATGCGAAGTGGAGAACCTATAAAAATTGGTTGCTTTTTTAGCTGGCTCATACTCTTGAATTTGTTCTTTGGCACTCTGTCTGTGACCAAGTATAATTTGTTCCCCTTTTTTGTCGCTGGCTACACTGTATACAATATAGTTTTGTTTTCTTTTATTTGTGGTATATCAATATTCAAGAGATAATTACATTTAAACTTTTCTATGGTGATTATTATTTTGAACTAGTAAACATGACACCTACAAAAACTTGAATCCCCTAAATTTTGAAGTTGTGGTTGTTAGGTGGAAGAAGAGATGATTATGCGCAAACTTTATGAAGTAATGTCCGTCCACGGACTCACTAAACAGGTTAAGCTTTATCTGCTTTATTTCAGATTCTCAGTAGCCAACATATTTATTTCCGACATTTGTCCAAAGGATTGAACCAATATTTGAGTTAACCTTTTTGGTTTCTGGTTATTGATGATGCTACTCTTGACATGTTTTAGCTTTGAGAGGGCATTATTTAGGTTGCTTTGACAACTCTATTGATGTTGAACTTTTGTGCAGAATGAAGACAATTCCAACCCTTCCCATAATAGTGCTGAAGCTGAACAAATCAATAATGAAGTCAATACAACACATGAGGATCAATAAGGACAATTCTGCAAGAATTATAAAATTTTCATCTTCACTAGATCAATATTAAAGAGATATTGGCTTTTTGTTTGGGTAAAGAGGTAATTCATCTTCAATGTGTTGACTCTTGAGGCCAATGCCTATGTTTAATGGTTGAATATGTACTGCACTCTATTTACACTATTAGATGCTCTTTTGACCGAAATGGACTTGCAGCCCAGAGCCCCAATTATAGAGGCACTGATTTTTTTTTTTGTTATTTGTATAGTGTGTAGGGCAACTCATGGTATGGTTTTATGAGAAAACAAACCAAACCATAGTTAAAGTTCACTTGAATCGAATTGAACTGTTTCAATTTACTCAAAACCAAACCGAACCAAAATGATTGGTTTGGTATACCGTTTAGAAATTCAGAACCGTACCGAACTGTTTAGAAATTCAGAACCGTACCGAACCGTTTAGAAATTCATATAGATTTTATTACTATATAACTAAACTCTTGTATGATATATTCTTTTCATAGTATATGTGTTTGATATTGAGTTTGATTGAATCAAATCACATTAAAAAACCACCTTAACGTTTAAGTTAAGAAATAGTCAAACAAAATGAAGAAGAAAAAAAGTTAAATTGTTAATTAATAATGACTTTAAAGGAAGGTATTTCTAACTGTAATTTGTATTGACATTTAGACATAAAAACAAATTTAGAGCTTCTCCTCTCAAAGACCTTAACACAGAAGGATTAACAACAACCAAAACAATTGTCTAATAGTACAATATTTCTAGATCTCAATTTGGAAAAGTATTAAATTTAACTTTTCTCTTCTCTACCAAACAAAACTAAGATATAGTTTTGTTCACGAACTTTAGCAACTAGATTATACTCTATCAAGAGGAATGTGGGGACAATAAATTAAAGAAATCTAACTCATCAACATGTATGTACCAAATAAAGTTATATTTATACAAGACAGGACACTTTAAGAGTGGGACATGTATTATGAGTATGAGTACTAGTTATTAGGGGTAAATGTTGAATTACAATTAATTTAATAAATGGATTTTGATTTGACATAGGAATGAATAGGATGTATCAAATCAACATATAATAGTAGGTTTAGTCAATTTTCCTGAATTGTATAATCAAAGTTGTTACTATTAATAAAAAAGATAAAATGAGTGGTTCCAAACAAGGCATAAGGATGAATTTGGCGTAGTTAAATTCATGATTATGTTATGGGCTCAGGCAGAGTTAATGCCAAATGTTAAAAGTTTTTTTTTTGTTGCTTTCTGTCATTGTTTAAACAAGAGCCCCTCTTTCAATCCAACCCCGCCCTCATTGTAGGCGCGTGTTTTATTGATGCATACTATGGTCATTTTTGACATTAATTTCTCATCCCACCATTGTTAAATAGTTGAATGGGGTGTATTATTGAAAATCCGAAAATATTTTTAGGTAAATTTGTAGATATATCTTTGAACGTAATAAATACTATTTTTTAGAAAATTTTAGTTCGGAGATGCATTTTTAAACACAGGGGTAAATTCGCATATGCATTTCTATTTCATTTAAAAGAATTTCTTTTATCACTCAGTGATATTTTAGAAGATGTATCTCTGAAAAAGTCCACTGGAAATTTGAGTATATGATCATGCTCGTCTTCTTCACTTTTTAAAAAGCACATAACACCTCCATAACCAAAAAAACCGTTGAAAAAAATCTCTTTATCAACCAACTTTTCGATTCAAAATGAGATTTTGTGCATTCTAACACATCAAAATGAGCATCATAAGCTACAATTTCAAGTAAAGATCTCTCATTTGATTCCTTATTACTTGCATTGATCCTTAGTTTGCAAAGATTGGGAGGGTGTGAATTAAATACTCCAAAACCAACATTCAGAAATACAAACTACTTTTTGGTAGAAGCATAACACTGCAAGAACATAGATTCAAAGACAACATTCTCTATTCACAATTGGTTGGATGCGTATTTTTGTCGGAATTGAATTTCATCTTTCACGAAGCAAAGCGAGCTGAACAAATAGGTATGAATTAGACAAAGTGTGGATGCACAGTTAGGAAGACTTATGTCAGTCCATGTGCTTGTCTCATTCCAAACAAAAATAAAGATTAATTTTCCGATATGTATGAATGAAGTGTACATATAGTCCATTCATTAGAAAAGACTCTGATTTGATGATTATGGTATGATAAAGGATGGTAAATCCATTATAAGCATTCAGACCAAGTGGAAAATAATCCAAGATAGATTTGAGAAGGCAGATGACACCATGAAGTTGCAGATCAAAGATAAGTTAAGAAAAATTGCATATCCGAAAACAACATATTTGAAACCTCCTTCACAGCTGGTTAAAACCAAAGGTGCCCCATAAAAGGTAAAACCGACTCAAGATGACAAATCAACAAAGCGGTCTCCATCGTACTTTGAACATGTTGATTCATATTTCCCAGATTCTTCAACTCCAAAATCTATAAAAAAAATGTTCAAAATAGTGCTCGGATTAGCAAACCACCACCTCCATCACCACGGATGTTTGAGATTGAATTCATTCATTAAATGCTGCTTTTTATGCACAAACATATTGAGCGGATTGTGAATGTTGGTAATTGTGATTATCGGGCTGTATATGGATTGCTTGGTAAAACAGGGGAGGATCACCCACTTGTCCGTGTCTCACTTTTGAAAGAGCTGACGACACAAGGAATTTTACACGAGGTTATATGGATCCAATTTTTTTATTCAATTCAAAGTGCACTTGTTCCTTGTCGTATGGTAAGGCACCGTTTTCAAAATAGATGTGTTTCACTGAAATGGACCACCTAATAGCAAGTGCGTATCAATATGACAATACATGGATTTTCATAGGCAATATTTTCATTACGCATTGTTCCACCTAAAAACGGTATTAGAGTCTAGGAGAGAGTCACAACTAATATATACATCCAATTATATAGCTTTTAATCCCTTAATGACGGTAATAGTTCGTATTTAATCCTTGGCCATTCAATATGTAATAGACAGAAAGCCAAAAAGCCAAGAAACGAGATAGTAGAAAAACGAAATTTTATGAGTCATTAGGGCCATTACGGTCATAATGTCCATTACAGGTTGACCGTAGTATCCCCCATTTAGTGTCAAATTCACTATTTTCGTGCTCAACCTTTCTGACTTATTCAGGTATTTTTCTAACTTAACTCTTTTTCACCTGTACATGACTTTAAGCTTTCAATTCTTGTAAAACTCTTGAAATAAGAAAAATGAAGTAAAATAGAACAAAAAGGAACAACAAATCTTAGATAAAATGATTGTATTAACCTGTTAAAAACAATAAAATACAACTTATCAGTGATTTCTATTTTAAAACACCCTCCTTTTTATACAGAAACAAAAACGGTTTAAAAGTTCCCTATTGTTGGAACACTTTTGAAGCCCAAAAATAATACTTTTGATTTTATTTTTTATTTTTAATTTTTTTATTATAGTGTTTACTTTGTAAGCCGCGAGATATCGACTTAAAATCCAAGAAAAAAGACTAAAGATGACCAACCTAACAAATTAGGAAGGATTTAACTTGTCATCCTCTTTTTTACTTGGCACCTCATATTTTTTTATTCAATTTTATTGTTGTTAAAAAATGTTGAGATACAAAGAATTTTCAGTATATCAGAAATTTGAAATTTCTGGTATACCGGAAATTTCAAATTTCCAGTATATACTAGAAATTTCAAATTTATGGTATCATAGTTTTTTTTTTAAATATCGAAAATTTCAGTTATAAGGAAATTTCCGGTACATCATACCGGAAATTTTAATTAATTTGGAATTTTTGGTATATCTGAAATTTCAAATTTCCGGTACATACAAAAAATTTCAAATTTATGGTATCACCGTTTTTTTTTTTGGTAAAAAATACCGGAAATTTCAATTATAAGGAAACTTCCGGTGCATCATACCGGAAATTTTAGTTAATTTAAAATTTCCGATACATATCAGAGATTTCAAATTTATGGTATCACAATCTTCTTTTCTTTTTTTCACAAAAATACTAGAAATTTCGAAAAATCCGATAAAAATTCACGAAAATTTTTAAAACTTGGATTTTTTCAAATTTTCTGGTACATCCCCCAAATTTCTAGTAGAAACTTATATTTTTTAAAAATTAGTGACTTTAAGTTTAAGTAAATATATAATATAAAAGCATAGTTTTTGGGGGGCGTCGGTATAATTTTAGGAGTGGCAAGTTAAATTCTCGAAGACAAGAAAAATATTATTGATGGATTTTATGATTAGTGGATCTCCTAAGATCAATCAATAAGAAATAATTTTCAACCATATCCCAACATTTCTAAAAGGAAATATCAGAATAACCATCTTCTTCTTGAGCCTTATAAGGATCCCATTTCGAAAAGGAATTTCCTTACCTCTTGAATAGTTACTAAAAATCCAAAACTATCCATATCATTAGGATAAGTTGAAAATGAAACAATGACTACACTAGGCATGTCTCCAGGGAATATATCAGGATAGAAATTTCTTGTCATATTTCTAAAAAAAATTGGATCAATCTTCCACTCACTACAAGGTAAGAATTTTATTTCTTTTGCGTCTGACAATGAATTTAGAGTGATAATATTTTTATTGAGATCTCCATCACCAATCCATTTCCCCTTACTGAGTAAACTATTCAAAATTAAAAAAAAAAATTATATAAATATATTTTTATAGAATTATTCAAATTATGATTAATTTAAAAAAATCACGCTGTCAATGAGTCATCAGTCATATCATTATAAATGTTTAAAATTTATTACAATCACTTCTATAATCATAAAAAATAATATAGTTATTCTAAAGTCATACATATAATAGATACTTTTTCAAAAACAGTCAATAAAAATAAACTCTTATTCTATTTTAAAATATATATGATAATTATTAGAATTGTTTATTAAAAAATATTAGATAATAGTATATTTTCTAATAGTTTATTGATATTATAATGACAAGTTTACAATTTCATTGAGATACTTTAAGATTACACAATTAAACTTCTATTATTAAACTAATTCAAGTGTAATCAATAAAATAATTTGGTATTCATCTAAATAAATAATTTTTTTTCAATCATTTAAAAAATGATTAAATATTAAGAAATTGTATTCAAAACCAATTTTTTATATTTAAATATTATTTTTTTAAAGTGATACTTAGATTTAGAGAATTTCTTTACCCACCTCCCTATGGGGGTCACTCCAGCGAAATTCCCAAACTACCCCTGCTTCGGAAATGAACTTCCGAAGCGCTTTTTTTTTTAAAAAAATTTCCTTGATTCGGAAGTTCATCTCCGAAAACACCTCATGGGGGGTGCGTTCGGAGATGAACATCCGAAAACACCTCATGGGGGGTGAATTCGGAAGTTCATTTCCGAATTATGCAGAAACTGTGTTTTTTTTTTATGTTTTTTCTTAAACGCAACCGCATTTTAATTAAACGTTACCGGCAAATAAAATAAACAATAGATAGACTGAAAACACTAATATGATAAATAAACAAAAAAAAAAATACTAATCCGATGAAAATAATATATACAAACCGAAACAAATAAAAATAGTGTGCTAAAGATACAATCCGAAAACAAAAAATAAATAAACCCGACCACTACTGGGTGTGCCTAACCCTCTCACCCTGGGCCCTCCTCTGCCGCCTGTATGTCGCCGCACGGTCCGCATCAAGGACGATCATCTCCATCACCGCGACTGCCTCTGGACCGCCCCGCTCCACGATACCTCGATCCAACGCGTCCCGCCCAATCATCGATATCCGCTGACAGATCGGCATGAGATCAATGGCGTGATCATCTTCAGTGTAGTGAACCGGACATGAGGCCCACAAGTCGTGGCGCACTCAAAGTGAGCAACCTCCTCCTCCATGCCCAGATAGAGCGTCATCCACTCAATGGCCTCCACCCTCTGGATCTTGGAGTGGGTCAACAGCGGCCCCCTAATAGGCAGGTGGAGAAGACACTGGACGTCATGCAAGGTGATCGTCATCTCCCCAACCGGCAGGTGGAAAGATGACGTCTCCTTGTGCCAGCGCTCCACAAATGCCCCCTGCATGCCGGTGCTGATGGTGGTGTACCCGGTCATGCAGAGCCCGCTAAGCCCTGAACCTCGCACATGGTCGTTAAACCACTGAGCTGCTGGTTTAAACAGACCGAAAATCTTCCTGGAGTGGTTAACCATTTTCAATGGCTCTCTCTCCTGTTACAAACAAAAAACAAATAAGCGAGAAATAAACGGTAAAATTATAAAAAATGGTGACAAATAAACGGCTAAGTTAAAAAAATACCTCTCCCTCCCAGATCCGCCGAGCGACGTGATCCTGGTAGTGAATCAGCAGGGAAGTGTCAAAAGGCCCTCCCGGATAGCTATCCACCTCCTGCTCCTCCTGCTCCTCCTCCTCCCCGACTGGAGGGTCAACATCCGGTATGACCTCCTCCTCCTCCTCATCATCATCCTCCTCCTCTCGCTAGCGGGAAGAAGATACCCGAGCCAGCCTACTCCTATAGCCTGAAGGAGATGAACTCTCCACCAAGTCCTGTGTAACGCGCACACGGCGTCCCCGGCCCCGCCCGCGTGTCGACGCCAGCTGCGCCGCCGCCCGCTCGCGTCTAGCCGACGCAGTCTGGGACTCCCTGCCCTGTCTGATGCGTGCTGGCTGGTTGCCTGTCATGTTCCTGTAAACAATCGAAATTGAAATCGATTAATATGCGAGACAAATGAAAAAACAAAAATAAATTGCACTTCTGATACAGTTCGGAAGTTCATTTCCGAAACTGGGATGGAGGTGTTTTCGGAAATGAACTTCCGAAACACCCCTGCGCAGAGCTTTTCTGCAACCTTCAATGGCAGACCCCAAAATCAAAATTCAAACCTATGTATACACATTCTAAACATCCTAAATATCAGTATAAACCTAACCTAATACATTTTTTGCTATTTGTAAACACCCTAATATACATTTTAATCATAGATCTTAAAATCAAAATGCTTACCTATTGAATAGATTGGAGGACTTTAGAATGTAATAGAGCAACTAGATGGAGCCTTTGAGGTAGCTTGGAACTGGTTTGCACAAAAATCTCTTTGGGGTTGAGTTTGAAGAAGATTAGGGTAAATGATTTGGGGGAGGGGGCCGTTTTGCTTAATCTGCAAAACGCGCAGTATTTCGGAAATGAACTTCCGAAATGCTGTTTTCGGAAATGAACTTCCGAAATATGTCAAATTTTAAATAAAAAAAAAAGCGCTTTCGGAGATGTATCTCCGAAAACACCTTTTTCTTGCATTTCGGAAGTTCATTTCCGAAGTCAGGGGTAGTTTGGATTTTTCACCAGAGGTGAACTAGAAGGTTGGGAGGTTGGTAAAGAAATTTTCTAGATTTATTACTAAATGTTTGAATGGAAGGTCAAGTGTTAAAAATTATTTTTCTAATTATGATTAAATATTAAGAAATTGTATTCAAAATTCAAAACCAATTTTTTATATTTTAAATATTATATTTTTTAAAGTAATACTTAAATTTATTACTAAATGTTTGAAGGGGAGAAGGAAGTGGAGTAATTTTGTAATTGATAATCGTATGAAAATGGGCAGTTATTATATTTTTTTTCCTCATTTTATACACGATAAGGATAAAGTCATGTGCATGTCAACAGCTTTCATCGTAAATAGTCTTAACCATTAATATTTTCATTTTATCAAACATAAAGTGAACTATAATTTTTTAAATAAATTTATTCAACATAAAAAAATTAAAACAAATAAATTATATAGAAAAGAATATTCTTTTACAGAATAAAATGATTACAGCAAAATTTTGATTTCATAATAATATTTTCATACTAATCTATAAAAGAGATTGATATGAATATGTATTCACATAATCCTAAAAAAAAAATTATAAACATGATCGTAAAAAATATTCACACGTAATTTAGGAAACATTAAAGGAAATATATCTTAATCTTTAAAGCTAAAGATCAACCAAAAAAAATTGAAAACATAATTGAGATGTCTATGGATATTTTTTAATACATATATCTTAATCCATTTCGATATTTTTATAATTTGGTTCAGATTTCATTTTTATTTTTTACCAAAAATTAGTTGAAACCGATTCAATTACACCCCTAAGGTTATCACTCTTCTTATAACAATGATTGGATTAACGGCCGTTGTAATATAATTTGTGCTTTTTAAAATAAATAAAAAATCAATTTTACAACATTTCCAATTTTGAAACTTGAATATTTTTGAATCGTATCTATCAGAAACAACAATACACCCAAAATTTTATTAGGGTGTGTTTGTCTGATGGATTAAATTTACAATTTTGAGAATGTTATTCCTAAGAATGCTAATCGTTGGAAAACAGTTCACATCAATTTGTTTGGCAAGTTATTTAGGTTTCTAGGTGTATTTCAAACTTTTATTTTATTTATAATTTTAAATTATTAAAAATTAATATTAAAATATTAAAATAATATATAAATGAGGAGTTATAGGTGGTTACTTTTTATCCCCATAGGAATATTAGATTCCCACCCATTAACATGGGGATAAATTTTTAAAATTTTATGAGTAAATTTTATTCCAAGGAATAAAAAGTGCCTAGGAATAATTTATTAAAGGGTCTTGCTAACTAGTGCCCTCAGGGCAATGGTTAAGCATTCCAAAAAAAGAAAATATTTTATAGAAAATGTAATATTTCAATTTTCGAGACATTAAATACGCAGATTACCGAGATAAATTTACTATTTTTAAAGTCTTAACCATTGCCCTGAGGGCACTGGTTAGCATTTCCCTTTATTAAAACTTCAAACAAACATGGGAATATGAGATTCCCAACCTCACATTCCTAGGAACCCAATTTAAATCCATGAAACAAACACCCCCTTAGGAACCAAAATTGAAATAGACCAAAAATTGTATTACACCAATGACACAATTCTATTAAGAATCATCTTGTGCGTTACATAAAAACCATAATTGAGACAAAACAACCTATAATCTACACATCATTACATCAAATTAAACTATTTTGTTGTCTTGGAGTCTTGCCTCTTGGTGTCTTCACTTTACACGCCTATAATATTTAAATAATAATAGTTGTTAGAAATTATATAACATAATTGGAAATTATAACAAACAACATATTATGAAGGAAGAATATAAAATACTGACTTGTTAATTTTCCATATTTCTTCTTGATGATCGTTACGAATAGCATGCACATCATCTCTATCAACTTCTCCATTTGAATTAGGTATTTGTGTCGCGTAAGAAAGAGTGACAGCAATATCAACACTTTCATCATCACTATGAGGAATGTATTTTCTTTTGAGAATAATTAACCATTTCCCCGATAAGTTCACAGGGTCTTTCACATAAAAAACTTGTTTCACTTGAGTAGTCATGATGAATGATTTGATCTTATAAGCTGTCTTGCCAGGTCAACCCGTGTGAATCCCAATTCATTAGTTTGTACACCATTGTTATTGGAGACCCACTTACATTTAATTAAAGACATTTAATCTCCTCAATGACGCCATAGAACGGGGTGGTTGATAAAATATGATTCCTATCTTTCATTAGCTTCTCCTGTGATGTACCTTTCAACGATCGAAGCTTATGGTCAGTAATGATTCTTTGTATATCTTTTAAATATCTTCATGTATTTCTCGATATGATACATCCACCTTAAATATATTAGTAAGTGAACAAGTAAGTGAACCATAATGTCAAAAAATAATGGAGGAAAATACATATCCAATTGACACAATATTATTGCAGCCTCTTCTTTTAATTCATCTAATCTTTTGAAATCAATGACTTTATTACATATAACATTAAAGAATAAGCACAATCTAGCTACAGTTACTCTTAAATTTTTTAGAAGGATGTCACAGATAATCACTAGTAGAAGTTTTTGCATCAAGACATGATAATCATGAGATTTTAAGCCAATTAACCTGTGATCTTTCATTGATACAAGTTTATTAATGTTTGAAGAGTAACCTTAGAGAACTTTGATACCTTGCAAACACTTGCAATTTTTTTTTTCCTTTTTAGATAGAGTGTGACATGCTGGATGCAAATAAGATCTTTTTCCTCTATCTTTTGGAACCAATTTTTGTCTAATATTCATCGCCACCATATCTAAACGAGAGCTCCTACTATCTTTAGTTTTTCCCAGAATGTTTAGAAGTGTTCCTATCAAACTATCACACACATTTTTCTCCACATGCATCACATCAAGGCAATGTCTTACATCAAGACTAGACCAATATGGAAGCTCAAAGAAAACCGATCTCTTTTTCCAAATATTCCTCTCAACATGAACGTATCTATTATTTCCAAAGACATTATTAAGGTGTTCTTGTCGTTAATAAACTTGATCTCTAGTTAAAGGTTTAGGAGCACGTCCGTACTTTTGCTCTTCATTAAAATCCTTCCGCAATCTCAATAAGGATGATTGGGTTTTAGAAATTTCAGATGTCCAAGGCAAACGGTCTTTTTTCCAAACTCAAGTTGGTTAAAACATGTATAAGATTCACATATAGGACACACTTTATGTCCTTTGACACTGTATCCAGCCAAATTTCTATATGCAGGAAAGTCGTTGATTGTGAAAAATAACATTGCATACTTCTTAAACTTTTCACCAGAATATGCATCATCAACGTCAACACATTTATCTCACAAAAGTTTTAAATCATCAATTAATGGACTTAGGTAAACATCTATGTCGTTTTTAGGTTGTCTTGGTTCGAAAATCATCATACTTAATATCATATACTTGCGCTCCATACTCAACCAAAGAGATAGGTTGTAAATCGTGAGAAGAACAGGCCACGAAGAATGGTTAGTACTCATATTACCAAATGAGTTCATTCCATCCGTGGTAAGCCCAAGCCTACAATTACTCAATTAATCATTGTCTTTGAACAATTTGTGAGATTTCTGAATTGACTAGTTGTAAACGTGATTGACTTCCAATACAAACATAAAATCTCTATTTTCGCATTAAGACTTCCACACATTTTAAAAAACCTATCATATTCTATTTTTAGAAAATTGATCAAATTTTTAATTAGGGTTTATCCATCCCCTTTAGACCATTTCTCTACTCCATATTCTTACCCAATATTTTTCTCCCTATCTTGTTGCTCCTTCTTGGTCTTTAGATTCCATCAACTTTATAGCATTCACTGAATCGTTAACATCATATATTCCATTGATCCCAAACTCAGAAGATTTATTCCAAATATTGGTTGTTATGTTCTCCTTCTTGAAAGCCCAAAAATATTTATTATTGCATTACATTACGTCATAATTTGTTGTATATTCACAACACAACAAAGACCCTCTAAAAAATTGTGCCTCCATTGGGATAGAAAGTGATGAGGTAGAAGTGGTTGAAAAAGATGCTCTGAATTTTTATTTATGGGTATTAAACCTGAGAAATATGATTGTTGAATCTCCCCAGAATCCCTAAATTCCCAAATTTTATGCATGCTATTGTATGCGGTCAGATGTGAATTCTGTGATTCAAAAATCCATTCAAGTTATGTGGTCCCTTTTTACTTGTGGGATAATGCCCACCATTCTTCCTACTTGGACTTATTTGACCGGATCCCACCTCATTGCCTCCACAGTCCTTGCCTAATGACCTTGGGTTTGGTCCACTACACGGAGCCCCTTGAACACAAAACTCTCGTGACTTAGCAACAGTTGATGGTGGACCCCTTAGATTTTTGAGTGATCAACACTGCATACGTTAGATATCTCCCCCACTCCACTTGGATGGCTATGTTCAGGGCATTTTTTTGATACTTTCCTCATTCTCCTTAAATGTAACGTCCAAGACTTGTAAATCCCACACCTTCCTTTGCCTCTCATGGGATGACTTTTTTATTGGACTTTTGCCAACTTTTGAGACAGTTTTTGGGACATAGGCCCATCTCCTTCTATGTATTTCACCATATACTTTTCCTAATTCTCTTCATAAGCCATATCATAATTAATGTTTGTATTGTAGACTCCCCTAGGTTTGCACCCCCATGGTCTATGCTATCACCACATGAACCTCTTTCATTGGAGATTTCATCATACTCCTTCATCTCTGATTCCACCTTCGTTGTTTTTGGAATGATAATCCTCATAGGATCATGTGAGTCTTCTAATATTTTGATACATAATACATCACCATTAATCTGCATGTTAAAAGCTTCGTTTAACATCATGCACGAATTTGTTCTGACCACCATTCGAGCCACGTCCATCTGCATTTACTTTTTGTGTTATCATCATAACAGATATATTTAACTGATGTTGAGATAAACTCAAAGAAGTACGCCCTTCATGCATGGCATGGTATGCCATCGCACCTGGGCCACTTTACTCTCTTGTAGTCAGCAACTGAAGACCTTCATTCTCTAACTTCTGATAACCATTATCTGAGCCAGTATCTACCTTATGTGGCTATCATTTTCATATCCCTATCTTCATTTTCCTCGAACAAGAAAAAGTTTGCTCCTAGAGACTTCACTGTGATTGATAATAATCTATCCATATGAAAATCCTCTTGAATATTACAGGTTATTCTTGGATCTTCCACCCTTCCTATGTAAGCTTTTATGAACCTTCCCAACTCCTCTACCACCATGTTGAACGACAAGTGTGCAAACTAGATATTTTTTCCCTTGTTGTTTCCTGGTTTTATTTGGTTTCAATTGTTTATCACCACCTGAGCATCAGATTGATGCCCTAATTTTCCCCATACTTTTCCTGCTCCCCTTCTATTTCTTGTTGGCGTTTCATATTCTAATCCTCTATATTTTTCTTGGTATAATCATTTTTCTTTTGTTGTTAATAGTTTTATGATCAAAGCCTTGATTTCTAGGTGTGTGATGGCTTCTTGGTTCTTTCTAATGACATGCAATACTGCCTCTCCTTTGAAACCTAGGGACATTGGCATGAATTTTTTGGTTGCCTATGAAAATATTGTGTAGTTTTGTTGCAACGAATTCCTCATCCATCACATTAAGAAACCTATAAAACCATACCTTTTTCCCCATGTATCCCATTTTGCAAGAACAACCACTTCATCGATATCTCCAAACTCCAATAATATCTTTTACATCTCCTTATCTCGGTAGTTGTCTGGAAATTCTGTGAATAAGAATGTGGTCCCTTTCAATTATTGTATATCTCCTTAGCTCGGTAGTTGTCTGGAAATTCTGTGAATAAGAATGTGGTCCAATAATATCTTGTACATCTCCTCTAATGGTTATACATTCCTTTAATTCAACTATGATGTCAACTTCTAATAGAAATTTAGCAAACGAAACTCTTAGCTTCCTAGTCGTACATTCATCAGTCATCAATGATTTCCCTATTGCACTAGCAACCTTGCCAGTGACTTTCCCCCCAATATGCTAGGGGAAGTTGAGGAAATAATACCCAAATTGACATGGTTCTTATTATATCATCTTCCGTAGTGAAATCCAGAGTCCATTCATGAATGAACACAGTTTGCAATGAATGATGTATGCCCCCTTCAACACAACATCCTTATCCGCTTTGGATATGAATCTTATGATAAAATACCCTTCCTCATTGTAGTATAAGTTTGGAAGCGAAACAAAAATCTAGAGTTGATCATAAACGTTTTGACAACATTCATATATAGGTTTTCGCCTATAACATACATCACCAAAGCATTCTTCCAGAATTTTAATTCCGATTCAACATCACTAGCATTTATAGTTACTTCAATTTCACAATTAACAACCATATGAGGTGTGTATTCTATTTACTTTCTAAGAGATGGTAATCGGTTACCTTTGATAATGTTTACTCATGGTTGTTTTGTTGGATCTTCAATTGTTTTTCTTTCGTTACATCAATCGATTCTTCAATTGTCTCCTTTTCAATCAGACCTAATTTCTTTTTAGGGTTACTCAATATTGTTTTCGGCATTAATGTTTCTTTCAATGTTTCCTTGATTGTGCTTGTTCCTTGTGTGTGAGTCTTTGATGATGATAAGAACACTTGTACCATTGTCGAAAGTGTTGTAACTGCCAATTTACGCAGCTAACCACGGTCGCGATCTATCTTGCTCCCAAATTGTTGAAGGAGTTTCGCCCCACCCAATTATAATAGTTTTGATTTGGTGGAACTTATGAATTAAATTATTCATTTTTAAAGATGGAAATGTATCTAATTGTAATATTTAACATTGAATTGAAACAACTATTGTTTAAAAAAAAACATTGACTTGAAATACATAGTTTTTTAGGAATTTTTAACACATGACTATAAAGGTATACATTTATCTATATATATCTACATACATTTCTGTTTTTTTTTTATTTTAATTAGTAAAATCATTTATAATTTTTTTGAATAAAAGTTCTTTGATAATTAAGTGATATTATTAATTTTACCATCGTTATTGAAACAAATCATAATCAGTAGACTCTTACAATTGAAATTGTTCTTTTAATAAAAAATAACTTAAATATTAAGAATCAATAAAATAAGTTTTTTTTTACAAAAATCAATAAAATAAGTTATAATAAGTTATTCATTTAAAAAAAATTATGACTTAGATATTAAGAAATTGTATTCAAAACAATTTCTTGTATATTGAATAGTCATATCATTTTAATGTAAAATTAAAATTTGTTATTAAATGTTTTTAAAGATGTTCAAGAATTCAAAATTACTTTTTGTTTAGTAATAGTATAAATATAGACTTTTATTATATTTTTTGACCATTTTACACAAAAAAAGGCAAAAGTAATATGCATATCACACTTTCACCATAAACTAGTCATTGACCAATAAATTTTTTATTTTACCAAATATAAATCAAACTATATATATTCTTTATAAATATATTCAACACATAAAAAAGAAAATATAGAAAAGTATATTTATCTATAGAATATATATCCTAAATTTCCATGCATTAAATAAAAATGACCCAAATTTATTTCATTTCTTTACAAAACATTTAAACAAAAATATTTTTTGACTAAACTAAAGATATTAGATTAATGGTGTGTTTGGTTTGGCGTTTGAGCACCCAACGCACGTTTACTATCTCTCCCACCGTAATTTCTAGAAGCTACAAAACTAAACTTCTGCGGTAATGTGGAATTTCACCACACTTTTCCTTTCTTTGTCGTAATTTCTAGAAGCTACAAAACTAAATTTCTGCGATAACATTAAACTTCGCCGCGTTTTTTCTTTGCCGCTAAACAAAATACATCATATGATAATTGTTTTTTTTTTTTTTTAAAGTAAAATAATTTCATACTACATTTTTAGTCATGAGATAAACTTTATACAAAAATAAAATAAAATAAATTCAATACATGAATAATTCCAAATAAGAATATAGAATAATATATTTTTCTAAAATTAAAATATAAAAATTAAAGAAAAATGACATATGTGAGTGAGTGGTTCCTCTCCCCTAAAAACAGAGTACTCTGTCTCTAGATCATAAATATAAACTCACTTCTTATATAAAGCGCGTAGATAGAGAAATTGTTTTCATTTTCAATTTCAAGTCTCAAAGGAGACCCTACTAATACATTTCTTACCGAACCAAATAAAAGTCACAAAGAGTGTTCTTTCATTCTTCCATCACTCTCTCTTTCTCTCTCTTGTTTCTCTCTCATCAGTCAACATAACCATGGATTCCAACAACAACCTCAAATCTCCAAGAAACGGTTCTTCTCTTCCTTCACCACGCTATAGCCAGAGCTCTAGCAGCAGCAGCAACAACAGTAACATCATCAACAATGGAACAGTTTTGAATCTTCCAAAACCTGTCACCAGATCCGAACCGGGTAACCCATACCCGACAACATTCGTTCAAGCTGACCCATCTTCGTTCAAACAAGTTGTTCAAATGTTAACCGGATCCGCTGAAACCGCAAAACAAACCTCTTCAAATTCCACCACCACCACCACCAACAACAACAACAACGTAAGAAACCATATTCCACCTATCAAAACCATACCCAAAAAACCAAACCAATCCGGTTTCAAACTCTACGAACGAAGAAACTCTCTCAAGAATCTCAAACTCAACCCTCTTCTACCTGTTTTCTCTTCAAACCCTTCTGGTTTCTCTCCTCGTAACGCTGATGTTCTGTCACCAAGTATCCTCGATTTCCCCGCACTTGTTCTCAGTCCTGTCACCCCTCTGATACCCGACCCGTTTAACAGAAACAACGTCCCCGGTGGTGGTGGAAGCGGTTACCGATGCGGGAATGGGAGTCAGAGTCCAAGTCCGAGTCCGAGTTCGAAACCAGTTTTGAACACTGAAGCTGAAGAAAAAGCTATCAGAGAGAAAGGGTTTTTCTTGCACCCTTCACCGGGAAACACTCCAAGAGACTCTGAACTTCGTTTGCTTCCTCTCTTTCCAACTACTTCTCCAAGAGCTTCGGGTCCTTCTTCTTCTTCTACTTCCAGTACTTGAATTTTATTTTAATTTTTAATTTTTTGTTTTTTAGATTTTGTTTTAGATTTTTATTTTTATATTTATATTAATGGCATTGATGAGGTTGAAAGAGATCATTTTGGTGTAATGGACAGAATCGAAAATCTTGCTTCAATTGTATGTAGAATTGTGCTTCTTTCCCTTTTCAATTTTTGTTTTTGTTTTTGTTTTGTTTTCTGGTTTTTTCTGTGTTGGTTCGCGGAACGTGAATTAAGAGAGATAAAGATAAAAAGAGAAAATTTGACTCTATTTATTTTTTTTGACTAAAAATATTTGACTATCTTTAATCTTTCTCGAAATAGAGCATTATTAAATGTTGAGATGGAAGGATGACCAAGTTCAATTTGAAAATGTGAGTTTTAATTAACGCTCTCCTTAATTTAATTAAATTCATGGTTTTTTTTTCTCGAATAGTCTAATGGTCCAAGTTTCACCAATTTCTAAGGAGAGAAAGTTTTTAACGATGATTATATTGATAATCCAAATTTGTTTAAAGTTTAAACTTTTTTAATTAGAATTATAGGATAATTATGATAATGAAGAGAAAAATATTTTATTTTTAATTAATAAAAAAACTGTGATTGATTATTTATAAAATCAAATGTTATGTTTTTGTTTATCTAAAGTTTTTTATTTAATATATATATATATATATATATATATATATATATATATATATATATATATATATATATATATATATATATATATATATATATATATATTTTGAATGTTTAATCGGAATACTACATATATTTAGGGAGTATTTGAATTGACGATGAATATAATTGATTCTAGTGGAATTTAATTTGGTAGAATCAAGCTAGGCATAATTGATTTGTGTTAGGATAAATTTATGGAAAAGTGAGTTGAATAATAAATTTCACTGTAAAAAACAGTAAGCCAGAAAAATTACAAATTCTAATTTCAAGTAGAATTAATTCTAAATATATAATCATTTTATTAAGGGTGACAAACATGTTCGACTCTAACTAATCGTTAGTTGATTCAGTGGTGGTTGGTGTTAGATTTGATAAAGAATACCACGATTCAATTCGGCAATTGCGATCAGAAGAGATGAAACTACTCGATATCATCTAGGTAGTCCAATGAAACAGTTACTGGTTGTGAAAAGAAATATGCCCACCTTTTCAAATATTATTGTGTTATCCGTATTTTCTTATGGGGGTAGGCTAAAATGTTAAACTCACCTTACACCTTCTAATATAACCGTTTTGTACTGCCTCATATTTTTTGAATTTTTACGAGGGTAAATATTATCAAAAAATTTATAATTTTTAGATTTTGAAATATTTAATGTTTTTTTGATTCATCTCGCCCTTGTGTTTTTTGCAAATTAAAGTTGAAGGCTTATACTCTCAGTTATATATATGTTTTATCCAATCTATTTTTTACGAATTTTTGCCACACAAAATTAAACATAACGGACATGGCCCTTTACTACTCATAATTCTACCTTCTGCTTCGTAAAAATAAGTGTTTGGTTTGCATACTTTTTCACTTTTTAAATAATTGTTTTTTTATAATAATGTGATATTTATTATTTTTTACTATCATATTTTTTTAATTAATTTTCTCCTCATTCAACTATTTTACTAATTATAATTAATAAAAAAATTATAAATAATATATATCTTAATTTTATTATTATTAATTGCAATATATAATTAATTTCTTAAAAACTGCACATTCCTTATGACATTATCTATAAGACAAATAAAAAATCTCCATTTATAAGATCCATACATTTTAAGTTATTAAAATTTTATGAAATATTTAAATTGATACTTAGTTCTAATATAAATTTATAGTACTGATAAAAAAATTATTTTATATATATATATATATATATATATATATATATATATATATATTTAAAAATTTGTAAAAAGAATTATATTGTTGAACTAACAACATTTTCCAAATAATATTATAATTTGAAATAAATCGGGTACTCAACAATTATACTATTGACTTGTTTTTTACTAAGAGTAAAATAATATGTGTGTTATTGTATTATGAATAGTACACGAGGAGTATATAAAAATAAATTAAATAAGATAGAATATAAATATATGTGTTTTCAATAAATTCAACATTTTTTTATGTAATATAATATAGTAATTCGTGCAGAGTCGTCGAGAATATTCAAACAATTTACATCGTTTTCCTACTTTGTCAAATTCATTCATTGAAGGCTTATTTGAATTTAGTTGCTTCAACTAGAAACCATTGCTAATTACTCCTATTAATAGCAATAAGAATAATGAAAGATTTAGAAACTTTTGTACATGAGAGAAAGAAAAAGTAGATTGGTTGAGTTAACTTCAATGGAAAAAGAAAAGAATAGTTGTGAGCATCTAGCTGTCAAAGAAAGAGTAGAAGAATGGGGAAAGGAATCTTGACCCTTTTTGTTGTCTTTCCGAATGAAGGGAAGGTGCCAACATGAGATGCAGTGAAGTTCAGGCATTGTGTAGAAAACATCCACTAATTTTCATATTCATCAATATCATACTTCTCTTCCCAAAGCATCAAAATATATTTTATATTCATGATAAGGTAGTTATACATTTTGATTCTCTACCTAGCAATGTGAAAAATTATATAAAAATAATTTAATTAATCCTATTGTGTTTTAGGACTAATATTAAATTGATTATAAATAATTAAAAATGAATGACTAAGTTTTCTATCATCTATGAACAAATATGATGTTGGACTTTTAAAAGAGAAAATTTCCACTTGTCTTAAATTAAAAAAAAAATTATATTATTAAAATTGTAAAAAAGTTTTTTAAATTCATTTTTTATAAATTGAGAGATTAATTTTGAAGTAAAAAACATACATATTTTATATATATATATATATATATATATATATATATATATATATATATATATATATATATATATATATATATATATATATTATTCAAAATAAAAAATATAGTTAAAATTATAAAAAATTTAAAAATGATATATTTCAAAATTAATTTTTATGAGATTTATTAAAAATAACTTCAAATTTAAATAATTTTTCAAAATTTTAATATCTTAAAAAATTTAGTAAAAAAATGAAATACTTAAAATAACATATTAAAAAAATTATTTAAATTAATATTCAATTCAAAGCTTTCTCTAAAAAAATTTATAATTTGATTTAAACAAAAATATATAACACTTTAAAAATTATTTTAAAAAAAATTGATATAAACAGACCATAATATCTCAACGTTTATTTTAGTGGAGATTCTCTTTCTTATGGTTCATGTCTTCATGTTGGACTTGTTAAGATCTGTTGTAATTTATTCACTAAATATGTTATATATCCTATGAGGATGTCATTTTTATGTGAGAATATTAGAATGAATCTCCACCATTAGATTTTAAAATTTAACGATTTAGATTCATTCAATGTTCTCAAATAAAAATGACATTCTCATATGATACGTTCTCATATAAAGTTATACGATCTATTTTTTCTTTTCTTTATTACATAGCTGAAATATTTAGTTTTGAGCTTTATATAAATTTTTGGAATATTTTTCTTTTACATACATTGTTATTTATTAATTGTTGGCATGAGTTTTATGATCATAACCCAAAAATTCTGTAGTAATGTGAAATTTGTGATTGTATATATGTCTTTTAGGCATGAATTTTGTTTTATGAGACATGAATTTTTTAAGATATTATTTTGAAAACTTTTGATGTATTGATTAATATTCTAGTGGGATTCAAGTCCTCGCCATTGCGACTACGAGGTATAGTCTATTTTGGTGAGAGAATCTTCAAGATTTTGTCCTTTAGAAAAGACAAAGATGTCTCGTTAAGTTGAAGTATATGAGTGTTGTATATTAACTACTTTTAGTCTCGATTCTCAAGCAATGTGAGATTATTTTTGTTAGTTTAGAACCCCATATATAGTCCAGACTAAGTAACACAGTGCGAATTTTAATTTCTCACAGAGTTGATCGACAAACAAGGATGCAGAGCTTGCTACGGTGGTTATGTGCTTCTGATATAGTGGATGAGGGGCTGGCCTACAAGGTTTAGACTCAAACGCTCAAGCCAATAAGAGAGTGAAAAATGTTCTGTTAATGAGAATGAATTTGAATACTTGAGAAATGACGCCCTTTCTCTCTTAAATAGAAAAAATTAGTTGGAAACTGAAAGCATGAAGGGCGATATGGATTGTGGTCATGAGTTAGATTGATCTAGATGGCCAATAGAGTTTTAGTATGCGGAATCGCCTCTTAAGGCAAGTAAAGAGAACCTAGCTAATATTCATTTTATTCCTTTTTTTTTACTATTGGCCTTTTATCTTTAGGCCTTATGGGTGGCCCAAAATAGTTGTCATCAAAGCCATTGTTTCTGCTTTGCAAGACAAAGGTTTACAATATGTGTTCTTACTCGGCCGCAGGATCCGGGGATGTGAAAGCCTTTGATGGAATGACACTGTCCTTGGGATCATGTGCTTTAAATACCTTTCTTATAATTGATAAAGTTTCGTTGGGAACGACTGACACGAGCCCCTATGCTAGTTGGTGATTATGTTTGTTCTACCTTAGACCACTTTAGTTGATCATATAACCCTTTAGTTGATCATACAACCCATAGTAGATGAGTATCTTATAAGAGGCTTCTAAAGCATTATTTTAACCTTTTTTTTTTTCCATTAGAGACTTGTAAAAGAGTTATTTTTTATTCTGTTGCCATTTTTTCTTTGCGAGCTTTCCTGCTCCAACATTTGATCAAGCTCATGCAACCATTTCTGTTGGTACTTGATATTCGTGTTTGATTGATAGATCTTCTCTTAGATAAAGTTTAAATACTTTTTTTTCTTCTGCTCTCCTTTCGAGGATTTTCAAATAATGAACCATTAATCTCTTTGTTCTTTTCTTGAGATATTTTCTATGTTGTTGGCATCTAAACTTACTTGCTTGCCATATCTTGTCTATATTTGACTTTCTTCATAGAATTTTTTTATAATGGAGGTTATATTAACTTTGACTAGGAAGACAAGTAGGAACATCTCGGGCGACTGGGTGGACCGAGAAATATTGAGGATCGTTTTTGCTTTTGCTTATGCGGGTGTCCTAGACCAGGTACTATGCTAAATTTAAGTGAAATAGAGTAAAGAAAAATATTTTAGAGAGAGTGACGAGTGAGGTATGAAAGCTCACGTCTATGGATATGAAAATATGAGGGAAGAGACCTCTGTTTATAGGCGATTGGATGTAGGGGTGTTTGCGGTGTGGTTTGGTTCGGTTTTGAGCATAAAAGTCATCCTAACCGCGAGATAAAAATGCACGCGGTTCGGTTTGGTTCGATTAATTTTTAAAAAGTCATCCAAATCAAACCAAACCAAACCAATGCGGTTAGGATCGGTTCGGTGGGCTGCGGTTTACACCATAAAATAAAAATGTACTGAAATAAATAAAAAAAGGAAAATAATTCATTCTTCCATACATATATGGCATATATTACAGTACCATTAAAAAGAAGTTTTTCATACTAATTACACCAAAATAATTTATTCCTCCATACATATATTTTACACCAAAATTACTACCATATAAGTGTATCATGTATTTTACAGTACTATTTTACATATACTACATACTAAATTACTAATATAACTTCAGTTATTCATACTACATACTATATATACAGTTTTTCATACTAATAAACTACATACTTCATATACAAGTATCAGATAACTTCAGTTCTAAATATTAATACAACATTACAACTTCAGGACTAAATATTATCAGTACTACATATACACCAAATGCTTCTCTAGAATGAGTGAGAGAGAAATCAGAGAATGAAGTTGAAATGTTGAATAGGAAGGAAGAATGAAGCAATAGTGAGTCACGTGACGTGAGTGTACAGCATTGTAATTGGATTGGAAATATAATAAATTAACTATAAAAATTCAAAAGTTTAGTTAATATGCGGTTCGGTTCGGTTTGGTTCGGTTTGGTGAAATGAAAAACCGCAAACCGAACCGAACCATGCGGTTCAGCCCAAAAATCATCCAAAACCATCCAAACCAAACACGATTTTTGCGGTTTTCGGTTTGGATTGGTTCGGTTTGCGGTTTTCCTTTTGGATTAGTTCGGATACGATCACCCCTAATTGGATGACATTAAAAAGAAATATTTTTTTAAGGTCGAAATTGATGAGCCAATCGATTGGTTGGCCTAAAAATAGCTGATTAGAAAGTTTTAAAAGTCTATATATATATATATATATATATATATATATATATATATATATATATTACCATTCATTAAGATATTGCCCAGGACCGACCCAAACAGTTTGGTGGCCCTGTGCCAATTTAGATTTCTAATAAATAGAAGTAATATTTTTTTTAAAAAATAATCTATCTTATAAATAAAGATGTATGATTAAAAATATAAATATATTTTGAATTTTATATTTGATGTATTTATCAATGTTTATGTTTGATATTATGATGTAGCTTGCTCTTAATTTTATGTAATAGATAATTTATGTAATATTTATTCACCACAAGTTTTTTTTATGTCAAATTGTATTTCAAATATTTATTGCTCTAAACAATTTAACTTAAGCAAAAATGAAAAGTAGTTTACATTTTCTACATATTAACTACAACACCAAAATTAAAATTGGTAAGAAAGACAATAATTTTGTTATCCAAATTTTGTTGATATAAGTTGATAGATTTGAAAATACACATTTCACATGAATAAAATTTAATCTATTTTTTTTAAAATGCTACTTAGTTAAGTTTAGTTTAATAAAATTTAAATGTTAAACCCCTATACATTGTCAAGTAAATGTTAAACCCCTAAATTTTACTTGGAGATGGGGCTTCAGTCATATTCCATTTAGTTTCCATCATCAAAGGATCAAACTTATCAAACCCTATTTGATTTGCTTGCATCATTAATCACTTTATGCTTGACTTTATCATCAAATACTAGTTGCAATCATCAAAAACATGTTCATCTTCAAGAGAACTTCCATGATCAATAACATCTAAAACATGGTTCCACACTCTTTTCCTTTATGATGATGACATCAAATCTCTCAGGGAGGCATCAAATCTCTTAGGGAGGTGGTAAATAAAATAACAGATATATATTTGGAGCAGTTAAACTCTTCCTCACTTACGTAGAGAGTATGTTCTATCCCCTGAGAGTATACTTCCCCCTTTGTATAAATCAAAAAGACGGGTAAAAATGCACTACAATAATCTAAATATGCAAACATATTGGAAAATAAACATTTAGGAAAAACAATATTTTATTTGATTCAAAGAAAATTACAAAACAAAGGGAAATTGCAAGAATTATAAAAGTAAGCAAAAAAGGCAAATAGAAAACAATTAGTTCATCTCATCATCATCCTCACTTGATACTATTGGGGATATGAGGTTTTTTTCTCCATTTTCTCAATGAGCTTTTTAATCTTTAAATGCATTATCATTTGATCATCACATATATCATTAAGAGTGTTTGAAGAGGATGGGGAAGATCATTTTTTCTTTGTTATTTTGCCATTTTGAAGGTAGTGGAATAATTTCTCTTCCTTAAATCGTATATCCCATTTTGCTTACAATCCATTTTCTTATCTTTGAGTGCGTAAACTATAGTTCTTCTTCAAAGTCATAACCGGTAAGCAAATAAAATTGTGATCAATTCACCATAGGGTAGATCGGTGTTCTTCTTTTTGCTATCTAACATGTGATGAAGCATACATTCACTCAATTTTTCTCAACTTGTTTTTCAAAAAACCAAACTACAAAAATATCTGATTTTGGGATGATGCTAAAGTTTCTATTCCATGAAAAAAGAATATGATTCATTGTATAGTGAATCATTCTATTGTCTGGGCGTACAAGGCCGACATTGAATAGAGATGTGATTCCAAAATATGGGTCAATTAGAAGGGTGTGAGCATAAATGTCAAAGTTAAATTCATTACCTTCATAGGCTTTTTGATCATAGTCTTGTTGGATGAATGATAGATTGCAAGTTTGTACAAAATCTTCAAGAGATAGAACGATGGAGGTGCCTTTTGACTTCTGAACTAATAACACCATCTTTGTAGGTGAGGCTTGCATAAAACATTAATTCTTACCAAATCAGAGTACTTCTCTTGAGGTTTTTTAAAGAAGAGGTTTCTTATGTTAACAAAGTTGAAGACTTTCATAAAAAGAGCAATCCTTGAAGATTTATTCATCCATGTAGTGAGAGACGTGTAATTCTCTATCAGTATAGTATCGATTGAAATTGTTCTCTTGTTCTTGAACGGAGAAATCTTCGGAAAAATAGAGTAATATTTAGGACTTATAGAATAATGTTTATTTATTAAATTTGGGTATATAGTAGTTTTATTTATATTTTATTTCTCTTGTATTAATTATTTTAATTAAGTCCCTATCTCTAGCTGGTTAATATGAAAAATGAATTCCATTCCATTCATTCTTGGGTGTGAATTGTGAACAGGAAAAAAAAAGTAGGATGTGTATGTATGCACTATGCACGTGCGAGCCGTATAGTAAAGCTTTCTCTTTATTTTGTGTAGGACACCCCAATTTTATTTTGAATCTAAAAAAAAGTTGGAAGTGTAAAAAAAAACAATGATGCAAAGATGGTTCTTCTTTCTCCAGTTCAGTATTTGAAGTACACATTTTGACTTGAAGGAGACCGCAACTGTTGCAAATGGGGACATGAGAAAGTGAATGAAGGGGAGTGGGACTTGTGATGATGAAAGGAAAGAAAAAGTGTTAGGAAGGTAGTGATGAAAATTGAGAAATCATGAAAACATGGTGTTGAGCTTTATTTGGGTTTGTTGTTTTGTTTTGTTTGTTAGTGTTGATTGGAAAAGTGTTTTTTAACCAACAAATGAGCTCAAATCATTACAAAGGAGTTGCAAGTCAATAGATTATAGTTTGAGTCTCAAGCACAAATGAATTGATTAACAATTAAAGATTTCGTTTGAAAATGATAAGACTACTATTAACTAATCTAATCTAAGTTTACATAAACTTTAAAATGACTAAATATTAACAAAGAATTAATGTTAAAAGTTTATTTGAATAAGAAAAGATAAAAATGAGTTACATATTTCATCCTCATTCGTCAAATGCATTTAATCTTACTAGGACATATGGATTTGTTTAAGACTAGTGTTTTTGAAAAGAAAAAAAAAAAACTCTTAGTTGTAAAAGAAAATCCTTCCTAGTTATTAAACAAAATTGGATGCATCACACATGACTATGCTTTTAACAAAACTAATATAATTTTCAAAAAATTCATATACATTTCTCTAAGACAGTTCTTGTTAGCTTTTTGACAATGTATGTTCTTTCTTCTTCGATTTCATTCTTTTTTTAGTGTGTTTTTCTTTTTTATTTATCATGTTATTTATGCGAATATAGTTTGTTATGTTCTATGTGACATATCTTCTAATCTCGCCCAAAGACATCTTTTAAATTTTTTAATAAAGCAATGTTCTATGTGACATATCTTCTAATCTGGCATCATCCTTACCACATAACAATTTAGATAGTTTTTGCATAAACCAACCATGATTGACTGAATATCTTAAAATAAAGTAGTTTAAACTCAAGTATGAGGGAAATTAGTTCCACAAATCTCAGGAAGCAAAATAAAAATTTAAACAATCTCGTCTCAGTGTTACATATCAGAGCAACACTGCGGAACTGAACAAAACTCGAAATATAAATGAAAAAGAAGGCAATATGCATTATTTCTCAACACAACAGCTCAAAACAAAAATTTAAACAATCTCGCCTCAGTGTTACATATTAGAGCAACACTGCGGAACTGAACAAAACTCGAAAAATAAATAAAAAAGAAGGCAATATGCATCATTGGAGTTTCTTACCTTTGGGATCCACCTTTCTCTTCCTTCCTACGACCGCTCTCCTTAGATTTTTCTGCCACTTGCTCTTTTTCCAAAATTTTCACGTTCCGACTAAAAATCTCATTCACTTAACACCCCTCCATTCTCTTAACGCCCCTCCAAAATTTCACGTTCTAACCTAGTTCTCCTTAACACTCCTGCATTCTCTTAACACTCTCACTAACTCTATTTTTTTTCTTCTAAAAATTTAATTATCTATTTATTCTAATAAATTTAATTCTCAAATAATTAATAATTCTAATTATTCAAAAAACTCTCACCGCACCCTAGCTCTTACTCAAAACATCTCTCACTCACTAATTTTTATTTCTATGATATTTCTAATATTAATTTAATATAATTAAATAATAGTTCTAATTAAATTTTAATTCACCAATAATCTATTAAACTTCCCTTCTACACTATGTTTAATACTATAGGTCTCCCCACAATTCACCAACTAAATTAATTAACTTAAAAACACTCCTAAAACTCTATTAAAATTAAATATTAAAAATTATGGTGTTACAACTCTCCCTCACTTAATGAATTTTTGCCTTCCAAAATTACCTAAAGGAAACAACTTAGGATAAGACTCTCTTACCTGGTTCTCTAACCCCCTGCGCCAAGCTACCCTTAAAAGTGAGAGCAACAAAAGAGACATCACTATGAAACACGTACTTCAAATCAATTTATCGGACCCAGAAATCTCCACCCCACTAAAAGTATAGACCTTTCCACCTGATTGAGATTTCTTCAAATTTTGACATTGAGTACGGATATGACATTGCTTTTCACAGTTGAAACATGTCACCATACTACTCTTGCATTTATTAGCATGATGTCCTAGTTTCTCACAATTAAACACTTTATAGTTGTACATTTGAAAGCACGATGACCCATCTGTTAACATTTGAAACACTTAAGAGAAATAGGGGCATCTCCCCCACTTGTTCCTTTCCCACCCGTAGCCTTTTGTTAGGAATTCTATTTTTCCTCATCGATTGGATTCACATAGGGCTTACCACGATCCTGATTCTTATTCTTCTTCTCACTCATGCTCTTGTAGTGAGTAGTTATGGTTCTACTATCCTCATCATAAATTATGCACTTATTTACCAACACTGAGAAACGATAGATTTCCGGATAACTAGTGAACTACTTGATCTCAGGACACAAGTCACTCTCGAACTTCACACACTTAGAACCTTTAGTTTCCGCACCATTATAGTGAGGAAAAAATTGACTAGCTCCTCAAACTTAGCAGCATAGTTAACCACATTCATATTACCCTACTTCATTTGCAAGAACTCGATCTCTTTCTTGCTGTGAACATCTGCTGGGAAGTAATTCTTTAGAAACCCAATATTGAAATCCGCCCAAGTAATCGTAGTACCTACAACTTCCACTCTTTGACGGGTATTCTCCCACCAGTACTAAGCCTTCTCAGAGAACACATGCGTACCGAAAAATACTTTTTGTTCATCAGTGCACGCCATAACTCTGAAAATCTCCTCGATCTCCTATAACCAACTCTGAGCACCCTTAGGATCATACCTTCCCTTGAACGTAGGCGAATTATTCCTCTGGAACTTTCTTAACCCACGAAACTCATCGACCACTCCATGTTGATTCTGTTGAGCTTGCATAGCCACATTCGCTTGCCCCATCACATGAGTCATTGCTTCTAAAGCATCAACAATCACATGGTCATTCCTTCCAGCCATTTATTTCTACACAATCAGTCAAGACATTTTACCTAATTATAAACAGTAAAGCAAACAACAATTGACAAAAACAAGTATCGACGGTGTTCACAGACATGTCGTATACTAGGGCGCAAACTCGTTCGTGACCTAGGTCTAATGTATCGACCTGCTCTGATATCAATTATGTAATACCCTAAAAATCGCACGACTCTTATTTATTTAAAATCATGCAAATAATACATAATTAAACATCAAGGGTGTCACACATTTCTTCAAAACAAACATACTTCAAAAAAAAAAATTAAAAAATACACAACGAAAAATCTCAAAACATGATTAATGGAATATCTCAAAATAAAGTAGTTTAAACCAAACATAATTAGTCCAGCAAATTTCAGGAAACAAATTAAGAATAAGGCAATATGCGCAATTCTTCAACACAGCAGCTCATGCTCGCTACCTGTATCTCGATATTGAAGATTATTGAGCTTTCTTGCCTTTGGAATCTACCTGTCTCTTCCTTCCTACAACTCCAACCACATACTTTTTTATGGTAACAACTAAAATGCATTACACATTACTTCTAATCTAGTTTTTCATGAATGAAAAAAAAACACTTCGATATTGATTGTCATATGGAAAATTCCAGCAAAGACTATTAAGATTGTTGCCTATTACATTAGAAGAACATTTGGCAGACTTTCTAACTAAAAGCTTTGCCAACTGCCAAATTCAACAACTTTATATCCAAACTAGACATGATTGATATATATTATCATCCAACTTGACATATATCATGATCCAAGTTGAGGGAAGCTATTAAAATTTTGTTAATATCGTGGTAATCAAAATCAGACTAGACCGATTGTTAATATATACTCTCTCCGTCTCAAAATAAATATCGTTTAAGGTTGTTACACACAGATTAAAAAAAATAATGTTGAGTCAATAAAGATAACATTTTTATAAAATCATCCTTAATTACTATTGGTTGTTATATATTGACATGACTGGAGAATAGTGTAAATAAGAGATAAAGTTGATAAAAGTTAGTTAATGTTACGTTAAGGTAAGATAAATAGACTAAAAGAGACAAAGAAAATATTACTTTAAAGTTATTCAAGTTGACCAAAATGTAATTAGTAGTACTTTGAGACAAAGTGAGGCCAACCAACATTGTTTGTAAAGTACAAAGTCATTTTAGATTGGATTTATGCTGACTGACGATCACTTTAATAACTAGTAGCCCACTTGATTAGTCTTTATCTGCCGCCAAACCAGAAATATTTTGACTTTTCAGACGCACAACTTGGACAACAATAAGGAAAGAAAGGGACAAAACAAAACTTCATGTGCGATAAATGTGAACATTGAACTCTTTTTTCTTTAATCCGACGGTGAAAAGTGCTAAGGAGGGAGTTGATTTACCTTGCAAAAATAATTAGAAATTATTGTGGTTGGAGTTTTTTCAATATTTTATGCAGTCGCTACTTGTGGCGTACGTCCAATTCAAATTGCACTGTTTTAATTAAAGATTGATATTTTTAAAATTAAATTATTATAACTCTTTTTTTTACCGTTTCTTTATAAACTCTTAATCTTTTTGGAAACCCGCAGCGAAATTTCAAAAACGTCATAATATTTCGGAAGTGAATCTCCGAAGTAAAAAAAGAAAAAAGGTGATTTCAGAAATGTATCTCCGAAATCATTTTTTTATTTAAAAAAAAAATTCAGAGATGCATCTCCGAAAACACTTGCGTTTGCAGTTTAAACAAAACAGCCTCTCCTTTTTCATTTTACTCTAATACACAAAATTTTCTAAAACTCTAAACTCATTCACTTGAACTTTTGAACTCTAAACTCCATCTACAACATTCAAAGACTCATTCATTCAAAAGCTTCCTCTACACTTTGTAAGTTTTACAATTTTCAACCATTGCATTAATAATCATATTAGGGCTGTTACAATTAGCAAAATGCAGTATCTTTAAGTTATTATGAGTAAATGGTAATAATGTTTAGTGCTTAAAAATAGGATTTTGAATAGGTTAGAAGAAGAAATGGGTTTCAGAAAAAAATGGAGTCGCAGGTGTTTTCGGAAGTGTATTTTCGAAAACACCTACATGAGCAGTTGCAGTATCTTTAAGTTATTATGAGTAAATGGTAATAATGTTTAGTGCTTAAAAATAGGATTTTGAATAGGTTAGAAGAAGAAATGGGTTTCAGAAAAAAATGGAGTCGCAGGTGTTTTCGGAAGTGTATTTTCGAAAACACCTACATGAGCAGTTTCAGAAATGCACTTTCAAAATGAACTCAAAATTGTTTTTTTATTTTCTTAATTGTTTCGCCTTCTTACCGATTTCAATTTTTTCCAAAAAAATATCAGGAAACCCCGCACGACTTAGACAAGGTAGGGAGACCCAGACGGCATCGGCTCGACGCGAGCGGGCCTCACAGTTGGCATCGACACGGGGACGGGGCCGAGTATCCGTCCAACCGGATGAGGCGCCTGCTGGTTCCTCATCTGGATATAGGAGTCGACTGGCTCGGGCGTCTTCCTCTTGTGAGGTGGTACGTGAGGAGGAGGAGGTGAGACACGAGAAGGAGGAGATACCTGATGCTGATCCTCCGCACGAGGAAGAGGGGGAGGAGGGCTATCCGGGAGGGCCTACGGACACTTCCGTGCTGATTTACTACCACGACCACGTCACTCGACGTGTCTGGGAGGGAGATGTATTTTTTTAATTACACTTTATAATTTAACCATTTTTTATTTAGGTTTTTATTCCATTTTCTCCTAACGGCCTAACTAACATTATTTTTTGTTTTTGTTTTTGTTGTAACAAGAAAGGCCGACGATAAAATCCATTAACCACGCGCGGAATATTTTTGATCTGTTTAAACCAGAGGCCCAATGGTTTAATGATGTTGTAGTTGGTTCCGGGCTTGGCGGATGGTCGACTATCTGGGTATGAACCCAAACATGGCTGATTATGAGTGTCGGGCGACGAGTGAGGCTCATATCCAGTTCTCCAGATTGAGAGAGTTGTATGAGAACCACTTGATGGCGGCAACAGAATTCGAGCAGGAGGGTGACAAGCTTTTTACAGAGTGTCACCGTGCTTGCGCTCTGTGGTGCTGGTTCATGTTCTTGGTAGGCACAACACTCTTTGTGTACAAAAGTGCAACCTACGTCGACATGACATATCTCTGCTACTTTATGGACCTGACTACCATTGACCAGTGGAACTGGGGGGCAGCTATTCTGGTATACCTATACCAGAAGGTGAATGAAGCCTCCAACTGGAGGACCAGGCAGTTAACTGGATCTTTCACACTCCTGACGGTATGTTTCTTTTAAATTATTTCACATTCATTTATGGTTCATATTTATTTTTAACATATTATCGTATTTGTGTTTCAGGGTTGGATCATCTCGTACTTCCCCCGCATCCCAGCTTCGCCATTGATCCTGCGTACATTGACGCTTTGCCCAGGGTCGGCGATACATTTTCCAATGTGGGAATAACGCAATGGGCCTATATCGCGTGTACCTCGACCGCACTGCTCACGATGACATTCGTTGGACGCCGTTTATCGACTACCGTGTTGTTGTCTCATTTTACTGCATCGCGCTATACTCTGGATCGTAGGCATGCGGGGTCAACACCATGGCGAGGTATCTGCCAGAGCGGTGCATGAGGCAGTTTGCACGTGTGCAGATGATACCGAGGTCACCGTTTGAGGCTTCTTCTGACACACTTACCCGAGTGGAGCTCACTGCTATATTTGAGGACTGGGCGCATCATTTGGTTCCTAAGGAGTATCGGCGTATGGCGGCCACCCAGGAGTGGCACTATGTACAGGGGTACATGACATGGTTCTATCGGGTGTCACATCCTCTGATGACACCTGGCGCTCCCGGAGCTCCTAGACCAATACACGAGGAGATCTTGGAGAACTAGTAGGTTGATGATGACCATGCCACTGATCTCTTGCTGATATGCCAGCGGATAAAGATGCTTGAGCAGGATGCATTGGACCGAGGTATCAATGAGGATGGCGGTCCAGAGGCAGTTGCCATCATGGAGAGGATAGTCGGTGACGTGGCCGGTGCGGCGCCATATACGAGGCAGAGGAGGTCCCAGGGAGTTAGGGTTTGGCATACTCAGTAGTAGTTGCCTATTTATTTTCTATTCTTGACTTTTTTGTATTCGGGTTGTATTATTTTGACATTTACGTACACTATTTTTTGTATATATAATATTAGTATTTTACTCCAATTTGCGTGTTATATTTAGTTTATATCAAGCACTGTTTACATTAAGCATTGTCGTTTGCATTGTCGTTTAATTTAAAATACGGGACTAACCATTGTTTAGAAAACAAAAAAATAATTTCTTGCATATTTCGGAGATGAATCTCAGGAAACATTCAAAAATGTGAAAATGAGAGTTTGTCGAAGATGCATCTCCGAAAATACCCCTAAATTGGTGTTTTTGGAGATGTATCTCCGAATTCTGGAAAAATCTGGAGAAAAAAAAAAGACTTCGGAGATATATCTCCAAAGTTATGAGTATTTTGGAGTTTTCAGCAGGAATTTTCCCCCGAAAGTCTATAAAGAAATTGTCTTTTTTTAACTGTTTGATTAAAATTGGATAATTATTAATAACTTGAGTATGTGAATGATAAAAATAAGACTTAATATTAATATATGAATTAGTTCCTTAACTTAATTTGATGTTCCTGTTTTAGTTCTTTAACTAGAAAATGTCACAGATTAATTACTTAACTTCATTTCAATTATTCTAATTGACATCTTCTGTTAATTTGTAACTAAAAAAACGTCAAGTTCAAGGTCCAAATATGTGACTTTTTTAAACATTATTTAAGCATTTTTTAAAGAATATTTTTTTAACATCTTTTATACATATTGTTTTACATTTTTTAAAAATTTTAAAATTTAAAGATGATTTTATTTTATTTTTAATTTTGTAGAGGTTAGAAAATAGAAATCATATACTTTTTAAAATTTGAAAATCCAAACATTTAATATTTTTAAATTTATACGTTCAATTCTAACTCGAGTTTTAGGATTTTGATACATGTTAAATATTTCTAGTATTTACAAAATTACATTTTAGATTTTAAAATATGAATGTGTAAATATAAAGAGAAAAGAAGTAATGCACTGACAGTATAGAATAGTTTTACACTTTCAACCAATTACAATCATGTATCTAATTAAAGTATTCTTTTATTTTTAGAAAAATTTAATAAAATGGCAAATTAGTGGTTATTTATTGGATGATAGTGTAAAACTATTTTACACTGTCAGTGTATATCTATTAAACTCAAATTTAAATATTTAAAAGTATGTGAAATATACATTTGAGTTATTTTAAAGAGACTAGGGACTAAAGGAGACACAATTTCTTCTAAAATATGTTATTTTTTAATTTAAAAAAAAGCTGTAAATGTAGTTTTTGCTTTTAGTTGTTTTTAAAAAAAAGTTAGTTATTTTTTGAAAAAATTTCAATGCATCCCATAATTCTTTGATACACTGTGTGAAATTTCAATTATGTTCTCTGTTTTTGTAGATGCAATATTTCTTTTCGTAGATGCATCTACGGAAGCATTAAAACACAGTGAAACTTGGGATTTCCCCAATTAATTGGAAAACCCCCAAATTAATTGGAAAAATTCCAAATTAATTAAGTTCATGGCATCTATGGAAGTTAATTGAGAAAATTTCAAGTTCACTATGTTTTAACGCTTCCCTAGATGCCATGAACTTAATTAATTTTGGATTTTTTCAAATAATTTAGGATTTTCCCAATCGCTTTCGTAGATGCATCTACGGAACAAAACAACATAAAACAAAAAAAAATGCTTCCGAAAATGCATCTACGAAAACTGTAGGGCATTTTTGCCAATTCACAGGTGCATGAGAGATGTATGGGGTGAAGTTAGAAACTCTCTCTCTTTTTTTTTTAATCATTTTTTTGGAATTTCTTAGCCCAACAAATTAAACAAAATGATTTTTTTTCTATTTGGTGAGAATTGAACACATGTCCTCTCCATCAAAATAAAATGAATTTCTTAATCTTAGCCTTTGTTTGCGAGTTTGGAGGAGAAGAGATGGGAGTGTTTTGGAAAATAGAAAGAATTGAGTGAAAAGAATAAAAAGATTTTGGGTATGAGGGTTTTAGATGTATTGACTTAATTAATAACACCAAAAATCCCATAAAATGGGGGAACCCATAAATTATATTGAATGAGGGTTTTGAAAGATTTTGGAGGGCTTACATAAATTTTCAAAATATCTTTTAGGTTGTTATAGTATTCTGAAAATTAAAATTATATTAATGATAATAACTCTTATCATTCTAAACAAAATTATTTTTTCAAAAAAAGTCAAATATTTTCCTATATTTTTTTTAAATTTCGTTTTCTGAAGCCTTCACTTCCCCTCCCTTACAAACTCGCAAACAAAGCCTAAATATTTGCACAACATTTTTTATATGTTAACTTTTACATAAAACCAACAAGATACAAAATTAAGAACAAATGTCATCATCACTCATTAGTATTTCAACCTTTGTGTATGAAGGCACCATTGCACCAAACCATGACATATATTTCTATCCTCTCTTTCTCTCTCAAACTCACATTAACAATAACTAAGGAACAATGTTAATTATTTTCTTTTTGAGTGCATTACATGGCTTTTTTTTCTTATGTTAATTTTATGTTGTTTCAGTTTTTTGTTCAGTCAATTAATGGTTCATACATTTTAGGAGCAAGTAGTTGTTATTTGCTGAAGTGTTGGCAATATGTAGTATTCAGTTTTATTTTTGAATTACTTAAGTGTATTGCTTATGCTGAATGAAAGATTTGAATTCCCTATTCCTTCTCAACTGACAACTTCCTTTCCTATACTTCTATGTTTTCGTCTTTTAGTCATAAAACTAACAAATTGGTAGCAGAGCTATCATCTTACGGGACCTGTGAAAATGGAAACTAAAATAAGTTTCTCACAAGTTGCTCGTCCCATCTTTGATAGGGACAATTATGATCTCTCGGCAGTAAGAATAAAGTCTTACCTAGAGGCTTTGGATCTTTGGGATGTCGTGGAAGAGGATTATGAAGTTCCTCCACCGCCAAATAATCGTACCATGGCTCCGTTAAAATATCACAAGGAGAGAAAAACTTGTAAGGCAACGGCAAAATCAATTCTTTTTCTGGTGTTTCCCAAACTATATTCACCAGAATTATGACCCTTAAAACATAAAAAGCTATATGGTCTATTTGAAGGAAGAATACGTGGGGGATGGGAGGATTCGATCAAAAAATGAAAGAGTATGAGACAGTAAAAAATTACTCTGATAGATTGCTTTCCATTGCAAACAAGGTTAGGTTACTCAATACTTAATTCGTTGATTCGATAATCGTTGAAAAAATTCTGGTTACTGTGCCTAGAGATATGAAGCATCAATAATCACCTTGGAAAACACAAAATATTTATCTAAGATCACCTTAGCGGAAGTGTTACATGCCTTACAGTCTCAAGAGCAACTAAGGCTCACAAGGCAAGATCATGTGGTTGAAGGTGCTTTACTAGCCAAACATCATGTAGGTGTAAGTAATACAAACAACCAAAGCAAAGATAAGGAAAAAAATAAAAAATTTCCACCCTGTGAGAACTGTGTTTAATTTGGTCATCCGCCATCTAGACGTTGGAGCAGGTGTGGCCCTGAGCACGGGCTCGCGGGGCGGGAGCTCAGGGCCCCATAATTTTAAGGGCACCAAATTTTTTTATCGCTATACATATTAAAAGAGAATTTTCTATTATAAAAATATTTGCTAAAATTTATTTTTTAAAAAAATACTGGCTAACAAATATATAGGGGTACTACAAAGTCAAAATTAATAAAGGAATATAGAGAATCTGGATTTGTGAATGTTAAGGCTAATGCTGAAAACATTGGGAATGAAATGGAGATTAAATGTGTGTTTATTAAAAAACGTTAAATTCATAGAAAATAACACAATGATGAAAATTCATCTTAACCCACACAACTGAATCTTGAGTCTACTGAAGAGTCTTTTTGAAATTACTATTTCTTATATATTGTAGATTAAACAATTAGCTCACTTGATAGAAGATTTGAGCAATATAACACATATGAAAATATTTTTGGATTCTTGTTTAGTATTGAAAGGCTTAGATCATTATTTGACACGGACTTGAAAGCGTGTTATAAACATCTTGAAACTTGTTTAAACATAACGATTCTCTTGATCTTAATGATGAAATTTTGTTTGAAGATTTGAAAGTTATTAAAGAATTTTTAACACTTGAATCAAAATCAAGTTATATGATATTGAATAATATTGACTATTCATATCAGTGTTGCATCTGGTGAGAGAAGTTTTTCTAAATCAAAATTATTAAAATCTTATTTGAGATCTACTATGTCACAAGATAGATTAAATAGTCTTGCATTGATTTCAATTAAAAATAATTTTTTGAAGAACCTTGATTATGAACAAAGTATTAATGATTTTGCAACAAAAAATGATAAGAGGGTGATATTTAAATAAGAAGAATAAGAAGAAGAAGAAGAAGTGTCTTTATAGTGGTTTATATTTTGATGTAGTATAAACATTGATTTAAAGATCCATACTTGTATTCTTTTTGCACAATGTCAAATAAAAATGTGTTTTTTATCCAATTATTTCTTTTATCCTTATGTATTTATTGTTAAAAAAAATTATAGGGGCACCAATCTTTTGATTCGCCCAAGGCACTCAAATTTAAAGGATCGGCCATGCGTTGGAGAAGACCAAATACAAAATGCACTAAGTGTAATTAACTTGGACATGAAGTGGTGATATGCAAAGGCAACTCTCAACAAAATGAAGTTAATGCCGAAGTTTTAAAGCAAGACGAAGAAGATCAAATGTTTACAACATCATGTTTTTCAATGAGTAGTAGCTCAGAATGTTGGTTGATTGATAGTGGTTGTACAAACCATATGACATATGATAAAACTCTTTTCATGAATTTAAAGCCTACTAAAGTTTCAAAGGTTAGAATTAGGAATGGTAGTTATGTTTCTACAAATGGAAAAGGAACCATCCTAATTTCACTACTTCAGGTATAAAGACAATCTTAAATGTTCTTTATGTACCTGATATTGACAAAAACTTTCTTAGTGTGGGTTAGTTGATAGAAAAAGGATTTAAAGTATCTTTTAAAAATCAACATTGTGTTATCTTTGACACTAGTGGTCGGGAGATATTAAAGGTTAAAATGAGGCTTAAAATCTTCTCATTTGATCCAACTCATAAGGAGCAAACAACCTATTTCACCCATGTTAGTTTGACGAAAGTTTGGCATAAGTGACTTAGTCATTGTCATATTCAAAGAATGTTGAACATGGAAAAGAAATACATGACTAGAGGTCTACCGGCACTGTCCAATCATTTGCCAAATTGAAATGCTTGTCAATTTGGTAAACAAAACATATAATACCATTTCCCAAAACAACTTGGAGAGCCTCTCGAAAGTTGCAACTCATTCACCTTGATGTGACAGGACCTCAAAGAACATCATCATTACAAGGTAGTCTCTACTTTATTCTTTTAATAAATGATTTTACAAGAATGTGCTGTATTTTTTTTCTTGAAATTCAAGCATTAAGTGGCTGGAGTATTTGTAAAGTTCAAGAAAATGGTGGAAAATAAGCAAATGTAAGATTTAATTTTTTAGGTCCGATAATAGCAAGGAGTATACATCAACACTAATTTGGTTTGTGAAGAAGTTGGAATTGAATATAAACTCACAACACCATACACTCCACAACAAAATGGAGTTAGTAAAAGTAGAAATAGATATGTAATAGAGATGGCTAAATGTATGTTGCATGAGAAGGAGATGCCTAAACATTTTTGGGCAAAAGCAAAAAACACAACAGTCTTTCTTCAAAACCGACTTCCTTAGAAGATTTTGAAAGATAAAACTCATTTTGAAGCTTGGTATGGTTATAAGCCTTCACTATCCTTTCCTAAAGTGTTTGGTTGTGTTTGTTTTGCACATGTTCCACACGTTAAGCAATACAAGAAAGCAATTACAGGCATCTTTGTGGGCTATAGTTCAATTTCAAAAGCCTACAAAATGTATCATCATCAAAGTGGAAAGGTGAATGTCTCTAGAGATGTGAATTTTAATGAAGATCAACAATGGAACTGGAAGAATCCTCAAAGAACAATTGGCTCTTTCAACAATATTGGAAATGATCATCTTGAAAAGAAAACCATATAGTTGTGTGAAATGAATTAGAAGATGACTCTCCCATTAGAGGCACAAGGTTGTTGTCCGACATCTATCAACGATGCAATGTGTGAACCTGCTTGCTATGAGGAAGGATTAAAATATCTAAAGTGGAAAAATGCAATGGAGAAGGAGATGTCAATGATTAAAAAAAACATGAGAACTAGTTGACAGCCTAAAGATAAAAAAATCATTGGAGTTAAATGGGCTTTTAGAATAAAACTAAAGCAGATTGCTCAATCAATAAATATGCCAGAGACCAAATTGTTGATATAGTTGTTCATAATTTTGTGGTCTTTTGCAACTTATATTATAGATTATTAGTGTTTAAGTCTTTAATTCATGTAAAAAAATAAGTTATGAGTTTATCTTTGAACATATGTTAGGTTATTCACTTTTTTTATGCATTTTGCAAGTTTTTAGCTTATGGCAAGTTTTGGGACTTTAGGAATGCAAGGAGAATGCTTAGAAGCAGTCAAGAAGTCCAAATTAGCAATAAAGTTTCATCAAGCCCGCTAAGCGAGATGTGAAACGCGCTACCACTTTGTATTATGTTACTTTAGTACTATCCTTTTTAGGATGATGATGTTATATTGTACTTTGGTGGCATTCTATGTCACTGTCATACCCCAAATTTGTCCTACCCTTATTTATCTGGCTTGCCACTCATAAACATACATCCATTTAGGTCATACCATTGCATGCACCCATATCATTGGTCCTTGATCAGAAGAAGAGACTTGAAGCCTAATATGGGGTGTCATCATCTTGTCCAAGATCTTTTGAAATCAGGGTTTTCTCATTCTCAACTCAAGGCATTGGTTAGAGGATACAAGCTTGTTGTTCATCTGGTCATCCTGAATTAGGGTTTCTTGACTAAAGTCAACGCAGTTGACTTTTTTGGTCAAATACCTTGATCAAGAGCTGATTTTGTGAGGAGAAGTGGCATGATGCTTGTGTGGAAGTGTTCAGTTGATTTCCATTGGTCAGAAGCAAATTAATCGGGAATTTCATTGAAATCGGAGAAAGATCAGAACAGTTGACTTTTGGGTCAAAATCAGAAGAATTATTCGAATATTGACTTTTGGTGGGAAATCGGTCGAGAAAAGTCGAAGAATGAATAAAATCGGGAGTTCGACAAAAGTTGCCAAAAATAGAAAAATAACAAAAATAGAAAGTTTTCATACTTAGAAAATTTTGGCATTGGAAATCTTGTTGAGCAGTCCACTTCACCATCAGTTTACACGTGGCAAATGACATTTTTTGGGGAAATTTCCAACATCAAAGTTGTTCCTCTCATGGAGGAGAACAACTTTGTAGTTGGACACTTTTTCATTTGAAGCTTTGTTAGAGAGTTATTGAGGTTTGAAGTTGCTGAAGATTCATTTGACCTAAGTCACAAGCCAAGTCATGACCAGACATTTCATCAAGCATGTGGCACGCCAAATTGCAAGCTGATTTCAGAGATGTACAAATGTGATAAGGATCCCAACTTGGTCCCATTCTATTCCTCTCCATGTGCTCTATCCAACAAAACAAGAATCATGTCAATTGAACAAATATTGAGCCAAATGCAAGCTTCCAAAGTCATGCCCTCTCACTGATCAAGTCAAGCATCTGGCCAAGGCAGAAATCCAGGTCACACATGTCATTCTCACAAACACATGGTGTGCCAACTTCTAGTCCATTTTTCTTCCTCCACAAGTCTCTATTTTGAACAAGCTTGATCTTAAAACATTCCTTGCCATGCCCTCTATCCAACAAGCTAATGGCCATTAATTTTGGTAGCATGATCAGTGAAATACAAAGTCTTAAAGTGGTGCCCCAGCAAAATCATGTCTGAGAAAACATACAGGCCAAGTTGGTACCATACGCGCGCGAGGCCTTAGCAATAGTGGCAACACAAGTTCAGTGCAAGTTTTCTCCTACTTCCAAGCTTCATTTTAAGAACTTCCAAACATGAGAGCCATGCTATCCTACGTCCTCTTCCTTGTGGTCGTGGATTTGAGCCTAGTGGTGACTTATTAAGAGAATTATGATAGCACAAAGGAAGCCATTCGAAGTACTTGTAAAGCCAAGCCAAGTCAGTTTCTGCAACCATTCCATAAGATGTTACCATGCATTTTGCCACAAATAACCACGCATACTACTGTGCACATAAAAGGCTCATGAAGACCATGCCATAATGGCTAAACTTGCTTGCTAAGTTGATGAGAGAAACTATCCACTACATGCTAACCCACACAAACCATACAACCCCATATAAATACCAAATCCCCTCACAAACTCACGGACACACTATTTTCTTTCTAGTTTTCACTCTCATTCATACTCACCACACTCTCATTCTCTTCTTCTCTCCCTCGACTCTCTCCTCCCCCTTTTTCTAACAACCTCCAACAACCACTTCCGGCCACCATAACAAACCTTCCACCACCGTAACAAACTCTTCTCTCATCATCAATCATCATCGCCACGGTTCTGAACCACCACTACCACCATCAAACTCCATCTACCTCCTTCCATCATCTTCTATCCCATTTTGCCACCGCCATGGATGCGACTGAATCCCGCTATGCTAGTGTACATTCATCATCATCATCATTTGGAAGGTGCTGATTTCTTCGTTCACAAGCAACAAGAAGAAGAGGATTATCCGAATCTATTTCTAAGGTCATCGCACACGCTCCATAAGCGCTCATCATCATCAACGAGGAGCTGCAGGATTCGTGGATCTTTCTATTTCTTTTCTTCAAGATTCGTCGCCAAGTAAGCTCTTAAACCTCCCTCAGCATGATAGAAATAGGTATAGAGCGTTTATATTTGCTGCAGCGTGGTTTTGATGCAATTTGTGTGTGGCTTTATTGCGCCTTTAATCAATGTTTCTATTTGCTTAAAGTTGTGATTGTTTGGATGTTTGAATGGTACGTTTAAGCTCTGTGTAGTGAAAGGATCAATGTGGTGTGGAGATATCTTACTTTCATGGATTTGTAGGTATATTAAGGTTTACTAAATGTGCTTCGGTTAGCATGATAGGGCAAGTATTAGTAAAAACAAAGTCCAGATCTGTACTCAGCATGAGAAACCGAGGCCGATAGTGGTGACATGTTCAAATTCTGGGCAAACTGAGGGTCTCCGGCGTGGCGAAGCCGCCGGAGAAGAAGACCGGAATGTATGAATCCGGCGCGGGGATTTTCGTTGCTTTTTTCTTCAGATGATTAGGTGGCGTGTTGCTATTGGCCTCTCCTCCCCGCTTTCGGTTAATTTTATTTTACTGCAATCATTGAATGCTAGCGTGTTGCTGTGTGATTGGTTGTTGCTTAAGCTTTAGTCTTATGCTCACTTAAAATGCTGTGACCAATTGATATGTGTGTTAAGTGTCACATTTTTCTTTTAATTCACACCCCATAATAAAAATTGTATGATGTAATGACACTGCATGCTGATAGAAGAAAACGGATAAAATGGAGTGAATTTGGGGAAGTTGATACGGGCCATGGACTAGTTTATATTGGGCTTAGTCATTTCTGCTACACCATACACCCATTTTGCTAGCGCTAACGCACCCCCAACATTGGGCCTAGCGTTCTTTCATATTCGCACCCCTGGTTCCTGGCCCAATGTTCCATTACACTGAATTCAGTTCAATACCTGATTGCCAATACACCCCCATGTGTACAGAATTTTGTTTTTGTTCCAATTTGTTTTCTTTCCATTATTTTGTTTTGTTAATTGATTGTTGCATAAATAAAAATGATAAAACAGTTTTTTTGACTAATTAGAATTTTAGGAATATTGTTCTCCTTTAATTAGACTTTAATTGGTGATTCCTTTGATTTTTGATTGGTCAATAAACCATAAAAAATAAGTAGTTTTTTAGTTTTAATTCAAAGTGGTGTAAACATGATAAAAATCCCTTAACTTTTGTTAGATTTTTAGGTAATTGTTGACATAAAAAGCTTATAAAAAATAGTAGTATTTTTAGGTTAATTTTTGAATTGCTTCTTTTTATGCTTTTGTATCATTTCCATATTTTGTATAATTGTTGTGTGATTTTGTTACTTATTTTTGGCCATATGTTTGGCCTACTTTGTTAATACCATTTTAATGCTCCTTTTAGAATTTAGTCACCATGTTAACATTAGGATTTAGACCTGTATAGACAACTTAGACTAGAATTTAGAAATAGTTCCCTTCTTTCATTCTTTTTTCTTTTCAACTTTTAAAATACTTAATAAATATCGATGAAGATCATACCGTTGCTATATTTCATGGTAGGAAAGAAATGATTGAGGCGTAGGCCTCAATGTATGTTCTTTCCTACTTAGCGGAGAAGAAATGATTGAGGTGTGAAGCCTCGATGTATTTCTTAACCGTTATTTAGAGAAACGATTGCGGCGTAGGCCTCGATGTGCATTCTCTAAATATTCACAAAAGAACTCCTTTTTGTATTTCCTTTACCTAGCGGAGAAGAAATGATTGAGGTGTGAAGCCTCGGTGTATTTCTTAACCGCTATTTAGAGAAACGATTGTGGCGTAGGCCTCGATGTGCATTCTCTAAATATGTAAAACAAAACTCTTTTTGGTATGATCTAAGTCACAAACAAACTCCCTTAAAAAACACCAACCAAAAACACTCAAAACACTAATAAATGGTCAGATTTAAAACAAAGTAAGGAAGTGATGCGAAGCCTTGTAGTAGGTTTTCGTCATCATGGAATTACCCTAAAAGATACAAACCAATCTCTCTTTTTCTTCTTTCTAAGGGCATGTTATCTCCGCTCTATTGCATCCTAGGCGATCCCTTATGCAAGAGCGTGAGCGTTAACTCCGCCCAACTAAAAAACACAAAAACAAACAGAAAATCGTGAGCCGAGCTACGGTAACTCTGATTCCTGAAAAGGATACGTAGGCAGCGGGGTAGGGCCCGTGCGAGTACAATTCTTTCTTTTCCCTACATTTTGCATTCATTTCGCATTTAGACATAGACATAGTACACACCCTTTAGATAGAAACAAACATAGGTGGATACCATCGAGTACGATGGGCGTGAGGGGTGCTAGCACCTTCCCCTTGCGTAACCGACTCCCGTACCTTGATCCTCTGGTCACAAGACCCTGGTCCTTCCTTTGTTAGGTTTCCTGATATTCCTTTCCCTTATGGGATAAATATATTAGTGGCGGATCTGTTCATTTTTCGCGAGCGTGCGACAGCTGGCGACTCCACTGGGGATGTTGCTAGACCTGTTGCTGGTCCATCCATAGCGAGTCGATCCTAGCCTGCGTTTGTTTGTTTATTTACTGGGTGTTTATTTGTTTTTATGTCTATACCTCGTATATATGTTTGCATGTTTATTTTTCTGCTTGCATATCATGTTTATTTCTGTTTGCACATCATGCATATGGATTATATTCTGTGTTCCTTGGGGTCCTCTGTTCTGTTTTGCAGGTTGGGTGGGATGTTCTATGAGGTAAAAGGCCCAATACCCAGGCCAGAGTGACACATAGGATACCTAGGATAGAGTGGATAATCATGACGCCGATGAGATGTCAGGTCTTGTCTAGTGCGATCATGAGACCCACGCCCAGTCGAGGTCCAAATGGGGTATCATTGTTGGCATGTAGATGCAACAACATTGGTGCCTCGGGAGGACTGATAACGCTGGTTGCCATTTTGACCTACCCTGACCTAGACTACACCCGTGAGTGGGGAGGGATGTACATGACAGGTACCGTTGGTGACTATTTGGTTCTATTGATGATTACGGTTCTTCTGGTTCTCTGATCTATGCCGGACCTTTGATCCTATGACATCTTCCTGCTCAGAATTATTGCCTTGGTCCCTCTATGTCGTGGGGACCCAATCTGCATCATTTTCATCAAAGCATGTTTAAATTTCAAAAAAAAAAAAAAAAGAAAAGAAAGAAAAGAAAGAAAAGAAAAAGTTAATTCTCATTTGCATGTCATTTTTCAGGGTATCCAGAAAATATCAATCTCTGTCAAGAATGGATAACAACGTGACCGTCAATCGAGGAGCTACAAGGCGCACACACACTTATACTTTCCATCGCGAGGGTATGGTTCAGTTGGGACAATTGGGTGAATTGGTCACTGGTCATAATGAAACAGTGTTCAGTGACAACTATGGCAACATATTATCTCTCCTGTACTCGCGTGTCGACGAATGGGCCTTATCTACTCTTCTTTAGTTCTACGACCCAGACATCCGTTGTTTCACATTTTCAGATTATCAGCTAGCTCCCACTCTCGAAGAGTACTCTTACCTCATCAACATCAAGATTCAACACAGAGTGCCTTTTGTTTGTGTCCCGGAGAAACCTAGGTTGGATTACATTGCCAACGCTCTTTATTTGAGCTTGGGGGATGTTCACGATAACTGGAAAAAGAATGGTGATACTCATGGCTTCTACATGAGCTTCTTGGTTGAAAAAGCTCAAGAATTTGCTGACAAAGGAATATGGGAGGCTTTCAATGCTATTTTGGCCGCTCTGATCTATGGAATTGTGATGTTTCCCAACATTCACAAGTTCGTTGATTTGGCTGCTATATGTCTTTTTATGGACAAGAATCCGATACCCACCCTATTGGCTGACACATATTATTCCATTCACTCTCGGCATGGTAAAAGGGGGGCTATTCGAGGTTTCTTGCCGCTTTTATATAAATGGTTCAAATCTCACTTGCCTGCTAGTGGTCCGTTTGTTACCTCTACTCAGAAATGGTCTCAGAGAATCATGGGACTTACTGCAAACGACATCGTATGGTATCAATTCCGAACAGGCATATCTGAAGTCATTATTAGGTGCGGAAACTTTGGCAACGTCCCGCTCATTGGGACAAGAGGATGTATTAACTACAACCCAGTTCTAGCTCTTCGTCAGTTGGGCTATACCATGAAGAGTGGGCCTTCGGATAGGGAGATTTACCAATCCGTGTACTTTGAAAAGGGGACTGACCCTGTAGCGCTTGAGGAGATCAGGAAGGCCTGGAATAACATTCATATATGTGAGAGATCCACTCTGGGAGCCAAGAATACCATTGCTATGGAGCCCTATACCGATTGGGTTAAGGAGAGAGTCAAGACACTTTTGTTACCGTTCCCGGAGGTTCCTCTCTTGTATGCACAACCTCCGAAGATATCAGAAACTATGGTATCAAGGGAACGTTTTGACCAGGTCCGCGTCGCCAATTTGAGACTGAAAGAGAAAGATAGAGATATGGATTTGAAGCGCTATTTCCTTAAACAGACAAAGAATGAACTGGCCCGTGAACTTAAAACTCTCAAAGGAGAATCTTCTCATGCCAGGAAGAGAGTTAGAACTGAAAAGGACGGAAAAGCTGTTGTTGCTCCTACTGAAGACCCTCAAAAGGTTATAGAAAAGATTATAAAAGAAGAAAAAGAGAAGCTCAGACGAGAGTACCAAGAAGACCTGAAAGCCCACAAGCTCCGACTGGAGAAAGAAACCAAATATGAGTTGAGGACCATGAAGAAGAAACTGGAAGAGGAGACCACTCAGAGAATGGCAGTTGAGACCCAACTGAAAGGAAGTCACCTCCGCACCGCCCGACTAGCTGAAGAGAATGTCAAGCTCAGAGATCAAATGATGAGTGAAGCAAATGCACTTGAGAAGACCTATATCCCAGAATGCAAAGGGTGTGACGAACTTAGGGATTGCTGCAAGAATCTAGACACGCAGTTATTCCGAAAGGATGAAGTGATCCAAAGCCTTATCAAAGGAAGAGATCGGGAGACGACTAAGAAGCTATTTGACGAAACAAAGAGGTGTAGTGACGCCCATTTCAGACAAGGAGGACCTTTGTTCTACACTGAGATGAAGTGATATTTGAATTTGTTTGTAGATCACCACCAGATTTGTTGGATGGGGTCTCTAATGTTCTTTATTTTGAAACATTGTTATTTGTGTATGAACCTACTCGCCTCAGGGAGCTATTATGAATGAAATGAATTGCTTTCCGTTTTCACTTGATATCTCTCTCATCGCGTTGTTATTTGTTCTTGACCATCAACTCGATTTTGGATACCCTGAAAATGACACAACACATCATATGCACACATGCACCACATACATTCACATTGTCACATTGCATTTTTCAGGTTATTATACAAGACACTAATTGGGGTCCCTTTCAGATCAGATTTCTTTTCCAACGACGAAGCTGACTTTCTTACATCCTTACCGCACTAGGAGCAACGAGAGAATCATGGATCAGTTTGAACAGAATCAAGCTGCCCTCCGTAGGGATATGGATGTTATGGGGGAAAGAATGACCCAACTTATGGAGACTCTTCATGTCGTTGTCCAAGGACAGGAAGAGCTCAGAAAGAGCGTTGCTGGGCTGATCAAAGATACTCCTACCAATTCTGCTGATGGAGGAGTGAAAACTAAGGAGATTCCTGCTGAGGGGATACCGAAGGTAGTGGATGACCACCATGAGTTCATTGACCTTGAACATGATCTTACTGCTGAGTTGACTGAGACTGCTAAGATGTACCAAGCTCTTGAAGAACGCCTTAAGGCCGTTGAGGTTGCTAAAACTTCGAGTTTCGACACTGCTGCTATGTGCTTGGTACCTGGGATTGTTATTCCCCCGAAGTTCAAAGTGCCGGATTTTGATAAGTACAAGGGAGTTACCTGCCCAGAGACTCACATTCGTTCCTACTGCCGTAAGATGGCCGCTCACGCTGGGAACGAACCTCTGCTTATGCACTTCTTCCAGGATAGTCTCACTGGAGCCCCGTTAGAGTGGTATATGAAGCTCGAGAGGTCTAATGTTGGTACTTGGGGAGAACTTGTTGATGCCTTCTTGAAACAATACCACTACAATACTGCTATGGCTCCTAGCCGTGCACAACTGCAAAATATGTCACAGAAATCTGAAGAGTCTTTTAAGGAATACGCCCAGAGATGGCGTGAGCTTGCTGCTCGTGTCCAACCTCCTCTCCTGGACCGTGAGTTGATCGATTTGTTTATGGGATCTCTGAAGGGACCGTATCTTCAGCACATGGTTAGTAATACTTCTCCTTCCTTTTCGGATGTGGTCATCATTGGTGAGAGGGTTGAGAACTGTGTCAAAGCTGGTACCATTCAAGGTGTCACTAGTCCTAGCACCTCAAGTGGTAATGGTAAGAAGCCATATTCTGGATTTGTGAAGAAGAAGGAAGGTGAGACTAGCACTGCCTCTGTTGACCAAAGCCGAGCTCCTGCATATTCCGCTGTTCCACCTCCTTATTATCCGATGCCTTATGTTGTTCCTGGTCCATATGTCCCTCAGGCATATGCTGCTGCTCTTCCACAACCATGGATGGCACCCCAACAGCCTTTCGTACCACAACAACAAGCTGCTGCTCCTCAGAATCGTCAACAGAATCCTAGGCCTCAAGGTCAAAGGGGCCCACAAAGGACAAGATTCCAGGATAGGCGTATTGATCCGGTTCCGATGTCATATGCCCAACTCCTTCCTCAGTTGCTTGCTGGTCAATTGGTACAACTCCGTGAACTTGGACCTCCACCCAGTCCTCTCCCTCCTGGTTATGATGTTAATGCTCGATGTGAATTTCATTCAGGGGCTCCAGGCCATACTATTGAAAAGTGTAGAGCATTCAAGTTGAAGGTTCAGGATCTCCTTGACGACAAGCTTATCTCATTCACTCCTACTGGTCCCAATGTGCAGAATAATCCTATGCCTCCTCATGCTGGTGCGACCAATGCTATTGAGTTATGTGATGATCAGATCCTAGTAAGTGATGTCAATAAGGTAAGGATGCCGCTAGCAGTTGTCAGAGAATATCTTATGCAACAAAAGGTTTTGTGTGAACTACATGACTACTGTTTGCAATGTTCTTCTAACCCTGAGGAATGCACCAGGTTGAAAGAAGAAATCCAGAAACTAATGGATGAAGGGGTTCTTAGAGTGGAAAGGGTCGTTCCTGTTGTCATACCCCAAAATTTGCCCTCATATATTTGCCGATGTCATTTTATTTCAAAAAGTGACATAGCACAGTCGGTAGGGATAAAAGGGTAAAAGGTGCAAGATCGAGAGGTCCGGGGCTCGAATCCCACTTCTAACATTTTTTACCTTTTATTTGCGTTCTAATTTTAGTTCTAACTTTATTTTCATAAATACTCAAAAATCACAAAAATACGTTTTTTAAATATTTAAATAATATTTCCGTATTTATTTATTTATTATATAAAAAAAATGTTTTTTTTACTTTATTCACTTTAAATTCCAAAAAATAGGCAAAAAATCATAAAATAAGGTTTGAAAAGATTTTGTTCACTTTTTTTAAATTTTAAAAAATAATTTAATTCGATTGATTAAAATAGTCACAAAAATCATAATTAATTTAATTGAATTATGGATTTTTTATTATCTTGATTGACCAAATTAATTTATTTCCTTTTCAATTAACCTAATTTTTCTTCTTATAAATACTAACATTTTTTTACAATATAGGGGGAGGATGGAGGTACAACAACGATCCGAAACCTATTCTCTTCCACTTTTCAATCACTAGCTTTCACGTACATATTCGATCCCAAAAACCCTTATTTTCTAATCTACACGTGATATTGAAAACCATGCCTCAATTATCAGGTTCATACACCAATTCACATGCATGTTGAATCACCCTCCTTTGACCTTCACTTTTATTCTCCCTCACACAAAAAACACACATAACCACCATCACTATATTCAATAATTTATTCAAACAATAAAATCTAACATCACCGAAATTACGATTGCACGTCGGAATGAATGGATGAGTTTGAGCTTGCGGATTCTATGCAAAAAAACAAAAATTGGTTTACTGTGCGAAGAAGATGAAGGTATGTGTGGTTCTAACTTGTTCTAATATCCTATGCTAATGCTAAGTTTTCTTTTTTTACTTATTTGATAATAATATCGCCACTTGTTGTGAGGTTAGTGGCTCTTTTTTTTATTGGTTTGAAAGATTAATTTTTTTATTTCTATTGTTATTATATACTTTTTTTTAATATAAAATGTGCATAATAGAATTAAAACGGTGCCTCTGTACGACACCACATCATTTTTTTAATTTTTTTTTTTTGTTTATTATAATTAATTTTTATTAGAATTAGATTAATTAAATTCAAATTAAAATACAATTTATTCTGCTAAATGGTTTTAACCAAAGCTATTGGTTACGATGATTAGCATTTTTCCCATTAAAATTCGCTATTCTTTTTAATCGAATCAATCGATTACGAGGGGTAACGGTACAAACTAATTATTCATAAAATTATTAAAAACACCATAATTTGTTATCAGTAATAATCAAATCAATTGATTAAAATTGGTAACGATACAACTTCAGATCTGTTAACTATGGCGATTGAATCTATTGGTCGTTGCGGTTAATAGTGCTAAATCAAATCAGGGTTGTACGCCCAAACCTCAGAACACTTTTCAAATCTTTCAAAACTTCAATATCAACTTACGGGTTTTTACCCTAGGCAGTTCAAAAAACAACTTCAAATCATTCAAATCAAATTCTAGGGCGTACAACCCTTCCCCGAACTACGTTGACTCTGATCCTCCATAAGGAGGTACGTAGGCACTTGGCAACAAGGCGAGTCCCCCTCCCTAAAATCTCAATTTTTCCCCTATTCAATTCTTTAGCTATTAAACCTGAATATTTTAGCCATAAACTTGACCCTTAGATTCAAAGCCAATAGGAAAGGGTTGAGGGTGCCTAACACCTTCCCTCGACCTGAATATAGTATCTTACCCTGATCTCTATACTGCGTAGGGTTTCCTATTCGCCCTTCAGAATAGGTGGCGACTCTCTAAGCTTTAAATTTTAGGCAGGTTGCTACAGCTGGCGACTCTGCTGGGGACACTATAATGGTGAATTATTATGCTCCTATAGGTTTTGGCAGGGTTTAGGTTTTTGGCAGACTTCTTTTAGGGTTTGGCTAATTTGCCAAAATTAGGTTTTATTTATATTTAAATATTTAAAGTTTTTACTTTATTTATTTATTTATTTATAATTTCATCTTTTACATCAATTAAATAAATACCTGTTTATTTTTTAAAAAAAAATATATGTTTATTTAAATATTTGCTGCGTATTGTATTTTTTTAAATCGCAAGCGGCTGGAGTTCAAGGTTAGTTTTAAATATTTAAATTTTATTTATTTATTTATTTTCCTTTTCAATTTCATTACTGCAATTTAATTAAATATTTATTTAAGTGAATATTTATTCCTATTATATTTGCTGGTGTTTTTTTATGTTGTGTTAAACCCTAAGTGTGGGAGTTAACTTTGAGACCAATAGGGGAGTATGAATCTCCTACGAGTCTCATTGATAACTCCACTCGGAGTGGGTTGAGTATTCGGAAATGTCCAAAACGAGACTTGACTTTGTTGAGGGCAGGACTGGATACTTGGCTGATCTCTCCGAGAACCTACCCCAAAAATTCGAACCTCATGGATAAAATGAGTTGTTCTAAAATCCGAAGAGAAAAAAAGTCTCGGAGGTTACGAACGACCCCATGAGACCTTCTAGAACCCCCCTATAAAAAGGTTGGCTCCCAAGAGCCGCTACGTCGAACCTATGAACTTTTGTGATTATGTGCAATATGTATATATATATGTGTTGATCATTATTTTTTTATTTATTATTCCTTTTTCCATTCATCATACATCATGGGCATTCTTGCATCATATTTTATTCAAAAAAGAAAGAAAAAAGGATATCATACATATCATGCATGGCATACACATCATTTTCATGGCATTAAGAGAAGATTTCTCTTCTATCTCCAGAACAAGGGACCATTGGGAAGGATAACCTAACATCCCGACCGTCCTATCAAACAAGATTTCAGCAGAAGAAATCAATGGATCAGTTGGAACAGAATCAAGCCGCCCTTCGTGAGGAAGTGGATCAACTGAAGGTCAGTGTGGAGGAGGTCAAAGGAGGTATGGCTCAGAGGCTAGAATTCATGAAGGCCCTCCTAGACAAACAAGACAAGGCAAGAGAGGTTCAGTCTGGGGATACCCTGGTTCAGGATGAGATCCCTAACGACAAAAACCCGCTGCTAGGATTTGTTTCAGGCTTCGGCCCGGATAAGGACAAATCTCAGGCCCGATCTGTCAGAAGGGCTATCCAATTCCAAGAGAAAGGAGAGGCCTCCCAAGAAGGATTTGTCCCCACTCCACAAACAAAAGGGACAACCCGCACAGTGCGCATTCCTGCTAGCAATGTCCCTAAGGACGATGATTACCTGGATCTACAATACGGAGTGCAAGAGGTGGACAACTCAGACCAAGTACCTCAAACACAACAGTCTATTCCTAACTCTAGGGAAGACTCCAAGGGTAGTGAACAAATCAAGGCACTGGAGGAGAGACTAAAAGTGATAGAAGGATACGATGTCTTTGATGTGGATGCCTTCGAAATGAGTTTGGTCTCAGACTTGACTATCCCTCGCAAATTCAAGATTCCCGACTTCGAGAAATACAAAGGACTCACATGTCCGAGGAATCACTTGCGCATGTATGTGCGGAAAATGGCTGCTTACGCCCGCGATCAAAAGCTAATGATACATTTCTTTCAAGAAAGTTTAAGCGGAGCGTCTATTGACTGGTACATGCAATTAGAGAAGTCCTCTGTCCAAAGCTGGAATGATCTGGCCAACACCTTCTTAAAGCATTACAAGTACAACCTGGACATGGCACCCGATCGGATGCAATTACAAAATATGTCACAGAAGAAGGAAGAATCATTCAAGGAGTATGCCCAAAGGTGGAGGGAAATGGCTTCTCGAGTCCAACCTCCCCTGATGGACAAAGAACTGGTGGACATATTCATGAGTACTTTGCAAGGACCATACTACGACAAGATGGTCGGATGCACATCTTCAGGGTTCTCGGACATGGTAGTCATTGGCGAAAGAATTGAAGATGGGATAAAAAATGGGAAGATACAAGGGGCACCCTCAGGTTCTTATCACACAAAGAAGTCATATGACGGAAAAAAGGAACCCAACACTGTTGGAGCGATCCTGGTTAGTCAGACACCAACACTACAACAGAAGGATCAGCAAAAACAACAAGGTGGCCAACGCCCCTGGAGGTCCAAGCCAAAACGATTGTTTACCCCATTGCACATGCCGCTGTCTCAAGCTTTGCAACATCTGCTCAGTTAGAACCTGGTAACACTGCTGCCTCCATACTCAGCTCCAGCTAACCCCGCTCCCGGGTACAAGCATCATGCTAGGTGCGCTTATCATTCAGATAGTCCTGGTCATGATACACAGGATTGTGGTCCATTGAAGCACAAGATCCAAGATTTGATTGAAGAAGGGCTCATTGAGTTCGAAGATCCTAGCAAGTCTAACACCATAGGTGGCTAGAAGGAGGATTTCTTAGCTCATTAGTTTTGTTTCCATTTGCAATTTCTTTTTGTTTGTTTAAACATTAGTCTTATGACATATGCTATGTACTTTTTCAAAAAATCATTAATGCATTGCTTACGTTTGTCTTGATTCATTCCTAGTGTTCTCACTATATTTAAAACTGTGTTTTTACTCGATTTTCTCATCTTGTGATATTCAACTCTCGATTAAAGTCGTACACCTTTTGAGGGAGAATGACGAAAACGATACCATAATTTCATACACCATGCTTTCGAACAGACCGTGTTGACGATGTACAGGCAGTGTTTCAATTCCCAAACAGTGGAGATATAAGGATGTTAATCCCTCGTCAACCCCTTTGAGCCTAAAGAAGTAGGAGTTTTCCTTCATATAAAATAAAACCCTTCATATATAACCTGGGGTAGGGTAGCTGCTCAGTTAACTTAATCATTCCAAATTGTTCCTTTGAACATAATCGCTGATGGTTCTCCGTCATCAATTAAGTCTGGCAGTCAATGTCCGCAAAGAAAAAGAAAGCAATATAAGGGCCTGCTAAGTCAAAACCTATTAAGGATACTTAGATAAAATTGGGGCATCCCGCTGACTGTAGTTTTAAAACGAACAGTTCAGGCAAAAGTTAGGGATAACAAAATCAAAAAGAGGTCACTATATACCCTTGACAAAAGGAAAATATTACAAAAGGAGGATGACTGTCTTTGCAGATAAACCTTTGGTTTTTGAATCATCATGAACATCAGTATTCCCAAATTCTTTTGGAGACTAAATGCATAGTTAAACGGAGCATAAGACTGGAGAACATCACGAAGATGGGGATGGGTACGAATAAACTTTGAGCCTCTATCCTTTGTTTCTTTAAACCGTGAACCAGGCCATGTTACAACCCTTAAAAGTCCTAACTGAAGCATGGTTAGTTCGAAAGCATACCGTTACCAAAGGTATCCCGACTCCTTAAGGTCTACTATAACTCTTGAGTTGATATCACTTTCTTCCAAAAAAAAAACTTCGTTTTACTCAAAAAATGTTTTTAAACTTTCAAGACAGACATATGCATTCGCATCTTATGAATTTCATTACAAAGTACACTTGTCTATATAGATTTAAATGTTAACATCAGGGAGAAGTTGTATGGGGCATGGCTAATGGCTAAAAATCCTACGGACTGACGAGGTAGCTTTTAAAAGCTTGTCAAAAGAAGTAACACCTCTTACGCATGACTGGGATGGCTAACATGTACACATGGCATAACTCGTCATCATCCCATTTACAGGGGGCAATCAAATCAAGATCCATAGAATCTCTCAAAGATGCTGGATAGCCCATGGGGCAAGCCCATTATCTGGGGGCACGTTGCAAAGGTCACTCAATATCAGATGGTGTCAATACCACTCTCACATCCTGTCCAGGAACCTTTTTAGGATATTTCTCAACCTGTCCATATAGTCTTGTCTAAGACATGTTCAAATACTCTTTACCCTTTCTAGGAGTCTTTTTCAAACAGTCTTTTAAAAGACCCACCTTCTTATCCTTTCTATTTTCAAACCCTTTCAAACAGTCTTCTCTAAGACATATTCCTTTCCCAGAACCTTTTCTAGGTAGTCTTCTGTAAGACATCTCTTAACTTTTTCAGTTAGTCTTTTTTTAGACATATTCAAACTTCTCTTACGCTTCCAAAAACCTTGTCAAACTTTGTTTAAAGTACCGAGTCTTCTCTAAGACAGTCCACCATCCTTTCTAGGGCGATCTTCTTCAAGATACTTTTCCTAAAGTTTTGTCAAAAACATCGCATTCCTAAAAACAGTCTTTATCCTCTATAGGAATATTTCTGACCCTTTACACAACACATCCCTTTGAGCTTTGTTTAAAGCTCAGTCTTATTTAAGACAAGTTCACGTTTCTTTCCAAGGACCTCTTCAGGTAATCTTATAAAAGACATCATCTCATTCATGAGTACTCAGCAAATCACTATCCGTCAGGCGCGACCGAAACGCATGACTCAGCATCTGCTTCATATTCAAACTAACACTTAGCATCAAGGAGACCTCTAAATTGGTCTAATCAAAGACGATCATTCCTGATAAAAACCCTTAGATAGGGAAACCACGTTCAGAGGGTTTTTCTAAAAACAGGGGTATACAATCAAGAATCTTATTGACTAGGGGCATATCTTTCAAGAATTCAAACACTGGGGCAATGCATATCAGGCAAGACATGGTGAAATTCGAGTTCCCTCGAAAGGTCCCTCCTTCAAGTCAAGGGGCACATCTCTCAAAATTTCTGATATTCGGGAAGTCACACTAGCATCATATAAAGAGCATTGTTGCATATTGGATCTCCTCACGCCTGTACTATTCACATCCCGCAGTGTGGGATAGGCATACATGCATAATTCTCATTGAGAATCTCATTACATGACACATGCATCATGACATTGCATAAAACTAACGCTACCTTTTCAGGTCACTTCACTTCAAAAAGATGTTATCATCAAATTACCACGCAAACATGATCGTATCAACGATTCAATCTCAACATATACAATTCTAATACCACATCCCAAGTCTTTCTTCAAAGACAATCTAGAAGCAATCAAAGAATTTCTTACCTCTCCAGGTAGTCTTGTCCAAGACAATTATCCTAATCTTTCCAAGCAGTCTTATTTAAGACATATCCTAACCTTTCTAGGTAGTTTTGTTTAAAACGCTTCGTATCCTTTATAGGAACCTTTTCTAGGTAGTTTTGTTTAAAACATTTCACGCCCTCTATAGGAATCTTTCTAGATAGTTTTGTTTAAAACATTTCATATCCTTTATAGGAATCTTTTTAGATAGTTTTGTTTAAAACATTTCATACCCTTTATAGGAATCTTTTTAGATAGTTTTGTTTAAAACATTTCATATCCTTTATAGGAATCTTTTTAGATAGTTTTGTTTAAAACGTTTCATATCCTTTATAGGAATCTTTTTAGATCGTTTTGTTTAAAACGTTTCGCATCCTTTATAGGAATCTTTTTAGATATTTTGTTTAAAACATTTCATATCCTTTATAGGAATCTTTTTAGATAGTTTTGTTTAAAACGTTTCATATCCTTTATAGGAATCTTTTTAGATAGTTTTGTTTAAAACATTTCATATCCTTTATAGGAATCTTTTTAGATAGTTTTGTTTAAAACGTTTCATATCCTTTATAGGAATCTTTTTAGATAGTTTTGTTTAAAACATTTCGCATCCTTTATAGGAATCTTTTTAGATATTTTGTTTAAAACATTTCATATCCTTTATAGGAATCTTTTTAGATAGTTTTGTTTAAAACGTTTCGCATCCTCTATAGGAATCTTTTTATATATTTTGTTTAAAACATTTCATATCCTTTATAGGAATCTTTTTAGATAGTTTTGTTTAAAACTCATCATTCCCTTTATAGAAATCTTTCTAGTTTTGTTTAAAAACGTATCGTTCCCTTTATAGGAACCTCTCTAGGTAAGTCTTGTTTAAGATATCCCGTATCCTATCTAAGAGCCTTTTTCCAGGTCGGCCTTGTTTAAGACGTGTCATAATCTTTCTAAGCAATCTTGTTTAAGACGTGTTATAACCTGTATAGGTAATCTCGTTCAAAACAGTTTCAAATCCTCTCTAAAAACCTCTTCAGGTAGTCTTCTTTAAGACAGTCTTTTTCCAAAAAAAACCTCTTTAGGTAGTCTTCTTCAAGACATTCTTCTTCTAAGGATCTTTCTAGGTAGTCTTTTCTGAGACAAGCATCGTCATTTCCAGGTGGTCTTTTCTAAGACAAATTTTCATATCCATTCCAGAAACCTCTTCAGGTAGTCTTATGTAAGACAGTATTCCTTCTCTCCTCTAATACAATCAAATGATCAAGGTCAGAAAAGCATATGCTTGAGACAAGTATCCTGCCAGACAAATGGGTGGCATCTATAAGCCCATCTCCAACAGGGCTCTTTCCCTACGCAAGCAAATTTCAGGGCATTTCAGTGTCCAATCATCTTCTACCTCTTCAGGTTCAAGAAGATTGAACAGGGGCAGCTGTCATACCCCAAAATTTGCCCTCATATATTTGCCGATGTCATTTTATTTCAAAAAGTGACATAGCACAGTCGGTAGGGATAAAAGGGTAAAAGGTGCAAGATCGAGAGGTCCGGGGCTCGAATCCCACTTCTAACATTTTTTACCTTTTATTTGCGTTCTAATTTTAGTTCTAACTTTATTTTCATAAATACTCAAAAATCACAAAAATACGTTTTTTAAATATTTAAATAATATTTCCGTATTTATTTATTTATTATATAAAAAAAATGTTTTTTTTACTTTATTCACTTTAAATTCCAAAAAATAGGCAAAAAATCATAAAATAAGGTTTGAAAAGATTTTGTTCACTTTTTTTAAATTTTAAAAAATAATTTAATTCGATTGATTAAAATAGTCACAAAAATCATAATTAATTTAATTGAATTATGGATTTTTTATTATCTTGATTGACCAAATTAATTTATTTCCTTTTCAATTAACCTAATTTTTCTTCTTATAAATACTAACATTTTTTTACAATATAGGGGGAGGATGGAGGTACAACAACGATCCGAAACCTATTCTCTTCCACTTTTCAATCACTAGCTTTCACGTACATATTCGATCCCAAAAACCCTTATTTTCTAATCTACACGTGATATTGAAAACCATGCCTCAATTATCAGGTTCATACACCAATTCACATGCATGTTGAATCACCCTCCTTTGACCTTCACTTTTATTCTCCCTCACACAAAAAACACACATAACCACCATCACTATATTCAATAATTTATTCAAACAATAAAATCTAACATCACCGAAATTACGATTGCACGTCGGAATGAATGGATGAGTTTGAGCTTGCGGATTCTATGCAAAAAAACAAAAATTGGTTTACTGTGCGAAGAAGATGAAGGTATGTGTGGTTCTAACTTGTTCTAATATCCTATGCTAATGCTAAGTTTTCTTTTTTTACTTATTTGATAATAATATCGCCACTTGTTGTGAGGTTAGTGGCTCTTTTTTTTATTGGTTTGAAAGATTAATTTTTTTATTTCTATTGTTATTATATACTTTTTTTTAATATAAAATGTGCATAATAGAATTAAAACGGTGCCTCTGTACGACACCACATCATTTTTTTAATTTTTTTTTTTTGTTTATTATAATTAATTTTTATTAGAATTAGATTAATTAAATTCAAATTAAAATACAATTTATTCTGCTAAATGGTTTTAACCAAAGCTATTGGTTACGATGATTAGCATTTTTCCCATTAAAATTCGCTATTCTTTTTAATCGAATCAATCGATTACGAGGGGTAACGGTACAAACTAATTATTCATAAAATTATTAAAAACACCATAATTTGTTATCAGTAATAATCAAATCAATTGATTAAAATTGGTAACGATACAACTTCAGATCTGTTAACTATGGCGATTGAATCTATTGGTCGTTGCGGTTAATAGTGCTAAATCAAATCAGGGTTGTACGCCCAAACCTCAGAACACTTTTCAAATCTTTCAAAACTTCAATATCAACTTACGGGTTTTTACCCTAGGCAGTTCAAAAAACAACTTCAAATCATTCAAATCAAATTCTAGGGCGTACAACCCTTCCCCGAACTACGTTGACTCTGATCCTCCATAAGGAGGTACGTAGGCACTTGGCAACAAGGCGAGTCCCCCTCCCTAAAATCTCAATTTTTCCCCTATTCAATTCTTTAGCTATTAAACCTGAATATTTTAGCCATAAACTTGACCCTTAGATTCAAAGCCAATAGGAAAGGGTTGAGGGTGCCTAACACCTTCCCTCGACCTGAATATAGTATCTTACCCTGATCTCTATACTGCGTAGGGTTTCCTATTCGCCCTTCAGAATAGGTGGCGACTCTCTAAGCTTTAAATTTTAGGCAGGTTGCTACACCTGTCAAAGATGTGGCCACTCTAGAGATATCTTACTATCCCGCCGAGGTGTCAAAGAATCAGAGTACTCCTTTGGTCATTCGTGCCCCGAGTACTCCCCTGGTCATTCAGGCTCCGAGGACTCCGTTGGTTATTCAGGTTCCAAATGCTTCTTCGACTCCTCCGACCTCGTCTCTTGTTCCTTCTCCTGTGAATGATTCTAAGGCTGTCCCTTGGAGTTATAATGCCGTGTATATTCGAGGGAAGAAATATGATTGTCCTCCAGTGGGTAATTCGAGCATCACTAATATTACTGGCACTAGTGGCATTACCCGTAGTGGTCGGATCTTTGCCGTCCCTCCTCTGCCTCCTAAAGAGACCAATAAGGATGCTAGTGCCCAGGCAAAAGGAAAGCAAGTTGTTGTTGATCCTCCTGTAACACGTAATGCACAAGATGCCGAGCAACTCTTGAAGATCATTAAGAAGAGTGATTACAAAGTGATTGACCAACTTGATCAGACCCAAGCCAAGATCTCCATCTTGTCTCTCTTGGTGCATTCTGAAGCTCATCGTGATGCGCTGATGAAAGTTCTGGCTTCCGCTCACGTAACGCAAGACATTACCGTGCCTCAGTTTGAAGGGGTTGTGACCAACATTGCTGCTGGTAATTGTTTGGGTTTTTCTGATGACGAGCTTCCACCTGAGGGTAGAGCACACAACAAAGCGTTGCATATCTCCGTCAAGTGCCTGGATGCTGTGTTGTCTCGAGTTCTGATTGATACCGGCTCTTCTCTTAATGTGATGCCCAAGACCACTTTGTTTAAGCTGAGTATGGATGGGATTATGATGAGACCATGCACCATGAGTGTCAGAGCGTTTGATGGCTCTAGAAGGTCCGTAGAAGGGGAAATTGATCTACCTGTTTTGATTGGCCCTCACATGTTCTATATTGCCTTCTATGTTATGGATATAAGTCCTTCATACACTTGCCTCTTGGGTCGTCCTTGGATCCATGCTGCTGGGGCTGTGACATCTACCCTCCATCAGTGTTTGAAATTTGTTGTGAATGACAAGATTGTTGTGATCACTGGTGAAGAGGATTTGATTGTCAATAATCTGGCGTCATACCGTTATGTTGAAGTGGAGGGAGAGATACAAGAGACACCTTTTCAGGCATTAGAGATTGTGTCGGTTGATAAACTCCCTGTGGTTGAGAATAAGAAGGAACTCGGAGCACCCCTCTCATCTCTAAATGATGCTAAGGCCTTCTTAGAGGCTGGTACTCCCCATAGTGCCTGGGGCAAGCTGATTGATGTTCATGAGAAGCGAGACAAGTATGGCCTTGGGTATCAACCATCTTCTTCTACTCAGCTCAGCATAATTCCTGGAAATAAGGTGATTCCCCCCATTTCTCAAGTGTTTGTCAGTGCAAGCACCAGTTCTGGAAGTCAAGTTCTCGCCGTGGACGATGATGATGAAGAAGATCTCTCCAAATTCATTTTCCATGCTGCGCCTGGACAGGAACTCAACAATTGGACTACCTTGGACATCCCCAGAGTCACTTTTATGGAGATGTAATTTTCTTGTTTCGATAAGTCATATGCTTCGCCCTAAGCATTTTGACCACTTGTATAAAGAAGGGCCCCCATGTTGTTTCAATTTGTTTAATATTGAATGAAAATCATATCATCGCATGCAATTACTGTTCCATTTCTTTCATTTTTGTTTTTACTTTAAAAAAAAATTTTCAAAAAATGGCAAAGCTTTCCTTTTTTCTTTTTTATGTGTTGCATTCTAAGGCATAAATCATCCATCGTGCAGATCTGGCTCGAATTCCATCAAAAATGATAATGTTACAGTTCCACGTCCTGATATCCTTGAGAATCCAATTGACCAAGCTGATGAGGATAGTGGGGAAGATTGTGAAGTCCCCGAGGAATTGGCAAGACTTTTGAGACGAGAAGAGAAATCGATTCAGCCACATCAAGAAGCCATAGAAATCATCAACCTCGGTACAGAAGAAGCAAAGAGAGAAGTCAAGATAGGTGCCGCTTTGCAAAGTGATGTAAAGAGAAGGTTGATTGAGTTGCTTCGAGAGTATGTTGATATCTTCGCCTGGTCATATGAAGACATGCCTGGTTTAGACACGGATATAGTTATGCATAGGCTACCTCTCAAACCAGAATGTCCTCCTGTAAAGCAAAAACCACGAAGAACTCGACCTGATATGGCTTTGAAAATCAAGGAAGAAGTTGAAAAACAGTTGAAGGCTGGTTTCTTATCTGTGTGTGAGTATCCTCCTTGGATTGCAAACATAGTACCCGTTCCTAAGAAGGACGGAAAGGTACGCATGTGTGTTGACTACCGAGATTTGAATAGGGCAAGTCCGAAGGATGATTTCCCTCTGCCTCATATTGATGTGCTAGTCGACAACACTGCTCAGTATTCGGTGTTCTCCTTCATGGATGGTTTTTCTGGCTATAATCAAATAAAGATGGCTCCTGAAGATATGACCAAGACTACTTTTACCACTCCGTGGGGTACGTATTGTTATAAGGTGATGCCTTTTGGTCTTAAGAATGCTGGTGCAACATATCAACGAGCTATGGTGACTCTTTTCCATGATATGATCCATAAGGAGATTGAGGTGTACGTCGATGATATGATTGCAAAATCCCAAACTGAGGAGGAACATTTGGTATACCTTGAGAAATTGTTTGCTCGTTTGCGAAAATTCAAGTTGAGGCTCAATCCAAATAAGTGCACTTTCGGAGTGCGATCTGGAAAGTTACTTGGATTCATTGTGAGTCAACGAGGGATTGAGGTCGACCCTGACAAAGTAGGAGCTATACAGAATATGCCAGCACCAAAGAATGAAAAAGAGATCCGAGGGTTCCTTGGGAGATTGAATTACATAGCCAGGTTCATTTCTCATCTCACTAACACCTGTGAACCCATCTTCAAACTGCTGCGCAAAAATCAAGATATCCGTTGGGATGATCATTGTCAGGAAGCTTTCGAAAAGATCAAGCAGTATCTCCAAGAGCCACCAATTCTCGTGCCTCCGGTTCCTGGGAGGCCACTTCTTATGTACTTAACTGTGCTTGAAGGATCTATGGGGTGTGTACTGGGCCAACATGACGAGTCTGGTCGAAAAGAGTGCGCCATTTATTACCTGAGCAAAAAGTTTACCGATTGTGAATCCCGCTACTCACTACTCGAGAAAACTTGCTGTGCTTTGGTATGGGCTGCTCGCCGACTGAGGCAGTATATGTTGACTCACACCACTCTATTGATCTCCAAAATGGACCCGATAAAGTACATCTTTGAAAAACCGGCCCTTACAGGGAGACTAGCCCGATGGCAAATGCTTTTATCAGAATACGACATCCAGTATGTCACACAGAAGGCCATCAAAGGAAGTGTCCTTGCAAATCATCTTGCTCATCAGCCATTAGAAGAGTATCAGTCAATGAAGTTTGACTTTCCTGATGAAGATATCAGTAAACTGGATGATAATGAAGGACCCGAACCAGGAGAGCGATGGACTCTCACGTTCGATGGTGCATCAAATGCTATGGGCCATGGTATTGGGGCAGTTTTGACTTCTCCTCGTCAAACTCACATCCCTTTCACAGCTAGAATATGCTTTGACTGCACAAACAATGTCGCAGAATACGAAGCTTGCATAATGGGTCTCGAAGCAGCCATTGATATGAGAATCAAGATCCTTGAGGTTTATGGGGATTCCGCCTTGGTTATACATCAAGTAAGAGGTGATTGGGAAACACGACACCCCAATTTAGTTCCTTATAGGGACTATATCTTGGAGTTGCTGCCCGCTTTCGAAGAGATCACTTTCAATCACATCCCCCGAGAAGAAAACCAATTGGCAGATGCTTTGGCTACTTTGGCGGCTATGTTCAGAGTTAGCTCCCCTAAGGAAGTGCCAGACATAACGATCCTCCGTTACAAAGAGCCTGCCCATGCATTCCCTGCCCACTGTCTCACTACTGAAGATGTGTACGATGAAAAGCCATGGTATTACGATATCAAGAGGTATGTTGAGAAGCAAGAGTATCCCGAAGATGCTACGATTGGTGATAAGCGAACGCTTCGAAGGTTAGCATCCAAATTCTTCTTGTCAGGAGACGTCCTGTACAAAAGAAACTATGATTCAGTTTTGCTCAGATGCGTGGATAGACACGAAGCAGAATTGATCATGCGGGAAATTCATGAAGGATCTTTTGGAACTCATTCCAGTGGACATTCTATGGCCAAAAAGATCTTGCGAGCAGGGTATTACTGGATGACGATTGAAAGTGATTGTTATGTGTACGTGAAAAAATGTCACAAATGTCAAGTGTATGCTGACAGAATTCATGTTCCTCCGACTCCTCTGAATGTCCTGACATCGCCTTGGCCCTTTGCTATGTGGGGCATAGACATGATCGGACGGATAGAGCCACAAGCTTCAAATGGACACAGATTTATTCTTGTTGCTATCGACTACTTCACCAAATGGGTCGAAGCTGCTTCTTACAAGAACGTAACCAAGCAAGTCGTTACTCGCTTCATCAAGAAAGAGATCATATGCCGATATGGGGTTCCAAACAAGATCATCACTGATAACGGGTCCAATCTTAATAACAAGATGATGGCGGAGTTGTGTGAAGAGTTCAAGATTGAACATCACAATTCGTCACCCTATCGGCCAAAGATGAATGGCGCAGTCGAAGCTGCTAACAAGAATATAAAGAAGATTGTCCAGAAGATGGTTAGAACGTATAAAGATTGGCATGAGATGTTGCCATTTGCTTTACATGGCTATAGAACTTCGGTTCGTACTTCAACTGGGGCAACTCCCTTCTCTCTCGTCTACGGTATGGAGGCCGTACTACCTGTCGAAGTGGAAATTCCTTCGTTGAGAGTCTTGATGGACGCCAAACTCGATGAAACAGAATGGGTTCAAACGAGGCTTGATCATCTCAATCTAATTGAGGAGAAACGCTTATCTGCTATCTGCCATGGCCAGTTGTACCAAAAGAGGATTAAGAAAGCGTATGACAAGAAAATTCGGCCTCGAGAATTCCACACATGTGACCTAGTCGTAAGGAAGATCTTGCCAATTCACACTGATCCAAGAGGCAAATGGACTCCCAACTATGAGGGACCATACATTGTGAAGAAAGCATTTTCAGGTGGTGCTTTAATCCTGACAAAGATGGATGGGGAAGACGTTCCGCTTCCAGTCAATTCAGACTCAGTCAAAAAATACTACGCATAAAAGACCCGCTAGGTCGACGTACCTAGGCAAAAATAAGGGCATCCTGGCAAACCAAAAGGGTTTGGGCAAAAATTAGGGATAAAACAAAAAAAAGGAGAATAACCCGCTAAGTTGAAAACCCGAAAGGGCGACTTAGGCAAAAAGGGGCATCCCGCTGGATTGAAAACCCGAAAGGGCGATCCAGGCAAAAGTTAGGGATCAAAAGCGAGAGGCTGCAGTCTGAATATCCTTCACAAAGACCACTATACGCCCTTGGCAGAACGGACGGATCAATCCAACCACTACCCTTCTGAAGCAAAGCATTGAGAGGATCGAGGATATGGGAACTGTAGCAATATCAGTTTTAATGGAAATCCGAGCATTTCTCTTTGCCATTTTACTCTTTGCATTTTATTTCCTTTTCGCAACTACCTCATTTAGGAGTTGCTTCCCTGTACAGAAGCCTATTCACAGGCATTCCATCAATAAAATGATCTTTTGATGCAAAAGCTTCCCTTCTTTCTTTTTCAATTTTGCACATGCGAGATATGATTTAATTCGTTATTAAACATTGCATTGAAAGCCTGGGGGCAATAATCACGAAATCAAAACGAAACAGGATGTTACATAAACATAAAAGTGCTCTAAGGGGCACCATTTGCATCCAAACGTTGTTTTCTGTGCAGGTTGCAGGTTCTAGCCATCACCTTGGCTCATGATGTGTCACAAAAGTCATCATCATCTGTTAGGAGTAAATTAATGGTAAATTCATGTGTTAATATAAGTGATTTCTTCTCTAAACTAATGCAAATTGTGATGAATCCATAGGTTTTTATGAAGAATTGAACTGAATAAGTTTAGTTCGTGCGTAAAGCAAATCGAATCACTTGTGGGTGTTATTGTTGCAGGTTTTGAGCTGAATAAGAACTTAAGAAGAACATGAGGAGGAAAGAAAGCTGGAAGTCTCAAAGGCTGAAGAAAAAGATGGAAAGTACAAAGGGCGCGCCGCGAGAGTTCCTAGGCGCGCCGCGAAAATACTTCTGTTTGAGGGGCGCGCCGCGCCAGCCCGTTGCCGCGCCGCGGCCTCGGCGTTAAAAGCCCAAAAGTTCTGTTTTAAAGCCCTAGTTTTCCAAGTGGTGAAAAATACTTTTTGTGGGAGCGAAATTAGGAGAGCTATCTGATTCTGAAGCTCAGAACAACAATTGAAGGTGGATTCTTTACCAATCGAAGACATTCTATTGATGAAGATGAATTCCTCCATTGATTCTTGTATGTTCTTCATGTCTATGGAGAGTGTTAGGAGTAAATTAATGGTAAATTCATGTGTTAATATAAGTGATTTCTTCTCTAAACCAATGCAAAAATGTGATGAATCCATAGGTTTTTATTAAGAATTGAACTGAATAAGTTTAGTTCGTGCGTAAAGCAAATCGAATCACTTGTGGGTGTTATTGTTGCAGGTTTTGAGCTGAATAAGAACTTAAGAAGAACATGAGGAGGAAAGAAAGCTGGAAGTCTCAAAGGCTGAAGAAAAAGATGGAAAGTACAAAGAGCGCGCCGCGAGAGTTCCTAGGCGCGCCGCGAAAATACTTCTGTTTGAGGGGCGCGCCGCGCCAGCCCGTTGCCGCGCCGCGGCCTCGGCGTTAAAAGCCCAAAAGTTCTGTTTTAAAGCCCTAGTTTTCCAAGTGGTGAATAATACTTTTGTGGGAGCGAAATTAGGAGAGCTATCTGATTCTGAAGCTAAGAACAACAATTGAAGGTGGATTCTTTACCAATCGAAGACATTCTATTGATGAAGATGAATTCCTCCATTGATTCTTGTATGTTCTTCATGTCTATGGAGAGCTAAATCCCTCTTGTTGAGTTTAAGGTAGTAGTTAACCTATGAATATACAACACCATTGATTCTTTCCTATGAACAATTGTTTGAATTTTATTATCAATAAGAAACCTTGCTTTTAATTTACATCATTGTTGAATCTTTGATCGAAAGAAACGATTTAACTTTTGCCCTAGGTTACTATATTGATTCAATTGCAATTTGCAGAGATGGAATTGTAATTGGGTTTTCATAATTATCGTTCTTAATTACTATTATCGTTATTGATATTTGGAGAGATCGAATCTCATACCGGTAAAAGTTATCTAATTTGATTTGCAGACATGGAATCTTATTTGAGGATAAGTGAAGATAATGATTCAAAGGATTGTTCTATTGTGAATTAATTGATAGTTGTATAGGAATAGGTTGATGAACCCTAAAGCTCAACATATTTCCTTAATCGTTAACAAATTCTCATTATTTGCATTCTTATTGTTATTTATATTTTACAATATTAGAATCATAACACAAATCCAATTACTTTTTCGAACTCAAAATAATTAACTATAGAACGGCAGTGATATTAACCAATCCCTGTGGATACGATATATTACCGAAAATATTTACCCAAAAATACTTTCAACAAATTGGCGCCGTTGCCGGGGAATGGTGTCAATATTGCACGCATTGCAATAGTTTTTTATTTTGAGTTATTTCCTTATTTTTAGTTATATTATTTTTAGTTATTTACTTATTTTTAGACTTTTTGTTTAGTTACTTATTTTTAGATTTTTTGTTTAATTACTTAATTTTAGATTTTTTTTGTTTAGTTCCTAAATTTTAGATTTTTAGTTTAGTTCCCTTATTTTAGATTTTTAGTTAATTACCTTATTTTAGATTTTGTTATTGCAATAGTCTTTTAATTTTGATTTTTGTATAATTTTTCTATCTTGTTATTTCACTTGTTTGCTAGTCTTGTAGATGTTTGTTTCTCAGAATGTTTGACCCACATATAAATGACGCGATTCATGCTCAAAACGAGATCCTTTTTCAACAAATGGAGTATCTCCTTCAAAGTGTGTCACAGTTCACACCTCAAGTTAATGAGTTTTATGATAGCGGATGGGGCACACCGGAAGATACGATGGAGTATCATATGGCTAACCATGATTATCATCAAACAGGATTCTGTCCACCAGTGCAAGAAGAAGAAGTGAATTACATGAATAATAACCAAGGACAAAGGCCGTATCAATATCAAAATCAGCCATACCAACAAGGCTATCCGCCAAGATATAACAATCAAGGGTACCAACAAAGGCCACCGAATCAAGGGTATCAACAACAAGCCTTTCAACCTTACACTCAATCATCGCCACAACAACAAGGAGGACAATCTAAGTTGGAAGAGATCATGAATCAGTACATACAAATGTCAATGACAAATCAACAACAAGGGCTTTCACAGTATAATCAAGGTTATCAAAGTGGACCCTCTGAGTTAGAGGAAACCATGAATCAATTCATGCAACTCTCTTCGACCATTCAACAGAACCGAGAAATTCGAGATGCTCAACTTGCCAAATTCTTAACCGAGCAAAACGTAAGTCAAGTCTCAACTGTTCAAAACCCTACGACTTATGTAGAAACTTGCAATGCTACTTCTGTAAGGAGTGTAAAAGTGATTGGTGAGGATGATGGAAGGAAGAGATTGGAGGAGGAAGTTGATGACAAAGAAGATGTTGTTGAAAAGGATAACATAGAGTATGGAAACATCAAGAAAAATATAGAAGTTGAGTATGAGCTCTCAATGAAGCTACCTTATCCAAGACCGCCTAAAAAAGTAGATGATGTGTTAGTCGAAGGAACAAAAAAGGAGGATATAATCAAAGAAGTTATGAATGAGTTAGAAACTTCAAAAGTTGAAACTTTTTCAAAAGAGAATAGGGTGGACTTAGAGTTGAAGAAGAGTAGTAATGCAAATGAGCATAAACTCTCATTGGAGTTACTTCCTCCACAAGTTCCTAATAAAGAAGGGAAGGAGATTCATTGCTTTCGACCAATGGAAATGTTTAGCCGTTTGCAAACCCCCATTCCATTTTTAGAAGGTTTAAAGTTAAAGCCAACATTTGTCAAGGATAGGTTCTCACAGAAGAAGAAATTAACAGATAAGGAGGTTATCTATCTTGAAGAGAGGACAAAACAAAGGAAGGAAGAGAGATCGCGAGTTGAAGGGGTAAGAATTAAGGATGAAGAAACCAAACAAGCAAACATGAAATACTTTTGGGGTTTCACATTGGTAAGAAAAGTACCAAGGAAAAGAGACAATGGTTGATGACTCAACCATGAACCGTCGAGCCATGCGACGATAAACGAAGCACTTTGTGGGAGGTAACCCACACTTCTAATGTTTTGTTTTGTTTAGTTTTTATTTCAGGAAATAATCAGGGAACCCGTCTGGTGAAAGCTAGGAGGCAGCAATTGATATTGCGTTACTCTCTGTAAGTCACCCTCTCGGACTTGTTACGAAACATTGAGGTCAATGTTTAGTTCAAGTTTGGGGGGTGGAGCTATTTATTTTTGAATTGTTCAAAGTTTCTAGTTTCTGTTTTTTTTTAATTATGTACTCCCAGTTAGAGTAAATAGTCCCATAACAAAACGAGAATCTCAAGCAAAGCACCGACAAAGGAGCAACATGCATGAAAGTGGTAGTGAGTGAAATTTTTTTGAGAAAATTAAATTTTCACTTTCTTTTTCAATAAAATGACAAGGCAGGTATGAATTTTCAAACTCAAACTCTTAATGTGTGCATGAAATTTAGGTTGTTAGTAAATGCTGTCAGAAGTTCTTTATAGTACATTGTTTAGTGGATCAGCTTAGCCTTAACCATTGTGAGGAAAGCTTTCCATTGTTTACTATATGCAGGAGACCATCAATTATTTTGACTTGTTCGTATCATGCTAAACCGGTTGTTGCATCGTCTGTGGAAATCTGTGGAAGTGATTTAGGCAATTGTTTGAATTTGAGAGTTCTTTGAGCCGACTCTACCGTAAAAATTATTTTCTTCTGTGAGAGTGTGATCCTTTGCTAACCATTCTTTGAGCCTGAGGTCAAGGTAAGTATCATAATATGCACCAAGGAAAATACCTGGTGAGTATTGATCTCAATAAAAAGTTTTGTTCTGGATCATCAACCATAAAATTTGGTGATGTGTTTTCTCTTTGACCCTTTTTAGAAAGTAGGGGAGCATTCATATAATCTGAATACAGGTTGATCTCCAAGTTGGGGAGAGTCACATTCAAAAGAAGAGTAAGTACTTATGGTAATCGGTGAAAGATAAAAGAAGTCGTAGCTTGAAAAAAAAAAAAGAAGAGTTTATGGAAAAAGAACAACGTTTGAATATAACGGTTGTTGAAAAAAAAAGAGTGAAAAAGAAAAACCGAGCTACGAATGAGAAAAGATGGACAGGTAAAAGAATTAGAGTTTTAGAGAAAAAGAAAGAAGTTATGAATTGGATGCTTCCCTAGAGTAGGAACAACCCTTGATTATCTTCTTTTCTTTGAATCTAAACCACATTACAACCATAGAAAGACCTTCTGATTCTCAGATTCCACAGTACTTGATGCTAGCAATTTGGTGAACGTATGATATGGATTTTTGTTGATTTAATTGTTTGGATGAGTGTTTAACCCTTTTTTTAGTCATCATACTTTTTGATGAGAGTGATTAGTGCTGATTCAATTACAATTGTGTAGTGTTTTGAACTTCTGGAGGTAATTTGCTTTCAAAGTTTGTTTCATGTGTATATTCTGAGTTTGCAGGTAGAAGAGGAGTACTTGACTTAGTTACTGTATTGAACCACTTGAGAAAAACTTTTTGAAAAACTTGTTGCTTGATTGTCGGTAAACTTTGCTGGAGGTAAGTAATTTTGTTTAGGGACAAACAAAACTCTAAGTTGGGGAGAGTTTGTTAGGAGTAAATTAATGGTAAATTCATGTGTTAATATAAGTGATTTCTTCTCTAAACCAATGCAAAAATGTGATGAATCCATAGGTTTTTATTAAGAATTGAACTGAATAAGTTTAGTTCGTGCGTAAAGCAAATCGAATCACTTGTGGGTGTTATTGTTGCAGGTTTTGAGCTGAATAAGAACTTAAGAAGAACATGAGGAGGAAAGAAAGCTGGAAGTCTCAAAGGCTGAAGAAAAAGATGGAAAGTACAAAGAGCGCGCCGCGAGAGTTCCTAGGCGCGCCGCGAAAATACTTCTGTTTGAGGGGCGCGCCGCGCCAGCCCGTTGCCGCGCCGCGGCCTCGGCGTTAAAAGCCCAAAAGTTCTGTTTTAAAGCCCTAGTTTTCCAAGTGGTGAATAATACTTTTGTGGGAGCGAAATTAGGAGAGCTATCTGATTCTGAAGCTAAGAACAACAATTGAAGGTGGATTCTTTACCAATCGAAGACATTCTATTGATGAAGATGAATTCCTCCATTGATTCTTGTATGTTCTTCATGTCTATGGAGAGCTAAATCCCTCTTGTTGAGTTTAAGGTAGTAGTTAACCTATGAATATACAACACCATTGATTCTTTCCTATGAACAATTGTTTGAATTTTATTATCAATAAGAAACCTTGCTTTTAATTTACATCATTGTTGAATCTTTGATCGAAAGAAAGGATTTAACTTTTGCCCTAGGTTACTATATTGATTCAATTGCAATTTGCAGAGATGGAATTGTAATTGGGTTTTCATAATTATCGTTCTTAATTACTATTATCGTTATTGATATTTGGAGAGATCGAATCTCATACCGGTAAAAGTTATCTAATTTGATTTGCAGACATGGAATCTTATTTGAGGATAAGTGAAGATAATGATTCAAAGGATTGTTCTATTGTGAATTAATTGATAGTTGTATAGGAATAGGTTGATGAACCCTAAAGCTCAACATATTTCCTTAATCGTTAACAAATTCTCATTATTTGCATTCTTATTGTTATTTATATTTTACAATATTAGAATCATAACACAAATCCAATTACTTTTTCGAACTCAAAATAATTAACTATAGAACGGCAGTGATATTAACCAATCCCTGTGGATACGATATATTACCGAAAATATTTACCCAAAAATACTTTCAACAGAGAGCTAAATCCCTCTTGTTGAGTCTAAGGTAGTAGTTAACCTATGAATATACATTACCATTGATTAATTCCTGTGAACAATTGTTTGAATTTATTATCAATAAGAAACCTTGCTTTTAATTTACATCATTGTTGAATCTTTGATCGAAAGAAAGGATTTAACTTTTGCCCTAGGTTACTATATTGATTCAATTGCAATTTGCAGAGATGGAATTGTAATTGGGTTTTCATAATTATCGTTCTTAATTACTATTATCGTTATTGTGATTTGGAGAGATCGAATCTCATACCGGTAAAAGTTATCTAATTTGATTTGCAGACATGGAATCTTATTTGAGGATAAGTGAAGATAATGATTCAAAGGATTGTTCTATTGAGAATTAATTGATAATTGTATAGGATTAGGTTGACGAACCCTAAAGACTCAACATCTTTCTTTAATTGTTAACACAAAGTCCTTTACTTGCTTTTATTTTATTATTTGCTTTTGATATTATTATTAGTATAAAACAAACCAAACCAAATTTCTTAACTCAAAATAAACAACTATAGAACGGCAGTGATATTAACCAATCCCTGTGGATACGATATATTACCGAAAATATTTACCCACAAATACTTTCAACAAATTGGCGCCGTTGCCGGGGATTGGTGTCAATATTGCATGCATTGCAATAGTTCTTATTTTGAGTTTTAATTTTTATTTTCTCTATTTGGTTGTTTCACGTGTTTGCTAGTTTTGCAGAAGATTGTGTATGCGCAGCAAAGTTTCTAGCGATCAACTTCTTTTTGATCCCGAGATCGAAAGGACCGCTAGGAGGTTAAATAGCAAAGCACGAAAAAGAGCGAACATAGCAAAAGCAAGAGACAACGCAACCGCGACATCGTCACAACAACTTGAAACCATTGACGAGTCGCAAGAAGGATTCTTCTTTCACGAACTATTCACGGAGGAAGAACCGGAAGTTTTTATACAACCTACTGTTGGCAACATGGCTGCTAATGGTCCATGTGCTAATAGTCCAAGACTCAATCCTCAGTTCGCGAGAACTGCCGCCAACGGGCGACCGACAGAACTGAAGACCGGTATCATACAATTGATTTGTGCAAGTCCTTTCGCCGGATTGGACCATCAAGACCCGTACACGCATCTTACTCGATTCTATGAGTTAGCGGGTACTACGGGTGTCGCTCAAGCTGATGAGGAAGCATTATTTAAGAGGTTGTTCCCACACTCTTTGCTATCTAAGGCAAAGGATTGGTATCTGGATCAACCCGAGGTAGTGATGACAAATTGGAACACATTGGAAGAAAAATTTCTGGAAAGGTTTTACTCTCAAAACCGATTCTTCGAAACAAAAACAGCAATAGCAGTATTTTCTCAAGGTAGTAATGAATCTTTGAATGAAGCATGGGAAAGGTATAAAGCTATGTTGAGAAAGTGCAAAGGACACGGTTTTTCAGACGTTGACCAAATCCATATGTTCCGTAACGGTCTCACAGCTACAAACAAGACACTTTTGGACGCCACAGCTGGTGGTTCTCTCATGTCCAAAACACCTGAAGAAGCTACTCAGATAATAGAGCGAATGGCTCTAAATGATCGTCAAGGCAATCATGATCGAACGGTAAGAGATAAGAAACCCGGAATGTTAGAGTTGAACAACAGTGATGCTCTACTTGCTCAGAACAAATTGCTAACTTCACAAGTGGAACTTTTGACACAACAAATGTCTAAATTACCACAACAGATCAAGGAGTTGAACTGGGTATCTAATTCATATCAAGTTGCTAAGTGCGAATTGTGCAAGGGAGATCGTCAAACAGGATTCTGTCCACCAGTGCAAGAAGAAGAAGTGAATTACATGAACAATAACCAAGGACAAAGGCAGAATCAATATCAGAACCAGCCATACCAACAAGGTTATCCACCAAGATATAACAATCAAGGGTACCAACAAAGGCCACCGAATCAAGGGTATCAACAACAAGCATTCCAACCATACACTCAACCACCACAACAACAGCAAGGAGGACAATCCAAGTTAGAGGAGACAGTGAATCAGTTCATTCAAACATCAGTAATAAATCAGAAGAATCAAGAAGCGGCTATAAAGAGTTTAGAAACTCAAGTGGGCCAACTTGCTAAGCAGATCGCAACTCATCAATCAAATGCAACTTTCTCGGCCAACACTCAAGAGAACCCAAGAGAACATTGCAAAGCAGTGGTAACAAGGTCTGGACAAAAAGGTGGCAAGGATGAAACGAAAACTAATGAGGTTGAAGACGATAAAGAAAAAGAAGATGAAGAATATGAAATTATTAGAAAGGGGGATGAAGAGGAAGATTTGAGTAGAGAAGTCAAGAAGGAGAAATTAAAAAGAAGGAGTGCTAAAGATAAGATGGCGAACAACACGATTCCGAGTCAACATTTGCCATATCCTCATGCTCCTTCAAAGAAAGACAACGCTAGACAATATGCCAGGTTTATGGAAATTTTTAAGCAGCTACAAATTAATATTCCATTCTCTGAAGCTATTGCCCAAATGCCAAAATATGCGAAATTCATGAAAGATATCTTGACAAAGAAGAAAAGACCGGAAGAAGAAGAGGTTATTATACTTGATGCACAATGTAGTGCTATCATATCGCGTCTTCCTCAAAAGGCGAGAGATCCTGGAAGAGTCACTTTACCGGTTACAATAGGGAATCAAAATATTGGGAATAGATTGATTGATCTCGGATCCAGCATAAATTTAATTCCTTTATCAATAGTAAAGCGGCTGGGAAATATTGAGATGAAAGCAACAAGAATGACTCTGCAACTAGCTGACAAGTCTACCACTCTCCCATATGGAATTGCACAAGACATGTTAGTGAAAGTTGACAAATTTTTGTTTCCGGTAGATTTTGTGGTAATCGATATGGAAGAAGATAAAGTCTCACCTATCATTCTTGGAAGACCATTCATGAAAACAGCCCGGATGATGATTGACATCGATGACGGTATAATGAAGCTAAGAGTCCAAGATGAAGAGGTATGTTTTAACCTCTTTGATGCCATGAAACAACCCAAAGACAAGAATGATTGCTTTCGCATGGATGTAACTGAAACAAGTGTCGAAGAAGTAGCAAGCCAAATTCATCTTTCTAACCCTTTAGAGAGGTCTCTTGTTGAGTCATTTAATGTACTCACTCAAGAAGAAGAAAAAGAAATTGAGTTGTTTCTAAAAGAATTAGAGAAAGGTCGCAACACATCCAACAAAGAAGACAAAGTGGAGGATTTGGAGCTGAAAAAAGAAGTGAAAGAGTCGAAGTTAGAATTAAAAGTGCTTCCAACTCATTTGAAATATGTATTTTTAGATGAAGAAGGAAGAAAGCCGGTCGTTATTAGCTCAAAGTTAAATGCGACCGAAGAGGCAAGACTCATACAAATCCTTCAAAAGAATAAAGCAGCAATCGGATGGGTATTGGCAGATTTGAAAGGTATCAGCCCCGCATATTGCATGCACAAGATTATGTTAGAAGAAGACTTCAAACCAGTGGCCCAACCACAACGAAGACTGAACCCAACAATGAAAGAGGTAGTAAGGAAAGAGGTAATCAAACTCCTTGAAGCAGGAATGATTTACCCAATTTCTGATAGTGCATGGGTAAGTCCGGTACAAGTTGTTCCAAAGAAGGGAGGCATGACGGTAATCCGGAATGACAAGAATGAACTCATACCATCTAGAACTGTGACCGGGTGGCGCATGTGCATAGATTACCGGAGACTCAATAAAGCAACGAGAAAAGACCACTTTCCATTACCATTCATGGATCAAATGCTTGAGAGATTATCGGGGCAGAATTACTATTGCTTTCTGGATGGATATTCCGGATACAATCAAATCGTAGTCAACCCAGAAGATCATGAGAAGACAGCATTTACATGTCCATTTGGAATCTTCGCATATAGGAGGATGCCATTTGGACTATGCAATGCCCCAGCAACCTTTCAACGATGCATGCAAGCCATATTCTCTGACCTTATTGAAAAGAGTATTGAGGTATTCATGGATGACTTTTCAGTGTTCGGAAAGACATTTGATACATGCCTGAATAATCTGGACGTGGCACTTGAAAGGTGTATTGAGACCAACTTGATTCTTAATTGGGAGAAGTGCCATTTTATGGTAACAGAAGGAATTGTACTCGGAAACAAAGTATCTTCAAGGGGACTTGAAGTAGACCAAGCCAAGGTGGAGGTAATTTCAAAACTCCCACCTCCAATCAATGTCAAAGGAGTACGAAGCTTTTTAGGTCATGCAGGATTCTACAGAAGGTTTGTTAAAGATTTTTCCAAGATTGCCAAGCCTTTGAGTAATCTACTCAACCAAGGTACGTGTTTTAATTTTGATGAATCTTGTGTTAAAGCCTTCAATGACCTGAAAGAAAGGCTAGCCACCGCACCTGTGATAGTAGCACCAGATTGGAAAAACCATTTTGAACTGATGTGTGATGCTAGCGACTATGCCATAGGTGCGGTGTTAGGCCAACGGAAAGGAAAAATTTTTCATGTCATACACTATGCAAGCAAGGTGCTAAATGACGCTCAAGTCAACTATGCTACCACAGAAAAAGAATTTTTAGCTATAGTGTATGCTCTTGAAAAATTCAGATCCTATCTCATTGGGTCAAAAGTGGTGATTTATACTGACCATGCAGCAATAAAATATTTGCTCACCAAACCGGATTCGAAGCAAAGACTCATTCGTTGGGTCCTTCTCTTACAAGAATTTGACATAGAAATCCGGGATAAAAAAGGGTCAGAGAATGTGGTAGCAGACCATTTATCTCGGTTGGTCAATGTAAATGTCACCAACCAAGAAGCTGAAATAAATGAGACATTCCCGGATGAACAACTTTTTGAAATACAAACAAGACCATGGTTCGCCGATTTGGCTAATCATAAAGCAACCGGTATGATACCGGAGGACTTTGACTGGAACAAAAAGAAAAAGTTGTTAGCCGATGCAAAGTACTATGTGTGGGACGACCCATACTTGTTCAAGATAGGTAAGGATGGAATTCTAAGAAGATGTGTGACTGAAGAAGAAGCCCAACAAATCTTGTGGCATTGTCATAATTCACCAAGTGGTGGTCATTTTAATGGATGGAGGACAGCAACAAAGGTCCTCCAATCCGGATTTTTCTGGCCAACAATTTTTAAAGACGCCCATCACCATGCAAAGAGTTGTGACAAATGCCAAAGAGTTGGAGGGATAAGCAAACGGGATGAGATGCCACTTCAAACCATCATTGAAATAGAAGTTTTTGATTGTTGGGGCATTGATTTTATGGGGCCATTTCTTCCCTCTTTTGCTAACGAATATATTTTAGTTGCAGTAGATTATGTTTCCAAGTGGGTTGAAGCCATCGCTACACCAAAGGCGGATGCCAAAACAGTGCTAAAATTTTTAAATCGTAACATATTCACACGTTTTGGCATGCCTAGAGTGATCATAAGCGATGGTGGATCTCATTTTGTTAATGAACAGGTGGCAAAAGTGCTGGACAAATATCATATCAACCACAAGATAGCTTCGCCTTATCATCCCCAAACCAACGGGCAAGCAGAGATTTCCAATCGAGCAATCAAGAACATTCTCGAGAAGACAGTGTCAGAATCCCGTAAAGACTGGTCGGTAAGGATAGATGATGCCTTGTGGGCATATAGGACAGCATACAAAGCACCAACGGGTGCATCGCCTTTTCAAATGGTTTACGGTAAGGCATGTCATCTACCGGTGGAGGTAGAGCACAAAGCACTATGGGCCCTTCGTTTCTTCAATAGAGATGATAGTTTGGCGTATAAGAAGAGGAAGAATCAACTCCATGAACTTGAGGAATTCAGGTACCTAGCATATGAGTCTAATAAAATGTATAAGGAAAACATGAAAAGGTACCATGATAAGAGAATCAAGAAGAAAGAGTTCAAGGTAGGCGACCTTGTATTACTATTCAACTCCAGACTCAAGCTCTTCCCAGGCAAATTGAAGTCTAAGTGGTCAGGACCGTTTATAATCAAGGAAATTAAACCCTACGGGGCCATTACTATTGAAGATGGTAAGACCAAAGACAGTTGGACCGTTAATGGAGAACGGTTAAAAAGCTACCTTGGGGGAGAGTTTGATAGAGAAGTATGCACAATCTCCCTGTTGAACTCCTAGTCAAAGGGGTTTAACCGTCGAGCCATGCGACGTTAAACGAAGTGCTTGTTGGGAGGCAACCCAACAGAGTAAGCATCTTTCAATTTAAGTAATTTTCTTTTATCTTTTTAGTTTATTCAGTTATCATCAAGCAGTGCCATCAGCACAAGGGAAGTTGCAAAAGAGCGAAGTGGGGGAACAAGGAACAAAAGAATTTTTTTTTTAAAAAGGATCGCGCCGCGGGCGTTAAGCGCGCGCCGCGACGCAAAACAGAAGTATTTGCGCGCCGCGGAGGTACGCTTGCGCGCCGCGGTACAAGGCTAAAAATAGGTTTTATTTTGAAAACTCTCACTTCCCCCTCATTCTATCTTTTACAACTTCCAAGTCCAAAAGCGCAACCTCCGGTTCAGAGCTCCAATCAATCACCCAGTTCGTTATTTTTGCCCATCATTACTCAATCTACAGCAAGGTATGTTCCTCACTCTCCACTCTTGTGTTCTAGCCGCTGTGTTTCACTTGAAGGTAACCCTAAATCATGAGGTATTAAGAATTAAATGATATTTGTGTGAACCCTAGGGTAGAAGACATTGTTTTATTGTCCAATTGCTCTGCTATGGTTTGACTAAAGGCGTTAGGACCTTCAAAGAAGGTTCAGTGCAGGGGAGGAACCCTTAGATGCGCCGCAGCCGCGCCGCGGGAAACCGCAGTCGCGCCGCGGCTGGAGATTGTTGACAAATTTTGTTTTGTTTATCTAACCCTCTATGCTGCTCTGTCATTGTTTGTGATAATTGCAGATGAATCCAGCCAAGAGAGTGCGCACCAAGTCCACAAGCTCTGGTCCCAGAGGATCCCGTGCTACTGCAAACCAAGCTGATAGATTTCTAGGTCGGGCCCAAGCAGACAGGTTCAAGAATCTGGGTTCCCGCACCATTTTAACTGAGAAAGTGGTTGTCCTCTTAGGACAAGGAGGGGGTCCTTTTGCTGCTATGTGGGATTTTCTTGAGAATAGGAACTTGCAACGTGTGTTCGAACCACACACCGTCATTGACTATGACATAGTAAAGGAATTCTATGCAAACGCTATCAAAACCACCGATGAATCAGTAGCCTACACATATCAATCCTATGTAAGAGGAAAAACTGTGGCATTTGATAGAGCTTCAATCAATGAATTTTTAGGGGAACCCCTCCAATTGACGGACAATGAGAGGTGTTTCTACAGACAAAATGTAACTAACTGCGTCAATCTTGTGGAGCTGATGTCTGAAACAATTTGTATTCCAGGGAGAGGACCAGAGCTTAGCCGGCAAGGAAATCCAACCCACTACAACAGGAAGGATCTGAGCATTCATGCAAGGGGCATTCTGTCAGTGATCCTGTACAACATCAGGCCAAGGACACATGTCACCACGGTTCCGCTCGAATTGGCATTCCTGATAACCGCCATCATGACCGAGAACACTGTTGATGTTGCCTTCATTCTTTCGAATGAACTGCGCCGAGCTGCATTGAGTGACACACAACATGGCATTAATGCCAAATGTGTGTTGCCACTACCTGGATTGATTATGGGGCTTTGTAAAGAAGCCGGAGTGGAAATTCCTGGACAGGGACATCACGTTATTAACACTTTTATTGATGATGTTTATATTGACAGGTTTTGTGCAAAGCCATACTACAGGGATCAAGCAACCGATCCTCCTCCAGCTGGACCTTCTGTTTCTGCAGCACCCCCTCAGGGTAGTGCAGCCCCTTTTGACCCTCTGGTAGCCCATCATTATTATTCTGCTATGTTTGAAGCAAATCAGAGGTCCCAGATCTTTCTGCACGATGCTATGCAGCAACAATTCAGGAACCTGTCTGTAGCTCCTGAAGAGAGAACTTTCCCAACCAGGGAAAGCTACTTCACTTACTGTGGTTGGCCGGAGACCAACCCTTTTCCTGCTGGGGGGGATGCAGGTACGGGTACAGGTGCAGATGCAGGTGGTACTGCTGGGGCTAATAACCAAGGCCAGGATAATGAGGCGGATATTGATAATGATATTGATGCCATGTTTGTTTGAGAGTTGAGAGGAGATGTACGAGTGAGTGAAAATTTGTTTTGTGTTGGTAATTGAGTTGATGATAAGACTGCCGTTTTGTTTTCTGTTTATCTGATCTAGACTCTAGTGAACCGTAGTGGTCACTATGACCTGTTTTGTTTGAATTAAGTTATGGTAAGTTTTGCAATTCGTTGTTTCTTTCAGTTTTAGTTTTTTTTTCCTCCCAGTTAGAGTAAGTAGTTCCGTAACAAAGCGAGAACCTCAAGCGAAGTATCAACAATGAAGCAACATGTATGAAAGTGGTAGTAAGTGAATGTTCAAAATTTTTGAGTTTCACTCTCTTTCTCAATAAGTAACAAAGCAGGTATGAAATTTCAAACTCAAACTCTTAATGTGTGCAATGAAACTTAAGGTGTTAGTAAATACTGTCAGAAGTTCTTTATGGTACATTGTTTGTTGGATCGGCTTAGCCTTAACCATTGTGAGGAAAGCTTTCCATTGTTTACTATATGCAGGAGACCATCAATTATTTTGACGTGTTTGTATCATGCTAAACCGTTTGTTGCATCGTTTGTGGAAATCTGTGAAAGTGATTGAGGCACTTGTTTGAATCTGAGAGTTCTTTTAGCCTATTCCAATGAAAAAACTTATTTGCTTCTGTGAGAGTGTGATCCTTTGCTAACCATTCTTTGAGCCTGAGGTCAAGGTAAGTATCATAATATGCACCAAGGAAAATACCTGGTGAGTATTGATCTCAATAAAAAGTTTTGTTCTGGATCATCAACCATAAAATTTGGTGATGTGTTTTCTCTTTGACCCTTTTTAGAAAGTAGGGGAGCATTCATATAATCTGAATACAGGTTGATCTCCAAGTTGGGGAGAGTCACATTCAAAAGAAGAATAAGTACTTATGGTAATCGGTGAAAGATAAAAGAAGTCGTAGCTTGAAAAAAAAAAGAAGAGTTTATGGAAAAAGAACAACGTTTGAATATAACGGTTGTTGAAAAAAAAAAGAGTGAAAAAGAAAAACCGAGCTACGAATGAGAAAAGATGGACAGGTAAAAGAATTAGAGTTTTAGAGAAAAAGAAAGAAGTTATGAATTGGATGCTTCCCTAGAGTAGGAACAACCCTTGATTATCTTCTTTTCTTTGAATCTAAACCACATTACAACCATAGAAAGACCTTCTGATTCTCAGATTCCACAGTACTTGATGCTAGCAATTTGGTGAACGTATGATATGGATTTTTGTTGATTTAATTGTTTGGATGAGTGTTTAACCCTTTTTTTAGTCATCATACTTTTTGATGAGAGTGATTAGTGCTGATTCAATTACAATTGTGTAGTGTTTTGAACTTCTGGAGGTAATTTGCTTTCAAAGTTTGTTTCATGTGTATATTCTGAGTTTGCAGGTAGAAGAGGAGTATTTGACTTAGTTACTGGATTGAACCACTTGAGAAAAACTTTTTGAAAAAAACTTGGTGCTTGATTGTCGGTAAACTTTGCTGGAGGTAAGTAATTTTGTTTAGGGACAAACAAAACTCTAAGTTGGGGAGAGTTTGTTAGGAGTAAATTAATGGTAAATTCATGTGTTAATATAAGTGATTTCTTCTCTAAACTAATGCAAATTGTGATGAATCCATAGGTTTTTATGAAGAATTGAACTGAATAAGTTTAGTTCGTGCGTAAAGCAAATCGAATCACTTGTGGGTGTTATTGTTGCAGGTTTTGAGCTGAATAAGAACTTAAGAAGAACATGAGGAGGAAAGAAAGCTGGAAGTCTCAAAGGCTGAAGAAAAAGATGGAAAGTACAAAGGGCGCGCCGCGAGAGTTCCTAGGCGCGCCGCGAAAATACTTCTGTTTGAGGGGCGCGCCGCGCCAGCCCGTTGCCGCGCCGCGGCCTCGGCGTTAAAAGCCCAAAAGTTCTGTTTTAAAGCCCTAGTTTTCCAAGTGGTGAAAAATACTTTTTGTGGGAGCGAAATTAGGAGAGCTATCTGATTCTGAAGCTGAGAACAACAATTGAAGGTGGATTCTTTACCAATCGAAGACATTCTATTGATGAAGATGAATTCCTCCATTGATTCTTGTATGTTCTTCATGTCTATGGAGAGCTAAATCCCTCTTGTTGAGTCTAAGGTAGTAGTTAACCTATGAATATACATTACCATTGATTAATTCCTGTGAACAATTGTTTGAATTTATTATCAATAAGAAACCTTGCTTTTAATTTACATCATTGTTGAATCTTTGATCGAAAGAAAGGATTTAACTTTTGCCCTAGGTTACTATATTGATTCAATTGCAATTTGCAGAGATGGAATTGTAATTGGGTTTTCATAATTATCGTTCTTAATTACTATTATCGTTATTGTGATTTGGAGAGATCGAATCTCATACCGGTAAAAGTTATCTAATTTGATTTGCAGACATGGAATCTTATTTGAGGATAAGTGAAGATAATGATTCAAAGGATTGTTCTATTGAGAATTAATTGATAATTGTATAGGATTAGGTTGATGAACCCTAAAGACTCAACATCTTTCTTTAATTGTTAACACAAAGTCCTTTACTTGCTTTTATTTTATTATTTTCTTTTGATATTATTATTAGTATAAAACAAACCAAACCAAATTTCTTAACTCAAAATAAACAACTATAGAACGGCAGTGATATTAACCAATCCCTGTGGATACGATATATTACCGAAAATATTTACCCACAAATACTTTCAACATCATCCCACGTGAAAGTTCCAGAGTATAATTCATCAGTACTGGTAAACATGGGGCACCTGAAAAGGTCCATATCCCTCTTCCATATGACAGACGAAGAGCGGTCTCTCAAAACTCGTGATTCCCCAAGCAGTTTAGGATGTAAGGAAAGTCGAGCAAAGTCATTTCATCCCCAGCAGGGCTATGTTCCAACCCTCAACGCAGTTACCAATAATCTTTGGTACTGTAGGGCTCCAATATCAATTCACAATTATGGTTCAAGATCACAAGGCAACGGACCCCAATGATCCTACTCTTCTGTTCCACCAAGGGCCTTTATTTGGCACCCTTTGCATATAGAATCCATTGCATATAGCATTTGCATCCTCGAAAGCGTAGCATATCCATCGCAATGGATCATTGCGCCATAAAAAACTCAAGCATGCATACAAAGCATGAGCCAGATAATAGGAGCTAATGTTGAATCAGAACAATGACCCATCCCCTCAAAGTTGTTACCTGTACAAACTTTGCCTGATATCTGCTATCACACTACAAACACTTTTAAGCCACGGTGTCGATACGAGGTATCCTCAGTTTCTGATGAGCGTCTGACACAATGTCTTCTTTTGTCCCCTGATGTCGAGTCGATGTTGAGTCATAGATCGCCACGAGATCTTATTCCTTTCCAAAGTGTGGAAAATCGCACGAGATTTTCTTTCGATGTTGAGTCATAAGATCGCCACGAGATCTTATTCCTTTCAGTCCTGATGTTGAGTCATAGATCGCCACGAGATCTTATTCCTTTCCAAAGTGTGGAAAATCGCACGAGATTTTCTTTCGATGTTGAGTCATAAGATCGCCACGAGATCTTATTCCTTTCAGTCCTGATGTTGAGTCATAGATCGCCACGAGATCTTATTCCTTTCCAAAGTGTGGAAAATCGCACGAGATTTTCTTTCGATGTTGAGTCATAAGATCGCCACGAGATCTTATTCCTTTCAGACCTGATGTTGAGTCATAGATCGCCACGAGATCTTATTCCTTTCCAAAGTGTGGAAAATCGCACGAGATTTTCTTTCGATGTTGAGTCATAAGATCGCCACGAGATCTTATTCCCTTCAGTCCTGACGTTGAGTCATAGATCGCCACGAGATCTTATTCCTTTCCAAAGTGTGGAAAATCGCACGAGATTTTCTTTCGATGTTGAGTCATAAGATCGCCACGAGATCTTATTCCTTTCAGTCCTGATGTTGAGTCATAGATCGCCACGAGATCTTATTCCTTTCCAAAGTGTGGAAAATCGCACGAGATTTTCTTTCGATGTTGAGTCATAAGATCGCCACGAGATCTTATTCCCTTCAGTCCTGACGTTGAGTCATAGATCGCCACGAGATCTTATTCCTTTCCAAAGTGTGGAAAATCGCACGAGATCTTCTTTCGATGTTGAGTCATAAGATCGCCACGAGATCTTATTCCTTTCAGTCCTGACGTTGAGTCGTAAATCGCACGAGGTCCTTTTCTTTCGATCATTGTTTCATACAACCATTCTCTTTGAAAACCCCGTGTCGGCACCGCTACCACGTTATAAGCTATCTCTCTTCTCCCGATTACTCACTGTAAATATATCCACCAACAAAACAAATTCTCTTTCCCCAGCAGATATCAAAACAAAAACAGAATAACGACCCCCCACCATCATTTCAGGACAAATTTCAGGTCTGGATATTTAATCTTCTTCTACCTCGAATGTTCGAAAGGCTAGCGCCTATCTCACCCTCAGGTATAAGACGATTAAATAGGGGCAGTTGTCATACCCCAAATTTGTCCTACCCTTATTTATCTGGCTTGCCACTCATAAACATACATCCATTTAGGTCATACCATTGCATGCACCCATATCATTGGTCCTTGATCAGAAGAAGAGACTTGAAGCCTAATATGGGGTGTCATCATCTTGTCCAAGATCTTTTGAAATCAGGGTTTTCTCATTCTCAACTCAAGGCATTGGTTAGAGGATACAAGCTTGTTGTTCATCTGGTCATCCTGAATTAGGGTTTCTTGACTAAAGTCAACGCAGTTGACTTTTTTGGTCAAATACCTTGATCAAGAGCTGATTTTGTGAGGAGAAGTGGCATGATGCTTGTGTGGAAGTGTTCAGTTGATTTCCATTGGTCAGAAGCAAATTAATCGGGAATTTCATTGAAATCGGAGAAAGATCAGAACAGTTGACTTTTGGGTCAAAATCAGAAGAATTATTCGAATATTGACTTTTGGTGGGAAATCGGTCGAGAAAAGTCGAAGAATGAATAAAATCGGGAGTTCGACAAAAGTTGCCAAAAATAGAAAAATAACAAAAATAGAAAGTTTTCATACTTAGAAAATTTTGGCATTGGAAATCTTGTTGAGCAGTCCACTTCACCATCAGTTTACACGTGGCAAATGACATTTTTTGGGGAAATTTCCAACATCAAAGTTGTTCCTCTCATGGAGGAGAACAACTTTGTAGTTGGACACTTTTTCATTTGAAGCTTTGTTAGAGAGTTATTGAGGTTTGAAGTTGCTGAAGATTCATTTGACCTAAGTCACAAGCCAAGTCATGACCAGACATTTCATCAAGCGTGTGGCACGCCAAATTGCAAGCCGATTTCAGAGATGTACAAATGTGATAAGGATCCCAACTTGGTCCCATTCTATTCCTCTCCATGTGCTCTATCCAACAAAACAAGAATCATGGCAATTGAACAAATATTGAGCCAAATGCAAGCTTCCAAAGTCATGCCCTCTCACTGATCAAGTCAAGCATCTGGCCAAGGCAGAAATCCAGGTCACACATGTCATTCTCACAAACACATGGTGTGCCAACTTCTAGTCCATTTTTCTTCCTCCACAAGTCTCTATTTTGAACAAGCTTGATCTTAAAACATTCCTTGCCATGCCCTCTATCCAACAAGCTAATGGCCATTAATTTTGGTAGCATGATCAGTGAAATACAAAGTCTTAAAGTGGTGCCCCAGCAAAATCATGTCTGAGCAAACATACAGGCCAAGTTGGTACCATACGCGCGCGAGGCCTTAGCAATAGTGGCAACACAAGTTCAGTGCAAGTTTTCTCCTACTTCCAAGCTTCATTTTAAGAACTTCCAAACATGAGAGCCATGCTATCCTACGTCCTCTTCCTTGTGGTCGTGGATTTGAGCCTAGTGGTGACTTATTAAGAGAATTATGATAGCACAAAGGAAGCCATTCGAAGTACTTGTAAAGCCAAGCCAAGTCAGTTTCTGCAACCATTCCATAAGATGTTACCATGCATTTTGCCACAAATAACCACGCATACTACTGTGCACATAAAAGGCTCATGAAGACCATGCCATAATGGCTAAACTTGCTTGCTAAGTTGATGAGAGAAACTATCCACTACATGCTAACCCACACAAACCATACAACCCCATATAAATACCAAATCCCCTCACAAACTCACGGACACACTATTTTCTTTCTAGTTTTCACTCTCATTCATACTCACCACACTCTCATTCTCTTCTTCTCTCCCTCGACTCTCTCCTCCCCCTTTTTCTAACAACCTCCAACAACCACTTCCGGCCACCATAACAAACCTTCCACCACCGTAACAAACTCTTCTCTCATCATCAATCATCATCGCCACGGTTCTGAACCACCACTACCACCATCAAACTCCATCTACCTCCTTCCATCATCTTCTATCCCATTTTGCCACCGCCATGGATGCGACTGAATCCCGCTATGCTAGTGTACATTCATCATCATCATCATCATTTGGAAGGTGCTGATTTCTTCGTTCACAAGCAGCAAGAAGAAGAGGATTATCCGAATCTATTTCTAAGGTCATCGCACACGCTCCATAAGCGCTCATCATCATCAACGAGGAGCTGCAGGATTCGTGGATCTTTCTATTTCTTTTCTTCAAGATTCGTCGCCAAGTAAGCTCTTAAACCTCCCTCAGCATGATAGAAATAGGTATAGAGCGTTTATATTTGCTACAGCGTGGTTTTGATGCAATTTGTGTGTGGCTTTATTGCGCCTTTAATCAATGTTTCTATTTGCTTAAAGTTGTGATTGTTTGGATGTTTGAATGGTACGTTTAAGCTCTGTGTAGTGAAAGGATCAATGTGGTGTGGAGATATCTTACTTTCATGGATTTGTAGGTATATTAAGGTTTACTAAATGTGCTTCGGTTAGCATGATAGGGCAAGTATTAGTAAAAACAAAGTCCAGATCTGTACTCAGCATGAGAAACCGAGGCCGATAGTGGTGACATGTTCAAATTCTGGGCAAACTGAGGGTCTCCGGCGTGGCGAAGCCGCCGGAGAAGAAGACCGGAATGTATGAATCCGGCGCGGGGATTTTCGTTGCTTTTTTCTTCAGATGATTAGGTGGCGTGTTGCTATTGGCCTCTCCTCCCCTCTTTCGGTTAATTTTGTTTTACTGCAATCATTGAATGCTAGCGTGTTGCTGTGTGATTGGTTGTTGCTTAAGCTTTAGTCTTATGCTCACTTAAAATGCTGTGACCAATTGATATGTGTGTTAAGTGTCACATTTTTCTTTTAATTCACACCCCATAATAAAAATTGTATGATGTAATGACACTGCATGCTGATAGAAGAAAACGGATAAAATGGAGTGAATTTGGGGAAGTTGATACGGGCCATGGACTAGTTTATATTGGGCTTAGTCATTTCTGCTACACCATACACCCATTTTGCTAGCGCTAACGCACCCCCAACATTGGGCCTAGCGTTCTTTCATATTCGCACCCCTGGTTCCTGGCCCAATGTTCCATTACACTGAATTCAGTTCAATACCTGATTGCCAATACACCCCCATGTGTACAGAATTTTGTTTTTGTTCCAATTTGTTTTCTTTCCATTATTTTGTTTTGTTAATTGATTGTTGCATAAATAAAAATGATAAAACAGTTTTTTTGACTAATTAGAATTTTAGGAATATTGTTCTCCTTTAATTAGACTTTAATTGGTGATTCCTTTGATTTTTGATTGGTCAATAAACCATAAAAAATAAGTAGTTTTTTAGTTTTAATTCAAAGTGGTGTAAACATGATAAAAATCCCTTAACTTTTGTTAGATTTTTAGGTAATTGTTGACATAAAAAGCTTATAAAAAATAGTAGTATTTTTAGGTTAATTTTTGAATTGCTTCTTTTTATGCTTTTGTATCATTTCCATATTTTGTATAATTGTTGTGTGATTTTGTTACTTATTTTTGGCCATATGTTTGGCCTACTTTGTTAATACCATTTTAATGCTCCTTTTAGAATTTAGTCACCATGTTAACATTAGGATTTAGACCTGTATAGACAACTTAGACTAGAATTTAGAAATAGTTCCCTTCTTTCATTCTTTTTTCTTTTCAACTTTTAAAATACTTAATAAATATCGATGAAGATCATACCGTTGCTATATTTCATGGTAGGAAAGAAATGATTGAGGCGTAGGCCTCGATGTATGTTCTTTCCTACTTAGCGGAGAAGAAATGATTGAGGTGTGAAGCCTCGATGTATTTCTTAACCGTTATTTAGAGAAACGATTGCGGCGTAGGCCTCGATGTGCATTCTCTAAATATTCACAAAAGAACTCCTTTTTGTATTTCCTTTACCTAGCGGAGAAGAAATGATTGAGGTGTGAAGCCTCGGTGTATTTCTTAACCGCTATTTAGAGAAACGATTGTGGCGTAGGCCTCGATGTGCATTCTCTAAATATGTAAAACAAAACTCTTTTTGGTATGATCTAAGTCACAAACAAACTCCCTTAAAAAACACCAACCAAAAACACTCAAAACACTAATAAATGGTCAGATTTAAAACAAAGTAAGGAAGTGATGCGAAGCCTTGTAGTAGGTTTTCGTCATCATGGAATTACCCTAAAAGATACAAACCAATCTCTCTTTTTCTTCTTTCTAAGGGCATGTTATCTCCGCTCTATTGCATCCTAGGCGATCCCTTATGCAAGAGCGTGAGCGTTAACTCCGCCCAACTAAAAAACACAAAAACAAACAGAAAATCGTGAGCCGAGCTACGGTAACTCTGATTCCTGAAAAGGATACGTAGGCAGCGGGGTAGGGCCCGTGCGAGTACAATTCTTTCTTTTCCCTACATTTTGCATTCATTTCGCATTTAGACATAGACATAGTACACACCCTTTAGATAGAAACAAACATAGGTGGATACCATCGAGTACGATGGGCGTGAGGGGTGCTAGCACCTTCCCCTTGCGTAACCGACTCCCGTACCTTGATCCTCTGGTCGCAAGACCCTGGTCCTTCCTTTGTTAGGTTTCCTGATATTCCTTTCCCTTATGGGATAAATATATTAGTGGCGGCTCTGTTCATTTTTCGCGAGCGTACGACAGTCACCTATACTTATTTTCAACACGTTGATGATGTTTTTTATTGTTTAATTAATGGTTCAAGTAATCTTTTTTGTTTAATAATCTTTTTTTATGTTGTGTTTTGTACAAAGATTTATTTTATTTGTGTTTGTCCTTAAAGATGCTCAATGAAGCAAGGTTGATTGAATTCAAAGTTGTTGTCAACTGCAAAATGTGGTGGTGATGATATGAATCTTGATGTGATGCAAATAAAAGGTACATTTTAAGTGCTTTGTAGAATGTTAATATGTTTATGAACTTTCTGCTTTATGCAAAAATCATATCATGTATCATTTTACAAAATTCTGTTCATGTTTGAATCAATTAGGATAAAGCCACAAAAAGTGAGTAAGCTTCCATTATTTATTAAATAGAGAGATTTCTAGTAATCGGTGTTGAGCTCGTGTGATTCATGTTTAATCTTGCATAAATTGTGGAAGTTGTGGAAACTTATAAATGATCAAGGCATTGTTTGTGCATTATGAGAAAAACCACCATTCCAAAAGGGCTTCATTTCACCTTGTTAGTGTGTGCATCCTAGTACCCCTTTTGAGCCTTAAAAAGAGTTTGAATAAATTAATCAAAAAGCCAACAAATTATTATGTTTACCACTTAGTGATTTTGTTGTGAATCTTAAAGAAAGTCAATGTTGATTCATTCAAAAAATTATTGTTTTTAAACACTTTACATATTGTTTATTTAATTCTGCATGAAGAGCATGTTCTTGTTTCATAGATAAAAATGTTCAAATTTGGGGAGAGTGTTTCAATTGAGAAAAAAGAAAATTGGTGGTATAGTGCATTCTTTGAAAGAAGGAAAAAGAAAGAAAAAGTTTGAAAAGAAAGGAGAATAAAATGAAAGAATAAAAAGGAAAGAGTGCACTATGAAAAAAATAATCAAAGGATGGAAGGAAATTAAGGATTGAACAAGAATGATTGTGGTGAAAAAATGTTGAAATGCTCTTCATGATCTTTACCTATTTTTGTTTCAATGGCCTTGTATATATGTTATCCTTTGTTGTTAACCCGAGCCAAGTTATAACCAGAAAAGTCCTTAGTAATCTTTGTTTCCATGATATTCTTGTTGTTGTGTTTAGATGAGTGCATAAATTCTTCTGGATGTTGGCATGATTACTATCGAGAGAGTTTTGTCCCTTGTAAATATGTGAAGTGTTTTGATACAATTTTGGCCTTGAGAAATAGGTGATTCAAATATGAGCTTGTTTTTGTTTATGTGCATTGTGTGAATGTTTGTGTTTAGAGCTTAGTTCATGATCATGTTTATACTTTTAGAAAGCACTTTTCTTATGCGTTTTGTAGGTTTTTAGCTTATGGCAAGTTTTGGGACTTTAGGAATGCAAGGAGAATTCTTGGAAGGAGTCAAGAAGTCCAAATTAGCAAGAAAATTTCATCAAGCCCACTAAGCGAGATGTGAAGCATGATACCACTATTGATTCCTTGGCAAAGAGTAGATTTTCTGACCGCGCTTAGCCGAGTCATCTTGCTTAGCACGGTCCCCTGAGTGGAACCAGATATTTTTGCAACCCCGCTTAGCGCGGTTAACTGACTAAGCAGACTTTCACTTTTTGGCACTTTTGTTTTAGGCACTTGAGATATTTTTAGAATCTTATCTACAACTTTTTACCAACTTTCTTTGACAACTTCATCCTAGGGCACAAAATAGAAAGAAGAAAAATATCATTGAAGAATTCCATCAAGATTTTCAAGCATCCATCTTCATCTTTGATTTTTGATGCTAGTGAATTTTCCTATGTTTCTTGTTGCTGAAGCTACCATGGCTATGGATAGCTAAACTTCTTTTATGTCAAGATTAGAGGTAATTAACTTGTATTATATGTATTTCTTTTGATCTTTTGTGTATGAACTTGTTTGATGATTAATATATGATGAATATCTTGTTGTTTATGTTTTATTTGTTGATTTGAATCACTATTGAGAGATATATTTCAAACCTTGACCTAAAAGATATCCATATATCAATAAACAAACTCTAGAGATAGATTTGTGAGTTGATAATCCCTAGTATCAAACTTTAAAGATTATTATGTTGATTGTTGGCATGAGAGATCATCTAATGGTTAATATGATAATACTCATGATATCGCTTTAGAGATAAATAGTATCAAGAGGATAGATGATTGTATTAATCATTAATGAGTTCATACACTTGATTCATCGAATATATATGAAACAACTTAACGAAACCTAATCTTGACACGTTTTTCTCAAATAGTTCAAAACTCTATCTTTACCGTCTTTAACTATTTTTCATGCAATCTTTATTTTCTGTAGCCAAAACTTTTCCAAAACCCTTACTCAAAGTATTATTAACTGTAGAACGACAGTAATATCGCATCAATCCCCGTGGAAAGGATAAAGCAAATACTTACCCTATCAAAAGTGTTTTCAGCAAAATACAAGGTCAGACTTGTAGTTAAAGGGTGTGCACAGATTTTTGGTGTTGGTTATTATGACACTTTTGCACCTGTGTCAAGATTAGATACGATTCGATTAGTGTTAGCGATTGCTGCTCAAAAGGGCGGGAAAGCATTGCAGTTAGATGTTAAATAAACATTTCTAAATGGTGTTTTACAGGAAGAAATATATGTGGAGCATCCAGAGAGATTCATAGTGCAAGGTAAAGAAAATAAAGTTTATCTACTCAAAAAGGCCCTTATTGGCTTAAAACAAGCACCAAGGGCTTGGTACAGTAGGATAAATGATCATCTATTGAACAAAGGTTTTGTGAAAAGCTTATCCGAGTCCACTCTTTATGAGAAGCATAAGGGAAATAATCTTCTGCTAGTTTCCCTCTATGTTGATGATATGTTAGTGACTGGAGATGATATAAGGTTGGTTAAAGAGTTCAAACAAGAAATGATGCAGGCTTTCGAAATGACAAATCTTGGTCTTATGACCTACTTTCTTGGTATTGAAATCAAACAAAATGAAAATGACGTGTTCATTTGTCCAAAAAATCTGCAAAAGAAATATTGAAGAAATTTCATATGAAGGAGTGCAAAGTAGTTAGCACACCAATGAACCAAAAGGAAAAATTGAGTAAAGAAGTTGGTGTCGATAAAATTGATGAAGGATACTATAGGAGCTTGATTGGATATTTGATGTATCTCACAGTAACAAGGTCTGACATTTTATTTGTTGTAAGTCTTCTCTCTCAGTTTATACATTATGCTAGGGAAGTGCATTTAATAGCAGTAAAACGAATACTAAGGTATATTAAAGGTACTATTGTAACACCCCAAATCTACCCCGCAATTATAAGCAAAAATCAGAGTGCCTTTAAAAATATTCATCAAAGATGGGATGTGACAATTCGACTTAAACCAACAAACATACTCATATTGCAATCAACACGGATACATAGCATTCGGAAAACAAGACTTTAACCAACATCTTCAAATTTCAACTTATAAACATCTTTATATTCAACTTAACACAAATGTCATCATAGAATACAACAATCCAGTAATAAAGACTAATCCCCCCGAGTGCTACGTATCAGAGCAATGGACACCGACTCGACTTGCCATAAAGCAACATCAAGACTTCACATCAATAACCTCGAACATCCACGACTAATCCTGAGTACCTGCCCATTTCCCATGGTATGGGAAATATCAGCAAAGGGGTGAGATATCTTACAATATAAAGGAATGCATGATAAATAAAATAGCAGATATAGATCATACATAATTTCACCACTTCGCATCACATAACATCTTACAACAACTTTCATCACAAAACAACTCATCAATATTATACGAATTTCAAGATAGCAACAATATCGTTAATCAGTTAAGACAACATATTCAAATCACAATTATACTACCATCACGTCACAACAAGCATATCATCGTCTCAACAATTCAAATAACATAATCAACTTATGAAATGGCAACAATGTCAACAATCAACCATGACAATATATGCAATTCACAAGTATGATTCCAACACATCACAACAAACATTTCATCATCAAGTCATCACGTCACCACAAACATAATCAAACAAGACTCAAATGCAATTCACATGTGACTCGACTTATGCAAATGCATGTGGTACCATTTGGAGTAAAACTCCCACCGTCTCAAAATTTGCCATTGGGCACACCGTCGCTATTTGCCATCAAGGCCACCATCGCTTTTGCCATTAAGGCCATCGTCTCTTTATGCAATGGATGTGACTCAATAAATGTAACATCCACACAAACACAACACACATAATTAATACGTCACAACATCATCTAAGTCACCATCGAACATTATCAATATAATGTCGAACTTCAACAACAACAAAATCATCATCATTCATAAGAATGCATCACTTCACAATCACGTCACTATGTTGCATCATCATACAACAATAATTCACCTCAAAATACATCACAATACAACTTATCAACATTGACCATAGGGTTTACGACAACGACAACAATTTCCACAAATTCATCATATTATAACAAACATCAACGATTCATCATATTGCACAACAACATCAACACATTCATCATATTCCTTAATTTAAGTAATCATCATAATACGTTATGTTCAATTTCATATATATTGTTAAGTCATCGCATGGCATCATTGTCGACTCATACATATCAAATACGCACAATTAATCATATATAGTATACAACATCTTTATTAATCATGCATATCATCACATACATCATTATATCATTCATAATAAGGAAGGTACTTATCATCATCTCAATAACATTGTCTCATCATGAGAAAACATACATCAAATTATACTACAACATAGTTATGTCGATTCATCGCAAGAGCATACTTCATATATTAACACAACCTAGTTCATCACTTAATCCTAATAAACATAATAGGAAACTATATCATATGGATTATTTTATTGCATCATGGTATAGTTCATTGCGTTAGCTTTCTAACGCTTCAAACGGCGCATTAAACGGAGTTACAGATCAAAAGTTACATCATTTCAAAGTTTGGATAAAGTTCTGCAAAACAGGGTTCGCGGCGCCAACAAAGTTCGCGGTGCGAACTGAGCGAATTCAAAAATTCCCAACTTTCTGCCAAGAAGTTCGTGGCGCCAACAGAGGTTCGCGGCGCGAACTAGCGATTTCAGAAACCCCCAAAACACAAAAAACAGCATACGAAACCCATCCAAAAACCTCCAAACTCAACCTTATCAAGCTGAAAACACCAACCATCATGAACAACAATGGAATACATGTTATAAACACAAATACAACACATATTATGGATCTTCTAACATCATAACAATCATCAAACATCAATTAAAACACATTTCAAATCATGAATTTACACATTTGTTCATAAACCCTAACATCTCTACACACAACTTCCATGGAGAATAACCTACAATCTAACCCACCATATACATCATCATGCCAACCCTTAGAAAGTAAGAACCCCACCCTTACCTTAGCAAAAGCTTCATCTTCAATGGAGTCATCCCTCTCTTCATGCCATAACTTTCTTCTCTTCCTCTCTTCTTTCTCTTCTTTCTCTTCTTTCTCTTCTTTCTCTTCTTTTCCACAAAATGAGTTATGAGGTTTAATCTCTAAAACCCTAACTCTTACTATCTTTTCACTAATGGGCTTAACCCATAACCCATCCATTGTGTTATATTCTTCCACTTTGGCCCAATTCATAATATTCCTCTAATTACTCAATTAAGCCAAATAACACACATAATTGAATAATCACATAACATCACGAATATTATTCCCAATAATAATCCACAACTACAATTGCTCCTTAACTTAATTAATACTAACTTATAATTGTATTTCTCCAACTAATTAATCCGACCATAAACTTAACTGCTCAAATCAACATATTAATCCAAATTACGCCTTTAGAATAATACCGATAAATCCCAACTTCAACTAATTCCAATGAATAAATCCTCGATCAATTTAATTAAATAATTAATTAAATTCGGGGCGTTACAACTCTCCCCCACTTAGAATATTTTCGTCCTCGAAAATCCATCCGACATAACCGTCCTCAACTTCGCTTCCAACTCTCCAATTCTCAATCGCGTTTGACAACGTTTCGACTACCAAAATAACTCAATCCGACTTAAATCCAGTGTCAATCATTCGACATCTCAACGACATACTCGTTAACAACTTACCAACCATTTCAGGAATCTCTCGACTTATTAATACTTATGGTAGCAACAACCTCAACTCGCTTATACATGGAGATACAATCTCACTTCATTAACTTAGCAACAGAGTCATCACTGCTCAACAATACCTTGACATATGATCCTTAAGGTAGTACCAACCATGACCTTCTCACACTTGGGTGTTCAACACCACACCATTATCGTAACAACATCATTCTCAACACCAGAACACACACGTACTTCCATTCTCATAATTATACATGTCAATCTTTAACCAACACCAACAACTCTCTCTACGCCTTGTTGTATCACTCTTATAAGTTACATCAACATATCCAGCATACTCAACTCAGTCATAGTACAGAATCTCACTTCTTACTTACAGAGTCTAACAACAACATAACGACAACAGAAACCAAATTACTATAGCGTCAACTTAACAAGATTACTCGACGAATACACCCAACTCCACCATCAACTAACAACTCTAGTATTGTCCTTATAAACTCGGAAAAAAATTACCATATTTCTGATAACTCGTTCTCATCTTAACAGCCCACCAAATCATACATGAAGATACAAACATATCATTCCCCTAGGCTTCCGATACCTAGTTCTTCACCTCTAACAAACACACACGCATAGCAATTGCGCCACCTTACACATCCGCTGCGCAACTCTGATAATCCATCTTAAGTCACTGTCCACGTTATATCTTTCCGTCAATCATATGGTTCACAAGTCTTAATCTAGTTCAGACTTCCTTAAACATCCATCACAAAATCGTGGCTCAACCGACATTCTCAATCATTCACTTTACGATGTTATCTCGCCTATAAATCAGCTTCTCCGACTTGTTCATTACTTCTCAACTACTCTGGGATACTTTTCCATTAATTCATACCAACCCGAGAACAATTATCGTCACGACGTAACATTCATCCCTTTATGCACTATCAAGCTAGCAAGATACGTCTATGCCATCCAATCACGATTCTGTCTACTATCAACAAGAGATTAAGGGTGATCAAGTCCTCAATTTGTCAATAGATAGCCGACAACCATAATGGAGTATAAACCATCATTACCAACATTAATAATGTTCTTTTTCAACTTGTACTCATATCACCAAAAGCTCTAAAATTCTATAATCCACTAATCTTCCAAAATCATCTGAACAAGCTAACACCAACGTCTTGCAGCTTCCTACTAAAACACCTCTGACGATACATCAGAACAAAATTCCTATACGCCATTATCCTCACTTCTTATTATTGAAATCATACTCATCTCTTTGCATTACCAATTCTTACTCGCGCTTCAGAAAGTTTCAACAACTTCAACGGCTTCTACTACTGCCTCAATCACTTGCATCAATCTTACAGCAATACTTCTTTTAATCACTAATCCCACATCGACATCCTACGCAAGGTTGCTCAACCAATAACTTCACAGTTCATCAGCAGCACTGGGACATCGCACTTTCTAAATTCCATCTTCTAGAATTTATTCTCGTTACTTACAGATACCTTCAGACACATCAGGAGCTTGCACCATACTCGCATACCAACAACCTCTACATAGCTCCTCATCCTTCGAGAAGTGAACATAAAAAATTCCTGCTCATCCTCTCCCTCAAGATGCTCTACTTAATTAGCAACAAAATCTTAAATCCAAATCATCTTCGATTCAGGAAACAACAAACTCCAATAACACTTGCACTGTCTCCCTCATCAACATCTTACCCCTACAACTGAAACATAACGGAGAAGCATAGCTTCTCCCCCACTTAGCTTCAACCCAACTCCTGCAGACAAACGATCAGAAGAACAACAAGTACCAACAGTGTTTCACACACTCATTGTGTACACGGGAATAAACATCATTAGGCAACATTGGCCGGACAGACCGACCTGCTCTGATACCACTATTGTAACACCCCAAATCTACCCCGCAATTATAAGCAAAAATCAGAGTGCCTTTAAAAATATTCATCAAAGATGGGATGTGACAATTCGATTTAAACCAACAAACATACTCATATTGCAATCAACACAGATACATAGCATTCGGAAAACAAGACTTTAACCAACATCTTCCAATTTCAACTTATAAACATCTTTATATTCAACTTAACACAAATGTCATCATAGAATACAACAATACAGTAATAAAGACTAATCCCCCTCAGTGCTACGTATCAGAGCAATGGACACCGACTCGACTTGCCATAAAGCAACATCAAGACTTCACATCAATAACCTCGAACATCCACGACTAATCCTGAGTACCTGCCCATTTCCCATGGTAGGGGAAATATCAGCAAAGGGGTGAGATATCTTACAATATAAAGGAATGCATAATAAATAAAATAGCAGATATAGATCATACATAATTTCACCACTTCGCATCACATAACATCTTACAACAACTTTCATCACAAAACAACTCATCAATATTATACGACTTTCAAGATAGCAACAATATCGTTAATCAATTAAGACAACATATTCAAATCACAATTATACTACCATCACGTCACAACAAGCATATCATCGTCTCAACAATTCAAATAACATAATCAACTTATGAAATGGCAACAATGTCAACAATCAACCATGACAATATATGCAATTCACAAGTATGATTCCAACACATCACAACAAACATTTCATCATCAAGTCATCACGTCACCACAAACATAATCAAATAAGACTCAAATGCAATTCACATGTGACTCGACTTATGCAAATGCATGTGGTACCATTTGGAGTAAAACTCCCACCGTCTCAAAATTTGCCATTGGGCACACCGTCGCTATTTGCCATCAAGGCCACCGTCGCTTTTGCCATTAAGGCCATCGTCTCTTTATGCAATGGATGTGACTCAATAAATGTAACATCCACACAAACACAACACACATAATTAATATGTCACAACATCATCTAAGTCACCATCGAACATTATCAATATAATGTCGAACTTCAACAACAACAAAATCATCATCATTCATAAGAATGCATCACTTCACAATCACGTCACTATGTTGCATCATCATACAACAATAATTCACCTCAAAATACATCACAATACAACTTATCAACATTGACCAAAGGGTCTACGACAACGACAACAATTTCCACAAATTCATCATATTATAACAAACATCAACGATTCATCATATTGCACAACAACATCAACACATTCATCATATTCCTTAATTTAAGTAATCATCATAATACGTTATGTTCAATTTCATATATATTGTTAAGTCATCGCATGGCATCATTGTCGACTCATACATATCAAATACGCACAATTAATCGTATATAGTATACAACATCTTTATTAATCATGCATATCATCACATACATCATTATCTCATTCATCATAAGGAAGGTACTTATCATCATCTCAATAACATTGTATCATCATGAGAAAACATACATCAAATTATACTACAACATAGTTATGTCGATTCATCGCAAGAGCATACTTCATATATTAACACAACCTAGTTCATCACTTAATCCTAATAAACATAATAGGAAACTATATCATATGGATTATTTTATTGCATCATGGTATAGTTCATTGCGTTAGCTTTCCAATGCTTCAAACGGCGCATTAAACGGAGTTACGGATCAAAAGTTACATCATTTCAAAGTTTGGATAAAGTTCTGCAAAACAGGGTTCGCGGCGCGAACTGAGCGAATTCAAAAATTCCCAACTTTCTGCCAAGCAGTTCGCGGTGCCAACAGAGGTTCGCGGTGCGAACTGGTGATTTCAGAAACCTCCAAAACACAAAAAACAGCATACAAAACCCATCCAAAAACCTCCAAACTCAACCCAATCAAGCTGAAAACACCAACCATCATGAACAACAATGGAATACATGTTATAAACACAAATACAACACATATTATGGGTTTTCTAACATCATAACAATCATCAAACATCAATTAAAACACATTTCAAATCATGAATTTACACATTTGTTCATAAACCCTAACATCTCTACACACAACTTCCATGGAGAATAACCTACAATCTAACCCACCATATACATCATCATGCCAACCCTTAGAAAGTAAGAACCCCACCCTTACCTTAGCAAAAGCTTCATCTTCAATGGAGTCATCCCTCTCTTCATGCCATAACTTTCTTCTCTTCCTCTCTTCTTTCTCTTCTTTCTCTTTTTTTCCACAATATGAGTTATGAGGTTTAATCTCTAAAACCCTAACTCTTACTATCTTTTCACTAATGGGCTTAACCCATAACCCATCCATTGTGTTATATTCTTCCACTTTGGCCCAATTCATAATATTCCTCCAATTACTCAATTAAGCCAAATAACACACATAATTGAATAATCACATAACATCACGAATATTATTCCCAATAATAATCCACAACTACAATTGCTCCTTAACTTAATTAATACCAACTTATAATTGTATTTCTCCAACTAATTAATCCGACCATAAACTTAACTGCTCAAATCAACATATTAATCCAAATTACGCCTTTAGAATAATACCGATAAATCCCAACTTCAACTAATTCCAATGAATAAATCCTCGATCAATTTAATTAAATAATTAATTAAATTCGGGGCGTTACAACTATTGATTTTGGCGTCAAATTTGAGAAATGTCAAGAGTTCAAGTTGTATGGATTTTTTTATAGTGATTGGGATGGACCCATGGATGACATGAATAGTACTTCAGGGTAATGTTTCATCCTAGGCTCAAGAATGTTCTCATGGTGCACAAAGAATCAAGAGATTGTTGCAGAATTCACTGCAGAAGCTGAATTCATAGCAACAACAGCTGCTGTAAATCAAGTTTTGTGGTTGAAAAAGGTTTTATGTGGTTTAAATATCTAATAGAATGATAAGACAGAAATATATGTCGACAGTCAAACTGCAATTGCAATTTCAAAGGATCCAGTATGTCATGGGAAGATTAAACATTTCAACATCAAGCTTTACTTCTTAAGAGAGGTGCAGCAGGGTGGAGAAGTCACTTGGTTTTATTGCAGATCAGATGATCAATTGGTAGATTTATTTACAAAGCTACTTACTGTTAGCAAGTTTGAGTTCTTAACACAGAAAATTCGAATTTGAAGATCCTAAAGCAAGGAGAAGTGTTGATTATTTGCTTTTTGGACTGCTTTACATGGATTTTCTTTATGTTTATTTTATTTTGTTTTAGTTTTTGTTTAGTCAGTTAGTGGTTCCTACATTTTAGGAGCAAGTAGTTGTTATTTGCTGAAGTGTTGGCAACATGTAGTGTTCAATTTTTTTTTGAATTACTTAAGTGTATAGCTTCTACTGAATGAAAGAACTGAATTTCCTATTCCTTTTGGACTTACAACTTCCTTTTCTATACTTCCGCGTTTTCATCTTTCATTCATAAAACCAATAACACACGCATTAAAACAAAAGCAATAAATCATGAAAAGAGAATCATGAGTTTCTTCATATAAAGTGAACACTTTGTTGTTGTAACATCTACCTCGTACAACCATTATTCCAATAACAACATTGTTAATCATCACAAATGATGTGATTTGTAATTATCCAATCCTATTTGACTTTCATGCTGAACAATTAAAAAAATACATTATTCAATTCCAGGAAAAGTTGGAATAAAGATTTGTGATCTTATCAATTTTTGAGCTTTCGAAATACTACCATGAAGATGCTATTTGTAGCATTTTCATACAGAATATTCTATCTATTGTAAGAGTATCTTTAATCGTGGGAATTTAGTGATTCCTTAATTCCTAAGTTTTGTTGCTTATTAACCAGAAGTGTGCTGATATAACAACATTGGTTGTTTAAATTTAAGGAATGGGTTGAAGAAATCTGAAAAGTTGAGAACCTAACATTAAATATTATTATTTTTGAACCAAAATGAAAAATGGTTATTAAAATGTAATACAAATTAAATAATATAAATTAGTGGGGTCAAATATATGTCGCTTATTTCAAATATATGTGGCAACATTGGTTGTTTAAATTTAAGGAATATGTTGAAGCAATCTGAAAAGTGGAGAACTTGACATTAAATATTAATATTTTGAACCAATTCAACTCAAAAGTGGTTATTAAAATTAATACATATTAAATAATATAAATTGGCAGAGTCAAATATATGTTGCTTATTTACAATTACCATTGAAGTAAAAATAGTTAAAATTGCTCAGAGATTGCTTAAATGCAAATGTTACAATTTGGGCATACAAAATATGACACAAACAACCAAAAAAATTTATCTCATTGAAGATGCTCTAATGCAACAAGTGAAAATAAATTTGAAGAAAATGATATAGAAACTATTAGAGACGTTGTTGCTCTTAAACTCATGGTTGTTAAAAGATAAGATGTTCCTTCATTCACAGGTAAAGAATTTGTGTCAGCAAAATTCGTAAGACACTAGATGTAATGAATCTATGTAAAATAATTATCATACAAAATACAATAAATAAGTTTTAGTGAGCCTGCTGGTGTGATTTTGGCAATGAAGCGTAAGTTTAAAAAATAGTGTTGGCAGATTTTAAAAGTCCTTTAATTTTGACGTCAAAAATTAAGCAAGGTGTGGTAAAGGGTTAAACTCTAAGAGAGGGAATATTTTGCAAAGTATTTATTTTCTCAATTGTGCATTATCCAATTATTTATTAACATGTGACACTAATAATGATTTGGTAAATATTATTCTATTTATTAATTTTAAATAATATTTTAAAATTACTTTTTTAAATGTGACGTGACAGGAATGTGTGACGTGTCGCCACGTAAAAAATGTCACGTCAGAGACATATTACAAAATGAGATGTCAGGTACACAAGGCTAGAGAAGGACTAAAAAAATTTAGAAAAAGTTTAATAGAGAGATGAAAAACTGAATTTTTTTAAATGAAGACTAAAATGTTAAAATATTAAAATAGGGAGACTAAAAATACATTTAAGTTTTAAAAAATGTATACATTAATTAATTAAACTAGTTAAATACTCGTACATTTAAGTTTTTAATTTTGTAAGGTGAATTATAATCAAATGTATATTAAGAGCAATATTTATTCTTGTTTTGTAGCCTGAATTTAACTCTGGCTGTGTTCCATGTCACTTCATAAAATATTTCAATCACATTTTCACATTTTATATTTAATCATTGAAAGTAATATTTATGCATGTTTTCTTGTTTGCATTTAACTGATTGTGTCTCGTCCTACTTCATAATTTATATTACGATTCCTCAATGATATTTGTACATAAATCATATAACAAGACCATATTGAAAATTATTGTGACTTAGATAAAATATATGACATGTATAATCTGCTAGTAATAATAGAGACTAATTGACGATTCCGAGTAATATCTTAATAAAAATTGACTTTTTGTGTCACACTCATGATTATTTGCTTTCATACATTTTTAGTAAGATAAACCACATAAAATATCTACAGGGTTAATATTTTACACTTAAGAAGAACTCAATGTCTACAAGTTTCATTCTGTCAATTTTTAAATTTTTGACACATTCTAAGACAAATTGGTCAAGATAGATCTACATGAAAGAACATACCCTATGTATCTGATTATTTAGTATTTTCTATTACGTTCTAACACAAACGGAGATAAGAAATTAACATGTAGATAAACACGTCTTTAATATAAATTTTGTGATATTGGCCATTGATGATAAGTCTAATGTATTTATTCACCTAAAATCATGATCTATCGTGAGCCTTTCATCTTACTATATCAAGAAAAAGCTCTTGAAACTAAAACATTTCCAAAATTAGGTATAAAACCACAACTATAATTAATCATCATCATAATGAATCTCAATATCTTAACAAACATACATCACAACTACAATTTCAAAATCAACCCAACATAAATCAAACTTTACATTGACATAGCTTAGTTTTCTTCTTTTTTAAAAACTTGCCACAAAGAATCATCAATGTTGCATTACCAAAAACTTCAATATTAAAAAGCCCGTCACAAAGAATCATCAATTTTCTAAAAACTTGCCACAAAGTATCACTAATTTTGTAAATTACACACAATGATTCACAAATAACATATTCAAATTTCATCTTGTATTTGCTAATCTCTGCGCACATGTTGTATTAATTTATTATTCTTCTGTCACACCAACGATGATACTCATTACCAGTCTCATTCCTTTTTAAAATATACATGTGCTTAATTTATTTGAGAGTTTTGAAAACACTATCACCATTGAAAGACACTGGATGTAATGGATCTATGTGAATAAGCTTGTTCAGCAGCCTAAGAAAATAATCACCATGCAATGAAGCATAAGTTTGGAAAGTAGTGTTTGGCAGATTTTAACGATCCTTTAATATTTGACGTAAAAAATTAAGCAAGATGACAAATATTTATATGGTAAAGGATTAAACTAGTATCTAAGGGAGAGTATTTTGCAAAAAAAAAAATTATTTCCTCAAATATACATTGTCCAATTATTTATTAACACGTGGCACTAATAATGATTTGATAAATGTTATACTATTCTATTGATTAATTTTAAATTTTTTAAATGTGACATGACATCACATAGAAAATGTGATGTCAGATCCATGTCATAAAATGAGATGTCACATACACAAAATTGGAGAGAGATTAAAAAAAATCCAGAAAAATTTTAATAGAGAGATAAAAAAAATGGGTTTTTTTTTAAATGAAGACTAAAAGTTTTAAAAAATAAAAATAAGGAGATTAAAAATGAAATGCAAGAATCCACATGACAATCTAAAAATAATAGTTTTAGATGATAGGGTGGTTATGTGACACTAATAAAACATGGCTCGAGTGGTAACAAGCTCCTGCTAAGAAACGAAAGCTTCGGAGAATATCGACGCGAACTCTGAATTACTATGGCCCCATTTCCCTAGGAACCAGAGTGCATAAAGCATAAAAAAAGAATTTTCCATTTTTGTTTCTTATCATCATCATTATACATGAATCTGCCTATAGGCGTGGTGACTAGAGATGTAGACGACTTTGTGGTTGCAGCTATAATTTAGAAGATCATTTGTTTCAACAGCTGATACTAGTGCGATGTTGTATGCAATCATCCTTGCCGCAGATTGTTGAAACTGCTTGAGATCATAAACTTGGTGAATTCAAAGGGTTTCTTTTGCTTCTTTGTTAGGAACTATGTCCAAAGCATTGTAATATCTAGGGTTTGAATTTATGTTTATAGCTACTCAAAATTATTATGTATTGCATGAATCTATAAATAATACGCAGTATATAATTTTTCATATATATATATATATATATATATATATATATATATATATATATATATATATATATATATATATATATATAAAAACAAAAAGAAGAGAAATAATTATACAATTTATATTAAATTTTTCATACATAAACAAGATCAAACAATTGTGTGCTCTTAATACATTAACATCTCATGAAATTATCATAAATTACTATGCAACATTTCAACAAATAAAATAAAAAAAAAACCATATGAAAACTATAAGTTGTTCAATGGATACTTAAGAAAATGTGGCAAGAAATACATATTATTATTATTCTTCAAGAATCAATTCATCCTTGAAAAAAAGAAAAAGAAATAGCCACAATATTATAATATATAACTTATTTTTATATAATGTACCAATTGCATATATATGTTCCATAATTTTTTTGCATCCTTAGCCGGTGTTTCTGGCACAATGTGTGATTCTATTGCAACCGCGACGATAAGGGTTTGCCTGTTTTCTCTTCTGGCAATCATAGTAAGATTGTCCTCGACGACCACATGGGATTTGATTAGCCCTTAGTGCACCGTAGCTAATATATTTTTTCCGCCCGGCGAGAGTTCGACGGTTAGACTCGGAATCCATCATCATCTCGTTGTCCTCGCCGACGAGATCACCCACGCTGACGGTGTTGTGAAAACTAAATTCGTGCACTTTAGAAGCTTCAGCGGCTACCATGGTGATCGCCATGGCTAGCACCAGGAGAGCAAGCCATGGCCTTAAGTTTGTCATGATAGATAATATGAATTTTTGTTTGTTTGAGAGAAAATGAGAAGAGAAAATCTCTTTGTGTTTATTGCGTTTGTTCCTTCTCTTCTGATAGATGTGGGAAATAGGAGGATAAAATAGGATACAAGTTAAAAAATAGAGTTTTTGTTGTTGGTGTTTTATTTGTGATTTAACGTGATTTTGGGTAATGTCCCGTTTATTGCTCCTAAGTTTTCTCTTGAATTTGGTGAATGTGGTAATGGAATTACCAATGCATAACTAATTTTGCAATGTAAGATATACTAAATTTACCTTTGGACTTCAAAAGTCTCGTGCTCCAATAACTAATATAGGCTTAAAACACCTTCAAATTCATTCATCAAACTCGACCAAAGGAAGTTTATTAGATTTAATTATTAGATTTAATTGTTAATAATGTTCAAGAATAACAGTTTTTTGGCACAAGTGGTGAAGGAGTTGTCATATAACGCACAATATTCTTATTTCATGTTAACTCAAAATTTACCTTATACTTCTTTTTTCTTATTTATATTATATTTGTTTATCATATATTTAAAAATATTAAAATAAATATATTAATTAATAATTGAAATTTGTAAACTTAAGTGAGATTTAAAATTTTAAGGCACAATTCAAATCATTGGTTACTATTCATTAGATCATTAGCAAATAATTCTATTGATACCCTAGTTGGTTTGAATAATTGTGAATGTCTCCGACCGAATTGATTAATCGTGAATATCCTTGTTGATTAAACGATTGTGTATGTATATACTTACCTAAAGGATATTAACTGGTAAGTGAATGATCTTTCCCTTAAAGGATATTAACTAGGAAAAAATGTTGGATAACATTTCTTGTGTATTTGTACTTACCTAAAGGATATTAACTAATAAGCAAGAATGCATAGGATCATATTAAATTCAATGGTTATTGTCGGAATACCTATACCGATTAGGAATAAAGTATAATTATGTATGTAAGTTTTCAAGGTGGGCATTTCCAAGACCCCGAGGGGTAGGTCGCTCTATAAATCCCTTGCCCGAATGGATAAGGATTAATAATTCACTCAGTTTAAATATATTAACCTTTTCCTAACGTACCCATTGACCGCGTAGTTAAGAGCTAACATTCTTTTGTTTGGAAGAAATATGAGCTTCGTTCTCTTATATGCTTGTTTATTTTGAATATGGCAATAATTGCATCAATAACTATGTTCTCTTATGTGTTGGTTAATGTGAGCATGGTAATAGGTAATCGTATGATCACGCTTTACGAGAACTAAGAGTTGTGACCTCTTAGTCTGTTCCCCTAATACGAATGTGTAATATTAGATTAATGTGGTAGTAATAGGAACATTAGGCCGAGTGGAACCATATGACAGGAGAACTCCACTAGGATAAGTTGCATCTCACTCTATGTTCAATATTTCAGGTGGATCGGATAAAGACAAAGGAAAAAGAAAAGGCATGAGGATCTTAAAGACCCTGTTGTTGGTTTCTGTTTCTGCTGCAGTTGCTCATCTTTTGTATGAGTGTATTGGATATCCTTTATGTATATATATAATGTATTTTGTATTGTTGTAAAATGTCGTATATATATTTGGATACCATTTAGATAATGTATGCACTCAGTACCAATTTAATACTTCAATATAATACAATTCTATATGTGTATTGTGTCGGGGTGTTACAACTTTGGATAGGTTACAAATCATCATTGTTCATATAAAGTCATATAAAAACTCAAGAAGACCCATAGAATAGCCAAATAATGGTGGAACCTTTTGATTGTATGATCATACTTAAAGGTGAAACCTCTATTTGTAACACTTCATGTACTTGTTATTTCCACTTCATCATTTAATAAGTACAAGCTTGTTAACGTAATTAACTTCGAGATAGATGGTGGAACACATCTAGTTTGATTATGTTTCACATAGTTTAGAAATGTATCAACACGTCATGTTTTTAAATACCCTATAAATAGGTGTTTTAGTTTAAGCATGACCTTGATGTTAGTTACAATTTTTTTTTAGCATAGTGTGGCACGGGGGTAAGCACTTCAAAATTTTGTCTTTAGACCTCATTATTGAGTTTATTTTGTACTTTGAGTGGTGAACTTTTTTGGTGGATGATCCATAACAAGTATGAGTTGTGAACTTTTTTGGTGGATGATCCATAACAAGTATGAGTTGTAATGTGTAGGTCCATACCATTAAACATCTAATCAGATAATGTCAAATATATATTTGTAGAGATACTTTAGTAATTAAACTAAAAAGTGGTATTATAAAGTGATTTGATTGGATAAATGTGTTAAAAAACAAATTTATTTACTTCTTTACTTTTTATGAGATTATTTTTTATAATGACAAGATAAAACTTTTTTGCACATCCATCTAACCAATTCACACTATAACTCTATTTTCATAAGTTAGTTATATAAATATTATTGTATGATTCGATAGAATACATACTATTTTATGTATACTGTTGTGAAAAACGATGTCAAGAACAAAAAAATATAATAGGAATTAGGGAGGAGAAGAAGAACACTAGAATTGGTTAAAACTGCTATTCTTTTACTTTCTCTTAAAACAAGATTACAAGTTTACAAGAATAACAAATAACCTCTCTCACCCTAAATTAGGATTTTCAGCTTGCAATGATGAGAGACTAGTATGCTATTTATAATAAAACCTAACATACTAACTAATGGGCTTTTTAAGCAAGGCCCATTACACAAGCCAACTTAATAAACAAGCTAACTTAACAAATTAGGGTTTAAACACTAAAACCTAATTTAACATGCTAACAACTCTAGCATCTTCGACACCTGCATGCTCGACCATCTTCGACTACAGCATGCACACTTCGACACCAGCATGTGAGCAACCTTCGACGTCATGCTTAACCTTGTCGAACTGTCGAACCAAGAAGCTACCCTTCGACAATACTAGAGTTCGATCCAATATCTCACATATACAAATTAAATTCATTATTTAAACGGTTTGTTTTTCCTTCTATGATATTCAAATATCTTTTATCCTTGATATAAAGATAAATTTACTTTAAATTCCACCCTTATCTTTATTTCATATTTTAAATAAGCAAATCATTATGTCTTTTTAACCTTCAAGTAAAAAAGAATTTTAAAAAAATCATTCGTTTTCACATATTTATATGAAAATGCGGAGAAATAACATCCGTATTTTTTTATACATTTTTACCATATATATACTAAATATGTAGAAAACTTAACCACAATCACCTTTGTCATAGGGCAAACTTCACCTATTTATGTAAACAAGAATGTTATTCTTACACCATAATTTACAGCAATATTTACACAAAAACATTGTTCATCCTATTTATACGGCGAACAATATTTTTTTTAAATAAAAATATATATTTATGAACAGTACGTGAACAGTGTGTGAACAATGACCGTAAAACATTACATGAACATTGACTTTTAATGGTAAAATAAAGTTGGTTAATGAAATGTAAAAGTTGGTTAATGAATTGATGAAGTTGGTTAATAAATGCCAATATATTAAAAACGATGTCAAGAACAAAATATAATAGGAATTAGGGAGGAGAAGAAGAACACTAGACTTGGTTAAAACTGTTATTCTTTTACTTACTCTTAAAACAAGATTACAAGTTTACAAGAATAACAAATAACCTCTCTCACCCTAAATTAGGATTTTCAGCTTGCAATGATGAGAGACTAGTATGCTATTTATAATAAAACCTAACATACTAACTAATGGGCTTTTTCAGCAAGGCCCATTACACAAGCCAACTTAATAAACAAGCTAACTTAACAAATTAGGGTTTAAACACTAAAACCTAATTTAACATGCTAACAACCCTAGCATCTTCGACACCTGCATGCTCGACCCATCTTCGACTACAGCATGCACACTTCGACACCAGCATGTGAGCAACCTTCGACGTCATGCTTAACCCTGTCGAACTGTTGAACCAAGAAGCTACCCTTCGACAATACTAGAGTTCAATCCAATATCTCACAAATCTCCACCTTGGAACTAACTCTACAATGTCAAGGAACAAACTAGCTTTCTTCATGCAGCTTTATCAACTGCATACAGTGGAAAAACTTGCAACTCGACAATGTCTTGGTGATCATATCAGCAGCATTATCTTCAGTCGAAACCTTCAGCACTTGGACTTCTCCGCGCTCGATTACTCCTCTGACGAAATGCAGCCTCACATCAATGTGCTTAGTTCGCTCATGATAGGCTGAATTCTTCGACAGATGTATTGCACTTTGACTATCACATTTAACAGTGATACCTCGACCTTGAAGTTTCAGCTCCTTCGCAAAACCTTCAAGCCACAATGTTTCTTTCACAGCTTCAGTTAAGGCAATATATTCCGCTTCAGTGGTTGATAGAGCAACAACCTTCTGAAGTGTTGCTTTCCAACTAATTGTTGTGCCAAACATAGTGAAAACATATCCAGAAATAGATTTTCTGGAATCCATACAACCTGCATAATCAGAGTCGACATATCCTTCGATTACTGCTTTACTATCTTCACCCAAGGCTCCACCATAAATTAAGATTCTATTCAGAGACCCATTTATGTACCTTAAAATCCACTTCAATGCTTGCCAGTGAGCCTTTCCAGGATTCGCCATGTATCTGCTTACAAGACTTACTGCGTATGCTATGTCGGGTCTAGTACAGACCATAGCATACATCAAAGAACCAACTATATTAGCATATGGGATGCTATTCATATAGGCTTTTTCGACATCAGTACTAGGACACTGATCAATACTCAGCTTTAATTGAGGGTTTGTTGGAGTCACAACTGGCTTCGAATTCGACATACCAAATTTTTCGAGAATCTTTCGTAGATATGCCTCTTGAGATAAGCATAACTTCGACTTCTTTATATCTCTTCGAATGTCAATTCCAAGAATCCTGGAAGCAGCTCCCAGATCCTTCATATCGAACTCCTTATTGAGTTCAGCCTTCACCCTCATCACATCTTTAACATTGTTGCTTGCAATGAGAATATCATCCACATAAAGCAACAAAATAACAAATGAATTACCAGGTCGAAATCTGAAGTAAACGCAGTGGTCGAACTGACTTCTAATGAAACTTATGCGTGCAATGAACTTGCCGAATCTCCTATTCCACTGTCGAGGAGATTGTTTCAGCCCATATAAAGATCTCTTTAGCTTGCACACATAATCTTCCTTCCCCTTTTCGACATACCCTTCAGGTTTCCTCATCAGGATCGTTTCATCTAGATCACCATACAAGAACGTAGTCTTCACATCCATCTGTTCCAGTTCAAGGTCGAACTGTGCCACCATGGCAAGCAACATTCGAATGGACCTATGCTTCACAACAGGAGAAAACACATCATTAAAGTCGACACCTTCTTTCTGAGTGAAACCCCTTGCAACTAACCTTGCCTTGTATCTTTTTGACGTCACTCCTTCGATTCCTTCCTTAACTTTGAAAATCCATTTACAACTGACTAACCTTGCCCTAGCAGGTTTCTTAATCAGTTCCCAAGTGTGATTATCAAGAAGAGATTTCATCTCATCATCCATGGCTTTCAACCATTCAGTCTTATTTCGACTCCTCATAACTTCCTTGTAGTCTCTAGGTTCTTCGTCTAGAACCTCACTTGCAGAGATTAATGCATAAGCTATAAGATCTGCATACCCAAGTCTCTGAGGTGCCTTGATGACTCTTCTCGACCTATCTCTCGAGAATAGGTAGTCATCGACAGTTTCCTCATCCTCCTCAGCATCTTCTGCTTCTTATACGACTTCATGAGGGATATGCAATTCAGCATCAACATGCTCCACCTCAACAGGAATCTCTACCTGTTCCAGCTCTTCGTCAGATGTTTCTGTACTTCGACCAACATCATCAGTTTTCTTAAAAGCCATTTCAGCTTCATTGAAAACTACATCTCGACTGGTGATACACCTCCTGTGACCTGGCTCTAGGCACCATAGCCTATAAGCTTTGACTCCTTCAGGGTATCCCATGAACATGCATTTTAGAGCTCTAGGTTTGACCTTGTCTTGCCTAATGTGAGCATAGGCTACGCAGCCAAATAATCTCAGTTTGTCGAGATCTGGTGGATGTCCCGACCAAACTTCTTCAGGTGTCTTCATATCTAACGCTGTCGAAGGACATCTGTTTATCAGATATGTTGCTGTCGAAACAGCCTCAGCCCAGAACACCTTCGTTAACCCTGCACTAGTCAACCTGCATCTGACTCTCTCCAAAATAGTTCGATTAAACCTTTCAGCCAAACCATTTTGCTGTGGAGTACCTGCAGTAGTTCTATGCCTTGCAATACCAGAGGCAGCACAAAAATTGTCGAATGCCTCATTGCAAAATTCAAGGCCATTGTCGGTTCTCAACCTCTTGACCTTTCTGCCAGTCTGATTTTCAACCAGAGTCTTCCAACTTTTGAAATTCTCAAAAGTTTCATCCTTAGTCTTCTGGATGAATACCCATAATTTTCTGGAATAATCATCTACTATGGATAGAAAATACCTTGCTCCTGAATGTGATGGACACCTTGCAGGCCCCCAAAGATCAGCATGGATGTAATCAAGGGATCCATGTGTTCTTTGTTTGCCTTTGTTGAACTTCACTCTGCAAGATTTTCCAAGTACACAGGGTTCACAAAAATTCAGCTTTTCGACTTTGTCTCCACCAAGCAGATTTTGTTTCCCTAATTCGACCAGACCCCTTTCACTGACATGGCCCAATCTCATGTGCCATATTTCTGTTTTCGACAAAGGTTTCATGGATGAAACATTTGTCGAACCACTTACAACTTCAGCCTCAAGGGTATACAAGCCTTGTTTCTTCATGCCTCTCAAGACTTCCTTCGAACCCTTCATGACTCTTAGGATACTTTTCTCTCCTTGGAAAACATATCCTTTCTTGTCGAATTCACCAAGAGAAAGCAGATTTCTCTTCAAATCAGGAACATACCTGACTTCACTCAACAACCTTATTGACTCATCATGGAGCTTGAATCTCACAGATCCAACACCTGCAATCTTGCAAGCCTTGTTGTTTCCCAGCAATACTGATCCACCATCTTGATCACATAATTCCTCGAACAAGTCTTTGTTTGGAGTCATGTGCCAAGTGCAACCTGAATCCATAATCCACTCCTTCTTAGAGTCACTGCTTGAAACCACAAGAACATCAGATGATTCGAAATCGTCTTGAACAATGGCAGCGTTGCCATTATCCTTACCTCCATGATATTTCAGGCGTTCAGGGCACACCTTTCTTGTGTGACCCTCCTTCTTACAATGGTAGCATCGAATGCCAGATGCTTCACCACTGTAAGACTTCGACTGGCTTTTGCCTTTCTTCTTGTCGAACTTACCATCCTTTCGTAAGAGTTTTTCTTTAACGGCCAAACCTTCGCCAACAGTCGAAGGTTTATGCTCCTTTCGTTCATTCACGTCCTTAGAGTACAAGGCTGATTGAACTTCTTCAAACGTCAGGGACTCCCTTCCATACAAGAGAGTTTCTTTGAAGTGAGCATGTGATCGAGGCAAAGAATACAATAGTAACAGCGCTTGATCTTCATCATCGATCTTCACATCAATATTTTCAAGATCAAGAATCAGCTTGTTGAACATATCCAACTGCTCAGCCAATACTTTGTCTTCAATCGTCTTGAATGAATACAAAGCTTGCTTCAGGTAGAGCCGATTTACCAGCGATTTTGTCATATACAAACTTTCAAGTTTCACCCATAACCCTGATGCCGTCGTCTCCTTTGATACCTGCCGGAGAACCTTATCACCAAGGCTCAACAAAATTGCGTTGTGTGCTTTCTCGACCATATTCGTCTTCTCCGCTTCCATCAATTCTGCATTCATGGCTGCCTCTCCCTTCAACGCTTCCAAACAACCCTGCTGAACCAGTAGGGCTTTCATCTTCAAGCGCCACAGACCGAAATCATTCACTCCGGTGAACTTTTCAATCTCATACTTTGTTGAAGGCATCTTCTCCACGCTCACCGCACCAATTTGTTGTGAAAAACGATGTCAAGAACAAAATATAATAGGAATTAGGGAGGAGAAGAAGAACACTAGAATTGGTTAAAACTGCTATTCTTTTACTTTCTCTTAAAACAAGAATACAAGTTTACAAGAATAACAAATAACCTCTCTCACCCTAAATTAGGATTTTCAGCTTGCAATGATGAGAGACTAGTATGCTATTTATAATAAAACCTAACATACTAACTAATGGGCTTTTTCAGCAAGGCCCATTACACAAGCCAACTTAATAAACAAGCTAACTTAACAAATTAGGGTTTAAACACTAAAACCTAATTTAACATGCTAACAACCCTAGCATCTTCGACACCTGCATGCTCGACCCATCTTCGACTACAGCATGCACACTTCGACACCAGCATGTGAGCAACCTTCGACGTCATGCTTAACCCTGTTGAACTGTCGAACCAAGAAGCTACCCTTCGACAATACTAGAGTTCGATCCAATATCTCACATATACAAATTAAATTCATTATTTAAACGGTTTGTTTTTCCTTCTATGATATTCAAATATCTTTTATCCTTGATATAATGATAAATTTACTTTAAATTTCACCCTTATCTTTATTTCATATTTTAAATAAGCAAATCATTATGTCTTTTTAACCTTCAAGTAAAAAAAGAATTTTAAAAAAATCATTCGTTTTCACATATTTATATGAAAATGCGGAGAAATAACATCCGTATTTTTTTTATACATTTTTACCATATATATACTAAATATGTAGAAAACTTAACCACAATCACCTTTGTCATAGGGCAAGCTTTACCTATTTATGTAAACAAGAATGTTATTCTTACACCACAATTTACAGCAATATTTACACAAAAACATTGTTCATCCTATTTATACGGTGAACAATATTTTTTTTAAATAAAAATATATATTTATGAACAGTACGTGAACAGTGTGTGAACAATGACTATAAAATATTACATGAACATTGACTTTTAATGGTAAAATAAAGTTGGTTAATGAAATGTAAAAGTTGGTTAATGAATTGATGAAGTTGGTTAATAAATGCCAATATATTAAAAATAATTTAGTAGTAAAATAAAGTTGGTTAATGAAGTGATGAAGTTGGTCAATAAACGTCCAAATATTAAAAAATAATTTTTAACAGTAAAATAAAGTTGGTTAATACAATGTAAAATGTTGGTTAATGAAGTTATGATGTTGATTAATAAACGCCCAGATTTTTAATAGTTATGAAGTTGGTTAATAAAATTTAAGATGTTGGTTACTAAAGTTATGAAGTTGGTTAATCACATAATTTGATATTTGTACTCTTTTAATCTAAAAATAAAAAACATAAAATAAAATTAAAAAATATTTTTTCTAAAAATAATTTATTATTATAATATTTTACTCTTCACTGTATTGGTGAACAGTAAAATATTATAATAATAAATTATGAATAGAATAAAATGTAAAATATGTGGAATGATAACTAGGGGTGAGAATAGGCTAGACCGACTAACAGAGGTCTACGGTCCAGCCTACATAGGTCTAGGTCAGACCAAACTTTTTATATAAATAGAAAAGGCCTACGCTTTTTTATAAGTCTATTTAGCTAAAAAAGTTAGGTCACAAACCATATAAAAAGTCTTTTAAGCCTATGAGACCGACCTATTTAAATAAATTTGAATAATTTTATTATTATTATTATTATTATTATTATATTATATTTTGTATTTTGAATTAAAATATAAAAATAAATATTAATTATTTTAATGAAATTATGAAAATAACATAAAAAAAATTTATGAACAATGTCATAAGTTGCTTCCATAAGTTATTTCAAACAAATAATATAATAAAATTTATGCTACTAGGTAAACTCAAATAAGTTAATGCAAACAAACATTTAACCTCAATTTGTTTGTCTATATAAAGTTGAATTGAATGACTTATTTATAAATGTTCAAATGATATAGATCAGTAGGCTAATAGGTCAATCAGGTCTTCAAAAAGTTAGACTCAGGCCAAAAAAATAAGTCTACGAAACTTTAAATTTTTTAACATGTCAGATTCAGGCTTGGCAAAGCTTAATTCGGTCCAGCCTATTCCCACCACGTGTATTTATAATTAATAATGGCAAATTGCATATTAAATATTAAATTGGATTTTAAAAATTGATCTTCATAACTCGTTGAATCCACATGTTAATGTTCTTAATTAATTTCTACCCAATCTCTCTACTTTCGTAGCACAAAACAAAACCCTAAATAACTACAATTTGAATCTCAAAATGGATCAGAACCACCATTCAGAATCACAATCAACTACCGGAGAAGTATCTTCAGCAACAGCAGTTCTACTAGGAGCTCTTGCTCCCGGTGTTAACGTCTCTACTCTCATTTCCCCCTTTCTCAATTTCAATTTTTTTGTTCCCATTTTCATTCGTTTCTGCGTTTTATTGATTTTTTTTTCGTTTATTGCTTCAGGGAGCTACATGGAATACATTAAAGTCTGCGTTTTTAATGTTGGGTCTATGTCTTGCTGTTATGTTGGGTTTGGCATTTTCTTCTAGTGATAAATGGTTGGTGCTTCACGTTGCGTTACTTGTTCTAATTTGTGTTACCCTCTTCTTCCTTCTTAGCTGGTACTTTAACTCTTACCCTTTGACTAATTTATCCTTCTGTAATTATAATTGCTTCTATTTTCATTCATGTTTTGTATGCAAAGTGTTCATTCTATAATCCTTTTGTTTTTATTTCTTTATGCTGCTGATTGATTCTTGAGTAGCTCATTCTATAATCTGCTAGCCATAATGTAAGGAATCGGGTTTTATGTTGTCTTTTCGGATGCAGATCCGGTGACTTGTATTTTGAATTGTATTTTATAACTTGTTTGGTGAAACTAGTTTGAAGTAGTTTTTAACAGACATATTAGACTGGTGTGGAGTTTGATGTGAGTTTTGTTCTACATTTGTTATGTTTTAAAAGTTGAGCCAAACAAAACAGAAAAATAAAAACTACTGGCGAATTATTTTTCCCGTTGTGTATGTGACAGCGTAATCATAATGTCCTGCCATGAATCATCTTTAATGATGAATCGTTAAGGCTTTAAATCTATCCTTTCAAATGGTTTAACCTTTCCCAGGTCTCCCTATCATTGAGTACTATTCTGTGATAGTATACTTGGAAGTAATGTCATTGGAATAGGTGTGAGTTTCATACTTGGAAGTATTAGGGAAGTTTTATGTGTCTGTGTGTTGCCCTGTGTATTGCTTTGTCAAATGCTTTGTGATGTATTTTGGTAATATCATTAGTTGTGGGTTTAGTAAGTGTGTTTTGTTTCCATTTTGCATTAAACTAGGAAGAAAAACTAAAGTTCATTGCATATGCTTAGTCTGTTTTGATGAAATAATTCATAGACCTTTTCGGTATCCTTCTGGGGGGAAATTACCAATAGAGCCAAAAGAAAAGGAAATGCATGTTTTATTGTTTGGATTTTCTGTGTTTCATGTATCGTCTAATTCTTAGATCAGCTGTTGGTTAGGATTTTTCTGTTGATCATGCAGTACTTAGTAGTTTTATTTTTCTGTAGGTTTCTTGCAGAAACTGGTTTAGTCTCTGTTGAACATCAAATGCGAGAGATGGGGTTGGACGTTAAGGCTCCTGTAGAGACAGACAAAAAGGGCGAATAACTACTAGTATCTTGTTGTGTTTCATGATCTCTGATAAATGACCAAATTAGAGTACCTGGACAAAATAGAAAACTAGGCTCGATATATATTTTCAATTTTTGTAAATACTTTACTCTCCTCCATTTGATGTGGCTTCAGGATGCCTTGGGCTGCCGCAAGTGTATATATTCTCTTTCTGTATTTTATAAGGGTAATGATAAAGAGAATGTAAGGAGATTTTGTATTAAGGAAGAAGAGATTATATAGAAAATAGTCTAATCACTCGAGATAAAAGAAGATATAGAAAAGTAGTAAGAAAAACTATTGAAACTTAGAGGTTAATGAGTTGGATAGATGTCTGATAAAACATTATAATTATGCGAACGTTAGTATGAGAGATTTTGAAAATTTTAATCACTTTAGAATAACACTCCAATAAGAATATATTGATTAATTCGTTAACTACAAATCAAGTATCAAATTTGTCATCTTTAAATTTTGAAGGAATTCCTCTTGACACACGTTTTAACTTTGATTATCAATGTAGAGAATATCATCAAAATCCCTATTTAGTTCATGCGAGCACAAAGCAGATGTGGTGCTAGCTATATTCATGAAAAAAATGTAACTGAGACTTCAATACTTCAGCTAACAAGAACAACGAAACCAGCCTGGATCGGAGCATCTAGGTTTTAGTGGCAAATCCAAATATGAAATTCAATTTAAGTTCTTCAAAGGAAAATGGGTATTTAGTGAGAGTGACAAATTTTAGAAATAAAACTCTTATGTTGTTTTGGTGTTCTCGAGTTTAATCAAGAAGCAGATGAAGAATTTTTCAAAATTCAGAAAATTTTGTGTAGTGACAGACTTTTAAGTCGCAAAATCATTCACAAAAATTGAATGTTTTGTTTTTTTATGTCCACAAAAGTTGAATGTTATATGTCATTTGTCACATCAGTGAAAATTGACTTCGTTACAAATTATTAGTATGATACATTTATAAATTTGAGGGCACCAAAATTTTTTTTATTTTAAATATGAGATCAAAATGAACTTCAAATTTAAAATATGAGACGAAAAATATATTAAAATTTTAAATTACTCTCGTCAATTATCCTAATTTTAAATTAGCCTTGCAATTATCATAATTTACTTTCTCTTTTTCAAGGCTATTTCAGGTACCACATATACACTCGAATCCCTTTTCAAACAACTTTTATGATGAGACACTAACAATGAGAGAAAAATTAACTGACTAACATATGATAGAATTTGTAGAGCAACTAGTGGTGGAAATATGTCATGCTAATTAACAAGGCATACTGTCTAACCTACACTAAAATATATGATGGAATTTGTAGAGCAATTAGGGGTGGGAATATGCCATGCTAATTAACAGGACATACTGTCTAGCCTATACAGACCAATGTCATGTCAGATTTTTTTTCTAAATAAAAAATACATAGGCTTTTTAAAAACCCATTTAATTAAATAGGTTAGGCCACAAATCATTAAAAAATATGTTAAGTTTATCAGACCGGCCTATTTTAATAATATGAATAAATTTTTTATTTTTATATCATATTTTATACTTTACATTAAAATAAATAAAGTGAAATTTAGTTGTCTTGAAGAAATTGTAAAAATAAGTTGAAAATACCTTATAAATAATGTTATAAGTTGTTTTCATAAGTTTTCCCAAACAAATAATCTCATAAAACTTGTGCTACTTTGTAAGCTTAAATAAGTCAATGCAAACAAACATTTAGTCTCATCGTATTTTTATTCTATAGTCTATTTAAACATTAGATGAATTTCTTATTTACATATGTTCAAATTATATAAACCTTTTAAGTAGGCTAATAAGCTAATCAGACATTAGAAAAGGCTAGATTCAGGCCTAAAAATAAGACTATGATAGGCCATATATAACACCTTAAACCCCGACTCTTTAATTTAAAAGGATAAACAATATTACTCTCAATTAAGGTGTTACACATACTCCTCATGTCATACTCTTTCAATCTAAGCAATTAAACATGAAGCAGAGCTCAACAAATAAGACATACTTCAAATTATCTCTTCAAAAATAAAGTGTTTGATTAAATTAAATAATTCAAAACATCAACTCAAACATTAACAAACGTCTCGTTCACAGTGTTACAGATCAGAGCAACCGAAATCAAAATAACATAAAACGATAAATGTCTCAATGTCATCTTTCAACTCACATCAACTATTGCTCCTCCTGAGTATCAGTACCACATCGTACAGAGCACCACACAAACAAAACAAAAGAGAGGTAAAAATACGCTCAAATATATTAGTTGTGTAAAACATAGCAACAATATCATATTCAACACAGTCATCACATTATCAAGTACACTATTAACCTCTTAGAACCTTACCATGAGGTAGTACTACGAGTTATCTTTTCAACGCTTCAAAATGCGCTTCAATTGGAGTCATTGAACTCATGTTATGATGAAAATAAAATAAGAAGAATTTTGTCGCTAGAGTGTCTCGCTACGCGAGGCCCTCCCTCGCTAAGCGTGGACGCACAAATATGCAAACCAAGAATTGTGACTTTCACCATTGGAGAACTTCCGAATCTACAATTTCGATTTCGTAAAAACCAGTACGGTCAGAATTTCATCACACATCAAACATATATTATTTCACACATCAATTGAATATATTAATAATTCATCTCATCAATTTGTTATAAATCTAAGGATATGTTAATCAAGTCAACACTCGTGAATATAAGCATTGAAAATTCATATTTGCACATGCACATCATACACAATCTAAGTAACATAACATAGCACAAATTTCATATGAATTGCAACGACAAAATAGTTTTCACATAAACCTCAATAAAACACTCAAATCTTAACAATGGAGAAAAACCTAGAGGAAAGTGAGAATCCCTCTCTACCCTTCATACATTTGACACCAATATTAGAGTAATCCCCCCTTATCTTAATTTTCAGCAATTTCCAAACTCTAGCTATGGCTTCCTTCTTCTCACTAACTTTTACTTTGTTTCTTCTCACACTTGCCTCTTTCTCCCCATTCTGAAATTCACTTACTGAACCTTTAACTCCCTGCTCTATTTCTATTTAAATGACCTAATTATATTTTTTCATAATTCTCAACATTCCCTCAAATTTTGGGCTCATACTACTTATCACACTAATTTCACTAAAATTCTAATTCCATACCATAATTCACTATTTATCTTATTCTATTATTTTTATTAAATAAAATCTCATAATTCCCAATAAACCCAACAATTATTCTACAATATATGCAATGTTGGGTCTAGTACACTCAGTAGCATACCTAAGACTATCAATGTTGCTTGCATATTCTGTTTGTCTAATACTTTCACCTGTGGTCTTAAACAGTTTCACGCTTGGATCGTATGGTGTATTTGCAAGTTTACAATTAAAGTAATTATATTTCTTTAAGATCTTTTCTACATAGTGTGGTTGATCTAGAGAAATTCCTTGCTCGGATCTCGTGATCTTGAATACCTAGAATCACACTCGCTTCTCTGGGGTCTTTCATATCAAAGTTGTTGCATAACAATGATTTTTCATCATTAATGGCCTGAATGTTTGATCCAAATATGAATAAATCATCTACATAGAGATATATGATAATGAAAATGTGATTCTCAAATTTGTAATAAACGCATTTGTCACTTTCATTCACTTTGCAACCATTCGATATCATTAATTTATCAAAATTTTCGTGCCATTGCTTTGGAGCTTATTTTAGCCCATACAAAGACTTATCTAACTTACAAACCTTGTTTTCTTGTCCATGAATCACAAACTCTTCCGATTGCTCCATATAGATTTCTTCTTCTAAGTCCCCGTTTAAAAAAGATGTTTAACATCCATTTGATGTACAATTAAATTATAAATATCAGAAATTGAATTTAGTACCCCTAATGGATGTAATTCGAGTGACTGGTGAAAAGGTATCTACGAAATTTATATTTTCTCTTTGCCTAAAACCTTTCGCTACAAGACGAGCCTTGTACTTATCAACTGTTCCATCAAGTTTTAGTTTCTTTTTTAAAACTCATTTACAACTGATTGGTTTGCGACCAGGAGGTAAGTTTACTAAGTTTCAGGTCATGCTACATTTTAGAGACTTTATCTCATCGTTAATAGCTTCTTGCCACAAATCTGCATCCATAGATGACAAGGCTTCTTGAATATTTGTTGGATCTTCTTCTACTATATTGGGCCCATAGTCTTTAGAAACTCTTACTCGTATACTTCGTCGAAGTTTTGTTTTTACTTCATTGTTGCTTCCAGTGCTTCTTATCACAAGAATGTAGATTCAGTGCTCCCACTATTTCTCAATTTGAAAGGGAAATTGTCTTCATAGAATTCAACTCATTTGATTTTATGATCACTTTAGCATTTAGATCATAAAACTTATATGCCTTAATGTTTGCTGCATACCCAATGAATACACATTCATAGGCTCTACTAGCGAGTTTGACTCGCTTCGAATGTGGAATTCTGACATAAGCCAGACATCCCTAAGTTCTAAAAGAAGACAAGTTTGGTTGTCTTTTCCTTAATATCTTATGAGAGATCTTACATTTTGACCTGGGAACTTTATTCAACACATAGCAAACAATCAACAAATTTCCCCAACTAGTGAGGAACAACACCCAAATTTATCATAATTGCAACAACTTCAGTAAAAATTATATTCTTTCGTTCTTTCAGCTTTACCATTCATTTCATGAGAGTATGGTGTCGTCGTTTCATGTACAATTCCACGTTGTTTATAAAATTTAATAAATAAACTAGAATCATATTCAATTCCCCCATCACTACGAAGTCTCGCAACCATCTTACTAAATTGAATTTCAATTAAATTCACATAAAGCTTAAACATGTGAAGCGCTTCACTTTTATTCTTAGTGATGATGTACAAATCCACTCCAATAGACTGAAAACAGGTTTACAATAAATATAACATTGTGGATACTTACTATAAACTCGCAAATGTCATACTTTTATTCTTATTCTTTTTCTTTGAAGAGATTTCTTCCCTTAGCTGTAAATCTTTCGCTTTAATCTTTGTTGTAAATTCAGATTCATTAAAATTAACAGTTTCGTTTGAGTCCATAAATTTCTTTCTATTAGTTTATTCGATTGATTAAAAAAATATAGGATATCATCGATCGAAACATTAATATCCTTTATGATTTAAAAAAATCTCATTTTTGTTGCCAAGGTTTGAAATCCACTCATAAAAAAAAAACATCTAAAAGATTATACAATCCTACCTTTCACTAAAAAAAACAAGTTCATACAATCAAAAAATTTAAGAAACAATCTAAAAAGAATTAACACACACACAGCCCGCATCCGAAAGAGCGCAAAACCAAAAAAGGGTTTCCCGCCACGAGAGAGTAACGGAAGGGGAAATTACGCGGGGGAGACTTTATCGTACCTCTGTTCGCAGCAGCAGAAAAGGAATCCACCTCACGGCGACGTTACCAGAGAAGCACATGGCCATCATCGCGTGCAGAACCGGCCGGCGGTGGGTGCCGCACAATCTGCTGACGGCGAGAGTAACCAATCACCGATCGAATTTGTTCGCAGAAATCCGGTTCAGAGGATCAAACCAACATATATCCGGTTCACGGTTAAGCAACCGGTCCGTCCGGTCCGGTTCGGTTCACTAATCACAACGCAAAATCGAAAATTTTCTTGTTTTGCACGAGTCTGCATGTTCACTATAAATTCTACCTTACTTCATTGTCGTTCCATACACTTGTTTCCCACTCGTTTCTTCATCTTCATTACTCTTCTTCGTCTAACTGCAATTTTCTTCATCATGGACCGGAAACTTCCCAACGAAGAACTGTGAGTATAATACAGCACGTTCTTTCATTTTCTTGCAATGCTTTCTTTCCTTTTTATTCTTATACGTGTGTTCTTCTGCGTAGCTTACAAATGACTATATATGATTACTTCAAGAAGAGAAATTTGCTAAACCTTGCTGAAGCTCTCCAAAGAGAAACTCGACTCAATGAAGAAATACCCAATAGTATGGATAATTTACAATAATTCGTGTGTTACTTTCTTTATTCATTTTGCCCAAGAATATTCCTGCATTACTACATATTAACTTTGTTTTCAGCAATGGAACGACCACCACATGGATACTTGTACAACCTCTGGAGTTCATTGTTGTCAGTATTTGATAAACCCCCATATAAGCAATGGGTGGACCGGGCTCTAGCACAAGAGAAGGCCATGGATGATGCTGCAGCAATCAACACTATCCCTCGGATACTTCGGGAAAAATATTGTATTAGACACCTTGAAGGCAAATTTTTATGAATTGCATATTGCTAGTGGTGAATTTGTTTATGAAATTGAGATCACAATTTTTGTTCTTTAGTTGATTCGGTGTTTTCTTTAATTTGTAACTCAAGGTTTTGAAAGCGGTCAGACACTTTTGTCCTGCGATATTTCATCGGATGGAAATATCGTAGCAAGTGGTGGGAATGGGATGAAGGTAAGTAACCAATGCGATTAATTTTCTAGTTCTTTCTCTTTATGGTCGCTCCCTCTATGCGTTTGCTCATTGTATTTATCTTTATGTTGTGGTTTATATAGCCTTTCATTTGCTTCGTGGGAACTCGTCATTCTGTTGCTTCAGTCGAGTCACATTCATCTACCATCTTAGATGTTAGATTTCAACCAGGAACTAATATATTTGCAACAGCTTCAGCTGATACGACAGTAAAGCTATGGGATGCAAACAAAGTGAACCTCTTTCATTTCATATTCCCATCTATTCATTCTTTTGCATTAGTCCTTTCTTTGTAACTTAGGAATTAATTCATTATGTTTTCATGTGTATAGCCTAAGACAGCGTTGTCCGATTTTGTTGGTCATAATTGGAGGGTAAGATCACTGGACTTCCACCCATCAGGCAGATTTCTTTGCTCATCCGATGCCGAGGATGTAATTAAAGTATGGGATGTCAATCAGCAAGTCCTTTTTGGCACCCATGAGGTGAGTCTTACACTCGTCTTGTAGTATTCAAAACTGAATAACCGCTCACATGTCACATGAGTACAATGAATTGTATACTGTAAATTTCAGGTAGGTGGAAGCAAAGTGAGATTTCAGCCTGGATCTGGGAGTCTTTTGGCTGTTGCCAATCGAAATGTTATTGCCATACTTGATTCTAGTAGTTATAAGTTTCTTTACCATCTTATGGTGAGCTTACATATCATATATAAGTTGTGTATCATTACACTTGTATTACTGCACCATGAGCCTGAATCTCATTCCCTATTAGGGACATGACAACGACGTTTATTCCATATGTTGGGATGTCACTGGAAGCATGATTGCTTCTGTCAGCGACGATGGTGTACGTGTCTGGTCGGTGCTTAAGAATGGACAATGCCTTTATAACTATCGTTTAAGCCACGGGAGGTTTCAATCTGTCATATTCCATCCTCGATACAATGACGTCTTAGTTGTTGGTGGCTTTATGGTAAACTCATCTCTTCTATTCCATTGGTTATTGCATAAATAGAAAATAATCTGTGGACAGTTTATTTCAGAGCTTGGAAGTTTTGATTCTTGAAAAAGCGAAAATATGTATTGCACGTGGCCCTTCTCTATCAATTAATGGACTAGCAGCTACTACGGCGCAAAGTGAATGCATTGCATCAGTTAGCAATCAATCTAATTCTATGGTGAATATATGGAAATGATGTTTTAGTTCTAGTTATTGTCTCTGTTCTTTGGTGTAAATTCCTCCTCTGCTTCAGTTTTTAGGAATTGTTGGATAATCTGTGTATATGGACAAATTGTAGCTAGTCGCAAAGTGAATTTTTTTTTGGTAATTTTGGTTTACACTTTTATGTATAAAGATAAACCACTTTTGTTGTTATTATTAGATTGAAAGAGCAACATAATGGTCCATATTTGATGGTTAGTAATAAATCCATTTACGTGAGTTATCTAAGTTTTGTTTTAAATAGTTGGATTTAGTATTTTTGAATTTAGTATTATAAATTGGATGATTAGCAGTATTTTATTTGAATTAGAATAGTTTGTTATGTAATGTAGCTGAGCACACATACCTGTCCGAGTAGATTCAGATTCGTGACACCAGAGTACCAAATGACAAATGTCACTTGCAATTGAAAGATTGTTAGAGATTATTGTGATTATTCTGGTTTAACATTTTCATAACTTTTGTTTAGAAATGTGTAATCTGAATTTTCTATCTTTAACTATTCCTAATCTTACCACGAGGTGATACTCCTGTGTTGTATAATGTGAAGTTCAATGAGTTAGTTATCTTTTGAATGTGATTTGTTTTATGGCATGTTTAGTTCTTATGTTATTTTTCTATATCTTTAATTATGAGTTTGATCAACTTAGGATTAGATATCAAATTTTTTTTAAGCTGCGATAGTGCTTAGTAAAAAAGTAATGCTAAATGGTAGGAAGGTTTAATTTAAGGAATTGCAAGAATTGATACTTGTCTTAATGTTAGTGGTGGGTCAACTCAATTCTTGTCTTAATGTTAGTGGTGGGTCAACAAATCAAGTGCTATTTATTAGGAATCATGGAGGTGTTACTGTTACAATTATGTCCATCTTTAAAGTAATCCGGCCTAAATGCATATAAGAGACTTCCAAATCAAAAAATAAATAAATACGTAGATAAAATCACATTACTTAGTACCATTCATGATTACATAGTAATTCATATTTTCCACACAATTGATATACTAATTACTATATATTAAATGATAATTAATTTATATTAAATCATGAAAAGAAAAAGTAAATAAAAAATGACACGCTGTCAAAATTAGTTGCTAAGTTATAGTGGTATGTGGCAGAATAATATGAAATAACACTTGAAGAGTGTAGTAATTAGTTAGTCAATAATCACACAAGTCACAATTAACACACCCCAAACCTAGTTTATCACAAACAATAATTAACAAAACATTTCTCAATTCTTGTTTTGCATGACACTGCATGCTCTCTATTCTTCATTTTCATCATGAATCCAATCCGTTCTAATGAAGATCATATGTAAGTACAATATTTCTACATATTATTCTTTCTTTTTTTTCTTCTTTAACTGTTTTTGATTTGTTTAGTTTCCGAATGTATATGTATGATTACCTCAAGAAACGTGGATTGCATTACACTGCTGAAGTTTTCCGAATGGAAGGCCAAGTTTCTTCAAAACCCCCCATTGGTATGTCTTCTTGTATCTATTATAAATCTTTCTTTCTTGTTATGTTTCAATTCTGTGGCTGATTTTAACTGTGTTTTCAGAAATTAATCAAAATCGACATGGCTTCTTGCATGACTTTTGGAAATCACTCCATGATGACTTGTATAACCCTAGACTAAAAATGCCACCACCACCCTCCAATAAGGTGATAGATTATGCCTAAACAAAATGCTCATTGGTTTTGATTCTGATTCATCATAGTTTAATTAATCGAAATTCAGGTACAAAATGTTGGTTCTAAAAGGGACACTACTGCCTCGCAAATATATCGAGATGGATATTCTATGCAACTCATTGGAAGTAAAATTCTATTCTCTACATATTCTTTACTGTGTTTGATCTTGTATTTGAGAAGAGTTTGAAATTATATTGATGAAACTAATTATGTTTGTTTTAATTTCTAATACAAGATTTTAAGAGCATGAACTCGCTTTCGTCCTGCGATTTTTCGTCAGACGGAAAGGTTTTGGCGAGTGGTGGGTTTGAAAAGAAGGTGAAATTATCAATTTCATCAATTTTCCAATTCTATATAATATAATGCTTAAATTATGTTTTGTAATTAAGTACAGGCTTTCATTTGCTACATGGATACTTGTGAATTTATTAATACATCAGAGTCACATTTAGCTCCTATCACAGAAGTTAGATTTCAACCAAGAACAACTATATTTGCAACTTCTTCTCCTGATAAAACAGTAAAACTATGGGATTCAAACAGAGTGAGAGTCTCTTTCTTTTCATTTCATGTTTGTTTACTTCCTCTAATTGCGTAACACGAGCTTTCATTCTGTTATATAGCCTCGAACCGCGTTGTTTGATCTTGTTGGACATAAGGGTGTGGTGAAGTCATTGGATTTCCATCCAAATGAAGCACTTCTTTGCTCATCTGATAGCTTTGATGTGATTGAAGTATGGGATCTTGTTAAGTGTATTAGGCTGAAAAACTTTATGGTGAGTAAGTCGTAATCATATGAAGATTTGTAAGCTAATTCGAAACTGTTTCATGAATAATTTCACTGATAATGACGTAATGATGAATGAGTTTCAGGCGGGTGGGCAGAAAATACGATTTCAACCTGTATTTGGGAAGTTTTTGGCAGTTGCTAATGGAAATGTCATCACCATACTTGATATTCAGACTTGGAAGGTTCAAAACCTTTTTCAAGTGAGGTTCACTTATAAATAGTTGATTGAAATGTGAATTGTGTGTAACTGTGTCTCATAGCATGTATGGCTGACTAAATATTAATAATCTCTATAAGGGACACAGCAAAGAAATTCGTTCGATATGTTGGGACACACAGGGGCAAAGGATTGCTTCTGTTACTGAAGATTGCGCACGTGTCTGGTCGATTGCAGGGCGCGGACAATACCTTCATGAGTATAAAGCAAATGGGAAGAGGTTTCAATCCATCATATTTCATCCTAGATACCCTAATGTACTAGTTATTGGTGCATTTCAGGTAATTAAAGTGTCATGTTTTGCTGTTTTATTGATTGTAGTCTTCTGTTTCATATGTTTATTCCTTTGAATATGAAAAACTTTTCTGTTTCAAGTATTCTTATCTGAGATAAAAGTTATTTCATAAATTGCAGAACATTGAACTGTGGATTACTGAGACTGAGCAAGTGTATCATATTCCTACCCATACTAAGGCCACAGTTACTGGACTAGCAGCTTGTGCACAAAATCAATTCATTGCTTCGTGTAGCAGTGATCGTACTGTGAAAATATGGAAATGAAGTTCCGATTAATGTCTTTGTTCCTTGGTGTAAATTTTCTTCCCTGCTTAAGTTTTTAGGGAATTGTTAGATAATCACTGCAAATGCAGTCATATAGTGAAAGAACTGTTATATTTTGCAGCAGACTGAGGCCACCATATACTGTAGATATGTAATGTTTGAAACTCCTAGTCTTTGTTTCTTTATGTAAATTTTCATGACTTTGTATTATATAAATTGGAGAATCATAGATAAAGATCAAACAAGCAAATGAATAATGTAATTCAGATTGAACAAACAGCATTTGAAGAGTTGTTTACTTTCCAAGAAACTTTCAAAAAAAAGTTGGAACACTTTCTGAGGTGCTAACACCAGTTCTACATGAAAATGATTGACGAATGAAAATTACATTGGCTTCACAAATTTCATTTACTTCCATAACTCTTCCATTGGAAATTACATTGGCTTCACAAATTTCATTTACTTCCATAACTCTTCCATTGGAACACCACGCTCTTCGGAGACCTGACTGTACTGCCTCATTTTCTGCACTGCAGCTACAGTTGCTCTGGCATTGTTGAGTGCATTGTCACTTCCTAGTTGTTTCCCCAAAGCATTCTCAACGCCTGCCATTTCAAGAACAATTCTCACAGATCCACCAGCAATAACTCCTGTACCAGGAGAAGCGGGTCTAAGCATCACCTTTGCTGCTCCATAATCTCCGTCTGCTCTGGAAAAACATTAGACAACATAAAATTATTAGAAGCATATCTAAAATGAGAGCAATTAAGAACTTGCAACTCAAAATTCATATCTAACTAATATGCTATAATGCTGCTAGCATCTTAGAATACGAGGGATTCAATTGAAGTTATTGATATGACTGTAAAATATTGAAGTGAAGGACTGCAAAATCTTATGATGCTAATAGGAACTACATGTCCAGAATTCAACCGATTTCATATTCGTTTTCAATATTTTACAAAGTTAATAGGCAGGACATGTCAAACATATCATTACAGGCAACATAATCATCCATAAAGTAGCTTCTGCTACAGGCCACAACAACACCCTATTTTTATGGCGGACAGCCAAAAAAATATCATATAAATAAGGCATTGCAGCATATAGAAGAAACACGGTGATACAATAGGTGCTGCTGCCCAATGGCACCTAACATAAAACCCACCATACCATACCGTGATAGGAATTTGACAACACTGAGAGACAGAGAACCTAATCAAACAGGTTTAGCTTCCATAATGTTCAAGAAGAATTAGCTCTTACTTTGTTGCACCTCTATGTTCAAGTACAATAAGTAATCATGATAATTTAGATCAAGCCTCAAGAATGGCTCATTATATTGTGAATTGATTTCCTGAATTTGACATTATGTACCCAATAATTTCTATATACACAGATATCCAGACAACACAAGGTCACGCCCAAATTCCGGGAAGAATGTCAAGAACCCCTAAAAGAAAAATGAACACTTGACAGAAACAGGCAACAAACAAGAACAATTTTACTGATCCAATGTGAATTGGAGAAAGAATTATCTTCAAAGGTTTCTCTTTCACAATAAGTCTTCCCTTTCCTTTCAACAATAACACTATATGCGCAACATACTCCCCGAATTTCCAAATGACTAATCTCTACCAACAAAATCAAACCGAAAACCCAATTTTTCATCCATAAGGTTCACATTCAAAACCTTACATCAAGAATTCAACTCTACCCAGATCAACTTAATGTGTTCAATAAGTTTCCCATTTCAAATCAAATTATAATTCTCTAAATTAATCTCATTTTAAACGAGCTATACAACAACAACCAAGTCTTATCTCACTAAGTGGAATCGACTACATGAATCAATTTTGCCACAATGTTATATCGAGAACCATACTTCTATTCAAATTGTTAATCTCGAGATCTGTACAATGAAAAACAATAAAAACAAAATTGAGATTGAAGAAATGGTTACCTATGAGGAAAAGTAGAGTACTTAGTCATAGGAACTTTAACAAGATTCCTCCTAGCATTAATAGAAGCTTTCTGAACAGCAGAAACAACTTCCTTAGCCTTCCCAACACCAACACCAACTTGTCCTTTCTTATCCCCAACAATAATAATAGCCCTAAACCTCATTTGTTTCCCTCCTTTAACAACCTTCGTAACCCTTCTCACTTGCACAACTCTCTCTTCCAACCCATCTCTAAACCTCTCTCTCTTCCTTCTAGAACCATACCCAGTCGCCTTCCTCGTCTTCGAATCCATCACATATATATCATTTCCAAGCACACTAACCCCACTGTACGCCGCGCCGTAGATTTCTTCATACGCAGCAGCAATTTCGTCTTCCTCTTCGACTGGTCCGTCGTCTACGGAAGGCTGGTCGATGAAGCCTTCCGGGACTTCGGGTGGGTTGAACGGAAGAATTTCTTCGGGGACGGGTGCATTGTCGTCGAAGGAGGTGGATTTGGCGGTGAAGGAGAGAGAGGTGGTTTTGGTGAGGAGAGGGAATGTGAGTTTGTTGGTTGTGGGGAGGAGAGAGAAACAAGAGGAGGAGGAAGAGGAACGGATAGAGAGAGAAGAGAGAGAACTGAGAGCTGAAGAATGTGCAGAAGCCATTGATTGAATTGAAGAGAGGAAGACGATTCCTCACTATGAGAGGAAGTGTTGTTGAGCGGTTGTTGATGACATGAAATGAAAAGATAGATAAAAGGATGCAAAAACTAAGCAGAGATAAGGTTTTTGGTTTTAGATAGGATGTATTACGGAACTAGATCCTCTGGTGCTCTGTCCCGGCTGCTCATCTCTCCTATGCAATTTGTGACCATTGGATTAAATCTAATGATTGGATTGAATAATGTTTTTTTTCTTTTCATTGTTGGATTAATTTGAAGGCTAGATTTAAAGTAGAATGGGCTGGAGGTGTTAAAAATTGGAGAGGATTCAAATCCTTATTTTATTCATTTTATTATAATCTTCATTTTTTTATTTTAAAAAATATATACAGATGAGACCACTTTGAATCATTTATATAACAATATATAAAGGGATACAAGAATTTGGGCTGGCCTACTATTGTTCCAATCCTACTCTTAACTACCTACTTTATTTTCCTTATTTTTCTCTTAATTTTTTTTAAAAAAATTATAAATTAAAAAAAAACTGCAAAGTATATAGGAGAAGTTTTTTGAACGGTTAGGATATGACACAATTTACTGTTGCAGTTTTTTTAACACATTTGAAATATATAAGTCATTTTGAGCTGGCCTTTTTTTAAGTCTATTTTACCCTCCATTTTTTATATAAATAACTAAAAAAATTAAATTTAAATCACATTTGTAGACATATTTTTTCCAAATGCATTACTCATTTTTTTTGTGTATTTAAATTTTTTTAATGCATATGCTTTAGGCTTAAGTATATTGATGATTAAGTAAAAAAAATCGATAATTTTATGATTTAAATTTATGAAATGAGTTGGTTTTGCTCTTATAATTTTTATTTGGTTTAAATGCACTTTTGATTGTTGTCTTTGTAACTTTATTTTATCTGAGTTCCTATATTTCACTTTCGCGTTCGTTTTAGTCCTTTAAATCCAAATTCGCAGGAAATTTTGCAGGAAAACCGCAAGAAACCTGGCTGTATTTTAAAGAGTGTATTTTAAAGGGTGTAAGGATATGGCGTTAAATATGTGTGTGTGTGTGTGTGTGTGTGTGTGTGAGAGAGAGAGAGAGAGAGAGAGAGATTTATAATTTTTTATGTATATGATAAACAGAGCGGACAGACAAGTACACGAGTGTGCATATTATAAAATTTACAAAAAAAAACTTCATATGTATTTTGACGCTGTGCGCATTTAAAAAGCGGATAAACGGGCACGGGAGTGCCCGTTTAGACGCTAGTTTCTATTAATTTTCTTTTTCTCTTTAGTCTTTGAACGTGTTTGATTTGTTAAAAAATAGGAATTAGATAGGATAATTGTTTTTACTCTTTTTAATGTAGAAATTTATTATGGGATTGGACAAAATATATGACAAAGAAAATGACAAAAACATGAATTTTTGTCCTTCAATAAACCATGAGACAACTTTTTATCTCAAACACAAATTATCAAAAAATATCAAAATATTGTTTTTAATCTCTCTCTATTTAATATTTTGATTTATAAATAAAATATTGCACTCTCCAAAAAGTACAAGTGAGTACGTGTTCCTCCTGCAAGGGCAAAGAGACTCAAAGGTCTTAGTAGGTATATTGCACGTTTTGGGTGAGGGCTACCTCACGGCGGCAAGTTGCCTTGTATGGTGGTTTTTTAGGTTGTTTTAGGGATTGACTCACGTGAGATGAGAGGTCCTATTGTTGGTCGGCGCTGCTAGATCACTGGTGGTGGTTTGAGTGATGTTATTAGGGCTACTCAGAGCGGAGTGCTCTCTAAGTGGTGTTTGAATGGGTGTAAGTAAATAAGTGTAACTTGAGAGTTGTCATTTACCATAGTACGACTATATTTTCAAAGTCAACATAGACTCACTTTTACTTAACTGTCATGTCGGACGGACTGTATGGGCAGCTACATTGTTAAAAAAACTCTAGTTGGTGTCCAAGAATCCCTTAGCAACACAACAATGATGGTGACATACATCGAAAGCGCACTAGCCAATGAGAATAAGGCAAGTTCTAAGAAGGCAAAAGGTTATAAGGATCAACCAAAGGACGTGTATAATGAACTTGAGGATTTTATTAACATGGGTGTTTAAGTCATGTGGATCTCTTTTGCTAATGCTCTGAGTCAAGTCAATAAATTTTGTCCAGATGTGAAGATTCTCTGTGAGAAACTTAGCGAAGAAAAGGAGGTGTTAGAAGACAAGTTTATGGCCTCCAGAAATTGATTTTACTTATGTTGTTTGATTAAATAAAGTTGTTTCTGTTGTCGGTTCTAGCATTGACTTCTAGATCTTTTGTAATTACTTTTTTATTATATTTTTTTTACTGATGGAATTTTGGTCTTGTGCTACCCTTTAAGGATATTAACAATTCTACTATGACTTTATGATTAGTATTACTTACCTATTCTCATGTGCATGATTTTGTTTCATGATTTATCTCTTTGAATTATTTTGTTTCATCATTCTACTTCGTGAATGATTTTATTTTATCATTACTTTTAGTGTAATTGGTTCTGACCTGTGCTTATAATGGTCGGGTTATGGATTGACTCATGTTTTTGACATCTATGAGGATCACGCTCGACCAAGGGTTTATTACCCTTCCTTGCCCTCTTCTTCGTTTTATATGTTTTTCTCCATTGTTGAGCTTTGTGTGTTTTGAATGAGGTTTGTATGAAAACTATCTTGTTTGCAGAAATTGATATGAAATTCGTGCTCTAATTTTATACTGAATTTCATGCATGATTGGTATGTGTAAATTTGGAAGTTGTTGTTCATGTTAATGGGTTTTGAGTATGATGAACATGTTGATGAAATTGTGTTAAATTGACGAACTAAGTGATCAATATGTGGGTATTTGATGTAATAAACTAAGTATAAAGTATACATGTTGATTTATTTACGATTTGGATGGTTTGGGGTTGAAATCGAAGGGGAACCATTTGTGAGTGGACAAAATCATTAACATAACTCTGATGTGCATAATTGGTAGCACGTGCATTGGAGTCGAAGTGTTGGTCACATTGCATACATATTAGCATTGTGAATTGATTATGGTTGTTGTGTATGAGTTATGTGTTTAATGATTGGATTGAATATGCTACGCATACTATCTTTTGCACCACTAACATATTTTGAGAGTATTCTCATTTATATTTGCTTTGTTTGTGGTGTTTGTACTCTCTTGGGGTACAAATAATCAGGTAGAAGGGTAGTTGTTACTTGAGCTGAAGGATGGCGTTGAGGCTTCTTCATTTATTTATTCTTTTTCGCGTTATCTAATTTTGTCGAACCTCTAATCTGTAACACTAGGTCTGGGACATTTTATCATTATTTTGAGTTGCTATTTGGATAAGTTAATTAATCAATTATTTTGTGTTATTGAGACAAATTAAAGTATGATTCATCTTTGAATTCCGCTGATATTTCTTATTATGACATTGTTGAAGAGGTATGTTGAGTATGTGTAACACCTATGTATAATAAATTATATGTCTATTTTTTATAAATAAAAAGTCGGGGTTTTAGCGTGTTACAATATGCACTAAAAACACTTTTTACATGAAAAGTAACCATTTTTTAAGAGATGTGCAATAAACTTATCATGAGAGACTCAATTAGTAATAGTAATAAACAAAATGATAAACCGCAAAACACTCAAACAAGATAAGGATACTTAAGAAGCGCTTTCAATGTCAATATTTGACTAAGCTCAAATTTAGTTAAATAACATAACATATAAGAATATCATTACTAAAGTGAAAAATTACTACTTTTAATAAGCATCAAAAAAACATTTGCAAGACTTTCATAAATTATTTGGTGATCACCATCATCATCACCATCACCATCACCATCATCATCTATTGTAACATTCTGATCCAATATAGTCGAAATTGTAATTCCTTCGTTTGGTGCAACCAATTCGATCTCATTATTTTGTGATGATAATTCGCCACAATTAATCAATCTGGATTGTTCTTTTTTCTTGGTTGCATCTTCACGAGGAAAGAGCTCAAGTGTTGGTAGAGCAGAAGCCTTTTTCTGTGTACAAATACTGCATTATCCCATAAAAATAGTCATTAAGATATGAAATAAATACATTTTATTACTATAAATTGAACTAGAATATAGCACCATATATTCCAACATATTTGTTCATTCCATTTTTATTATAAAATAAGTTTCATAAAATTAATAAAAATGATGTCACAAAAATCAAACTACAATATTATTTTTAAGGGTTAATAGGTATTTACACCCCTATAATGTTAGCGAATTTTGTTTTTCCCCCCTCCGTTGCCAAAAATAGGTTTTGGCAACGGTTTTTTCAAAAAAATCGTTGCCAAAACCTGCCTTTGGCAACGGAGGGGGAAAAAGTAAAATTCGCTAACATTACAGGGGTGTAAATGTCTATCAACCCTATTTTTAAATAGTGTAAAAAAAAAGTAGTACTAACCAAGTTTTTAGATTCGTCCTCATAAAGGCTTAAATAATCTCCCATACATAATCCATAATGCTTCACTAAATTCGCTGTCATATTGGAACAAAAAAAATTATTTATGAAGGCAAAATCATTAAAACTGAAACCATTGTAATTTGCAATATTAAGTGGTGTCCTACCTGTATTCTCAAGAACATACATTTTAGTTTTCACATTAATCCAGTACCTGTGGAATTTTCAGCATATATTAGAGTTTGGAAAGGGACAAAAAATATCTAATAAAGAAAAATATGCAAAGTATAAATGAATTTGTAGTATTTACTTACTTGAATTTCACTTTCCATTCAAGCCCATAATGTATATCCTTAAAAACAACTTCGATCCCTTCTTTGCTTGGCGTCGGAAGCTTTTCTTCAGCCTCCCTCTATTTGGATTATGGAAAGAAATTTACGATTTGTAATCCAAAAGATGATTAGAATGGATTCTTATTTTTTATAAGAATTTATATATATATATATATATATATATATATATATATATATATATGAAAAAAGATTAAAAAATTGGGTACAACAAGAAAGCACGAGCGGTGATCAAAAGCAACAAACAAAAATCCGCTAAAAAATGCTAAAGGGGGGATTTTTCTACAGATGAAGCCAACACACAAGCAAAAACAAGCCTAGTCATGGGACAAAAGTAACAGACCATGAGAAAGAGAAAGTTGAAGGGAAGTAAATAAGACCACCTACATAAAACATAGGAGTGCAGTTGGCCACACAACACACCTCTAAAAGCGTAGGCACCCGAGCAGACTGCGCTCACAGTCGATAAAAAAAAGTTAGAAGTTGAAGCATGAGATTGGACTGACTTTCAAATCAAACTAATTATCGAATTCACCCAATGATTAACAACCAAACTTTCATCATGAAAAATTATTTTATCATGCAATTTCCAAATAATATAGACCAATGAATGTAAAACCAAAATCAGACTTAAAAAAGTCTTCTTACAATTGACTGAATCCCTGAAAAAATTCGAGAACCCCTAAAATTGAGTGTGGGAGAGGTAAAGACATCCTTATCCAACTAATCACATGACACTAGATCAACAAGATGACCTCACACTAGACAAATAAGTGATCAACGAACTCAACATTCTACAAACACACCGCACACCCCACTTCGTTATATGTTGACACGAGTTGACGCCTAAAATGAGTTTGCTTGATCGGTAACCTATATTGAATAACTGCCAAGAAAAAACCACCAGTTTTGAAGATACCAAACTCTTTTAAACGCTAGCCAAGCCTCAGATCACTTGAGTCGACATACTTTCAACACCAACCAATAAAGAAGAAAACTTAATATAAACGTATTTCATAGAAAAACCTCATGTGGGATCAGACAACAACGATTAGGCATCCCCTTAATCCTACTTATCTATATCAACAATAGAACTAAGTAACTCTACCGTGAGATATTCTTCCAAAACCAAGAGAAAACACCTTAACCTAAAATCTCATACCCAAATCATTCTCTTCTTAAGGCTCTCATCGACCCTACCATGCCAAAACCCAATTCTCATATATACCATCTTCAACCACCTTAGTGTAGGAAGAAGCAAACAAAAAATTATTACAAAGATAAACTATACATTTTGAGAGCTTGTTAGTGAACTATTCCATCATATAAAAAATAAAAAAAAAATAAAAAAAGTCCTACATTTGAATCATAATCTATGAGGAAAACTATTTTTTTGCTTTATCATTTTGCAAAACCATGGAATAATATAATTATGACTTAGACTAAAAAAAAACTTGATTTCTTTGTTCCCTTTGCTATATTTCGTGATAAAAAAACTAGTTATATAGAACTGTCTAAATAATTATCTGTAAAATAGTTTTCTACAAAGTTAATTTTAAAATTTTTCATTAGTTGACAAATTTTAAGCAAATAGAATCTAAAGAAAACTTAAATAGAAATATATTTTCATAAAAATTTATTTTGAGTAACTTTTTATTAAAATAATTTTTTACAACTGGTTATTTATTCAAATAAATTATCGGTATTATTGTTAAAAACACAAAAAAAAACCTTTATTTGTTTTTAATATCTAAATGATTGAATAACAAAATCATTTTTCTTGTAATTTGTAACAAACATGCCAATAAAGAACACATAAAATCAAACATGTAATTATAAAAAACTTATATTTTACCTATATAAATATTTAGTTAACATCGATTCAACATCACCGTTGATAAAGAAACCCTTACCTTTGGCAAGACAATGCGGCCTAGCTTGTTAACATCGCTATTTCTTAACTTCTTTGTTAAAATTTCTTCAAATCGCTATTTTCATAAATATAATTAGAAATATATCAGAGATCAAAAGAGTATTAAATTTCACATAAATATAATGTATGATGTAGGGAAAGTATTTAAATCTTACAATCACCTTTCCATCTGAAGTGAAAAAAACATGTGGAATTCTTTTTTGGATCCCTCTATAAATTGGGGGTTTCTCTATTGTAACTTCACGGGCCTTAGAAGCACGGGTACTTCTAATCTTTTGTAATTTTTGTCTCCTCTGTTCTCGGGCAACTTTGCATCTCCTTGTTTCCATCTTCTTTTGATCATCTTCTCTTTGAGCATGAACTAGATAGATATTTGGAATTATGAAAGGATTGAGACTTTTCCCTATTGGAACTGAATAATTTTGATGAGGTTGATTCATTGAGAGATTTGCATTTATGATATTATCTAATGTTGAATAATTAGGTGTGAGATATGGAGTTGAAGGATCCATGTTTTGTTGTGAAGTGAATACATTTAAGGGTGGGAAAGAATAGGAGATTGGGTTTCTAGCATTGGATGATGATGGATTGGTAAAGTGATGTGAAAAAATGTTGTCCATTATCGAAAATGAAGCTAGCTAGTAAAGTTTGATGAGATTTATTATGTTGTTGAGTGATGTTAAAGTGATTGTGGTAAAGATGTGTGATAGAAAAGACTTGATATTCAAACATATGAAAGATACCCAAATAAAGGGAAAAGTAAATATGAATAGTCAACAATGTTTGTCGCGTATTTGTGTATTGATTGTGTAAGAGCGAAGATTTGAGTTAATATTGATGTAATCAGGTGTAAATGTGACAACTAGATAAAAAGTTTTTAACATCAGAATACAAATTTGAGTTGTGAATTAAGATAAGATTAACATACATTTAAATGTGAAGAGTGCTATTGACATAATATTTTTTTAGATATGAAGAATATTAAATTGAAAATATTATTTGAAACTAAACAATAAAATATTTTTCAAGAAAATAATATTAAATAGTAAAATGATAATATTATATATATATATATATATATCTTAGAAATTAATAAAAAATATTTTAAGAATGACAATATTAATATTTAATACTAATACTTTTATAAGTAACACTCTCTTATCTCTATTGAAAAACTTTTTTTTTAATTTATTGAATGATTAATATATTTAAATTTTTATATAGCTATTATTCAATAAATCCATACAATAAAAATATGACATTTTTTTTACTATTAGATGTATTAATTATTTAATGATACTAAATTTTATTTTTTTTTATAATAAGAATTTTAGGAGTATTAAAGAAGTAATTTTTTTTTCGCTTTTAGGGATATTAAACAAATGAATTTTTTGCTTTTAGGGATATTTCCTTCAAAGAATGGTTATCCTAAAATTTTTCATTCACATTTTTGTCTCTCCTACAACTTAACGACGATTTTTACAATTTAGCGACATGATTAGTTATGGTTTATTACTTAACTATTGAGTAAATGACATTTTTAGCGTCAATTTTAATATGAGGGACCAAAAGTGTGAATGGAAAATTTTAGGAGGATCATTTTTTAAAGAAAATATTTTTAAGGATTAAAAACGAAATTTGAGATATTTAGGAGGACCACAAACCTATTTAACCCTTATAAAAGTATTATGAAAACTATAATATTTAAATCATCATAAATAATAAATGTTATGCTTTAAAATATAAATGAACAAGGTGAAGTAGTCAGAAACAACGAACAACTGGTTGCACAAGGTTATAGTCAACGAGAAGGAATAAACTATACTGAAATCTTTGCTCCAGTCACCAGGTTAGAATCTATTGGACTATTAATTTCATTTGTTGTATATAATGACATCACTCTATTTCAAATGGAAGTCGATGGTGCATTTTTAAATGGTTATATTGATGAAGAAGTTTATGTGCACCAATCCCCTGGTTTTGAAAATACAAAACATCCGGAGTATGTTTATAAACTTAAGAAATCGTTATATGGTCTGAAACAAGCTCCTAGAGCATGATATAAAAGACTTAGTAACTTTCTCTTAGAAAAAAGATTTTACCAGAGGGAAAGTGGACACAACATTATCCTGTAAAACATTTAAAAATGATATTCTAGTATGTCAAATTTACATAGATGACATTATATTTATTTCTACTAAAGCATCCCTTGGCAAAGAATTTGCTAAGTCTATGCAGGAAAAATTTGAAATGAGTCTAATGGGAGAACTAAAGTTCTTTCTGGGTATTCAAATTAATCAAACTCCAGAAGGAACCTTTATACATCAAAGCTATTAAAGAACTTCTGAAGACGTTTGACATGTCAGAAAGCAAGCCAGCCAAAACTCCAATGCATCCTACATGCATTCTGGAAATGGAATAGGTAAGTAAGAAAGTAGAACAGAAGCTCTACAGAGGTGTGATTGGTTCTCTTCCTTACTCAACTGCTTCGAGACCTGCTATTCTATATAGCGTTTGTTTATGTGATAGATTTCAATCAGATCCTAGAAAATCTCACTTGACAGCAATTAAGCGAATTTTCAAGTGTCTGAAAGGTACTACTAATCTTGGTCCATGTTATAGAAAATCCAAAGAATACAAATTAGTAAGGTATTGCGACGTTGATTGTGTTGGAGACCGAATAGAAAGAAAAAGTACTTCTAGAAGCTGCCAGTTTCTGGGTGACAACTTTATATCTTGGTCCAGCAAAAGACAATCCACCATAGCACTATCAACTACTAAAGTTGAATATATAGCTGTAATTGGATGAAGTACTCAGATGCTATGGATGAAGAGTCAGCTCAAAGATTATCATATGTATGAGAGTAACATTCCTATCCTCTGTGATAATACTTCTGTTATTTGTCTCTCTAAAAATCCCATCTTACATTCTAGTGCTAAACAAATAGAAATTAAACATCATTTCATTAGGGACTATACTCAGAAGGGGATCCTTTTCTTAAAATTCATAGATACAAACCATCAACAAGCTGACATCTTTACAAAACCCCTTGTTGAAGATAGATTTTATTTCATTCTGAAACATCTAAGTATGGAATCCTGTCCAAAATGAAAAATGTTAGATTTCTACATCTTTAACCTTCATAATATTTTGATTATTACTTTCTAATGTGAACAATCTAAGCAATAGTTCTTCATAAGTGAGAAGGAAGATTGACTCATAAACTATCTAGAAGATTTGAACGTAAGGCAAACGATTCATTTCAGGATAGTATCAGCAGTTCACCACATCAACATCTTTCAACCAAACTGTAACGCCAATCTCTGAGCTCTGAACACGTGTTCGAACTCTGATTAGTCAAAACATTTGAGTTGATGTATTAAGGCGCGAGTCACATCGGTAATTGTTTTGAATACTTTCACGCCTCTCCCTTGTCAAAAATCATTAAATTCTTATAATCATTATGTTTATTTTAATTAATTGTGATTAAACTTATGTGTTTCCTTTGCCTATTTATATGTTCTCACACTTCATTTCACCATTACCTTCATTTTTCCCTTTCTATGCAAATTTGTTCTCTCTCCTTTCAAACCCCTAAAAATTTGTGTGAACAATGGGTTCCTCTTCTCAACAACAAGCTACTCAAGATCTCGTTCAAGCAAGCTCCACCTCAAACGAAGAAAACTACACTAAAATGGAAAGAACTCTCCTCACACCAATCAAGAATCTTGAGGTTCTTTGTGAACTCATGGTTGATTTCAAGAGTCTTCAAGATAATGGGCATGATCTTATTCTGGATGTTGAATTTCAAGGATGGAATAATTTCTTTGATAGGTTGGTTGGTCCACTTTTCCCCAAATTGGTAAAGGAATTCTAGATTCACGCGAAAGTTTCAAAGCCCCAAGTTACTTTTGTAATGGGGAAAAAGATCGTCATTATAGAAAAAAATTTATTACAACTCTTCTTGGACACGATGGAACCGGAGTCAAGTGTCGTGAGATGGCTTAAAGAAGATCTGATCTCAACAAAGTCTCCCAAGAGATATTTGTTTCTGGACAACACTCAAACAAAACTAAAGATCTGAAAGACTACCTCAGAGTCTGGGCAAAAATTATTCTAGGATGTATCCATTAGAGAAAACCAACAAGTTCTCTATACTACATCAATATTTATCAACAATAAATTCTGTAATATATTGCTACCAAAGTCATATTCAACCTTCCATGCCTTCTATTCCACTATCTGAAGAGCATGGTCAAGGAAACAAGGGAAGAAGAAAATTACAAAAGAGATTAGATTCCTCTAGAAAGGTTGATCTCAGATATTCTAACAGAGAATAAACTGATAAAACATCTGAGTCAAGCTCAACAATTAAGTGAGTTGGAAACGGTTGTTGGAAAGACTCTCAATGCCAAGAACCTCAAAAAGATGAAGATCATAGATCACATTAAGAAGGATCCTACTGAAATGGTCAGAGAAGTCATCTCAACAAGAAGAAATCCTCTAGATGACTTTCCCATGTTCACTAAGCAAGATGCTCCTGAAGTCATTGTTGGGCATGTGGATGCATGCAAAAGAGCTGGTATTCCTCCAGAAATTGATATTCACAATCTTCCTTCTACACCAGATGTGAACCTCAGAAAGACGGAGAAAAGGAAAGTTGCTGAATGAACTTCTAACAAGACTCCTAAAGCTGCTAAGAAACAAGGTACTTCTTCTTTCGTTTCTGTCATTGAATCCATTCTTTTATCAGCATCTGAACCAACTCCCTCCTTACAACCTTCTAAACATCACTCACCCCAAACCATTGATGATTTTAACATGGAAACTCTCACCACCACAACCATTAATCAAACTCTGATTAATCCCATTTCTATATCTACTACTCAAACTCAGCCAGAACTTTCTCAAGTTCTTTCTGACATTGATCAGTATGAACCATCAGCTGATGCTCCCCAACCAGATAATCTAAATATTGTTGTGAACTCTGAACAACAAATGCCTGACAGAAACCTATAATTTTTAGGCATAACAATTCCTCTCAACAACCCTGAACCATAAAACATCATCATTCCAGCATCTCACACCATCCATATCATCCCAGATACTCCCTCTCCAAATACATCAGCACCAAACTCACATCCTTTCATTCCCAACTCTCCAGAATTCCACACCCCCATAGAACAACCAGAAGATCATCTACGAACTGTAGTTGATCAACACACTTGGAAAAACCTAATTAACTCCTCTCAAAAAATTGTCATTCCAAAACCCAAACCAAAACCAACCAAACCATATGTTGGTAAATTAATGTTGATTTTTGAGACAGAAATGCAAAAACGGGTAAATACACTAAAGCAGGCTTGCAATGACAACCTCAACCCAACTGCTTCTGGTTCCCTCTGGACCTAGTTCAGAAAATGGTTTAATTATGAGTCCATCAAGCTGAAGCAACTCAACTATGAGCTTGCTCAACAAAGTTTCTCTAATCAGCTAAATGTTTTCAAAGATAAAGTTATGAAGCTTTGGGAAAAGAAGCCCTTCCTTTTTCTAAACAATTCTCCCTGGGAATCTCTTCAGAAACCAGAAGTTCGAGAACCATCTCATTAACCTCAACCTCTAGTTATTTATCAAGACCAAGGGAAGTCGGTTAAAAAATCTTGTGAGAAGATGACTGTTGAAGAAACGACTCCAACATCTCTAGTGGTGAAAACTCTAGATGAGTTGAAGAAGGAGAATGAAGCTGTTAAGGAAAGGTTGGATAAGTAGGATGAAACTAAAAAAGAGATTAAGGGAATGATGAACAAACAAGAAGAAACCAACACTCAGATCAAAGGCCTTATGGAAGCATTGTTCACACGTCTTCCACCCCCATCAAACCCTTAGATCTAGTTGTTTCTTTCTTTTGTAGTTTCAATGTTTTGCTAATATTTTGTATGCACGTTCTTATTAATGCATAACTTTTTGGATGTTCTGATATTGTGTTTTCACTCTATTTTGCTTATATTATTCTTTTTGATTTATGGCAAAAAGGGTGAGAAGTGAAAATATTTTGATATAACAGTTATGGACTAAGTCTCAAACATTTTAATAAAACATATCTTCAAATTCTGATAGTTATAGGAAAAGTATATTATCACTCAAAGGATCAAGAAAGTAATGGCTGGAACATTATCACTAAGGACAACATATGTATTTTTGGAAAGTATATTAAATCTCAATTCACCAACCATCCAAAGCAAGTATATGTGTCTCCAACGGATCTCTAAACCAAGTCTATATAAAGGGGACTATGAAGATGGATCAAAAAACATCTCTTAAGCAAGTAATCATAAGAGCGCTAAAAAACATTTCATATTATTTTATCTCTTAAATTCTTGTGCTATAATTTTGTGCAAACAATTTAGGGGTGTTCGCAGTGCGGTTTGGGCGGTTATGACGTAAAAAATCACCTGAACTGCAAGAGGAAAAGTGTGTGGTTCGGCTTGGTTCGGTTGATTTTTAGAAATAAAACTGAAGCAAACCAAACCAAACTAATGTGGTTTAGATTGGTTCGGTTTTTTTTAACAAAAATTTATTGAACCATACATACACATATTGATGACAACATAACTTTATATTTAGTCATTCATGCGTTATCAAATAACAACAAAGTTTATCATATTTGAATAACAATTTTCCATTTAATATACAAAAATAATATTAGATGAAAGTGGAATTAAAAACTTAAAATAGTAGCATAAAATAATATCAAAAACATTATAATGAAATAGAAAAATAGAGGAGATGAAATATTATAGAAGATGAAAAAGAAAGAGCAGAAGAGATGCGATTAGATAAGAAGAGGAACATTAAAACGTAATTGGAAGAGAGAACAGTAGAATAAAAATAATAAGATGAAAAAGAAAGAACTTAAGAGATGAAAGACTAGAAAAGAATATGTGATATGTATTTGGAAAAGACGGTGAGAAGAAGGTGCAATACCGCTAGGAGAGATTTGAGAAGACTTAGACTGAAACCTTAAGTGTGAGGAAGAGAAAATCATTATAATCGTAAGACTAAGGCACAATAGGTTTGAGTTTGGATTTGATATAAGTTAATTGAATTTTAGGGGTTTGTAACATAACGCGGTTTGGTTTATAAAATACAAACCACAAACTGAACCGAACCGCGCAGTTTGTTAAAAAATGGCCCAAACAAATTCGAACCAAATGCGGTTTTTTGTGGTTTCGGTTTGGTTTGGTTTTGCGGTTTTCTATTAGGCCGATTTGGTTTTGAACACTCTTAGTAATCATCATAGTTGTGATACAACTTATTAGAAGCATTTGTAAACACGTTAAGTAATTGTTTTAAAATTGTTTATTCCTTGAGAAACTAAGTTGTGGTTTGATCTTAAGAAAACTTTGACGGTTACCTTCGTGATTTGTAATCAATTCTTAATTAGTGGATTAAGACCTCGTTAAGAGAGGTGAAGTCACCTTGGTAGGGTGGGCTAGAGTAACTTTGATTTCAAGCAAACCAGGATAACCAAACGTGTTATTTTGTTTTAATTTTTAAAAACCCAAATTCAAACCCCCTTCTTGTGTTTTTTTTATCCTTCAACGTATGCGTGCATTGATTACCCTCCATAAAAATGAGAGTGACAAAGACATTCATAAGTCTCATTTCAACTTTACAATTCAACCATTTGGTATGAATGCATTAAGGCACCATAAAAAATCTTGCATATCAATTAAAATAGAAGATGAATAAGTTTTTAGCTAGATTTTTGACCAACCAAATTAAGATGCAATATTAATGACTTTAATAACACCAAGAAGCTCATCTTGAAAGGAAGAATTTCACTTTGATTTCTCAACAAAAGCATAAAAAAATGGGTAGTGGTATTCCTAAACAACCCTCCAGAGGTAGCAGAAGAAGATGAAAATGATTCGTCTTTGTTGCACTTGACCATGAATTAAAGGGTGGATGCCACAAAACCTCAATGATCTTATGAGCTTTTGGAATATGAATACGTAGTTTGAATTGTTTGATGATTGTGAAGTCTTTTATGGATGAGTTTGAAGCTTTATTGGTTATGTTGCCTGTGAAAGAAACCTTTGCATGAATAAGATTCAAATCATTATTCTAATGCAATATATGATTGTGAAATCTTGCTTGCTTGCACCACCATGTTGCATTGACTGCCCCCATTTCTGTCACATAACAACATAATGTCCAAAATGTTACACCTAGTTTTTAGCCCCATAGTGGAGAAGAACCAATGCCAAAGCTTGACGGAAAGAGGACAAGGGAGGAATAAATGCTTAGTGGATTCCTGATTCCTTAGACAGAGACTACACATGGATGGGACACTGCAACCTCTGAATGACAAATTTTCACCAGTAAGCATGTTTTGATGATAAAGTCCCCCACAGAGTGAAAGCTTTTGAATAAGGTATGTCAATATTCTATAAGTTCTTGGTCCAAGCAAAAGTCATAAGCTTCTTTTATAGTCGTGATGCTTAAGGTGGAATGGATCAAAATGTTATAGTCCTCTACCAAATCCAAAGGCAAGTGAATCTGAAAGGCAAGTAAAGGCATTTTAAAATATGTTGGAGAATATGCTCAGGGAAGGTATGAGCACGTTCTTGCAGGAACTTTGACACAACACTACCCAAGTTGAACATTTTGATGTTTTGGATGGCATTGATAAGGGGATGCCTATGCTCGAGGAAGGTCGAAGCACCTTCTTGTAGAAAATTTTCAAAATTAGCCTGGTATTTTGAAACATAACCATGTTGTCTTAGCTTAAACAATTGAGTTTGATGGTTTCATATGTTGAGAAACCAAAACGTAATCCAAGAGACCTTGAAAAGTATTACAATCAGTTAATTGGTGGTTTTGTAACATCCACTTATGCTAACCTATGGAATCCCCTTTCAATTAAAACATAATCACGGGTAAATGATTTTCTGAAAACATGTTATAAAAAACAAAAATAAATCCTTGAAATAATCACTCTAAAGGACTAGTTCCATCAAAAAAACACATCTCAACTTTGGATGTTCTAAAGTAGGGTTGTTGGATATTGTTATTTTTAAGAAATGAGGCAAATAAGTGAGTTTGTTGAGTGTAATGTGGTTGAGATGAGCTAGGTGGAAAAGCTGTAACAGTTGAGTGTGCAAAGTGTAAGGTAGGTGGGAGTTAGGAAAACGAGAGTGGAAGTTGTGTTTGTGGAGTGAATAAGTTAATAGTGGGTATGTTTCCCCTTGTGTGGCAAGGGAGAGGGGGTATAAGTATACGAATAAGTGGGAAATAAGTGTTCATGATGATATTTTCACGGCCAGTAGGATTCACATGTGAAGAAGGTATATTTGCATAAACTTTGTTATACGATGAAGATGCTACAATGAAAGCAAATTGTTGAGTAATGAGGGAGGTGAATGCTGCAAATTTAACTTCTATGCGTTCATCAATACTGCTATTCAACTAATCCAACTGCGTATAATGGTTCTTATTGTTGTTTTATAGATGGTCCAATTGTATGTAAGTGGTTTGGTTGTTGAATTCTATGGTTGAAATAACATTGTAGAGAAATTGAAATAACATTGCTAAGACCACTAATGAGTCCAACCGTCATCCATCCGTGAACATATCTGATAGTATTTTTCTTACCATATTAGTTTATTGAAAGAAAAGAAAAATTAAAAGAGCACAAAATGTAGCTGTAAAAAAATCTAAGCAAATATTTGTTGGGAATTGCTTAAGGCACCCTATTGATTGCTACCACACCCTCGTGTAAAACAAAAAATACACCCTGAATCTGGAGATGCATCTCCGGACGCACCATTAACACATTCATTCTTGAATTAGACCCTAAGGATAAACAAAAAGAAAATATGGAGATGCATCTCCCTGTAAAATATGGAGATGCATCTCCAGACGTTTTTTAATCAAAAGGCATCAAACCCTTTCTCCATCCTCACTTCTCATAATACTTTCTCAAACTTTCAACCTCTCTTATCTCAAAATATCTCAACTCACATTCTCTCAAAATTATTCAACTCACTTAAAATATTCTTTCATTAACATCAAATCAATCAAAGAGCTTATTCAACATCAAACTTAGCTCACATTTGGTAAGTTTTTTTCTTTCTATATTCATTTGTAGAGATTGAGCATTAGGTTATGTAATAGGTAGTTTTGATATGTCATTTACATGATCAATGTGTTTGATAGGTAGTTTTAATGATCAATGCTTTATTTTGGATGTTAGCATGGACTGCATTTCCGTTATTAACGTGTTTATGAGTTATGGAACATTACAGAGATGCATCTCCAGCATTGTCCAACATTTTGTTTCCTAGAATCAGGAGACACATCTCTAGAATTTATCTATCTCCATTTTTTTTCTTGACCTCTTTGTGTTTCATCTGTGTAATGCTTGTGTGGTTTACTTTTATGCATTATGGATGATAGATTGAGGAATAACAAAGTTGTGCATCACCACTACGCCAAATTTGGCTTTTAGCAGCACCCCTACGAAAGCGCTTTTAGGAAAAGCGCTGGCATAGGCTTCGCTAAAGACAAAATTAAAAAACACGCTAAAAAAGCGCTCTAATAGTGGGGGGGTATGAAAGCGCTTTTAAGAAGCGCTCTGGTAGGGGGGGTTATGAGAGCGCTTTTCAAAAGCGCTCTGGTAGGGGGGGGTACGAAAGCGCTTTACAAAAGCGCTCTGGTAGGTGGGGGGAACGTGGGGGGAACGAAAGCGCTTTTCAAAAGCGCTCTGGTAGGGGTGTTTAATGAGAGCGCTTTTTGTCAAAAGCGCTGGTATAGCCCAGGCTATGAGAGCGCTTTCCAGAAGCGCTTTAGTAGCCTTATTACTAAAATTAAAACCAAAAACACGCTTCTACTGTTTCTCACTTTCTCTCTTTCTTTTTCTCTCTGCACGCGAACCAGAAACCCCACCCCTCACCGTCGCCGGTCCTCCGTCAACCTTATCGGTCCTCCGTCAACCTTATCGGTCCTCCGTCCACCACCATCGCGCGAACTTCTTCTCCTCCGTCCACCACCATCGTTTCGTCTCCGTCTCTTCTCCTCTGGTAGCAACTTGCTTTGCGCCACCCAGGTATCACACTTCTCATAGCTTTTAACAAAACCCTAGATGTATCAATGTATCCTTGTGATTCTGAATTTGATGGAATGCTCTTTTCTTAAGGCCTTTGATATATATATATATATATATATATATATATATATATATATATATATATATACATAATATTTCTGTTAGCAATTGCCTAGTTCCAGAAACGTGTGATTTTAGGTGATAGGGTTTGTTCCAGAAACTTCTAAGTGATAGGGTTTTGAGTTCTGTTGAACTGTGAAATGGTGGCTGTTGGATTGTTTGGGGTCTGCTTGTATGGTTTTCACAAAATATAAATTTAACCTCTTCTTATCTTTTGAGTTCTGTTCCATAGAGAGGCTCTTATTCTTAATTTGTGGTCTCCATTTATGTCCTTAGCCTCTTCTTATCTTAGTACAATTGAAATTGTGAGTCTCTTGTTATCTTAGTAGAATTGAAATTGTGAGTAAAGTTTCTTGACTGTTGTATAAGATAGTGGAGGAGGTGCAATATTTCTCTACCAATGATGATATATGTAGTGGATTTTGAGGCATGTCGGTATATACATACGTGTAAAGTTATATAACTAGCTAGTGGCATAACCGATGGCCATCATATATTTGGGCATAAAACTGAATATAAATTAAATGATATAAAAATGAATATATAATAGTATCAGTATGAACATAATTAAAAATGAAACATCTCATGAAACAGAGACCAGCACTAAAATCATACCATTCCCTCCATATGCCATAAAACTCACATTACAGACAGTTTTTCATTCATTAGAATTCACATGAAGTTATCCTACAATATTTCTTAATTTAGTGAAAAGGTAGTTACTACGAAGTTTCTAAGAAATAGCGCAGTTTCTAACTGTTACTACGAACTATTTGATGAATACATATCTGGAAGTTTGAGATGGACAATACTGCACCAAACAGTATTATGCATATATATAAACTATATAATATATAATATATATTATATATTATATACTTTTATTTATATATAATAACAACAACAATAACCCTAGCTAGTACATACATAGCTATATAGATTTTGGAATTTGATAAAATATATATTATATACTTTTATTTAACTGCATCATGAGCTATTCACCCATTCTTATTATAATCATACATTGAATTGAATTTCTTGTATAGGTCTGACTGGATTGATAACTTTGGATCTCTTTGGAGCTCGTATCATTGACTCTGGTACTACATATTTAGGAGTATGTACACACATCAAACTATTGTTGATTTCCTTTGTTCAATCGATTTTGTCTTGGTGGTTACTAACTTTGTGAATTTGCTATAGGGGTAACTTGTGTATAGTGAAAGTTTGATCGTTTCCCAGCCTAGTTCGACGTTTGGCGTTTTCTTGAGTTCGGTAACATCCGAGGTAAATTTCTTTCTCAAATTACTGGTATTATGATGAATTTGTCTGAAATTGTGTGATTATATATGTTACGTTTTATACTTTGCGTTTTGACAGAAACACATTAGTTTTATGTGTTTAGAGAGTTAATATAGGAGGTACTTACTAACTTTGTGAATTGAATTCGCCATAGGGGTTACTTGTGAAGAGTGGAAGTTTGACCGTTGTTGTTTAGCTTAATTAAGACATGGATAAGACATGGATGAATTCAAACCGATTGTCGAAAGAGTACGAGAAAGGGGTATGGGAATTTGTTGAGTTTGCGGTTGCGAACTCCAAAGACCCGCTTCGAATGCCGTGTCCTTGCTTGGGTTGCTGTTATGCCGGGGGTAAGGTTAACGGGAATCAGTTGGGATCTCATTTACTACGGTTTGGAATTGATAGAAGTTATACATGTTGGACAATGCATGGTGAGAAAAGTACCGGGAATGCTGGGTCGAGGTGTAATAGGAAGTATGCTTCAAACGACGATTGCACAGACACATACGATTGTGATCGTGTCGAAGAGATTGCAGAAGCGCTGGAAGAAGATCTAGCGGATTGTCCCAAAATGTTTGAGAGGTTGGTAAGCGATGCAGAGAAACCGTTGTATGATGGTTGTTCAAAATTCACAAGATTGTCTGCGGTGTTAAAGTTGTACAACTTAAAGGCGGACAATGGATGGTCGGATAAAAGTTTCACAGAGTTATTAGCCCTTATGAAAGATATGCTACCAGAGGATAATGTTCTTCCCAATCGAACGTATGAAGCCAAAAAGATGTTGTCTTCTATTGGAATGAGCTATGATAAGATACACGCATGTCCAAACGATTGCGTTTTGTTTCGAAACGAGTATGCAGCGTTGAATGAGTGTCCTAAATGTGGTGCCCCTCGATATAAGAAAAAGTTGTCTCCTGCTAAAGTCTTATGGTATTTTCCTATAATTCCGAGATTTAGACGCATGTATCGTAGTGAGACCGATTCAAGACACTTGACTTGGCATGCAGATGAAAGAATTATTGATGGAAAGTTGCGACATCCGGCAGACTCACCACAATGGAGTAAAGTTGATACTGAATATCCTGAATTTGGAAAAGAAGCAAGAAACCTTCGGTTGTCATTGTCTACTGATGGAATGAACCCGCATGGTATTCAAAGTATCTCGCATAGCACATGGCCTGTGATTCTTATGATTTATAACTTACCTCCGTGGCTATGTATGAAGCGTAAGTACATGATGTTATCTATGCTAATTTCTGGGCCTAAACAACCAGGGAATGACATAGACGTATACTTGGCACCCTTAATCGAAGATTTAAAGTTTTTGTGGGAGAGAGGTGTGGAGGTTTACGATGGGTATAGGAAAGAAAGTTTCAACTTGAGGGCGATGTTGTTTGGAACAATTAATGATTTTCCAGCATACGGAAATCTATCCGGGTACAGCAACAAGGGTCAAAAGGCGTGTCCTGTTTGTGAAGATGAAACCGATACGACACGATTGGCGCTTTGTCAGAAGAATGTCTTTCTCGGCCATCGTAGATTCTTAAATTCTAATCATCACTACCGTGGGTGGAGAAAAGCATTCAATGGAGAGGCCGAACATCGTACAGCCCCGCCTTTTTTGTCAGGTGATCAAATTTTTGAAAAGGTGAAAGATGTGAGCACTCAGTTTGGCAAGCCTTTTGCACATTCAATTGTCAAGGGTGGGTGGAAGAAGAAGTCAATTTTCTTTGAACTTCCATATTGGAAGTCGTTGTACGTAAGACATTTCCTGGATGTTATGCATATTGAAAAAAATGTATTTGACAGCGTTATAGGTACGCTACTCAATATACAAGGAAAGTCTAAGGATGGCGTTAACATAAGGAATGACATGGTAAACATGGGGATGAGAACTGAATTGGGGCCCGTGACGAAAGGAAGACGAACATATCTGCCACCTGCTGTTTACACTCTATCTAGAAAGGAGAAGAAAACATTGTGTAAGTTCCTCAGTGAAGTAAAAGTTCCAGAAGGCTACTCTTCAGATATTAGAAGACTTGTGTCCATGAAAGACCTCAAGTTAAAGAGTTTGAAGACGCATGATTGCCATGTTATAATGGAACATTTTTTACCAATAGGTATACGTTCTATTCTGCCAGAAAAAGTAAGAAGCGCAATAACTAAGCTGTGTTTCTTCTTCAGGTCTATTTGCAGTAAGGTGGTCGATCCCGCGATCTTACCAACATTGCAAAATGAGATAGTTGTTACTTTATGTGATCTTGAAATGTATTTTCCTCCCTCGTTTTTTGACATAATGGTTCATCTAGTCGTTCATCTTGTGAAAGAGACACAACTGTGCGGACCAGCTTATATGAGATGGATGTACCCTGCTGAACGTTATATGAAAATATTAAAAGGGTACGTGAAAAACAGAAGTCGACCGGAGGGTTGTATTGCCGAGCGATACGTTGCTGAAGAAGCGGTTGAGTTTTGTACTGAATATCTGTCAAATGTTCAATCAATTGGACTCCCCAAATCTCATATTGTCGAAAAAAAAGAAGGAAAAAGGCTAATTGGAAATAAAGTTGTGACAGTATCAATGGTCGAACGGGATCAAGTGCACTTGTATGTTCTGCACAATGAGATTGAGGTTGAGCCGTTTGTTGAAATGCACAAAGTTGTTCTCCGAGATTTAAATCCAAATAGAAATGAGAACTGGATAGTACGAGAGCACAATCGAAGTTTCATACCGTGGTTTAGAGATCATATTTATTCAAAGTATCGTTCAGATCCTGCTTCAGTAACAGAAAGGTTGAGATGTTTAGCCTATGGTCCATCTATAATTGTACTTTCTTATAGCGCATACGCAATTAATGGATACACATTTTATACCAAAGAACAGGATGATAAAAGTATTATGCAAAATAGTGGTGTTACCTTGGTAGCTGAAGCTATGCACATATCAAGTGCGAATGACTTAAATCCGAAATTTGCAAATTTGTCATATTTTGGGGTTATCGAGCGCATTTTGGTGTTTGATTACGCGAAGTTTCAGATTCCTATATTTGGTTGCAAGTGGGTTGAAAATAATAGTGGCGTACGAATGGATAAGTCAGGATTTTTGCAAGTGGATCTCAATAGGGTAGGGTACAAAGATGAGCCTTTCATTCTAGCCTCTCAAGCTAAACAAGTGTTCTATGTCAATGATCCGACAAGTACGAAATGGTCTATAGTGCTTTTATCTAACAAAATAGTTGATGAAAAAATTGAAGATCAAGGTGATATTGGTGTTGGCATTGAATCTTGTACAAGAAACGATCAAAATGAGAATGAATCTTGTATTAGAAATGATCATAATGAGGGTATTTGGATCAATCCAACCGTCCGCATTGTTAAGAGACGCGTAGTACACAAACCTACCAAGAAAAGAAAGAGACGTTAGTGATAAAGGTAATAGTATACATAGTCCGACTAATTTGTTTTATTCAATTTGGTGCATATTCTCGTTTTGTACATAACTTTTGAACCATGTATCCGCTTGTTGACTTCTTTACATGTAACTATACTATTTTGACGATTCCGGAGCTGCTCATGCACTTATCTTTACATTTCGGGACTATTTTTTTATCGGTTTTGCTTCTGCCCGTAATCAAAAGTCGGGCTTAGGGTCTGAATTTCGGAAAACCGACTTTGTTTTTGAGTCCGTGGCGACGTTTTACCATAGCCATGTAAATTTCGTTCAATTCCGATAACTTTCTTTTTTTACGCTTATTTTGATTTGTACCGATTTCGTTTCCGATTTACTTGTACATGCATGGTTTGACTTCCATTTGACTTGTATAGATTGTTAGCTTATTAATAGTGTACTAATGTGCTTTAGTTTGTTTGATACATGTTCAATGGCTTCAGATAGAGATGCTCCACCTGAAAACCCACCTGAAAACTTACAAGAAAACTCACAAGAAAGAGTTGCTTCGGATACAAATGCTCCACCTGATACTGAAGCAAAAGAGGTTGCACGAGGCATCACTATTATGAGGGATATCATACGACATAGAGACCAAGGATTAGTATACCGATTGGAATGGAATTCTGATAAACAACCAATTGGTCCTAATTCTGCAAAGTTGACAAGTTATATTGGTACACTTGTCCGTATGCATATTCCAGTCTCCATAGCTACCTGGAAATCGAAGACGAAAAATTTAGAATTGGAGGAGAAAAAACAAGCGATTTGGGAAGAGCTTCGGGTATATATCATATATGGTTAATTGTTGTTATTATCTTGACGATAAATTGTTTAAATTATTTATACTAACACACTATGCGTACGTTTTTTTGCAGAGGACTTTTGAGATACCAGATGAACGTAAAAGCTACATACTTAGTTTGGCCGGCAAGAGATATAGAGGGTGGAAAAGTTTTTTGACAAACACCTATCTTAAGGATAAAGATGGAAAATTTCTTGAAGATGCACCGGGACGGCCAACAAAGTATGCGACCTTCATTGATGAAGCAGATTGGGCTGAGTTTGTAAAGCAAAGAGATGAAGCTTTTCAGAAAAAGAGTGCCACGAATAGGGAGAGAGCATCCAAACCCGCGTATCCATACAAAAAAGGGCGTTTGGGATATGCACGCTTAGAGGATAAAATTGTAAGTAAATAGAAATTCGATTTAATTAATTGTCTACATGTGCATGTTTTAATTGACGATTTTATCGTTTGTGTCAATGCATAGTTGGAGGAGACTAAAAGTGAGGAAGCTTCACTTCCTGTACATGTGTTGTGGAAGGAAGCTCGTGTGGGCAAGAATCACGCTGTCGATCCCGATGTTCAGAGAGTTTATACTGAATGTGTAAGTATAATACTGTGTCTTTAATTAAATCAAATGTTTTTTAATATATAAATGACTTTTTATCTCCACTAATAATTATTTAAATGTAAATGAATTACAGGAGACCTTGTCGCAATCGGCATCCACCGGTGAGGAGAGCGTACTTAGTAGAGTACTAGATGCTCCCGAGTATCCCGGTCGGGTGAGGGGTAAGGGTCATGGTGTGACTCCAACCTCTTTTTATAAGAGTTCTAGGAGAAGATCAAATCTTACCAATGAAGAAGTGTTGCAAAAGTTGCAGGAATTGCAAGCACAGGTCTCTGAATTGCAAAGAGATAAAGATATGTATATGAGAGAAAAGTGCAACACTTCATCGGTGAGAGAAACTAGTGATAAGGCTAGTATCAACTATCAAAAGAAATTTCCCGAGGTAATTATAAGTTTTTTTCCTTACAAACTGTTCTATTTTATTAATGATAATGACTTTATATTTACTTTTGGTTTAGGGCATTTCATCTTGCCAACTATACTTATCGGAACCGAATTATCGACTAGTTGGCAAGGGAAAAGTGCACAACACTTCGGGAGATTTACTTCACCACAGACCGCTCCCGGATGGACACCTGAAAGTATCGGTGGATGTTGTATTAGATCGTGATGCGATTCTACCGGTACCTGACATGGTCTCAGAGACGACATTGCTGCGAGATGCAATAGGATCGTTTGTTGCATGGCCCTCGGAGCTCATTACCATTAGTGATGAGGTAAATTGAAAACGATTATGAATCATTTAGTTTTCGAATGTCAATTCTAAACCGTTTATTAATTATGTTTTACATTTTATTTTTAGACTGCTCCTATAAAACCCGCAATTAAGGGTAAAGGGATTTTACAGGAGGAGGAGTCTGTTGCATCGCTAAAAGAGGTACATTTAAAGTGTTAATATATAATCTGAATCAAAATATGCATGATTTTATATTTTACCTAACTTATATGATTTTTAGGCATCCGCTCGGGAGTCACAACAAGTGACGCAGCAGGTTCGTAGCGTACCACCCAGTGGTCCTCCGAAGCAAGCGGCAAGAAAAGGCGGTGCTTTTGTGCCTCGATACCGGGCGACACTCGCAACAATGGTTGATATGTCCGATATGAAGGATGGTGCTTTACGGGAAATCGATATGGATGAAAGTGTCTTCGGTATTGAGTTCAAGTCACATATTACAATTGACGACTTGCAAGAGATTTTTAACCAGGATCAACTAGGCGTCAGTAATATACAATCATACATCCGGTAATATTCACTCATCCGATATATTATTTAATTAGTCCCACAATATAATTTATTTACACTTTTCAATGAAAAGAATCTAATGTTTATTATGTTTTTATTTAAGGTTGTTGTATGACAGAGTGTTGCGCGGGACTGCATTGTCTAACAGATTCCGGTTCGTGTCTTCCGCCCATTGCAGCGGAATGGAAATTGTTTCGGATCCGGAATCTGTTAGACAGCGCTTAGTCGATAGATTCATGTCCACCGGCAATACAGAATGTCTGCATCTTTGGGCGTATAATACCCGACCAGTAGGGTTAGTTTCTCATTCTTTATTCATCTAATCTCTGTTTCTTTAGTGTATAGCAATATTTTCATATAACCTATTGTTTTAATTTATAGAGCACACTGGTTGCTGCTTGCTATCAACCCGATAAGGGAAGTCGTGTATTATCTGAATTCGGTAAAGGGTGAATGGACCAATTATCCGGCCATGAAGGAAATCGTTGATTTGTAAGTGGGATCGTTCTAAATATATATTCGTGTATATTTATATATTTACTTATTTGTGGGATTGATCTAAACATATGCTTTTATATATTTGTTAATTAGATCAATACAAGTATTCCGTAGTCAACGGGACGCACAGGTATCCCGGACTAAATCAAACAACATCACCTGGATCGAAGTGCAGGTACATTACTTTTCACAAATTTGCTTATAATATTTATGCTACTTGGTAAAACAAGACAACTTATATAGAATCTTATTTGTTTTTCTATGTAGTGTCCGCTACAGCGTAACAGTTCAGACTGCGGATACTTTGTATTGAGGTTTATGAAAGAAATCATTCAGGCGAATCAATTAGAGATTCCTCCCACGGTATAAAGTTATAACTTAAGATAATTTCATATAATTTATTACATTTACCTAAATATATTATTCATATTATGTTTTTGTTTTATAGTACCTTGACGAATTCCGTGCTGCTGGGTACTCGAAGCTAAAGTTAGAAGAAATCAAAGAGGAATTGTGTCAATTTTATATTAAGCAATTTTTCATGCAGATTTGAACTATAATATTGTTGATTTTGTAATGATGTATATATATAATTTTGTAATGATGTATATATATAATTTTGGATATTATAATGGTATATATTAGTATATATATTGTCTTACTGATGGCTGAAATAATATAGTCGAAAATATATTACAGGTCGAAAATATATTACAGGTCGAAAATATTACAGGTCGAAAACATTACAGGTCGACTGGGAGGATTAAATTATAGGCTGCACATAAAAATACCTCATTTAGCAACTACAGCGCTTCTAAAAAGCGCTCTTAAAGGTCCACATACTAGAGCGCTTCTTAGTAAAAGCGCTGGCAAAGACCAGTAAAAAAGCAAAAAAAACTAAAAAATTACGCAGCATACAAAAGCGCTTTGGGAAAAGCGCTCTGGTAGGCCCCCCTATGAGAGCGCTTTGTCTGGAAAAAGCGCTCTCATAGGGGGGCCTACCAGAGCGCTTTTCAAAAAGCGCTTTTGTATGCTGCGTAATTTTTTAATTTTTTTTGCTTTTTTACTGGTCTTTGCCAGCGCTTTTACTAAGAAGCGCTCTTAAAGGGGGGTCTACCAGAGCGCTTTTTCCAGGAAAGCGCTCTTATAGGGGGTCCTACCAGAGCGCTTTTTCCAGGAAAGCGCTCTTAAAGGGGGGGTCTACCAGAGCGCTTTTAAAAGCGCTTTCGTAGCCTACGCCAGCGCTGGCTTTGGCAGCGCTTTAAAGCGCTGTTAAAGGCCAAAAAAAGCGCTGTGAAAGCCCTTGTACGGCGTAGTGCACGCATCAGTTTGGAGGGAAAGATCCAAAGCCTCACAAACACCTATTGTTTCTAGCTTAGTTGTTATGGTGACATCATCTTATAAGGCTTATGCATCTTTGGCTTCGTCATCTTGTAGGAGATATGTGTAACCCACTGAGGCCCAACAGGCACCTGAGTCTCTGTAGCAAACACCCAAGGCTCCGCAGGCACCCGAGTCTCCCAACAAGCACTCAAGACCCTATAGGGGTTTGAAGGAGGACCATGTGACTTATCGTTGTTGCCTCTATACACGAACCATACTACCAAACATGTATGGGATGAAGAGGTAAACCATACAAATAAAATGAGAAATATCACTTCTCCATCTTGCTATGAAAGACATGTTTAACGATGGCATATTTTTTTTTGCAGGACCATGATGCTTTAAAATTCATCTACCATGGCCGAAAGATTACGGGTCTACATCAGCCTAAACACCCGTGGTTTCAGGATGTGATGCAACAATCTGGGTCAAGAGACTTGTGCAAAATTTGTTATGTTACAATTAACCTTGATACGTTATCAGCGTTTGCATAGAGATGAAACTTAGATATGTCATCATTTCATCTTTTACGTGGTGAGATATCTATCACACTAGATGATGTCTCATGCCTGCTGCATCTTTTGACTAAGGGGAGAATGTCATACCACATCAAGGTTAATATTGATGAGGCACTAGTGATGTCAGTAGACTATCTAGGAGCTAAACTAAATAAAGCTAATAGGGAGTTAGAAGCAACCCGAGGAACTCATGCTAGGTTTTGATTCTATGAGAGGTTGTATATACAACAACTCCATAAAGCATAACAGACTGCTAGTGATGATGTGCAGGTTGCACAACATAGAGCATACACTTTGAGAGCATACCTATTATATTTGGTTGGCACGTATATGTTTGTGGAAAATAGTGCCACTTATGTGGATGTGATCCATCTATGATATTTCGATGACTTGAATCAGACCCATAAGTGTAATTGGAAGGCTGTTTGTTTGATCTACATGTACTCCAAGTTAACCGAAGGATATATGTGGAAGACCAAACATGTGACATGCAACATCACACTATTGAGGTAATATTTCTACATCATTTAGTGTCATTTTTCGTAACACTATCTACGTCAATTTCTACATTTTTACTAATGATTCATATGTACCATTTACATGCTTGGATTCTTCAACACTTCCCATACATATTCAAATGGTCATGTATGCCGACCTTCAATGAGGATACGTCACATGCTTCTACAGTCGTTCCACTCAGAGGGAACCAAGTGATAACTCTATACAAAGTGTATTTTAACCACATGGTAGTAGAGGATACACACTTTAACACATACATTGATCACCGTGAGACGCGTCACTTGGATGTCATTTCCTTTTACTCTAGTTGGTTGGCTTGCGGTTCACATCTGACGTATCCTCATCTGCCTGAGTGCGTCACGCGGTTGTGCGACTACATGCAACTTATTCCTAGCTTCATGGTATGTTTCTCCCATTATGACACGTCGAGATATGAATACCATGTTTGATGATTATCTTTTTCATATGGTACCATATAAGGCACAAAGTACCATATCTCCCAACATTTGGAGTGTTGTACTAGGCTACATCCGACGGTACTTCATGGTGTCACATCCTTAAATGGTACCAGATGCTTCAGGAGATCCACCTAGACCAATTCATCAGGAAATACTTGAGGAGGACCAGGCTAGGGCAAATTATGATGTTGATGTGTTGCATAAATGTTACTGTATCGTGGAGATTAGGTAGACATGTATATATAGAAGACTATTTCAGGATAGCTCTTAGGTGAGGTACATTCTAGATGCCATGATGGAGAAGGCACATGAGGCACTACAGCACAGAAGGACCCTAGTCCGCCATATACAGTAGTATATATTAAATGAGAACTAAAAGAACTAAGAACTTTTAATAATAATCATACAATTTAAAACCAATGCCTCATATTTCACTCAAATTTTAAGAGACAATAATTAATAAATAGATTATGATTTAAATACATATCACATAAATGCAGATATGAGTAGGGGTGGCAAAACGGGTCGTGACTCGCGTACCAGCCAAAAAATGGCGGGTTGGGTTGACATTTTAGGCCCGCCGTCCGCCATAGCCCGCCCCGCCAAAACCCGTCTCCCGCCATAGCCTGCTCCGCCAAAGTCCGCCGCCCGCCAAAACCCGCCGCTCCGTCAAAATCCGCTATTTTTTTAGTTAATTCTACTAATTCTAATTCTTGATGGTTTTATTTTATACATTTATTTATGAATGTATGCAATATTTTTAAGTAAAATTTGTTAAAAAATGCTTTATAAAAAATTATTCTAAAAACTATGTGAAAAATCTAATTAAAATGTAAAAAAATCTATTAAAAAAATGAAAAAATAATAAACAAAAAAATAGGCGGGCAAGCCCGCCGCCCGCCAACCCGCCACCTTGGCGGAGCGGGCTAAGTTTTTATGCCCATTTCAATTTGCGGGCTTGCCCGCCCCCGCTCTTTTTTTGGCAGGCATATGACGGGGCTGGCCGCCCGCTTTGCCACCCCTAGATCTGAGCATTGATTTTAAATCGCATAGTTGTTATTAAAAGTTCTTAGTTATCATAATATCAAAAGTTCTCATTTGATACGTCATATATATATATATATATATATATATATATATATATATATATATATATATATATGCCATTTTGACTTTATATTATTTCAAAAGTGTGTGGTTTAATTTATACAAAATTGAAAATGATATTTTAACTATAGTATATCGTAATATATGGTCAAATTCATCAGAGCATCTCTAAATCAAAAACAAATTACTATCTGATATGAATACATAGATGTATCTCCGAAACAATTGATGTAAAAAAGAAGACGTTCACTTAAAAATGCATTGTGTACATGGAGATGCATCTCCGAAATAATTTTTAAAAAATACATGGAGTTCAACTCAAGTGGGCGTGTTTTGGTGAGTCTAGAGATGTATCTCCGAAATCAGACAATTTCAAATTTTTAAAAGGTTGTTTTCCATCACACATAGGGTGGAGTTAGCAATTCTCAATTTATTTTTATGAAAACTATTTGGATATTAATTTTGATCGAATGCAGAAAAAAATACAAAAAAGCCCACAATATGCGGGTTTGGGTTTATTCAGCCCAATAGAGAAACAAAAACAGAGAAGGAGGGTATAAAAGCCCAGAGTGTGTTAAACCCTACCTTTTCCTTTGTTTCTGAAGCTACACCAAGAGAGTAAGCCGCGGCTGCATCAGGACGAGATTGCAACATGAAGGTTTTGTTTCCATTCATCAATAACTTCAATGCATTGATATCATTTTGATTTTTCCGACCTATTCATCTTCTTACTCTTCGTTTTTTGAATTCAGTTTAACGTTGCGAATCCCACCACTGGATGCCAGAAGAAGCTGGAAATCGATGATGACCAGAAGCTGTAATAATCTATTTACTCTACTGATTTTCTCATTCCTTAGTTTAATTACGTTTCTTAGGAGGGAAAAATTGTTATTTTGAAGTAGCCATAGTCATAGACGGAGAAAAATCCTTCATTTTATGCTTTGTGCTTTTTATGTTTTTCCCTCAATTATGTTCAATTTTATATATGTGAATCATGGATTTTGAATTTAATAGTTTTTTTTTTACACTTATACAGCTTATACATTAGTTTGTACTTAACTGTAGTGTAAATCTGTTGCTTGTTTCCCATATGTTCATGTTTATTGATATACATAGTGAAAAGAGTGTGGACATTTAAGTGAATTTGATTTTTAGTTTTTACTATTATTCAGTGCAGTGCTATTTATTGTTCCTTTTTGTATGCTAGATTTTGGCGGATTTATCTATGTAGCTTGTTTCTCTTTGATGATTCTGTTCTACATTCAATGTTGCAGCCGTGCATTTTGGGACAAGAGGATCTCACAGGAGGTTCTTGGTGATGCTTTGGGCGAGGTATGATCTTTAGCTTGCAATCTGCTGTGTGTGCTCTTGTATTTAAGAGTCTTGTAATTGATCTATTTTGCTTTATATTTTTATTACCTTCAGGAGTTTAAAGGATATGTTTTCAAGATTACTGGTGGGTGTGACAAACAAGGATTCCCAATGAAGCAGGGTGTGTTGACACCTGGGCGTGTTAGACTCTTGCTCCACAGAGGTAGATTAATTTGAGACATCAATTTTTTCTTTTCTTTTGGAGTACTATGTGCATATTATATTAGGTATTGTTAGTGCGACCTATGTTGTCTCCATAGCACTGCTATAGTGGAATAGCATACAATAGAGGTTATGTCTGCTGCAAGCAGACGGATGCTATTTTCGGCCCCAAATGGCTATTGCAGCCTGCTGTTGTGTCCAATAGTAGAATTTTTTGGATAAATTCCTCATACAATTCTTAAAACTGTTTTATTTAAGGCTGTGCATTTTAACCCGAACTCTTTGAAGAGTAATGCTATGATTAATGCTATTTTTAATTCAGTTTTGTTTTATTACCCTACGTTTTAAGTTCTTTAGTTATTAATTATGATGCTCTCTTTAGCGGTTATCCTGCTATACTTTGTACACTGGTTTTTGGTCTTTGCAATAGCGGTTATCCTGCTATACTGCTATAGCATTTCAGAGTTCAACATAACAGACTAGATTTATGGTTTTTTTGGTTGCCTATATTTGTCCTAATGATTTTTGGATCCTGGTAGAATTTCATTAGTTGCAGGATTTTAGATTCTCATAGTCAAACTTGTTTTTTACTTGAATAATTTTTTTATGCATTTCTGCAGGTACTCCTTGTTTCCGTGGACACGGAAGGCGTACTGGAGAGCGTAGAAGGAAGTCTGTTCGTGGATGTATTGTCAGCCCAGACCTCTCTGTTTTGAACTTGGTAATTGTGAAGAAAGGTGACAATGAATTACCAGGTCTTACTGATGTTGAGAAGCCAAGGATGAGAGGTCCTAAGAGAGCATCCAAAATTCGTAAGCTGTTCAACCTGTCAAAGGAGGATGATGTGCGAAAATATGTCAACACCTATCGTCGTACTTTTACCACCAAAGCTGGTGAGTTTCTGGTTCCACAAATACAGCATAAGTTTAATTATAAGTATCTGTTCCTGTTTATACTATTTGTTCAAAATATCCAATGTTTTAAAGCTAGTGTGTGCCTTTGTTATCAACTGTTGTCTCAGATGTGTATGTTTGATTGCAGGGAAAAAGGAGAGCAAAGCTCCCAAGATACAACGACTTGTCACTCCTTTGACACTCCAAAGGAAGCGAGCAAGAATTGCAGATAAGAAAAAGAGAATTGCTAAGGCTAAATCAGAGGCAGCAGATTATCAGAAACTCCTTGCATCCAGATTGAAGGAGCAGAGGGACCGCCGAAGTGAGAGTTTAGCAAAGAAGAGGTCTAGACTATCTACTGCCACCAAGCCAACTGCCACAGCATAGGCAACTTACAGCTAGAGATGTGGTGAAGTTTGAACTCTGCCTTAGTTTTCTGTAGTCTTGTTCCATGAGGGTGGTTATGATAAACATTTATGAATTTTCCTATTTAAATACTTTCGAGTTGATTGGCTTATTTTACATGCTTCTGTTTGGAATTTTCAATTGAATTTTGAAGGATTTTTGCTTAGTCTATAAATTATCTATTTTATGTTCTGTTTGCAATTGTAAGCTGCATATTACATTTCCATTTTAAGCAGCTTTGAGTAGCACTTAGCACAAGCAAGTCTTTTATGCATTTGTAGAAAAAATGTACATTGTAGGATAAAGTAGAATAGGTGAAACAATGTTGTTTTTTTTGGCAAATGTTAGGATAATTGTTAACTATCCTATAAATTTTGCATGAAGGTAAATTTGAACTTGGCCTTAGTTATTCTTGCTAGTGGGCATAACAAACGGTAGGTTATTTACTTTAATAAAGAAAATAAAAGAACTAGGCCAATATATGAAAAGGTGTAAGTACGAAGACATCGAAATTATGATTTTCTAAACTCAATTGTGAATTGATCTTGTGTATGGTTGAGGTTACTTGACATCTTTACGTAAAAATAAAAATATAGGGCACATACCTATAATTATAACCCGAGTGGATATCAAATTGGTATATGTTTTTTATATCATCCATAATCATTTCTATCACTTGTTACGATAAATGATATTTAAGACACTTAAAAATTTGGCTAAATGATATTTAATACAGTTACACTTTTCTTTTTTCCAAAGGCAACTATAACAATCGTATTTTCAAAATTATCTTTATAAATACTTCAATTTTTTTCATAACTTTCACTCGTCATTATAAATGCTTTACATAATCTACACCTATAAATGCTTTCTTTTATTCACCACTCCACTCGTCATTATTGATTACGTAAAGATTATTTTTTTCATAACTTTCACTCGTCATTATAAATGCTTTACATAATCTACACCTATAAATGCTTTCTTTTATTCACCACTCCACTCGTCATTATTGATTACGTAAAGATTACGTAACATTAATGACATTGATCATTTTATCATTACTAGTCTTAGCTTGGTTTATTGATAGAAGTTTTTGAAAAAAACATGGTCATTGTTTTTGCAATCGTTGTTATTGAACAAATTGATATATAAGGAAAGATCCCAATATATTGTGTGACAAACATAAGACAAGATTTAGACATATGAGAAAAGTCTTGTTGTCCTCATTGATGGATCGGTGGAACAAATTAAGGTTCCACGATTACAAAAGTGTTGTTGCATATAACTCTGTTGTGCACCTAATGATAACACAATTAGAGTTTTGTGGCATAGTTATAATAAAAGAAGAAAAGTTGAAAAAACATTTTCAACTTTTCATGCATCCATAGTATTGTTGCAATAACAATATTGAATGAGGGAATTTTCTGAGTATTCCGATTTAATTGCAACTCTTCTAGTAGCATAACAAAATAATGAGATCCTTATAAAAAACCACCAGTCACTTCCCAATGGAACAATAACATATCATGAGATAAATGCCACAACATTTAAACAAAGGCTTGGTGGCTATAATTGTATTAAAAACATGGTGGTTATGCTCAATTTGAGGGGCTTAATCTAGGCAGATATCACGGTGGAAACCACTTTTTTAGTCAAGGTCCTGAACGAGGTTATGTGAATAATGATAGGTTTCTCATATATGGCTAAACCAATAGAATCATCAAGGTAGGGGTAATTATATCCAAGATGGTCCCTCAAGAAATCATGATGACCTCTGCTATAGATTTAAAAAGAAAGATCATTGGTCTAAGACGTGTAGAACGCCATAACATTTGTGTAAAAGAAACAAGACATATATAGAGGGAAAGGGAAAGGGAGTAAATTTTAATGAAATTGAACCCAAAAATATACTACCTATCTTAAGGTTGTTGTATTCGTTGAAGGAACGATGGTTTAAGTAACTATTTGAATAATGTGTGAAGTGCTTGTATTAGTTTTTATATTTGAACTATGTACCAACTTAAGAATTTGTATGTTGTTTGGTGTATCCAATGTTTTCATGAAATAATAATGTTAAATATGTTGTGTTGATTTACTCTAAATTTAATCTTATTTATATTTTAAGAAGGTTAAACATGGAACAAGTCAAATACATTTTCATTCCGGAGAGTGGAACTATCCACACATTCCTCAAAAGTAAGAAATATTTTACAGACATAAATCCTACTAAAAGTGTAATAAATACAATCTCAGGTCCTACATATTTGATTGAAGGAACAGATAATTCTATGTTTATATTACCAAATAGGACAAAAGTTTGTCATTAATAATGCTTTACACTCTCCAAAATCAAAGAGAAATTTGTTGAGTTTTAATAACATTATATCGTTAAGGATTTGATGCTGAAACTACAAGTGAAGTTAATATGAAATACACTAATATTAATTCTAATATTTTCGAAAAGAAGAAGACTTTAGAAAGACTATCGAAATTTCTCTCTAGATTACAGTATACATATATACATGAAATTAAATGTAATTTAGTAGTAAAAGAAGATTCCAAAATTGTGACTTTATGGCACGGCCGTTTAGGTTACCCCGGTTCAACAATGATGCATAAAATAGTTGTAAGTATGCATGGTCATCCATTAAAAGATTTAAAACTTACAAAAGAAGATATACCATGTGAAGCTTGTTCTTTTGGAAAACTAATATCAAAGAATTTGCCTGACAAGATTCAGACATAATCACTTGTATTTCTTGTAGGAATTCAAGGCGATATAAGTGAACATATCCATCCACCGTCAGGAACATTCTGGTACTTTATGGTATTAATTGATGTATATAGTAGATGGTCAAATGTATGCTTTACATTCAAGTCGTGATATGACATTTGTAAAGTTTCTTGCAAAAATAATTAAACTAAGGGATCAATTCTCTGATTATACTATAAAGAAAATTAACCTTGACGTGGGGAGCTTAGCAACAGTAACAACACTAAAGCTGTGGGGAGCTTGATAACCAACACCAGGAATCTTCTGGAAAAGTTTGATGAAGTAGTGATTCGCCATATTTTTAGGGATGCTAATAGCTGTGCTAATCTTCTGGCCCTTGAGGGTAAAAAGTTGCAAGGGGATATTATTTATTATAGGGAGGTTCCATCTTGGATGCTGCATCTTATGATGAAGGATAGAAGTGATAATTTTAGCATTAGATCTGTTCAGTTGTAGTTTTTGTTGTTTTTGGGCTTAGACCCTCCTTTGTACCAAAAAAAAATTAACCTTGACGTTACCGGTGTACTTAAATATGAATCATTTAATAATAATTGCATGTTAATTGGAATTAATGTTGAACATCATATTTCTCATGTACATACACAAAATGGATTAGTTGAGTCATTAATCAAATGTCTTCAATATATTTCTAGACCATTAATAATGAGAACAAAACTACCAGTTACCATTTGGGGTCATGCAATTTTACATGCTACAACACTCATCAGTCTAAGGCCAAGTGCTGATAAAAAACATACCTCTTATCAACTTTCAATTGGTAAGAAACCACAAAGAACAAAGATGAGACCTCAAAGGAGGTTGAGAATATATGTGGGGTATGAATCAACATCTATTATTAGATATCTTGAATCTTTAACATGTGATGTTTTTCAGGCTAGATTTGCTGATTGTCATTTTGACCAAATAAAATTTTCAACACTAAGGGGAGAAAATAAAAAATTAGAAAATTAGATAACATGGTATGTACCATATTTACTACATTTGGACCCATATAATAAATCATGGGAAAAAATGTAAGAAAATAATGCACTTACAAATTTTTGCAAATCAACTGCCAAATTCATTTACTAATTTGAAAAAAGTGACAAAGTCACATGTACCAGCTATAAATGTCTCAACTATAATCCTCCATACTTCAAGTGTGCTTTAGATGTACTTGTTACATCATTTAGATTCGAAATCACAATCCAACCTGAGACATTTATAGCTGGTACATGTGACTTTGTCATTACTTTCAAATCAATAAAAATGAATCTGGCGGTTGATTTGCTAGATCTTATAAGTGCACTATCTTCTTTACATTTTCTTCTCATGATTTATTATATGCGTCCAAATGTAATAAATGAGTTACATACCATGCTATCCCATTTTCTAATTATTTATTTCCCCCCTAGTGTTGGAAACTTTATTTCGTCAAAATGATAATCAACAAATCTAGCATGAAAAACATCACATGTAAAAAGTTCAAGATATCTAATAATAGATGGTGGAGATATTAGAACATATATTGCACAATCAAATATCTTTAAATGAGAAATATTTGGTTGCTTATCAATTACAAGTTGATAAGGGATATGTTTGTGATCTACAGTTGATCTTAGACGGATGAGTATTGCAACATGTAAAATTGCCTAATCCCAAACAATAACTGGTGGTTTAGTTCTCATTATTAACGATCTAGTAATATATTAAAGACGTTTGATTAATGACTTAGCTAAACCATTTTGTGTATGTACATGAGGAACAAAATGTTCAACAATAATTCTTGTTAACATGCAATCATTATTAAATGATTCAGATGTAAATTCACCAGCATTGTCAAGTCTAATTTTTCCAATGCCATATCACCAGGGCCGTCTTTGAGGGCGTGTAAGGCGGACTACCGCACAGGGTCTCAAATGTATTACGGTTAAAGTGTAACTGAATAGGGCCTCATAAATCTTTGCCACTATTAAAATGGGGTTAATAGGGCCTCAAATTATGTTGTCATGGTTGAAGCATGACTAACCAACACAAGGTCTCCAAAAAATTGAGACGACCCTGCATATCACGATTTGATAGTAAGCATACTTACAATCATCTATTAGATGCATCAATTAATACCATAAAGTACCTGAATGGTCTTGATGGTGGATGGATATGTCCATATATATCGTCTTAAATTCTTTCAAGAAATGCAGGTGATTCTATCTGAATCTTGCCTGGTGAATTCTTTGATATTAGTTTTTCAAGAGAGCAAGCTTCACATGGTATATCTTCTTCTGTAAGTTTTAAATCTTTTAATGGATGACCATGCGTACTTTTCAACTATTTTATGCATCATTGTTGAACCAGGGAGACCTAAACAGTCTTGCCATAAAGTCACGGTTTTAGAATCTTCTTTTACTCCTAAATTACATCCAATTTCATGTATAATGTAATCTAGAGGGAAATTTTGGTAGTTCTTCTAAAGCTTTCTTCTTTCCCAAAATATTAGAATTAATGTTAATGTATTTCATATTATATTCAGTTGTAGTTTTAGTATCATATCTTTGACGATATATGTGATTAAAACTCAATAAATTTCTCTTTGATTGTGGAGAGTATAAAACATTATTAATGACAAACTTTGTCACATTTGATAATATGAACGTAACATTATCTGTTCCTTCAATCAAATATGCAGGACATGAGATTGTATTTATTACACTTTTAGTAGGATTTAATTCAGTAAAATATTTCTTACTTTTGAGGATTGTGTTTGTAATCCATCATTTTACACAAATGCCTTGTTTCTTTTACACAAATGTTATGGCGTTCTGCATGTCTTAAACTAATGACCTTTCTTTCTGTATCTATAGTAGAAATCATGATGATTCCTCGAATGACCCTCTTGGATATAATTGCCCCTACCTTGACGATTCCTATTAATTTGGTCATATCTGGGAAATCTATAATTATTCACATAACCTCGTTCACGAAAGTGGTTTCGATTGTGATATCCGCCTCGACTAGGACCCTCAAATCGAGCATAACCACTACGTTTTGTAATACGATTCTAGATATCAGGACTTGATTAAATATTGTGAAATTTATATCAGGATATATTATTGCTCCTATGGAACGTGATTGGTGGTTTTTTATAAGTAGCTCATTATTTGGTTCTGCTACTAGAAAGGCTGCAACTAAATCATAATACTAAAATAATCCCCCACTCTATATTGTTATTGCAACAATACTTGAGATGAATGAAAAATTGAAAATATTTTTTCCAAATCTTCTTCTTCGGTTATAACTATGTCATGAAACTCTAATTGTGCTATAAGTTGGAGCATGGAAAAGTTATATGCAACAACACTTTTATATTCTTGAAACCTTATTTTGTCCTACTGGTAGGGGTGTGAATAGACTGGGCCGAGTTAGGCTTTGCCAAGCGTGAGCCTGGCCTGGTAATAAAATTCAAATCCTAAGCCTGACCTATAGCCTATCGTAGGCTTATTTTTTTGGCCCGAGTCTGGCCTTTTTGAAGGCCTGATTGACCTATTAGCCTACTTAAAAGCCTATTTCACTTGAACATTTGTAAATAAGTCATTCAACTCAACTTTATATAGACTAACAAATTAAAAGATCAGTGAGATTAAATGTTTGTTTGCATTTGCTTATTTGAGTTTACCTAGTAGCATAAATTTTATGATACTATTTGTTTAAAAGAACTTATGGAAGCAACTTATGACATTAATCATAAGATTTTTTTCATCTTATTTTCACAATTTCTTTAAGATAAATAATATTTATTTTTATATTTTAATTTAAACTACAAAATAAAATATAATAATAATTATAATAATAAAATTATTCATATTTATTTAAATAGGCTAACCTCATAGGCTTAAATGACTTTTTATATGGCATGTGGCCTAGCCTTTTTAGCTAAATAGGCTTATAAAAAAGCCCAGGCCTTTTCTTTTTATATAAAAAGTCTGGCCTGACCTAGGTCTATGTAGGCTGGGCCGTAGGCCCCTATTAGTCGGTCTGACCTATTCCCACCCCTACTTACTGGTCCATCAATGAGGACAACAAGACTTTCCTCTGATGTCCAAATCTTGCCTTAAGTTTGTCCCACAATATCTTGGGGTCTTTTACATTTGAGTATTCTGTTCGTAATCCATCGTCAAGGTGGTGCTTGATTATTCAATTTACTTTCGACTTTTTCATTGTCATTTCCTCTAGGTTAACTATCACTTTCCTGAATTGTCCCCTTCAAGGATTTTGTCAAGTCCTCACATGCAAGGTACTCAGTTAAGTTGTTGTTTCAAGTTATGCAGTTGTCCCCCGTTATGTTTAAAATTTTGAATTGATGCTTAACGTTGGACATGATTATATCTATAATTCAGCGGAACATAATCAACATTTAATGCATAAGCTATATGGATAAATATTTTGAGAATGATTTGAAAGTTATGAAAGAAGTTGAAGTATCTATAGAGATAATTTTGTAAAATGACCGTTATTGATACCGTTGAAGAAAAGGAAAAAAGAAAAAGAAAAGTTTAAGTGTGTTGAATATCATCTGGCTAAAATTTAAGTGTGTTAAATATCATCTAATCGTTGCAAGTGTTAGATATGATTATAATAATATCTATATATAAATTTAACTGTTTTATATATATATATATATATATATATATATATATATATATATATATATATATATATATATATATATATATATATATATATATATATATATATATATATATATATATATATATATATATATATATATATAAAATTTTTTTTCATGAAACTATATTATAGATGAGAATCTTTGTCCTTTATTAAATATAAAAGTTAATATTTTCATATATAGGGTTTTAGATTTCTATTAAATATAAAAGTTAGTAATTGTTTATGTTTGAAAATTTACTATGATGTGTGATATACATAACCACGACTTGGATTGCAAGTTAGTAGGTCATTTGACTATTGTTGTTTGTTTAGATATTAAAGAGAAAATGATTGTTGATGAGATGACAATGAACATGGTTCTATCCAAAAACATAATTATGGTTTTGAAAAGAAAGATGCTCCATAATGCAACAAAAATTAAGCAAATTTATAATGTCCAATACAAAAACAATAATGCTATACAGGGTTAAAGAACAAAAATGTAGCAATTGTTAAAATAATTGGGTGAACTTGATCATGTCTCCCAGTATAGAATAGAATGTGAGGTGATGGAAAATTCTCTCAAGATATATTTTAGATGCATTCAAATAGTTTTTTTAAACACATTTTCAGTATATTTTTAACGGATTCAACGTATAAGACAAGCAAATTCAAACTTCATTTGCTTGAATTTGTTGGTGTTACTTATAGAGAGATGACATATACAATTTAATTTGCTTTTATGTAATATGAAAGAAAACATGACATTAATTAGGATTTAGAAATATGTCACTATTTATTGAAGGACCTTGATAATATGCCACATGTTATTGTCACTGATCATGATATTTCATTGATCAAATATGTTGCAAATTTTTGCCTACTTCATCTATTTTACTAAGTCACTATCACATAACTAAAAATGTGAAAGTTAGATGTACATTACTAGGAAACGTATTAAAAAATATTAAGGCTAAAGATATGAATGGAAAAACTGTCAAACCTAAACAATTATAGAATTTCATAATGACAAATTGAGACACTGTAAAAAATTCTTAACTGATTAAGTTAGACACCTTAACAACAACACCACAAAAGAAGTTAAATATCCTTATAGTTACTATCTTCTAGAAGCGTGATTAGTGAAATTGCTCTGTCGATAATAGTGAATTTCATCAATGTCTTTTAATTATTTGTAGCATTTTTAATATTTCAGAATTATCGTTTATTTGTAATTTAATTTTGTCATTCATTGTAGTAATGTACCCTAAGCTATCCCTTACACTTATTTAGGTTGATACCATTGCAATATTTTTTATTTTGAAAAAAAAAAAGTCAAAAGTAAACTATGGATGACTTGAATCAAGTTATAAGGCTTAAAACAAGATTTTTTAAGTTTGTTTTGAATAACAACTTTGGCTAATTCGAATAAAGAATAAAATAGAATTTTGGATTCCGACATTGTAAAAGTGATTCGAATCAAGGATATGTTTAACTCGAATTAAAGTCATCATGATGCGAATAACAACTATGAATGATTCATATAATGACTAAATGATTTTTTTTTGAAAATTACCAATAGCTGTGTGATTTAAATCATGTAGTTGCTTGATTGAAATCATGATCCAAATCAAACAAGCCAAACCCATAATTCCATAATTTATTACCTTGCTTCAAGTCAAACTTTCATATAATTCAAATTGTTATTATAGCATTTGACTCGAATCATTTGCTTGATTTTCACCTATTTTAGGCCTTACCGCTAGCACATATAAATTCATACTCTCCTTTTCTCTTCATAAGAATATTGATAGATTACACGCACATGAGTGCGTATACATATTTCCATAATTCTTGAAAAACCAAGAGTGCACTTTCTTTCACAAACACCATTTCTTATGATAACCAATCATCTTCAACCTTGAATGAAGAACCCATCGTTATGGTACTTAACTTCAAAGGTTGAGCGTGAGGGATAGATACAAGGTACATTAAAGAATCTAATATTTTTTATAAAGCTTTTGTGTGTATCAAATTAAAGAAGTGGTTTGTAAATTCAAACATATCTAATAGATTGTTTGATTATTAACAAGAAATTGAAGGTATTAACATGAAAAGTGAAAGTTAAAATTATTGTGGAAGGTTTTTGTTAAATTATAAAGTATGAAACTGATAGAACAAAAAAGAGAAAGTCTCTTCATGTATATATTGATATGCTCCTGAATAATGCTTCTAGAACAATATAGCACCCAAATGAATTATTTGAAAAATGGCTAAAATTATTAGAATTCCTCTATTTCAAAACCTTATCATATTGACCAAGCTTAACAATCAGCATAAATGGACTCCAAATTGAATTAACATGCTGAAGTAAAATCAGTGCAAGTTTTCCAGAATATTTAGAACTCGTTATTACTGATTGTTTTGGCAAATTAACACAAAAACTTCTATTTCCCTTTAAATTATTGACATCAAAATCATTTTTTTTGAATCGGTATCAATTTTGAATCGGTATCAAAGGGAATCATATCATTGATAAAGATCAAACTAAAGAGTGTTATATAACTACTAAGATTCATATATATTTGTATTAATGATACTATCTATTCGAGTGCATATATGATCCAACCAGTTCAGTAAATGACTGATCTGATATTTCAAGTCGAACTGGTAACTTTTAAATCGTCCAAACAGGCATTAAATTTCTTGTGTTTTTTTACTTTTTCAAGTCAAATTCAAGCTGGTCGTTTAACCAATATATGTCTCCTTAACCAACAAATTCAAGCTGGTCGCTTAACCAATATATGTCTCCTCAAACTAGAACTTAACTTCAAATAAATGAAATATTGGCTAGGTGGTGGTGGGAAACAGGAACATACAGATTCATTGCAGCCAAAGAACAAAAATGAATCTGGTAAACCAAAGGTTAAATGAGATTAATATTAACGCACATACTAAGAAGTTGATTGCTAGGAACAAATGATTGCTAGAGACGCCAAAATTTCTTGCAAAGCAAAAGGATATGTTAGGAGTAATTGAAGACAAATGTGTTACAATTGAAGGTTGAGCAAGTTATAAGCCTTTAAAGAGATTGTTAACTACCTTAATATGGTAGAGAGAATAGTAAAGAGTAAACAATCAAAATTCCATTATGATTCAGAATCTTTTGATGTTGTTTGACTTATCTAAGCAATTCTTGGGAAAGGGCCAATATAACTTTTAGCATTGCAAGAAATTCTAGCTTTTCTATTAAATCTTTGATCCTAGATTCAAATGGACTAGTAAAAGCTAAGTAAGAGGAAGCCAGTACCAGTTGGTGCTTAATAAACACCATGTTTATGCTTTGGTATGGCATTGTCTCTGCTTCAACCAACACCAGTTCATTGCTTATCTCTGCAATCTACATTAATTAAAGGTTTTATCTAAACCATAGACCAGAATGTGGCAAAAGGCTTGGTTCACAAGAATTCTGAAGCTGGTGTACTAAAATGATAAAGGGAACATGCCCGTCCCTCTAGAAATAAATAACAGGGTATGAAATGACAAAGTCAAATTATTCATCTGGATATATCCAATAAACCTAATCAAAGTTCATAAATGGAATTCATTGCTACATAGCTAAGGAGGTTACAACACAAACACTGAAATCAGCTATCAACATTTTGAAGGAGAAAAGATGTTGGCGATAGAACAAATCACTATGCATTATTAGGAAAAAGGGATTGTAAAAACAGAAGAACTTGTACAACATACATTTAATAGAAGAAAGATAAACTAACTTGATTCAAGCACTTCTACAACATTTCCTTCATTTTCTAATAAATTACTCAAACCATTTAGCAGAGACATCATACACGAACAATCATGTTTCTAGGGGATGAAGCCTAGAAGGACGGAACTGAAACGGTTGCAAAATTGAAATTACTTGTAGAAATTCAATGTTAGTACAAGATATCTCGGGGCATAGTTAATATTCCCAACTATAAATACGACAAAGCATGTTACACAATCACAACAACTTCTTTCATCGTAGCAAGGAACCGAGTGTACCTGCAGCATCGATCAAAAGCAACAAGAGCAATCAAATGGACAGAGTGGCGTATTCCCAGCATCCCCTTTACTAAGACCTAATTCCTCTTCAGTATAGATGGTAAGCCCATCCGCCGTTTTCTTTCTTGACCGAGATGATCTTTCAATAAACTCATCCTCATCTGCCCGTTTAGTTTTTTTCTTCTCATTCGTCCTTTTCTTAGTCTTATCACTACTTTTAGTCGCTTGATTGGCTTGATCGGCTTTTCCACCCTTCTTCACATCAGGTTTCTTTCTCTTTTTACCCGCAAATATCTCGTCAATTTCACTAACGGCTTTCTTCGGCAGAGAAGAAGGCTTTTGCTCTTCCTCAATGGTATTATTCTCTTGCAACTTATTTGAAGTTATTGTAGAACCCTTCTTCGTCTTCTTCGTCATAGTGTAAAAAGAAAGCTGTTACATAATTTTGAGAACTAATCAAGTAACTAATCACATAGAATGTATCGAATTTTAAACCACAGGATTAATTCAGAACATGAAGCATAGAAATTGAAAAGGAATGATTCAGAAAATTCATCACTAAACCCTAAACAAACAAATTAACACTAACATCATCTCACAAAGAAGCCAGAATAGGATTTAACAACATGTTTTCTCACTGTTTCAGGATGAAGACGACCAACTACGGCTGCGTTTTCCGGCGATTTGAATTCAGTTCAGCGTTGCCACTCCAAAGTGTTCCTGTTTTCTGATGAAATACTGGCAAATCGACGGCGAGAGCTGTTTAATGTGCGGCTGAGTTTTGTTATCGTGGGAGTGAATGATATGGGCCTTTTTAAAAAGTTGTGGATTGGGCTTGTAGTTAGAAATCTGAGTTTTTGGAGGTTTATCCTCCCACCTCCAATTTTGACTTGGCAACCCTACACTTTCTATATTTTTACTATATTAACCCTGTACAATATGATAATTCATTTGAAAGAAACTATTGGAATAAGGGTAATGCAATGAAAAGTTTGTCTTGAAGAAATGCAATGAAAATATTAGTTACAAATTTTTAATAAAAATATTACATAATTTTCAATACATGTTAGCATTACCTTTTGAAATAATTCAATTTTTAAAAAAGTTATGTAATTTTTCGAACATTACATAGACACTACTGGATATTTGCTTTAGATGACAAGTAAGTTTGTTTTTTTTACCGCATTTTAAAGATTTTTCCTAATATCTCATGATTTTTTACAACTTGTTTGGAAAAGTCCGATAAAAAAACATACATTCAATTGTATTTTTTGAAAAATCTGGTAAAAGTACATACTTTTTTTTCTCTGAATTTTTCATGATTTTTTACCGCATGTTTAGAAAAATTTGCTGATAAATCACACGTTCAACTTTTTTTTTTTTTAAAAATCTGGTAAATTACATACATTTTTCATATTTTTTGAAAAATGCGGTAAAAATGCATAAATATTTTCGAAATTTTTTAAAAATCCAATAAAAAATGCACACGTTCGATCAAATATTTCAAAAAATCCAGAAAATAATTTGCAATTTTTATCGGATTTTTCCAAACATATGGAAAGTTCATAATTTTCGAATTTTTGAAAAAAATTGTTTTATTTTTGCAGTGACGACTAGAGGCACAAATGGTACAATTGTTGGTCGACAGCGTGATAGAGTTGTTGCTGTGAGGGATCGAGAGAGGGTAGGTAACATAAAGGACTCGCATCTTTGGGCGGAGAGAGTTGCACCGAACGGTTCTCACAGCAGGAGACTTGCTGATCAGGCTCAGTTTTGTGCACCCCGCACTATCCGGTGTAGAGGATATAGATGTGCTTCTGGATGGACGGGAGATGACGAGGATGAGCCAGTAGCTCTTCAGACACCAGATCAAGTTGACGTGGAGATGGTGGCAGAGACAGATGTGCCATATCCGGTAGAGGTAGAGGTACCCCATACTTCTGAGATGGAAGAGGTGTCATTCCTTTTGAGACAAAGGGAACAACTACTATAAGGGTTATTCCAAAGAGAGTTATTGAGGCGCCTACTCCGCATACGACTATTGAGGCGCCAAATACTGATGATATGGAGGTTACTTCTCCTATTGAGACAAATGTCACTGCTCCTCATGAGACAAATGTCATTGCTCCTACATTGACAGATCCATCTGTACACACGGATGAAGGGTTTCCTAGTGGGCAATTTAGATTATGGGAGAGAGAGATATGTATATGATATGCCAATTATGTGACTTTATTTATTATTGATACTTTGAAATTAATTGATAATTTTTAATTTGTTTGTTATAGGACCGTATTTCGCTTAAGGTTCCCACCTAGGGGTTGAAGCTAAAGAAGTTCTCTGATATCGTAATGCCACCGAAGGTAATGGTGATGGTTGAGGATTGTGGTCTCCTTCCGCTGGTGGACTGTTCACTTACCATGTTCGACGGTCAGTTATTGTCAGTCTTTGTGTATCGATGGCACAATGAGACATCTTCCTTCCATCTTCCATTTGTGAGATGACAATTACATTGGCTTATGTCTCCTTGCTGTTCCATATTGTTAGTACCATGGTTTTAAGGATTGACACATTTTTGCTAAAACATGGTTTACTGCAAAGATGTTATGGAAGATATTCTAACATGTTGCTTAGGTTCATTAAAGAAAGATGTTCTGACAAATGTTGTAACATCATATACCAGAACATCAGTACAAACCGTTTTAAATCTTGAAAAATTTGATTTGATTATGTGATATTTCTTTTGGATATATCTCAGTATTTTTCACAGCTCAAGAAGATTTAATCTGGAACAAGTTTTATATCTATAGCTGTATATAAGTTTCCCAAATTTGATGACAAGACAATTTAGGAAACTTAGTATTTTTTCTCTAAGATTTAAGGAGATTTATCTGCACAATTGGTGTATCACTCAACTTATGGATCAAGAAGTATCTGGATGAAGATTTCGAAGTCCATGGACTGCAGAGGTGTATTTATAGAGAAGACCTAGACCTAATGTAATTAAGTTTTTACGATTGTAAATTAGGGGAAGCTAAAGTCTTGGTGTGTGTCTATATATATATATATATATGAATAATCAAATTACACCCGAAGAGTTACACTATGAGTTACACTCGCTCAATAACTTCACATCAGATTAATATTTTTTAAAATCAAGCGTTGGATTGAAACATAATATCATATAGATGATAACTATAAAGTTTGAGTTTAATCTATAATGATTTACTATACCATCAAGATATCTAAAGATTAACGTTAAAAAGGACTTTCATATAACATTAATTTTGATGTAGTTCAATGACATAGTAAATCATTATAGATTAATCTCAAACTTTACAGTATGATCTATATGATGGTATGTTTCAATCCAACTGTTCATTTTAAAAATATTAATCAATGTGAAGTTATTGAGCGAGTGTAACTCATGGTGTAACTCTTCAGTGTAATTTGATCCCTATATATATATATATATATATATATATATATATATATATATATATATATCATATGAGAATGACATTTTTATGTGAGAACATGAGAATGAATCTGAACCATTATATTTTAAAATAAATGGTGGAGATTATTTGTCATTATTTTTTCTCTCTTCTCCATTATTAAAATAAATGTTGGAGGAGAGAGAAAAAAATAATGACACATAATCTCCACCATTTATTTTAAAATTTAATGGTTCAGATTCATTTTCATGTTCTCACATAAAAATGTCATCCTCATATGATACGTCATCTCTCTCTCTCTCTCTATATATCTATATATATATATATATATATATATATATATATATATATATATATATATATATATATATATATATATATATATATATATATATATATATATATATATATATACACATACATATATATATATATATATATATATATATATATATATATATATATATATATATATATATATATATATATATATATATACTCACCCTAACACTCTCACTCTCTCCATTATTCTCTTGTTCATCATTTTATTTTATGATTGGGATTTTGCCCCAACGTTTGGTATCAAGATCCATTTTTTTTGATTAAACACTTAGTGTGTGAACATGCTTTCCATCTCTAATGAACATATTCCTACAAATATGCTAATTCTCGATGTGAAGAATTATAGTAAGTGGTGCAAAAAAATGAATATGTTGTTTGGTTATCAAGATGTTTTTGAAGTGATCAAGGATGATGTTAATCCACTTTTAGAAGGTGCAAAGACTGCATAGAGGACTTCCCAAAAGTAAGAGAAGATGAAAGATTTCAAAGCTTTGCATCTCATTCATCAAAGTGTTGATGCTGATAATTTGAGAAGGTTAGGAAGCTTGGAAAATTATGGATAAAAGTTATGTAGGAGTTGATAAGGCAAAAGTGGCGAGGATAAGAGGCAGCTGGAATTAATTCAGATGGAAGTGAAGGAAATCATTAGTGAATTTAATACAAGAATCACAAGATTGATTAATCAAGTGAAAGCATGTGGAGAGACAATAACTAAGTGGTATGTGTTTGGTAAAATATTAAGATATTTAACATCAAATTTTGATAACGTAGTGGTTGCAATTGAATATTCCAAGGATCTTTCAACCATGAGCAAAGGAGAGATGCAAAGTTCTATTGAGGCTCATGAGCAGAGAATGTAGGGGAGGAATGTTGACAAAGCAAAGGTTGGGATTGCTTTGTAGGTAATTTCCATTTGAAAAGACAAGAAGGCGAAGGGAAAGTGGTCCATGAGTAGAAGTAGAGAAAACTATCAAAACAATGGTGGAAGAGACTCCCAAATTTCTAATAATTCAACATCCCTAAAGGGTGAAAGCAGCCACAACAGAGGTGGTGGATCAAACAATTACAAAGGTGAAAATTATATAGGTGGAGGGGGAAAAAGGAAAGATGATAAAAGCAACTTCCAATGATACAATTGTCAAAATCTTGGACATTTTTCTCCTGACTGTAATGCCAAGAAGAATGATTCACAAGAATATGAAGCAAAGTTTACAAGGCAAGAGATTGATGAGAGCACACTATTGATGGTGATCACTGAAGCCAAAAACAACTGTGGAGGCAGTTTTAATCGATTATGCTCTGCTGGTAACCAGTTATAAGAAATGGCAGAAGGCAGTTGTAACTGGGTACAGACCCACAGTAACTGGTTACCACCAGTTGAAAACATCATGGTGACTATGAAAGAAGATGCATAATGCAGCGATCAATTATATCTTGACTCAGGATGTTCAAAGAACATGACAGGAAAGAAGGATTAGTTCGTAAAAATCAATCAAGCCATGAAGAATAAGGTGAAATTTGTGGATGACAACACACTAGAAGTAGAAGGGATTTGTGACATATCAATAAAGAGAAAAATTGTGAGCATTGTTTGATGGAAGACGTGATGTATATACCAGGAATCAAGTGTAATCCTTTAAGCATTGATCAATTTCTTGAAAGGAATTCAAGATTCACATGGAAAATAAAGTGCTAAAAGTTATGGATGAAAATGAGAGTTAGATCCTCAAGGCCCATATGGCTTAAAACAGAACCTTCAAAGTTGAAGTAAGAATAATGGAGCATACGTGTCTTGCAAATAATGCTAGTAGGAAATAATGGATATGTCACTATAGTCTTGGGCATTTAAATTTCAAAGATATAAATGCTATGCCAAAAAACAACAAGGTTAGGGACTACTATCGATCAATATGCCAAGTGAAGTATTTGAAGAGTGTATGCAGGCCAAACAACATAGAGGCAACTTTAACAAAGATGCAGGATGTAGAACCAAGTGTCATCTTGAGATGGTGTATTCATATGTTTGTGGATAGATGCAAGTTGACTCAGTCAGAAGCAATATGTACTTTGTCACAATCATTGGTGATTTTAGTATAAAGTTATGGACTTACTTGATTAAAATCAAAGATGAGGGGCTGGAAGTGTTCAAGAAGTTCAAATCCATGGTTGAAAGACAAAATGATCACAAAATTAAAACTCTAAAAACAGGTGGAGGAGGTGAATATGTCTCAAACGATTTTGGGAAATTTTGTGATCAAGTAGGCATTGTACATGAGGTAATGCCACCTTATACGCCTCAACAAAATGGAGTTTCTGAGAGGAAGAATCAATTGATCATGAATATGATAAAAATCATGTTCTTTCCAAAAGAATTATGGGAAGAGTCAGTGTCCACAACTGCAATTTTTTTTTGAATATGTGTCCAATAAGGAAGCTAGAAAATATTACACCAAAAAAATCATGGTTCAGATTCAAGCCAAATGTGAGTCACTTGAAGGTATTTAGTTCGGTTGTGTATAGACATGTCCCAGAAAGAAACTAGATGACAAGGGAGAACAAATGATACCTGTTGGTTATCACTAAACAAGTGGTTACAAACTCTATGATACAATTACCAAGAGAATCATAAGACGAGATTTTTGATGAATTAAGGAACTAACAGCATGCTGTAATCGATTACCATCCAATTGTAACTGATTACCAGCCAATTAAAACCGATTACAATAGTGCTGAGACTATTCTTGCAGTGTTTGAAAGGGCAGAAACTGCAATTAGTGAAGTCCAAGTTGAAGAAAATGTGAGAAGATCAACAAGAAAAAGAGACATGCCTACGATATTGCAAGATTGTGAGTTGTTCCTGAATAATGAAGTAAACGATAATGGTAATCTTGTCCATTTTACCGTCATGGATGAATTCGAATCGGTAAAAACGGATGAGGCCTTTGAGTGATCCAAAGTGGATATGTGCAATGAAGGATGAGTTGTAATAGATTAAAAAAAGACATTGGAACTAATTGAAGGAAAATCCCAAAGGTGAAGTGATCAAGCACAAGGTTCGACTATTGGCAAAGGAATTTTCACAAAGAGAAGGCATATACTTTGAAGAAGTATTTGCACCACTGGCTAGGATTGAATATGTTAGACTAGTTATCAGAATTACAAATGACAACAATTGGTCCATCTAACAAATGGATGTCAAATATGCGTTTTTGAATGGTCCATTGGAAAAGGATGTGTATATTGCACACCACCTGATTTTGTTGTGAAAAATCAGGAATCCAAATTCTATGAATTGAGGAAAGTGTTGTATGGATTGAAGCAAGCACCAAGAGCCTGGAACAAGAGAATTGATGGGTTTCTGAAGGAGATAAGATTCAATATATGTATATCTGAACATGATGAGTATGTGAAGAAGGATACAAGCAAAAGACTGGTCATCCTATAACTTTAAGTTGACGATTTACTGATTACGGGCAACAATGAATGTTACATTATGGAATTCATGAGAGATTTAGTGAAGGGACTGCTCATTCATCAAAGGAGTTATGCACTTAAAATATTGAAGAAGTTTAAAATGGAGCATTATAATGTGGTAATTACCCATGCAGAACCAAGGTTGCAAATGTCAAAGAATGAAGATGAGCAAAATATCAATTCAATATAGTACATGAGACTGATTGCATCATTGTGGTACTTGTGCAATACGAGACCAGACTTGACATATATCGGAGACATAATGAGCAGATTTAAGGGGAAACCAAATGCATCACCCTTGGTAGAAGTCAAAAGAATTCTGAGATATGTCAAAGGTTCGATTGACTGCGAAATTATGTTTCCGCAACGGATAAAGGTAAAAGCTACAAATTGGTTGGTTATACCGACTCAAACTGGTGTGGAGATAATGATGATAAAAATCCAATGCTGGATACATCTTTATGTATGGAGAAACACCATTCTCTTGGTGTTCTAAGAAGGAACCAGTTATGCCGCTCTCTTCTTGCGAGACTGAGTATATTTAAATGTCTATGTGTGCGTGTCAAGTTGTATGGTTGATGAATTTGGTGAAGGAATTATGCAGCGAAGAGTATGAAGCTATGGCATTGATGATAAACAATACTTTTCGCTATAAACATTGCAAAAAATCTCATTGCACATGGGAGAAGGTAAGCATATAGAGATGATATTTCACTACTTGAAAGAGCTTGTAAGTGAAGAAAAGTTGAAGTTAGGGTATTGCAAAAGTGAATATCAAGTGACCAATTTGTTAACCAAAGGAGTTACAATTGAAGTGTTCAAGAGATTGAAGAAATACAAGAGTATGAAACTCACTTTTATTTTTTTGTTTTACATCATGCAACTTTTGATTCACTAGTTTTGTGAGGAAAATATGATTTTAGAAACATAAAATTGAGTTTAATCATAATTTGAGTTTAATAATTTTATAACTTTATTTTTAACCAAAATTTAGTCTTTTACTAATACATTTTATTATCCTCAATCCAAATGTACGAAAAAGACGAGTACCCGTGCGAAAGTACGAGTATCAAACTAGTTATACATAATAACGTTACACCCATAATAGATTTTTAAGCTAAGGTTATAAAGAGAATGAATTTTAGCATTATATGGGTTGTGAAATTTGCTAATTCAAGTTAATGTAACCTCATTACAATGAGGTTGTAGTCGGTTACCACCCCTTCCAGCAGCAAACATAAATTTTATGTAACCGATTACCATTGTATGAAATTTTAGAGAACCTATTAGAAGCTTCATGTAACTGGTTAGTAGCAGTTAAATTTTTTTTCTATTAGTTTGTTAGCTATATTACTGTGTATTGTTGTATATCTACCTCATTTTGAACTGTTAATGAAAAATCACCATTTTCACCCTAATTCTCTCACTTTCCATTATTCTCTTATTCCTTATTTTATCTTGGATTTGCCCCCTACATTATGCGAATATAAATAAGAATAATTTACTTTTTGTTTCAACCCCTTTAACTGAATTTAGTTAATTTAAAATTACATTACTTTTAGAACTGAAAACACACCTAGTGTAAAAAAGTGCATGGAATGGGTATGAATATATAGGGACTGTTTAAGTGCATGCATGACATGGGTAATTAAGTGTTTAAGATGGGAGGACTTTAGAAAGAAAAACAAAAGGAGGCATCAAAAAGTAAAAAAGATTAAGATGACATGAACTATAAACAGCAAACCTTAGATGCAATAATGAAGTTTGGAATCAATATCTAATGTGAAATAGTATGCATGTAGTATCAACTTTAGAACCTTCAAAAAGATTAATTCCACACCTCTTAAGAATATAGATAACCTTGGGAAAAAGATAGGCCTAATGAAAAATTAGATCTAAGAGGACTATGAATATTGGAACCAAAAAAAAAAATGCATGAGTGTTGATGAATCCTATCACCTATTCACCTATCACTGTGAATCTAGTTCTAGGCACCTGAATTGAATATAGAAGAATTGTTCCCTGGCACTAAAAGACAACACAAAAGTTCAAATTTTGCAGCTTAAATTCCTATTGTGTGTAACAGTTTTGAGCCAGACTACCATAGCCCACATACAGTTTCACACCATTTCAGGATCTTAGTGCTTGATTGTACTACTCTTTTAACATCAATTGTCTAAAGTAGATAATAATAAAACAACAACAACAATACACTTTGCATGAACATAAAGTTTCTTAATAGATTAAAAAAAAAAAACCACACACCAAAGTACCAAATCAATCCCACATACATGAATATTAATTAATAATCACCCCCTCTTCTATACCATTCATAATTATACCCCCAACCCCAATAATCTCCATAACCTAACCTCTCCCAAATGTTAAGAAAGTTAACAAACATTAGTTTCTTTCATGAGCAAAGAAACCAATGACAATACATTATAAAGGATATTCATATGTCATTGCATATACACATTACAAAATTAATGAAAATGAAAATGACCAACTTGAACTTACTCAGTACTCAGTAGTAGTACTCACCAAATGAAGAACCTTCAACTCTTGATCTTCATCCATGGAGTTACACACATGATGAGAGAAGAGGATCCGAGGTTCCTCTCAGCACAAATTTCTCAACCTTGAGACATAAAACTAACAAGGTTGAAGAATAGTATAATGTATTTGCAGCTGACATGATCTCTCTGATCCTAAACCCTCTCACCTTTTCTCTATTTTTTTTTTCAATGTAAGTAAACCAAACCCAATTGACCCCAAAAGAAGAAAAAAAGCAGCATTTTTTCAGCAATAAACAGAAGCCTAAAAGAGATAAGAATAAGATAGTTTTGTTTTGATCTTTCTAGATCAGAGATGTAACTGAATTAGAACCAGGTTGATCAGTACTCCAAACACTACCCAAACCTGTTGCTGCTGCTGCTGCTGCTGTGTTGTTGTTGCTGCTGTTGTGATTATTATTCCAATAAAGAGAAGAATTGTTATCAGACAAACCCATATTCTCCATCTGGTTTTGGAAAGCAGCACCACCATTTCCATTCAGGTTATTCATATTCCACTGATCCAACCTATTTTGTAGCCCTTCACCTAGTTTCACTTCTTTTGAATCCATCTCATGATGATGATGAAAAGCATCATCATCACCACCACCACCACCACCACTACCACCTTTTATTCCACCACCAGTACTCATGAACTTCTGTTGCAGTAGTGTAGAGCTAAGTAGAGAAGCCATAACAGGAGTAGATGAAGTAGAAGTAGAACCAAAGATGGAACTGTAATTGTTATTATTTGAAGTACTAAACCCATTTCTGTAACTACCCTCATCATGATGATGTTGATGATGATGATGATGATTAAGATTAACTTCTCCTCCTTCTCCTCCTACTCCTACTCCAGCAGACATTAATATCCCAGATGAAAAACCTAATCCAAGACCATTCTGGTGAAGATTATCATAACCAGAAACTGGATTTGAAACTCTAGTAGAATTAAACCTTGTTGAAAAAGGAAAATTCATAACATCATGACAAGAGTTATTACCACCATAAAGCATAGTATTGATATGGTTTGAGGTAGCAGCAATATCAAAACTATGATGTTGTTGCTGCTGTTGCTGTTGCTGTTGTTGAGATTGAGAAGGAGGGTTTGGATTAGCAACAACACTAGAAGGATTTGAAGAAGAAGGAGAAGCAGAAGAATCAATGTTGTTGTTGTTGGAACAAGAGTATGTTGGTCGTTTAAGGCGTTTGTTTTTTCTGCAACCACCACCAACAGGAACATTTCTGAGTGTTCCACCTCTTGTCCAGTATCTTTTACAGGCTTTGCAGAAGTGTCTTGGCTGTGTTAAACTGTAGTTATTGTAGTAACAGAATTTAGTGTTGGATGAATCACAACGTGGACATCTCAAAGCTTGTTGCTGTTGTTGAAGAAGCTCTTGACCTGGTTTTTCCATAACCCTATTACCACCGGTTGAAGAAGCCATTGAAACCTTATGATCATCTATCTCACACTACAATAAAAAAGGATAAGAAATAAAAATGAATAAAAAAAAGAAGAGAGAGAAAAAGTGTTTTAAGGTGGTGCATGTTTTACACAGTGGTTTTATTCTGTTCCAAGAGGAAAACAACAAAATTTGGGTGGTCATGTATTTTTTGTATAATAATTGAGAAAGAGAAACAGATAGAGATAGAGATTGAGATAGAAAGAGATGAAAACCTGTGTCCATTTGCTAGAAGTGACTATGGTTTTCTCATTATCAACATCACAGTTACCATTACCAAACATTTTGGTTTCTAGGAGAGTAGTTGGTGCCTTGAGTCTTGTTTGATGGCCTTAGAAATGGAGTGAAGGTATGGTATGATAAGGTGAACATGTATTTAATTAAATCATACTATAAGACTAAGAATAATATAATTAAATTGAATTGTGTAGCTAGGTTCACGTGATGAGTTTGGTTAAGATAATATATAATGGAATTGTGCAGTGGAATATTAAAAAAGAACATTCGAAATCCAAGAAAGGGACATAGAGGTAAAGTGGGATTAGGATGAATCTTGAGTGGTTCAAGAAAGGAAAAAGAAAAGAAACAACACACACCCACATATATACTCTCCAACGTAGTAACATTCTTTTGTGCAGAGAGATAGAATACATAGAGGGGGAATCCCTAAGATCTGCTCAATATCCAAGGCAATATCCCACTTAAAATTTGTTCTAATTGTTACTAACCACTTTAAAAAGAAAATTTGAAATTGAATTAACAAAGATCCGTCTCTAAATAAGATTGGGCCAATATGTGAAAATATGTTTTGGGGGGAAAATATGGAGGACATATTTTAGTTAAAGTAGACCTCATGGGGAAGGGGAGATGCTTCAATTTGGTGGAAAAACCTTCATGTCTTAGATTTTGTTTGGATCCATGGAACGAGGTGACATGAGATGGCATAGAGTGATATTTTATTGTTTGGATTAGTTAATATCAGATGGAATGGAGCAAAATAAAGTGGTATCGGTTTCATTTCATTTCATCACTTATCATTATATTTCTTCTCCATGATCTAGGCAGAATGAATATTTTGTCTTGTTTCTTTGTAAAAAATTCAAATGGTGAAATGAAACTTTATTTCTCTCACTTCCATTATGTTCCATTCGTTTTATGAAATCCAAACATAGCTCTAGAAATTCAAGGGTAGTTGATTCTCAAATACATTTTTAGAATTGATAGGAAATGACAAGAGTAATTCTTTTTGGATTGATCATTGGCTAGGTTAGAGTCCCCCGATAAGTATTTGATATTTTAGATTGTATGAAATTTAATTAAGGAGGAATGTTTGGTGAGACAGGTGGGTAAGTGAGAATGAGGAGGGGTCTGGAGTTTGATCTTCGTTGGTATAAAGAGTTATTGACATGAGAATAGCCTACATCTCAAGAGATATACTACTACACATATTACATTTTATGACAACATTTTTACCTTATGTAACAAAATACTGGGGTATAATACCTTAACGCGCCATATTTTTTTCTTTTAAAATGAGCAAACTATTTTGTCGATTTTGCAAGAAAACTGAGGGACAAACTAATTCAGGTAATTCCAACAACTTTGGTTTATGTTTTGAATTATTCCAAATACGAGTCTATCAGTGAATCTCACATGAGATTGCAAGATATTGCCAACACTTCTTTTGCCTTTGGTGAAAAGATGTTTGAAGAAAAGCTTGCATGAAAAATTCTCAAACCATTGCCTAAAAGGTTTGCTAAGAAAGTGTCTGCTATTGAAGAAGCTTAGGACCTGAGCAACATAAAGGTTGATGAACTCATTGGCTCATTACAAAATTTTGAGATATACATCAATGACAAAGTTGAAAACAAGAACAAGACGTTGTCTTTGTGTCCAACACTGAAGTAGATGAAGACCAATGTAAAGAAAGATATGAGGTACTTGTTTCGTCTTGCAAGGATTCGTGTAATCTTCCCTTGATTCATACTAGTTGGAGATGCTATGTTAGAATTTTGAGATTTTGGGTTAAGGCAAGAGAAGTTATGGTTTCTTTTGAACGCAATTTGTTCCAAAGTGATATAAGTTAGCTTTTATAGATAATATATTTTATCACAGTTGATTAAAAGAACCATGCTGAATTGTCATTCTATTTCTCCACAGTTGTGAATATGGACCATGGTGAAAAAGGTTTAATTTTGTTTTAAAATAAAACTTTAAGGAACACGCCCTTTTTTGTAACAATAAAAAAGGGAAAAGTGCTGGTTCTGGAATTCAAAGCGTGTAACCATTTATCAATCACCACGGTTGGGAGTAGTGAAAAATGTGTTAATAAATGAAGGTGTCTAAATAAGAGTTATTACTTAGGTTGATTATATGGTCGAGTTAGTAAGATGTAACAAAATGTATATTTTGTAGTAGTGCTTCCATATTTAAAATACGTAATTGGTTACATGATGTGCATAATGAATTATGAGCTTTAAAAGGCCAATAGATTCTTTCCAATTTTAAATGACATTTTCTACTGTTAAAGGAGAACGCCCCCTCACTTTCATACAAACCAAATTTCAGATATGAATAATTTTTTCTCATTCTAACCCCCCTCTCTCTCTCTCTCTTATTTTTTTCACTAAAATTTATCTTAGTTCCTTTGTGAGTGAAATATAACTGTGAGATTTTAGTCATACCGATGTCAAACTATTTTGTCAAGAGTGTAATTCTTTTGAAGTGTTTCTCTTGTTTGGTTGTTGCGCTTATCATGGTAAAACCTCTGTTTGGTTTCCGAGATAAGCTGGTTAAAATCCTGTTCTTGGTTTGTGAGCTTATCTTGCTAAAAGCTCAATTTTGGAGTGAGGGATCAACCTCTAAAAATCTCTCAATTGCTTTTAAGAAGGTTCTTGGGCATAACCAGTTAATTCCTAAAGGAGAGGAATAGGTCAAGCGATTGGCCGAACATATTTAAATCATGCACAATCTCTCTTAATCCTTTCTCTTTACTTTCAATTATTTACTTTCCTTTACATTTCTATCTTCCATTTTTCTATTGCTTTTATCTATACTTTTCAACTATACTAACCCAAATTTCCATTTTAAGTAATAAATTTTTAAATTAATTACGAATTTTGAATATCATAATTCATCTCTCCTTGTGTTTAAAGTCAATTTTTCAATATAATATTTTCTTTTTTATTCAAATGTTTTTCTATATAAAGAAAGAATTTTATCACTTCTAAATACACCAATTTTTAAGTTATCAACTCTTCTATCTCTATTATTCTCTTTCTTTTATAAGTCTTATTTAGTATAAGTTATCTTAATGTTGAGAGAGTGAAAAGCTTCATATGAGAGTTATTGTGTTTTATTGTTGTGATGAATTTGTTTATTCAAGAGTATAGTTCTCTTGTGATCTTGCAAAAGAGTAGAAGGTTTCAAGTAAACCTTTAAAAGCTCAATTTAAGATTGTTGGGCTGAACTTATGTAAAAGCTTAAGTTGTTTGTGTACGGTTGTTTGGATGATAATGTACAAAAGCTCAAGTTGTTTAAGGTTTTTGAGATCAACTTGTGTAAAAGTTTAAGTTGTTGTTTAGTGGAAATATTAAAAGGAAACTCTTGGAGACTAGAGTAGGCCTCATGGTTTATAGCTGAACCAAGATAATCTATAGTGTCATCTTTCTTATTCTATCTCTTTATATTTTTTTATTTATCTTTTCTGCTGCTTAATTTATTATTATATCTACTTATAATATAAATTATTTTAAATTAATAATTTTTGTGAGAAATTTTTTTTAAGCCTGAATATTACAATTTATCCCTCTTCTATTTGGATTCACTTGTTCAACACTAATACTTGTTGGTTTTACACATGGAGTCAAAGATCAGAACCAAATAAAACATAATAAAGACATGTCAAGAATATATCACCCCCAACATTGGAGTTCGCCCTATTTATTATCCAATACACATACTTCACATTATAAAGCAAACTCACCAAGTGTTGCATTTATGTGTATGAACCTCTCATAGTAGATCTATATGTATCTCGTGCTTTGTACACTTGTATGACACTTGTCAAATTGTCTGAATTATGATCTTTTAATGCACCTACTATAAACTTATGTGTAATGTTGTACTTCTTCATATCACTGACAAATTCTCTTTCATCCAAATTTAAAGGGCTGATGATATTACAATCGTCTTGTTGAAGTTGATAGTTGTGATGTTGGAGTTTGTTTGAAGTTTCACATTTCTTAGGTTCCCGGGCTGTTGTGTGTATAAATATGTGATGACAACCTCACTCTGTAAGCTAGCTTTTGGTTTTGAGATCTAAGCATGTGTAACATAATATTAGAGCCGGGGTTAAAGATTGCAATGTGGACATTTGACTCAAGCTCACGCTAGGCGTGAAGGTGGGTGTTGAAGTTGATAGTTGTAATATTGGAGTTTGTTTGAAGTCACACATTATTTAGGTTTCCGAGATGTTGTGTGTATAAATACGAGAGGGGAACCTCATTCTTTAAACTAGCTTTTGGGGTTGAGATCCAATATATTTAACACGTCTAACATTTATTGCTAGTGAATTAATAACTAGAAAGAAAATCAATGATGAGAAGAAAAATAACTACAAAATAAGTCCAAAAGCTTTATGATGGTTGCTATTTGATGATGACAATACTTGACATCAAATGATATCTATTGAAGTTCTTATCTATTAAAGATAGCTCAAGCAGTCGAAGATAATCAAGATGAATTATCAAACTATTCTCTTAGGCTATGTTTGGAAGTTTGGAGGGGAGGGGAGGGGAAGACTTCCAAAAATGAAATTTTAAAAAAATATAGGAAAATATTTGACATTTTTTGAAAAAATGATTTTGTTTAGAATGATAAAAGAGTCATTATCATTACTAAATTTTTAATTTTCAGAATAGTATAACAAACTAAAAGATATTTGGAAAATTTATGTAAGTCCTTCAAAACCCTCCAAAACCCTCCTTCAATACAATTTTTGAGTTCCCTCATTTTATGGGGTTTTTGGTGTTATGAATAAACTCAAACCCTCCAAAACCCTCCTACCCAAAATCTTTTTATCCTTTTCACCCAATTCTTCCTATTTTTTAAAACCCTCCCCTCCCTTCTCCTCCAAACTCCCAAACATAGCCTTAAAAATGTTCTTGGAGATCAAATCATCTCTTTAAAAACGGTTTAACAAAATATTCATTATGTTGGACTCATTATGTTAGAGATGCGAAATTTATATTTTTTACCTAATTTTTTTGAACTCAGTGTAAATGAAATGAAACTAATTAGGTATTAATCTTTTTAAACATAAAGAAAAAATTTATTTTGTACAATCAAACATTTTACATATTCACGCGGATAATGTCGAATAGTTAAGATTTCAAATTCAACTTTTTTTAATTTAAAAATTTAAATTATATATACCGTTTAATTTTCATCAAGTAATGAATAATAGGTTGATTATTTGTGGCGCAAAAAGATTCAAATGTGTAATAAAGATGGTTTTCTTTTAAGAATTATATTCAAATATGTAATAAAGATGGTTTTCTTTTAAGAATTAAAATGGTGTATTTTTATTTATAAAAGGAGAAACAAATTAACATTATTAAATGAATAGAAAGAAAAACAAGAACATATATCTTGGTATTATGGACTAAAAAGCTCCAAATGAAAGGGACAAAAAACCACCATGTGGATCTCAAGACTCAACCGAAATACACAAGTAGACCACACTTTGCATAATTTCTTTTTGTAATTAAAAGCCTTTGCTCTCTCATCCATGTTGACCATATAGATAACCTTTGTCCTTGTAATTTTTTTTAATCCAAGACAATAAACCGTTAATGGAGTGTGAGTGTGTCAGAGAGTGATGAAGGAGAGAGATCATCCCTCAAACAATGGCATGAAATGAAACCTTGTGTACATAACCATGTGGTAAGCAACTAAGCTTTAAAGCAAAATAATAATAACAATAATAAAAGAGATAAAGCAAAACACAGAAGATATGGGTTAACAAACAGATTTTGTAGTTCTTCAAGGGATTTTCTTTTCATCCCTACTTCCCATCATTATTCTCCATCACAAAAATTCTCTGTCGTATAAACTTTGGTATTTTAATCAGTTAGTAATAAATATATCATGTAAGGTTGTACATTAATTCTTTGTAAAACGTGAATCTTAAAATACTACAATTGAGAATATTACTCAGAAAAATAAAATATTAAATGTATATGTAATGGATTTTATAATATTGAATGATATAATAATATAACTTCACTAGTTGAGATCAGTCACCATGTGGGTCATGATTTGAGTTGTACTATTTTCATGTGAGTTAAGAGTAATTAACTCACGTAATCAGTGGTTACAGTAACATAGGAGAGACATCTCATTGCTAGACTTTTGTCTACTTGCTTAAATTAGGTTTGGAAATTTTTTCATTTAAAATTACTATAAGAAAACAAAATTAAAAAAATCACAAAGAAAGTATAGAATTTTATGTTTTTATAGCACAGAGTAATGCGAAACTCTTAACATTTTATGTTTTTATAGCATAGAGGAATATGAAACTCTTCACACCTGGTCTCACATTCATTTATATTAAAAGGGTCATGCTAACATGTGCCCTAAGGGCACATGTTAAGCATAGTATAATTAGAAAAAGTTAGATATAATTAAATGCAATAAAGTCAAATTTTAAGTTTTGATACATTGAATGCACACGTTACAAAAAAAAAATTCTATAAATATCTCACTAACTTGTGCCCTTGGGGCACATGTTAGCTTTTCCCATGTTAAAATTTGTATAAATATAAATAGTAGGTGGTGCTATAGCAAAAATTTGATAGTTGAATTCCATAAATATAAATAGTAGGCTGGTGCCATAGAAAAAATTTGATAGTAAATAATTCAAGAGATTTTATACCAGAATTATATATTTATAATAATGTGAAAATTTTAACATTCCGCACCATGCATAATATTATTGAACTTCATGCGGTTTGATAGTAGGTGATCTTACAAATTTTAAATTAAATTCCGACATCATTTTAAAGCAGAATTCATATCTAAGATCCTGAGAGAAACATAATTTCAAGACTCAAATCTTATCACTTGGTCACAAACATATGTGACTGGATATAACTCATTTTATATAAAGTCGATTTGTAAGCCAATATCTCACTTATAAAGATATATTGAAATCACAGCATATGCATTAAATTAAAAGCATTAATGAGTTTGAAACAAGAATGAGTAAATAGTAAAGTATGAGTGGGATCAATCAATATAGAAAGTGAGTATGGATTTTATTAGAAATTGAAGTAAGAACAAACATGCACGCGAAACTACATAGGGAGTGACATTGGTCAATTTAGAGGAGATGAAAGTGGGACCTATCTACCACACTGAGTCATTGTGGACCCTTCACCACAGGACAAAGAGATTCCAATTTGGCAACCATGAAAGAAACCCAACGCGCACGTTAAAGAGAACTCTGTAAAGTGTCACTAAACATAATAGAAAGATAAACAGACTACGTTGGGGGACCAAAGCATCAAATCCACCCTAAACAATCTCCACACATACATCTCACTCTCCATTTTTATTTCATTATTATTCATTCCACACCCACTTTGTTTCTTGGGTTTTTTCATGTCTATTCTTTTAAATTACTTTTCTACCCTTTCTTAATAATAATAATAAAATTTGGATCTAAATTGTCCCGTTAAACCAGCTCAATTGATAGTTGTGTAGAAATATCAAATACAGGACGCAGGTTCAAACCCGCAATATTCTATCTATGTGTAGTTGTGTACCTTATGTACTTATTACATTCAACAGACAGTGTTAATAAATTTCAATGGAAATTAGTGACACATTGATAATACGGTAGATATTTTGTACAATCTACTATACAAACAATTAATAAAAGATTGACCAATCTGACTATTATGCCCTTAGTTAAAAATTTTTTTACAAATAAAAAAGGGCAATTTGGTAACTAACAAAATCACATATCACTTTTCATCCTTTCAATAATCAAGCGCCAATTGTCGGTCTCTCATTAGTCCAACTTTTTAACTTTTCAATAACTAACTTTTTCTCCCCAACACACTTCTTCTCTCTCTTACTTAAATTTTCAAATTTCTTTCACATTTCATTTTCCCACACTTTCTTACTTTCATTTTAATTTTTTTTCATTTAATCACAAAAATTATTAATAATATATATTTTTAACTTTAATAAAATTAAATATTTATTTATCTCACGGGTCACTATCAATACAATATTTAATTTATTTTAATCGATGATTACACACTTTCTCTTTCTTAATTAAAATTTCAAATTTCTCTCAAATTTTCTTCCCACACTTTCTTACTTTCATTTTAATTTTTTTCTCTATTTATGTATCAACTCTAAAAAATAATTTATTTTTTAATTTTAATAAAATTAAAAATATTGTAATATCACGGGTCACTGTCAACATAATAGTTATTTTATTTTAATCAATCATTATTTTTATTAGAGAGATAATATCCTTATTTTTAAATTTTTTTTCTTTTCTTCATTTCACGATTATTTTAAAGATTATTTAATACAATTAAATTCATATGATTATTGTTCATTTTACAATTGTATTTAAATATATTTTATATCAGATCAAATAAAATTTTTATTTCACGGGTCATTATCAACAAAGTATCTATTTTATTTTAATCAACAATTACTATAAATTGAGAGATAATTTTTAATTTTAAATGTTAAAATTTCATTTTTTTATCTTCATCTTCCAAATTCTTTATTTATATAATTAAATTTATATAATATTTTTCATTTGTAATTAAATCATTTATTAAAAATTTATATGTATTTAATTAATTTCATACAATATTAAATAAATTTACCCGTGCGGAAGCACGGGTATCTTACTAGTAGTGATTTAGTAATGAATGATATACCTTAGAATAAGACTATAAGAAGCAAGGAAAATTCCATGTAGGAAAGTGGTCATACACGGTCTTTTAACAACAGAATCTACCACTTGAATGTCTTTGGACTCTAGTTTATGGAAGTTTCAAGTATATTCAAAAACCTGTGCTATGGGACCCTTGAGAATGTTGGGGAGAGACTTTTCTACTGTATTATTATTGTTATATCTACTGTCACTACTGAGATGAGATTAGATGCTCCAAAAACTATTATCATAATGTTTCTATTTTCCTTGGAATGAGTGTGGGAGCTTAAAACAGTACCAGTCTCAAATATTCAGATATAAATTTATATGAATAATAATTTTGATTTTTAGTTATCATGACTTAAAAATTATTATGTGCTTACATAAACATAAACTTTCCTTTTAATAAATTTATATTAGAGAAGTATATATATATATATATATATATATATTATGGCCAGATATCAATTCTTAGAGAGCATAATAAATTGTATACCATGGAATGCTATGGGGCCTGGTTAGGATTTTTTATTTATGAAAGTGAGTCAAATTAGGTCCACAAAGCTTAAACAACAAGTTTCCTTTGAAAATACACCACTATGATGATGAGATGTAATCTTATCATAATCATAGGTTAATTGCCCTGAATATCAGGATTTGTGATTAGTGAGTAATTTTTCAATTTTAACATGTGGTTATGTAGCTGAAATTACACCTTCCCTTTCAAATGATCATAACAAAAAATACTAGTCATTTTTAGTCCAAATAAACCGTGCCGAACCAATATAATTCTACACGTTAAGATTTTTTAATAATCTATTTAGCTAAATAAAGATAACAAATCAAGAGAATTAAAGGCATCTCAACTATGTTGACACTTCATTAAGTCAATTTGAAAAATATGATATCTTTCAATACCATTAAAAATGAAAATGGAATACAATTTTTTTAAGGAGACTAAGCCAAAACCTAAATAAGAGTTTATACAAAAGTCCTCATTAAAAACTTTTACTTGTAAACCATTAAAAAAACAAGTCAAATGAAAAAAAATAAGTACTTTTAAAACATATTTAACAAAATCTATACTCAGAAAAACCATATCTATTTCTAGAAAAAAATATTACAAATGCTAGAAGGGATATTATCCTACTATTGGTTGTATTGAATCGTAAATCAAAATTAGTAATACCATCAGCACATTGATTTCCTTAATGATCAATGTGATATTTGGACCAAACTCTAGTCTCGACATAAATAGTTTCATGGTTCGACGGAGTAGTGTATGTTGTAGTCGAAGTCTGCAGTTACATAAGTTAGCTTGCTGTTTAAGTTAGCTTAAAGGCTAAGTTAACTATGTATGCCATATATGTATATGTGTTATCGTCATACATAACATACATAGTTACTAGTATATAAATAGGTTGATCTCTCAGGTTTTTAATATTAAAAACTTATAGTGACGTGATTATCACGTCGCAACTCACTTTTTTGAGCCACGTGATAATCACGTCGCAAATTCAGGTGGCTATAACACACTTTTCTTGTAGTGAGAGTTTAGGGATGTTTATTATTCTGTTATACTTGTAATCATAAACCCTAATGAGAAAGTAAAGAATAATAGCTTTAACTAATCTTATTTTCTTCTTCTTCCCTCCCTTTTGTTCACTAAACTGTTTCTTGGTCAATCAATAAACTCTCTCTTTCTCACAGAGTTACATCGTTATTGATATCGTTTGTTATCATCATACATAACATACATAGTCAGTAGTTTATAAATAGGCTGATCTCTCCGATTGTTAAGAGAGTTTGGGGTTGTTTTTTATTCTGCAATACTTGTAATCATAAACCCAAATGAGAAAGTAAAGAGTAACAATTTTAACCAATCCTATCTTCTTCTTCTTCCCTACCCTTTGTTAACTGAACCATTTCTTGGTCAATCAAGATACTCTCTCTTTCTCATAAAATTACATCGTTATTGGTATTATTTGTTACAACAATAAATATGACGGATAATGAAATTCATCTTCTTAGTAATCTCAACACAATTTAAGCATCTAATTCTTAGGTGAAAAGAAATCATGAAAGAATTTTTGAAAGCAAGAGTAACCATTAGAGAGTTGGTCTCTAACAATAACATATGCCTACCACTAAAATAAGAAATTTCAATGAGCATCATCACACCAAAAATCTATGCATGAAAAGCGTAAAATGGTTAGCAAAATAACCAAGAATGTCTCTAGAGATGTCACGAAACATACCACCACATGCAGCCACCCATGAGTTACCAAGAGCATCGCCACCAGTCTTACACTTAATTTAATAGGTCTTAGACGGGTGGTAATAAACTTCTTTAATCACTCGAGTTTTGAGAGGGTGAACCTTGGCAAAAAATATTTTTAGGATCTAAATCACTAGTAGAAAATTTGCTTTAAGTGATTGAATTAGAGACCGAAAAAAACTTAAAAATCGAAATTAAAAATTGCCAAATGTAAGAATTGAACTTATAACCTTAGCGGGTTTCAACAAGACCTTACCACTATATCACTTTATATATATATATATATATATATATATATATATATATATATATATATATATATATATATATATATATATATATATATATATATATATATATATATATATTAATGAAAAATAAAATTTTCTAAATTTTTTTAAATAATATTTAGAAAATCACTAATTATTATTTATCATTTAATTGATATAATAAAAATAAATTTTAATTTTATTATAAAATTTCATTATGTGAATATAAAAATTGTATAATGACAATAAAATTCACTTTTATGCACATATAAAAATAAAATTACATGATTTTTTATACAAATATGTATTTTATTTGTTAAAACAATAAAATATAAAATTTGACAATAAAAAGATGAAATTTTTACTAAAATGAAAAATTGAAAGAAAATTGGGACATAAATAGTAACTTGATAAAAAGGATTAAAAAATAGAAAAAAAGACAAAAAATATTATCGACAAAAATTTTGGTCGCTGATTTTTTTATATAAATTAAATTTTATATAAAAATGTTTTTTCGAGACATAATAGGCGGTCATAAAATTTCCGTCGCTAAATCGGTGGCTAATTTTATCTTGTGGACGATTTAGTGACACCTACAAGTTTACTCACTGATATCAAATTTTGGTGGCTAATTCGGTGGCTAGAGTGATTGGAATTTTTCGGTCACTAAAAGTGAATTTTCTAATAGTGAATTTTTGTATAGAACTTGAAACTAAGGCCCTAGTGCCATTTCCAATTATAGCAACACTAGCACAAATACGATTCTCGACTGTTTGAAACTTGATCCTCTTGTTATTAAACCGATTTTGATTCCTACAATACCAAATGGTATCAATAATATTAATGATGTTTGCAAGCACAACCTCGTTACATTGTTGATATCAAACAAAATTATATAAATTAAGAATGCAATCAACATCATAGGTAACTTGGATTTGCAAAATATAACCAAACCAGTAACATAAATGTCTAGCGAATCTGCCATCAAGAAAAATATAATGAGTAACATCAAAGTTAGTACCGAATAAATCACATTTTCATTAGATGGCAAGTTGCAGTCTCTTACCATAAGATTTTCATAGTAGGAAAAACATTCCAAAAAAGCTTCCAAAGCACAAGGAATTTTGAAAGAGGAATGTACTGATGCCATATATGCTTAGTCCACGAAATTGCTTCCCAAGAAGAGCAAAATGTAGATAAACATCCTTGAAGGTGAGAGTGCCAAATTTAAAAGGAATCCATATCAAATATTTATCATTGTCATACTTAGAGATATGAAACTTGTGTAGTAAGTTATTCAAATTAGGGAAAACTTAATTCATACGATGAGAGATACATTATCATAAATGAAATTCCTAACCTTGGCTCCCAGACTAATATGAGGATCGATTGGGAGAACGTGCACCACAAGATCAATTTGTCACCATTACTAATTTTCTATTGGGACTTATCCTGAATAATATGTAAATGAGATTTATATAAGATAAAATAGAGGAGTCAATGTGATGATTAATGTGATACTTCGTCTTTTGGTACGAGCTCTCAGTAGAATAGCCTAATGTTGATTAGAAGTGAGGTAGTTCCAAGTCAAACAAAGGATGTCAACTTTGTTGATATTATTAATGGATCTTAGATCTCTTGGACATGTTACTCCATATACAAGAGGAATAGGGGGTGAACTGTGAAGGTTTGAAAAGATTTATTTTAAAACAGAATCATTCGTAAAATCAGAGTTTGAAAACATTTTATAAAACAAATTAATAAAATGACAGCACAAAACCAAAATAAAGAAAATTGCTAGAAAGTAAAAGAAATAAGGGAGAAGAAAAAACACCATAGAATTATACAAATTCGGTCTTAAGATAACCAAATCCCATTACCAAAAATTATTCTTGAGAGTATCCACTAAACTTGAGAGAGTTTTGAAGGATGTGCCAACAAACCTCCTTATACAAGGAAATGAAGTTTTCATGATAATGTATAGCTAACAACGAACAAGGCTTAGAGTGTTTAGTCTCCAAACCAAACAGAGATTTCCTACAGGCTGATTTCAAACCAAGACATAGTTTTTAGTAGTCTATTCTCCAAACTAAATCAGAGTTTTACACAGATTGACCATAAACTATACTGATATTTTTGCTCTCACCCTTAACAAATATCCTCACTAAGACTTAAGACTACTCTCGAAGCAATATGAACACAAATATGTGAGAAAATGAGATATTTAAAGAGATGATGATAGACATGAAAAGTCAGGTTTTTACACGTTTTCTGGATGTGAAAAAGTGATAGAGAAACTCTTTATTTTTAGGCTAAGGTGTGGCATAAATTTGGAAATAATCCATGGGTCAAAATCAATGCTCAATTTGATTAGACAATGAGTTGCTTCAGCATGGGCCGATTTGAGGTACTAGGCTATGAGTTACTTCCGCCCTTGTAAACGACTATCATCTCAACAATCTTTCTCTTGATCGTTCCTTTGGAAGGGGGATTTTCAAGAGGCGCCCCACCATCGATGGAGGTAATATACAGTTGCTTTCCCTTCCTATCGTCTCCCTTTTTAACACTAGGACCGGATTCAGGAAATCTCGCGAGGGTTTTATTTTTAGGGGATCCTTGTCGGTCCTATTTACTGCCTTGGATGTACTCTGACAGTCGTCCTCTTTTGATCAAAGATTAGATCATGTCCTTGAGTTGAATGTAATTGTCACTATTGTGGCCATGTCCCTTATGAAAACGACAATATTTGGATATAAACTCAATATTCACACACTCTTGGTAAATTCTTCACAAAGAAGTTTCTATAGGAGTATAACTAACATATCAGTTGTATGTTTCTTTATCAGTATCCCCTCTTCACCTACGTAGAGCCTTTCCCGATGGGCATTCAGAACGAATATCGATGGATGAGGTAGGATAATTTAAGCAGATGTTTAGTTTCTCCTAAAATGTTATATATGGTTGGTCCTGTTTTAACATCTCTCGTGTTGTCCACACCTTTTCCTTTCCTAGTTTGGTGCAGAAATGATGGTCACGAAGGAGTCCATATGTCGAAGATTTAAAACTCAAAAGACTCTTTGGTTCCTTCAACTTCTACTGCGACCAGATTGAATATGTCCATGTATGATCATAGGTTTTCTTTTGCTTAATGCATGATGCACCTAAGTACGATTGTAGTAACAAGTTGTCTTTTCCGCGCAGTGAAATGTGCGGTAAGTCGATCACAAAATTCCGTCCATGACTCGATGCAACCGTCAAGAAGACCGTTGAACCATAGTCGTGTTGGTATGACCAATGTTAAGGCCAATAACTTTCATTTTGAGGTATCGTCGGTGCAATAGTAGTTGAGTCGGTCATTAACAATTTGTATGTGCTCGACGGGATCTCCTTTCCCATTGTATTCCTCTAATTTAGGGAGGTTTTTGCATGGATTTTAGGATTTTGCGATTCTAGCGCATAGAGGATACTTAGGTTGTGCCCGGTTTGGTTGACATTCATTACGTTTCGGGGAGTGAACGTAACTACCTCAGTCTCTTCCTTGACTCCTAGGGGGATAATTACGCTTACCGCCTTTGGAGCATTCTTTCACCTTCTGGAATTTTCCTTCTTCTTTCGCTATAGACGGATCAGGTTGTTCGATTCGATTTTTTCTCAAATCATCTTCTTGTACTGTATATGCCCAAGGTTGAACGCACATGAGGCTTTCCTCCAAACGAAGGAACCTTTCTTCCACCGCCTTAGAGTTTTGTTGTTGAGCGATGTTATAAATGTCGTTACTCATCTTGTTTGCGCCTTGAGATCTGAGGTTTGCCTCAAGAATGAAAAAACCTCGCGAGATCTCATGTCGCTCAATAGGATTTGGAGATGGAATTCGGAGTACCAATGTTTGGATCGTTTCCGCCCGTGGTAGAGTAAGAATATCACATCTAGTTGCTGAAGAACATTGTTATTGAGGTTCGCTTCGCCATTAGGAGGAGTATCGTTCAATCGACTAGTGGTTGATGGTGCCACGCCAATGACTACCAAAGAAGCTTCACGCGCGGTGGCTGATTGAGTAGTTCTCGATCCAGCCATTTCTATGAATCAATGATGTTCAAAGGTATTGAGTAATGAAGATCTGAAGAATCGATATTTCATTATCGGTGCTGAACTTGATTTTATCAATCACAATTGAATTTCCTTCGATCGGTTAAATCCTCTGGTTCGAAGTCGAGGAGAATCTCATGCTAGAGGAATGCACTTGGAAATATGGAATCGTAAGATACGCGGGAATCAAGTGTTAGTTTCCACAGACGACACCACTGTTCTGTATCGGGACCCGAAATATGTGTAGCCACCGAAGTTACGGGGGAGGCGAGCTTCCTACACGACGAAGTGGAGGGTGGAAATTTAGCACGCCAATGCTTAAGTTAGAATGTGAATGATGAGAGAGTATTCAAATTGTGTTCAAGACTTGTTACCTGAAATGGTGCCATCCACATATATAGAGGAGTTGAATAACTAACTCGCTAACTAACTGACGTAAAATGCGGAGGACCGTTGGATGCGTTTGAGAGATGGATCTCCTGCTTCCACATTGCTGGAAGTTCATCGTCAGGAGAATGTTCCCGAAGTTTTATGTATTTGAGATGGATCCGGAATGTTACACCTGATGGTAATTGACTCACGAGATAAGACATGGCCGAATCAGATCAATCTTGGGAGACCTTTTTATGCGGTGGTCAGATCTCTGAAAATGACCGACCTAAAACAATATTATTTGTCATTTTATTTGGTCTTTTTAAAGTTAATATAAAATAGAGATGTTAATAGAGATCTAAATAAGTTAATGAATCACATTAAATTATTAAAAACTTCAACCTCAAACTTAAAAATAAGTATAAGCAAATCAAACTTAACCTTAAAACAAGTGTAAATGAAACATTTTTAAATCTTAAAAGTTCAGTAATTGGATCCTTTACTGTTATTTCCTTTTCTAAATCTAGCGGTATCTGTACAACCCCATGTACCAAACTGCTGCAGCTGAAGATCCAAACATCTGTATCATTTAGTCTTAATCATGTGATTTTCATCAAAGACTAGATAGTAACTGCAGTAGAAACTTTACATATGAAATACAAAATGAAGGTCATATATCACACCTTAAAAATTCAAAATAAGTTATCAATTTTTTATAAATGAAAAAAAAAAGGCTAACTTTTATGCTAATTAGATGAGGAGAGAGCTCTGAAATGTGATGTACGGAAAAGACGTGGTTTTCATAAATAGTAGCTGCATGCCTACAACATGAATCATTCTCACGACAAGCAATTCTGTTCATCAATTGGTCCCACCACACAAATTTGTTCCCACCCTCCATATTTACCAGATCACCAGACATCACATCTCTAGTTGCCTTGCCTGCCTCACGAATATATTTATCAAACTCATGAGTTTTAAAAATTTGAACCATTCCTTCTAATGAAGAGTTGTTTATGAACGCATATTCTGCCAAATTCTATTGCAAAGTAAAATAAGATCTTGAATAAGTCTTTTTGTTAAGCTTTACACTAACAATTTTTCAAGTCTAAGAAAGAAAAAGAAATATTCAATGTCACTAGTTGTTTTGAGATTGAGTAAAATGGTCTCACATTACTGGAAAATTGAAGTTAAGAGTAGTTTATATATAACATCTACACTCCTCAATCCAACGAGACACATTTTTTAAAGTAAAAAGTCACGAATGTTTTCACATCCATTGCGGACAATACCTTACATCTCCAATGACACATACTTGCAGTAGACTGGATATAGAATGATATTTATTTCATACACTTTATGTTGAAAGATTAAACAATTTTTTTGAGATGTTAACTTATTTACACTCTCCTTAAGAGTCAAATTGTAAATACAAAGCACTTTATCGTTTTATAAATTGTAATTTCCTAGCTAAGTTTTAACTAGATTTTTTAAGAATACAAATGAACTAAATTTTAATCAGAGCTTTATGTTTTGAAATATAGGGCATAATCGATTGGATTGTAAGATACCTTAATGACTGTAATCAGTTGGATTATATGAAAAACAAAGTCTTTTATATATTATTTTTTGTGAAATGAGTCCGAAAGTCAACTTTCGAAGAAGAAGAATTTAAGATATTTATAGAGTTTAAGAAAAATAGTTATTGTGTAATGAAGAACCACCAATTTAAAAATCCCCTAAAGGACCTAAAATTTAAAGAATAAAAAAATCCCAAAATAAGCAGGTGGATGCTCATTACACCATAAGTATTTTCTTCAAATCATATAAATGTCTGCAGGCGCCCTATACCCATTTGTTTATATGATTTCACTTAAAATTACTAAAGGATTTGCTCCATAGTTAAAATCCAAATATTATTACATGCAGAAAAAACTGCAAGTATATCCATAATATTGTAAACTCCACGTATTTGTGGAACCACTACAACAAAAATGGGTTTAGGCAACAACGAAAAACCGTCCTTTAAAGTTAAAAAACCGCGGCCTAAGGCTTTAGAGGACGGTTTAACAGGCGTGGAATAAACAGCCGTTGCCTATTCATTTAGAGCGCGGTTTTTTTATTTTTACCCACGGATTCTGAACACCGTCGCCTTAATTATCAAAAGACAACGGTTTTAGTTAAAGTTTTAGGCCGCGGTTTTCAAATAACAACATAAAATAACCGCCCCCAAAAGACAATGGTTATTAATAGCAACAAATTAAAGCCGTAGCCTATCTATAACTTCATTTGAACAAAATACATAACCGTGCCTAAAAATTGGAAAAGTCCACGGTTTTAAATAAGCAACGAATAAAAAACGTTGCCTAGAAATGAGAACAAATCATAAATACTAAATCTTGCAACACTTAAATTTATATGTAACTTCATTGTTAAACACCATAAAATTTTATATATATATATATATATATATATATATATATATATATATATATATATATATATATATATATATATATATATATATATATATATATATATATATATATATGAAATTCTAGTACTATAGAATCTCTTTTCGGCAACCATGGAAACAATGGCAGTAGAACTGTAGAAGAACGTGATAAAAGAAAACCTTTATACCATTTAAATTTTGTGTTAACAAAACAACAAAGGTTGTAACATCATTCATTCGTACAATAATTAAAAACATAAATTTCCCATTGTTAAATTCCATTTATTTCAAAAACAAATTAGAAGAATTTTGCTGAACATATATAGTTACATTAACCCACTGAAGATGAAATAAGTAGCTCTATATCCTCCTTGTTTTGGATAATCCACTTCTTGGTACTCAACATCTGGAATCAATCATTTTTGGAATCCCTGTATTTTAAAATCAACACATAAGTATATAGTTTTGAAAAGGGGGTTACCCAAGAAAAAATTAATGAGACATATATCTAAGCAACAAGCTAGATACACTTATAAAATATCTAAAAACTTCTACAAACACAACTATAGATCTCATCTCAGATTAATAAAGTGGTTGAAATAATTTTAATTTATAAGAAATATGCAGGAACCTATAAATAGTGTCAAAATACATTGGATAAAAACCAGACCAGAAGCAGAAATCACCAATATTGTTGATCATGTCGGTCCTTTTCAAAGCTTCCATGCTTCTAATCTATTGAAATGAAGACAATGAATGTCACCAAAAATCAATGACTAATGGTTCCAAGACCCTTTTTTTTCTATTTAAACAACAAAGGTTAACCGTGTGATCTATAATGTAAAACAAAATCGATACATTTTCCATAATTAACAGTAACATATCATAAAGCTGTGATGACCCATTTGAAAAATAGTCCTCTAACATAAAACAAGCACTCAGAACAAGAGCTACCATTCACTAAGAATCCTTCACTAATCCAAACAAGAACTCAGAACAAGAGCTACCTAAAAACAAACAATTGCATCAAAATCCCTATAGATATTAACATAGAAAGAGCAGAGAAAATTAGATATATAATAGAAACCAAGTGCTCAAAATATTGTTCAGTCTTAAGGGCTCTTAAGTCTGTCGTTAGATGAATTTTCTTACCTATTCTTAGAACAGATTTTTTCCTATATAGAAGTATCTAATGCTTAAACCCAACTTACAATATGTCAAGTTACTGGAATGAAAAGGAAAATAACATGCCTGGGGATGGTGAGTTGAACAGTGAGAGCAACCACATCATCAAAGCAACATCCAACAAACATTTCAATCACCACCTGCATATCATCATTACATAAAACCCTAAACTCAAAAACACCAAACTCAAAATGCAAATTTTAAATAAAAAATAAAATTAATTAATTAGGTTACATAGAAAGCAGGTTCCGAGAATTCCTAATCAATGATGAAAGGAGAATGCTCAGTGAATGATCGAACATCAATCCAATACGGGATACATGCTTTTCTCCTTGAAGGAACGCTTGAAGATCTGACTTTGAGGGAACCAGAAAATGAATAAGATGAAAAAAAAAAAAAAAAGACGGAAGACAAATTTTAAGCGTTGAAGCCAGATCTTCTACTTTTAAGCGTTTGCAAGGAAGGAATGGGAGAATGGAGGCCGAAGGGTTTCAGGAAGAGAGGATTGGTTTTATTTTCACCAATTATATATATTTAAAAATATTTAATTTACAATCTTTTAAGGCTTTTTTAAAAATAACTAATTTATATGTTTCAAACTGTTTTTTTATGAATATTTATTACAAAATGTAAATTTTACTTTTACTTTACTTATTGTAAATTAAAAAATAAATTTTAATTTTCGATAATTTTAGTATTCATCAATGTTTTTTGAACATCTTTTACGAATACATTTATGAAAAATATTTAAAAATAAAATTTAATTTAATTAAATATTAGTAAATTTATATGACATTAAGATTTTGTACTAATAGTATACAACGTTTTATTTTATTGCACAAAATCTTCAATTCCATTAAAATATTGAAAAGATCTTTCATTTTATTACACAAAATCTAAGATTTCTCTTTTTGTGTACTTTTTTATTATATGGAAAGATTTTATAAACATTAATATATTATATTAATTTTACAATAAATTTATTTAAGTACTTTAATGATAACTATCAAAAAAAATCATTTTTATAATAAATTTCTATTATAGTTTTGTTTATTTAGAATAAAATAAAGTTTAAAATTTATGTTTGCAAGACCATGTATTTTAAATAGTGTGATGGATATTAAAAATTTATTTTTAAAATATTATTTAATTGTATGCATATAATTTTAATAATTTCATAGGTTAAAATAATAAAATTATATAGGCAACAAAATATTTAAAAAAATATAGAATAATTATATATAAATACGAAGATGAACATTCACAAGTTAAGTAGCTCTGTGGTAGTTAGAGTATGAAAAAATTTATTGTCCATATTAACATTGGTTCTGAAAATTTAAAAAAAAAATTAAAAAAGTTACAGTCTAATAAGGGACGGTTTTCTTACACCCACACTCATAAGCCGTAGTCTAAAATGAATAAGGGACGGTTTTCTTACACCCACATTCATAAGCCGTAGTCTAAAATGAATAAGGGACAGTTTTGTTACACCTGCACTTCAGAACCGTAGTTTAAAAGGAATAGACGACAGTTATGTTATAACTACAGTTTTAGAACCGTAGCTTAAAGTCAAAATTTTAACATAATTCTAAAAACTTGACAACAAGTAAAAAGCGCAGCCTATTACCCTTTAAGCTACGGTTTTTAAGCCGTTGTCTATTTTTCCGTTGCCTAAAGTCAAAAATGGTGTAGTGAACATACAAATTTTCATATTGTAAACTGCAAGGATCAGTGAAGCCAAGAAAGCTTGGGTCGAGGAACTGCATAGTGTGCTCTGGGCTTATAAAACAACGCCCCATTCGAGCACAGGCGAAACCCCGTTCAGACTCACTTACGGCACCGAGGCTGTGATCCCCGTGGAAATCCGAGAACCTTCTCGAAGGACTGAGTCACCCCTCGAGGAAGAACTCAACGACGAAGCTATGAGGGAAGAACTCGACATGGTCGAGGAAATCCGAGCAGGGTCTTCCCTCCGAGAAGCCAAATTAAAACAACAGATAGCTCTGCGACATAACGCCAAAGTTATCAAACGCGAGTTCGAAATCGGCACCCTAGTGCTCCGCAGAAACATGAAGGACTCACGCGAGGGCAAACTCGCCCCAAACTGGGAAGGCCCGTACCGGGTTTACGATAAAACCGAAAACGGCGCTTATTATCTCGAGAACCTCCTCGGCGAAAGACTTGCTCGACCTTGGAACGCTGAAAAACTCAGACGCTATTACAGTTAGAAACGGCTAACTCACCCCGGTCTCTCCCTCCGAACACGAGGAGCCCACCGGGCACGGACTCGCGTCATGGTACGAATGCGAGCACTCCAGGACAACGATCATCGGGACTCCCTACCAAGGAACAGGACCGACTACACGGGGGACTCTACACCTAGACCCACCGTGGCAGTACCTGCACGGCAGAACCCCAGCTCGCGATGGGACCGTTCACGCCGCGAACACTTGGCCCCAATCGCGGTCTCGCGCTCGCTTATAGCGCATACCTGCTCTGCGCAACCGGGTCGTACCCCACACGCCCGGAAGACAATCTAGGCCGAGCACAGTCTAAAAAACGATCCGAAAACAAAATATTCCTAAGTGTTGGAATACCTCCCCGGAAGTCGAGCATAATCCGGGCTTAAAAACATGCAACAATAAACATTCTCAAAACACGCATGGAAACAATCAAAACATGAAATACTAAAACGATAAGACATTAAAAGCCGGCCAAATTGGCCGGCGATGTTCAAATAGTACAACAATCCAAAGATAAAAACAACGGCACGCAGGCCAAAGAAACATAGGCACGCAGGCCCAAAGCAGATCATTCATCACCATCAGGCGTACAGGGCATGAGCTGGCCATCCATAATCCTGGACGAAACCCCGATGTCATCCGTCTTCAACCCCGGGTTGAGGAACTTCAACTGCTGGACGGCACACTTGAATCCCTCCCCGGCCATGTCAGCAAGCTCGAGCTTCAAGTCGTCGATCTTCTTGACAAACTCGGCTCTCGACTTCAGCACTGTCACATCCGAGGATTCTTCCGCCGTCGGCTGCCAAGCCTCCTCAAGTTCAGCGGCCTTTTTCTTCTCCGCCTCCACTTCCTCATCCTTCTGCTTCAGAAGTTCCTCCATCTTTTTCTTCGTCTTCTCACGGAGAGATTTCTGCCTAACAGCTTCATCCTCGGTGGCTTTCTTGTCATCCTCCGCCTTTTTCAGAGCTTCAGCGGAAACAGTGCCCCTTGCGCGAGCACCTGAGCCATCCCGACGACCCTCATCACAACAGCACTGTCACTAGCAAGCTGTTATAATTGGGCCGAAGAGGAGATCTCTTCAACTCGGCGACTCTCGTCCGGAGAGACAGATAAGGGATACTTCTCGAAGAACTGACTTTCTTTGAAACAAGGAGGGAGTAAGAATCCGCACTCGGCCCCAGCGGTCGGCAGATCCTCTCGAAGTGCCTCAGCCCGGCGCGCCCTCTTCGATGTTTTCTCCCCAACCAGGACCACCACAGGAGATCCAACCGACCCAGAATGTTCGCCCGAGGCCGCCATCCGATTTTTATTCTTCAAGGCCCGGAGCCTCTTCGCATCCTGGGCCACCTTCAGGACCTTCTCGTCCTTCACCGGCATAGCATCTGAAAGTCAAAACAAATAAACAAACAGTTAGCAATGAACATCAAATAAAAAACCAAGGTAAACAACGAAAACTCCACCTAACAACGCCTTGGTTTCCTCAGGCGTCCTACAAAGCAAGAGGGCCTTGGTGTTTATGGCCCGAGCTTCTACCCTCGGCACTCCCTCCTCGTCGCAAATAGGCTCACCCGTCCTCGTAACCCATGGACTGAGAGAGAAGCTGTCCACGTACTGTCAAAGACGGGCGTACGACGCCGAATCCTGCTCGTCTAAATCCCCGTCCTCGCGAGCATAGTACTTAGGAGGGTAGTTAAAATGACCTTTCCACCAGACAAATAGAAACATGCTACAGAGTTTAATCTTGATCTTCCCTTCCTCATCCCGCTGCGGAATACCATCTTCGCCACACACCGTCATCATCTTCGACAAGGAAGTGTACGACACACGAATGTGCAGACGAACAACATAATAACGGTCTTTGAAATCCTTGACCGAATCGACGTGCATCATAAAAAGTTTCCGGTCGGCATTCTTAAAGGAAACCCAGCTGAAGCGCCCGTCAGCCGACTTTCGTTGGACTCTGAAACAACAGCCAAACAAGTCGATCGTAGCGCCGATGCCCAAGTAGTCACAGACGATCTCGAAAGCCTGCATAAAAGCAAAGGCGTTCGGGTGCAGTTGGGACGGAGCCAACGCGAGGCTGGCCAACAGAGAGACTTGGAAGCTGGAGAAAGGCAGGCGGAACCCGAGCTCCCTGAAAACATACTCATACATGGCGAAACTATCCCCATGGAAATGAGAACAAATACGCTCGTAGGCCCTCGGGCAAACCACCTGGAAGTTCAGTTCGTCACCCGGTCCCCGGTCCTCGATCTCCCGAAAGGCTCTGACCAAGGAGTCAGTATATCGGGACACCTCGAGTTTTGGCTCCTCGGCCACCCAATCAAGATCAACCACGAGGTCATACTCATAGAGCGGGGTCAAAGGACCCTCCTCCTCAACCTCCGAGGGACCTTCCTGTTCGTCACCCTCCTCTATCACATGGAGGCGCGAGCTCTCGACCTCCACCTCTTCGAATTCAGAGCTGCTCGCACCCGTGTCTTGCGAGGAGTCCCACGAGCTAGAACCGGAGCTAGAACCCGAACTGGACCCCGAGCCAAATTCACCTGCATGCAGAAGGAAAAAATGAATTCGATCGGTCATCAAATCCACCCTTCCACCGCAACACAAGTGAAAGGGTGGAACGGAGAGCATTAAAGCCCCCGACCAAACCCCTTCGAGAATATTATTGGTCACCGGCCGAGGACTTTCCCTAAATTCAACTTAACTTAAACAAACATAAATGCTCGGGTACAGCTAAACAAGCTCGGCAGGAACCTTAAACCCGCCGAGCGTGACCATAAGTAACCCGAAGAGGAGCATGAAGCCCCCGACCCGCTCCATAAGTATGACGGGCTAAATCATGAAGGGGCCGAGCTATAATAAAGAAAAATCAGCTACTCTGATAGTTCCCCCGGGCATTACTTGAATAACCCGGGGAAAGGCACGGCATTCAAGTCTGCCTGCCGGTTTAGACGGCGAAAACGGCAGAAATTCGCCTCATAATCCTCTATAAAACGGAAGAAAAGACATTTAGAATCAAAAGGAAGCCTCAAACGCACCTGATCCTGACATAGTCTTCAATAAAATGATTGATGTTGCCGCAAGGAGACGTTGATGAAGTAACAAGATCTGGAAACTTAACCTAGACGCCGAGCACACGAGCAAGGAACGAAAGTTTCAAATGAGGGGCTCTGACCCTCTTTTATAAGGAAAATGCCCGGAATGCGAAACGTCGCGTCGGCTGACAAAGCCTTCCCTAGGCGCCGCCATCTACCCGTAGGCAATCATTGCATATGCCACGTCAGCGCGTGCCATACACGCGCGATCTTTCGTTCCAACCGACGAACCATCCCGTCCGAGCACCATCAGCTGGACCGAGCATCACTACCAGGGCCGAGCATCATCAAAGTCGAAGCTTCTTGACCAGAAGACTCCTACTTGTGGGGCTCCTGTTCTGGACTGGGCCAAGATTAGGCCCAATTTAGTTTCAGCTCACCCAACCTTGGAGGCCCAAACCACTTTGTGCCCCATAACCGGGTTTGGGGTGCTCATCTTTGCCATGCTCGGCAAAACGCTCCCCGCGAGCTGCCCTGCGCCCGACTTAGGTGCTCTCCACGAGCATCCTCTTGCCGAGGACCCTGCTCCTCGTAGGGTTTCTTCACATCCAACCCCCCGAATACTGCGGAGTCCACGTGGTCCCTAAAAGACCTCGTCTCCCTTGAACTTCGGAGCGGTTAACCAGGATAGAGGGCACTCACGCACCTCCGGTATTTCCGCTCAGGAAACCTGACAGTCTCCTAATTGGGCCTGGGCGTCCAGCCCAAATAGCGAGATCATGGCCCAGCACTGGGGGCTATAAATACCCTCTTTCACTAGAGAGTCAGGTATTCACTTCTTTCTAACCTCTAGCCTGTACTTGCTCTCCTTTGATCCTCTTCTCACTTTGGCATCGGAGTACCTTGCAGGTACACCCCCCCTTTCAATTCACGAAGACCCAGCATCCGATCAGGCCGCGACGATTCTTCTGATCAGATACGATCAATTTCAATGTAAAACTCGAAGGAAATTCTACATAAAACTTCTGGACACACTTTGTTCCATGTTAAGGAAAAGACTGCAGGTATATATGGATTAAATGTTAAATATTAGAAAAATTGTGTAGTTTCTTGTGAACAATTTCAGGTTGCATCTAAAAGATAACTTTCGGATTTGGCATTTTTTAGTTTTCCTAGAATTTTAGAGAAATATATAAGATGTATTGAGCAACCCACAAATAAATAAATCCCAACTCAATGAGTCCCAAAATTAAAGTTGGACCTCGAGACTCTAACTTTTCCACTCAATTTTTTCTGTTTTTAAAAGAAAAAAATTAAAATAAAATAATATTTACAATTTATTAATTTCTTAAAAAACATTTAAAAACCAATTAAACTTCTTTTTTTCTAATATATATATATATATATATATATATATATATATATATATATATATATATATATATATGGGACGTATCAAATGAGAACTTTGATTATTATAAGAATGAGAACTTTTAATAACAACCGTACGATTTAAAATCAATGCTCAGATATGCATTTTTGTGATATGTATTTAAATCAGAATCTATCTATTAATTATTGGCTTTTAAAATTTGAGTGAAATCCGATACATTGATTTTAAATCGTACGGTTATTATTAGTTCTCATATCTCATAATAACCAAAGTTCTCATTTGATACGTCCCTATATATATATATATATATATATATATATATATATATATATCAAGTGAGAGCATTTTTAAATGAGAGATGAGAGCAGTGGCGGAGCCAAAACTTTTAGGGAGTCTGGGCAAAAATTTTACACCTTTGTTTTTACTAATTTTACACCATGTTTCAATTAATTTTGTCCTGGATTTTGTCTAAAATTTTTTGTCAAAAAATTTCACACCCAGCTTTTACTAATTTTGCCCTTAATTTTGTCTAAAAATTACTAATTTTGCCCCTGTTGTTGTCTAAAAATCGACTATTAATTGGAGAGTATACAACAAAAGGGGGGGTTGAGCCCGGGCGCATGCCCTTGCTTGCTGGGCTGTAGCTCCGCCCCTAGATGAGAGGAAGAAATATCAATTGTTGGATTCATTAAGAGAGAGAATGTTAATACATTAATGAGACTATTAATTTCTCTCTCTTGATGAATCTAATGATTGATATTTCTTCCTTTCATCTCTCATTTAAAAATACTGTCACTTGATATGTTATATATATATATATATATATATATATATATATATATATATATATAATGGATTTATATTCTATTTTTTATATAATCTTTATCAGGGAATTGTTTATCTCAAATGATGAAAAACAACATATGGAAATCTGAAAATGTCTCTCTAATTCTAGAAATACATTTCCGAGCGCATAACGTTCCAACTGAGTCTCACTCCATTTTTTTTCAAAAAATTAGTTCGAAGATGCATCTTCGGATCCACCTTATCTATGTATTACTAATTTAACAACTCTGTGACAAATCTAGAAGTGCATTTTCGGATTTGTGAAGCGGGAATTTAAAAACATGTCACCTTTGCATGTCAGCTACAATTTCGGAAGTGCATTTCTAGATTCTTCTGACGTGATTTTTAATAAAACAAAACCTTGTGTGCTCTTCTTTCTCATGATCAAACTCCATTTTCTCTCAAAATTCGTACAAAAAGTCCTTCCATTCTCAATCAAAATTTTCACTCTAAAAATTCATTCATTTGTTTCATCACATTAAAAGGAGAAAAAGAAGTTGGAATTTAAGGTAAATAATTTATTTCATTCCTCATTGCTCACATTAATCTAGTTTTAAGCTAAAAAAGTTATGATGCATCCGTAAATGCATTTTTGGATTCTAGGCGAGTTCATATGGAAGTGCATTTTTCAGAATAGTTCAATGTTTATTTAACCTATTTTTGAATATTTTATGTTATTGTTTGCCATAGATATGGTGCACCCTTATGTTTTCCTCGAAGCTATTGTGTCTACGGATGCCAGATGTGTTTAGGTTAAGGAGGTAGATGTGGGCAACCAATTTACAAATGGACAAGAGTTTGAGTTTTGTGATCATATGCTCCAATGGATTCGCACGGAGGCACCCGCTTTAGGGTTTGGTGTTGTAATCGAAAGGTCTGATAATGGTTTAGGTAGACTAATTGGATTTGTGACAGTTAGACACGAAAGAAGTCAAAAGTACCTAACTCATCTCTAGATTTTGGAACGAGATGACACTGGTTCGAGAAAATGTGAGTGTCCCTTTAAGTTGTGCGGTTATATTTTGATGAATACAAAATTGAGATTTAATGTGATTTGTGGTTAACATAACCATGCCATGTGTGACAAGTTAGCCGACCATCCCATTGCATGTCGCCTTATGCCAAAAGAGAAGGAAATCGTTTCGGACATAATATTGAATATGGTGCAACCCCAAAACATACTTGTAACTTTGAAACGTAAACGACTCAAAAATATCACAAATATCAGGAAATTATACAATATTCATGTCCTTAACAACATGGCATTAAGGCGGGATAGAACTGAAATGCAAGAACTACTAAAACTTCAGGATGATAACAATTATGTATCTAGGTACCAAACGTGCGAGGATGGAGTCACCGTTCGAGATATATTTTTCACTCATCCTAATTCCATAAATTTGTTCAACATGTTTCCTAATGTACTCATAATTTTTTCAACATATAAGACCAACAAGTATAGGCTTCCACTATTGGAAATTATTGGTATTACCTCTATCGAGAAGACTTATTATGTCGGTTTTGCATTTTTGAAGAGGGGAAAAGAGGAAAATGTTATTTGGACTTTAAAAGTGTGTCGGACAATTTTGAAGGAAAAAGAAGACACACCAAAAGTCACTATCATCGACCGTGATACCACATTGATAAATTTGGTTGCAAAGGTTTTCTACTTCATACATATTACTTTGTAGGTATCACTTCACAACGAATGTGTGAAGTTGAGTTAAACCTGCGGTAGGAACCAAACAAATTAAGGGTGAAGATGAAATAATTGTCAAAGCTAACGTGATAATGGAAAGAATAATGGATGCATGGAATGTTATAATAATTTCATCTATAAAAGAATTATATTGCGATGTTGTCATACTTTTTACAAAGGCGTGTGAGAAATATCCAGATTTGTAGAAATATGTTGAAAGTACAATTCTTTGCTAGGTGAAGGAGAAGATTGTTTGTGCTCTGACCGATCAGGTTAAACATCTTGGAAATACAACAACTAACCGAGTTAAGTCTTCCCATGCTACACCGACAAATTGGTTGGGAAATAATAAAGGTGATTTATGTAGAGATTGAGACTTTGTGAACCAAATGATCCAAAATCAACATAATAAGATACATACATCATTTGGTCGCAGAATCACAATGTTGGAACACATATTCAAATACAACTATCTCTGTTCTCAGTTGGTTGACAACATATATCGAGTAGGACTGGATTTTATTTTTCATGAAGACAAACGAGCTGAGAATGTAGGTTCTGATAGCTCAAAGTATGGTTGCACATTTAGGAAAACATATAGTCTCCAGTATGATTGTCTAATTTTAAAGATGGTGAAACATGATAGCCAAATATGAATGGATGAGGTTTATAGTCAGTAGAAAAGGCTCAGATTTTATGATGATGATGTGATGAAGGACGGTAAATCGAATATCTCTATCCTAACTGAATGGAAATTGATGCAAGAAAGATTTTTGAAAGCCGATGATAATATGAAACTCCACAACAAAGAGCAAATGTTGAAGATTTCTTATCTAGTAACCACTAATTTGAAATCAGTGTCTCAACCGGTAAAAACAAAATATGCTCATAAGAAGGTCAAACCAACACTGAGAGACAATTCAATGATGTGGTGTCCTTCGTATTTTGAACTTGTTGTTAAACTTTTTTCGGATTCTCTAACTTCAAAATCTTTAAAAAAAATTCAAAGGAGCTTGTATTATCAAACCACCTTTTTCACCGCGTTTACCAAAAATCCATTTCATCGACGAGATGCCGTTTTTTTTTTGAACAAATACATTGAATAAATCGTCAATGTTAAGTGTGACGATAACTGTGTTTTTCAAGCTATTTCTGCTTTGCTCGGTAAAGGAGAGGAGGATCATACATTTGTCCGCCAACAACTTATCAAATTTAGATTCAATCCATGAATCTCTTGTTCCTTGCATTAGTGGATCAGAACCGAAGGAAAAATGAATGCACTTCCCTTAAAATGGTTCATCTGATAGCAAGTGCGTATGAAACACAATGTATTAATCTGACAAGATACAGTTTCTCAGAAATATTTCTTCCACTATGCACTGCCCCACCTCAAAATCCAAATGATCATATTATGTGTATTGGGTGGTTTTAAAAAATGCGGCACTTTAATCAAGTTTATTTGAAATCGGGATACCCTATACCACTAACATCGCGGGAGTGGACAACTCATTCAACAAGGGAATCTGAAACTAGGTCGGATCATTTTTTGGATAGGATGCAAGAATTCACAAGCTTGAAAGAGAAAATAAACAAAAGTCAAAGGCGCAACCACCCATACATATAGATTTAAACTGTGGCCCATGTTTTAATTCATTTTAGTTTTTATTCAACAATGTGTTTAAGTGGTTAGACATGTTTTGTATGTAATCTTGTCTTAATATTAATGATGTCAAATATATACATTTTCAAAGATTTCAATTTATGTTTTAGTTTCCTAAATATTTCTCCATTTCTATTCTAAAATAGGTTCTGATTCTAAATTTGGTTCTGAATGAACAATGTTGGGTGGTTCTGAAAATGCATTTCCAAACTCACGCTATCTTCATAAATTTCACAGAAGGAAATAGGGTACATCCGGAAGTATATCTCCAGAATATTTCTTAGGATGGGATTAAATTTCAAAGGTACATATTGGCCTAAAACTTGTATAAATATGGGTATTTTGTCTCATATTTTTTTCTAAAATTACATTGAACCAAAATGAACACCAATTGGCATGCCACATTTGTCTACTTCAAAAACACGAAGCCCTCAATTAAATTTAAGTTCAATGAGTACCCTCGATTGACAACAAAGGAAATTTTTAGTTCAAAAACTTTGAGCTGAAGACGTGTGCAGTTTTAAGGGTTATGTGGAATACATTTAACCTTTATGAAACAAAAGGTCTGATCAATCTGGATATGACAATTGTAAGATCAATCGAAGATATTTTGAAAATGTTGAAACCTCCTACTTGATCTTGAAATGTATTGTTTAATTTATGTTAATGATTATCTTTGGCATGTTTCATTTTTTATGTATGTCATTACAACTATCAATATTAATTTATCTCTGTTTTTAGATTTGTTTCTGGTTTAGTATGTTTCAGAAATGCACTTCCGTAAAAAATACAAAGATGCATTTCTAAATTATAAAAATAAGTTTAATTTTTTATTAGAGTCGAGAATCTCTCTCTCTCTCTCTCTCTCTCTCTCTCTCTCTCTCTCTCTCTCTCTCTCTCTCTCTCTCTCTCTCTCTCTCTCTCTCTCTCTCTCTCTCTCTCTCTCTCTCTCTCTCTCTCTCTCTCTCTCTCTCTCTCTCTCTCTCTCTATATATATATATATATATATATATATATATATATGGGAAATGCTAACAAGTGTCCCAGGGGCACTCTTTAATAGCTTTAAAAAGTAAGTTTTTCTTGGAAATATGCGTAATTAATGCATCGAAAATTGAAATGGTGAACTTTTGAAAGAATATTTTCTTTATTTAGAATGCTTAAAGAGTGCCCCTGGGGCACTCGTTAGCATGACCCTATATATATATATATATATATATATATATATATATATATATATATATATATATATATATATATATATATATATATATATATATATATATATATATATATATTTGTTTTATTGAATTTTTATTAAATTAAATGTCAAGTTATGTATCAAATTATGTCCAACTTGACTAGATTTGTTGTTATCTTTAATGTCATCCTACAGCTATACATTAATTAATACTAAGGTAAAAAAAAATAGTCACATTTATAATGTCATCCTACAGCTATACATTTATAATTTTGACTTTTTATTTTTTTCTCTTTAAAACAACTTTGATTAATACTAAGGTAAAAAAAATTTTAAAAATATTGTTTGTTATATAAATATAATGAATAATTATTGTATAAGTATTTGTATCAGTAGAGTAAAGTCGCAGTATAGTATAGTCGTAAATTTAATATTATTTTTTGGGGAAAAGGAAGGGCCGAAACTCAAAAAAAGAAAAACAGCTACACCAAGATTACACGGGGAATAGAATTCCCGAACAAATCATTATCTAACAATTTCCTAAGAAAAATAAGACACGAAACAAACTCTAAAAACTTTTCCTAGAGAGTAATTCCATGCTTAGATAAAGCATCATCGCAAATATTAGCCTCCCGATAGCAATGTGGAAGAGCAATCTATTTGACATGCTTTTGTACCAATTTAATTTTGAATATTAATTGTCTGCCCATAGAATAACTTGGTTCTTTACTATTTATATCCTTAATAACTTGTTTGGAATCTGTTTCAATCATAATATTATGAAATCCCAACTTGTGAGAAAACTGGATGCCTTCATAAATACTCCACATCTCTGTAATGTAGGCATTACAAATGTCTATTTCTTTCGAAAACCCTCCAAGCCACTCCCCTGCCTCTTACAATACCTTCACACTCAGCATAGCCACAAGTATTACTGGCTCCATCCACATTGATCTTGACCCATCCCGTCGGCGGAGGCTCCCATTTAACATCTTTAATTCTGCGGGAAATTAAAACAATTTTGGACGTAGCTATCGCATCGTCATAAACACAAACATTATGAATGATGTGAGACTTCATGCAAACCGGTCTTTGAAAGTTATCGTCAGGCTATTCCTGATTATGCCATTTCTAAATATTATGGCAAGCATTTTCCCCGAACACGTCTCAGCTACCCATGTCATTCCTTCCCATATTCATTTGGAGGTTAAGATTAATCCAAGCCTTCAAATCACCTACAAAGAAAATATCATGTTTATTAGTAAAAATTGCAGTAAGTCAGAGGCCTACTGCTATTGGGAAGTCATGGAGAACATGAAGCACGTCTTCTTCAATATCCCCACACCTCGTACACATGACACTACCAAGATTCATTCTATGCTTCTTGTTTGTAAGTAAACCATCATGTCAGAGCATCCATATAAAGGTTTTGATACGTTCTGGAACTTGAAGATTCCAGATATCAGTCCAAACCTCCAATTGTTGATTATTATTCCCATTATCCTACAGGTTGTAAGCATTCAAAATCGAAAAATTTGTCACAATTCCTAGGGGTGTACACGGGTTGGGTTGGACCGGATTTGGCCTAACCCATTATCCAACCCATTCAAACTTCAACGGGTTGGATTCGTCGTCCAACCCGCAATTTTATTATCAAAATCAATCAGAACCGACCCGTTCATTTACGAGTTGGGTTGGGTTCGTGGGTTGTGTTTAAAATTAAAAAATAATATTTTTTTAATTTAAAAATATTGTAACACAATTCAATACATTTATACTCATTTCTAACACACAAAAGGGATTAAACAGATCATATAATATTTAGTAATATTCATCAACATGACATAACACTAGATAATAGTATATAATTCCACAAGACACATTATTGTTATAAAATACGTAGGTTGAAAATGATACAAAAGAAAATAAGTAACAACATTTAGTCTTAAAATTATGTAAGCTCATTGATTTAGTAATATTATTGGTAGAGAATAATTTTTTTTTAAAAAAAATTAGGGTTAGTACTGAGCTAATAATTTTATATTTCTATTTAAAATAATAATAAATAAGAAATTATTAATGTAACATCAATGGGTTGAGTCAACGGGTCTGCGGGTTGCAAAAATCAAACCCGATACCCAAACCAAAACTAAATGAATTGCTGCGGGTTGAGTTGGATATACCCGTAAATGAATGAGTTCGGATGATTTATAGGTTGATTCGGTTTGAGTTTATGAATTCGTGGGTCGACCCGCACCCATTAACACCCCTAACCATTCTCAACACACATTCTAACATCAGAATCCACATAACTGAAAGGCAGAATAATGCTAGCAATTCTCTAAATGATGTCCCACGGCAGCCATTGCTCAAGCACCTCCCAATTCCAATCACCGTTCGCACTAAGATCCGCCACCTTTAACAACTAAAGTTGGCTAAAGATATTAATTGATAACTCATTAATCATAACTGATGAACCAATCCACTTATCCTCCCATGCATTAACCGTTTTCCATCACCATTGGACAAGTGCAATTATGTACATTTAATATATTAAACATAAAATTATCACTACTAAAAAAATTGAATTTAGAGAGGGAAATTAGGGAGGGAAGTAAATCCCTCACTAATTTTGAGGGATTTTGTGAGGGAAAGTTGTATACATAGCTGAAACGTCACGCACACATATAAACAAATATATTTACGACATATTTATTCCGTCATAAAAAATCCCTCATAAATTCCCTCACAAATTTGGTAAGAGAAAATTTAGGGAGGAATTCTAAGATGAATTTTATCCCTCCCTAATCATTCAGTCACAAATTCCCTCATAAATGTGTAACAGGTTATTAGTGACACATTTTGTGAGGGAATTGTTTTCTATTTTTTTGTTGTTATATAAAAGATTAAATTCGTTCTGATAACTTGTGGGCATTTTTTAAAATTAAAAAATAATTATATTTTTTTAAAATTATTTTGGTATCTTTGTCCCAAATTTATTAATATATTTTTTTAATAAACATATAGATATAAATTTTAAAAAAAATCTTTAATAGATACAAATATTTATTTTTTTCAATTATAAAAAATATTTATAATAATACATATGTTTTTCTATTTTATATATAAGTATATAAAAATTCATTATAAAAAAATTAAAAATTGATAGATCAAAATTTATATAATTAAAATAAGAATTAGCCAAAAACGAAAGGAGATTTCAATGATACAAAATATAGAAAGATTATTTTATTTACATATTGATTCAGTTAATATATATAACATAATGAATTTGAGTAAAAATAAAGCTAATCTAATTTTGTTTTCAATTTCCCTCCGTCATCTCTTTATCATTTTTGACAAATTTTCATTTCCCTCTCATATCTCCCTCTCACTTATAAATTAATTTTAATTCTAAATTAATAATATTTTAAAAAAACCAAAAATGACAAATGCTAAAACCCTATTACACTTAGAAGGAGAAGCTGGTTAAGGTAAGCAAAACGGCGGAACCCAGCTTCAAGCTCTAACCGAAACAACATAGAAGAAATTTCTCACTCACGGTTCCTCTCTCAAGCAATCAAGAAAGAAAGAAGGTTTGTTAGGGCAAATAAATCAATAACGAAAAACCCAGAAACCGCAAAGATTCACGTTTTCAAGGTATGCAATCCAATCTAATCTTTTTTTCTCTTTTGTAGACCGTAAACGAATAAGAAACTAATTTTGCGTGTGCTGAGTTTTGTTGAAATAAGGTTTATTGGTTTTGGTTTTGTTTTTCTTTATTTGATAAGTGTTGGTGTTGTTTTAGATTCAATACCGAGATTAAGGTGATCAGGAGTGGTAGTTTCATATTGTGATTCTGTTGTTTATCAGTTTTATCAGTAGAGTTGTTTGGTGGTCCTTTGTGACTCTGTCAAAGTTATTTAGTCTGAAGCAGGATTTTTAATTTTGATTAGATTATGGTGTTTTAACTATTATGTTTGGGTAGAGGTAGATGCTGACTTTTAACTTTGTGGTGTTTAATGAGAATATTTAATGGTATATACTTTAATGGTGTTTAGAGTTAAAACAACAAGTTTTCATAATATTTTTCTTAGGATGAAGCTGGCCCCTTTTACGTTTTTTTTTTATAAAATTTCCAACAATCAGCAACTACCAACTTTTATAAAAAAAAGAATTTGCAAAGACAAAAAAACTATAGCATTCAATTTAGAAGTTGAGAGATAAATTAAACATTGCAGAAATATTTTTATCAGTGTCATAGTTTACAGGTTGCTACAACTCAACTAGTTTAGCTTATTCATAAGCATATTGGTTACACAACCTTTCTCCAATAATGGGACATGGAACCATGTTTTTATTAACTTATAAAAGCTTCTCAATTAAGATAAATGTTCCTTTACTAATAAAAAAATTCTTATGAATTATGAAGCAAGAAGTCAATAACCCTTTCAATCAATATCCAATCTAATTTGACTATTTTTAAAACATATTTCACTCTAGTGATTCATGTTTTTGCAACACTTGATTCTTGTATTTGAGTATTTTTATTGAAGTTTATCCAAATCTCACTTTTAGAAAGTGAATATATATATATATATATATATATATATATATATATATATATATATATATATATATATATATATATATATATATATATATATTTGATTATACTTGTAAATAGATAACATGCCTATACGTGTGTTTAGCAATTAGTTGTGATAAACAGCTTATGATCATAAGCATTTTAGCTCTCCAAAATAGCTCATTTAATAAGAAATTACTTAAATTGTTTATACAAATATGCTATGTCAGGGGTTATATATTTACTTCTTTTTGTGCTTTTAACATGCAAATCCTTATAGCTTCCATTATATTTCTATATATTTGATGTTAAACTTTGAAGTGATACATGATCGATGATTAATTCTTCATTGTGTAATTAATGCATCAGAATGGAAGTACCTGAAAATAGAAAGTGGATGAATAATAGAGTTGATTGTCATAAGAATATCACTGCAGAATTTAATATTGGAGTTCATGAGTTTATTATGTTTGCTTTGGCACAAGATAAAAATAATATTGGAGGAGGGAATATTAGATGCCCGTGTAAGAATTGCAAGTGTATGAAATTTGGAAATCCAGAAGAAGTGAAGGAACATCTATGTAGGAGGGGATTCATGAGTGATTATTATCATTGGACAAACCATGGTGAGGCAATTCCCCCAATTCCTCCAGTGGTTGTTAGTCAGTCATATTATGGAAGTAGAGGTCAGAGGGAAATGTTTGATAATTATGAGCAGTTAGTAATGGATGCCGCAGGACCAGAAATTGGAAACTATGTAGAGCAAGAAGGTCAAGACGAAGAGGATATAATGGAAGAATATCCTAATGAAGAGGCAGAAAAGTTCTTTGAAATGTTGAAAGCAGCACGATCACCTTTATGGGATGGTTGTGATAGATACTCCGTGTTGTCAGCATCTTTAACAGCATTAAGTTTGAAAGCAGACTATGGGTTGTCTGAAGGTTGTTTCAATGGATGGATGCAAGCTGACCAAGTTTACTTTACATCATTTCCTGAAGGGCAACAAGGTTGGCTAGGAGTCATAAAAACCAAGGCACGGAGTACCATTCAATCTATGGAAAAAAACAAACATGAAACAACTGATGCATATCAAGATGATGATGTTCATCAAATACCTATAGTTGTTTCAAATGATGATGATGATTTTCATCAGTGCCATGAGGATGAGGATGAGGATGAGGACGGGGATGAGGATGAGGAGGAGGAGGAAGGGGATGAGAAAGATGAAGAGGAAGAGGAAGAGGAGGAGGAAGACGAGGAAGAGGATGAGGAGGAGAAAGAGGATGAGGGGGAGGAGGAGGAAGAAGATGGATGGGATGATGACGACAATTATGATTATTATGGTATTATGCATCATTTATTCATGAAAAATATTATTTGTTTTTTTGCTTATTTAAGAATAAATTAATTTAATATTTGTGTTATTCTTATGCGTATTCATGAAAATTATTGTTTGTTTGTGTGTACTTTTTTTTTAATTTTTATTTATTTATGTACATTAATCAATTTGATGTTTTTATTTTTGTCTATAGATGGAGGACAATGATAAAACGAAGGGTGGAGGAAGAGGTATTGGTAGGGGTATTTGTAAAGGTAAGAGAGGTAGGGCCACTACTACTTTGTCACAATCTATTAATGGCCAGCCTACAAATACTGAACTTCCTCATTCCACTTTTACCCCCCATCTTTCACCCGAGAGATTTAAGGGTACCACTATTTTGTCACAAACTATAAATAGGCAACCTACAAAGCAATCCACTCCTAACCCTCATGTTTCATCAGAAAAAGGTAGAGGTACGACTACTTTGTCACCATCTATTGTTGGCCAACCTACAAATTCTTCCACTTCTCAAAGAGCCACACATTCTCAATTTCAACACTCAACTCCTAGCCCTCATGTTTCATTTGAAAGAGGTAGAGGTACCACTACCTTGTCACCATCTATTGTTGGCCAACCTACAAATTCTTCCACATCTCATAGAGCCACAGATTCTCAATTTCAGCACTCCACCCATAGCCCTCATATTTCCTCCTCTGTTAGTCCACCTATTTCTTCTACACCTAGTCTGTCACATGTCCCATCAACTGCTGTATCCGGTGATGATCCACATGTATCATCATCCCATGTCGATTCACCTCCACAAATTGGAAGTAAGGACCCCACTGATGGACGGATTTGGATTCGTCCAGGTCCACAAAAGACGTAAGTTTTAATAACTTCATTTAACTTATAAATAAATCATGATTTTATATTATAATTTATTTAAATTTTTTGTAGATTTGACCCTGCAATTCAGCCTACGCGTGAGATTGCAAAAATTATCAAACGTAAGTTTGTAGTGTCTTGGGCAAACTATGGAGAAATGAAGGGCGACGATGAATATAAAGTTGTGAACAAATTGTGGTTTGGAGAGTTTGAGGTACAATAGGATAAGGATGAACAATTTGTCTAGAGTTTTTATATATTCTATGGTTTGAAATTATACTTCTTTCTTTTAAAATTTTGGAAATATTTTAAGTGGAAATATTGAATTTGATGCTGCTAAGCATGCATCCTGTTTCCTTCTGTATCAATGGAAAATTTTGCTTGGCATTTTAAAGGCTAGTATGCCAATAGGAATTTTAAAGGCTAAGCATGCATCCTGTTTTGTTTTGTATCAGAGAATTTTTTTCATCTATTGTTGGCTTAGCATGCATCCTATTTCCATGTAAATATTGAGTTTTGATATCATTGATACATGACGAGAATGATGAACTCTTAAGTTTTAAGAACCTAACAGAATTTTGTTATATTAACATTTTTTATATTAACTTATATTGTCAATATTGTAGAGAAAGTACAAGTGGCTACCTGAACACAAGGAAGAAATTAAGAAGATATTTGATCATAAAGCCTCTGATGTATACTCAAACACAATGTATAGGGTGAGAAAGAATATTGATCCGGGTGATTGGATTCCTATTGAAACGCGCAAGATATTAGAAGAAAAATGGAATGATGATAAGTGGAAAAGAAAGTCACAAATTAACACTCATAATAGAAGATCTTCGGATGGCCCACTACACACTGGAGGATCAATTCCAACAACTGAGCACTATAAGAGACTAGTAAGAAATTGAATTTCTTTGGTAATGTTAAATATTTCAATTTTAATTTACATTGATTTATATTTTTTTTTCTTTTTAGAAAAAATCCTCAGATACAAATCCAACTTGTTGGGAGTTATTTCAAAAGACACACAGAGTAAAGGGTAACCCAAACAAGTGGGTTTCTTCAAAATCAGAGATGGTTGCTGTAAGTTACAATTTCATAAACTAAAATGTTTATACTAAATGTTGTTATATTATGTTGTACCAATGCATGAAATAATGTTCGTAATAATGATGTTAAAATGGTGTATTAATGCTTTTATCTACTAAAATGAGTGGTGTTATCAAAGAATGAGTTTAGCCACATGAAGCAAATTAAGTCCTCTGTGATATAGTGGTTGCAAATGGTTAATATTAAGGTACTTAGGTATCAGTTCAAACTACTGATGGCAGATTGAACATTAATAATATTGTAAGCCGTTTAGTACACAATCAACAAAAGGACACTATTAACAACAACATTTCATATGACTTAGAGTTTGGGCAGTTTGAATCTAATGCTTCAGCTTTCTGCTAAGGCAATATGATCCAAAGTATAAAGAGTTATAAAATAATATGCAACAAAAACAAAATTACTAGATAGGTTACTATAGCCATAAGAAATATTTGTTCTCTCAAAAGCTACATTAACAAAGTCAAGGGATACATTAATTTTTGAAGTTGATGATAGATATTTTCCACACAATCCTAAGTAGGAGAATCTAATGCTTATCTATGTTTTTTTCTATTTAGTCATTCATTTATTGAGATCCTATAAAATTTTATGAACATTTGCCTAGATATTTTTAATTTCTATCCCTGCTGATACATTTTAATTTAACACTCAATGCCCAAAACAATGTTCACATAGAAATAACTATAATAAGAATTAGAAATAAGCATGAAATTGGATAGGATTGGAAGGACATAAACTAACACTCATTGTTCACTTAGTACATTTATGTTATATGTGAAGCATGAAAGTATAATTTACTTCTGTTTTTTGAAAAACAAAAAAACTCCAGTAAGTTTTTATAGCCACTTATTCAAGCTTATGCCCACTTGTTATATCACTTATTAATTAACTTTCTTTTCATAACTCGTGCCACAAACTATTTACCTACTAGTACAAGATTGTGCGAGTTCTTATGAACTATTAATATTATGATATGTTGTGTTTCGACTGATTATATTTTTCCTATCTACTTAATTGTTAATTACAGAATGAGTATGAAAAAAGGATTATTGAGAGGGACTCACAAGAGGCACCTGGAGATGATGTTTCTAGTCATCAATCTGACAACATCATCTTCTTAGATGTTGTTGGAGGAGTGGACAAGAAAGGTCGTATATATGGTTTGGGACCAGAAGCAGCAAAGTACAAGTCATCTGGATCTTCCATATCTGACGGTATCTCACTAACTGAATATGAACACATGAAGACTGTTATTTCTGATTTGTCTGTTGAAAACAACACCCTTAAAGAGAAACTCAAGACTCATGAGGATTTAATTCGTGCATCACAAGAAGACTCACGTTTGCTTAGAGAACAATTATTCCGATTTATGGAAAGTTTTTCTGGAGGTCATCAACCTCACCGTTCGGCTCAAAATCCGTCTCCACCCACTTCTTGAAATACACTACTAAATTGTAGTGAACTCACTTTTGTTTGTCATGACTTAGTTTCAAGAACAATGATAGTACTATTTTCCTTGTAATTTCTTAATTTTAAGATCTTTTTTTGAACTTGTAGTTGTAATATTTAATGTCAACGAAAAAATACTATGGTTTTAATATTTAGTCTTAAGAACTTAATTTTAGTACTATTTGTATCTATTTGGGAAATATTTATGATATTCACTAAAACTATTTATGTTGTTTCATATTGTGATTGATTTATTTTTATTATGATATAGTAAATTTAGTTTTAATATTAAATACATTTGTCAGGAAATTTACAATTTCAATAACTTCAGGTTAGTTCTCATTGATTAGTGAGGGAATAAATCCCTCATAAAGCGAGTATTCAAACATTAGTCTTTAGCAATTAGTGACGGAATATAAACGTCACAAAAGTATATTTACTGACGTATTTTAAAATCCCTCACAAATTTCTGAAGGATTTCTTTGGCATGGTTTCTGACGGAAATTTAAAATTAGTGACGGAATTATTCCTTAACAGTTTATGACGGAATTTAAAATCCCTCACAAACTATTTGCGACATTGAAATTCGGTACGGATATTCCCACCTCGCTAAATCCGTCACTAAATGATTTTGTGACGGAATTTTGTGAATTAGTGACGGAATAATTCCCTCTCTAAATTCAATTTTTTTAGTAGTGTATGTTTGCTAGTATAATATGTTCAATTTTTTATTAAGCCTAAAACTTCTAAATCACATTTAGTGCATGAGCTTATTTCAAGGTATAGATGAAAAACAAAGTAAAATTATAAAAGAAAAATAGTAGGAATTTTGTTCAAGGATTTAAAATATGATGCAATGATGATCGAATATTTAAGTAATAATCTGATCGAATATTTATTGTCTGTCACATTTTAAACAAGATTGTTTTTTATTTAAATTGTTTTTGGAATAAGAAACGGGCATACTTTCCGTAAAATAAATTCGATATATAATAAACACATTTTGTCTAATCATGATAACGACAGTGGCTAGTCTGATTATAATAAGTAGTAGCAGGTAGTGTTATTATGTTAACAATAAATTAAAATATAAGGGAGCATCAATTTGACATTTGAAATGGCAAATAATTTAGGAGAGGGCGTGCCATCATGTCCTAAAAAAATAAAGTAGTAGCATTATTCACAATAGTATTGACAAATATTCATTTTTTTAAACAAACTTTAGCATAATTCTGCCATCTCAAATTATAAGAGTTTTTTTTTTTTATAAATAAAAAATTGTTTTAAATTATAAATTATTTTATAACTCTAATACAATATTAATAATTTATTATTTCTAATCAGATATAATAAAATCATGTATAATTTTTTTTATTTATACAAAATTAATTATATTTATTAATTTATTGAGACAAAGGAAGTAGTATGTTATTACAATATAATAACAACATTTAATGTGATTGGTTAATTTTTTAAAAAGACAGGGCTAAGCCTGAAATTGCTGCCGATAAATGGGCCGATTCTTATTTGGGTTTTCGAAATGTTCAATTTTAGAGAAATCCATTAGTTGTTCCAACTATATCTCCCATCCCCTCTAGTGTCATTTAATCCTCTTATAATTTTTTTTTTTTTTTTGTAATTTTTATTAATTGGATGGAAAATTTTGATTATTTTTTTAATTCTCAATGGGTATAATCGAAATAGTAAGTGAAAAATTCAGAATAAAAGAATGCATTCTTAGAATGTCCATAACGTATAAACTACCACATTTCTTAAAGAATAAAATGTTTAGAATACATATATTTTTTAATTCTTAATATTGAGCAAAGCTAAAATACTCAGAATATATATTACCTTATATTCTGGCCACTTAAATTTTTTTTTAGAATATATATATATATATATATATATATATATATATATATATATATATATATATATATATATATATATATATTATTGGATTTTTATACTTTCAAAATATTTAGAAGATTAATATATTAAATAATTTAATAATTACTATGCATATGTTTTAATTTTTTAATAAAATATTCATTTATATTGTAGGATGATTAAACTAGAGAAAGTTTGGAACTTATAATTAGTATTTAGTACCATCTAATTTAAAAATAAGACATAAAAATATTGAAAATAATGAGTAACTGTAAGACAGTTTGGCTAGACAATATATCTATTAAAATGTGAAAAATTCTTGAAGATATTGGCATTGAGTAGTTTACTAATCTTTTTGAAAATTTCTTTACCCACCTCCCTATGGGGTCACTCCCTGCGAAAACCCAATTTTACCCCGCTTCGGAAATGCATTTCCGAAATATTTTTTTTTCAAATTTTTTTCAGACTTCGAAGTGCATTTCCGAAAAAATCCCAAAAATTGGGATTTTGACAATTTCGGAGATGCATCTCCGAAACAACAAAAAAAAATCTAAAAAAATCCCAAAAATTAATTTTATGATATTAATTAATTCATATATCATAAATTTGATATAATTTATGAGTAATGAATAATAATAATTATATATTTTGATATAATTTATGAGTTATGAATAATAATTATTATATATTTCTATTCTGATTTATATTTTAAAATTTAAAATAATTTTAATTAAAATAATTTCACTTACAAAATGAGTTATAACTTTTTATTTATATATTTATAATAATTATTATATATTTACAAAAAAAATTTAAAAAATGAGTGTTTTAATTTATATATTTATATATTTATATAATAATTATAATAATTATTATATATTTATAAAAATTATTATATATTTATATATATATATATATATATATAATAATTATTATATATTAATTATAAATATATTTATATATTTATATAATAATTAAAAAAATTAAAAAAATAGTGTTTTAATTTATAATAATTATTACATTATTATATATTTATATAATAATTATTATATATTTATATATTTCACGTATAAAATTAATAATTGTTATATATTTATATATTTCTATTCTGATTCATAATTAAAAATGAGTTATAAATTTTTATTTAGTTTAAAAAAATTAAAAAAAGATTTTGTCTTAATTTTATTTAAAGAATAAATTTTATATTTAATTCTAAATAATCAAAATTTAATTATGAAATTAAAATGTTTTTGATTTATATAAGTTAGTAAAATAATTTTTAACTTTAAAATTGTTTAGGAAATTTTGATTCACCTTGATTTTATCGATTCACCTTCATTTTATTGATTCACCTTCATTTTATACCTATTAATTGTATTGATTCACTTTGATTTTAATTTTTTAATAATTATTGAATTCTTTCGAAAGTGTATATCCGAAACATTCCAAGACCAATTTGGTCTTGGAATATTTCAGATATGCATCTCCGAACACACCCCCCTTTCCCAAAAAGGGGATTTTTCGGAAATGCATCTCCGAAAACTCAAAAAAAGGGGTGTTTTCGGAAATGCATCTCCGAAAACACCTTTTTTTCGTGTTTTCGGAAGTGCACTTCCGAAATCACCCTTTTTTTCTGAAAAAAAGTGATTTCGGAGATGCATTTCCGAAATATAGGGGCATTCTGGGAATTTCGCCAGGGGTGGCCAAGAAGGTTAGGAGGTCTGTTAAGAAATTTCCATCTTTTTAACGAAATTATAGGGTCAAAGAAAATAAGGATTAATGGAGAAGAATCACCTTAATTCCAACCTATAGGAAATAAGGGAATATAAAAAATGGACAAATTATAGGTGGATTAAACTTATGAGTCATATTACGAAGTCATGGAAAAGAATGATTGAACGAAAATTAAGAAATGAGACTAAGTTACTGGAAATCTATTTGGTTTTCTGCATGGAAGGTTGGTCGTGGAAGCGATCACTACTATAAATAATACATTTCATGAAGAAACTTTCACCTAGACCCACCAATAACTGAGGTATATACAACTAATACCCTTAGTTATTACCAAAACAGATGGAATATAACTACGAGGAAGGAAGTTCACTTCGAATCCTAGTTACTGTATTTTATATTTTATATTTATTTTTAATTGGTTTAGTGTCACATGGCACCTTTCCCATTTTTGTATTTGTATTTCCCTCGAGAGATAATATCTTTTGCATCAACATTTCTAAATTTCTTTTTTATTTTTATTTTTATATTCATTTAATTATTGATTAATCTATTACATCAAATTTGTCTAAAAATCGACGTGACAGTTATTTTAAAAGATTTTCATGATTACGCCGCTATTTAGAGCTTTTCTATTTTTTTAAACTTTTAATTGATATATTTCTTCGGTTTTGTCAGAAAACCGATGTGTTTGTTTTTTTGCATGAATACTTCAGAGAACTAGATTTTAACTTTTTAGGCTTAAATGCCCTTTTAGTCCCTGTAACTTAGCGAATTTTTGAGTTTCGTCCCTGTAAGTTTTTTTTTTTGGGTCTGAGTCCCTATATCTTACTTTTTGCTTGTCGTTTAGTCCCTAAAGCTAAAATCCGCAGGAAAATCTACAGGTTTCCTGCGAATTTTCCTGTGGATTTTGATTATAAGGACTAAAACGAACGCGAAAGTGAAATATAGAGACTCGAACAAAAAAAACTTACAGGGATGAAAATCAAAAACTCGTTAACTTACAGGGACCAAAAGTGCAGTTAAGCCAACTTTTTATTTACCTATCAACAGACACTCTAACTACATCGTCATTCTTTTCATAAAAACCCTGGGACACTTTCATAAAAACTCTTTCAACATCAACTCGAACATCATATGTTTTCAACGTCAACTCTTCCAACACCAACTCGAACATCATCTCTTTTTAAAACTTATTGAAGCTTCGCCATCACGTTTGAGGTGTGTCGAGGCGGAGAAATTGAGATTAAACTATTGATTAGCTTAACTTGAAAGTAAGAGTTACCACCAAATTTTATTGTTTTTAAAGAAAAGGGAAAATTTCGAAAAAAATCCAACAACAGAGAGATCTAGATACGAGGTTGGTTATCCAAGGGGAAGGTATTAGCACCCTTCACATCTATGGTACTCCATAGGAACCTCTTGAAAATTGTGTTATGATAAAACCGGGTTGTTTTCAAAAAGATTGAGGCGATGAGAAAAGAAGTATTTTTATTATTTTTTGTGTGTTCGGCATGACATCACATCTTGTGCCTACATACTTCTTCTATGTCATAGGGAAGTCAAAGCATTTGTAGTTCATGTAAAAAAGAAAACACGAAGGTTTGTTGATTGATTTTATATTGGGAAGACGTTATGTCGCATTCGAGTAGGAAACACCACTTGCCATCCACAAGTATGAGGAAATGTGTATTTGCATCATCTTGATATGGATATTTTTACTTGAAGGTAGTATGATAGGGAGACACAACTCACTAGGGACAGAATAATACCACGAGGACTCATGCTAGGGTATGACCCAAGATACATCTAGGAATGACAATAGATAGTATCCTGCATTAGAAGACTCCGCTAGGGATACACAACAAAAAGGCACTGATCTACTGGGAAAAGACCCAAGATAGTCAGTTGGGGAACAAAGCAATACTACCGACTCATAGTTGGAGGTAGAATGTAGGACTCGAATATACTACCAACTCATAGTTGAAGGAAGTAAACAGGATCACACCAACTCATAGATGGTGATAAAGAAACAAGTTTTTGAAAATACTACCAACTCATAGTTGAAGGTAGAAACAAGATTAAAAATACTACCAACTCATAGTTGAAGGTAGAAACAGGACTATACCGACTCATAGATGACGGTAAATTACCAACTCAGAGACGATGGAAAAAATAAGATTACACCAACTCATAGATGATAGTGAACTACCAACTCATAGGCGAAGGTAGTGATTGGATTAAAAATGATAATAAGCTTCCCGAAACTTTAGGTCTTCCAACTAGAACATGGTTTAACTTCTTCTTTAACCAAGTATTCCACCTGGAAAGGGTAACAAACCTCACATGAATTTCGATTTTCAACCTAGAACAGGTCTCAGTTTCTTCTTTAACCAAGTATTCCACTTGGAAAGAATAACAAACATCCCATGACTTCCGATATTCAACCTGGAATGGATCTCAGTTTCTTCTTTAACCAAGTATTCCAATTGGAAAGAGTAACAAACCTTCGATGACTTCCGGTACACAACCTGGAACGGGTCTCAATTTCTTCTTTAACCAAGTATTCCACCTAGAAAGGGTAATAGACAAGCTTCTCAAATAAAGAGACTTCCACTGGCTGGGGATTAAATCTTAACTTTTGTTAATTCTGTGACTTTATGATTGGCAATAATTATATTAAAACATGTATCACAACAAGATATTGAACAAGATGTCATGATATGTTGATTAGACATCGTAACAGACTGTATTTTTACTTCTTAGAAGATTTGATTTTTTTATTGTGAGATTTTCTGCTATTTTATCTCACGTATTTTCGCAGTACAAGAAGGATTATTTTTGGAACAACTGTTTCTTTCTAGCTGTACACTTGTTTCATAAAATAGGATGTTGAGACATTTTAGGAAACATATGATGTTTGTTCCTTACTTTAAGAAGAAGATTATGCAGAAGATTTACAACTTCTATTTTGGATATACGTTTCTTTGAATGAAGAGCCTGAAGCCCATGCTTATGGAAGTATACTTAAAATAGCAATCTAAACCTATGCATCAACGAAGCTATGTGCATTAAAGAGTTTTTTTTAGGGTTTTAGTTTGTTCGTTATTCATTATGAGCCATTCTGTTATCACCTTGATATTAGAGTTGGACTGAGTTTGAGTTGTAATTTGTCAATCACTCGTAATCTTTTAAGCAAGAGTGGATTGTGTGTCCTGGAAGTGTGTCTTCTATCATTTGATTGTCATAGTTGTTATCACTGTTGTGTGATTAAAAGGAAGTAAGATGAGTCTCATATCTAGGAGTATCTTAGATAAAACTAGCACAGGTTGTGATTAGGTGAGAAGATTGCAAGCTAGAGGTTGTTTCCTTAGGCTTCAAACAAATACTATTTTAGTGGATTTCCTCTCTGGCTTGGATGCCCCCATAGTAGTTAAAAACACATAGTTGTCACTGAACTTTATTTATCTCAACAAGGAAAGGAAATATCCAGTAAACCTCAAATAGGGAAAGGAGATGATCTTGCAACTAACTCTGGTCCAGAAGTCGGTTACGCAAGGGGAAGGTATTGTCACCCCTCATGTCTGTAGTATTATACATGATCCACTCTTGTTGTTTCTAATCAAAGGGTGTGTATATCTAATGCTTACTTGCTAAGGGAATGCATGTTGTGTATTATAAAGGAAAACAAAGGTTTTTTTTATTATTGTGAAATAGAGAAATTAGAGCTATGTAGTTCTTCTCAACAATTTTTGTTTGTTGTGTGTTTTTTATGGACAACTGTTCTTTTATGAAAAGTTTTTCAACAGAAAAATATCCTTAAGGCAAAATGAGTTTGAATTTGTTGGTTTTTTGTTAGGTGAATACCTCAAGTGGTTCCCTTAAACAAGATAAACATGAGTACTTCCCCTTTAGTTTTGGAAGTGTTTTGGATTTTTGATCTCGAAAGAGTTTTACTTTTAAAAGGATGCAAAAAGAAAGACAAAATTCTAAGGGAGACTTAATCCTATTGTTATCATGCAATTTAGACTTAAGATTGAGTTTCAAAGGAATCTCTATCCTAAATTTGTCATGCAAAATGACCATAAGGTTAAACATATAAGGGAATACTACCTATGTTGTCATGCTTGGATATCAATCCTAAGGTCTACCTCAATTCAAACTTAACCAAGATTAAATTGAGAGGGATAATGGAGCATCTTATCACACAAACATAGAAGCAACAAGCTTAAAAGCATAAAGGTATCAACCCACAAGTAAGTCTCAAGTACTTCTCAAAGCCTTAAGAACTAAGTAAACATAACCAATCATGAAGGTAACAACACCCCTAGTAAATCTCAAGTACTTGACAAAGTCTCAAGAGAACACAACATTTCACATTAGAGATAACAATCCCAAAATAATCTTCCAATACCTAGCAAGGCTCAAGACTAATTAACAACCCACATCTTATAGGTAACTACCCGTCCCCCCTTTGAGTACTTAACAAAGACTCAAGGTAAGTCAAACTTGACCAAGTAAACAAACACCACTTAAGCCTAACAATACTTAAAGCAAATAACATCTTCGAGCATCAAATTTAAAACCAACATGCATCTCAAGTACTTAACTAAGACTTAAGATAAGTCAAACTTAGCCAAGTATGACTTCATAACACACACAACTTAACTTTAACAAAACTAAAGACAAGCCACACTTAACCAAGTATTAGGTAAACATAACATCTAACTCGCTTCTAGGTAACAACCAATATCAAAGAAATTAGTCAAGACACGGTATCAAGATAGTATCTTTATACAAGTTCTTAAAAGAACAACCAAACATGGCAAGATGAGAAGATAATATAGACAAGACCCTAAGGTCACCATACTTGACAAAGTAAGGTATCAAAACAATTAGACAAGATTACAAAATCAACATTTCTTCAAAGGAAATTAAATCAAACAACTTCAAGTTATACACCTGATCATGCATTAAGGAAGATTTTATCCTAACAAGGATGACTTCAAGTTGCAAACAAGGTATCAAAACATTCAAACATGAAACAATGATCAACAATTGTTCATAAGGAAGTAACCCAAACAATCTCAAGTTGTAATCCTAAACATGCATGCAATTCTATTCTATCCTAACAAGGATGAAAATCTAATCTATCCTAACAAGGATGGTTTCAAGTTGTAAGACAAGGCATCAAAACAAAGTATCACCCTAAATATCACATTTGATTGACATGCATCATCAGTAGAAGAAAAAACTTAAGTTAAACAAGTAATTCAAAGTATCAAGCAAACATACAAAGCCTAAAGGTAAAGGTGACAACCTAACATAGTCATGGCATACCTTCACAAATTAACTCAAAAGAGTTCATGACATCTTGAAATGCAAAGGCAAAGTATCACAACACGACATGAGGCAATGTTGACATGTATCATTAAGAATAGATAACTTCAAATGAATTATTGAATTCAAAAACATCAAACTAGATTTCAAAGTTTTAAGGTAAAGACCTAAGCATCATGTTAAAGTTACAACATTTAACTCAAAGGAGTTCATGGCATCACATGTATAAGATTCAACACTCACATCATGCAAGAAGAACAAGAAATGACACAAAAAGATTCAAGCATCAAGGTATCAACCTCCTAAAGTAACAACTCAAGTTTCAAGGTATAGAATGAATTATGTGACAAATGATAAACATCAAGGCACAAATCAAAAACTTAAGGAACATGCTTCTAAATAGTTAGCATCATGGTTCAAAGATCAATCATATTAATCTTAACAAGTGGGCAAAACTATTAAGCATCAAATCATCAACATGTTATCAAACTTGTCACAAAATAAAGTTGCAAAGTATAAGAGAAATAAGTCAAAAGGTAAACACCTAAGAATCATTCATATCCATAAGGTTCGTACAACTTAAGGTTAAGCATTAGATCTCAATAACCTTAACAACACAAACACATCAAGTGTACAAGGCAACAAGTATTCAATCACTAACAAGTGGTCAAAACTTATCATGCAAATAAGTTTCAAAGTGCAAAAGGTATGAGTTAAGATGTGGCAGAAAATTGGAAAAGGATTTTAATCCATAAATGGCTTACAAGCAACAAGAAGTTTCAAAGGAAAAATGATCAAGAATTAGGTCAACTAATAAATAATCATCAACCATTAGCATGTTGTCAAAATTAGCATACAAGAAAGTCTCATGGCACAAGAGAGAAACATAAAGTTAGGGTAACCACATGTCCCAAATATCCAACTTAAACATGGCTTAAAAGCATAGAGAATTCTAAGGGAAGTTTTGTCAAAACTAGGTCAAAACAATGTGCATTCAATCAACAACTTATACCTCAAAAGGATGCATCAATATCATGGCACAAAAATATGACAAGTCCCCAAAATTATGGATCATGAAACATGGAGAAAACTCACATTTATAGGTCAAGGATAGACCCCAAAGATATTGCACAAGTGCATTTCAAAATGTTGCACAAACACAAGCTACAAACATCAAACATGCATAGCTAGAAGTTCAATGAAAATCACCTAAACAGGACTCTAATATTAACAATTTTTACACAAAACCAACATGAAATGACTCTTCATTGAGGTGCCCAAACATGGTAAAAAATTTGGTTCAAAATGCAATCAAACAAGCCTTTAATTAAAGGTCACTAGATTGCATCAATCACAAAACATACCTTTGAACAAAAGGCCTTAACTAGTTCCAAAGATAAATGAAAAAAAATAAAAAATATGAAAAATAAAATGAATCCTCAAATTATTTAAAACATATTTTTATCAATTTTTGTGATTAAAAGAAATTAAAAATCAAGGCAGAACTGAAAAGAGAACAAAAAATGAACTAACAAGCAAGGGGGTGTCAACTGGAAAAGGGAAATGAGCTGGATCCTTTTGATAAGTGTTGATGGGCCAAGAACTTGGGGGTGGGAATAAAAGGGCATTAAGGTCCAATCACCATTCAATCCAATTAACCAATTAAATTTGATTTAATCAGTTAACAAAATAAAAGGAAATGACACGACATCTCACTTAATTGTGTGGACTACTCACGCTGGAAAACCTCAATGTGTTTAAATTCAAAAACACGGACGTTGACTTGAACCCTGGCTTCATCTTCTCTGATGAACAACCATTGTGCCTGAGCTGGCCACAGTGGAGTAGGGTTCTAGAAATAGAAAATATCAACACTCCCCTCATAATCATACACTGATCAAGAATATCACCTAATAGAGAGGATCCATTGTCCCTTCAAATCTTGCAAGGAAGCTACCAAAATTGCAGAACAAATGCTTGAAGCTTGGAAATGATATATCAATCTTTACTTTGCCTTGAAATTTGTTGTAACTCCTTAACTAATTCAAAAATCTTGATGAAGAATGGGAGGTTGCATTGAGCTATATCATATATCCAGGTTAAAGAGAATGCATACAAAAGCTTTAATGCATCATGGAAGTGAAGATTCAAACTTTCATTGAGAGAGATCTTGAAAGAAGAAAGAGATTCGAAGTTATGGAGTTTTTGAGAGAGTGAGAAAATTTGGATATGAAAATGGTGAAATTTTCCAACTGATATGTTATAGGGTGAGAGAAGCTTTTATATGTTGATTGAAATTGGTTAGATATGCTGAGGTGGCTTCAAAGTTAGTTAGATCTTGTAAGAGAATTTTGGCTATGGAAGCTTGAGCAAAAAATGGAGAATGAGAGAGTGGGAAAGAAAAATGGCTCGAGATGCAATGGTATAGGGTTTATTGTTATTTCCGATGAAAGGATAGTGTATTAATCAATGCAAGTGAGTTGTCATGGTGCCAATACAAACTTAATGTCCAAGTTTCAAAAGATGCCCTTTTGTGTTATTTTTGGCCAATTCCAAATTTCATGTATGCAAGGTATAAGTTTGTTTAGCTTAATAGAGCAAGTGAAAAATAAAGCAATGCAGAGTTGAGGTGATCACGTGAAAGAATATAAAATGACCTATAAATCCATTTGTGGAAAAATGGCCAAGTTGGCACATGGTGGAGCCCGTGTCCATATGTGGTTCTTCCCACGTGTGTAACTTGATGTACAAGCAACCAAATGGCCTTATTTTGGAGTCAAGGGATAGAGGGAGGGGAGATGAAAATGTTTGAGATTGGAAACAAATTTATTTAAAGCTTGGAACCTCAAGATAATTGAGCTCAAAGTCATGCTCCTGATCAGCTTAGACACATAGAAAGTTTTTAGGTAACTTTGCCCATTCTAACAACTTGATGCCAGGACTTTAGCAACAAGTATCTCCCTCTTCAAGGAAGCTTTTTGTCTCAAATTTTCCACCAAAATGTACTATCAAGTACCCTCTACAAAAGCAGACCCTAAGTGTTGGAATTGAGTGCTTGAGCTATTCACAATTCCTCTTGAAAGTCATGCACATGAACATGTTCATCAACTTCACCAACCAATATCTCTTAATCCAAGGGAGATTTTAAGTTCAAAACTTCTAAAAACATCTAGTATTTTACCCAAGATCTTCAATTCAATACCTTGTTTTCAAATTTTAGATCATGGATGAGAGAGATATAACCCTTGCAAGTCAGCCATTTGACCATGGAATATTGTACTTAGAAAAATTTCATAAAACCCTAATTTTGAAATTTTGATGCTTTTCATGATTTATCTTGATTAACCTTGATTGAACCTCATGTTGTGATGGAAAATGACTTGAAATGTCCATGTTTGGGTTAAAAATGAGAGGTCAAATTTTGGGGTGCAACAAGGTGATGTTGCACTGAATTAGGTTACCAATTATCTATGTTATTTACTTTCAGTATTTTACCTTACTTACATAATTGTTCTTGTTGTTGTGACTGATCTGATATCAATGTCGTGACATATGGTTCAACATCTAATATCTGTGTACCAGAATTTCAATTAGCATCAAAGCTGGCACCCTGTTCTGTTTTGAGTGAGCTTCAGGAAAGATACGTCTTCATCAAAAACCTCATATATGAAAAAAAAAAAGAAGGAGGAAATACTAACAGACCACCTGTTTTAGATAGGACCAACTATGACTACTGGAAGGCTCGTAATGTAGATTTTCTAAAATCTATGGATAATAAAACCTGGAAAGCTGTTATCAAAGGTTGGGAACACCTTGTGGTAAAGGAAAAATATGGGAACACATGAAAATCCAGAAGAGGACTGGTCCAAGGAAGAAGATGAACCTGCTCTTGGAAATTCCATTGCTTTGACTTCCATATTCAATGAGGTTGAGAAGAACATATTTAGGTTAATAAACACCTGTACTGTGGCCAAAGATGCTAGGGAAATTCTCAGAACCACTCATGAAGGCACATCTAAAGTGAATATGTTTAGACTTCAGCTTCTCACTACTAGATTTGAGAAACTAATGATGAAAGATGATGAGAATATTCATGACTTTCACATGAATATTCTTTAAATAGAAAATTCATCTATTGCCTTGGGAGAGAATATGTGAGAAGAAAAATTGGTTAGAAAAATTCTCAGATTTTTACATAATAGATTTGACATGAAGGTAACAACCATTGAAGAAGCCCAAGACATCAACAGCATGAGAGTGGATGAACTTGTTGGGTCACTTCAAATATTTGAATTGACTATTAGTGACAAATCTGAAAAGAAGAACTAAAGCATAACATTTGTATCCAATACTGAAGATAAAGAGTGCAATGTGACCTGGATACTGATGAAGAAATGTCAAATGCCATTTTACTACTTGGGAGACAATTCAATAAAGTGTTGAAGAGAATTGACAGAAAGTCTAGACCAAATGTCAAGAACATCTTATCTGACATCAGCAAGAATTATGACCTTTAGAGAAAAACCAGAACACAATAGAAGTCCAATCAAAGTAAAGACATTCAATGTCATGAATGTGAAGCTTTTGGGCACATTAGAGCATACTGTCCTACATATCTCAAGAGACAACATAAGGGAATGTCTATTTCTTGGTTAGATGATGATACCTCTGAAAGTGAAACTGAGAATGAATCTGCTAAAATTGTAACTGCCTTAACTTGAAGGTGGGATTTTGATGAAGATGTATGTGTTGAAGAAATGTCTTATTATGAATTGGCTGCCTCTTACAAATAATTGTACAACAAAAATGAAGAGTTATGTCTGCTTGGAGAAAAACAAAAGGAGATCATAACTCAACTACAGGCTGAAAAGGAAGAATTTTTAGCTGATATCTCTGATCTCCAGGATGAACTGACTTTGTTAGCATCAAAGCTTGAAAAGATGACCAAGTCCATAAGGATGTTGAACAGTGGGTCTAACGTGTTTGATGAAATTGTTCATAATGTAAAAGGAGGTAGAAGAGCTTCTGGTATAAGGTTTAATTATAAGTCTTTAAAAAATAAAAAGATAAACCCTGTGATGAGATTTGTTCCTTCTGAAGTGAAGGATAAGTGCATAATGTCTGGCCAAATGTTACAATATCCTGCCAAATTTCAAGAAGCTCATACCAGAGCCAAGCTCCAACCTTGGAAATGTCTTTACTGGGGAAAGTATGGTCACATAAAACCATTATGTTACAGACTGTATGGTTATCCAAAACATTCTCCTCAACCTAAGGATAATCATGTAAGAGTTAAACTAGAAAGGCGTGGAAAGTGAAAGATGTTGTCACTAGTCTCATAGCTCATACCTCTCTTAGAGTCTCATCTAGAGAAGACTGGTATTTTGACAGTGAATGTTCTAGGCATATGACAGCAGTGGAGATTTTTTTGGTGAACAGTAACCATTACACCACTAGTTATGTTACTTTTGAAGATGATGCCAAAGAAGAAATTAAAGGAGTTGGAAGACTAGCTTGTGGAGGATCACCTATGCTTGACAATGTCCTTTTTTGTGAAATACTCATAAATGCTGCTCCAATCTTAGTTAGGTAGTGTATATATTATAGTTAAGATATATTTTTATTTGACATTAAAATACTAAAATCGCAGAAAAAAATTTACATATCTATATTTTGCCCCATTTTATAAAATGTTTGAGTCCGTCCCTAATTGAGATTGATTGTCACTTTACTCGTCCTATCTATAACATTAATGAACAATCAATTTACTGTTTGTCTCGTTCTCCTTGCAAATAGTTGATTTATTTACGAAGATACATTCCATTAAACATTTTTATTTTTTGATTGACAAATTTTCTACGCTTCTTATTAATATATTAATACATCGTGAGTTTAGGAGAAATGTTAGATAATATGTAATTATAATTGTAAATATAATAGTTTAGTGCATGTTTGGGTGAGCTTTTAGCAAAACAAACGTGCGGTGGCAACCCATTTTGAGACACAAATATGTGAAAATGGAGAAATTTCATATTAGAGAATTAGAAAAACGCACCTTAGGGAGGTGCCTAATGTGGTTCCAAACATACTCTTAATCTAAATTATATTAATTATATCAGTTTTTTTTTCTAATTTTTATTTTCTTTTTCTATTTTGTCATACACGTCATTAATACTCAAGATGATAGAAGTGTTTACATTTAATGTAAGAAAATATCTCTATTAAAATTATCCACCCTTATAAAAACTTCGAAAAAGAAAACAAAAGAAATGTCAAAGATCATTAATAGTCCTACACGTGGAGAAGCCATATAGGCCAAATGTTGCTAAATCAATTCACCATATCTTTCTTCCTTATTGTTGAATTCAATTCTTCAACATACATTATTCAAGATCTGGTGGAGAATTGAACTCGCTACCCACGCCACTTCCCCTCAAAGAAAAGGACTACGATCACCCGGGAAAGAGGGGGACACATAATTTTGTTGCTATATAATAATTTTGTCCATACTGAATAAAAGACATTTAATTGCTGTGTTGTGTTTTGTTTTATGCATTTGAAATAATTGGCCCCCACTACCAAAAGGAAAATGATCATTATTATTAGATGTCATTTTCGTTGTTTTTTACATCCAGTAACTAAGATCGATGAATATTTATTTCGTCTTCTTTTCTTTCTATAAATTGACTGTAGACCAGCCAGGACAAGTTCTTCATTTAGAAATTTTCGAGTTCACGTGTGAGAGAAGGTAGGTAGGTATATAAGTTGTCATAATAGTTAGAGCTGCATTTAATAAAAGTAAGAGGAAGAGAGAGGGGGAATAGCCGACAAATTTGTACGCTTAGTTGGTAGGAATTTTTAATTTTGTTGTGGAATGATTTGTTTGTAGTTTTTTCTTTCCCTTAAGGTGTCTCTTGTACTTAAAGAGATATGTTGATTATGTGAAAATAACTATAGATAAAAAAAACAAATTAATTGAGTAAGATTAGTATAAGTTGTTAGTCTATCACTGTTTTTTATGAAAGTTTAATATATATATATATATATATATATATATATATATATATATATATATATATATATATATATATATATATATATATCAACTAAAATATGAAGAGCGGTACTATTAATTAGTACAAAATATACCATATTGATACTAGTATACTACCAAATTTAATAAGTAAAAGTAATCAAGCAAACCAAATGAATGATGAGAGCATAATGAAATCAAACAAAAGAAAAGAGGATAAGCCAAAGCAAAAAACTTCACCCCATTAGAATAGAAATTTCTTTAGCCACCTCCCTATGGGGTCACCTCCAGCGAAAATCCCAAAATATCCCTGCTTCGGAAATGAACTTTCGAAGCGCATGTTTTTTTTAAAAATTTCCACAATTCGGAAGTGCATCTCCGAAAACACCTCATGGGAGGTGTCTTCGGAGATGAACTTCCGAATTATGCAGCTGTGTTTTTTTTTTTATGTTTTATCTAAAACAGTCTCGCATTTTCAACGGCTCTCGCTCCTGTTGAAAAAAAAAACAAATAAACGAAGAATAAGCTTAACCAACCCCCTTAAGTTGAGAATATTATTTGGATCAACATGCTCGAGTTCAACATCATCATTCACAACAAATGATTCTTCTTTGGATAGTGACTCAGAGATATTTCTAGCACCAACTTTTCTGTAAATATCAGATAGTTTACTCTTGAACAATGGTGTCATGTTATGCTTAGGATACCATACAAAAACTTTCTCGCTCTCAAAAAGCTTTTTTTTATGTTTTTTCTTAAACAGTCTCGCATTTTAATTAAACGCAAACGGCAAATAAAATAAGCGACATATAAACAGAAAATACTAATATGATAAATAAAATCCAAAAACACTGTGCGAAAGATACAATCCGAAATCAAAACAAAACAAAACAAAACAAAACACGTCAAACAAAAACAAAAACACGTTATTCTGCCCGACGAGCGTTACAAAATACACATCAAACAAAACAAAAACACATTATTCTGCCCGACAAGCGAACTCCTCCGAATGAAGATACTGATACCAATCCTCATCCCACTCAGTCTCAGAACCATCAGCATCAACCACGACTCTCACGCCAGATAGTTGAGCTTGAGCATCCGGGCCCCGGGCCCCCCTGGGAACGAGAAGTAGAGCCGGTCGAAACCTTCTTCTTCTCCTTCACCTCCTTCACTCAGCGAGAGCACGAAGTAGAGCCGGTCGAAACCTTCTTCTTCTCCTCCATCTCCTTTTTTCCCTTAGCGCCACCCATTCCTGACATGTTCCTGTAAACAATTGAAATCGATTAATATGCGAGACAAAATAAAAAACTAAAAAATTTGAACTTCTGATACAATTCGGAAGTTCATTTCCGAAAACTGGGATGGAGGTGTTTTCGGAAATGAACTTCCGAAACACCCCTGCGATAGAGTTTTCTGAAACTTCCATGGCAGACCCCAAAATCAAACATAAAACCAATTCAAAAAGTTTCTAAACAACCTAAATACTACTAACAACCAGTCCATATATCATTTATGCAATTGAAACCCTAAATAACATGCATTTGAATAATGAATCTAACAAATTTAAAACTTACAAATTGAGTGATTTGTGGGCTTTTAAATGTTGTATAGCAATGTGATTGGAGCCTTGATGTAGCCTTGGAAGTGTGTTTGCACAAATTTTCGCCTTTGGTTGTTTTTTATTTGAGTTAGGGTAAATGAATTGGGGGAGGGGAAGTGTTTTGATAAATCTGCAGAACGCGCAGTATTTCGGAAGTGAACTTCCGAAGTGTTGTTTTCGGAAATGAACTTCCGAAATAAGATAATTTTTGAGAAAAAAAAGGCGTTTTCGGAGATGCATCTCCGAAAACACCTTTTTCTTGCATTTCGGAAGTTCATTTCCGAAGTCAGGGGTAGTATGGGGTTTTCACCAGAGGTGGACTAGAAGGTAGGGAGGTTGGCAAAGAAATTCTCTTAGAATAACACATGTTAGATTTCAGTCCAAATGAAAACCATCAACAATATAAACAACGTTTTTAAAAAAAAAAAACATGAACACTCCGTATATGAATTTGATTACACATTATCAAATTACAATTGAGTTAGATAGAGAGTAGAATTTTTAAGTCAAGAAGAGAAAATACATGATCACAAAATTATCAAATTACAATTTTTAAACTATAAAGATATTATTTTTTCCTACATCATTTGCATTAGTTGATGAAACGAAGTAATATCCAAGATTTCAAAATGAACTAAACCATTGAAGTTCATATCATAACAAGTTCACCACTGATTCTTAGACCTATCACCCAGAGAGATAAACACCTCGAAAAAGACCTAAGATCTATAAGAAGGAATAGTAACCACCCAACCATTTAAAAAGAATATACTACACTGTTGATGCCACCTCATAAGTAATACGCAAATGAAAAATCGACTCTACCAACCTATTACACATTCCACAAGAAACCTTAGTTAGAACAAGTAAAACCATGTGTTTAAATAGATTGTCTCTAATAAAGATCTTATCTAAAAGAAGTTGTCAAGAAAAAATAATCATTTTAGAAAGGGGTCAACTTACCCAAATGAGATGATGAGTCAAGTTCACATTCTGGAAAATGAGAGTCGGGGATAATTAACATCAATTGAGCATAAAAAGTTGAGGCAATAGAAAACAACTCATAACATGCCGCCGCTGCCACCTATCACTATCTATGGAGAGAGACTTTTTTTGAATGATTGAAATTTGGTTGACAATCAACTCATACTCACAAACAAAGAGTGGTCTCTTCCACCTTATATTCTAAACCAGAACATCGTCCTTACACGAACCTACCTTATCCACAGATCGCTCATGTTGATTAGAGATACCAAAAAGCCTATGGAACCTAATCTTAAGGGGGTGGACCCAACACTCTGGTATCCTGAAGGATGTGTGAAGATCATATCTCACTCTCTTGCCAACACTATCCACAAACCAAGCATATGAATCATTTGCTTCGGACCCAAGAATTGACACATTTTTTTCCAAATGGATATAGAACAGACACTAGAAGACTTACCCCCATCAAGGAGAAAACAACATGAACTCCATATATAACAGATAAGATATCACACCAGAGACTAAAAACACCTAAGATCAGTCTCCATCTCCATTTGGCAAAAAGAGTCAAGTGAACCAAACAGAGGCTCTGGACAATTAGTTAACCTTTCTACTTAGGTTTGTAGACATTTGACCACTTAGCCCAAGAAATCGTATAGTTTCCTTTCACGTCATCCCTCCAAAAGAAACCTTCTTTAAATCCTTACTAACTTTTTCTAAATTCTAACATGTATTTTCAAAAAAGACATGAAAGAGATAGAAATAACGTTAAGGAACCAAATTAAGTAAGATCGTTTCTCAGACTAACATGTCTATACTTCCATGAGAGTAACCGCCTTGATAAAAGATTAACAAGAAAATTCTACATAGCCTCAAAGAGGGGTGACTTATATACAAACCAATGTACCTACTAGAGTCAAATTAACCAAATGGAGGTGTTAAACACCCAAACCACTTTTTAGCTTAGACTTTCGGACATTTGATCACTTAACCTTAGAAATATTAGAGTCATTCTACACACCATCCCAATTTATTTTTACCACTTAACCTTAAATATTAGAGTCATTCTACACTCCATTTTAAAGAAATTATTTTGAGTCTTAACTAATTAGTTCAAGATCGTAAAAAATATTTTTTTTAAAAAGCCAAAAAAATAAAATAAAATAAATATTAAGGGTTCGTTTGGTTGGAGGGTTTTGGAGGGGAGAGGAGGGGAGGAAATATTTTAAGTTAATTATGTTTGGTTTAATTTTTTATGAGGGGACGGGAGGGGATTGGAGGTAATCAAATTCCCTCCCGGAGCAATTTTTTGTTCCCTCCAAATCAGAGGAATTTGGAAGGGAGGGGAGGGAGAGGAGTTATGATCAAATTTATTTTTGTTATATTGACAAAATTACCCTCACTTTTTAATTAAAATTTTAAATTGTTTTTAATATATATTATACCTTAACTTTTGTTGCCTTATTAGAATTCCTTCATTTTTTACGGTAACTCTATTATTTTTTATTAATATGTTGACTCAACTTTCTTTGTTTTTTCATGTGCTTTATTTTATTCATTTTTATTTATTTATTTGTTTGTAAGAACTTAATTGTTTTATAAGTTATTGTGTTGTATTACATATCTATATATAATTGTAGTATATGAGCTATATATTATCTATAATCTAATTTTATAAATATTTTATGGAATTAGATGGATCATCAAAATGATAAAATGATTCATCAGATCATGAATCATATTTTTTTTCAATAAGCAAGTGATATCAGATCATGAATCATATTATTATTGTATGAAATTTATCAATATTTTATTTACGCTTTAATATACTTTAAAATATTTGAAATATTAAATATTTTGAATTAGATTATCTATGTTGTTTATGAATTGACGATTTTTTTTTTAATATCACATTGTTTTTATTTGATCTAACATGAGTGTTATAATATTTTAAGGGTTAAAAGATAAATTAGTTTTAAAATCCCTGCACTCTCCTCCTGAACCAAACATATTTTTGATTAAAAATTCTCCCTCCCCTTCCCTCTCCCTCTTTTGAACCAAACATACATTTAATTAAAATACCTCCCTTCTCCTCTCCTTTATTAAAAGAGAAATGATATTTGTACACCTGCTTATGACACTTACACTGTATTTTATATTAAAAGTATATACTCATTATTAAATAGTTTTTTTAGCTCATTTTGAAATTTGTGCATCACAAAACCAATGACATATATACGGTGTAATGCATACGGTGTAAAATTTTTATGTAAGCATAGCATAGCTGTTATTAAAATCACTCCCCTTCCCTCCCCTATGTTGAATGAACCAGACCCTTAAAATCAAATTAAATAAGATGAGCCGCCTCCAAACTAATATACCCGACTAATCGTTAAATAAAATATTAACCAAGATTGAGAGCCACTAAATAAGGAAACTTATGTTTTCCTACCAATAGGAATCAGATTCGATCCACTTACTTAGCTATCACTATTTTTGCAAATTCTTTGTCTAAAGAAAAGTCCACAAATGTATTAAGAAGAGTGAGAAAAATAGTTTTGTTAATTTGTTTTGTCTTAATCTTAACTTTCCAATTAAGATAAGAAAGATATTAATAATTAGAAGTTGGACTAAAAAATAAGCCATAAGAATAATTATTGCATACATAATTTAAATTTAAACTCTTTCACACGATTCTCTAATCACAGATACCAGATTTTTGTTTAGTCTTCACTAGGTCTTCTTGTACTATTCATACCTATAAAAAATGTAGGCTTTTAAGTCCACCACCTTTTTACCCTAGCTACTTCACGACAAAGAAATGTGAAGAGACCATACCATACCTTACCACTTGTGGTCCTAATACATTCCCTCACACTATTCATACTTGTGATGTTTTACTATTTCTATATAAGAATCATTATATGCTCTTGTTCTCTTCCTCATATATGAATAGTACTACTACGTTTGAGTTTTCTTCATATTTATAAACTATAACCTTTCTTTCTAGATCTCTTCCTTGAAGCCATGGAGACAAGAAGCTCAGAGGGAAAAAGAACATGGAGGAACAAAGAGGTGGTGAACAATCATGAAGAGATGGAACAGGAGGATGAAGATGATGGAATAGATTTTGAAGAGGAGGGGGAAGGTAGAAAGAAGAGGGTAGTAAGAGATCTGTATAGTAAGAGTACTACAAGGTCCAAAGGTGGAGGGTCGAATATTCCACCTTGTTGTCAAGTGGAGAATTGTGATGCTGATCTAAGTGAAGCTAAGCAGTACCATCGGAGACATAAGGTGTGTGAGTATCATGCTAAGGCACCTGCCGTACACATTGCAGAGATGCAGCAAAGGTTTTGTCAGCAATGTAGCAGGTTCATAAACCCTAATCTCTTTTAACTAAATCTTGAGTTTTCTGAATTTTTTTTTATCAGTTGGATCAATCATTGTTGGTTCTATATGAAATCTTCTTTTTCTATTTTTGACAAGTTTAAATCTTTATTATGTGTGGTACTTGTTTCTAGTACACTTATAATCTATTTTAAATATATAATTTTTACTTAATAAAAGAAGATTCAACTTGTTAAAAGAAATACTTAACAACTCCCAAGTGGAAAATCTTGGGTATAGAGACTTCTCAACGCTATTATGATTGTTGAAAATAAATAAATTTTTTGAAAAATAGAAAGAAAAAAAAATGAACATGTCACTAATAGTATACCCAAATTTAGTAATGGAGAAACTAGAAAGAAGTTTCATTTATTTTCTATTTCTAATTTTAGTTACTAATTCTATTTCTGTTTATATGTATAGTGCAATTTAAACAATAGTATAATATTCTTCACTAAGGCAATTGACCAAGATATATATATGAGTGGATCATATTAAAGAGCTTGATTTGCAAAGTTTACAAAACTGCTTTTGAAAAATAAGGATACTATTCTTTTCCAAACTCCATGCTTAAGTGGTTGAAAGAAAGATATGCTGTCCTTTTCAATCTTCATGCTTCAAGTGATTGAAAGAAGGATATGCATATACATGATACTTTCATGCATGTATCAAGTCAAGAATGTCATTAAAGCTTTTGATGACAAGTGGTTGGGTTGAAGATTCAACTCAAATGAATGGGAAAGGCGAGTTCTTTCTTTAAAAACCACTTCTCTAATGGTAACTAAGAGTGTCCTACTTTTAATAGACATATCTTCCTGATAAGGTTTAAAGTGGACAATGAAGCCATTGTAGCCTCTTTTCCCTTGTCATAGAATGAGGAGGTAGTGGAAGATAGTGATGGTTAAAAATTCTAGGCTCAAACAAATTTTATTTTTCTTCCATCAAGGAATTCTAGGATCTTATGAAAGGTGATATCAATTTGCCTTTCTTATGGGGAAAAATTGGTAGATGGAGTGACCACCCTTAATGAGGTTCTAACCTATGCTAAGGTGTTTAAAAGAAAGTGTTTGGTGTTTAAAATGGATTTTGAGAAGGCCTACGACTTTGATAGTTTTTTTTCTTTGGATTATATGTTGTAGAGGTTTGGTTTTGATGATATATGACTGGCTTGAATTCGTGCTTGTGTCTTTTCAGTAGGCTCTCAGGTGAAAGGTTGTCCATACGAGGAGATTAGTATTCAAAAAGACATGAAGCAAAAGAGACTCTTATACCACTTTCTTTTTTTTTGGTGGTAGAGGGGCTTACCGCTTCCTTAAAAAAATGAGGTTTTGGTTGGGGTGTTTGAAGGTTTTACGGTGAGTCAAACAGGTTTGAGATGTCTCATCTTTAGTATGCAGACAACATTGTGTTGGTTGGGGTCCCGTCTACTAAAAACCTCATGACTATTAAGGAGGTTCTTAGAAGCTTCGAAGATGCTTCGTGCCTCAAAGTGAATTTTGCTAAGAGTATTATGTTTGGGGTTAATGTGAGCAGGTCTTTCTTAGATTTGGCTAAAGGAATTCTTCACTATAAGGTGGATTCTCTTCCTTTTAACATTTTTGGGGCTTTCTGTGTTTGCTAACCCGTAGAAGGAAGAGACTTGAGTTCCTCCTCTTAAGCTAGTCTTAAGATATTAGTATCTTGGAGGAACAAATTTACCAATCTTAGAGGTATGGTGATTCTTTTGAATTTGGTGTTGAACTTTATTCTAGTGTTTTTTATCTTTCATGAAGACGACGATTTTTGTTGGGAGGAAGTTGGTGGATTTGCAAAGATATTTTCTCTCCGGGGCTCGAAAGGAAGAGCAGAGGTAGTGTGGATTAAGTGGGAGGACGTGTGTAAGGCTAAAAGGGTTGGAGGTTTGGGGTAAAAGGTCGTAGATTAGTTAATGTGGCCTTGTTAAGTACGTGGCGGTGAAGGGCTCTTTTGGATTTGTCGTTGTTTTGGGTTGATATTATCAAAGCTAGGTATAGTTCACAAGGTTTAGACTCCCCTTTAAAAGGCAGAGTAGTAATTCTTATAAGGGTGTCTCAGTGGTGGAGAGATGTATCTCTCCTTGGGTCCCCTTAGGATAAGGAGTCTAATTGGTTTGCCTACTTTTAGTTTAGTTGTTTGGAGATGGTCAGAAGACCAATTTTTGACATGATGTTAGGGTGGGGAATTCCCTTTTGTGTGTTTTTTTCGATAGGCTATTTCTTATCTCGAATAAGAAATCTCAGGTGGAGGTTTTTTGGGTTCTTGGGTAAAGGATGTTTGAGTTTAGAGTTTTAGGTTGATGCGATCTTTTCTTGTTTGTGAGGAGGAGCCATTTAAGGCTTTAATCAATCTTATATCAAGTGGAATCAGGTAGTTGTTTGGGTGTGGAAGTCAGATCCGCTTAGGGATGTATTGGTAGAAATTAAAGTCTCACATTGACTAAAAATTAAATTTTATAAAGAATTTATATAAAGTAATACTCCTTAGTTTACAAAGTCGATTTCCTAGAGATAGTTAAATTAAACTCTAATTCTAATAGTTTTTGTTTGGAGTAATTGTTGAATATTAAAATGTTGGGATAGTAATGGTGTTTAGGGAAGTTGGCTAAGAACCCATGACTTTTTGGCGAGTGTTCATAGGTAATATTCACTTGTTCATAGGTTAAATTTCAAAAGATAATGATAAAAGTAATGTAAATTTCAACTTGAAAATTAAATTTTGAGTTTTTTTTTTTAGGAATTTGTTATAACCTTCTAAACATGTCTGTAAAATAATCATTCAAAAATACACATCGATTTAACAATAGAGACTAAAACTAGATGCATAATAATTTTAAAGACACCAAAACATATTATTTTTTTAATAGAGACTAAAAACCTATTTAGTCTTAAAAAAAAATTATTGGGTACCCCCAAGTAACAATACATTTAAGAAGTTGATATATAATGATGTGACATGCTTATTAAAAAGAGTGATTGCTATAAAATCTTTAATAAAGATTAACTTTCATACACTGAATATAATCCTTTTATGTCATGGATAAATCAGAAACACAGTGTAACTATGTCAATAATTAGCCAATTAATTTTAATAATCTAATAGTTATAATTAATTGAATAAATATTTTTTACACACCAAATACATATATGGATATATATTTTCCTTCAATTCTTGATCAATCAATTAGAGATTTGGAGTCTAAATTAATCTATTTAAAATTATTTCTAATATGAAACTTCAATCTAGTCAATATTTTGTTTTTCAGATTTCATGAGCTATCTGAATTTGATGACACAAAAAGGAGTTGTAGAAGGCGTCTTGCCGGGCATAATGAGAGACGTCGCAAAAATGCAAGTGACTATCAAGGAGAATGATTTCATCATTAGATGGACATTAATAAGGAACAGAGGCACAAAGCATATGATTGAAATAAAAATATCCCATTCGGACAATATATGTTGCTTGTCTCTAAGGATAGATATGCTCTCTATCTTCTGTCAATCTTTTCTCTATGTATGCAAAGACTACTTTTGTTGCTAGTTACTTCTATATCATGTGATATTTTCACTTAGATTCCTCATTAAATACGTGACTTTTGAAAGTATTTGTTTCTTTTGCTTACTAGATATTAAAAGTCTCATATGTGATCAAATATAACTTAAAAATATATGTTTATAAACGAAATTATTTGAAAAAAGGGGTGATGTATTGTTCTCAACCAATCACCACCATGTATTTAATTAAACCATATTTTAATTTTAAAAAAACTTTAACGATATGGCCAAATTAATAGTTTTTATTAGATGACAGTGCAAAATTATTATACACTTTGCTTATTGCATGAGTACTTCAGGGTTTTCTTTGTCTATTAGTCTTTGAGTTGTTTATGTCTCATGTGTTATTTATTTGGTGTTGTTGTGATATAATCCAAATTGTGCAGTTTAAGCTCAAAGTTAATTAGAGTTAGGGTTTGTTACTTAGTATACCAGTTAGTTAGTTAGTTAGTTAGTTAGTTAGTTAGTTAGTTATAAATAGAGACCATGTAACTCAGTTTTTAATCATTCAATAATATCAATCTTTTATTTTTTATTTTCTCATCTTTCCCTCCTCACTAAAAGTGTCTCACGCCCTAACAAATTGGTATACAGAGTTCCAGTTAGATTCTTGATTGTGTTTTCAAGAATCACAAGTCAGTGATCGTGTGTTCCGGATCGTGGGTTGTTAATCATTCGCTGCAGAGATGAATGGTACTAATAGCATTCCAAATCCTCTTCCAATCCTTGACGGAAAAAATTAGAACCGATGAAGCAACCAGATGAAGTCTTTGTCCAATTTTCATAAAACCCTTAAAGTGGTCAACAATGACATTCCCGAGCTTGCTGACAATGCAACCGATGCTCAGAGAGTCAGTTACAAGGATGCAAAGAAGAAAGAATGCAAGGTTGCATATTGTATTCAGTTGGCGATAGATGCGGCAAACTTTGATCGGATTTCTCATGCTGAATCGGCAAAGGAGGCATGAGCTATTTTTGTCAAGTATTACAAAGGAGGTGAGAAGGTTAAAAGTGTCAAGTTGCAGATACGGCGAAGGCAGTATGAATTACTGCAGATGGGATAAGAAGAAAATATTGCAAACTATGTGTCGAAGGTGGAGAATCTTGTTCATCTAATGAAAAGTTGTGGTGAAACCCTTAATAACAAGATGATAGTTAAGAAGGTAATGCGTACACTGACCTCTCATTTTGATCACGTTATTGTAGCTATTCAAGAATCCAACAATCTTGAAACCATGAAACTGGAAGATTTGGTTGGTTTGTTGGAGGCGCATGAGTTAGGATTGTCGAGAGGAAAGGGGTTCAAGATTCGATACAAGCCATGTAGGTTCATACATGGAAGAAGCATGGTGGTTCCTTCACATTCAAAGGAAAAGAAGACAAGACGTGGGGCAAGAAGTCTTGGACGAACCCTCAAAAGTATAAGGTCGATGATAAGGCTTCTAAATCCTCGAAAAGAGTAGAAGGAAACTCCTATCAAAAACACAACGAAGAGAAAAAAGTTGTGTAATGTTATAACTATGAAACTTGACCAAGAATTATTGGTACAAGAAAGACAAGGGGGCGACAAAAGGCAAGGACGAAGGAGAAAACCCTGCACGCCAAGATTCATATTACTCTGAAGATATGGTGGTTATTGTTGCAGTTACTAATGACCATGTCGACTCCAAGATCTGGTCATCGACACAAGCTGCTCGAATCATGTGACTGGTAGAAAGTATGGTTGAAAGTTTTCGACGAGTCGAAGAAGAGCAAGGTCAAATTTGCAAATAATAGCTCGTTGGAGGCATAAGATACTGGCAACATAGTTATTTAAAGGAGAAATTGAGCAAAAGTTATTATCAAAGGTGTACTCTATAGACCTGGAATGAAGTGCAACTTGCTAAGTGTTGGACAACTGGTCGAAAAATATTTCTCTATGGTTATGAAAGATGGATCTTTGGAACTGTTCAACACTTAGAATAATCTGGTCTTAAAATCTCCTCTGTTAAAGATATTGGCTATAGCGAGATGCATGCTGAAGCAAAAGAATCTGCCAAAATCCTTATGGGGTGAACCTATGATTCTGGTATGATATCATAAATTTGGTGCATAGGCTATTCAATCCAATTAGTGAGAAGATCATGATGAGTTTAGGTATTGTGATTGATGAAAATTATGCCTAAGATTAGAATTTCGGTGAAGGAATTGACAAGCCACTAGTGAGCTATGGCTTCGAAAAAGAAAGCAATGAGGTCGAAGGCGAAGAAATTGATGATATTCCAGTCGAAGTTGAAGTAGTTGCTGACATTCCCAACATATTTGAAGTCGAATAGGGCATGGCTAGCACAAGCCAAATACCTCAAAGAACTAGAGTTCCTCCAGCAAGGCTTCAAGACTATGAAGTATATAGTGATGATGAAGTCGCACCAGATGGAGAGTTAGTCCATTTTGCTTTACTTGCATGTGTTAAATCAATAAACTATAAAGAGGCTTTAAAGAATAAACAATAAAAGTCAGCTATGGTCAAAGAGTTACAAGCAATAGAAAGAAACAACACATGAGAGTTAATCGAATTGCCAACACACACAAAAGCTACCGAAGTGAAATGGGTGTTCAAGTTAAAGCACAATGTTGATGGGTCGATAGCAAGACATAATGCAAGATTAGTAGCTCGAAGATTTCTTTAGAGAGCATGACTCGACTACTCTAAAGTATATGCTACATTCGCAAGATTGGAGACTGTCAGATTGATGGTAGCCTTGGCATGTAAGCAAGGTTGGTCGACATTTCACTTAGATGTCAAATCACCATTTTTGAATGGTCCTTTAGATTAAAAGGTGTATGTCACACAACCTCTTGGGTTTGTGGTACAGGAATAAGCAAGGAAAGTGTACAAATTGCATAAAACGCTCTATGGCCTCAAGTAGGAACCTAGGGCATGGAACAAGAAGATCGATTTATAATTAGTCAAATTGAGATTCATCAAATGTAAACCTGAGTATGGTGTCTATGTTTAGGTTGTGACACAAGATATAAACATCATATTCTAATATGTCGATGACTTTCTAGTAACTAGAAATAGCATGGAGAACTTGTCAAAGTTCAGAGAGCTGATGATAGGGGAATTTGAAATGTCAGATATGGGAAAATTGTCGTATTTTCTAGGTATGGAATTTCAAATGTCGAAGCAAGGTATGATACTACATCAAAGAAAGAATGTCAAAGAAATACTCAAGAGATTCATAATGAATAATTTGAATCCTGCAACCTCACTTGTCGAACCAAATTTGAAGCCGGAGAAACAAGGAGAGGAAGACAAGGTCGATGTCACTCTGTTCAAACAAATTGTCGAATCTCAGAGATATGTGTGCAACAGTCGAACTGATATAGGTTTCTCAGTCAAATTGGTGAATAAATACATGAGTGAACTTAGGGTGTCGCACATGAAGGCTGCAAGAAGAATCTTGAGATACTTAAAAGGATCGATAAACTGTGGAATTTTGTTTCCACAAAGTTCTGAAGGCAAAGAAGTTGTGATTAATTACAATTCAGATGTTGATTAGTGTGGATATAAGGAAGATCGGAGAAGCACAACTGGTTATTTATTTCAAGTATGTGGTGCCCAATCTCATGGTGCTCAAGAAAGCAACCTGTGGTGACATTGTCATCATGTGAGGCTGAATATATAACAGGATCATATGTTGCATGTCAAGCATTTTGGATGAGATCTGTGCTGAAAGAGATGAAGGTCAAAGTAAAGAAACCTCTGGTGATGTAGATCGACAACAAGTCAGCCATAAATCTTGCAAAACATCCAGTTCTACTTGGAATGAGTAAGCACATTGAGGTGGGGTTTCATTTAATGAGGGAGAAGGTAAACCAGGGTGAACTTGAAGTGAGGTATTGCTCGAGTAAAACACAATTGGCCAACATTTTCACCAAAGGACTGAAAATCGCCAGATTCCTTAAATTTATTATAAATTTATATACAAAATTAATATATTTTGATGTTATCTTTAATTTTTTTATATATATATTAAAACTGTTTTGGATATTTTTAATAATTTTTTTATTTTTATCGAATAAAAATTAATTTAATAAGATAATGAACCACCAATTTTTAATTAAAAATATCCTTTTATATCATTTTGTATCTATCAACTAGTGTAACAGGTAATTTATCAAATACTCAAATTAACTTGTCAGCTATCAATCATCAGTTATAAACTATCAGCTACCAACTATCAGCCATAAGTCATCAGCTACCGACTATCAATTATAAACTATCAGCTATCAACTATCACTATCAGTTACCAACTATCAGCTATAAGTCATCAGCTACCCACTATCAGCTATAAATCAAAGCCTAAAACCCTTGAATTTTACTAGAAAATTTCACTGATTTATATATGTTTTACAACCGAAACAGATAATGAGTGGTCTTTTAGATAATGTGTGATTCATATATACGAATTAAAAATAAATTCAGTCCACTAAAAGAAATTATCTATCTATAAGAATGACGGACAAAAAAAATACATGCAGAAGTGACCGTTGATAAAGCCTCTTGTTCCAACTTCCAAGTTCCTTAACCAAGCTCCCTAGTATCAAAATTCAGCAGCAACAAACTGCTTCAAATGCAATAATGAATGCTGTCCACATGTAAAATAATTAAGACAAAAATAAATCAAAATTTGAAGATCTTCAAATGCAATTCATTATAAACATTCCTCTCTTCATCCAACTTTGTTCTAGCTTTATTGTATTATCTGCAATAGAAATGAAGCAAACTTAAGCTATGAAATACGGATCCTATCTAATACGTATACGGACACGACACCGACACAGACACGTTGACACCGATAATAATTTTAAAAAATGAATAAATTTATTGTAATCACAAGTGTCGGTATCCAACAACGACACGAACACTGACACACCTTTTTTTTCCAGAGGTGTTGGTGCTAAAAATATAATACAACGACATGAACCATTGTAATTATGAGAAATAACTAAAAAGTGATGACATTACAATTGAAAGGAACTAACCTTAGTCCTGCCTAATGCCTAGCATTTTCATGAACCATTGTAATTATGAGTGATAACTAAAAAGTGATGACATTACAATTGAAAGGAACTAACCTTAGTCCTGCCTGATGCCTAGCATTTTCATTGCTAGCTCCCAGGTGACAATTGTTGCTGCATTAGCCGGAAACGCCCGACTTAATGTGGGGCCCAGACCTGTATAGCACCCCTTAAAACCAGTCCTCTTGTAGATCTACAACATAAAAACAAAAACAATTAGCGCCTCTATTCTCAAGTTTGTTTTAATGCTTGCCAATTAAGAAACAGATGAAGAAAGGTTCAAGAGAGCTTACAGAACTCAAAACCATAAACGGATTTGTCTGACAGTTTTTATCAGGATTTGTCTGAATTAGAGTCTTTGCCACGTCGATAGGCATAGCTACCAACCAAAACTGGTAGAACAATCAAGCAAAATCACAACCAAAAAAAGTTTAATAAGGTTAATAGAATGTTTAGATTTAAACTACAAAAGTAAATACATGCTTAATTCTCAAGATACTTACAGCCACGCCGCTAACGCCACCCGTAACAACCCCGATCCCCATTTCAATCAGGTTGCCATAATTGGATGAAGCGGGTTTGATATGTGAATGCATGTGATAACGCGTATATTCATATACACTGAAAAAAGTAGCATTCCCTATAGATTCTCTAAGCAATGTCGTAACACTTCCACGAAAAATTCCTTTTACCTGAAAGGAATGCCATCAGTAGCTATATAACACATTAATCAATAACCATAATGTTGCAGAGTTTCCTCACCCCTTCAGTTTTTAAAGTTTTAGTGGCACAATCAAGAGGACTACTGTATCTACTCGACATCAGAACTAAAGAGTCAGGGCCTTGGATCTGCATCCTACACTGTAGAAGTTCAAATTTTATTAATGGAACGGTTATATAGACAATAGACCAAAGAAACTGCAGCATATACACAAACCTTAAGTTCACTTTACCTTTATCAGTTCTGTTGGACCCAACACAAAACTATTGATGGCACCACTAAGAGCTGCAGATGGTATTATCACTTGAGGCCGTGGCGCACCGTTTTGAACGCCCCCCTAGATTAGTGGAAAGAACCAAAAGTAGAAGTCATGAAGCAAAGCATGCTATGAGGCATATGATACACCGCAAGAGACATATCCTGAAAACCACTAAAAATATCATAATACTCTATTGAACAACCTCATTTATATAATTTTCATGCACACCTGAAGGTACTGTTTTGTCTGGGAATAAATGCCAAAAAAGAGAGATCCTTCCAAAGCCATCCCAGCAAAAGATGACGTTGCTCCTCTATAAAATCCTTTGATCTGAAATAGAGTTGGTACTATTATTTGGGAATCTCAAACCATTTCCCTTAAAATCTCTTACTAAAAATAAATAAGAAAATAAAAGCATGGCTTTGCCTACAATTAAGAGATATACAATCATTAGCACCAAAAGAGAGAGATATAAAATCAGGCATAGACCTCCACCTATATGTCCTAATAGTTGATACTTTTAGGATAGTTAGCCTTTGACATAGTATCATAGCTGTGGGTTTAAGAGTTCAATAATTACCACTCTCATTCTTCATGATTTAATTGAATGTTTCCTGGTAAAATGAGTGTATTCATTTCCTACGCTTAAATCTGGTGCGTTCATGGTTGAGGGGAGTATTATAGACAGAAAATCATTTGTGGGTCTCAATCTAACGACTTAAACTTTTACGAGAAGTAATCCTATACACATGATGATTCAATATAGATGATATCATGAATATTGAAGATAAGAGTACTTTTGGTCATACACCTCTCGAGTCACCCATGTCTTCTCTTCACAAGTTCAATCATGCGATATATATTTATAAGAAACAGATAAAATTCACTTTTACAAAATTTTCCTTTGAGATGACCAATATTATCTCTCTTTCTTCTACTACGTTGGAGGGATAATCAACGTGACAGAAAAAAGTGACGTAGGATTAGTATTTTCCTAATTTATTTTATCAATCAACATTCAAAAAGCAAGATGTGAGAGCTGGAAAGAAAGAAACAGGTTCACAAAGGAAAGCATCACAACAGAAAGGAAATATGAATGTGAAAGTTGCTCCGCATAACTGATGTAAAGCATAGGAGCATACAGATTTTACAAATAATAACAAATATAAGTACAATGATCAACTTCCTTGAAATATAATTTGCAGTTCAAACTTCACATTATTTAGCAAGAGATTAGATGATTAGTTTCATCAAATCATAATTGATTTTGCTTCCGAAATCCCAATTTGACTAAAAACTATAAGATAAGGCTGAAAAAAATATTCTATATTCAGTTACACACAATTTACGCATATTTCAAACCTAAATTGCTTCACTTCAAACCCAATTTTAACCAAATCAATTTCAAATGTTTATCAAACAGAAACTTAATGTGAACCTAATTAGACTCTAAAAACTGAAGATAAAAATCAGATGGCCAAACAACTTTATTATTACTTTACTGAATGACGCAATAGTCTCATAATTAATAGAATGTTCGATTCCCATACAACATAAAACAATATTGTTCTGGACCGCTCGCAAGGCCCGCGACGAAAGGCCCAATAGCAAGCATCGCCCGGAAAGGCGCGCGGAACAGGTGAGACTTCACCCAAGTTGAGGGCACGGGATTCCGGCCTCCAACACACTTCCCACCATTGGATCTGGTTGAACGGTCACCCACGTAAGGCGTTGGATCTCATTAAGACGGTTTTAATCATTTGTCTTATATAAAACACAACGCGCGTCATTTCAGGTATTCTCTCATTCACACACTCAAACGACTTTCTCACTCATTCACTAACTTAGGCATTGGAGTGCTAACCTCGCAAGTCCACCCCGGCTCTGTTGTAGCGGAAGTTCACTCCAACACATCGGAGCTCAAGCCCGTTTGATCTACACCTATCTCTGGTTCCAGTATGGAACAAATATCAATAGAGTAAATGATCCCGTAGCATACCTAGTTACCTACATTATGAAAACTACAATTGACAAGAATTCCCGCTTTTATAAACGCAAACTTATCTTCTATTTGACATTCTTAATTCTTGAAAGAAGATATTAATAATTCTTATACTAACTTGATCTTCTCTTAGAGCATCATATATTATCTCATTAGATAACTCTATATAGTATATAAAAATATTTGATAACAGATCAAAACACATACTCCTTCAGTCTTGAATATCCTAGCAGTGCAATGCAATCCATTTCTGTACTGAACTAGATGTGGTTCGGCGTTGTGCTTCTGCAGCTTCACCTGATTAACAATGATCAGTGAAATCATTATTAGGGGCACATTACTGCATCAAGTGATATCTCACTAAACCTAAAATACCATGATCATGGAAAATTGTTCAAAACAGTGTAAAGCAAATACATGCGACAATTGCAATGAAAGAGTGGTTAGTGAAAGAAAAGAGTGCGAACCTTAACGGTATCAAAGGGGTGACCAGTGGCTACAGCGGAAACTCCAGCGAGCAAGCCAGCGACGTAATCCTTGTAACCTGAACTTGAAATCTCGCCCATTTCACTCACTCGCTTGAATTGAAGTTGTCAACAACATATGAACTGTGTTGTGGTGCAATTTTTGGTTCAATCGTTGCCCTACGCAGTGTGAAATCGTTAGTGCCGACGGATTGAGGTGAAATCGTTAGTGCCGCCGTCGCCGGAATGAGGTGAAACCGTTAGTGCCGCCGTCGCCGGAATGAGGTGAAATTAAAAGTTAAAAATTATGCATTGAACAAACAAATCGATCAACATTCCTCAACAACAACAATCTATGTCTTTTATTCTTTCAATAAACAAAGAAAAAGAAGTTTTTTTTTTTTATAAATATCATTCATTTCAAAATAAATATCAAATTACATTTTTTATGTTTAAAAATTTGGACATTTTTTATTTAATTCATGTAAATTTTTTAGAAAAAAATTCAAATAACCAATTTTTTTAAAAAATTACAAAAAAATTATCTTTTAGAAAAAATTACTGGATAATCAGGTTTGGGGTGCCCTACACATAAGAGTCACCCCTATGGCGCCTATGTCCATTATTTTAAACCAATATGCCACTCCTATAGCGCCTATGTGCAAGTCCAAAATGGGGTGCCATGTAAGATGGCGCCCATGTCCATATTTATTTTTTTTAATTTTGTTTTTATATAAAATTAAATATTTAAGAAATAATTAGAAATACGGAAATATATATTAATGATAAAACATGCATTACAATTTTTTTAAAAAAATTACAAATATTTTAATGCTTATTGTCACCGTAACGACCGTCAATTCCGCACCTAGGCGCTACCCGATTTCGTTGAACATGTTGTCGACTCTTACCCCTTTGAGGTTCTTGTTGTGTTTGAGTATGTGGGCCTTATATTAGCCCCTTCGTGCGCTCGTTGTCCATGTACTCTTCGATCCTAATGTCAAAGAGTCGGTTCCCTATGCCTTCAAAGTTTTGTCGTGGTGGTGGGGGGTTATGGGGTAGCCATATATGGCTAGTAGAACCCCGCACTTGAATTGCCTTGGTAAAAAGGCATTGTTGCTTGAGGTGTGGTGCAGCCATATGGTTGTTGTTGGGTGCGACGATAAAGTGACGATTGCGTGATTTATTGGGTCGCTTGGGTCGTATTCCTCATCTGGGCTCAAGTCGGGGCTAGGATGGGATGTGGAGGGGCCCGCCTGTGGCGTTGGGACTATTGACTTTGTTGTAGTTGGGTGTAGCCATATGGTTGCTATTGGTAGGGTGTTTGATAATCTACTTGGTGTTCGGAGGTCTGATGGTGTTGGTACTGAGTTTGGTGTTGGCTTTGTTGGCATTGTTAGTGTTATTGAATTTGTTGGTGTTATTGGGATGGTTGTTGGTTGTATATTTGTTGGTCTGACACATACGGTTTAGGGGTTGCAACCGATCTATACCAACTCATGTATTCTTCAGTTGGATGCATTGGAAATGGGGCAACGGGGAACCGGAGAACATGGTGGCGACGTTCCTTCCACATTTGACAGCATTCGGGTGTGAATTCTTTCCAATCTTGGACATCCCATTGGTGATTCACTCTTTTGAGATGTTGTTCGCCCAAAGACGTTGGGTGAGCCAGGATCTCTTGACGCATGCCAAACTGGAGTTTCACACGGTCAGTCTGGTGCATCTCCACAATGTTGAACCTTATGATAGGCATTGTCGCATTTGAAACGTCTTCGTCCTTAGGGTTCGGCTCATGCTGGAGACCTAGATGTGGTCTCCAATAAAACTGCATGGAAAAAAGAATACTATATATTATTATGAAGATGGTTGATAATATAAATATGATTCATAGAAAGTTTAGTGGTAATACATCCTGAGGTCGTAAGTGATCCAAAAGTTGTCGATACAGCAAGATATTCCCCCTCGAGTTCTTGCTGTATTCCAACCATGTACCACAAAACCTTAAACAAAAAAAGAGGGAACGTGTTATTTCCAATTTTTTTCTAGAAGATAGTGAGAACATTGAAATGTAGTTATAAACTTATTTGTTGCATAAGGGAACATGTAGTGGCCGTCGTTCTTAACTTCAACCAACTAACATTCGGTTTTTCCGTAATGATTGACGTCCTCGTTCTCTGCCTCTGAATTCGTCTGATGCTTTCACTAGTTGCGTACTCCCCGTCTAACCAGCGAATCAACGTCCTCTTCAGATGGTCCATGGAATGACTGTTCCAAAATTTCATTTTAATCGGAGGTTTCACAACTGAGAAACAAACATGATCATCTCTCTTAAAAATCGGCAAGGCTGCCATGACAAAAAAACATAGAGAATGTGAGAAAACATTGGAGAAAAAGTATTGAAAAATGAAGAGGAATTGGAGGTAAATTTATAGAAAAAAACCCTTACACATAAGAGCCACCCGATATGGCTTCTATGTACAAAATATGTACATAGGCGCCACTAGAAGCAAACCCTAGTTTTTTCTTAAACTAAGGCGCCACCTGGGATGGTGCATACATGTTTATTTTTCTTCTTTGGCACCATGGGGGTGGCACCTATGTGTAGGGCACCCCTAAACCTGATTATCAGATAATTTTTTTCAAAAGGTGATCTTTTTTGTAATTTTTTTTAAAAGTTGGTTATTTGAATTTTTTTCAATTTTTTAGGTAAATTCTTAGGTACCCATGATAAGCAATTGGGTACCGGCACCTTGAGTATAAATTAATTTAAAATTTGAATTTATTTAAAAATTAAATAATTATAAAAAGTCATGTGTCATTGATTAATAAAATTTGATTGTACGAGGGTATCGGTCCCCAACTAAATTCAAGGGTGCCAGACTGTTCACCAATTTTTTTATTGAATTCTAGTCCATTTAAAAATAGTTTTTTACTATGTTTGGATTGATGGATAACTTAACAGAAGTGAAATAGAGCTAGGCGAAATGAAATATAAATTTTACTTTATTATTTGAATATTTTGTTTAAAATGTCGCATTCCATTGCATACACTCACAAATTGGATGTAATAAAAAATGGAGGATTTGATGAAATGAATTTATTCATGTTTCATTACTCCATCTATTACTTTATGCAGGGGTGAGTCACAAAGTCCTTATCAAGTGTTCCATGCGTGGCTTGTATGTCAGCTAAAGTATATAAATCATCTGTCAATTGATGGAAGCACTCAATTACATTTAATGTAAGCAATGATTTATTTATTCTTGAGACGCTAAATAGACTTGGCTTTCACACGTGTCAGCGACGTTTTAAGCTCTTTGACGTTTGAGATAAAGCCTAAAAGGCCTTTGAGTGTTCGTAGCTTTAACTCTCCTATAAAAGGATTCCTATGTCTATGATTAGATTCATCAAAAGCAACATGAATAGATTCTTTAACCATTCATCAAAAGCAACATGAATAGATTCTTTAACCAATGATATTCTATGATTATAAACTCTATAAGCTTTACTCGAAGATAATTTTCCTAGGAATATTCCTTCATCAGAATTAGCATGATACTTACCAAGATTGTCTTTTCTATTATTTAAAATGAAACAATTGCAACCGAAAACACGAAAGTAAGAAATGCTTGGTTTCCTACCTTTAAGTAACTCATAGGGTGTCTTTTCTAAGATTGATCTAATGACATCCTATTTAAGACATGACATGCGGTATTAATCACATAGGCTCAAAAGTATTTAGGCAAGCTCATTTCGCTTATCATGGTCCGAGCCAATTCTACTAAAACACGGTTTTTACGCTCAACAACACCGTTTATTTTTTTGGAATTTTTGGACATGAAAAGTTATGAGCAATCTTGTTCACTACGGAGTGTGATAATTTTGAAATAAAAAAGATTTGGACAAACTTAGCAAAAATAACGAAAGCCTTAAAAGTTTCATCCTTATGGGTTAGAAATAACGTCTAAGTGAATCAAGAATAGTCATCCACAATTGCAAACCAGTAATAATTACCTCATAGACTTCTTGTCCTTGAAGGACCAAACAAGTCTAGATGGAGAAGCTCGAGAGATTTTGATGTCGAAATAATCTTATTTAAATGATACTCTCGTTTGCTTTCCTATTTGGCAATCATCCAAATCAAGCATATAGATATTATCAATCATCAAACTTAAATATAGGGTCTTTATTTGCCTTATGTTCTATTAGGAAGCTTAGGCTATTGAAAACCATATAATACCCTTTGTCACATAATTGACTAATGCTAAGTAAGTTGTGTTTAAACCTTTTAACTAAAAGCACGCCTTCTATGGTGATTATGGAAATATTTTTCACAACACCTTCTCATAAAATTTTACCTCTTGTGGTGTCCCTATAAGTGATGTGACTGATTTTTTTATCATCGAACTTGATGAACATCAAAGTGTTTCCCCTCATATGTCTTGAGTATTCGCTATCTGGAAACTATAACCTTTTCAAGGAGACAAGATTTTCCTGTAGACAATCAAATAGGCAATTTAGTTACCCAACTAGTGGGTCCTTTAGGGTTAGTTGAGGAGCACTTATGTATTCATGTCATTTTACCATTAGGAACATGGGCATTCCTAATATGACAAAGAGGTCTAATGTGACCCTTATCACCATAATATTGATAAATAGCTTTTTATGAAATACTTTTTCTGTTTCTTCTAGCAACGTGAGGGTTTTTCTTAAAAACAGTATTTCTATCACTTGAAGAAGTAGAGCTAGTAGTGGATAGTGAAATAGCATGTGTTAATTATCCTTTGAGATTTACAATTTCAAGTTTTAACGTTGGACAAGTAACACAATCTAATTTTTTACCTTTTCAACTTTAGTGCTAGAAACATTAAAACGCTCATCAACTAGAGATGTATGCGCTTCCTTTAAGGAATCAAAAGCACTATTAAGATCATTAATCTCCTTTTCAAGTTTTAAAATGGTTTTCTTTTGGAGATAAATTTTCTTAAAAGCGTCTATCAAATCCTCATACATTTCATTAAAAGCTTTCGACAATTATCAAAGTTCATCTTCAGGATCACAATTGTATACCTTTGGCACTTTCAACAATTCTCTTCTTCCCACGTGATACAGGCTCTACGACCTTTTACACTTTTGCCCTTCGTCTCGCCATTAAAAATTAGTGCTCGAATATACGCTTCCTTTAAATCGTCGTTGTCACTCATATTCCCAAACTTTTGAGTCGCTTAGACTTGATCAAACGACCAGCTTTGAGGCCAATTGTTGGATAGGAATATGGAGTAAAGGAACGGCCTAGAGGGGGAATAGACCCTTTTTTAATTTTTTTTTACCGATTTTCAAAATGAAATATCAGATTTTTTTCAATGAGGAAGTCTTATAGCTAATAACAGAGACTTTATGCTTGAATTGGAAATTAATCACGAATACACTTACACAATTAATAACTATCTCAGATTTATTAGAGATTGTGTCCAAGGAGTTACAAACTAAAACGCATTGACACTTTGCAAATTACACAAGATATGTTCTTTACAAAATAACAATTGTTATAGGATTCTAACACCACAGTCTGCAGATTTTATTCAGCACTAAAACTCAAATAGGTTATGGTTCTCGCAAAAACTAAACTTATGTAATTAATTGCTACCAAAAGGAATTAACTAAAAACTACACTAAGAAATGATTACCTAAACATGCAATAACCTACGAAAATTAAAATGCAAGAGAGAGAAAGACAGACAGAGAGAGAGAGAGAGAGTATATCAGGATGTATAGTGGTCCGATTTTATCATCCTCGTAGAAGCCTACTCCACTCTCCAATGGTTTCCCATTGAAAGTTTATTCCACTATGTTTTAATGAATATTAGATGAGTTCATACAATCACATTAACCATAATAATGCTAAGAAAGTAAATATCCTATTTGGATCTTGACTTGTATATAGCCTTTATGTCAAACTCTCTGCGAAATCTTTACCCGATTATCCATTCTTGAATCTTCCAGCTTCACCAATCTGCTCCAAGTCTTCGTATGTGACAATCACCTTTGATCTCACTGATTTCTTGAGCGACGAACTGTCTGAAGATTAAGAAGAACTCCTACCTTGTCTGTAGGCTTCCACACAATACTACCAAGGTCAACCTGGAAAGAATAACCTCCTTCTTTTCAATGGAATTTGTCACCACCAGTCACCACAACTACAATATTGCAAGCCTCCTGAAAATCTTTACAGATTATTCAAGAAATGTTAGTTTCAAGATATGTCTCCCTCAACAATTACAAATCTTCATACTCAAGATCTGAATCCAAACTAGAGGTTGAATATGAAAGAAATTATGTTTGCAATAGATTTCAAGTTTTTAAAAAAATGGAAGTTGTTGTTGTTATGTGTTTTGTCACACACACTCATTCACACTTGGCTATGAGATGACAAAAAAAAGTATATGTGTTGGAGATTATGCACAAAAATAGGTGAAAATGGTTGTTAGATTCGTGTCAAGAACATTTGTTGATTTGAGCCAAATAAGCAATTAGAGTGGAACAAGATTAACATAAAAGAAGTGAAATATTTCCTTTGATTTGAGTTAAGTTGTATCTCATATTCGAGTCATTAAAGGTCGTGATTTAAGTCATGTACAAACCCTGATTTGAATCAATTTGGACAAAGCCAAACAGGAAAAAGTGAAAAACGTTGTGATTCGAGTCATGTGTAAAGTGTGATTCGAAGCAAACTAGGTAGTGGTTAACAGGACTTGTATGATTCGAATCATGTGAAACTTGTGATTCGAGTCATAGTGCTGCATGATTCGAACAAAGTGAAAACTGTTATTCGAGTCACAAATGCAAAGAAATTCATATTCTCCTCTGTTTGATTTGATTTGAGTCATAACTTGTGAGTGACTCAAGTCACACACAAGAAATCTCAATATTTCAAGTTTTTCAAGATAGTTTGAGATCCCACTTCTCATATAAGTTGAAACAAATCAAATATGATTCTTGTTCCATTAACTTAACCAATTGACTTAAAACACAATGATCATACTCAAATACAAACACTTGAACTATGCATGCTAAAATGAATGGATTTAAAACTTAATTAAAAAAATGTACAATTAAAGAGGAGACTCAATAAACAATAGCAGCGAAACAAAAGCCTAAAAGACAAGATACAAAATCGTATTAGGGTTCTCCCCTTGAATGTATTGGAGACATGCAACTTTAAGTTCTTATCCCTTTTTCTTTCTTTGAGGTGGAAATTAAGAGAGTGCTCAACATTGAGCCTTCTCAGTTGGCGCCCAACAGTTGGAGCTTTGTTATGGAATTTGAGATTGTGCATCTAGGGTTAGAGGTGACTCCCACCGCATGGATGTTATTTTCATTTTATGCCATGAGATCTTTTGCCAAAGGGAGCTAGGTAACCCTAGGTTCCCTATTAGGAAAATCCTTTTTAAACCCTACTCCAAACATTACAAAAATTGAAAAGCCAAGTTTGTACGAGTGAAAGGGAGGAAGGGATCCCAAGTCATTGTAAGGGTAGATGGAACCCCTTTCTTCCCTCTAGTTTGGATGGATACCCTTTGGCGATCGCCGAGTACGACTATAAGTACCTTGCATCTAGAAAGGCCGAGATGGTTCTATTGGAAATATTCAACTTAATGGAGTCTCGTGTGGTAATTGACTGGTGGAAAGAGAGTGATGACTTTCTCAATGAATAGTTTAGTAGGCTTGGATACTTTGATGCTTTTATAGGTATCCTTTGGCGGTGTGTGATCTTTACTTATTGTATTGCAAGTCAAATGGCCAATATTTTCTTAGAGTAGGGGAATAAAAGATTGGAAAAATCAAGGTAGTGCACGGGGAAACTAGCAGCCCTCGCAACCACGTTGAGGGCATGACCATCAAGAGGGGAAAAAACAGGCCGGAGGCCAACCCCTGACTCACCAAGTTCTAAGGCCAAGAAGTTCGAGGGAGATCCTTCACTTGTTACTTAGAGTAAAGTGGTTTCTCCTACTCCTTAGGAGGCGTGAATATAGAAGTCCCCTGGTGGTGAGGTTCTGCATCCCAAGTTTTATACATGGAGTGACCCCGAATTCGATGATGTCAAGTTTACCGGCTCTCGCCTCCTATACTCTAAAGTGTTTGCAAGTGATTAGAGGGGTCTCGGTGCCTAACCGTCCCTAAGATATCTGATCTGAAGGAGAATCACTTGGTGAGTGGTTTGATGTTGGAGCGTGTTGAACTAGAGAAACGATATCAAGTCAAAAATGATTTGAAAGTAAAGCTAAAAAGTTGTGAGGAGATTTATACCAAGGTCCAGGAGCTGCTTGAGTCCTTGCAAGAGGAGAAAGTGTCCTGAAAGACTAAGTTTGGTGCGATAGAAACTAAATTTATGGAGTTGGCCGCCTAAAAAAAGGCTTTGAAGTCATCTTTGAAAGATACTTTTTGTTCAAAGAAGGATTTGGAGGAGGAGGTGTCAGAGCTCAAAGATGAGATGGTGGAAAACTCTGATATCTATTTCAGGCGCGCGAAGGAGCAAGTGTCCTTCTTCTACCCTACACTAGATCATATTCTTGGATATCTTCAAAGTTATCCTTGATAGGAAGCTGATGGATAATAATGAGGCGTCCCCTTCCACACAGCCATGATCTCCCTCAACCATGGGTGCTCAGGATGACCCCAATTGAGATGCACAGGGGGAGGTAAGTCGGTGACTCCTCACCTATATAGAGTGCTCCTAGAGAAGGTAACCCTAGAATATGGCCAATGAGCTTTAGTCATGTCCCTAAAATTTGATCTTGAGAGTATCCAATTAAACTTAAGAGCTTGAAATAGGTTAAACTCTATAATCCCTGTATACAAGGAAAATGAAGTTTGGGTGGATCTATGTGCTTGCAGGTATAAAGTTGACCATCTCGCAAAAGATCCTCTCTGATGTTTTGATGATGATAATGTCAACAATCATGGTGGAGTTGGTGGCCATAGCTTTCAACCCTATGATGATGGTGACCTAACCAGACAAGCATCTCATGCCTCATCAACCGAAAGAGAATCAAGATTAAAGTTCTTATTTGATAAATGAATCTAGCAAAATTCTTGGGAGCCTTAGTAATAAAAGAGAAGAAGTGTGAGAGCTTGCTTAGTCGTGTTTGTTTGTCTTTCTGAGTGACACAATTTTTGTAAAAGTAAGGAAGTAACTTTAAAGTACTGAGGCAACTCACACACACACACACAAATCCTTTTCAAAATGTCTCTATCTTGAAAATGATTTTTATAAGCCAGAACCAAGTGATTAAATTGTTGTTCTAAACCTTTTCAAACTATTTTTTAACTAGTTAATCAATTGGTAAGATGTGTTAATATATTGAAAAAACTATTCTAACCTGCCAATCAATTGGAACACTATGCTAATCAATTAGAAGAGTGTCAATCGATTACATAAAAAATAACGACAACACATTAATGACTTACAACGACTCTAGAGCAAAACCTTCCTATTTAGGCTTGCTAATTGATTATAAATGAGTTGTCTAATGGATTGGAGCTTTTTGTCAATCAATTAGATCATTAATTCGGCCCATGAATTATTTTTATTTTTTGTTTTTCCAACTACTATATAAGGGAGGCACACCCTCACTTCAAATCACGTCAATTGCCAACATTTTTCGTGCTGGTCATTTGTATTCTTAAGGGTGTGATACTCTTAAGATATCGAGTTTGGTTCTTGAGATAAACCTGCCATAAAATCTTTGTATTTGGTTTCTTAAGCTTTTCCAGAAAAAGCTTTGTTTTGGTTATTGAGATAAGCCATAAATCTCTAAACAGTTCATTAGCTTAGCCTAGAGTAAAAACTATCATTGGTTGGGGATAAACATGTAAAAAATTTAAGATGATATTATATTAAGGTTCATGGACATAACCTTCAAAAGCTGATAGTTTATAGTCAAAATTTCAAGAAGACCTCTTAGGGACATGACTAGGCCAACGTTTGACCAAACCTGTATAAATCTCTGGTACAATTTCTCTAAACTTATACTTTTAATTTATGCAATTTATTTTTAGTACTTTATTTCTGCTACAAATTACTCAACCAAAATTACTAATACGATCTTAATCGAGAAAGAAATAAAATTAATCACGAATTTTAAATACCAAAATTCAACCCCTCTTGTACTTGAAGTCACTTGTTCAACAGTTATTGTCTAACTTCCAACAAAACAGTAAACACGGAGAGAAGCGATAAGTCTTCCTTTCAAATGATGGATCGAAGTGGTTAGTCTCCTTTCCAAAAGAAACTTGGAGCGGTTAGTCGTCAAGCTTCAAACTAAGATTTTGCACGGGTTGATCTTGAACCTTGGAGAGCTTTTAACACCGGTTTAAGCTTGCAAACCAAAAATTTGTTTTATACCAGGCTAACCAAGTACCTGTGACATTTTACCACTAGGTTGATCTCAAACACAAATAAGCTTTTAGCACCTGGGTAAGCTTGAACTGAATCTTGGTTTTATACCGAGCTAACCAAGAACCTATGAGATTTTAACAGTGGGCTAATCTCAAACCTAAATGGAGATTTGATCACACAATCCCCAAACCCAAGCTTTTCACGAGTTTAGCTTCAAACTCAATCAAATATTCCCTAAATTGTTAAATTGATCAACCAAGTTAAAAACAAAACTTTCTTGGTGAACTTACAAATCTACCCTTCCATAATTACAATTTCCTCACTCGCAAAATGACATTCTTGAAAATGTTATGGCTAAACTTTAGTGAGAGAAAGTAAAAAAATAATAATTTTAGAGAGAGAGAGAGAGAGAGAGAGAGAGAGAGAAGTGAGGAATGAGAGCTCACATTTTTGGATGTGAAAATATGTAAGAAAGGGTCTCTATTTATAGGCTAGAGGTTGGCTCAAAAAAGGAAATTTTTTATGGCCAATAATATGAGCCAATCGATTGGTATCATGCACCAATCGATTGGTAGGCCTATAATTAATTGATTATTAAGTTCAAAAAGGTAAAGATATTTAGCCATTACCATTCATTAAGTCATTGTCCTAATCAATTAGAGCCCATTTATGAACTGGTCCAATCGATTCCCACATGATGTCAATCGATTGGCAAGAACAAAAACTTGCACGTAACTATTAGGAGAGTTCCCAAATCATCTAGCACGACTTCAATGCATTTTTAGAAATATTTTATTAGGAAAAATAAGTTTGAAAACTGGTTTGTGTTTGTGTGTGATTAGCAATGCACTTTACAAGAAAGTCCTTATGCTTTTACAATAAATTCATTCAAACGTATCGTGGCAAATTTTCGTATACTTCAAAACTTGTCAGATGCTTCCTTCTTGTAAACACTTGCTTGAGCTTTAGATGAGGCTTGACTTATATTCCATCTAGGTACTATAATCAATTATTCAAGTTCATCAAACCCTAATGATCAGGTTTCATCTTTAATCGTTCTTTTGTTATCAAAGACTTATTGTCATTATCAAAGGCATGTTCATCTTTAATAGTTGTCATCATCAAAAGCATATTCATCTTCAATGGAACTTCCTTGATTAATAACCTGCAAAACAAGAATCCACCCCAACACGTTTTATCTCCTCAAGGGGTGACAAGGTTTCCTTATAAGAATCCAACATATTTTATCGCCTCAAGGGGTGACAAGGACTCCTTATAAGAATCCAACATGTTTATCGCCTCAAGAGGTAACAAGGATTCCTTATAAGAATCCAACGTGTTTATCGCCTCAAAGGGAGGCAAGGATTACTTATTAGAATCTAACATATTTTAGTCGACATGAGGGGCGGCTTCACGTAGATTTATTTTCTCTAAATTCCATTAAAGGGGGGTGATTGTAATGCAAATAATTCAAAATAGCAACATGAGAAGCCTCATTAAAATTCCTTTCCCCCATGTGAGGTGCTAGGGAAAAAGTGCTTCCCCAAAAAAGATAACGTGTCCTTACAAACGACAGAGGTATAATATTCACCTAAACCAAAAATAATAACAAACAAAATAAATATCCTAGGGAGGGGTTTCTTTATCTTTTAGAGCCGCTTCCGGTGACTTTACTTTCTGGCCAATACCTCCAGTGTTCATGCCTAGGGATTTGAATTACTAGCATAGGGGTGCCACGTATTCTATTCTTTTTGACAAGTACAAATACCCAAGACAACAAAGTATTAGCTTGGAGAATGAACTTCAAGGTACAGGTAAACCCTAAAAGCGACGAAGAAGAAAAAGGAAGGATAAAAACTCAAAAGCCAAGTCTCAAAAGTGTGAATAATAAGTCAAACACACACAAGTCAAACTAACTAAGAAAACTTACTCGTACATATGATTAGGTTACATGCCCATAATACTCAAGACTGAAAGGATAAAAAGAAAAAGCTTTCCATGATATTCGATATGCAGAATGGAAAAAGGTTGAAGTCTCTTCGAACACCCATTGAAATTTGCTTAACAAATCAAAGCTACACGATCATACCCCATTACCAATGGTCAAAATCTTTTTACGATTGTTGAGGTGACACTATAACACCTTATGGTTATCATGCCAATGACCATAGTAGGGGGAAAGTGTCAATTATTACCTTTCCCTTCGACATGCATCACCAATAATTGCAAAGACCTTCCCTTTTTAAATCAAAAGGCAAGGGCTTTGGGGAAACTGTTTCCGGCCGATCGCAAAGGCCTAGTTGGAAGCAGGGCCCAATACATTAGGGAATTAAAGCATTTCCAATATAGACAAATGGTTATTCGTGACTCCTTGAATGAAACAATCAGATACATTAGATCCATCTTATAGTCATCCACATTTCTCAAACTCCCTTCACATTTTAGCTACAAACAAACTCCTCTATAAAAGGAAGAAAAGTGCACCATTTTCAGGTAACTTCACTTCCATTTGAAATTTTCTTGTTCACTTCACACACTAACTTGAGCATTAGAGTGCTAATCTTGCTTGTTAGCTTCATCCACCGCATCGAAAAAATGTTCAATTCATGAATCAAAAATAGACACGGCTGGTGAACAGGATATCTTGAATCGGTGGGGTTGATATCTGTTATGGTAATAGAGTGGACCTGCATGGTTAGGAATTTGACGCCGAATTCAGTCCAAGATTCAATATGAGTAAAGTGAAAAGTGGAGATTAGAAATTATACCTTATTTTCTGTGTGGATTGACTTTATACCTTGGTTCGAGTGGAGTGAATTTGAGGTGAAATAGGCCTTAGCTATTTGGGCCTTTGGATGGCCCAGAATAGTATTCCCCAAGACATTAACAGGCACTGAGTGAGTTGGGGAAGCCTTCAGAAATTTTGGTTGGCCTCCAAGACATTGTCTGACATGAGTTAGAACTGAAACTTTTGGAGTTAAATAAATTTTTTGTAGAGAACAAGTTCATTCAACGTATTTCCATCATTGAAATGTTTCATCGCCTTCTATTGACATGTGTGTTGATGCGACAAGTTAAGGCATGATGTAGATTATAATGTAATTGAGTGCACTAGAGTTTGCATGTATTCTCAAGGAGGAATATAGTTGTTGATATCGTAACTAGTCATCTTCTCTGGTCTGGGTTGTTCAAATATCTTCACCTAAAATAGGATGAGTTGAGAATTTTAGAAACTTTTCATAATCCATGGCTTGGAAGTTTGTTTCGTAATCCTTGTCATAGTAAACAATTGTCAGAGCCACCTTGAGCATAAGAGCCAGAGCTTCTCTAGTCGGGGTACGAGAAGGTGTTAAAGCCAGTGCATTAGCTGCCAAAAGAGATGGGCCGATTATGAAGTACCAGCCCTCACCATAGCCCGAATGCCTTGGGTTTCGGCAAGGTTGTGGAACATATTTAACTTGCTTATTTTATCAACACTATATGCAAAATACAATCACACTTTTCAAGAAAAAAGTATGAAGACTTTGTTCTCTCCAAAGACTTTTCTCCTCTCCTCAAAATTAATAGCATTCAAAATAGCACAAGTATCAATCTTCCTTTTCCTAACTTCGGTAGGGGGAACCTCGCTAGGGCCGAACCAAGTCGATAAAACAAAGATTGCATCTCCTCTTTCATTGTCACCTTATCCAGAGAAAGAGAGCCCGACTTGGTACAATAAGGGTAAGTAGTCTGGTTAAAGTGAAGCTTGGAACTATACTTGAGATACAAAAAATGGCAGTAGTGAGGAGAATCGACAGGGATATAATAGAAAGTAGAGTGTGTGTAGAGATTAGGGGCTTCACCAATGTGAAACGTCTCAAGAAATCGTCCTCATCCGAAATAAAGGAGCCAAACCAAGGAAAGATTGGGTGAAGCTGAATGAGCCCTTGGTTACAAAAGTTATCTGGGATGTACGCCTTAGACGAACAATATTGAAAAATAATCCAAAAGAGAGCTTCCAGGATTTGCACTCGGCACACATTTTTAAGACCCTCACATATGCCCATGACCCTTGATGAAACTGGAAAGAGGAAATCTTCAAATGTTTCGGGACAAATAGCTCAAATTCAGAAAGGGAAGTTGAAATCCTATCCCGGTAAACAAGCACTCATTGAATGGGACCATGTACTTGTTAAAAGAGCTGCATACCCTCTTCTTCTCTAGCAGCGAAAGGACAAATCACTTTGAAGGATAGCCGACCATATGTCAGCATCGTGCAGGGAAACCTCAGTGCTCAATGGTGAATAAGTTCATGCTACTCTTACATCTATCCAATCAAACATTAGCACGCCAGACTGACGTCGAAGATTTAAATGTTCTAGCACCTCAATGTCGCTAGGCTCACAACTTACACTCCGCAGATGAACCCAAACAAAATCTCTAACACGTTCTTGTTAGCTGAAGTTTTCGACACCATGTTATATTAATAAGGAGGAGAAAATATATTTGGAGATATTGTGAACTTTTCGATGAGAAAACTTTATTGGAGAAGTCCATTCGAAGCCACCTCTGCACAAGAGGGATATGTTACATGGGACTTAGGAATATTTTCTAAGTGTTAGATGAGTTCGACGTAATAGCATATGGTATTCGACAGAGGTTTGAATTTGAACAAAGGAATAACTGAATTTCTTTCTTATCCGATTTCAACAGAAGACGCGTGGAGGTTCAGGATGAAAGGAAGACATGTCGAGCGAAACATGCCGTGTTCTGGGAGAAAGGCCGTTGAAGACAGTTATTTCAATTTATTATATATAGGGGTCTTAATGTTAGGAATCCGTGTGTTCATTCATTTATACAAAACCTCATATAAACTCAAAGTATTTGCGTTATTGAGAAAGAATCCTTGAGAAATTTACGTGTAAAATACAATCTTTATTCAATTTTCAATTTACATTTCCAGAATTTGTTCACTTCTTGAAATTTATTTTCAATTGCTTTTACTGCATTTCTTTACAAGTTTCGCAAAGTTATTTTAAGATTAACTTATATTAATACCAATAATAGCCAGAATTATGAATGTTGTCGAAGTGTTAGTAGTTTCAAAGAAAATCATCTAAAACAAAAGCACATGTTCTAGGATAAATCTAGTTGATCATGTGAGTAACCAAACACTTTCATTTTGGAAGACTAGTGCTTGATTACCAAATTTCAGGGTAAATAGTTCCCTCTTTTACAAATTGGATTATACTTCCTCTTCATATAGGATAGGATGAGGGCATTGGATTTCAGCATGAGTTGTTTCTCCCCGTACATTTGATATGAGTGCATCTAACAACCCAGAAGAAGTGTCTTTCTCCGAGGGATCTGCAAACATCTTTTCTGACCCGAAGTCAGTAGATATAAATATGATTTTTGGCCTTACGTAATCACTAATAATATAGGGAGGAGGAGAATTAAGGGATGACCCATATGAAGTTTCCACTTTATAGTCACTAACTAAATTGACGGTGTTATCACTCATCCTAACCAAAAGAAGGAAATGCTGAAGAAAAAGCTCGAGTTAGAAAGGTACTTGATGGTAAGAGGTTGATGGAGCGAGAAGAGTGAAAAAGGAAAAAGTTTTAAGCGAAGCTCTGAATCTAGTGATGCTATTAGGAAAAAGGAACAAAGACGTTTCTTTATAAAAGTAACTGGAGGCTTTAAAGTTAAAAGGTTGCAAAAACTTTCAAATATCCAACTCACCCTATTTATAAGCGATGATAGTTGAAGGATCACAATCAACCACAAACAGGGATCACAATATCAAAGTCTAGAAATCCACTCATGGAAACATGCCAAACTCAAGTGCACTTAAGCACTCTATGAATTACGCCATACCCTAGGTGTCACGTCATCACATGTGTCAAGCATGGGTGATGAAACGTCTTAATGATGGAACCGCGTGCATTAAATGAGCCTATGGCCCGTTACTTTTAAAAAATTGATCCCAAGCGATACAGTTCTACTTCACAATGGACTACGACACGGAGGCCGGTCAATGATACTTAAAGCTTACCTGACTATTTAAGTGTCCGACCAAGCCTTAAGGACTGTTCTAGCCTGGCCAAAGGCCCAATACGTCTCATGCCCACTCTATTCAACTCAAATATAATAATAGTTCACATGTTGGAGTGTTAACCATGCAACTCCATCTCGCGCCGCCGTAAAGGAGATCAGAGCCATCGTTCAATATTGACAATTATCAGCCTCTCATCATTTCTAATTCCTTCGTAAGACTAGAACATTCATTTTTGGTTTCCAAACGAAACAATAATATATTTACTAAACTTTATTTACTAAAATGATAATTTATTTAACAAATAATAACAATAATACTATTAATAATAATAATAATAAAGTAATTTATATAATAATAATAATAACAATAATAATAGTAGAAATAAGAATATAATAGTAATAATAATATTGTAAGAAAACAAATAATATTGTCTTAAAAAAACACAAATTAATAAAATGGTAAATAATTAAGTGTGAGCTGGTCAGGACGGGTGCACCTAGTCAAGATGAAATGGCATGCATGAATAACAAATCACCTTTGAAATTACAAAATTTTCTTTAAACTTGCATCTTGTCAAATTTTTATTGGTGAATTACGCTTCATTTGCATTTGCATTCATATGCTCAACGAGTATAAAAGCAAGTTCACAGTAAAAAAATCACTATGCTTGATCACAATGTCAAAAAATCAGCATTCTCACGTCGTCGAAGAGTCTCTCCAAGAGATCCATGAGACTAAAAATGAGGTCATGAACATCGAGGAGAAATCCAAAAATGAATCTGGTTAGTGTTATTTTTCTCATCTCAAATTTCATAATTAGTGCTTCATTGTATCAAATCCTATTATTTGATTTTGTGATCGATTGCTGATTTGTTTTTATCAGGATTGACTCAAAGGCAGTCCTCTAAAAATGAAGAAGAAGTTGATGAAAAAGAAATTGAAGAAGTTGATGAGGATGAAGTGGATGAAGAAGAAGAAGAAGTGGATGAAGAAGAAAACGATGAAGAAGAAGATGAAGAAGAAGACAAGTATGTGAAACTAATTCCAGTTTTCTCATTAATTCATCTAATTAGTACTATATCATTTACTGTTTTATTCTCAAATCAATCATTTTACTTGTTGAAATTTCAAGGTGGATTTTGACTACTCCATTCAATCATAAATATAAACAAAACAAAACATGTATTTGGTGTAAATTTAAATCAAAGAGTGTATTTTTTAATTATATTTTAGATCGGATATAGAAAATGAATCTTCATAGTCTTATACTATGGTTTTTACTTGTATCAGGTCTATTTTCTGGTTATGTATAGTTTTTTGCTTGCGTGTTTTTGGGTTCATTATTATTCCAATTGTTTATGCTGTCAAAATTTGATTGTTTTGATGTTTTTAGGTTCTTACTGATTCAATTTTTATATGAGGATTTGAGATATATAGATCTTCAACACAAAATACTTTTGTATATAGATCTATGAGCGATTTGAAAATTCACTTGATCACATGAAATATTTTTTAAAAATCGATCTTACTTGATGGAAACTATAATTTGAAAGTCCTTCTCTCTAAAATGAAATTGTTCGTACTTTATTACTAAGTGATCAATCTCTGTGAATTGTATTTTCTAGCATTTGTAAATTTCTTTTTTGTTGTTTCATTGCAATCGCAGGTATCTGAGGCTAGATTCATCTTCCTTTCGCAAAGATGTTGAATGTCCTATCTGTCTTGGTATGTAATTTAATTTATTAATGTGGATAAGGGAAATTTTATTCAAAATTTTGTTATAAAAAAATGTTCAAATTGTTAAACAGGCCTGTTTAATATTCGTTGATGAACAAATTTAAGATAATATTTAGATACATATAAAACCTATATAATTAATAATGCTAAAATTAATGGAAGATAACTTCTGCATAGCCAACAATGGATTTGTTTTTAATGGCATTTTACAAGATATGCAAGATGCAAGTATTTTGTATTTACTTTCATAATAATGATATATATGATGATTGATTTCATTAATTATATATGTGTAGGCATCATTCAAAACACAGTTACTGCAATGAAATGTTTGCATCGCTTTTGCAGAGAGTGCATACACAAGAGCATTCGACTTGGGTTTGTCCTCAAACTAGCCACCATCTATGCTTTATATAATTTCATAGTTGGATTTGTATTGATTAGTTATCTCTAAATTATTTCTTTTTCATTTTTGTAGTAAGAAAGAATGTCCTACTTGTCGTGTACATTGTCCTAGCAAAAGATCTATGAGAGATGATCCATCCTTTGATGCTATCATTGAAGTTCTATATCCAAATATTGACAAGTCAGAGAAAGAGGTAAGATATACATATTGATTGATGCATCTTAAATATAAGAAAATTGTAATTCATTTGAATGAAAAACTAATCAATAAGATTATATATATATATATATATATATATATATATATATATATATATATATTATTTTTTAGGAATTGGCTTCCATTAAAAAAGAATTCGATCTGCCTAATAAGAAGAATAAGAAGGTAATATATTTCATGTGAGTTATTATATGAAATTTTACTAGAGAAAATAAATGTCCTGATATATAGTTAAACTAGTATTTTTGTTATAACTTTATAATTATGTTCTTTCAGGCGCGTTAAAATATTCAGGTGCATCACATGTAGTAGGATTGCTAAGGGGTGTTATTGTGCACTAGTTTACAACAACCACACCATATTCAACATTCAAAGGATGAAATACTTTTGTACAGTGGATAAAGTTTTGATATGGTTTGAAATGATTAGAATAATATTTGCGTTTTTGTTGGAATATTAACTTTAAGTCGATTTCATGTCCTTGTTGACAAATATTAAAACTGTTGTAGTAACCATGCCCCTATTTTTTTTTCTTTTTCAAATGGTTAAATATTGAAATCGTTGATGACTCAATGGATTTTAAGGTTACATGTTTTAAACAAACTAAAGCATATTTCTTCTTGAGTGTCTTACAAGTCACGAGTCTAATAAAAAGTGAGATTTGAATTTATTGCGGTCAAAAGTGATTATTGGATTAATTTGTGTGTGTGTGTGTGTGTTACAAGAGGGTAAAAAGTATAAAGAAACAACAACAAAAAACTACATTCTACTAACACCTGGATACAAATTTCGATAAGATCCAAAAAAATATTAAACTGATTCTACAAAGCAAACATCATAAAGTTGAAGATTTGAACCACGCTTCAACCCCACGTCTATCAGTCCATCTGCACATTTGTTTGATTCTCGGTATGTGTGATTGATGTAAATCTTTCAATCACAATCAAGCAAAACCTTGATTCTTTGTAACAATCCTCAACCAACTCTCATTTTGTTTGAAGATGTAGTGAGAGCCTTGAAAACTTTTGAGTTATCAATATGAAGATCTTTGCATATGCTCTTTGCCAATCATATGACATAAAACCTTTAAAGTCTGCCTAAAGTTCTACGGCCCCTATATTACAAATGCCAATGTGCTTTGGGAAAACCACATATTCACTCTCCATTGTTATCTCTGGGCATCCCTCCACATCATGTTTCACCTTCTCCTTTAATGCCTCATTTATATTAAGTCAGACTCATCCATTTTTCGGAGGTATCCATTTGTTTTGCTAAGTTTGGTTTTGTATCTAATGGCTCAAACCCTTCCCTCTTCATCTATGACCGTATGGGACCTAAGGTTATATCCCTGACCGATGATTCCTATTCAAAGAGGCTTTCGGTGGATTCTCAGGACGAGGGAGCCTCCTCTAGGGATTATTCTTTCGATGTCCTCTTGTATGATGATGATGTTGAACATGATCATTAGGTTGCGATTTCCCTTGTATTGTCAACCTCGAAAATACAGGATGCTAGATTGAGAGAGAACATGTTAGAGATTTTATTCAAGTTTATTGGAGAATTTATAATAAAGATCTGGTGATCCTGACATCAAGGCCCATATGGAGCACAAGGATCATCCATACGTATCTTTTTGGCTTAAACCTACCGAGCATTTAAAAGTTGACGAGCTATCGTTGAAAAGGATGACGTTAGTAGTCTTTTCACGCGATTAAGTACAACAAGGTGGCTGCAGAAATAGTTGGGAACCCCATCTGTTTTAAGTACTAGGACGATTATAGGCGCAACCAACATCATGGTCGACGATACTTCAAATTGTTTGTTGCTTTGTGTGGACTTAGATAGTTATATTTTTATTTTTCTGCAGGTCACGGTGTTATAACTAGTATGATAGTTTTCTCTATAAATACCATATTCTGTAAATAATTAACAACATTCAACCTATCAAACAATTAATATTATGTATTTTATTTTTTTAATGTATTTTTTAGCCTAGTAGTTCAACTTCTCATGTCTATGTTAACGCTCTATGGGAGTAGTTAAAAATCTTCAAATGAGGAACAAAATTCTTTCCTAAGTTGAATCTCGACTAAACTTTCAATATTCAACCATAAAAACCTATTAGTAAAAGAACTATTTTCTCTTTTATTTATACAACTTTTTTTTTTGGAAATAAAGGGGGCCTAAGCCCAAAGGAAAAGAACTATCCTAGAATCAATCTAGGGATAGAGACCCCTAACGATCATCCTCTATACAACTTTTTTAATGTGATGTATTATCAACCAAATCACTTATTTTAGACCGAAAGAGGTATGGCGTTACGAGGTCAAACTCTTATCAATTAGCTAATATTTAATGATCAGTCAACATATATTAATTTATCTTCTAATTCTATTATATTCAAATAATTTTATATTAATATTATTATTATTACTATCATTATTATTGGTTTTCAAAAACTTACTTTATTAAAAATATATTAAATTTTGGTATATAAAATAAATTTTATTTAATATAAATACTTTAATATTACAAATTAAAACTATAAGTACCATTAATTCTTGTAATTATTTTAACTCGTGACATGATTTCAATCTACAAAAATCAAGTCAGGATAAGTTCCTGTCTTGAAAAATTATGAATAAAAAAAAGGTACTTTCTATATATAAAAAATTCAAAATTTAAAAGTGAAATGTATTAGGTAAAAATTTAAAATCAAATACATTTGATTTTTTTCTTTCTAAAATACATTTAACTTTTTAATTTAATTTTACATAAAGTTCATTACATTTAACTTTTTAATTTAATTTTACATAAATTTCATATTTATCATTTTAAAAGTAATATCCCTATAATATATCACATGATTTAATGAATTTAATTTTTAATTCCACCATTAATTAATTAATAGTTTATAGAAGTTTTTCATAAAAAAATATATTTGAAGAATGAGATGACGTCTCAATAGTTAAAATTTGATATTATAATCTCATCAAATATATTATTTGTTCCTTTTTATTTATAATAATAAATTTCCCCAAATTTTTATTTATAAAATTGGTAATTTGAGAAATGCTTGCCGAAGTGAAAATATTAAATTTAAATTCAGCCATTAGAATGCAAATTATATGTTAAAAAAAATTGAGAGAGAATTTTGTTGTTTATGGTACTCTTTTTAGAGTTGTGCAAAAAAGATTTCTAATTCAAAAAAAGTGAAATTATTAATTATAAAAGTAGTCATTAGTAATTGCTTGAACTAAGTTATAAGCTTAATACATTGAATGACAATTAAAAAAAAATCAAATGGAATGAAAAAAACAAAATTTAATAAAAAGTAATAAATTAAAAAGAATTAAATATGATTTTTCATAACCTTATCAAAGGGGTCATATATAAAACAAATTCCCGTTTTATTTTGATATATCTAATTTTATTTATTTATTATCTTTATTGAAATGAATTAGTTTTTGGTTGAAAATAAATAAATAAAATGAGTCATTAGTTTAAGGTATTTTTTTACAAAAATCAAAAAAATTCATTAGTCCACTAAACAATTTATTAGTCCATTAAAACAATCCATATTTATTACAAAAATGAGTGGATTTGATGAATATGAATTGAATCGCAAATGAATCAATCAAAACAATCCATTAGTCCATTAACAATCCACTAAAACTTTTTTTAAAATATTCATTCCAATCCTTTTATTAAAAATAAAATTCATCCAATCTATTAACGATAAAATACATCAAATAATATCTTTTTAATAGATGGATATCAATCCAAACCAAAAATAAAATTAGATATATCCATTAATTTTGTAAACATAATTTTATAGAATTTTTTTTACATTTTTTGAAATTAAAAAAAAAAGAATTTTTTAGTTAACAAAAATATTTTAAATTTGGGAAAAAAATGAAAAAAAATCACTTTTTAATATTCTAAAAAAATTCTATTTTCTATTTTTGAAAAACAAATCCTTAAAATATCAATTCTATTTTTTATTTTCAAAAAAATAAATCCTTGGAAAAAATCAATTTTTTTATGAAAAAGTCAATAATTTTTTAATTTTTGGAAAAAAATTCCTTTTTTTAATAAATTCAATTTTTTATTTTTGAAAATTTGAATTTTTTATATTATATTTATTTGATTTTTATTGTTTTTCAAAAGTAGATCTAAATCTAAAGTATATGATAAAAATAATCTATTGAATCACTAAAATAGTTGGATGGATTAGATCCATCTCTATATTTAAATGGATTAATTTAATCTACTTCATTAACTTATTTTGTATATGGTGGATAGATTGGATGCATTTTTTAATGGATGGATGATTGGATGAATTTTGCCTTATCTAATTGTCACCCCCTAGAAATTCATTACACTTTATAGATACTTGAGTGCTTTTAGTTTCAAATTCTATTTATTTTACAAATAAAAAGAATAGTAAATTCATCAAATTGAGAAGTTCAAAGGGATGAGTTGGAATGAAAGGTGTTAGAGTAGAATGATTTATGGTTGGTTCACTAAGTAATGATTTACGTGGTTGAAATTTTTGTTTAAGTAGTTCAGTTGTTGTGGTGGTTTAGTTTGATACGAGGATAGAGAAGTTCTAACAAGTGTTTTATATGATGAAATATCACGTCCATGGTTAATAAATTCATTAACGTTTATTTCGGTTTTTAGGTTTATCGGGTGAGGTAATTGACAACTCCAAATTTAAGTAAAATACGTAAACTTTTATTAACTTATTTTATAAGCAATCAATACAAAAACAAAAAAAAAACTCAATTTATCTATGAAAAGTGAGAAAACATCTGTTTAGACTTTTCTAAAAATAAATCAAAAGGACTGAAAAACCACGATTCAACACGTAAAGAACAATCCAAAGCAAATCTCTGAAAAAATTTGATTAAGCGCAATTAGAATGTCCGATGTAAAAAATGTTATTGTCTAAAAAAGAAAAATACATAAAGTGGAAAACTATAATTAGGTAATAATAATAATAATAATATAAAAAACAATTAATATATTCTAAAAAAGGAAAATAAATAAAGTGGTAAACAATTAAAGATATGGTCAGGAGGGGTGCACTTAGTGTTCACGAATAGCTTGCATGAAGAACAAATCACCTTTGAAATTACAAAATTGTCTTTAAACTTTACATCATGTCAAATTTTTATTGGTGAATTACGTTTCATTTGCATTTGCAGTCTTATACGCAACAAGGAGTATAAAAGCAACTTGATAGTAAAAAAATCACTACGCTTGACCGCAATGTCAGAAAATCAGCATTCTCTCGTCGTCGAAGAGTCTCTCCAAGAGAACAAGGAGACTAACAATGAAGAGAAACCCGAAGATGAACTTGGTGAGAGTTATTTTTCTTATCTCAATTTCGTAATATTAATTACCGCTTCATTTTCATATCAACTCGTATCATTTGATTTTGTTATCAATTGCTGCTTATTTCATCAGATTTGACTCAAAAGCATTCCTCTGAAAATGGAGAAGAAGCTGAAAAAGTTGATGAAGAAGAAGAAGAGGAAGAGGAAGAAGAAGAAGGAGAGGAGGATGAAGAAGAAGGAGAAGAAGAAAAAAAGTATGTGAGACTAATTTCAGTTTTTTCATTATTCCATCAGATAAGTACTATTTCATTTTACCTCTTAAAATTTCGACGTGGATCTTGATTACTCCGTTCGATCTTAAGTATAAACAAAACGAGACATGTATTTTCGAATTATATTTTAGATCAGATAATAGAGTGAATCTTTATACATTGATGATTCTCCAAGGCATCCTTAAGTGCTGTGTGAGGTCTATTTTCTGGTTGTGCTTGTTAACTTCTATTGACTTAGCATATCTGTGCGTGATTTTAGTTTTAGGTTCATTATTAATCCAATTGTTTTTGTTGTCAAATTGTATAATACTCTACTGTTTGTAAATTTGTTTATTATTGTTGTTTCATTGCAGGTATGTGGTGTTAGATTTACCTTCACTTCGGAAAGAGATCGAATGCCCTATCTGTCTTGGTATGTAATTTTTAACTCATGCTACATTGCTTACTTTAATACTGTAATTTTGTTATGCTAAAAAATGAAAACATATCAAATTGTTAAACGTGCCGGTTAAATATTAGTTGATGAACAAATCTAAGATAATATTTAGATAAAAATAAAACCTATATAATTGATGATGTTGTGATTAATGGAACAAAACTTCTGCAATTGATTTGTTTTAAATGAAAGTTATAAATCATTCACAGCTTATGTTTTAAGTCAGATTTCATGAGATTATTTCTAAGAGAAAAATACAAACTTTTATATAGATTTTTCGATAGATATAACCAAGATTTTAAGAAACGGTCGTAGTTGTGAAACAGTCGCATAAAGGCTTTCACGATTTTGGTCTTAGATGTCTCAATATTAATTTTGGTCTTAGATTTTGGTCATGGTTGTGTGAATTAACTAATATAAAAACAGTGAGTAACGGTATCTAATGGAACAAAACTTCTGCAATTGATTTGTTTTAAATGAAAGTTATAAATCATTCACAGCTTATGTTTTAAGTTAGATTTCATGAGATTATTTCTAAGAGAAAAATACAAACTTTTATATAGATTTTTCGATAGATATAACCAAGATTTTAAGAAACGGTCGTAGTTGTGGAACAGTCGCATAAAGGCTTTCACGATTTTGATCTTAGATGTCTCAATATTGATTTTGGTCTTAGATTTTGGTCATGGTTGTGTGAATTAACTAATATAAAAGCAGTGAGTAACGGTATCGGTATTGGCAACTACCGATACCGTTTTATCACAATCGTTCTTGCAGTTGTATACGGTTTTTTAAAACCGAGATATAGCTAAGCTAACGTATATATGATGGTTGCATTGATTTCATTATATATGTGTAGGCATCATTCGAAACACAAATACTGTAATGGAATGCTTACATCGCTTTTGCAGAGAGTGCATACACAAGAGCATGCGACATGGGTTTGTCCTCAAACTAACTAACCACCATCTCTACTTTATATATTATTTCACACTTGGATTTATGTTGATTAGTTACCTCTAAATTATTTCTTTTTCTTTTTTCTAGTAACAAAGAATGTCCCACTTGTCGTGTGCATTGTCCTAGCAAAAGATCAGTAAGAGATGATCCATCCTTTGATGCTATAATTCAACTTATTTGTCCAAATATTGACGAGTTTGAGAAACAGGTGAGATATACATAATAATTACATGCATCTTATATATAAGAAAATTGTAATTTATTTGAATGAAAAACAAATCAACAAGGTTATGTTCTTTCCTAGGAATTGGCCTACATTGAAAAGGAACTGGATCAGCCTAATAAGAAGGTGATATACTTCACTACCAACATTTATTAAATATACATGTTTAATTAAAAATCTAAGTTCATATATATGAAAGTCTACTAGAGAAAACAAATGTGTAGATATATAACCAAACTAGTAGTATTATTTTTTAACTTCATAATTTATACTCTTTCAGGTGCCTTAAAAGCTTCATTTGCATCACATGGTGTAGAATTGGTAGGGTGGCACTTTGTGTAACTGGATATGCTAAACATAGTTCTAAACAGCTCTATTTCGATTACTATGAAATAAGTTTACAACAGCGACCTTGGACAAAGTTTTGTTATGATTTGTAATCATTAGGATAATATTTGCGTTTTTTTAGAATATTAATTTCATGTTGATTTACTGTTATAGTTGATAATACTAATTTGTTTAATAACATATGCCTCAAGTTTTCTTTACAAACGGTTAAATAGTGTTGGTCGATGATTCGCGAGATTTAAAGGTTACATTTTTTTTATAAGCAATGGAATATTATAACGAAACCGAGTATAAGGGGTACTCACCCATGGTTAATACGAAGGGAAGAATTCAAAGATTCCGAAAGACATTGAGCCCAAAAATAAAAATTAAAGCCAAGAAAGTAACTTAATCTTATGCACGATTTCTCCCTCATTAAAAATATCGGAGTTGAACAGGATTGCGTTACGCATACACCATAATGCCCAGCATGTGGCCAACCAGAAAATCATTTTCTTTCTTGGAGGAATTTTACCATTAAGAGAGCGACAAAAGGCCAACATATGGTCCACGACGCCAACAGCTACCACTGGAACAACCCCGAGCCAAGAAAAGATTCTGCTCCAAACAACTCTAGACAGAGGGCAAGAAAGAAGCAGGTGGGCCAAGGTTTCGTTTTCCATGAAGCAGAAGACGCAAACTTTGTCTCTGCTATCGATCAAAATCCCTCGCTTGGCCAATTGCTCCCTTATGGCCAACCTATCTCTAACACATCTCCAACCAAAGACTTGAATTTTTTAGGGGACAAAGGATTTCCAAATTATTTTAAAGGCTGCTAGTGATTCAGCCCCATACGAGATGTTAGAGGAAGATGCAGAAAATAATTTGTAGCCGGAACTTACCGAATACGACCCACTAATGCTCTTGAACCATTTGAAGGTGTCCTCCACTCCCCTCCTTGGAGCAGTGCCGGTAAGGTATAGTTGAAGAGCTGTTATCTCTGAAACGGCCTCATCATCATTAGTGCTTGGTTGCAGAAGCCAGCACCATTCGCCATTAACAAAAATCCCCATATTGGCGACAGCAGCATCCTTTTTAGGGGTGAAACTATAAACTGCGGGAAATAAAAGACTTAAAGGTTGAGAGCCGAACCACTTGGTATGCCAAAAGTTTATGTCAACACCGTTGCCCAGAACGCAACTAATACCAGTGCGAAACCAATCTTCATCCAAAGCCTCCATGTTGTTCGTGACAATGTCCCGCCACCACAAAGAGGATTTCGATATGGTCGTGGATGAGGCATTACTGAACACACAGTCAATTAATGCACCGTATCGAAACTCCAAGAGAGGGCGCCAAATTGCATCTTTATCTATAAGAAAACGCCATTTCCATTTGCACATTAAGGACTCGTTGAAAGCTTTTAGGCATTTAAAGGTTACATGTCATAAACAATCTGAAGTGTTTGTCCTTGTGTGTCTTACATATCACGATTCAAATAAAATGTCAAACTTAAATTTTCTATTGTCAATAGTGATAGCACAATTTATCTTAGCTATTAAAAAATTTAAACGACTTTGTATTGTTGTGTTGTGAGTCATTAAATGTTTCACAAACAGATTAGATTTTTTTCAAATGTGTGATTGTGCGAAAACACAACTGCGTGTAATCCAAACTATTTTGAATCCCACGTTAAAGCAGAACAATGAATACATGGTTTTTATTTTAAAATGTAGCTTCCAAAATCCTAACTTTATTTTGCATTTACTATTTCTGAAAATTCACTCAAAATCATTATATATTTCCAAGTTTTTTATTTTAAAATGTAGCTTCCAAAATCTTAACTATATTTTGCATTTACTATCTCTGAAATTCACTCAAAATCATTACATTGATTATTAAATTCTTAAATCTTCTTTGTAATACATCATTGATATCTACTTGTAAAGTTTTCAAAAAAATTCATTAAATATGATTTCATATTAATGTGGCAATTTATGCCTAAATTTCTAGCTAGGTTCATATTTTGGCCTTGAAGTCACTCCTGATAACTTTATGCCGACCTCAACTTTTTTTGTTTTCAAAAACGAAGTCATTCTAGTATCTTTGTTGTAGTTAAATATAAACACCATAGTACAATACCTCGTATTTCATAACAAAAGAACACATAATGAGAATGCCTCTAACTTTAGTTATTCTTGAATATCTCAAATGACTTGACATAATCAAAAATTCAAAAAAGACCTTATGAGCTTTTGGACTTCATTGACTTTGTTGAAATTGACGGTGAGAAAAACAGATGCTTTAAATTATGCAACTTAAAATATTTTTCTTTTTCAAAACTTTGTTAGAGTAAAATTTAGAAACCTTTTCTTTAAGACAACTTTAAATTTTCAAATGACCTAAACAACTTTGATCTCTAGAAAATTTTAATTTTTGGTTGATCAACTAGATGATCCAAAGAAATACTTCATGTTGAACAAAAATGACCACCAAATAATGCAAAAACCATCAAAAGATGTGACGGCTTGTTCCGTCGATACAAAGAAAATGGTTTTTCCATAACAATTTTGCATCATATGAAGTAGTGTCTCATTCGTTCTATTAGATGGACTATTTTTATCGAGGGTATTGTTCTATTAGATGAAGCAATGATTTGTTCCTTCATTTGATCAACATGTTTACAATCAGAGTAAACTCATGCGTCTCTTAAATGATCTCTCTGCTTCTAACATAGCTTTGTTTATCAAGAATACTTTCTACACATGAAAAAATTAGATAATAAATTAGAGAAATCTTTATTAACTAATGACGAAGCAAGGACGATGGCGTCCGAAAGTTACAGTGCCTCCGTCATCTTAGAACCTTGAATTGCCGGCGAGTCAACCCGCGAAAACTCCTACCAACATTGAAGGTGACACTACAACATCTGTTTCTGAGCAGATTGGGACTGAGTGGAAAAGAAACCCTAGATGACACAAAAGACCTACGCAAGTTATGGGTGGATGTGATCAACGAGAATCGCAACCCTACCAAGGGGATGACATGATGGCGTATGTGGTACCCGCTATGATTGAGGGTGAATTTGATATTGAAATTGAAGAGGAAGATGTTACATCTGAACTACGATTATGGGAGAATACCCTAATTCTCTATGGAATTGGGGAAGATCTCAGCATGAACGCGTTGAAGAATTATATGGCCAAGGCATGGAGTTTCATGGTGCTCCCTGATATGTACTATCATGAAGAGGGAGACTTCCTTCTCCGATTCAAAACTCACGATGACATGGATGCGATGATGATGAAAGGGCCGTATACACTATGCAACATACCTCTGATCCTTAAGGAGTGGCGGCTTGACTACAATGTGAAAGAGGATATGCTAAGGACCCTCACTATTTGGGTGAAACTGCCTAAGCTCCCTCCTCATATTTGAGGAGCTCGAAGCCTGAACAAGATTAGGAGTACGATTGGAGTCCCTTTGGTGACAGATGAGTGCACGACGCATAAGCTCCGAGTCTCCTATGCTAGGATTTTGGTGGAAGTTGATATTACACAAAAGTTGATTGATGAAATCACCATAAAGGATATGGAAAGAATGAAACTGAGATAACCCATCGAGTATGAATGGTGACCTAAATTTTGTGAGAAATGTCAGAAGGTGGGGCATCAATATGGGGTGGAGGTCAAGAAGAAAATATGGAAGCCAAAGTCTCAACGAATTGAGACAATACCAGAAATAGAAGCCATTACTCCAAAGGATGATAGGCTACATGTGGTGGAAGAGGAACATAACTATACATTACTAAACAAGGCTACTGGGAATAGAGATAAGAAGAAAATTACTTATGTTGAGTCCTATACTAACGTACCTTGTTTTAATGGGTTTGGGGTGCTAGAGGTTATGAATGACCCACTAGTAGCCTTAGGGAATATAACATGATAGTTTCCTGGAACATAAGGGGGCTCAATAAGATAGGCAAGCTGAGGGAGATTAGCTCCCGTCTCCTTGAGCTTAGGCCTGATATTTGCATTTTAATTGAGACCCGTGTTAAGAGTAATAAAGTAGCTAGTGTTAGAAATAAACTCAACCTACCTGGCAAGTACATGGACAATTACCATAATCATAGTAATGGTAGGATCTAGATTATTTGGAATGATGACAATGTTGATCTTAGATTTCTGAGTAGTAGCAGTCAGCATATACACTGTGGAGTCTATGACACTAATGGCAATTTTAAGTACTGGTTAAATGTAGTGTATGCCCATAATCAACTAGACCTTAGAAGGAGATTAAGGAAGACTATTGAGAGCCTGCATAAAAACCAACAGGGTCCCTGGTGTGTTATTGGTGATTACAACAATGTGCTTACTGTGCAGGATCGCATGGTGGGAACTTGGTTACTAAGGCAGAATATGAGGACCTCTAAAATTTGTTGATTTCCAATGGCCTTGTTGAGATGGATAGCTCTGGGGACTTCTTCACATTGTTTAACAAACAGAGTAGAAACCCTATCTATTCTAGAATTGATAGACTTATGGCTAATGTTGATTGGTTCCAAGATAATAGTGAAGACACTCTACACATCCTTCCACCTAATATTTATGATCATGCCTTACTTCACCTATCAATCCCCAAGAACAGACCCTAGCATAAAATGTTCAAGTTGAGTAATCACCTAACTGACATTGATGGTTATGAGGAGGTTGTGAGAAAGAGCTGGAGCAAACCTGCTAGAGGCAGACCTATGAATGTCCTTTGGCATAAATTACAGAGACTCAAGTATGCCTTAATATCTCTACACAAGTCTGATAATGAAATTAGGATGAATCTTGTCAAAAGTAGAAGTGAACTCTAAGCTGCCCAAACCACTCTTATGCAGAACATAATGGATAGCCAGAATATAGAGAGGGTTAAAAAGCTTATTGAAGAGGTCCTAAAATGGAATCTAATGGAGGAAAGAGTTATTCTATAGAGAACAAAAATTGACTGGCTGAAGATGAGGGATGGGAATAATGCATTATTCTATGCATATCTCAAAACCAAACAAAAAGCCAAGAGTATTACTATGCTAAGGAAAATGGATAGAACTACTATTACCAATCAAATTGAGTTTGAGCAGGAAATCCTTGATTTTCATGGCAGCCTCATGGGAGCAGAGAGTCCTAACCTAGCCCATATTGATGTTGAAGCCATGAGAAAAGGGAAGCAACTTAGTTGGGAGCAAAGGGAGTTTCTCCAAAGCCATATCATTATGCAGGAAATTGAAAATGCCCTTAAGGGGATTGGTAATTTGAAGAGTCCAGGTATTGATGGGTATGGAGCTAAATTTTTCAAATCTAGCTGGAGTATCATCAAAGAGGGTGTTGCTGCAACCATCCAGGAGTTCTTTGATCATGGTGAGTTGCATAGGAACTTCAACAAGACTGTGGTGACCTTGATACGTAAGAGTTCTAATATTAGTAGTATCAAGGATTATAGACATATTGATGGTTGCACAACCTTCTAAAAAATCATTTCTAGGATTCTCACTGCTAGGTTGGGTAAGGTTATGGGTACCATTAGTCTTTATCAGGCAGCTTTTGTTCCCGACCTGCATATACATAACCATATCATGTTAGCTTATGAGCTCATAAAGGGTTATGGTAGGAAAAATGGGACCCCTAGATGTATGATGCGCAGTTGGACCTCCAAAAAGCCTATGATATGGTGGATTAGAAGGCCCTTCAAAGTATCAAGATGGAGATGGATATGCCAAGTAGATTTATTGAGTCGATCACGACAACTGTTACCTCAATTTCCTATGTTTTCAATGTGAATGGTAAGTTGACTCATATTATGAAAGCATGTAGAGGAATAAGGCAAGGGGATCCCATATCCCCATTGCTCTTTGTGATAATGATGGAGTATTTGAATAGGCTCCTAGTGAAAGTGAAAAAAGATCCTAATTTCAACTATCATGCAAAGTGTGAGCATTTGGGACTATCCAACCTCACCTTTGCGGATGACATCCTTTTATTCTGCAGGGGGATATTATATCAATTGACATGATGCTTAACACTGTTAAGACTTTATCTTTGTCTACATGTCTTGTTTTAAACCCACACAAATGTAAACTGTTTTGTGGTGGAGTGGATGATATCACCAAAGCTGCTATCCAGGAGATCACTAGTTTTGATGAGGGGCATTTTCCAGTCAAATATCTTGGTGTGCCTCTGACAAGTAAAAGGCTTAATCTTAACCACTATCTTCCTCTTATTGATAAGATAGTTGGGAGGATTAGGAAATGAACTTCTAGGTTACTCAGTTATGCAGGTAGAGTCCGTCTCATCCAAAGTGTTGCTTTTGCCATAACAAAATATTGGCTCCAGTGTTTCCCTCTGCCCAAGTTTGTTCTGAATAGAATTGATACTATTTGTAGAACTGTTATATGGACAGGAAAACAAGACAAAAGCAGAAAGAGTCCCATAATCTGGAAAATCATCTGCAAGCCCAGGTGTAATAGAGGCCTCAACATTATCAATCTCACTTTATGGAACCAGGTGACTATGCTCAAATGCCATTGGAATGTTTGTAGACAAGCTAATAATCTGTGGGTTCAATGGGTTCATATGTACTACTTGAAGGGTAAGCAAGTGTTGGATGCTTTAGTAGGTAATACTTGGTCCTGGTTTACTCAAAATATTATGAGGCAGAGAGATAATCTCAACCAGATCCAACAGCTTTGAGACAAGATGCTTTGTAGCCAGAAGTTCTCAATGAAAAAAGTGTATACCATCTTTGTTGAGAATACTATTAGGGTGCCTTGGAGATACCTGATGCAACACAATCCTGCTAGGCCTCGTGCATTGATTACACTATGGATGTTGTGCCATGGCAGATTACCTGCTAAGGATAGACTTACTCGATTTGGTATGATACAAGATTCCACATGTAGCCTATGCACTACTACACCTGAAACTCTGCATCATGTCTTTTTTAATTTGAACAAAGGAATAACTGAATTTCGTTCTTATCCGATTTCAACAGAAGACGCGTGGAGCTTCAAGATGAAAGAAAGACATGTCGAGCGAAACGTGCCATGTTCTGGGAGAAAGGCCATTGAAGACAGTTATTTCAATTTATTATATATAGGATTCTTAATGTTAGGAATCTGTGTGTTCATTCATTTGTACAAAACCTCATATAAACTCAAAGTAGCTGCGCTATGGAGAAAGAATCCTTGAAAAATGTATGTGTAAAACACCATCTTTTTTCAGTTTTCAATTTACATTTCCATAATTTGTTCACTTCTTGCAATTTATTTTCAATTGCTTTTACTGCATTTCTTTACAAGTTCCGCAAAGTTACTTTAAGATTAACTTAGATTAATACCAATAATATCCTGAATTATGAATGTTGTCGAAGTGTTATTAGTTTCAAAGAAAATTATCTAAAACAAAAGCACATGTCCTAGGATCAATCTAGTCGATCATGTGAGTAACCAAACACTTTCATTTTGGAATACTAGCGCTTGTTTACCAAATTTAAGGGTAAATTGTTCCCTCGTTTACAAATTGGATTATACTTCCTCTTCAGATAGGATGGGATGAGGGCATATGATTTCAGCATGAGTTATTTCTCCCCGTACATTTGATATGAGTGCATCTAACAACCAAGAAGAAGTGTCTTTCTTCGAGGGATCTGCAAACATCTTTTCTGATCCTAAGTCATCAGATATAGATATGATTTTTGGCCCTACGTAATCGCTAATAATATATGGAGGAGGAGAATCAAGGGATGACCTATATGAAGTTTCCACTTTATAGTCACTAACTAAATTGACAGTGTTATCACTCATCCAACCCAAAAGAAGTAAATGCTGAAGAAAAAGCTCGAGTCATAAAGGTAATTCATGGTAGGAGGTTGATGGAGTGGGAGGAGTGAAAAAGGAAAATTTTTTAAGCGAATCTCTGAATCACTTCTAGTGATGCTCTTAGAAAAAAGGAACAAAGACGTTTGTCTAGAAAATTAACTGGAAGCTTTAAAGCTAAAAGGTTGTAAAAACTTTCAAATATCCAACTCACCCTGTTTATAAGCGATGATAGTTGAAGGATCACAATATTAGAGTCTAGAAATCCACTCATGGAAACATGCCAAACTCAAGTGCACTTAAGCACTCTGTGAACTGCGTCATACCCTAGGGTGTCACATCATCACATGTGTCAAACATGGGTGATGAAACATCTCAATGATGGAACCACACACATTAAATAAGCCTCTGGCCTGTTACTTTTTAAAAATTGATCCCAAGCAATACATTTCTACTTCACACCGGACTACAACACGAAGGCCGATCAATGATACTTAAAGCTTACCCGACTATTTTAGTGTCCGGCCAAGCCTTAAGGACTATTCTAGACCGGCCAAAGGCCCAATACGTCTCATGCCCACTCTATTCGACTCAAATATAATAATAGTTCACATGTTGGAGTGTTAACCACGCAACTCCTCCTCGCGCCGCCATAAAGGAGATCAGAGCCACCGTTCAATATTGACAATTATCAGTCTCTCATCATTTATAATTCCTTCGTAAGACTAGAACATTCATTTTTGGTTTCCAAACGGAACAATAATATATTTACTAAACTTTATTTACTAAAATGATAATTTATTTATCTCCATAAATTATAATTAACAAATAATAACAATAATACTATTAATAATAATAATAAAAGTAATTTATATAATAATAATAATAATAATAATAATAGTAGTAGAAATAAGAATATAATAGTAATAATAATAATATTGTAAGAAAACAATTAATATTATCTTAAAAAAACACAAATTAATAAAATGGTAAATAATTAAGTGTGAGCTGGTCAGGAGGAGTGCACCTAGTCATGATGAAATGGCATGCATGAATAACAAATCACCTTTGAAATTACAAAATTATCTTTAAACTTGCATATTGTCAAATTTTTATTGGTGAATTATGCTTCATTTGCATTTGCATTCATATGCTTAACGAGTATAAAAGCAAGTTCACCGTAAAAAAAAATCACTACGCTTGATCACAATGTCAGAAAATCAGCATTCTCCCGTGGTGGAAGAGTCTCTCCAAGAGAACCATGAGACTAAAAATGAGGTCATGAACATCGAGGAGAAATCCAAAGATGAATCTGGTTAGCGTTATTTTTCTCATCTCAAATTTCATAATTATTGCTTCATTGTATCAAATCCTATTATTTGATTTTGTGATCTATTGCTGATTTGTTTTCATCAGGATTGACTCAAAGGCAGTCCTCTGAAAATGAAGAAGAAGTTGATGAAAAAGAAATTGAAGAAGTTGATGAGGAAGAAGCGGATGAAGAAGAAGAAGAAGCGGATGAAGAAGAAGAAGAAGATGAAGAAGAAGACGATGAAGAAGATGATGAAGAAGAAGATGAAGAAGAAGACAAGTATGTAAAACTAATTCCAGTTTTCTCATTAACTCATCTAATTAGTACTATATCATTTACTGTTTTATTCTCAAAACAATCATTTTACTTGTTGAATTTTCAAGGTGGATTTTCACTACTCCATTCAACCATAAATATAAACAAAACAAAACATGTATTTGGGATAAATTCAAATCAAAGAGTGTATTTTTTTAATTATATTTTAGATCGGATATAGCAAATGAATCTTCATAGTCTTATACTCTGGTTTTTACTTGTATTGGGTCTATTTTCTAGTTGTGTATAGTTTTTTGCTTACATGTTTTTGGGTTCATTATTATTCCAATTGTTTATGTTGTCAAAATTTGATTGTTCTAAGTGAATTGCATCTGATTTTGATGTTTTTAGGTTCTTACTGATTCAATTTTTATATGAGGATTTGAGATATATAGATCTTCAACACAAAATACTTTTGTACATAGATCTATGAACGATTTGAAAATTCACTTGATCACGTGAAATATTTTTTGAAAATCGATCTAACTTGATGGAAACTATAATATGAAAGTCCTTCTCTCTAAAATGAAACTGTTCGTACTTTATGACTAAGTGATCAATCTCTGTAAATTGTATTTTCTAACATTTGTAAATTTCTTTTTTGTTGTTTCATTGCAGTCTCAGGTATCTGAGGCTAGATTCATCTTCCTTTCGCAAAGATGTTGAATGTCCTATCTGTCTTGGTATGTAATTTATAACTCAAGCTAGATTGCTTAATTTATTACTGTGAATAAGGATAATTTTGTTGAAAATTATGTTATACAAAAAAATATTCATATTTTTAAACAGGCCTGTTTAATATTGGTTGATGAACAAATTTAAGATAATATTTAGATACAAATAAAACCTATATAAGTAATAACGCTGAAATTAATGGAAGATAACTTCTGCATAGCCAACAATGAATTTGTTTTTAATGGCATTTTACAATATATATATATATATATATATATATATATATATATATATATATATATATATATATATATATATGCATTGATTGCATTATATATATGTGTAGGCATCATTCGAGACACAGTTACTGTAATGAAATGCTTGCATCGCTTTTGCAGAGAGTGCATACACAAGAGCATTCGACTTGGGTTTGTCCTCAAACTAACCACTATCTCTGCTTTATTTAATTTCACAGTTGAATTTGTATTGATTAATTTGTTACCTCTAAATTATTTCTTTTTCATTTTTTGTAGTAAAAAAGAATGTCCTACTTGTCGTGTACATTGTCCTAGCAAAAGATCTCTGAGAGATGATCCATCCTTTGATGCTATCATTCAAGTTTTATATCCAAATATTGACAAGTCTGAGAAAGAGGTAAGATATACATATTAATTGCATGCATCTTAGATATAAGAAAGTTCTAATTTATTTGAATGAAAAAACAAATTAACAAGATTATATATATTATTTTCTAGGAATTGGCTTCGATTGAAAAAGAATTCGATCTGCCTAATAAGAAGAATAAGAAGGTAATATATTTCATGTTACTAGAGAAAATAAATGTCCTGATGTATAGTCAAACTAGTATTTTTGTTATAACTTTATAATTTATGTTCTTTCAGGCCCGTTGAAATATTTAGGTGCATCACATGTTGTAGGATTGCTAAAGGGGTGTTATTGTGCACTAGTTTACAATAGCCACACCATATTCAACATTCAAAGGATGAAATTATACTTTTGTGAAGTGGACAAGGTTTTGATATGGTTTGAAATGATTAGAATAATATTTGCGTTTTTGTTGGAATATTAACTTTAAGTCGATTTCATGTCCTTGTTGACAAATATTAAAACTGTTGTAGTAATCATGCCCCTATTTTTTTTCTTTCAAATGGTTAAATATCGAAATGGTTGATAACTCAAAGGATTTTAAGGTTGCATGTTTTAAACAAACTAAAACATCTTTGTTCTTGAGTGTCTTACAAGTCACGAGTCTAATAAAAAGTTAGATTTGAATTTACTGCGGTCAAAAGTGATTATTGGATAATTTTTTTGTGTGTGTTACAAGAGGGTAAAAAGTCTAAAGAAACAAAAAAACTACATTCTACTAACACGTGGATACAAATTTCGACAAGATCCGAAAAAATATTGAACTGATTCTACAGAGAAAACATCATAAAGTTGAAGATTTGAACCATTCAACCCCAAGTCTATCAATGCATCTGCACATTTGTTTGATTCACGGTATGTGTGATTTATGTGAATCTCCCAATCACAATCAAGGAAAACCTTGATTCTTTGTAACAAGATCCCGGTGATCCTGACATCAAGGCCCATATGAAGCACAAGGATCATCCAAACCTAACTTTTTGACTTAAAACTACTGAACATCTTAAAGTTGACGAGTTATCCCTGAAAAGGATGATGTTAGTAGTGTTTTGACGCGATTAAGTCCAACAAGGTGGTTGCATAAATAGTTGGGACCACCATCTGTTTTAAGTATTGAGACGATTATAGGCGCAATCAACATCATGGTCGACGATCCTTCAAATTATTCGTTCCTTTTTGTGGACTTAGAAAAAAATGATATACATCCCCTTTGACGGGTGTTCAGTTCTGTTTTATGAGTTTCTGTTCACCAGAATAGATCTGCGGGTGTCGTTGTCTAAATTTGAAGTGGTCATACTAAAGAACTTAAATTCCCCCCTCTCAAATTCATCCGGACTCCTAGGCCTTCATGAGGGTGTTCCAGTTTTGGGTTAAGCATAAATCTTAGAAACCTTCTCCCTGAATGTTCTTCAACCTAGTATACAGCACACCTCCTACAATGACACCCATGATCAACGGATTATCAAAATTCGGGTGCTAAATATTTCATATATATGCTGAATATAATCTAGGTGTAGATAATCTAGCCTTGAATATATGGTGAATCTTGTTGACTTGAGCATATATGATCATTCTCTTAAGACTAGATGTTTATTTCTTTTATAACTTAGTGCAAATGATCATTTTAGTTAATTCAATTGACTCTAGCGAACATGATAATTTCTTGTCGTCTGGTATATATGATCAATCCCTTTATTCTTGGGGTAGATGAGCATCATATGGATAAAGATGATTACTTATTTTCTTCGGAGTATAGATGATCATTTCTTTTGTAGAATATCACGTCTTTAATTTTGTATATGACTGCAAATATGCTACATGGAAGTAGGGCTGGAAATGAGTCGAGTCGAGTCGAACTCGCCTCAGTTCAGTTCGACTCATTAAGAATTGCCCGAGTTCGAGTTCGAGTTCGAGTTCATGACGAACTTCTTTTTCAGCTCAAACTCGACTCGTTAAGAATGAGCCGAGTTTTAGTTCGAGTTCGAGTTTATCACGAACTTTTTTTCAACTCAAACTCGACTTGTTAGAAATTCACGAAGATCTCGATTCAACTCGTTAGGTTTATCTTGTTAGGTTCAACTCGCTTATTTCACGGACTTAAAAATTATTTTTTAAAGTATATATATATATATATATATATATATATATATATATATATATATATATATATATATATATATATTATCAATTAAAATTATCAATTAAAACCGTTAGATTAAAATAAAATATGATACTAAGATGTAGAGCAAACCTTTAAACCTACTCTTAAAAGACAATATAATCTATCTCATATATAATCGAGTTAACTCATGAACCTAACGAGTCAAACTATGTATAGTTCAAGTTCAGCTCATTTAGCTAACGAACTTAGTTTTTAGCTCATACTCAGCTCATTTGGTTCATGAACCTAGTTCAACGATTTAATTTTCGAATCGAGTTTCGAACTATTTTCGAGTTAGTTTGGTTCATTGTCAGCCCTACATGGAAGCAAAAAAAATCATAATATCAATTGTTCTTCATTGTATTGTTATAATAAAAACCCTTCAAATAAAGGTAGTTGTTTTGTATACCTTATTGAAATAGTAGGGGATCTGATATCAGGACACAACTCAGATCAGGGATTCCTAAAAAGAGAACATGTTCCTCAATAGTAATGGGGTATTGTTTTCGAACATAAGGCCATTAACCTGTTAGAACAAGATTTGTTCTGATCAATATTCTTGTTTTGATGATAACAATGTATATGAATTTTGTATAAGATAATGTGGTACTCTAATCCTTTACATTTTCCATTTCAGGAAATATATAAAGAGTATGCACAGTTCAGCGCTAGAAGCACTGACTCAGAAGGTTCAAGATTGCAACACCAAAACATGCTCTCGCAAGACATCAGAAGATGGTCAAGCAGAATCAAAACATGCTCTATGAAGCATTAGAAGAACATGAGATCAGAAGCAGAAGCACTGAAGTTCTTATGGTATCACGCTCAAGCACTTCAAGGTCAGAAGACAAGAAGATGCTCAGCACCAAGCTGTTTGACTCTGATTATTCAAACGTTGTATCTACAAACATCAGATCAGAAGCAAGTACAAGATGACAGACTACACTGACTGACAAAAAGAACGTTAGAAGCTACAAAAGGCAAAGTCAGTAGAGGCAGCAAAAGCAAGGCTCGAGGTAGTTGACAAAAGAGTGAAACATTAAATGTAGAGATGTACGGAACATGTAATGCATTAAATGCTCCCAACGGCCATCTTCTCAAAACGCCTATAAATATGAAGTTCTGATCAGAAGCACAAAATGAACAACTCTTGAAAAATACTGAAACGCTGCTGAATTCATTCTTACGAACTTCATCTTCAACCTTACTTCACTTGTAATATCTTAGTGAGAATTAAGCTTAGAACTTAAGAGAAATATCACAGTTGTGATCATAGCTTTCTAAGAAGCATTTGAATACTCTTGTAAACATTTATTTTTATATTGATTTGTAAAAGGTTCCTAGAGTGATCAGTGAGATCAGTAGACTCTAGAAGACTTAGAAGTTTCTAAGTGGTGTTTTCCTAGGGTGATCAAGGTGTGATCAGAATACTCTAGAAGACTTAGAGTGTTTCTAAGTGGATAACCATTGTAATCAAGATTGATTAGTGGATTAAATCCTCAGTTGAGGTAAATCACTCTAAGGGGGTGGACTGGAGTAGTTTCGTTAACAACGAACCAGGATAAAAATATTGTGTTCATTGTTTTTATCTTAAGAGTTTTTAAAGTCACACTTATTCAACTCCCCCCCCCCTTTTCTAAGTGTTTTTCTATCCTTCATAACCGAAGAAGACTAAGATTGTGGAACAACAACTTGGGAAGGATGAGCACCCATGAACGAAGTCAAAGGAACATATCGAGAAGCAATAGACAACAACCAAATGTTCTGGAACAATTCTGCACTACACACAAATAGTCCAATAAGGCAATATTTTCTGCAGGTCAGGGTGTTATAACTAGTATGATTGTTTCTTCTACAAATACCATATTTTGTAAATTATTAGCAACATTCAATCTATCAAACAATTAATATTATGTATTTTACTTTATTTATTTATTTTTATGTATTTTTTAGCCTAGTAGTTCAATTTCTCACGTCTATGTTAACGTTCTATGGAGTAGTTAAAAATCTTTAACTGTGGAACAAAATTCTTTCCTTAGTTGAATCTCGACTAAACTTTCAATATTCGATAATAAAACCTATAAGTAAAAGAACTATTCTCTCTTTCATTTATTAATTTTTTTTAATGTGACAAAAGGGGTATGGTGTTGCGAGCTCAAACTCTTATCAATTAACTAATATTTAATGATCAGTCAATATATATAAACTTATCTTCTAATTTTATTATATTCAAGTAATTTTATATTATTATTATTATTATTACTATTATTATTATTATTATTATTAATTTTTAAAAAACTTATTATATTAAAAATATATTAAATTTTGGTATATAAAATATATTTTATTTAATATAAATACTTTAATATTACAAATCAATACTATAAGTACCGTTAATTCTTGTAATTATTTTAACTCGTGACATGATTTCAATCCACAAAAATCTAGTCATGGTAAATTCGTGTCTTGAATAATTATGAATAAAAAATGGTACTTTCTATAATTAAAAAATTCAAAATTAAAAGTGAAATGTATTAGGTAGAAATTTAAAATCAAATACTTTTGATTTTTTTTCTAAAATACATTTAACTTTTTAATTTAATTTTACATAAAGTTCATTACATTTAACTTTTAATTTAATTTTACATAAATTTCATATTTATCATTTTTAAATTAATATCCCTATAATATATCACATGATTTAATGAATTTAATTTTTAATTCCACAATTAATTAATGAATAGTTTACAAAAGTTTTTCATAAAAAAAATATATTTGAAGAATGAGATGATGTCTCAATAGTTAAAATTTAATATTATAATCTCATCAAATATTATATGTTCCTTTTTATTTATAATAATAAATATCCCCAAATTTTAATTTATAAAATTGGTAATTTGAAAAATGCATGCTGAAGTGAAAATATTAAATTTAAATTCAGTCATTAGAATGCAAATATATTTAAAAAATTGAGAGAGAATTTTGTTGTTTATTGTACTCCTTATAGAAACTAGTTTTTAGACTTGTCCAAAAAAGATTCCTAATTAAAAAAAATATATTTATTATAAAAGTAGTCATTAGTAATTGCTTGAACTAATAAACTTAATACATTGAATGACAATTAAAAAAAAATTAAATGGAATAAAAAAAACAAAATTTAATAAAAAGCAATAAATTAAAAAGAATTAAATATGATTTTTCAAAACCTTATTAAAGAGGCCATATATAAAACAAAATCTCGTTTTATTTTGATATATCTAATTTTATTTATTTTTTATCTTTATTGAAATAAATTAGTTTTTGGTTGAAAATAAATAAATAAAATGAGTCATTAGTTTAAGGTTTTTTTTACAAAAATTAAAAAATATAATATAGTAAAATTATAAAAATGTATATATATTTATTAAACTAACTTTATTAATATGTTAAAAGATGAGTACATAGTAATTATTATATAACATAAGTTATAAAATAACAATAATTTATATATTAAAATGTGAGAATGATATTCTTTTAAATAACTCTTATTTTAAAATGCAGGGATTATATTTTTATTTACCTCCATAAAATATAATTAAAATAAGAATAATAATAATAATAATAATAATAATAATAATAATAATGTAAAAAATAATATTGTCTAAAAAAGAAAAATACATAAAGTGGAAAACTTTAAATAGATAATAATAATATTAATAATAATGTAAAAAATAATATTTTCTAAAAAAAGAAAAATAATTAATAAAAGTAGTCATTAGTAATTGCTTGAACTAATAAGGTTAATACATTGAATAACAATTAAAAAAAATCAAATGGAATGAAAAAAAAAACAAAATTTAATGAAAAGCAATAAATTAAAAAGAATTAAATATGATTTTTCACAACCTTATTAAAGAGGCCATATATAAAACAAAATCTCGTTTTATTTTGATATATCTAATTTTATTTATTTTTTTATCTTTATTGAAATAAATTAGTTTTTGGTTGAAAATAAATAAAATGAGTCATTAGTTTAAGGTTTTTTTTACAAAAATTAAAAAATATAATATAATAAAATTATAAAAATGTATATATTTTATTAAAATAACTTTATTAATATGTTAAAAGATGAGTACATAGTAATTATTATATAAAACATAAGTTATAAAATAACAATAATTTATATATTAAAATGTGAGAATGATATTCTTTTAAATAACTCTTACTTTAAAATGCAGGGATTATATTTTTATTTACCTCCATTAAATATAATTAAAAATAATAATAATAATAATAATAATAATAATAATAATAATAATAATAATAATAATAATTGTAATGTAAAAAATAATATTGTCTAAAAAAGAAAAATACATAAAGTGGAAAACTATAAATAGGTAATAATAATAATATTAATAATAATAATGTAAAAAGTAATATTTTCTAAAAAAATAAAAATAAATAAAGTAGAAAACTATAATTTTCAAATAATAATAATAATGTAAAAAATAATATTGTCTAAAAAAAAATACATAAAATGGAAAACTATAATTAGGTAATAATAATAATATAAAAAATAATTAATATATTCTGAAAAAAGGAAAACAAATAAAGTTGTAAACAATTAAAAAATATGGTGAACACTCCGATACCCTTGAATTTAATTAGGTACGGATACCTTCAACCAATCAAACACTATTATTTATTGTCATATCACTTTTTAATTTATTTTATTTTAAATTAAATTAAAATTTTAATACATTTACACTAAAGATACCGACTGACTTAATTTTATGGTACCAAAGAATTTACCATAAAAAAAAATGGTGAGGAGGGGTGCACCTAGTGTTCACGAAATAGCTTGTATGAAGAACAAATCACCTTTGAAATTACAAAATTGTCTTCAAACTTTACATCATGTCAAATTTTTATTGGTGAATTACGCTTCATTTGCATTTACATTCATATATACGCAACAACGAGTATAAAAGCAACTTCACATTAAAAAAATTCACTACGCTTGACCATAATGTCAGATAATCATCAACATTCTCACGTCGTGGAAGAGTCTCTCCAAGAGAACCAGGAGACTAAGATTGAAGAGAAACCCAAACATGAACTTGGTGAGAGTTATTTTTCTTATCTCAATTTCGTATTTAATCACTGCTTCATTTTCATATCAGCTCCTATCATTTGATTTTGTTATCGATTTCTTATTGATCATCTCTTATCCTTTTTTCATCAGATTTGACTCAAAAGCATTCCAATGAAAATGGAGAAGAATGTGAAGAAGAAGTTGAAGAAGTTGATGAAGGAGAAAAAGAGGAAGAGGAAAAAATGAAGTATGTGAAACTAATTCCAGTTTTTTCATTTATTCCATTATATTAGTAATATATCATTTTACTTCTTGAAGTTTCAATGTGGATCTTGATTACTCCGTTCGATCTTAAGTATAAACAAAACGAGATATTTATTCCGAATTATTTTTAGATCTGATAATAGAGTGAATCTTTATACATTGATGATTCTCCAAGGGATCCTCGAGTGTTGTGTGAGGTCTATTTTCTGGTTGTGCTTGTTTACTTCGATTGACTTAGCATATATGTGTGTGCGTTTAGGTTCATTATTAATCTAATTGTTTATGTTTTCAAAATTTCGCTTAATGAAAGTTCTTTTCTTTAAGATGAAATTATTGATATTTATCATTAACCGATCAATCTGTGTAAATTGTATTACATTCTACTGTTTGTAAATTTATTTATTATTGTTATTTCATTGCAGGTATGTGGTGTTAGATTTACCTTCACTTCGGAAAGAGATCGAATGCCCTATCTGTCTTGGTATGTCATTTTTAACTCATGCTACATTGCTTACTTTAATACTCTAATTTTGTTATGCTAAAAAATGAAACATATCAAATTGTTAAGCAAAATGATATTTGTACACCATAGATTACACTTACATCGTACATCTATACGGTTTTGCTTTTTTAGAATATTTAACAATTATTTTTTCTTTTTTTTAAATACACCAACACATGCTGATGTTGTATTTATATACAGTGTAGAGGTAAGAAGTTGGACTTTTAGTGTAAAGATAACACTCTTCAATTGTTAAACGTGTCGATTATATATTAATTAGTTGATGAACAAATCTAGGATAATATTTAGATATAAATAAAACATATATAATTGATGATGTTGTGATTAATGGAACATAACTACTGCATAACCAGCAATAGATTTGTTTTTAATGGAAGTTATGAGATTTATATTAGAAGAAGGAAATTATTTCTAAGAGTAAACACACTCTTTGGAGCTCATAATTAATACAAACTTTTCTATATGTAAGTTCACATTATATTTGTTTCGTATCGGTCGACTTTAACTACACGCCACTACAGTTACACGGTATTGTCTATTTTGGGTGTGAGCACCCTCACAGCTTTGTCTTTTAAAAAAGGTTCCTCGTTAGGTTGAGATATTTGAATATTGTATAAACTATCCTTAACTTTGATTTCTAAGCAATCTGAGATTATTTCGGTCGATTCGGAACAGTTGTCCACCAATCGAGGCTAAGAGGCATGGTCGTCGGTATAAATATCAAACTCCCACATGCATCCAGCTCCACAATGTGGCGTCACACCTTGCTCTGGTGAAATAATGTGGGTGGATCTACAATATTAACACTCTAACACCCAAGTCAGTTTGTGAACCGTGAAAATGGAGTGAATTTTTTACCTGTTACTTAGGGCCAATAGATGTATGTAATGAATTAGGCCCAAGTCTATAAGTCTGTTATAATTAATAGGGTTGAGTCACTATCTTTTAGAAGGATCTAGATAGTGAGTAATTGGTGTATATCAATATTATAAATAGGTGATTGGTGAATGTATTTATTATCAATAAAATGAATGGAAAAGTTAATTTTAGGTTTGTTAGCTTCTTTTAGTTTAGTTTCTCTCTATTTCTCTTAGCCTCAAAAATATTTCATAACAATATATTCATAGGATGGTTTGAATTGGGCTTTATGAACAGTATTCATTTCCATTCATAAATATTGTTATGCACAAATTATTTCAAAAGAAATGCAAGATGCAATAGAGTATTTTGTATTTATATAATGACGGTTGCATTGATTTTATTATATATGTGTAGGCATAATTCGAAACACAAATACTGTAATGGAATGCTTGCATCGCTTTTGCAGAGAATGCATACACAAGAGCATGCGACATGGGTTTGTCCTCAAACTAACTAACCACCATCTCTACTTTATATATTATTTCACACTTGGATTTATATTGATTAGTTACCTCTAAATTATTTTTTTTTCTTTTTTCTAGTAACAAAGAATGTCCCACTTGCCGTGTGCATTGTCCTAGCAAAAGGTCAGTAAGAGATGATCCATCCTTCGATGCTATAATTCAACTTATTTGTCCAAATATTGACGAGTTTGAGAAACAGGTGAGATATACATCTTAATTGCATGCATCTTCTATATAAGAAAATTATAATTTATTTGAATGAAAAACAAATCAACAAGGTTATGTTCTTTCCTAGGAATTGGCCTACATTGAAAAAGAACTGGATCTGCCTAATAAGAAGGTGATATACTTCAATACCAACATTTATTAAATATATATGTTTAATTAAAAATGTAAATTCATATATATGAAACTCTACTAGAGAAAACAAATGTGTAGATATATAATCAAACTAGTAGTATTATTTTTTAACTTCATAATTTATGCTCTTTCAGGTGCCTTAAAAGCTTCATTTGCATCACATGGTGTAGAATTGGTAGGGTGGCACTTTGTGTAACTTGGATATGTTAAACATAGTTCTAAACAGCTCTATTTCGGTTACTGTGCAATAAGTTTACAACAGCGACCTCATATTGCACATTCAAAAGAATGAAATACTTTTGTGAGTAGACAAAGTTTTGTTATGATTTGTAACCATTAGAATAATATTTGTGTTTTTTAGAATATTAACTTCATGTTGATTTACTGTTCTAGTGGATAACACTAATTTTTTTAATAACATATGCCTGAAGTTTTTTTATACAAACGGTTATATATTGTGTTGGTCGATGATTCGCCAGATTTTAAGGCTACATATGCCATAAACAATCTGATGTGTTTGTCTGTGTGTCTCACATGTCACGATTCAAATTAAATGTCGGATTTAGATTTCTTATTGTCAATAGTGATAGCAAAGTTTATCTTACCTATTAAAAAATTTAAACGACTTTGTATTGTTGTGTTGTGAGTCATTTAATGTTTCACAGAGTTTAGATTTTCTCAAATATGTGATTCGAATGTACTTATAAATGGGGACAATCTTCACCCTACTAGACAGTTTATTCAAATGTCTCTTAGTCTCTCGTATTTCAATGGCATCTAATCCTAACTATTTTTGAATGCATGGATTTTTGAAAAATTATAAGACTACATGGATCTTTTGGATATTATAATTCTAGTCACTCCATCATTATACATTTTTAAGTTCTTTATTTTAAAATGTATCTTTCAAAATCCTAACTTGTTTTAAGTTTACTATCTCTGGAATTCGCTCAAAATCTTCGCATCGATTATTAAATTCTCAAATCTTCTTTGTAATATCATTTATATCTACTTATAAAATTTTCAAAGGTTCTTCATCAAATATAATTTTATAATGTGACAATTTATGTCTTTCTAGCTAGGTCCACCTTTTGGCCTTGAAAGCACTCCTGATAACTTTAGGCCGACCTCACCCTCTTTTTTTTTTCAAAACGAAGTCATTCTGGCATCTTTATCATAATTAAATACGAACATCATAATATAATATTTCATATTTCACTGCGAAACAACTCATAATGAAAATGTCTCTCACTTTAGTTATTCTTGGATATCTCAAATTGCTTGACATAATCAAAAAATCTAAAAAGACCCTATGAGTTTTTTGAACATCACTACCTTCATTAAAATTAACGGTGTGAAAAACACATGCTTTGAATTATCCAACTTAAAAGTTTTTTCTTTTTCAAAACTTTGTTTGAGTAAAATTTTGAAATCTTTTCTTCTAGACATGCCAACTTTAAATTTTTAGATGATGTCAACTTTGATGTTTAGATGATTTTAATTTTTGGTTCATAAACTAGATGATCCAAAGCAATACTTCATGTTTAACAAAAATGACCACCAGACAATGCAAAACCCATCAAAAGATGTGACGACTTGTAACTTTAATACAAAGAAAATGGTTTTTCCATAACAATTTTGCATCAAATGAAGTAGTGTCTCATTCTCTTGATTAGACGAACTTTTTTTTAACAAGAGTATTATTCTATTAGACAAAGTGGTGATTTGTTCCTTTATTAGATGAGCATGTTTACTATTAGAACAAAGTCTGTATTTCGCTTCTCTGAAATAGTCAACTTCTAACATAGTTTTGATTAACAAAAATATTTCCTACTATTGAAAAATTATTCGATAATAATTTATTCTATTATCTACTTTGTTAGTTAAAAATAAATTTTATTGTTCTTCAAACCAACTTTGTTCTTACAATCTTTCTTTTTCATGATGACAAATAACATTATTTTGATTAGAAGTAATTTATAAACAAATGTATAAAATTTCAGCATAAATAAATGTTTAAATGCTTTCTCCGGTACTATCTCTTTGTCCCCAAATAAAAAGGTGTAAAATAGAAAAAATAGATTTCAAAGACAATAAATACTAAGAAAATAAATGCAAGAGAATAATGAACTCTTATGTCAATGATAAGATTGGAATAGTAATAAATCAAACAAGAGCATATAATTTATTGCATTAAACACATAAGTATAAAGTACAAATTCAAAAAATCAAAACAAGATTGCACAAAAGAAAAATAAACATATAAAAAATTCTCCAAAATCATCGCAAGAGTTTGTTGAATTTAGATGTTCATGACATCTCCATGTTGTTTTGTAGAAGTTTTAACAAATGCATTAGTCTTAGAAGCTATTTGATCAAATTCTTCTATTGAGAATAAGAATAGGCACCTGAGAACTAGGATGCTTGTACAGAGAAACTCTTTATGCCATATGCAATCAAGCCATCAGAGTGTTCCATGATTGTTAAATCTATCTGAAAATAATCCATGTAAAAAATCTCTATGGGAACACGAAATGGTAGTAAGAACATTTCAGTAACTAGATGGAGACATTAAGGAATGAGATCCTTAAAAGGAGCACTTATAGACGGAACATAATAATATCCATCATTTTACAAATAAAAATAATAGTAAATTCATCAAATTGAGAAATTCTGGGGATAAATTGGAAGAAAAGGTGTTCGAGTAGAATGAATTATGACTGGTTCACTGTATAATGATTTAGGTTGTTGAAATTGTAGTTCAGTTGTTGAGGTGGTCCAGCTTGATACGAGGATAAAGAAGTTCTAAGTGTTTTATATGATGAAACATCTCATTCAAGGTTAATAAATTCATCAACATATGTTTTGGTTTCTACGTTTATCGATTCAGGTAATTAATAACTCCAAATTTAGGTAAGGAAGATAAACTTTCAAGCTCTGCTTTGTAGGATTACCAACAACTACCATGAATAAGTATAGCTAAAATCCCATAAAAAAAGTATAGCTAAAATCTCTTTACTAAAATTATATGCAGTCATTACATTCATTTATTAAACATGTCATAATGTTGTATGTAATTATGCTAATGCTTTAATATTGATGAGTCTTTAATCTTAATGTATGTTTTAGATTTGCTACCTAAAACTAGATTCAATATAATCACTTATTGGGTACTAATACTTAGAGATATGTGTCATACCCCAATTTTTGACCCTAAGATCCTATATCATTCATATCCCAATCACTAATCAAGAGCTTCACTTGGAAGTTTGTTTATGGTGTTGCACTCACCTCATCAATGAGAGGGACCATCAAGCACCAATGATTGTTTATCTTTTATGCATATTATACTAACCCAAATACCAAAAATATTGCTTTGTTTCTTTGTAGGCTTTTGTTTTGTAGGTACCAAGCCAAGACATGCATTAAGCAAGGCATTTTTCACATTTTTGACTGATGAAATCGATTTCCCTACTGGGTAAATCGATTTCCCTGCAGCAATCTTCAACAAAATCACATTCTGGACAGCATGAAATCGATTTCCCTCCTGGGTAAATCGATTTCCCTAGTGTATTTTGCGCCAAATTCTCTTCTGGAACAGAGTGAAATCGATTTCACTCCTGGGGAAATCGATTTCCTTCAGGCGAAATTCAAAAAAAATAGAGAGGGAAGCTTGATTTGATTTTGGCACCTATTTTCTTTGACCATTTTTGTCATTTTACCAATTTCCCACCTCATCAAAATAATTCTCTTCATTAAACCCCATTTTACCACTTTTTACCATTTAATTGCCACTTTAATCACCAATTAAACACAAGCTAATTACCAAATGCAAAAAGACCAAATTACCACTACTCTTGCTCTCATCCTATAAATAGAGCCCACTACTCTTTCATTTCTCAAGCTTTTGAGAGCCAAAAAACCTCTTGCAATTTCTCTCCTCATTCCTACCAAATTCACCAAAGCTCTCCATTCTTTCATAAAGTTTGTGAGTTACATCTTGAACCTCACAAACTTTGAGCTAAACCACCATCCATTTCATTTTTTCTTCTTCAATTGTTTAGAGATCAAGATTTGTGTTGGTGATTCTTGAAGTAGATCCAAGTTTTGTTCAAGATTTGGTAAATTTTCTTCATCCTTTTTGTATATCATGATGTAGATCTTTGTTGCTTGTGTGTGATGCATCTTTGATGCTATATTGGTGCTATTTGATGGTGATTTGATGGAAAATTCGTGCTCCAATTGATGTTTGATCATAAGGTGTTTGTACATTTGTTCAAGTCAAGTTTTATGCCTCTAAATGCTGTTTTTGCTGATTTTTACACTGAGGAAATCGATTTCCTTAAGGCTGAAATCGATTTCCTGCTGAGCGTGACTTGTTTTTTTTGAAAACTGCACTATGGAAATCGATTTCCCTCTGCATGAAATCGATTTCCTGCTGGCAGAATGTGGTTTTTTTGCCTTTTTATGCTTGTTTTGGTTTCCTACTTCCTCCATTTCATTAATATCATTGGATCTAGGATGTTGATAGGTTTGAAATGACCTAATCCATAATATTAGATGAATGATATTAATGATAGTGTGAGTTGATTATCTTTTGTGAATTTTATTCTTCTTCCTCCATTTCATTAATATCATTGGATCTAGGATGTTGATAGGTTTGAAAGAACCAAATCCATAATATTAGATGAATGATATTAATGATAATGTGAGTTGATTATCTTTATGCATTTTATCTTCTTCTTCTCCTTTTTTTTTCTTTTGATCGATGAAAGTCTTAATACTTTGAGAATTCTTATGGATTCTTAGTGAAGACTAGATCGTTACCTATTTTCTTTTCGTGCGGTATTGCTTTCGGAAGGCGATCTACATATCGTTCTTCTCGCATACATTAGCACATAAAGTTTTGACCGGCCTCGTTGTAGGGTGATTTCTACATAAATCACTTGGCGATCTGCTTAACATAGCGCAATATTTCGTGTCCCGAATCAAAAAGATCAAACATGGAAGAGAATTGTATGCGGTTGATTTAAGACTTGTGGAGGTTTTTATCGTGTAGTCGCTATGATTTTATCAAGCTTCTGATAAGCCCCATTGACTTTAAATCCGAGTACATCATTCACTCACCATAGATCTTCCTACTAACTTTGATAACATACTTGACAAGTTTCAAGATGGTTATCTTTAACATTTAACAACTAACTTTAATTTCCGCACCTTTACTATACCGCTCTTTATATTACCGCTCTTTATATTTCTCGCTTTATCGCTTTACTTTATCATTTCATCATATTTACTTTCCGTCATTTTCTCTTTGTCCACTTGGACATATGTTTATGCTTCTGTTATTTTTCTTTTGTCCACTTGGACCATACTTTATTTTTTCGCTAAAACACTAATAAATAACCAAAATCTAAAAAATACATAAGGCTCTCTTTGGACTATCGGTTACTATCCCTAGCGCTTTGGAGATTCGGACTTATGGACCTAGTACCTCTGGACTCATTCTATTACTATCCTGTGATTGTTCTGTCTGTCTGGCATTGTTCTGTTGTATGTTTATGTGTGCAGGTATTTCCTTGAAAGCCCTTGATGGTTAATTCCAAGGCATTGATATAAGGATTTTACCCGAAAACAGCCGTTACTCTGCCCAATTTTCGTCAGAATCTTAATGTGTTTAATGCAAAAATGGTGCTAAGACAATAAGTTCATCTGGATCCCCAAGTGTTAATGTGTTGGTAATGATAAATCCAAAGGATGGGAGAACTACCTTGGCTCTTAATGTCAAGTGTTGGCATCTTATTTGGTTAGACCGTTTCTTTCCTTAGCTTTTATTTTATGCATTAGGTTAGCCTCTTCATCTCCTCCCATTCTTAAATTTTCAAAATCTTCTCCCTTTTTCCAAAATATTCTTATGTTTGCAATCTTTTCAAAACCTTTTTCTTAAAAATATCTTTCGCCCTTAGTGGCTTTTCTTCAAAAGTTTAGACACCGTTAATTGTCGAAACGAGTGGTTATACCCCACGATTTTGAAATTGATTGATAATAACGAGATCTTTTCCGCGTGAGAGAGCTAGTGGCATACTCGTTGATTTTATCCGAGTTGGAGCCCTTCTTTCATTTGCGATGCAAAGAACTTGTTTGTTCTCATGCTCAAGATCAATGGCTGAGTATTTCTCTCTAACGACAACAAAGTGTTTATTCGTTTTAAAACTTTTTTTTTCCCAAAAGCGGAACTACATTAGCTCTGACTTCTCCATTGCACCGAGGAGGTATGTAGGCCCAAAGCTTAACGCTTTGCCGAGCTTATTTTAAAAATAAAACAAACCGTTTTTTAGCACACACACACAACACAGATTTTCAAAAAGGTTCCCGTGGAGTACCACGGATATGAGGGGTGCTTCAAACCTTCCCCTCATATAATCAACACCCGAACCTGAGTTCTCTTCCTTGTTTTAAAAACAAAACTTTGGGTTTTACGTTCTTTTCCCTTTTCCTTTGAAAAAATAAAGCGTGGTGGCGATTTCAAAACGGAATATTGATTCGAGTCAATACCATGGCTTCGATGTCAGATTTTCCCCGCTACAGAAAAATGGCGACTTCACTGGGGACCCAATTTTAAGTGTGTTAAGCCTATTTTTGTTTATCTGTGTGTTTTTATCTGTATATATTGTTGTGTGCTTTGTATGTTTATTTTCTTTTTTTCTTTTTGGTGCTCGATGGTTCCTCTGTGATGAGATAAAGTTCTAACCCGAACTTTGGTGAGCAACTTGAGATACGAGGTGGTAATACCAATAGTCGCATGTCAGGAGCAATCCTTACCATGAGCGTCATATGGTGGAACCCCAATCAGTGGAGGCCTCATGGAAGGTAGTAGAGGTTGTTACGAACCATCGTGATAACGCTATTACTTTCAATAGTGAGTGTCCGTAGAAGCTGAATGGCCTAGAACCTTTTTAACACATCTAAGCCTTTTTAGGATGTAGTGCAGAAACAAGATCAAGTACCAATTTGAGCTTGTTGTCATGCGATACTACGCTCAGACGAGGTCTTTTTAGGCATATTATTGGCGCCCATGAGCAATTGTGCGTGCCGGTAATATCCGATAGAAGATTGAAAACTCTGGGAACCTTTGTAGAACCCGATCGGCAGGTACAAAATTCCTTAGATCATACCTTTTGGGATGGTTAGACCCATGGCTCCATGCTCGTGACGTCGAACCTTTGAACTATGATCTTATGTGACCTTGCGTGCTCTTGGTTGTGGTTGATGCATAAACCATGCATTCATGCATCCATGAAAACTCTTTTTCTTTTAGTTTTCAAGGAACTTAGAGGTTTTTCCTTGTAAACATCATAAGTTTCATCAAACTCAATGGATCTTGGGTGTTGATGGGGTAAAAACTCTAATCCACCAAAATGGATGATTGATTTTGATGATAACTTAATCGAAGCTTTAGTCCAATGTTGAGTGTTTACAAGTTAATATCTTAAGTTCCTTGAAACTCAAAAATAAAAAACAAACAAACAAATCATTTGCATTGCATGCATCATTCTGCATTTGGTCCTGCTTTCTAAAGAAATTCTCCAGAGCCTTATTTCCTTTCTCCTGGTATCATCAGTACAACACTCTTACTAAGAAGAAATGGAAAGCATCAAACAAGAGATTCTTGAGCTCCGTGAAGAGGTGGTTACTCTGAAGGCTGGTATGGAGCATCTGACTGCTCTGGTCGAGGCTCTAGTTGCTGCCCAAGTCAATCCTTCTATGATGGAAGAAAGGATGGCAAAGGTCTTTCTTGAAACTCTGAACTCATCCTTTCCTGAGGGGATAGTAGTCCGTACACCTACTGACTCCCATGGAGAGGTGGATATGAAAGTGCTTCTAGAAAAAGATGTCTGAAAGGAATGTTTGCTTGAAGAAGGTAACTCAGCTGGTAGTGTGAAGAAGTTTGGTAATGACTTTTCAAAGAAGATAATCAAGGGAGGAAACAATCATCATCAACATCAGAATGTTTCCTATGTCATTCCTGTATCCAATTCAGTTCATGCAATCCCAGATTATCAGCAGAGCACTCGTCAACAAGATTCTCCACCGAACGAGCAAAATCAACCTCAAAAGGGGAATTTTGATCCTATCCCCATGACTTACGCAGAATTGTTCCCTGCTCTAGTTCATAAGAATTTGGTTCAGACAAGGTCACCACCTCCAATTCCCGAGAAGATCCCTTGGTGGTACAATGCTAACGTCACTTGTGCTTTTCATCAGAATGCTCCTGGACATGACTTAGAGAATTGTTGGCCTCTAAAAAATGAAGTTCAAAGATTAATCCGTGCTGGTATTTTGACTTTCCAAGATGTTGGTTATGATGTTCAAGCCAATGCTTTGCCAAAGCGTGATTGAATCACTATTGATGGTAGCCTGAAGCTCGAAAGATGTTTCGTTCAGCATATGCCCAGATGGAGAGAGTTTTTCTCAGTTTTTAGTATTCTTATTGATTTCCATTTGTAATATTTCTTGTTTTTCAATGCATTGTTTGCATGTAGAAACTTGTTTATTTTTGAATGTTAATGCTAACACAATAATAATGTTTGTCTTGAAGTAATCCATTCGTTTCACTCATGCTTATTTGTTTTTATGCATTATGATACCAATTGCTTTTGCCAAACTCTTGCTTATGCAAAGATTGGAGGGAGGATGATGATCTGAAAACGCAAAATTTCTGGTTGTATGCTTTTGAATAAGACCCTGCTGATGATGTACAGGCATTGTTTCAAATTCCCAAACACCGGAGATATAAGGAAGATAATCCTTTGTTAACCCCTTTGAGCCTTGAAGTAGGAGTTTGTTTTCTAAATGAAAAAAAAACCCTAATTTTTAACCTGGGGCAGGGTAGTGTTCAGTTGATTTGACCAAGTGTTCATATTTCAAAAAGGATTGTGCATCCAAAGGTCAAGCACGTCATATCCACATCAAAGGATGGATCATGGGAAACCACAATGGTTATTCCCCGCGCATCAAAAGGCTGGAAAATGTGAAACCACAATGGTTATCCTTCATCCGCCAAGAAATGAGGCAGTCACAACCCTCTCAATAAGTCAAGACAAAGTCAATATCACATGATTTGTTCAAATCAAAACAATAAAAAAAAAAAGAGAAGAAAAAAAGAAGAAGAAGAAAAAAGCTCGCTAAGTCAAAAACTTGAAAACAAGTGACTTAGGCAAAAGTTAGAGCATCCCGCTGGACGACCAATTCAAAAGAATCAGTCCAGGCAAAAGTTAGGGAAAATAAATAAAAAAAGAGAAAAGAGTGAAAAGTGAAAAGAAAGGTCTACAAAGCAAAAGTCTTCCAAAATGAACAAATCTGTGTGAATACAAAAACGAAGACAAAAGGGTGACTGCTAGCTCCAAGAAAGCTTCATTGGATCATCAATGGCACAAAATCCTTTTGAGAGATGAATACTCATGTTGAGTTGACTGAACATAGGACTGGAGAACATCACGAAGTTGGGATGGGCTAAATAAACTTTGAGCCTAAAAATCTTTTTTTTTCTGAAAACCGTGAACCAGGCCACGTTACAACCCTCAAAAGTCCTAATTGAAGCAGGGTTTATTTCGAAAGCATACTTAAACAAGAAAGCGTTCCTGACTCCTATCGGTTATGCTGAAAACTTGTGTTGGTATCATATGCATACAAAAAATCAATGTCATCTCTTAACCAGTGATTCATTCACAAGGTTTTGTGACATCTTTTCAATAAAACTTCAAGACTTACATAATTGTTGCATTTTCATTATCATTCTCAGAATAAACATTTTTCTGCTTGTAAACATTTGTTTGACATCCAGGAAGTTTACATCTGATCTTCAGTAGAAAACTAAAACATTGCCAGGGGCATGTTGTTTTCCCAGTATAATGCTTTTGCAAGTTTGATTACCATCATGGGGCAAATCTCGAAGACTTTGTCGAGTAAAAGAATGTGCCAAGTTTAGTCAATCTGGGGCAGCTACGTCGAGATTTGACAAATCTCTCCAAGAATCTGTTGATCTGGGGCAGATTATTCCAAGTCTTCATGATGCCAAGGATCTCTATGAACCTTTTTGAGGTAGTTTCCTTTCATAGACTATGTAGTCTGGGGCAAGTTGTGAATCAGAAGTTACCTTGATCACCTCATTAGCTTGAAGTACAAAGGTTGTTGCCATGATTAGTCCAGAGTATGTCACTCTCTACCAAGAAGTTTTGAGACAATGGTTGACTGTTGGGTTTTCTTTCTCACCTTGTGTTGAGTTTTGAACTAAAATCCCCCGCATGTTAACTTGTTTGCTTTGATGTTAACTTCTTATTTCCTCTGCAAGTTCAGAATGGAGATTTTCTCCAAAGAAATTTTCTCTGATTCCCCCTAATAGAGCTTGATGTGTTGTCCAACCTTTTTGATAAGAAGAAGATTATCTGTAAATTCCTCGCAGAAATTGATAATCCCCACTGAGTTTGTTCTTCGTGGAAGAATTTTTCTTCAGTGTTCCTCCTCAGCTCATTTGTCAGGATGGAACTAATCCCCAATTGAGTTTATTCCTCAAGGGGCAAAGCTTTGTTTGACCGTTTCTATCCAGCTTGTTCTTGGAGTTGAACTTTGGTCTCTTACAATACTATTTTGAACCTCTCTAGGCTGGGAAACCTAGATTGAGAAGGCATTTATTTTGCACCTCTTGAGGATTATGCTTTCCTCTATAATGGAGAACTTGTTTGTGATTGATGTTCCTATCAGATATCGAAAGATTTATTTTCCGGCAGTGATGTTATTGCACTCCCTTGGAATTTGTGCTTGAAAGCAAGGGGCAGGTTTTGACTTTGAGCAACTTGTGTTATCCCCATCATGCTTTGGTTGACAACAAATTGAAGCCTCTTTATTTGAGCAAGTTTGTGCGTCTCCACATATCAATCTTATCTTCAAATCAAGTGATAATCTCTCATACTTTATGAACTTCTTGATTCCAAATGGAAGAAGCTCAACGAATGGCAGTCTCTTTCAGCAGAAGACAGTTCGTTCCGCTTAAGGATTTCTCGACAGGGTCGGCAAATGGCAGTCTCTTTCAGCAGAAGACAGTTTGTTCCCTTTGGGATAACGGATGGCAGTCTTCTTCATGAAGACAGTTCGTTTAAGAATTCTAATTTTAAAGTCAGCAAATGGCAGTCTCCTCCATTAGAAGACAGTTTGCTCACTTTTTCCTAAGATGGGTCAACGAATGGCAGTCTCTTTCAGCAGAAGACAGTTCGTTCCGCTTAAGGATTTCTCGACAGGGTCGGCAAATGGCAGTCTCTTTCAGCAGAAGACAGTTTGTTCCCTTTGAGATAACGGATGGCAGTCTTCTTCATGAAGACAGTTCGTTTAAGAATTCTAATTTTAAAGTCAGCAAATGGCAGTCTCCTCCATTAGAAGACAGTTTGCTCACTTTTTCCTAAGATGGGTCAACGAATGGCAGTCTCTTTCAGCAGAAGATAGTTCGTTCCGCTTAAGGATTTCTCGACAGGATCGGCAAATGGCAGTCTCTTTCAGCAGAAGACAGTTTGTTTCCCTTTGAGATAACGGATGGCAGTCTTCTTCATGAAGACAGTTCGTTTAAGAATTCTAATTTTAAAGTCAGCAAATGGCAGTCTCCTCCATTAGAAGACAGTTTGCTCACTTTTTCCTAAGATGGGTCAACGAATGGCAGTCTCTTTCAGCAGAAGACAGTTCGTTCCGCTTAAGGATTTCTCGACAGGGTCGGCAAATGGCAGTTTCTTTCAACAGAAGACAGTTTGTTCCCTTTGAGATAACGAATGGCAGCCTTCTTCACGAAGACAGTTCGTTTTGCTTAAAGATTCCTCAGCAAAGTCAGCTAATGGTAAGTCGCTTCAGTGTAAGTGACAGTTTGCATCCAGTTCCTTTTCTCAAGCCATGTCCTTGATTAAAGAAGAAGTTGATCCCTATTCTCAGCGGCAACTCATTGTTCTCAGCAGCTTATCGTCAACCATTGAGGCGGTAATTCAATTTTCTTCTACCTTCAACTATTGAGTTGGTAGCTTATCGTCAACCATTGAGGCGGTAATTCGATCTTCTTCTACCTTCAACTATTGAGTTGGTAGTTTATCGTCAACCATTGAGGCGATAATTCAACTTCCTTCTACCTTCAACTATTGAGTTGGTAGTTTATCGTCAACTATTGAGGCGGTAATTCAATTCTCTTCTACCTTCAACTATTGAGTTGGTAGCCTATCGTCAACCATTGAGGCGGTAATTCAATTCTCTTCTACCTTCAACTATTGAGTTGGTAGCCTATCGTCAACCATTGAGGCGGTAATTCAATTCTCTTCTACCTTCAACTATTGAGTTGGTAGCCTATCGTCAACCATTGAGGCGGTAATTCAATTCTCTTCTACCTTCAACTATTGAGTTGGTAGCTTACCTTCAGTGGAACGTTGGTATATGTTATCGTTAGTGGTACGGCGATACATCTCTTTCTACCTCCAGTGGGACGTTGGTAGTTCACCTTCAGTGGAATGTTGGTGTATTTTGTTATCTTCATCGTCAGTGGTACGGTGGTACATCTCTTTCATCGTCAGTGGTACGTCGATGAATCATCTCTTTCTATATCATCAGTGGTATGGTGGTATATATCTCTTCATGCCTTTAGTGGAACGTTGGTATGTGTTATCGTCAGTGGTACGGCGGAACATCTCTTCAATCATCAGTGGTACGATGGTGTGATTTCTGTTAACGGAAGATTGGCGTTCTGATTCAGGATGCATACTTTCTCATCCCCAGTGAAAGAGGATGTTCCCCTTTTCTCATCCCCAGTGAAAGAGGATTCTATAACCTCTCTGACGCGAAGTGTTTTCCCCAGAGAAGTTTCTTTTCCCACCAAAGTTCCGTCTCTCCAACAAAGTCCTGCTTTCCCCAGTGGAGTCTCTACTTGCAAGACATTTGTTTTCCCCAGTGGATCACTTGTTACTCCCCAATGTTGTCATGCTTTATTATCATCACATGCATTCATTAACATTGCATTGCATCTTAGGATCAAAAATTGTGTTTTATACATTTAAGTCTCTTCGATTTTTGTCAAAACGAAGATTTCCAATCATCGTATTTCCAAATCGAAGAAACTTAAATAGGGGCATCTGTCATACCCCAATTTTTGACCCTAAGATCCTATATCATTCATATCCCAATCACTAATCAAGAGCTTCACTTGGAAGTTTGTTTATGGTGTTGCACTCACCTCATCAATGAGAGGGACCATCAAGCACCAATGATTGTTTATCTTTTATGCATATTATACTAACCCAAATACCAAAAATATTGCTTTGTTTCTTTGTAGGCTTTTGTTTTGTAGGTACCAAGCCAAGACATGCATTAAGCAAGGCATTTTTCACATTTTTGACTGATGAAATCGATTTCCCTACTGGGTAAATCGATTTCCCTGCAGCAATCTTCAACAAAATCACATTCTGGACAGCATGAAATCGATTTCCCTCCTGGGTAAATCGATTTCCCTAGTGTATTTTGCGCCAAATTCTCTTCTGGAACAGAGTGAAATCGATTTCACTCCTGGGGAAATCGATTTCCTTCAGGCGAAATTCAAAAAAAATAGAGAGGGAAGCTTGATTTGATTTTGGCACCTATTTTCTTTGACCATTTTTGTCATTTTACCAATTTCCCACCTCATCAAAATAATTCTCTTCATTAAACCCCATTTTACCACTTTTTACCATTTAATTGCCACTTTAATCACCAATTAAACACAAGCTAATTACCAAATGCAAAAAGACCAAATTACCACTACTCTTGCTCTCATCCTATAAATAGAGCCCACTACTCTTTCATTTCTCAAGCTTTTGAGAGCCAAAAAACCTCTTGCAATTTCTCTCCTCATTCCTACCAAATTCACCAAAGCTCTCCATTCTTTCATAAAGTTTGTGAGTTACATCTTGAACCTCACAAACTTTGAGCTAAACCACCATCCATTTCATTTTTTTTCTTCAATTGTTTAGAGATCAAGATTTGTGTTGGTGATTCTTGAAGTAGATCCAAGTTTTGTTCAAGATTTGGTAAATTTTCTTCATCCTTTTTGTATATCATGATGTAGATCTTTGTTGCTTGTGTGTGATGCATCTTTGATGCTATATTGGTGCTATTTGATGGTGATTTGATGGAAAATTCGTGCTCCAATTGATGTTTGATCATAAGGTGTTTGTACATTTGTTCAAGTCAAGTTTTATGCCTCTAAATGCTGTTTTTGCTGATTTTTACACTGAGGAAATCGATTTCCTTAAGGCTGAAATCGATTTCCTGCTGAGCGTGACTTGTTTTTTTTGAAAACTGCACTATGGAAATCGATTTCCCTCTGCATGAAATCGATTTCCTGCTGGCAGAATGTGGTTTTTTTGCCTTTTTATGCTTGTTTTGGTTTCCTACTTCCTCCATTTCATTAATATCATTGGATCTAGGATGTTGATAGGTTTGAAATGACCTAATCCATAATATTAGATGAATGATATTAATGATAGTGTGAGTTGATTATCTTTTGTGAATTTTATTCTTCTTCCTCCATTTCATTAATATCATTGGATCTAGGATGTTGATAGGTTTGAAAGAACCAAATCCATAATATTAGATGAATGATATTAATGATAGTGTGAGTTGATTATCTTTATGCATTTTATCTTCTTCTTCTCCTTTTTTTTTCTTTTGATCGATGAAAGTCTTAATACTTTGAGAATTCTTATGGATTCTTAGTGAAGACTAGATCGTTACCTATTTTCTTTTCGTGCGGTATTGCTTTCGGAAGGCGATCTACATATCGTTCTTCTCGCATACATTAGCACATAAAGTTTTGACCGGCCTCGTTGTAGGGTGATTTCTACATAAATCACTTGGCGATCTGCTTAACATAGCGCATTATTTCGTGTCCCGAATCAAAAAGATCAAACATGGAAGAGAATTGTATGCGGTTGATTTAAGACTTGTGGAGGTTTTTATCGTGTAGTCGCTATGATTTTATCAAGCTTCTGATAAGCCCCATTGACTTTAAATCCGAGTACATCATTCACTCACCATAGATCTTCCTACTAACTTTGATAACATACTTGACAAGTTTCAAGATGGTTATCTTTAACATTTAACAACTAACTTTAATTTCCGCACCTTTACTATACCGCTCTTTATATTACCGCTCTTTATATTTCTCGCTTTATCGCTTTACTTTATCATTTCATCATATTTACTTTCCGTCATTTTCTCTTTGTCCACTTGGACATATGTTTATGCTTCTGTTATTTTTCTTTTGTCCACTTGGACCATACTTTATTTTTTCGCTAAAACACTAATAAATAACCAAAATCTAAAAAATACATAAGGCTCTCTTTGGACTATCGGTTACTATCCCTAGCGCTTTGGAGATTCGGACTTATGGACCTAGTACCTCTGGACTCATTCTATTACTATCCTGTGATTGTTCTGTCTGTCTGGCATTGTTCTGTTGTATGTTTATGTGTGCAGGTATTTCCTTGAAAGCCCTTGATGGTTAATTCCAAGGCATTGATATAAGGATTTTACCCGAAAACAGCCGTTACTCTGCCCAATTTTCGTCAGAATCTTAATGTGTTTAATGCAAAAATGGTGCTAAGACAATAAGTTCATCTGGATCCCCAAGTGTTAATGTGTTGGTAATGATAAATCCAAAGGATGGGAGAACTACCTTGGCTCTTAATGTCAAGTGTTGGCATCTTATTTGGTTAGACCGTTTCTTTCCTTAGCTTTTATTTTATGCATTAGGTTAGCCTCTTCATCTCCTCCCATTCTTAAATTTTCAAAATCTTCTCCCTTTTTCCAAAATATTCTTATGTTTGCAATCTTTTCAAAACCTTTTTCTTAAAAATATCTTTCGCCCTTAGTGGCTTTTCTTCAAAAGTTTAGACACCGTTAATTGTCGAAACGAGTGGTTATACCCCACGATTTTGAAATTGATTGATAATAACGAGATCTTTTCCGCGTGAGAGAGCTAGTGGCATACTCGTTGATTTTATCCGAGTTGGAGCCCTTCTTTCATTTGCGATGCAAAGAACTTGTTTGTTCTCATGCTCAAGATCAATGGCTGAGTATTTCTCTCTAACGACAACAAAGTGTTTATTCGTTTTAAAACTTTTTTTTTCCCAAAAGCGGAACTACATTAGCTCTGACTTCTCCATTGCACCGAGGAGGTATGTAGGCCCAAAGCTTAACGCTTTGCCGAGCTTATTTTAAAAATAAAACAAACCGTTTTTTAGCACACACACACAACACAGATTTTCAAAAAGGTTCCCGTGGAGTACCACGGATATGAGGGGTGCTTCAAACCTTCCCCTCATATAATCAACACCCGAACCTGAGTTCTCTTCCTTGTTTTAAAAACAAAACTTTGGGTTTTACGTTCTTTTCCCTTTTCCTTTGAAAAAATAAAGCGCGGTGGCGATTTCAAAACGGAATATTGATTCGAGTCAATACCATGGCTTCGATGTCAGATTTTCCCCGCTACAATATGGTTATGTTTAATATTTGCACGTACTCAAGTATGATCAGTGGGGAGTCTTGTTGCTTTATAACTGTTGGAACTTAATGTTCTGTGTTGGTTAGTAGACTAGGATATCGACTATTAGGTAATGCACTAATCTCACAACATAGAGAATGAAAGGAGATATGAAAGAGAGCAACAAGTGGTATTATTAATAGATGAGTATAAAAGCATTTTACTGACCTAAGAATTTGCATGATAAATACATAATGACGAAATCTACCCCTATCAAGTTTTTTGACTATTAACACCAAAGTTTCCATTTTATTTTTCGTTATTTATTTTATGTCATTTACTTCTACGCATCACAACAAATAAAAAACCCTATACTTAAGATTTTAAAACTCATTGAACGGTCTTTAAAACCACTAATCTTTGTGGATAAGATAATTATAAAACTTACTTTTGTCTCACAACGAACAAAATGATGCCACTGTCGGGGACTGGTGCTACTTTTTAAAGACACTGCATAGTTTTTATTATATTAAATATTGTTTATATATGTTTATATCTTTTAATATATATATATATATATATATATATATATATATATATATATATATATATATATATATATATATATTGCTTATAGTCAGTAACCCATTAATATTTAAAGTTAGTATTGTTTTACTATTTTGTGGGAAGTATGCTTGCAGAAACCTCTGTAAAAATAGGAAAAACAAATAAAGATCCAAGAGGCTAGATCTATAAGACTCTTCTGTCTCAAAACAAATAACCATGGCTGAAATTGACAACTATACCAACAACAATGGAAAAAACAATTGTGGCACACTATGTCACAATAGTCCCAAACATTTAGATCATCTCTCTAGAATATAAAGGAATGTCCAATAAAGTGAAATGAAAATGGACCTATTTAAAATTATATATGCTAAATCTTTTGGAGGTTTAGATCAAGAAGACACGTACGCACACCTCACAAAATTCTACGAAATTGTGGGTATGCTAGGAGCTATAGAAAATGAGGAATAACTGGTATTCCTATGATTGTTTTCACACTCTATAATTGAAAAGGCAAATGAGTGGTATCTAGATAAACCCACATCAATAGTGAAAATTTGAAACTTGTTGGAGCAAAAGTTCTTAAACAAATTATTTCTTCACAAGAAATTCATGGAAGCTAAAACAACCATCGTGGTGTTTTCTCAAGGCGCAACAAAAACTCTATAAGGCATGGGAAAGATACAAGTCAATACTGAGATGATGTCCAAATCACAGAGTGACAAACTCACATAGATACACATCTTCAAAAATGGACTTCAAAAAGTGAATAATTCAGATATTTGTATTATTCAATGTCTTTCATCAAACTTTCATTGTTATCTATTATTATTCATACAACTTTTTTTTGTTATCTATAATTATCTATGAGTATTTATCAGAAAGAAAAATACTTATTTCCTCTTCTTATTCATCATCTCTATCTTTTTCTCTATTCTTTTATTCTACTTTTTTTTTATTCAGCAACAAAAATTACAATAAAAAAGTAAAATGGGTTAAACCAAATAAATATATCTTAAAAGATTTTACTATTATCATGCCAATAATATTTATAATAATTATAATAAAAATGACAAAAGACGTTAAATTAAAATAAAAGTAGAGAATTTTCTAAAAAGAACACAAACTCACAATTCATTACATTCTTTCTCTAAAGATTTCTGCTCTCAATCTTAATATTTAGAAACATCAGAAAAACAATCACTCTTCTTCATAACTATAAAACGTAAAAAAATTATAAAAACAAAAAAGAATATTAACAAGTTATTGATGTTGTTTAATTTTTTACATCTTCTTATCCATAGATCTACCACCTATAAAAACAAAAGATGTTAAAAAGATGGAAAAAATATGAATTTTGTCATGAACTTCAAAAATGACATAAGAAGATAATATATATTATCCAGAAAATACACATATGGTAACATATTCATATAGATCTACAACCTAAAAAATAAAAAATTGTAAAAACTCACACTATGTAAATCTACAACCTGAAGAAAAAAAAAGATTAAAACAAATATAGGTTTTGTCACAAAGTTTAAAAAATGACAAAAGAAAATATATATTATCTAGAAAATATACAGATGATTATATATATATATATATATATATATATATATATATATATATATATATATATATATATATATATATATAGATCAACAACTTAAAAAAAATTAAAACTTACTCTTTTCATATTGTTTAAAGTCAATTTGAGTCTTGGTATAGATGTATAACCTGGAAAAAAAATAATAAATAAATCACAACTATGTTAAAGATTGATGAAGATAAAGAGATGATGTATAAATACATAAGAGAATGAGAGAAAATGAAGAAAGAAAATAGAGGAATGTGAGAGATGCAGTCGGAAGAGAAATAAGAGAGAAAGAAAAGTGATTGGGAAAAGAGAGAGAAAGCGTGAAAAGAAAAGAAAGAAAAGTTTGCAAATGTGTAGAAACAGTCTTTTAGTCTTTATATAAAATGGGCAAATCAATTTAATATTTATAAAATATGTCAAACAATGAGAAAAGATAATAAATAACCAAAATTGAGTAGATGTTGGAAACTTTGGAAGGCAAAATTAGTAATGTAGGACCCAATTCTTTGATAAAAAGCAAAATGAAGATATTTAATTGGATCAAATGAAAAATGTGTCAAATGGAAAATCAAGGTTTTGTTGTGGAGATGGTCTTCCTTTGGTGATATTTCTTATTCCAATTGTAACTTTTACGATTTTTGTAAAGACCCGTTGTCTTTTTTATCGTGATTGTAATTGGTTTGTAATATCGTTTTTTGTCGGACTTGTTCTGTTATTGTGTATCAAGGTTGGAGAACCCTTAGTTCTCCCATTAATGTAATTCTTGCTTACACAAAAAAAATTTGAACACAAAATAACCCTTAATTTAATAGGTGTCATTTTTCTAACAAATGACATAATTAACTTTTTCAGAGACATTTGTTTTATTATATTATAGATTCTGCTCAATTTTATTTATTAACCTTTTTTACCTTAAAAATGTTTTACACATCCATGAATTTTTGACCAATATAAGTTATATTCCTAAGTTAATTAAGTCATTAAATTGTAGTGTTAATTTTAGTTATAATTCTTGTATTATAAAGGGGAACCATACCCTCAGGATGATTGGTGCATCTAGGCTTTCTTTATCACCTTACTCTTCCTTATTACAATACCCTTCTAGTACTACTTCCGTCAATAGTTCTAGGACTAACACTATTAATGATTGTAATCTTTAGAACTTACGGCTTGGCCACCCATCTCATATTACCGCCTCTTATATAAATACAACTTTTCCATTGCATAATTTCTCAAAGAATATATATCTTTTTATTTTAGTTGTGAATAATAGCTAGTTGGAAAGGTACTATAATTAAGTTTTTTCTGCTAAGAATAAGAGGTTATCCTTTCCCACTAGTACCTCTCATGCTTCTAACTATTTTGACTTAAGCCACATATTTTTTTAGGAAATTTATTTGTAGATCTCTGATAAGGAAAATCCCTGCTGAAAAACCAAAAATACCTCTGCTTCGGAGATGCATCTCTGAAAAAATTGAGATTTTGATTAATTCGGAGATGCATGTCCGAAAACACAAAAAAAAATTAGAATTTTGATTAATTCGAATATGCATATCCGAAAAACTCCCCAAAATTGGTTAGAGATTTTTTCGGATATGCATATCTGAAATAATCAAAATCCCAAAAAATTAAAAATTTTAGGATATTAATTAATTCAATAATAATGATAATTATCCAGTCGATATTTCTTTTTTAATTCTAATTATAAATTAAAAAAAACTCATAAAAATTTAATCATTTTTTGATAAATTTCATATTAATAATTACTAAAATTATAACTAATACAATATAATTATGATTATATAAAAAATAAATATATTAATAATTATTCAACAAAAATTTAAAATAAAAGAGACCAAATAAGAATAAAATTATTTATTACTTTATTCTTATTTTAATATAAATTTCGAATTATATTAGTTTTTCAAATGATTTTTTATGGACATAAAAAAAAATAGTAGATAAGATGTTAATTTAAATATTTATTAGGCTAATATTGTTATTATATCTTGATTATAATGATATATATTTAATAATATATTTTAATTAATATAATTAATTATATTGATTCACCTTGATTTTAATTTTTTAATAATTATTGAATTTTTCCGGATATGCATATCCGAAACATTCTAAGACCAAAAATTGAAATATTTTAGATATGCATCTTCGAAGACACTCTTCTCTAAAAAAAAATGTGATTTCGAAAATGCATCTCCGAAAACACTTTTTTTTAGTGTTTTCGGAAGTGCATTTTTGAAATTAATTTTTTTCAGAAAAACAGATGATTTCGAAGATACATTTCCAAAATTTCTGAAATATAGAGACATTTTAATATTTTCGCCGCAGATGTCCAAAAAAGTTAGATAGTCCTTAAAGAAATTTTTTTTTTACTGTGGTAAGTAATCACAACGGATATTGTTGGATATACCTTATGTGATTTAAATTTAAAACTTTTGGACATGTCAAATATTTCATTCATGTTATTCAAACTCAATTTCATTAAACTTTTAAAACAATAAGAATAGATAATGAGCCTAAATTCTTTTTAAAGGATGTTTATGGTCAACAGGGTATCCAGACACCCCTACAAAAAAAAATCATTATTAAAAGAAAACATCAATATCTTTTAAACGTTGCTAGATCCATTATTTTCTAATCCTACCTCCTAATTTTTTTGGGTTCATAGCCTTTCACCCGTTGTGTACTTAATAAATAAACTCCCATCTAAATTTTTTACATTACGATTCTTCTTATTTTATCATGTACAATTCTTTACCTGATTATTCTACTATTAAAGTTTTTGGTTGCTTAGAAATCTTTTCATTTATAGAGACACCTCCTTTTTTTAACACATATTTCCCTACCTTTCTACTTCTTCTCCAAACACAACAACACCTTTAACGAATAAGCACCTGGTTGCCCGAGATTATTCTACAGAAGACTTTCTTAATTCTCCACCTAACATCACTACACCCAATTTTGCGAAAACTTGTTGGGGTTAAATTTCAATGATCTATCCTCGTGTAATATTATTGATCAATAATATGTAACTCCAATCGAGTATTAGTATTAGTGCTCATTGCTCTCATCATAGGTTAAATCTGAGTCAACGACGTGAGATCAGTAGTGTTACTTAATGGACATTCTCTCAACTTAAGCTTCAACAATTCATACAGATGCTAGACCTAAATTAATGTCTAGACTTTATCATATCCAATAGATGAAAATCTTAAATCTAGTAATGACTAGTGTCTTTCGCATATCAAGTCATACCATGAAAATATGTTTTAGTAAATCATTAAGAAAGAAATAAAGAATTTAAAACAATAAATCATCAATATTAAAGTTTAAGAAGAATTACATAGAACACCATGATCGTGATCAAAACATGAGCATTAAGAAAACTACATCTAATTCCAACAAAATAGAAATTAGTTACGCTTACTTATCGTACCTTTATAATTAAGCCACAAAAGAAAAATGCACTACTACGTAAAACACATATCACCATAGTTGGAAAAGGAATACCATCACACTTGACTAGCCGTGGGGTTGGTTGTAACTATGATGCTTTCAACCAAGATCGTGTGATTGTAATTATAAACAAGGTAGCGCGCTACCTACACTACTACAAAAAACACCTATAATCACAATTGTGAAAGCCATATAATCACAGTTGAGCAACCGTGGTAACTTAGTGTGAGGTTGTTAGTAGGCTATTTGCAACCAGTGCCTATTGGTCGTGATAATAAACTAGAAAGTGCGCTACATATAACTACGGTTGTAATAAACAACTATGGTGAAAGGTCAGTCAATATTTTTAATTTTTGCCACATGTTTTTCTTAACTACATTTATAACTTTCATCACAATATATAATATTAAATATTTTTAACACAACAACAACAATAAGAACAACAAGTATAATAACAAGAAAAAATAGAACAACAACAATAACAATAACAACAACAAGAGTAACAAGAACAAAAAGAATAACAACAAGAGCAATAAGAAGAACAACAATAAGAACAATAATAACAACAACAATAACAAGAATAACAACAATGACGACAACAAGAAGAAAAACAACAAGAACAAATAAATAAATAAAATCGTTAAACAAGAACATTTTACCTTACACAACAACAACTAATGTTGCTAAGTTGAATCCATGCTTTCCATGTCTCATTCAATTTGGAGAAGAGGTGATGGAGTTCTGAAACATGATAATGGAAGAAATGTTTTGGAGTTTCATTTATGGAAGAAATCATGTTTTCAAGTTTGGTTTAGTGGAGGAATAATGTTTCATAAATGGAAGAAGTTTGGAGGTAGAAGATGAAGTTTGTCTAGGGCAAAAGTGAATTAACTAAGAATGTAATATATCTTTTAAAAAAAGAAGGCGCCACTTTTCACCACGCTTGAAATTCCAATTTTGGTGAAAAGTGACTTAAAAATAAGTATAAAAAATAAAAAATATTAGTGTTCAAATTCAAACTCATGACCAGAGTCCACTTTTCACCACAGTTGAAATTCCAACGGTGGTAAAAATGGCTTAAAAATAAGTAAAAAACCAAAAATATTGGTGCTGAAATTTGAACCATGACCAGAAGCCACTTTTAACCACGGTTGAAATTTCAAACGTGGTTAAAAGTGACACCTTCCTACTTTTTTACCATGGTTGCTATTAAGAACCGTAGTGAAAAGTCCTTTAATAAAATAAAATAAAAAATGCAGGCACTTAAATATCACATATTACTTCAGCTGATTGAATATATGAGGTAATAACATGTTACGAGAGGTATATTTTGTAGTAGTACGATCACAACAATTACAGTAAGCCATCGTAGTAAAATACTTAACGCTTAACATTTAACAACAATTATTCTTTACAGTCGTTGCGATATATACACTAGAGCTTATTATAAATTATGTGGAATGCTCACCAATGCTCACTAAACATATAACTTTTCAATCTGATCTAGAAATTAATAATATGACAAATTAAGTTATATTAGAAAACTAAATTACACTAATCAATGTTATTTAAGATTTCTTCGACCTATTATCTGCATTTCGCTCTTTACGATTAGATTTTATTTCATTGCTTCTAGTTCTTCAACTTCCCCTTCCTTCACCTCTAGTTCATTTTACAAAATATTATTTACTTTGCAAATAAAATTAGAGGTGAAGGAAGGGAAGGTTGAAGAACAAGAATCAGTAAACCAAGTTCTAACCGTTAAAGAGTGAAATGTGGAAAATGGGCTGAAGAAATCATGTATAACATTGATAAGTGTAATTTGTTGTTTTCTAATATAACTTTATCTCATATTACAATATCTAAGTCAGTTTAAAAAGTCATATATTCAGTAAGGGGTTGGAAAAACACTCAAACCACATGCGATAAAATAAAATCATTTTTTAAACAAACCTTAACAACAATATACATCAACAACAAACCTTGACAACAACATACACCAACAACAAACCTTAAACAACACACAAGATACAACAAACAACTTTTATTAACAACAACAAAATCATCAACAACATACAACATATCAACCCATAAAATGTTTACAAACACCGAAATTTACAGCTTTCAATTTAGTTTCATCCTCCTTATATTTTTCTTCATAGCAACACAAATCATATGTGAACCACACCTATAATATGGAGTTTCTTGAGTTAATTTTCTTCATTCAGTTTCTTTACTTACAAGTCCAAATGTATTAACACCTTCTATAATCCATACACCACCAGAAAGTTCACTCATCTTAAGTTATACATGTCATATTATCTTTATGTTTATATATATATATATATATATATATATATATATATATATATATATATATATATATATATATATATATATATATATATATATATATATATATATATATATACACATATGTGTGTGTGTGTGTGCACGCGTGCGCGTGTGTGTAATACCTTTTACTACCGTTGATGATATGAATCGTGATGAAATGTTATTACCTTACACCTTTTTGTAACGTAAAAATAGAAAACTGTTGGTGTTGGGATTCAAACCCCAACACTCCAAGTACATTTCACCATGGTTATTAACAATAATCGTAGTGAAATGTCTTTTAATAAATAGCAAAAACAAAAGCACGCAAAAAATAAGTTATTACTACGACAAACAGAACTAATGTAGTAATATGGTGTTACGAAATGTATATTTTGTAATAGTAACTTAAAAATATATATTGTTGTTTCCTCATACAGTGCTTCTTCATTGAACCTTCATCTTTTTTCCTCTCATGTTGTGTTTCTGGTATAAAATGGTCTTCTCTCACTCCCTACCAAGAAAACTACTTAATTAAACTAAGTTATTTTTAATTAAACTGTCTAAACCCCTTATTTATAGGGTCATGTCCTTCCCTTCTCACTAAGCAAGGATTGTAGATTTCTTAACATGCTTTCTTTTTCACCATAAAGTCATGCCAGGTCATCCTGAAAGTAAGTGGTATTTTTTGCCTTAACCTCACTTACCTAAGCTTGCTTAGAGACCAAACACTTTCTTTTCTTTGAATAAACTTAAACCTTAAGTTCTCTGATCCGCCAAACCTCGCTTAGTGCACCTGAAATTGTGTTAAGTACGCTTTGTTGTTTAGTTATGAAGTTAATTGGCTTTTAAGCATTCATTTTTCGCCTTTTCTTGCTTAGAGAGGCATTGTTCTTGGATAAGCGGACGTTGGTTCTTGAATGGTGCATTTTGTCTATTTTGGCGCTTTCTTAGTCCTTTTTACATGTACTCAATAAGTACATTATTATAAAGGTCGTATGTGCGTCTTGTCGTGTTTTCCTAATGTGATGATATATTTATAAATGGCATGCATGGGGGGGGGCACAATGATTAGCCTGTAGTAGGCGCCCACCTAAGAGTATGTCGCCTAGACATGACTCCGCCCCCACTAATGGCTCGCCCTATAGAGGAAACATGGATAATTACATGTAGGTTGTCCATAACCACCCACAGAAACAGTCATGACCATAATTCATAAGAAGTAAGATGTCTATGAGCTTCATGGTCAAGGTGGAGCAATTAATAATTCTCAGGATTCCCCAAATACAGGACCATAGACCTTAATAAATATCTCACCCTTGGGGTTGAGGAGAACAATTGAATATTCACCAAAAATACACTAGTAATAGAGCTTCTCATCCTCGCGAGCTTGCTCTAACCCCACTGAAAACACCTCTAAAATAGGGCTCCTCACCATCGTGAGATTGCTCCAACAGCCAAACACACTAAATCCTCTGGCAACCCCTAATAGTGTAAGGTTGCTACACATCTATATTTTTTTAGCAAGTATAATGACACCTCAGTAAAACTAACTTGGGTCGCTCCTTCCATTGTTACCAACAACTCGACAATAACCAAAGTAATTGCTCCTAGGCTTAACCTTCCCCAATCATGGTTGTTACGAGGGAACAATCTCCCACACGGGAGGATACTGGATGTTGCAACATTTCTAATGCCATGGAGGAGATGCGTGCCTCAACAGACGAGTTGCATCGTTAAAACCAAACTTTAAGGACAACGTCCTCAACATTCAATAGCGTCGACAGGAGGATACCACTATAAAAGAGATGAAAGTGTTATATCCTTGGCCCTCTCAGAAGAGATATGGATGACTTGTGGCTGAAGTCACTTTGAGCGGGATCATCCAAGGAAATAAGGAAAGCTTGTGGTCTTGCATAGACCAATTCACACAAATTATTATTGAAGTCGATGGTGTCGGAGAGGGCCTTCAATGTTGGATCTTTGAGAATATCCTCTTGAGGAACCATCCATTTGAGTTGAAGATAAGGAGGAAGAAAGTGAAGAGAATCTAGGGGATGCTTACTATGGTTGAGTTGTATATGCTCTTAGAAGATAAGTTGAACACGTGTTTTGACAATCCCACGTCAGTCGAAACTCACTCTAGTCGCCCGCACGAGAAGGAGTCCCATTAGCGCCAAGGTGAATCTAACCGAGGTATGCATGAACGGTATGACAATTACACCCCTTGACGGTCTCTCGAGAAATGATCTACCCAGACTGGGCCAACACCAGATTTCAGAATGGTGGGGTCTGACATCCTTATCCCGTCAAAGAAACGACTCGCACTAATAAATAAAAGTACTTCCGCTTCCATAAGAGTCATGCCTACAACACTGATTACTGCATACAACTTAAGGATTCCATCGAAGGGCTGATTAAGAAGGAACGATTGTCCGAGTATGTCAAAGGGGGGAAAAGAGATAGGAAAGGATCACCTAAAGCTAAATCCCCCTCGAAGATTACACATGTTAGGACTAGTGGCCAAAGCAAGGAGGCTAGTAAAGGAAAATGCTCATATATTGCCTCAATCTCTGGAGGCGCGACTTGGAAAAATCTCCCCTCCAAAGGGATGATGAAGAGAAATATCGCCAAGTTGGTTGTTGTCTATATAATGGGTGCAAGCATGTCGGCAAAGGTTCCTGATCGGTCCATGTTAGGGTTTTGGGACTCAGAGAAAGTCAGAGGTGTCCCCAATGATATTTTTCCTTTGTTAACTACCACTACATTGAGGAAATTAGATGTCTTCCGAATCCTCATCGATGGTGGCAACTCCTATGATATTGTGTACTCAAAGTTGTTTAAGAATATGGGGCTCGACAGGAGCAACTTATAGTTGTATGAAGGTTCTGACCTCCAGGCGTTCAATGGAACCATTATCCGTTCATGGTGTAATACGGTGGGAGAACTGACTTTTTTGAAATGTTGCGGATAGCAAGAGTCACCACCGACTTATATTTTATCCAATATATAGAAAGGCTAAAAGAACAGAAAAAACCTTTTAAAAGACTTTGAGTTCGGGGGGTAAGTTATACAAAGGGAAGGTGTAAGCACCCTTTGTATCCATGGTTATCCATGGGCTCTTAATTTCTTAGCTCACTTGTTTGTTTGAATTGTTTGAAAAGTGTCGTGTGTGAATTGAAAAACTTTGTTAAGGACTTTAGCTTGTAAATAAGCGTAGCCTTGTTTTTGAAAGTATTTGAAAATGAGTGGGAAAAAGAGTTTTGAATTTGAAAAGAGTAAGCAATCAGGAGCACCTACCCTAAGTTAGAAAAATTGTTCTTTTAGCTTTTCAGTTTGAAAGGGCTATCCATACCATAGGAGGGTAGGAAGTCCTTTCATTGGATGTAAAAAGGGTCATCGAAATTATCGTTCGCCACAAGACTGTCCCTGCCATAAAGGGGGCAAGTAGTCTTAGGGAAGGATATAATAGTCATTTTAGGCAACATGCGAGGATACCTTAGCAATGGGACAATCATCATTTACCGAGGCAACTTCGAGGGAAAAAATTGATGATGATAATGAACTGAGGGCAACATTTGTTTTGCTTTGGGTATTCTCAGAATCGAGTGACTTGACTATTTTTCACAAATAAAGGCAACAGGCAACAAGGCAACAGGCAACAAAAGAGGTTACCCTAAAGGTGTGTGTGTGTGGCACAATCACGTGATTCAATTCGATTATATTATCTTGTAATTAGTGATCTAAGTTATTTAACAGGCTTTCACTCCCTAGGATTACTAACCATAGCAGAAAAATAAAACAGTTTAATGGTCCTATGCTATTACAATAAACACTTGTATGCGGGAAAATTAAAGGCAGAAAAATAACCCTAATTACTATTACAATAAAACCCTTGAAGGGTAACAGAAAGATAAAGGCAGAAAGAAAGGTAGAAAACTTTTTGCGTACATGGCTTTGGGGCAGATACATTATAAATCAGGAATCATAAAATAATAAGGCAGAGGCAAACAGAAGGTATTTGACAAAATAAATTAAAATAGAAACAGGGTTTAAAAAGCCTAAGGGAAGAAACCTAAGGGAAAAGCCTTATGGCTAAAAAGAACCTTGTCCTACAGTGGATAGACAACCCTTACATTACTGATAGTCACATGGTTTTGATTAAAGGCTAAACAAAAAAACCTAAAATTAATCCTAAGTTGTTTAACTAAAATTATTCTAAAAATTATTTAACTAATGGAGATTATTACCAAAATTAAAGCTAAATTATTTAGTCTAAATTAATTAATTATCTTAAATAAAACCTATTAATTCAATTATCAAAACTAATGAATCCAAAAATTTAAATTAAATTAATTATCCTATAGAACAAACTAATTAATTTAACTAAACTATAAAAAAGGGAAAAAAAGTTTAAATTTTTTTAGGAAAAGAAATTAAGTGAAAATAAAAAAATAAAAAGGGAAACAATCAGCATAAATATAGATGAATAAAAAAACCTGGGCGCAATGATTCAGCGTGGTGAGGTCCTGAAGGAGTACCATGGAGCTGCGTGTCTGGACCGTCAGATGCGAGTTGGCAGAGATCCTGTGGTGCTGATTTGAGGGTGCACCATAATCGTGCCTGGTGTGCTACATGGAATCAGTAAGCAATTCAATAGAAAAAAATAAAATGTCTCACACCTGGTTCGAACCCAGGTTTGTGACCATAGCTTCACTCTTTCTTGCCAATTGCGCTGGAAAACTGACTTGCTAATGGGACAGAACGAAATAAATAAATAAGAAAGCTTATCTGATTAGCTAAGTCAAACGCGGGGTCCACCACCTCACACATTATGTAATTGGAAGTGGAGAGAGGGCGCTGAAAATGTTGACCAGCGAACAGGGCCTTGACACGCGTGGAGAGAGGGAGTAAACGTTGACTGGAAAGTAGAAGACACACACGCGTCACCAGAGGGAGAGAGGGTCAGCTTCGTCTTCCTCCTTCATATTACCTGCGGAATTTGTTAGGGATTTTCCTGCGGATTTTCCTGCGGAAAATCCTTCGAATTTCCTGCAATTTGAAATACGTGAAAAATAGCAATATGAGGATCCACGTGAAAACTCCCCCTGATCACGAATATGGCGTTGGTTTTGTCTGAAAACAACTACAACTAAGAGAACGCAAGCATATGTCTTCTATGCCCTAATAATGACGCATGGTTATTCCTGCACCAAAACTTTCGAAACGATCCTCCAAACAATTCTAAACATGTCCATTAGTACTTATATATGCACAAGATTCATTGATATGGCATGAAAATAAAGTTTGAATGTGGAGAAATTTTAGGCAAACCGTGAGAACGAGTATGGTGATTCTGGACGTAGCTTGACTTGTTTAAGGGCTTGGCTCGACTCTTTTGAATCTCAGGAGTGCAATTAGGTGATTAGAATGCTCCAAATCTTGCTGCAATAGGTGGTACGAATTTTTGCTCCAATGATTGAAAGTTCCTCTCTTTGAACCCTAGTTCTCCTTCTCCTAATTTTCGTCCTTTCCTTGTGATGTTGTTTAAGAATATATAAGAGGGTGAATTAGGTTAACCATTTAGGAAAGAAATCATGTGATGCAAATATAAGAAATTTGATTGAAAATTTTATGTGAATCTTTCTATTTTTGCCACAATTTTGATTCAATCCTTTTCAATCCCATTTACCACAAATTTTTATCAAAATAATGATATTTGGATGATTGAGAATGATTAAAAATCAACACTAAATCATATCTTTCATATTTTCTTGATTTATTTGACTTAAATTACATTTTTAATGAATAAAAATTCAATAAAAATGTAATAAAATCACAATGGGCGTGGGAAAGGTTTTATGGGCTCTTGGTACCCTTTGGAACAAGTTTGGGTCATAAAAATATGGGCCCATTTGGAAAAATTTCAAGTTTAGTGCTTTTTTGCTTCATGCATTTTCTCAAAATTTGGCCAACTTTGACAAGGCACATCTCCATCATTTTTCAAGGTATAGAGATGATCTAGTACTTTTTGGAAAGCCCAAGATGTCATCTACAAGCTGCTTTGGAAACTTTTTTTCATTTGAAGATTTTATCTTGATGATATGGCTCCTGACAAAAATAGCTTTTTGCGAGCTTCTAGGAGGACTTGTAATGTTTTGGCTTATATCTCTTATGCGAGAGCATTTCTTGACCTTGGGCCCAACATCAAAGTTGTAAAGAATTTAATTTACTTAAGAATGAGTTTTGGTTGGGGAATTTTTGATAAAGCATGAGAGAGATATGATCAGTCAAAGTTTGGTTGACTTTCTCCTAGAAACCCTAATTTAAAAGCTTGAACTTTTGTTGATTTCTGAGCTTTCCTTGGTGAACCATGTTCAATTCTTGATCAAATGATGAATGTGACTTCAAAATATTGATGTTGACCAAAAATCAGGGATTTTGACTTTACTTTGACCACAGTTGACTTTTAGGTCAAGTAGATCGACTGTTGACCATCTGAGCAGTTGACTGGGCAATCTTATGAATCAGAGCTTGAAACTTGGCATGAGGATCCTTTGAAGAATATGAGAGGCCATGAAGTCCACTTGAAGTATCAGAAGTTGATTTTACTTGGAGAGAAATAAAACCCTAGTTGTGGGTTGATTGCTTAGGAGAGAAGTAAGTGAGCATAATCCTCAGTGCTCGAGCATTTGAAAGTCAGGTGGATCAAAATATGATGGGCAAATTTTGGGGTATGACACATGGGATATATGGAAATGATGGTCTCTATAGGAAATAAGAAGGAAATCGGGAAAGTCAATTCATAATTCCTCGTTGTTCCCTGCAGGAGCGTCTACAAATTTATCTTGGGAAGACTTTTTGCAGCCACACTAAACGCCATAGCCTCGCCAGTGAATCTAAAGCTAAAATATCTCAGTCTGTAGTGAGAACCATCCACCGTCAGCACCAACCTAGAGGGGGCAAAAAGAATCTACCAAGCCTCTAGAAAGATCAAGGAGAAGGATTGACTATGGTCTACCCACTGTTTTCACCATATGAGTCACCTGACTAGAGAGAGAACCAACGAGATTAAGGGAAGCAAGGCATTCCATGCCCTGGTCAGAGAGGTAAAGGAATTCTCTACTCCCTTTAAGTATTTATCTCGCTGAAGCTTCATATTGAGAACACTCTCCTCCAGTCGTTGCTTCTCAGCCGGTCGGATCAAAGAGCCTTCCAATGGTCAGCTCTGCTAAGAGCCAAAGTGGAAGAGCCACACTAGGTATACAGAGTCAAAGCATCTAGTTCTTCCTCTAGAGTAGGCCTGAACATGTTAGCCAAGTAAGAGAAGCCCTCTCCTGAAAGAGTGGGTCGGCAACCTCCGACATAACAAGAGTTAGAACCTGTTAGCAGTGGATGGGCATCCAAACCTGAGATACTCGATAAAGTCGGTAGGGTCTCCAAGACAACGTCACTCCCGATTGGATTTATTCCATACCTTTCAAGACGGAGTTGTACTTCATTCATATCATCTTTATACAATTATTAGAAAAGAAAATACATCATGGATGGGAAGATGAAAAGTTATAGAGCCCAGAGGTTCTAGAACTTACCAAAGATGACTTTTCTCTCTTCCTGAGAACAGGCTATTATCAGCAACCGAACATCAATAAGGTGTTGCAAGCGTTTCTTTTCAACCTCCTCCACGAGGATACTTCCTTCGAAGTATCCTAGGTTGTTGATGATATTCGTCAATTATTTATTCTGGTACATGAGAAAAATCTTCTTCCTTATATACGTAGAGATTATTCCTCATCAGAAAGTGACTCTCAGTTTCCCCTTCACTCCGCCTTCAACGGTACAAATTCTAGCATGCGCTTTGAGACTGATGGGAGTAACCAGAAAAAACCGATCTTCGAAAGGCTATAGTTTTAAAAGAGACCTGAATCCATGCACATTCAGCTCCAAGTAGATTAATCCTCTGCCCCAGGTCCGAGTTACAGAGTAGACATGAAAGAAGTGGAAAAAAAGGAACACATAAGGCTTTCCATTCAGATATTCACCAATACTGGTAAACCTTCACATATGCCCAATAGGCAGGATGAAGTTCCGAAAGAGTCACCACTAAATGCTTTAGAACTTCTATCTCAATGGAAATAAAAGGCATACGAAGACCCATGACGGAGAAAGTGAATTCATAAAAGGGAATGATACAATCATCGTACTTGTCGCTTATTCTTTCATCCTAAGTAGGACTCAAGATTCCCCACTAAGAAGGTGGATCGACTTCGATAAATGCGTCATCAAGACTACCCACTTTCGCGAAAGTAGAAACAATGGAAGAATAAAGAGGATCCATCCTAGAAGATGGAATATTCTTCTAGAACTTATAAGTACTCTTATGTGATTTCTTACCCATAATGCACTGACTTTCAGACGCATAAAGTAAGAACACCAAAGAAGAAGATGATTGCTAAACTGAGAAAGTAACTCAAAGAAAGTAGCGCAAATTCTTTAAAAACTATTATCTAGCATGATAAAGTCTCCTCCAAACGCCTCAAATCACCCGCACGAAGTACTAAAGAGTCTCTATTCCGAAGAGTTGCAATGACAATACTTTCGAAAAGACGTTTGAAGTATAAAGCATTAGATGCACGAATCCCTAAAAAACTGAAACGTTTCTCTTTTGCCTGTCCGAAGGTGATTGATGGAGTAGTCGGCGTCTGAGGATGACATAACAAGTTGTTGGCTCGCTGTGCACGAATAAGGACTTAGGGAGAAATTGTTCTGACCGACCACGTCGATCCCGACCGACCACCATGAAGGAACCACATTCCTTCTAAAGTCTTCTCAGCATGCGAGAACTATCATCTTGATGATTACACAGGATCTTAACTACAAGTGCATCCAACGACTCTTTGCAATTCACTCACAAATATCGAGTTTGTTATCTTCCTCTCTTTATATAGAGAGACTGTGCCAATTGAGATAACATGTTTCACATTCAACTTCACTTTACTCTTATTCCTCACGTACTGAGTATTAACCTTACATGTCTTCACTCCACCGTATCCTAGGTTTTGCTTTTAACAACAAAAAAAAATGTAATAAAATATACCTAATTGTGTGTCAACCAATTTCTTTCACTTGAGAAAAAGTAAATAACAATCTTCTTTAGGATTACTATCACTCGGGCCACATATAAGCAAAACAAACTATTACTACTATTTATTAAGGGAAAAAAAGAGAAAAGCCAAATAAACAAAAATAATAGGGACAATTATCAAATGCGGATTCCTTAGAACGGTCCACCTAGCCATCAAGAAATGCCCTCTTGATATATTCTCACAAACTTACACGTGTCAACATTATTTTATTTTCTCTTTTTATTATTTTTCATCTCGTGTCAATATTCTAATAGCTAGAGGATTAGACGATTAGACTTTCCTTGCATTCAACTCATTCACACAGTGTATAAAAACAAAAAATTTCTGAAAAATAAAAACAAAAAGAATTCTGAAAAATAATTTCATCTATTTCTAATATAAAAAAACTTCCAAAGAATAAAAATCTTCAGCAACAGCTTCCATTTCGTTCGTCTCTCAAGTCAAGACGTTGTTAAACCACACTTCGCAACCACCGTCGTCTTTTTCCTCCGCCGTCTACTCCTCCGCCTCCGCCGGTTAATATTGTTTCTAGGTTTCGCTTCGACTACAAGCAATGCCGGCACAGAAGCGCTCTTTCGAAGAGGCTCTCGAAGAGAATGAAGAGTCTGAAAATGAGATAAACAACGACGAGCAACCTAAAGATGAAGACGGTAGGTGTTATTTTTCATATCTGAATCACGTAACTGTTTTCTGCATTTTCTTATGATTTGTTTCGATAGTGATCGTCGTTGGTTATTTTGTTTTCTTCAGAATCGGATCAAAGCCATTCTTCATCTGACGACGAAGAAGGAGATGAAGATGAAGAGGAAGAGGAAGAGGAAGAGGAAGAGGAAGAGTATGTCAACCTGATTTATGTTCTGCATTTCTTCTCTCATATACTCTTATGATTTATCGTTTTATTATTTGATTCTTCGATATTCGATTATTGTGTCGCTTTAGTTTTCGTTGTGGATTTTGATTATGTATTTATGTGTATACTCATTACTCATATGCATGCTCTCCTGCTTAATTTTTTTGTTGTGGCTAGTTTTTGGTTAGCTTTTCACGATTTTGTTTGCGTCTATGGGTGCCTTTTGGTTGGTTGGATTGTTTATGCTCTTTACATTTTTTTGTGGAGAAATCTGAGATTAATGGACAGACGACGAGCTTTGCTCCGACCTAACAAAAGTGTGATATGGAAGCGTTCTAAGTTATTCTTATCTTGTGTAATGAGGTTACATCATGGTGCTATCTACTTTTAATATAATAAAGTAGAATACATATGAAATCCTATAATTATCCCTTTAATCACCATTTTGAGGGTGATAAACGGGGACATAGATGTAATTGCATTTCCCTTAATATTTTAATTAATAACTAATTTTTTTAATCATTTTGTAACCTTTCATTATCCCTTTTATCTTTTACCATCATTATTAACGTGAAAAACTTTATTTGGAATTGTGCAATCTTTCTTGGAATACAGCAAAACCACTTTCACGCTTCTCCTCTTTGTAATCATTTTGTTTTGCTTTCAAAACTTTCAATCTTCTCTCTTCCTCACTGCATCATTGCCATTGGTTTGTCTTCTACTATTTCTTATTTCTCTCAGTTCTCTCCCAAACCCTAATTCCTCCATTTTCATTTTTTCTCCTCTGTTTTCATCAGCAATCGGCAGGCATCAAAGGTTGGATTCTAAATCCCTTTTTCATTTTCGTATGAAATCCTAAATAATGAACAACAACCTTATCTATTTAACCTTCTTCACCCTTATATCAAGCAGAGGCTTAATCAAAGGAGAACTTTCAGAGAGAAACATTGAAGGCGATGATGAGCTCCAAAAGCTCCTAAACACGACTACAAAGGGAGTCCGAAAATAGTGAGTTTTGATTTTCAATTTTAGATTTATTCTAACTTTTTATTTTAGGGTTTGTCATTTTCTATTGAGTTGTAAAATTAGTCTATAGAATTGGGAACATTTGATTCATTCATTGTTTGTTAATATAACATTTGATATAGTTTTTTTTTCCTGCAAGGAGTAAGAAGGATAATTACAAGACCTTCAAATCTCCATTATCATCTTCAAGGTTTGTACATTCCTTTTTTTAATTCATTTAATAATTTGTCAACATAGTTATGAGATTCTAAACCATCTATTTTTTTTACATAGTTATTGCAGAGTTTGAGATAAAGGAGGTTAGGTTTCTTAGTCTTGCTAAACAGAGGCTCCCTGCACTATGTGAAAGTTTCCTATTTGCAACTCAGTGGGGTTTGATTGTATGAAAATATCAATGGAAAATGACTATAAAATTTGATTGTATGAAAATATCAATGGTTTTGTTCATGAATTTTCTATTTTTTTCAATAAATTTTGTTAGTAAAATAGTCCTTTTTATGATATTGATTCTTCTAATACTATTTTTTCTCATCATTTTCAATTAGTGTTCCGTTTCCTCAAATTTTTTATTATCTTCCAATTTATGTTTTTTAATTTCCCCTAATTTCTTTTCTGATTTGCAACACATAAGTATTAATGCTTAGTTGTGCAACTCCTATTTAATTTTTAATTCTTCAAGTTTGTTTTTAACTGACCTTTTAGTTTTCAGTCCTTCATATCCATAGTTAGTGTTTCTTTTTAATTTACAATTTCTACTGTTTATCTCCAATTTGTTTGCTATGGCAGGAAAATGTCTTGAAAATTTGTTGGGATTTTTTATATATGGAATGTTACAATGGATTTAAAGTATTAAGTTTTTAATATTTTAAATATGATTAGAATTTTATAATGAATTAAAAGATATTAGATTTTCTATATTCTAAATAGGATTATGTATTCAAAAAATTTAGATTTTATTCAAATATGGTCGTAATATTATAATGGATTCAAAGGTATTAAATTCTTTATATTTCAAAACTGATTATATGTATTTAAAGGAATTATAGTTATCCAAATCTAGATTATGATCCTTTCAAAGTATCAAATGTATTAAGTTTTTTTAGGGAGTTTTCAATAGTCCCAATTGTTCTGAGTATTTAATTTTTTTGCAAGGTTGATTAATTTATGTTTTCAATAGTTTTAAATGTCTTTCAAACTTCTAAGACTGTTATTGTATTTTTATTTATGATTTGAATTCAATATTTTATGGATTATATCATTAATGATTAATATTTTTCATAACCATATATAATTGATTTATCTCTTATTTTATTGTGAATTTTCTGCTAAAATCTTTGTACTTTTATATTTTCTGATAATTTATGAAGTTTTCAATAGTCCTAAATGTCTTTCAGACTTTCTGTTATTGTATTTTTATTTATGATTTCAATTCAATATTTTATAGATTTATATGATTAATGTTATTTTCCGTAACCATAAATAATTGATTTATCTCTTATTTTACGACCAATTTGCTGCGCTAATCTACTTTTAATATATGGAGTTTTTCAATTTTCAGGTAAAGAAATTGAAGATTAATTTAGGAAGTTTTCAATATTCCCAATTGTTCTCAATATTGCAAGGGTGATTAGTTTAGAAAATTTTCAATAATTATAATTGTCTTTCAAACTTTCTAAAATTGTTATTGTATTTTATTTATGATTTCAATTTAATATGTTATGGATTTATATAATTAATTGTCCATATTTTTTATAACAATATATAATTGATTTAGCTCTTATTTTACTACGAATTTTATGCTAATCTACATTTATTATAAATATATTATAAATATAAGAGATGCTATATAGTACGAAACGAAATACACGGAGGCTAAAAAAATTAGTTACCAAAAAACATAACTTCCACTTTATACTGGAACATGAGCGGGATTGTTTTAATTCTTACATTTCTTTTATTTGGACTACGTAACATATATAATTTTCCTAAATATAATAATTAGGGACATAAAGGTAATTACATTCCCTAATTATTTTAATTATTAATAACCTTGCATTTCTACCATATTTTTACTACCATCATTACTACCGTTTGGAAAATATCAATTTGCACTACCGTTTGGAAAATATCAATTTGCAGCATGTTTTATCACAAACTTCCTTGGAATTGTACAAAAACGATTTCCATTCATCTCCCTCTTAGAATTCTACAAAATCCTTCAAAAGCAAGATGCTAATCTCTTAGAATACATTAGTCTGGATATATGACTTTATTTTTTTACCTGCTAATGTCTTAGAATACATATACAATCAATATCATAAAGTAAAATTGATGGTTACCTCTAAACTTTTCTCTATAAATTATAGGAGGAGCTGCTCCAATTTAGTTTCATGTTTATGAAGGATAAAAAAAAATTGTAATACTACGTACTTACTATACATTTGTTAGGGATTTTTATTCTTTACAACAAATTTTCATTAAAAATAATTTAATTTAGTTTTATATCTCACTCAATCTTATTGAATAGGTCTATATTAAAACGGGTTTTAGTTTATAACTTAAAGACCACTTAATATTTATGATATATTTTAATTAATGTTAAGAATATGTAAATTGAAATTACACATACTTCTTTAATTCTAAAGTTCATTTTTCTTATATTGCAACAAGCCATAAGACATGTCAATTGAGTACACCAATAAAATACAATCACATATCAAAGTTCTATAACACAATAATTTTTTATAAATGAATATTTTACATGTACAATAACAATAGGTGAATACACAAAAATCACAAGATCATTTTGGTCCTATAAAAATGGAATGGATTTAATAAATTAAGTATGATTTTTTATAAATTTATCTTAAAAAAATATCATAAATTAAAAGAAAATAATTATATTTAATATTATGACTTAATACAAGAAAAAAAAATACTTAACTCCTTCTAATAAGAATTTCTGATGATTAATTTTGATTTCAAACTAATAGATAAAAAATATTTATTTAATTTTTGATGTAAATTATCTTAAAATAATTGGAATATTCTTACATTACCAAAATATAATATGGTATAATAATTTGCGATGTAAATTATCTCAAATTTGTTTTTGATAGTGTCAATTTTATAGGCAACAATAATTTGCTTCTATAAAAATTGTTTCAATCAATTAAGTATGATTTCTTTTATAAATTTTTTAAGCAAAAATATCATATACCTGATAAAAAATGATATATATTATTATTACATGATACAAATAAAAATAAAATTGACATGAAAAAATGTTAGTATTTATTTATGATAAGATGTTAACATTTATTCTAAAAGTTGATACATATATTTGTTTTTATTAAAAAACATGAGAAAATTATGATTGATGAATAAACAATTTTTTTTTATGAAAGACACAAATTTAAAACAAAAGCCCAAGATATCAACTATTATATATTTATTTACTATTTATTAAAATATTATATATAAGTAGTGTACATCCTCATATTTAATTCTTTAAAAAAAACTTTTAATATATTTAATTGAAAAAAAATGGGTATATGAATTTCACGGGAGAGTTTAAAATTGGGATTGGAATTTTCTCACGTAAAATTTCAAAAGGAAGGATAAGATTTCACGGGAGAGTTTGACTACGATTCTCTCATAAAAATTTCACCAAAAATAAAGTGTCTTCATGGTTCGGAGGACCATCTTAAATTCCAATAAATTAAATATATGATTCAGTGAAGTTCAATGGAGAGTTAAAAAAGATTAGGATTTGATTTAATTCATAAATTAAATATGATTTTTCAATTTATTTATTTCAATCTAAAAACAATCATTATTTCTTTTGCATGCTACAAGTTTTCCAATCAATTCCAATATCTAAAAGTAATCATTACGGTTAATTAATCATAAAAAGTGAAATTTATATAACTCTTTACCTTCCGTACAATATCAACAAATATATAGTACCTTGACATAATTCAAATTCAAATAGAGGAATCAATATAAAATAATTGTAAATAAACATACAAAAAAGATTTTGTATAGAATTAAAAATTAAAAATTAAATGCATATAACACATTTCAATACGCATTATTGTATTTTTCCCATTGAAAATAGTTGACATTACTTCTAATTTATATTCATTTCTTTAATATCTATAAAAAAAATATTTGACATTAATTCTAATTTATATTCATTTCATTAAATATATCAAATATAAAGTAAGAGTTGGTATATAAATCTTTTTCTGTCAAGATTATAAATAAAACTATACGTTATTTTTTATTTAATAAATGTTCTATTTTTGTTATTGGATATGCAATTTGAATTAAATATTTTTGCTGTTTTTATTTCATTACATTAGTATTTTTGATTCGGTATGAGTAGCTAACACAAATATGAGAATTTAACGACATATATGTGATAAGTAACATTAATATTAATAGGGTTTTTCTAACCTATGCAACATTGCATAGGATAAGTGCAATTAATACATTATTTTCTTTTGAAAAACAATCTTTTATATTTTCTCTCTCCCAATCAACATAAATAATAATTAATATGGTAATTTATATTTAAAAAAGTGGTGTATTAATTGCAGGGCCGGCCCAATCAATCTGGGGGCCCTGTTTTAAATTTTAAAAAATAGACAAAAAAAATAAAAATTTATACAGAAAATTTGAATTTTTTTTGGAAGTTTTGAATAAAAAAACATGATTTTACACCTACGTTTAAAAATCAGGTGTAAAATGATTTTGAAAGTAAATATTTATACCTGTATTTAAGAAAACAGGTGTAAAATGTATTGTATTTATAATTAAAAAAAATAAATGGGGCCCCTAAATTTTGGGGCCCAGAGCTACAGCTCTTGCTGCGCCCCCTAAAGGCCGGCCCTGATTAATTGTCTCTTATCCTAAGCAACGTTGCATGAGTTAGAAAAACCCATATTAATAATATACATCTTTTGTACAAAATTTTCTTTGGTAAATCAAATTAAATATATATTTAAAGTTAAATAATGAGATTTAAATGTGTTGCATTGAATTATAATACGTCATTTCATTATTTTTTGTTTCTTGACTTATATAGATGTTATAATTTTTTTTGCAATTTTTTATTTTGATAATTTGAATTTGCAATTTGAATCATGCTCATAAAAAGGCGGGTAGACATATTAGGGGTGGGAGCCTATAAAAATTGTTGATAATGTGCGTCTGCGGAAAAAAAGGCGGGTAGACATACTAGGGGTGGGAGCCCATAAAAATTGTTGATAATGATAGTACATAATAACTACATTATCTCAATTTTTATTTATTTTTTTACTTTTTATCAAGAACTATATTTTTTCAGAGTTAAAATTGTAATCAACAATAATAATTAATTATCTCTAATATTATTTTAATTTTTATCCAACATAAATATCATCATTGAAAACAACTACAAATTGATAAATTAAATTAATATTGATATGATAATCATCGTTGAAGAAATTATTTCGCTTAATTAATATATATTTTAATATAATTCTTTAACCATAACCATATTATATTTATTTAATATTTATACCGACTTTACGTGACCCGTGCGGGCGCACGGGTCCTTTACTAGTTTTCAACATAGTAACATCCTTTGATTGTAAATGTTAATTTCCATAGCACGGATTTATATTTTTTAATAAATGAGAAGCGTTTTACTTAACATCAACCTTGAGACCATGACACTGGGTTTTTTGTTTTAGTTATTTATTAACAGGAGAATCTAATGACTTTTTCTTGGGTAAGCTACTAGGCTAAGCTAAGAGAGTGAAAACTTCTGTGCAGTCATGAGATGAAATATTTTTTAGACTTTGATGTTACTTGACTAAAACTCTTCACTTAGAAATGAAACTGTTTCTATTTTGTTCTTGATATTATTTTTAAAGGGGGTGTATATGTTGGAATTCACTGAAAATCATTTTAACATCATTCCTTCCGGAACCCCACCCTTTCTAATTCTAGGATGGCCACTTTTATTAAATCCAGTACATTAAAATGGTCCTTATCTGTCTGAAGATTTCTGCTGTGTTAGCAATTTCCTTGACCTAGAGTGATGGGATGAGAATTTGGCATTTCCAGTAATCCATCTCCATAAAATATTGTATTCTAACATTCACTAATTCCTGTATGTTGTTGTTTATTTGAAGATATGTGGCTATAAAATTGTCAGATGTACGCAAGGAAGTTCAGTGTCCTATCTGCCTTGGTATGTAATTCCTAACTTATAACTGATGCTAGAATTACTTAATTTATTACTGCACATATTGATTTGTTTGCACAGAAACCAGTTAGACTAAGAAAATATAACAACTAGTTCTGTTTCTGTAAGTTTTTTAGTTCGTAAGATGATGGTTTTAATTTCTAGCTATGGATAGATAATCACCATTAAATTCAACTTTCATTAGCTCCTTTTTATCAGTCTTGTATCCACCCTCCAGCATGATGCATATAAAGGTTGTGAGTGACTGTACGTGGTCTCTTTATCCACTGCTAATTCGTGATACTTGATCCACCACTACCGATTCATGATACACGAGTCACCACTACTTAACTAAGCGTTATATGAAGAATATAAGGATTTAATATCTAGCTTCAATTATAGTTCTTGTTATTTTTATGAAAGTACACTGCGTTTAATTTGTTCATTAACTGGGACATTCATTCACAAGCATGTCAACATAAAATACACATTCATTCACAAGCATGTCAACATAAAAGACATATCTGTAAGTGGACTTCAACGACTTATTATACAAGTGAATTTGAAAGAAAATATGATCATTGACCTATCATCTATCTATAATGTTCTAATTTCTTAGAATACAGGACTTATGTAGTATTGAATTAAATGGTTCTTTGACTCTCTTAACAAAACAAAGAAAATTGAACAATAAACACTTTTGAGTTGTGATACCAACCTAGCAGATAGACAATTGTCTATGGTTCTATGCCTGTTTTTTCCCAAATAATCCAAATGTTGGACAAATTTCACATCCGTAGATGTATAAATCTAAGCTTATACAACAACACACCATTTTCCCGAGTTTACTGTACATAGGAAGTCATGAATGGAAATTAATTCACCATTTCTATATCCTCTTTTATTTGAAAGGAAAAAAAAACTCAATGCGGTTAAGAGGTAGCATTATAAGTTAGTGATGAGTGAGAGATGATATGAGGAGAGTAAGATGGGTGAGTGAGTGATACAGTCAGTAACAATAAGGGGTAGCAGTAGGGCTAATGTTGTAATTGCACATACTGCTGCATAGCGAGCAATGGATTTGTTTTTAATATTCATAACTTCTGTACAAGTCCTACATGTGATTTACAACTTTCTTGAAGTGATGGAAATTGTGGACGGTAATTGTGATTTTAAAGTAATTCATTCATTCCCATATGGAACATATATTTATATATAAATGTGTGGTAGTATACTAAGATAAGTCAGATGCTGCATCATAATTTTTTGTGGTTTATAACAGTCAGGTAGTATACTAATAGATGATTGATTTCATTATACGTGTAGGCATCATTCGAAAAACAAGAACCGTAATGGAATGCCTTCATCGCTTTTGCAGAGAGTGCATAGACAAATCCATGCGCCTTGGGTTTTTCCTCTAACTGCCACCGTCTACTTTATCTTTTTACATATTTGCAGTTGGGATGTTCTTAGTTTATTAGCTGTAAAATTTTATTATTCTGGACTGGTTTTACTGCAGTAACAATGAATGTCCTGCTTGCCGTACACATTGTGCTAGCCGACGGTCACTGAGAGATGACCCAAGCTACGATGCCTTGATTGCTGTTATGTATCCAGATATTGACAAGTATGAGGAACAGGTAATATATACATAATTTATCTTGAATTAAACAAATATTTTATCTGAACAAAAAACTCATCAACAAGGTTTTGGCCTAGGAATTGGCTTTGCACGAGGATGAGATGGCTCGCCATAAGCAGGTAATATTTCACTCAAACACTTTTTAAACATGGATGTTTAGTTCTAAAAAAATCAAGTGATTTTCCTATCACAATAGAGAAAGTAAAAAATGTGAAATAGTGAATTATGCCATTGTACCAAAGAAAACTAATAATTTGATAGCCAAAAAGCTGTCTTGTTTATGCAATGAGGAGATTCTTCACTTCAAGAATAACTTCATTAATGTTGGTTAATGATGCTTAGAAAGCTTCGGTTGCACCACATGCTTTGGGGATAGGGTGCCATTTTACATAACTTTAATATCCTAATCCTATTGTCCAAAATAGTATTTAGGACATCCATACAGACTAGCTATATCATTTTTGCAGAGGGGTGCTAGCTTTGCCTTTAAATATGTAGCGCTATAAATCGGACTGATGGCAGTAGCCCTCAGTAAATAATCCATTAGGAAAATAGTCAAATCATAGTTTTTCTCTATTTGTGATTGTGCATTAGTTTGCAACAGTGACAATTTCAATGTTCAAAAGAATTGAATACTTTTGTGCAGCGAACAGAGTTTTGTTATATTGTGAGTATGGCCAATATTAATCAAGAAAGTTACAGATCACTCTTTACTTTTATTATTCATCTGCAAGATTTTTTACTTTGGCTTGTGAGTTGTGATATTAATAATTCAAGAGTTCTATCTTTTTTTTTATCAAGTTTCAAGCATCCATTGCCCAAACACTACAACGGCAATCAGAAGCATTGAGTAAAAAACGAAATGCCAAAGCAACATCAGTGACTTTTGCGAGGAGATCCCAAGGAAACTCTCGAACTTCAAACCTCAAACGTCGAAGAAACTTTAGAAATGCTGGTGACTTTCAGGTATCCAATGACACCAAGGGTATGGATGATAATGATGGGGGAAAGGGATCATCTTCTGATGATGGGCAGATAGAAACCCAGCCAAGAAGATACAAAAGAGGCGGAGAACCAGAAGCGCAGTTTCCTCAGCATTCTCCCTCTACTGATCCAGATGGAGTTGGTGATGAAAATACTCCAGAAGTAAATAGGGAAATCCTAAGTGCATCCGGTACACTTTCCTGGGGAAAAAATGGTCACCGGAGTCACAGCCGAGCCAATGGAAAGAATGCCAAAAACAACCGCATCTCCAAATTGGTTGAACATATTCGTAACTCGGCAGAAAATGGCTATGAGGTAAATCTTTTTCTTCGTAGTGATTTTTTATTAAAGAAAAAAATTAGATTAGAGGAAACATACCCTCGTACAAGATCAACGAGAACTGCTAACCTCGGTAAGAATTTACAATAGAATTTACGTATAGCATACCAACTAGAGAATTCTGGACTTTAACCAAAGTTACAGTGAGTGTAAGTAGAAGGTTCAACCATCTTTGCCAATCTTAGTTTTTTTTTTCCTAGTAGTGGTTGTTGAAAGACTAGTAGTGGACTAAAAATTGCTAGAACCTCTGGCCTTCAAGGTTGCTCAACCTATTTGAGAATTGAGACATGTACTAACATTTAGACCTGTACTCTGGATTCATCTAAATGGTTGCTAATTCCATGTTATTATAATTTTGTATGTGTTGCGTTGGGGTTATCATATTTGCTTTAGTGCTCGTACTGAACATTGATAGGATGATTGATTTGGCGTAAATTATTTCAGCTGCTTACCTTTCTCATGCTTGTCTCATTGGATGAGCAAAGAATACCAAGTTTGAAGGATCCATGCCTTACTTGCAAGCCTACCATGTCGGTCAAGATACTGCGCAAGGTTGTTCTTTCTTTCCTCGAACGATATTTCTATCTAGTCTATATCTTATTAAGCATGACTGTTTTTCAATCCACAGCATGTTGCAAATGAAACTGCCATGCCTGAGGGTGAAGTTGAATTGTGGATGATACTCAAGCCACAATCTAGCTTTGTAGAAGGTGAAAGAACCTTTGATCCAAACACAGATAATTTACGCATTCTAGAAGACCAAGAAACATTGGCTGAATTGCTGGGAACTTATGAAAATACCAGCCATGGTTATCTGGTAAACTCTCAAAATTGATTATGTTCATATACACAAATATCTTTTCATTTTCCTCTTCCCGTTGTTACAGTGCTGGTATTTGCTCTCTTGTTAGCTGATCTTTCTCCCGGTTACTGACAGGTCATGGCTTACAAGAGGACGTTGCAGAATTGAGACACAGTTGAGTTAAGCTGAACGATGAACAGTCACCTGAATCCCTTCTTTGCCAAGCTCTCAATTATACAGAGCTACAAATATATCTCAGTTTTACTATATTCTTTATTTTAATACTTTCCCCTGACTAGCAGAAAGAGGGGGTGAACCCTAATTGTTGAACGCACAGTAAATTAAAACCACAGTTGTGCATTTGCCAAACCCGGGTTTCTTAAAACCGTTACAAATATTTTGGGGGAAAACGTTTTTATCTTTGGAAATTGTGTTTACTGGTTTCGTAATCTTCTAATTCACCGTAATTGGCTTATTTTTATACAAACTTGGTTAGTATACTTTTAGAATCAAATTCCAAGTCGGACTTTATTAGTAACTTCAAGGTTTTATCTATGGCAAAGGAAGAAAAAGTTGTTCACCAGTAGCACACAGCTATGATTGTATGATATAGGATTCTTCGTTGTTCCTCATTCTCGCTTTCCATCTTCTCGAGTCCACTTTGAATGCATAGATGGCGTGATGTCTATGTAGTTATGTTTGATTGAGTAAAAGGAACAGTGTTGTTAAAAGGAGAAGGCATACATTAGGAGGCATAGTTCTAACTAATACTAGCAAACATGCAGTGCAAACGGAATTATGATGTAAGTCCACAGTATTAATTTTCATGTATTCATCCACCGTGACTCCAATAAATGATCTTGATTTCTCCCAACCAAAATAGAACTTAAAGTCCATTAGGTGTCTTTTTACTTACTCAGCTATAAACACCGCTAACAACTTTGCAGCAAAGAAATGAAATACCTGTGAAAGTCTTCCTTATCCATCATGTGACAGCTATTAAGGCTCATCTAATTTCACTTTCCTAAAATGCTCCATTACTACCACACAAAACAAACCGCTCCTATTCAATCTATTCACGTTTCATTGCCTTTGTCTAGCAATTTCTCCTCTTTACTAAAGAAAACTCAAATCCCCATTTTTTCAAAATATCCATGCAGATGCTCCTCAATTTTCTCTCAATACAACTCACATACCGGTAATAAAAATAATAATAAAGGACATGCCATTCTTTCTACTCAAGAACGCTTTAGGAGCCAAGATGAAGAAAGGCATAAGAACTTTTTGCAACACTGATGTGTCAACCTCAACTCTCAACCAACACAATAGTACTATTGGCAATGGCATAGGCAACAATAGCCAAGTTGACATCACCAGTAGCAAGGTAAGCTCTCCTTTTTTACAATGCGACAATTCAAATTCAAAGCAAAGCACACCAACACTAGAAGATCTTATACTACAGCTAGAAATGGAGGAAGAGATGGCAAGGAAAGAAAAACTCAATGAATATAGTGGAATAAGGGGAAGAATGTCAAGTGTTAATAACTCTGACATCTTAAGATCTGCAAGAAATGCTTTGAATCAATACCCAAGGTTTTCACTTGATGGAAGAGATTCCATGTATAGGTCATCTTTTGGAATGATAGAAGGAAGAAGATCAGTTTGTAGTGAGAGAAGTTTAGAACCAAAGGTTGAGGAAAAGGTTGTGTGTTTTCCCACAACAATTGCAGGGGAGAGTGTAGTTTGGTGTAAACCTGGGGTTGTGGCAAAGTTAATGGGTTTGGAAGCTATTCCAGTGCCAATTGGTAGAAAAAGATGTGACAATAAAGACAAGATAAGTAGTGTTGGTTTAAGGAGGCAGAATATAAGGAGGAGATCATTTGAGAGGCATGATTTGGAGAGAAAATTAGCAATGGACATGCAGGGTTATCGTGATCATTTTGTTAGAAGAAGAAATAGGTCTGGTATTTGCTCTAACAATGGATATTGTATTATGAAACCAGTTTCTCTAGAAGCTATGGCAGGTGGTCCTGCTAGTTGGCAGCCAAGGAGATATGCTTAGATTTTAGATTGTTTTCTAAAACTTGCTAATGTAGTAAGGACTTTAATTCTATTTGAAGTTATGCTAATTATAATGCATGTAATGTAATGCCTCACAAGGCTAATAATTACACAAGTTTTATCAATTTGATATTTCTTTTGCCTTTTAGTATATATATGTATGCCGAACTATTTCCATTGGTGATCATGTCAACCATGACCAACTTTGGCGTTTCAAGAATCATAGTTGATTAAAGGATTCTTGTGAAATCATGTATGTTGAATTATTCACTAAATTAGGCTCGAAGAACAAAAAACTATCACCTTATATATGGTTACTAATATGCAGGGCTTTAATGGAGTGGTGACTTGCCCTTTGGGCTTCATCAGATTTATGGTTATCTTTAGAGAAAGGAGGGATGCTAGGATGGTGGACATTCAATTCATGGTAGTCCCGTGTAAAACAGGTTATAATTGCATCCTATGAAGGCTTTGCAAAGTAGCGTTGGACACATCTGTATTTCCCATCCATTTAAAAATGAATTACCACAATATTCATGATAATGCAGTAACCATTTGCGTAGACCTGGTAGGAGCACATGGGTGCCACAAAGCCCTATAGAGAAACTTGGATGCAGCTCTCATATAGGAAACAGAGAAGGCAAAAGATGTCGGTTCTTCTAGATAACATCCTCTAGATATCAGGGTCGCGGACTTCAATGCACATATAAAGGAAGCCACTTCAAAGGATGATTACTACTCTGAGAGACCTCTCCTAGTCAAAACCAGAATGAAGATTATGCGGTTGGTCCATGATGGATACTTTGTATCCATTCAACTCGATGCAACCTAACTCGTAGTATAAAGATTCAGGAAAATCTTCCAAGTTCCACTAAGGAGGAACCAATGGGTTTCCTCCCATTGCTTTAAAGTTTCTAACTCTTATGCAGGGATCATTTTTTTATATCTTGAATCGTTCTTCCCTGTTTGCTGACCTAAAAGTGAATTTTGATAAATCAAAGGTGTTCTTCTCCACTACCACTAAGAGAAGTACAATGAATTTAATTATCTCCAGCACATGTATCAAGCGAACTCTTACTCTAGAGAAGTACTTGGGTTTCTCTATGTTGCATGGTCGTCTTCAGCGTAAGGACTTTGAGTTCCTAGAGGATAAAATTAGCAATATATTAGCATCTTGGTAACACAAATTGTTAAATAAAGATGGTCGGTTGACTCTGGTAAGGTTTGTCTTGAACTCCATCCCGAATTATTATATGCATGTGGCTTGGCTACCTTAGCTAACTTGTGAGTTTATTGATAGGATGACTAAGAATTTTTTGTGGAAAGGTAATTTTAACTCTGGTGTGCATCTCATTGACTGGAATAATATCACTAAGCCTAAAAAATTAGGTGATCTTAGGATCCGGAAAGCAAGAGAGGCTAATACTTCTATGTTGGGTAAGCTGGTTTGGGGTCTCAACCGGGATTGTGATTCTCTATTGGTCCAGGTTTTGAAGCATAAGTACATTAATGAGGAAACATTTCTTAATATGAGAAAGAAACCGAGATCAGTTACTTGGAATAGAATTATGAAAACTCTCTTTGCCTTTAAAGTTGGCTTTGCATTTAGATTTTGGGGATAAGAACTCATCTTTTTAGTTTTCAAATTGGTTTGGGGTTAAGAAATTAGCAGAGCAGATTCTCTATGTGGACATCCATGACTTGGAAATGCGAGTGAGTGATGTTTACTTGGATGAAAGTTGGAACTTCAATTAATTGTATGCTAATATTCCTCATGTTGTTTGTGACCAACTAAAAGCGTTTCCCATTTGTTTGAATTATTTGGTGCCTGGTCGATTAACATGGAAAGGCAATTTAGATGGTATCTATATTGCTCAGAATTATTATAATTGACTCAACATACTTGAAATTGTTTAGAATACAACATAGAAGTATTATGCTAATCGGTTAGTTAAATGTTCTCCTAAGCGTAATTTGTCTCATCAACAAGAACGATTACGCGGAATGCACACAAAGGTAGTAATATTATTTTTGAATGTTGTCTGTAGTAGCCTTGGTAATCCTGATGTCTCAGATTTTGGTGGATTGATTTGAAATGCTGATGGTGCTTAAGTTAATCGTTTTGCGGGTAATATTGGTAATTCCAATATCTTTCATGCCGAGATGATGACACTATATCATGGATTGTGGATGACCAGAGAACTTGACATCAAAGATCTAGTGTGTTATTTTGACTCCAACTCTGCTATCAAGCTTATCTCAAAATATGTTAGTATTTGACATCACTATGCCCCGTTTTTCACAACATTAAAGAGTTTATCTTTAGGAAATGACAAATTCAACTATTGTTGAGAAGATAACATACATAGAGAAAAAAGTGGAACAAAATAACAACACGAAAAAATTAACGTGGAAACTCCAAAACCGGAGAAAAAACCACGACCGTTGTTAATAGACAACTAGAGAATAACACTATGTGAAAATTGTTACAACACATAATATACTCTCAAATAAGGCAGACCCCCAATACACCCATTGTAACGCCTGATTATTTTAATTAACTATTTTATAATATGTTTGTGAATTATTTGATGTAATTAGGAGATTAGTTAATATTATGCTATTTTATTAATTAATTAGTAGTATTAATATAATGAGGTTACTAGCATTTTGGGCCTAATGTGGTGTAGAAGTAGTATTAGGGAGGGGTGAAATAGAGCCCATTAGTAGCAAATTAGAAGTTAGTAAGAAGAATAAAACAAAAGGAAAATTTAGAAAGGAAGGAGAATTAGCATTTTGTGAAAGAACGTAGAAGCTGAAGAGAGAGTTAGGGCTAAAGGGAAACCTCAATTGCTAGGGAGATTTTTGAAGAAATTGCTAAGATAAGGGTGGGGTTCTTAATTTCTAAGGAATGGCATGATGATGAGTATGGTATAGGTTGGGTGTTCATAATTTTATACTCATATTTGTGTAGCCTTTGAATGTTTGAAGTGTTGATGAATGTTGTGAATTGATGTATGATTTGTGTGCAATTGATGAAATTGGTATGTGTATTTGGATAGTCATATGATAGTGATATTAGGCCTGTAAAATTATGATTTAAAAGGTGAAATGAATTGATATGAATTGGAGTGAATGGAATAGAGAGAACTGCTGTCAAAAACAGGAATTTTTGCTACTGGGTACGCTGTAACCGGGTAATAACTCAGCTGTAACCGATTACAGCGTAGGAAAATAGAGAAAACTGGGAGTTTTGGGTGCTGTAACCGGGTACTAGCCCTGCTGTAACCGATTACAAGTGAGTTTTGAAAATAGCGAATAGAGTTACGTAAACGTGTAACCGGGTACCGTCCCTGCAATAACCGGTTACTCCTGACACTTTTTCAAAAATTACATTTTTTTAATAATTCATAACTTTTGATCCGTAAGTCCGATTTAAGTACTGTTTGGACCGTTGGAAAGCTAAAAATATTATCTTTAACATGATTAAAATTTTGAGATTATTAAATAAATATTTTTCTGCTGATAATTAATATTTTGCGTGTCAGTGTTGTGTATAATGCCAGGATTTTGATGATAACTGATGAGAATGTTGTTGGAATGATAATTCCATACTGGTAGAATATATTACTGTGATGTGATTGTTGTTATGGATTTGAAATGACAAGGATGATTGTGTAGGCGCATGCCTTATGGTTGTTGTGATGTTGTTATGGTCAATTATGACGATGACATGGTCTAGATTGGCAAAGTGACGTGAATGATTAATTGTGTTGCATCATTATGTGTCTCATATAAATGTTGCATAGTTGCATTGATTATGATGATGACGTGGCCTAGATTGGCAAAGTGACGTGAGCTTGACTCGATTATGCCCAAAATTGGCAAAGTGATGTGGGTTGATGCCCTGGGTAACACATGCATATTAGGGAGTCAGTTGCATTGCATACTTATGATTTTGGTATGGTTGATGAATTAAATGATGTTAATGATTAACGATGTGTGGTTGAATGATGAATGATGTTATAATGGTATGAAGTGGTGAAATTATGTATGATCTATATCTCTTATATTATTTATCATGCATTCCTTTATATTGTAAGATATCTCACCCCTTCTGTTTGAATGTTACCTTTATATTGGTAATGTGCAGATAATCTGAAGTAGCTCAAAATGGTGCATAGCTGAGGAATCGCCTTGCTTTGCGTATTTGGTTCGGTGTCTCTCTGATACGTAACACTTGGGAGTTTCGCATTTGTTTTTGTCGTTTTGGGAGTGAATCTTTATAAAACTCCATTGCTGAAGTTTCTATTAATACTTATGTTGTTATTTGGTTTGAAGACGATATCGTCAATTATGTTTTAAGAATGATGCTGACAGTTTATGAATGATTCATACTATTGTTTTTCACTGTGACTAAAAGAAAAGAATTTCAGACATGATTATTTATGTTATGTGTTGTGTATCTATTTTATGAGCTTTTGTGTAATTATGACGGTGGATCCTAATTTTTTGAAATTATGTTTTATTTTACTATTAATTTCTGGTAAATTAGGGTGTTACATTAGTGGTATCAAAGCAGGTCGGTCCGTCCGCCCAAGTGTCGTGTCGTAGCGTTTAACAATCGAGTATTGTTAATTGTTCTAACTATTATTTGTGTTGTAGTGATAAGTTGAGATGGCGGGAAGAAACGACGATACGATTGCTGCTGCAATGGAGGTTATGGCTCAAGCTTTGGAACATCAGTCGAACGTTGGTGAGAATGATGGATCTCGCAGTTTGGCTACCTTCCAGAGAGAGAATCGGCCTATCTTCAAGGGTACCTATGATCCTGATGGTGCAATGACTTGGTTGAAGGAGATCGAGAGAATCGTCCGTGTGATGGATTGCACTCCAGATCAGAAGGTTTGTTATGGGACTCACATGCTGGCAGTAGAAGCTGATGACTAGTGGTTAGAGACTCGTCAGAGGTTGGAAGTTGCTGGTGAGGAAGTGACTTGGGTTGTGTTCTGTCGGGAGTTCCTAAGGAAGTACTCTCTTGAGGAAGTTCGTGGCAAGAAGGAAATCGAGTTCCTTGAGTTGAAACAAGGAAGCATGTTTGTTACTGCTTATGCTGCGAAGTCTGGCAAGCTGGCCAAGTTCTATCAGCATTATGATGGGCCATACTGAGAATTCTCAAAGTGCATCAAGTTTGAGGACGGATGGCGCCCAGAGATTAAGAAGGTCGTTAGTTATCAGAAGATTAGAGTCTTTACCGATCTGGTTGATAGCTGCAGAATCTATAAAGAAGTGACATCGTGAGAATTGAAGAGCAAGGCTGCTCGACGAGGTGACAACCATCATTCGCCTTCACCCAAATCAAAAGGCCGACCACGAAAATCACCGTCGTGACACGACGACAGCCCTCGGCGAGCAAGGCACGACCGTTCCCAATCAAGTCGCCTTTCTGTAGTGATGAAGATGACCCCTGCGGCCCACTATCCCAAGCCATCATGGACGCTCCTTTTCCAAAGGGTCTAGAAAAACCCCCCAAATTTGGGAACATACGACAACACGATTGACCCCGACGAGCATCTCAAAAACATAGATGCTCCACTCGACTATCACAGCGTCAAAGGCGCCATTAAGTGCATGTTGTTTCCTGCCACCCTGAGGAAAGGGGCCATGTTCTGGTACAAAAGTATTGTCCCAGAATCCATCACCTCCTGAAAGGAACTATGAAAGTAGTTCTCGAGGCATTTTACCACCTCTCGTCGTCACCCAAAATCTGAGGCGACACTCGAGGTGATCATATAGGGGAAGGACGAAACCATCCGAGCCTACATCGAGAGGTTCAATCGGAAAGCCGTCCAAGTCTCCACGACCTATGTTATGAAGAAATATCTGCTCGATCAAGGACTGAGCCCCTGCAACGACTTCGTCAAAGTAGTTGGCATCAAAACGCCTCCCTCGTTGGATGCTCTCCTCCTCAAAGACCAAGATTACATTCAGTACAAGGAGAATGAAGCTTCCAATAGTGCTCGGGACTCACAGCACTAGGAGAGCGCCAGAGTCCCAAGGCATGACGACCACCTGGCGTCACGCCAAGGAGAGAAAAGAAGAGACGATAAGCCTCTGAGTCTCGAGATCACAAAGGACCTATTGGCCGCTTCACGGAGTACACCCTGCTGATCGCTTCTCGAGAGCGTATCCTGTCAGAGTGTGCAAACTCAAAATTCCACCAGAATAAAGTCCAGTACCCTAAACAAACACCTTCCAACCCAACGCAGACAAGACCAAGTATTGTCGGTTCCACAAGAGCCACGAACATGTCACTGAGGAATGTATCCACCTCAAGGATGCAATTGAAATCCTCATTAGGGACGGACATCTGAAACAATACACCAAAAGGAAAGAAGCTCATCGGCAAGAAACCCGAGAAGTTAAGAAAGTCGAGGAGGAAAAGCCACCCTCTACGACGCCGCCACCTCTTTGCAGGTCGCCATGAGCATCTCCCGACAAGAGGATTTCTACATCCCAAAAGAGGTTGAACATCCTCTCTCCTTATCGACACACATCGCATGAGAAGATTTCTCCTCGGCCATGGTCATATCCGGCAGGGGATTCAACAAACTCATCGTGGGCTCGGTGAAAAGGAAATTCGAAGAGCTTATAGATACAAGTTTAGCCTAGAATTCTATCCTCGACAAATGTTAGGGAATTTCATCTCCCATCACCTTCTACCACGAGGAGCTTCCCGGTGAGCAGTCGAAACTTCCATGTCAGTCAAAGTCCAGTTCCTGGTGATGGATTGTCCTTCTCTGTACTAGTGCATCTTGGAAAGGCCAACCCTAGCTGAACTGATTGATGTACCTTTCATTGTCCACTTGAAGATGAATTACTAAACTCTAAAGGGGCTCGTCACCACCCTTCACGAGGACATTAAAGCTGGGAGGAGATGCTTCGAAGCGACCACAAAAGGTTTGAACTTCATCAACGCACCATCCAGAACTGTCGACAAGCCCGCACGACCAAGCAGCTCGGAGATGCCGAAGATAATGCCTTACGTCGCCTTAATTGGCCTTGACAGTCATTTCAACAAAGATGACCTGAAGGATTAGAAGAAGAAAGAAAAGGAGGTTGCAGCTTGTCCCAGCGAGTGCTTCACTAGTAAGGAGATGGAAGGGCGGGCAGGAGGTTCATGGTGGTGTTATGAAGTACAGGAGGAGGCTTGGTGCTCTCATAGTAAATAATGTCATCTAGACACCATACTCGGTGCACTGTCCCCATCGTCCATTTGACGATGCAGCCTTGTATTCAAGGCACATGAGGTGGGAGAACCACGTGGCTAGACACCTGCCTGAGAGATGTCAGTGAAAATTTGGTTTTGTTCAAGGCATCCCTCGTCCAATTCCTGAGGCTCCAGCTGGTGGGATTGACAGATGGTTTCAGAGCCACTTCATCTGTTCTGCCCGTGAGATTAGAGCTAACACAGTTCCGGTACAATATCTTTCACAGTGAGAGGAGGGTTACTTAGAGTGGTATCACAGTATATCACACCCTCGCCTCATACCACCGACTGTAGGGTCTTCTGATGTTCTGGGGCCTTCTGGTGCTAGGGTTTGTGATGTTGAGGTACATGCTGACGACGTGCCGTCACCACCACCTCCACCTCACGTAGGGGACCAGGATAGCCGCCTCTAGAAATTTCAAATGCACAATCGGAAATTTTAACGTGCCGTAAATTTCATATGAACTACCGGAAATTTAATCTGTACCGAAAATTTGGTTTTCACTACCAGAATTTTTGTTCGGAAATTTTTTTCTCATTTCATCAAGGGCATTTTTGGAATAATGAAAAATGGGGGGATGTCATGTAAAATTTTGGGGGTAGCAAGTAAAATTCTCCTAACAATGACATGTATTTTTGGTATAAATCGAATATCCTCTGAATGCGACTGTCGAGACTAATTCTTTGAATCAGGTAAGATCACAATGGATCGCAAAAATCTCACTCAAGAGAATTTAACACTAGAACAGTAGCATTGACCTTTAATAAAACTCCTTGAAGAAATTCTCATAATTATTCTAACAATGATATATTTTTGATAGAAATCGAGTATTCTCTGCGCGCGATTACAGAGACTAATCCCTCAAATCGAAAAAAACCACAATGAATGACAAAACTCTCCCTTAAGAGAATTTAATATTGATGCATGCTCAAAGAGATCTCTATAATTAAATTAGAAGATATCTCTTATCATCTTATTCAAATTCAAATGCTCTTTGATTAATCTCACATATTTTAATTCTAAATATAGTCACCGAAGTTCAATCCATATGTATCAAATGTGTTGATCATATATCATTTCAAACTAAAAGCATTTTTAGTTTGATGGTATATGATTCTCATATTTTTCATGAATGAATAAACAATATTTAACACTAACAACCCTTACTCATTTAGTCTAACAACCCTTACTCATTCAATTAAATTTTAACACTAACGAAGTACTGATTTTAATTGGACCGCATGATTTTCTTCTATTATCAACTTTTTTGAAGATTTGCAAAATTTAATTGAATATATCATTCCAAGTTTAAGAAGGGTCACACATATTTTAAAAAAAAAATGTCACACAATTGAGCCAGTAGCACTTCACGGAAATTACGCATATATGCCGAAAGAAAATTATACTCCAAAATTTTTGAACGAATGAAAATTAAAGTCACTTCAATATCTGCAGGCCACGCATAGCCTTGGCCCTTGTGAGTTACCCTTTCATAAACAGCAAGATCTAGTAAAACACATCAAACAGTGATAATCCCAGTAGCAAGAAAATTAACAAATCATCTAGAGAAGATCAATCAACAAGCACTATTCCGGGATCAAAACAGTCGCAACAAACACATGCAAACACATCTAGGTCATATATATGAGTCGTGATTCAATGACATCACGTGTCAAACTTACACTCTTACATTTGGTGTCAACGGATCCCAACTTTATATATATGACCTACAGGATCAATTCAGTCATAAATCAATGGGTACTCTTCAAAGAAAAAAGCATGATGCAGCAAGAGATAGCATTTCAGCTGATTCATTCTCTTTTGCTGGCCTTGTTTCTATTCAAGACCAACAACATCAAAATAACCATGCAGCATCTAAGCCAAACCCAGATTTTGAATTTTCTACTATCAAAACAGAATCATATTCTACTGCTGCTAATCCATTCAAGATCACACCTGCTGATATGTTGATTTCTAATGGACAAATTAAGCCGCATGCAATTGCATTTCAACCAAACAAATCTTTCTTCACAAATCCCCCACTTTCCCTAAGATCATTGCTAGAAATTGATATTCAACAGCATATCAGTGGAGAAAACGGCAGCAGAGCAAGGAAATACCATGAACAACTTGTCAAAGCAAGAAATCTTAAAAACAAGGAAAAAACTGTCACAAAAACATGGTTTGGACAGAAAGTGTTCATGTCCTTTATATCACCTTGCCGGAAATGCGAAGCAGTGCAGCCAGGATCTGTTAAAGGACAAACTGTTCCACAATAAAGGTACTAGGTAGATACAATGACATTACTATAAAGCTTCTCTATCTATGAAATTCTTCCCAGCAAACCCAGAGAACTAATGCAATGGGGAGTTTTGCATTTTCTAATGTAGTGTTTGATGACACTGCTCATGTTCTGTTGCTGCATCAACATCTTCAAAATAATAGGGATTATATATGTGGATATTGTACTCGTTCTTTTATGAGTTGTATTTTGATGTAAATTATGACTCAATTATGCATTGTTAAAATCATTTGTCACCTTGGAGTAGTAATGTTTTACTCTTAATTTCTTATTTTTAAGGCTGGCTTGCTACCATCTAATTTATATTAGTAAGCTCCAGATCTAAGTTTTAATGTGACTATCTTACTCTGAAAACAAAATGTTGGAACATGCATGTTGAATGCTTCGGGTCGCTGTGGCAGCTAACTAACTACAGAGTCTTCATCTGTAACCTCTAGCAGCTAACTAACTACAGAGTCTTCATCATTATCCTTATTTGAGAGGGTTGCATGAAGTTTTGCAGGCCCTTTCAAGGCATCAATCAAGCCCTAGACAAGGGCTTTCATCACCCTTCAGAGACTAAAATCATTGTCACACATAAACTTGTACATATCCAACTTGGTTGTACGCTGAATATCAAACCGGACTTTAGATACCACTTGTTATGATTTTTGGTGATCTGAATTTGGTTATTGACTCGATCACAGTAATGCAACAAACGCGGGAAGCACTCACAATGAGTCCTGTCCTCCCGCAATGTTTGTCAATCTTATATACAAGCTATCTAACAACCTAAGCTTTTAGTTAAGTTAAATTCCACAGTTTGATAATCATGTACAAGCTTTTAATACCGAATTGCAATGCTTGCAATGGCTACCATATCTGCATCAGGCTTTGATTGCAGACAGCATCAGCTGCAGTTAACCTGCAATTGCTGCAAAGCAACTGCAATTGCAATCACCATTCAAAACCTTGATCTTTCCAAATGCCAACCCATTCACATGGAGTTTGCAGATACACACAAATGTTCTATTACTACATGAAAGGGAAACCACAACCAGTCTAAAGAACAACTGAACAAAGGATCAAAATATTTTTTGTTTCGAACAAAATGATAACAGAACAAATCCTACTACTGTAAATTGTATCTGCAAACGTACACTAACCTAACTATCCACATATATTACATATATTGAGTTCAAGTAAAAATGATAACTATCTCAAAATGTCATATGAAAAGATTTATAAATGCTGAAATCAAGCAAGGTTTATACTGCTCCAACTAGAGAGTTTCTTTGTGAAATTCTATGTTGATGAATACTAAATGACTACCGATGTGATGAATTTTCTAGCTTAGCTACAATACTTGAATTCATGAAAGAAGCAACTTGCTAAGGGTTTTCATCTGATTCGCTTGAACTAGCATTAGCATCCAAATTTAATTCCTCTTCAACGTCATCAACTATCCTCCATCTGCAATATTCATAAACAGTAATCAAATTTTAGCTAAGCTTAACATGATCAAAATCGAAGACTCAATCATATTTTACTCCATACCTCTCGAGCACAAATTTCCCTTCTTTATATGCTTCACTTTTCTCATGTGCTATGATCTGAATCAATCCAAAAGCATTATTACTTCAAACTGCATTGAGCTTGTTGAAATTGATGCTAACAAATATATGGAGACCAAAATTGATTGAGGCAGACACTCATGAAGAGTCAACCAAGTGCTTGCATGTCAATGATGTTACAATGTTTGTTTCAATAGATAATCCTCCTAAATAAACACAAAGGCCATCTCTCTCCTCATAGAGTCAAAAGTTTAAACGCTTGGTGATTTTCAGCCAGGCAGGATCACATTAAACAAATCCAGAGTTTCTTTAAACGAATTACATAAACACAATCGATTGGGAAACCAGAAAATCCGTTCCTATGTGTTCTTGTACTAGTTAAAAGTTGTTGGTAATTTAAATTGTTTAATACGCATTTAAAAATACCATATTTTGAATTTTTGATTTACCTACATATTCAATCAAAATCGATTGCTGATTTTAACTTTCAAGTCTGATCCTCAAAATTAATGATGTCGGTGAACTACCTCTTGAATAAAAAAATACTTGTGGAACCCCGGGATTAAATTCCAATTTCTTTAAAAACCAAAGAAAAAGTAAAAAGTATAGCATTTCTGAATTTGAGGTTTAATTACGAAAATAACAACCAAATCCTTTTCCAACTAGATGGGGTTGGTTGTTATAGGATCAAAAGAGTCATAAAGTCCTCCTATCATAAATCATGTGCCTAAATCATGCTAATCTATCATATCACAAACAAATACTCAAGTCCATTAACCTTTCCCAAAAAAGTATTTATCGACTACATTTTCGTAACATTCTATATTACCAACATGATGTATGATTGTAACCCCTTAAAAAACCAAAAGTATGATAAAAGAAACGAGGTGAAAAAAGCTCACATATTTCCATCCAACAATTTGTCCACAGCAGCAACAAAATATGTCTTCAACAGTATGCATTCCAGATATCATCAATCTCTCTACTTGAGTCCCAAGCGTAACATTCACCCTATCAAATACCAAAAGTCAACAAACAATTATATACGAAATAGTCAGTCAAAGAAGATGCTATATGGAGTGGTTCATGGCAAGAAAAGGCGCTAATTGTGCAGGCCAGAGAAAAAATCATAATATTTCATATCAATGATAAATGCATAGTGTTTTAATTCATTTTCCATATCAATAGAGAAAAGATGGTCAGGGGTAGGGGTCGGGAGGCCTTTGCAGAGAAGGTTTACTAAATTTGTCTAAATCACAATACTTAAAGATATCAAAGTAGATCTATATTAAAGCATGATAATGAACATGGAGAGAAATGGAGAAAAGGGCAGGGAACAGGGGATAAAAACAACTGTTTCAAATAAACTTACACTTTGCTGAAAAGGTATGCCCTCCCTCGACTGCAGCTGAATGACTGATCATCATTAAGAAATAAACCACAGTCAAACTGCTAATCCATAAATGAAAGAAGACTTGTACACAAGAACTAGGATCATTTTAAAAACAATTATCTAGGACAAGATTCTATTTCTATCACCCTTTTTTTGCATCTTCCCGTTAGGGAATGTGTCTCGATTCATGGAGGGAATGGCATGATTCAATCTACCTAAAAGTAAAATCAATGTTTCATATTAACTTCCGCGACGCAACACCATCTCCCAATATGATTCTTTGCAGACTAAATTTACAAAATCCCTTTCCATCACTGAATTTTCAACCAAAAACTTATCACATCAATTCCAAACCCATGAATTCATTAAACACATGAAAGAACTTACACTCACCACAATTATCAACCTAACATCATCATCTTATATATCACTCAAGCAATTCAAAACTGCAAACACCATACACTAGGGTTTACGTTTACCTCAAATCAGAGACTAAAATCATCAATCTTGAAACATGAATATATAATTAAATTTCAACAAAAAGCAAAGACTCGAATAACTATTAACGAAAAACAAGGATAAAGAAGAAAAGGGTTGAGGGAATGAATACCCGAGAGAGAACATGATCGGCAAGGGCAAGAGGGGTTTGACAGAATACGCATCGGTAAGCTCTTCCTTCTAAATCAAGAAAGAAAACCCTACCCATCGAACTTTACACAGATGGAGCCAATTTTACTTCAGACGTTCGATGAAGGTGTGATCTTCGATATTTGTAGTAACGTTTTCTTTTCTTCAAATTTTCTGTTTGCTTTCGTTTTAGACTGGTTTTATTTATGGTTTGTGTTTTACATGGTGAGAAACCGAAAAGAGAGAGAAAGTGGAGTATTGTGATAAAATATTTTAGAATTGATCTGAAGAAAAAATAAAGAGAAATAGGCCTATGCACTAAGAGAGTAAAATATTATTACCATCTCACCTAATTACAATCTTGTATTTGTTGTAATTAATTCAATAAAAATTACGAGTTGGGTTCTAAAATGACAAAATGGTGAAAGTGAGTAAATGCTAATAAATGCATGTAATAAAGTGAGCCGGTTGTTATATTTTGCTCAGTGTCCGTGATTTGAATTCGGAAAGTAATCCTACAACCACTCGCCGGTGTCGCCACCGGCTCCGACTCTAGGGGCGTGCGCGTGGGCGTAGAGGCGCTAGTGGCGACTTGTAGACAGCACTTTGCATCGGGGCTATTCGCGGCGTTATTGAGGCGGCTTCGGCCGGCCTTCAGCCGGTTGTTACATTTTGCTCAGTGTCCGTGATTTGAATTTCGAAAAGTTGGCAATTGTTCACGAAATAATGCAGAAGTGAAACCATGCAAATGGTGCATGAACCAATGTAAGTGCCAACAGTCCTAACTTTTGAAAATTATATTGTTTCACCAAGGGTCGCAACCTTGTGAAACAATATTATTTTGGCCTATAAAAATATGATTTCGGATTCAGAATGTCACATCACAAAACCGAAATTCCTCTAAAAATTCCAGAGCATTCTTCGCTGCATTTCGAGTTTTCGCCGGTCTTGCGCAAACTCGATAAGGCTGAATTATCCTAGGTATTCCTGCATTGAAACTCTAAGACATTCGAGAGTGCTTGAAATACTATAAGGAAAGTGATTCCATTCACGATTCCAGCCTCGGTCCATTCGATTGAAACTTATATTTTCTAACAATCTTATAGTATCTCAAACCATGGCCACTGACGCTTCTGTTTCAAGCATCAAACTGATGAACCAGGACCTTGTGAAACTAGATCGTTTTGATGGAACAAACTTTACCCGTTGGCAAGACAAAATGACATTTCTCCTGACTACTCTGAAAATTCAATATGTCTTGGATCCTGATTTGGAGGAAATTCCAGAACCAACTGCGGATGACACCGATGAAATTAAAAAGGAGAGAAAGAAACGTAAGGAAGATGAATTGCTATGTCGTGGACATATTCTGAACACATTATCCGACCGTCTCTATGATCTCTACACTAATACTACATCTGCAAAGGAAATTTGAAAAGCGCTTGAATTCAAATTTAAGGCCGAAGAAGAAGGTACAAAAAAGTTCTTAATATCTAAATACTTTGATTTTAAAATGTTGGATTCCAAGCCTATTCTTGCACAAGTACACGAGTTACTAGTTCTCGTGAACCCGTGAAAATTGATGTCCCTGAAGCTTTCCAAGTCGGTGCAATCATAGCAAAATTGCCATCTTCATGGAAAGGATAGAGAAAGAAATTGCTGCATATTTCTGAGGATTTCTCGTTGGAGAAACTTCAGAAACACCTTCGAATCGAGGAAGAAACGAAGGATCGTGAAAAAACCGAGTCCGTTGGATTTGCAAAGGCAAATAGTGTTGCTGCGAAGGGAAAGAAAAAATATGATGGTACAAAAAACCATCTTGGTCCAAAGAAAGATTATAACAGGTTCAAAAACTCTGGCGGACAAAAAGGCACTAAAAATGGATGTTACGCATGTGGCAAACCCGGACATTATGCTCGAGATTGCAGGCACAACAAGCCCAAAATTGAGGTTAATGTTGTTCATGTTAATGACGACATAATCGCTACTGTAAGTGAAATTATGGCCATCAAAGGAAAAGTCCAAGGATGGTGGTATAACACATGTGCAACTGTACATGTATCTTATGATAAAGCGGCATTCAAAACCTATACCGAAGTCAATGATGGACAGGAAGTCCAAATGGGCAATGAAGTGCGATCAAGAGTCGTTGGAACAGGATCCGTCGAACTCAACTTCACCTCTGGAAAGAAAGTCACTCTTGTCAATGTTCTTCATGTTCCCGACATGAATAGAAACCTTGTTAGTGGGGACTTGTTGGGAAAACCGGGTATTAAATCTGTATATGAATCGGGCAAGTTAATATTGACCCGTAATGGTATATTTGTAGGAAAAGGATATTCCGCTGAAGGAATGATCAAACTTTGTACTACTGACAATATTATTAATGAAATTTCTAATTCTGCTTATATGCTTGAATCTATTTCATTATGGCACTCTAGATTAGCACATATTGGTATTAGTACTATGAATAGACTAATTAAATATGGATTGATATCATGTAACATTCATGATTTCGGAAAATGCGAAATATGTGTTAAATCAAAAATGGTAAAGAAACCTTTCAAAAGTGTTGAAAGAAAAACAAATGTTCTTGACCTTGTGCACTCTGATTTGTGTAAATTCAATGGAATGTTAACCCGAGGGGGAAACCGTTATTTTATAACGTTTATCGATGATTGTTCTAGGTTCACACATGTATACCTCCTAAGGCATAAATATGATGCTTTTAATGTCTTTAAAACATATAAAGCGGAAGTGGAATATCAATTAAGTACTACCATAAAAGTACTTAGAAGTGATAGAGGCGGTGAGTATTTTTCAGCAGAATTTGATGCATATTGTGAAGAATATGGCATAATACACGAATGTTCTACGCCTCGCACACCACAACAAAATGGCATGGCCGAAAGAAAAAATAGAACACATCAAGAAATGATTAATGCTATGTTAATGCATTCAGAATTGCCATTTAATTTGTGGGGTGAAGCATTATTATCCGCATGTCACATAATGAATAGAACTCCATTAAAAACAACTGGAATTTCTCCATATGAAAAATGGAAAGGAAGATCACCAAATATTGATTATTTTAGAGTGTGGGGGTGTGTAGCATATTACAAAAATATGGATCCCAAAAGAACAAAATTAGGTCCTCGAGGGATCAGATGTGCTTTCATAGGATATGCACCAAATAGCAAAGCATATAGACATTTAAATTTAGAGTCTAATGTAAATGTCGAATCTAGAGATGTGGAATTCTTCGAAAATCTTATCACAAAGAATAAGGAACCAGAGAATCCCACGATCAAAGAGTCTTGTGACAATGATTCGACGCGGATTGTTGAAACATAACCCGAACCAAGAAGAAGCAAAAGGGCAAGTAAAAATAAGGGTCTAGGACCAGATGAAATCGATTCTCAACTTATTTCCGTTTATCTAGTTGAAGGAAATAACAAGAATGATGTTCATAAAATTCCTATTATTCTTCAAATTGAAGATGATCCTAAAACATATAAAGAAGCGGTGACTTCTAGGGACGCTTCTTTTTGGAAGGATGCTATCCAAGATGAAATGGATTCAATTGTGTCAAACCATACTTGGGAACTAGTTGATCTTCCGAAGGGATCAAGACCCATTGGATGCAAATGGGTGTTTAGGAAGAAGTATCACAACAATGGTACATTAAACACCTACAAGGCCAGACTAGTTGCAAAAGGATTTAGACAAAAGGAAGGTATTGATTATTTTGATACATATGCACCAGTAGCAAAAACTACGACGATTAGAATATTGTTTGCACTAGCTTCCTTGAACAACCTGATTGTACATCAAATGGACGTTAAAACAACATTCCTAAATGGCGATCTCGATGAGGAAATCTATATGGAGCAACCAGAAGGCTACATACTTCATGGAAATGAACAAAAGGTATGCAAACTTGTCAAATCTTTATACGGTTTAAAACAGGCACCAAAACAATGGCATCAAAAATTTGACACTGCCATACTTTCAAATGGGTTCATCCCAAACTCTTGTGACAAATGCTTGTACACAAAGGTGTGTGGAAATGCTATAATATTTCTATGTCTATATGTTGATGACATGTTGATTATTAGCAATGAAATGAATGGAATCTTAGAAACAAAAGGATTTCTAACTTCCACTTTCAAGATGAAAGATCTTGGATTAGTTGACACTATATTAGGGATCAAAGTAAAACGAAATAGTGGGGGTTATGAACTTAATCAAACACATTATATTGAAAAAATATTGGAAAAGTTAAAACACCTTAACTTTAAGGAAGTAAACACTCCGTTCGATCCTAGTGTCAAACTTCAAAAGAACAATGGTAGATCCACAACACAATTGGAATATGCAAGTGCCATTGGATGTCTAATGTACTTAATGCAATATACTAGACCATACATAGCATTTGCAGTTAGTAAGATGAGTAGATTTACTAGCAATCCAAATGATGAACATTGGAAGGCCATAACAAGGATTTTTGGATATTTGTTAAAGACTAAAAATCTTGGCCTTCATTATGGTAAGTTTCCTGCCATACTAGAAGGATACACCGACGCAAGTTGGATATCAAGCGTTGGAGATTATAAATCTACAACTGGGTGGATATTCACATTAGTTAAAGGTGCGATTTCTTGGAAGAGCAAGAAACAAACATGCATTACTCTCTCAACCATGGAATTAGAGTTTGTGGCTCTTGCATCTACAAGATAAGAAGCAGAATGGTTGAGGGATCTCTTATTATAGGTTCCATTAGCTAAAGACAATGTTTCAAAAGTATTGATACATTGTGATAGTCAAGCCACCCTGGCTAGAGCATTCAGTGAAGTATACAATGGAAAGTCTAGACACATAGGTCTTAGACACTCTCACGTGAGAAAAATGATAAAGGATGGGATCATTTCACTGACATATATACAAACAAGTTATAATTTGGATGATCCGTTTACTAAACCACTGGCCAGAGATTTAGTAAAGTCTACCTCGAAAGGTATGGGATTAAAACTCCTTGAATGAGGGTTCCTACAATGATAGCAACCCAATCTGAAGTTAATACATCTTAACCTAAGATTCAATGGGTAACCATAAGTCGTTGATTTGGAAAATTGGTGCAACATTCCGTGACAATGCTGACTATTAGAAATCGAGGGTTGAGTTTTAAAGAAACTCTTAATGAAGTTCTATATTGAGGATATGTATCTGAAGAGATACTAATGAAACTTCACCTATATAAATTTCGAGTTGGTGCCGTCTCAAAGTGAGAGTTGGAGTTTTCTCTAATGAAAAATTCATGAAAAACAGGAAAAACACATGGCCATAAATAGTGCTAGGCGAGATATGTAGGCAAAGAAACTCTAAAAGTGTGTGTATAACAATGTCGGTCTGATCACATGGGATAATGGTTCAAAGCATAGCTACCTAACATTCTGATTAGACTTTGCGTTGTCTTTACTAAGGTTAAGTTCAAATCGAAAGATACCTAACTATATTAACACTTTTATCTTCTATATTCTAGAATTGGATTTTTCATTATTAGAATAAGTGGGGGATTGTTGTAATTAATTCAATGAAAATTACAAGTTGTGTTCTAAAATGACAAAATGGTGAAAGTGAGTAAATGCTAATAAATGCATGTAATAAAGTCTCACATTGGAAGATTCACTCACTTTGAAAGTCTTTATAGAGAGTTAATACCATTAACTCAACAAAAGGATAAAAGAGGATAAAGTGCCACATTGACAAATATGGTGGTCCTAAGCATTATGCCACTTGTCCCAATCCTACAACCACTCGCCGGTGTCGCCACCAGCGACACCGGCTCCGGCTCTGACTCCGGGTCCGGGGGCGTGGGCGTAGAGGCGCTAGTGGCGGCTTGTAGACGGCACTAGAGCACTTAGGCACGTCGCATCTGAGCGATCGGGCTATTCGCGGCGTTAATGAGGCGGCTCCGGCGGGCGACGGCCGGCCTTCAGCCGGTTGTTACATTTTGCTCAGTGTCCGTGATTTGAATTTTGAATTCGGAAAGTTGGAAACTGTTCACGAAATAATGCAGAAGTGAAACCATGCAAATGGTGCATGAATCAGTGTAAGTGCCAATGGTCATAACTTTTGAAAATTATATTGTTTCACCAAAGGTCGCAACCTTATGAAACAATATTATTTTGGCCTATAAAAACATGATTCCGGATTCAAAATGTCACATCACAAAAACGAAATTCCTCTAAAAATTCCAAAGCATTCTTCGCTGCATTTTGAGTTTTGCTGATCTTGCGCAAACTCGATAAGGCTGAATTATCCTGGGTATTCCTGCATCGAAACTCTAAGACATTCGAGAGTGCTTGAAATACTATAAGGAAAGTGATTCCATTCACGATTCCAGCCTCGGTCCATTCGATTGAAACTTATATTTTCTAACAGTATTTAACTAAAACACAATTTTAATTTAGAAAAACTAATATGACATGACAAGTGTAAGGATTTTGATTGAATGTATGTGTAAAATTAATATACACTGTCAATGCACTACCTTTAAACTCAAAAAGAAAACACCATATTTAGTAATTTTATTTTTGAAAATTATTTTAGAGATGAAAAAATGAAATTTTTTGATAAATTTATGTTAAATATATATTTTAAAAGACAGACTTCTCTTTTCTTTCTTATCAAAAACTTATGTTAAATTTTTGATAAATTTATGTTAAATATAAATTTTTGCCACTCATTGATAAGATCACTGCGAGGATTAGACATTGGTCGTCAAAACTTTTAAGCTACGCAGGTAGGATTCAGTTGATAAAGAGTGTCATTGGGGCAATAACACAGTATTGGATGTTAAATTTTCCTCTCCCAAAGGCTGTCATTAAGAGGATAGATTCTATTTGTCGCACCTTTGTTTGGACTAGGAAATCTGATGTGAGCAGAAAAAGTCCAGTGGCTTGGAGCAAAGTTTGTAGCCCGATTAAGCAAGGTGGTCTGGGCATTATGAATTTAACAATATGGAACAAAGTCACACTCCTAAAGTGCCTCTGGAATATATGTAAGAAGAGTGATAATTTGTGGATTCAATGGATTCACAAAGTGTATCTTAAAGGAAGGGATGTGTTGGATGTGGAGTTAGGAAGTAACTCAACCTGGATTATCAAGAAAGTTTTAAAGTGCAAGAGCCTGATAGATCTGATCCAACAGTTATGGAATAGTATGAGCAATGAGGGTAAGTTCTGTATGAGGAAGGTTTATAATTGCTTGGTGGATAATGTTAGTGTCCCTTGGTTCTCCCTGTTAATGCATAATTTGGCTCGGCCCAGAGCATGCATCACAGTGTGGATGCTTTGTCACAATCACCTCCCTATGAAAGATAGATTGCATCGGTTTGGTATCATTGGGAACACTGTGTGTAGTCTGTGTGGTGCAGCGGAAGAGAGTGCTAGTCACTTATTCTTCCTGTGTTCAAAAACTGCGGATATATGGACTGATATTTTGCATTGGTTAGGTGTGCATCATAATCCGCAGGGCTGGGATCGTGAGATACAATGGATTTTGGCTAATACAAAAGGAAAAGGGTGGAGAGCTAGGATATTAAAGCTGGCAGTAGTTGAAACTATTCATGGCATATGGTTGTTTAGAAACTCTATAGTGTTTAACAATGATATGTATAGGAACAATACAAAGGAAAATATAATTGATAACATTGTATATAGAGGGTGGAGAAATAGGAAGATTAGGTTGCATATTGCAAATCTAATGGTATAGGTTTATAGGTTTTGGCTGAATCCTTGGATTGCCCATGTTTGTAATGGTTTTTTGAATTAATATATTCTATTTGGTTCAAAAAAAAAAAACAAGAAGTTCATTCACGAGTTTTTGATATCTAAATACATATGGGCTATTACAATAAATTGAGATTTTTCTAAATTTATTTGGGCGTTAACATGACCAGAGACATTTTCGAACCAAACCCTAGTTTCTGTGTTGAGAACCTCTTTAGCGACCATGTGCGCCACAATATTACCATCTCTTTTTGTGTGAGAGAATTTTTTTGTCTGAAATTATTCATTTCCTTCTCTACTTTTATGCAGATCATACCCCAATGGATTCTAGGTTTTTTGGTTTCCTTTAAGGCTTAAACAATAGCTTTGTTGTCCAACTTAACCACATGGTTGTAAAGGATACCCATATTAGTAAGATTTTCTTTAACAGTGATAGTGTTATTAAGAAGTCTCCATATGAGGACTCGTGGTCTATGAGAAATTTGACTGGTCCAATTTTTGTCCATATTTTTTAGTATTTTCCAAAGATCATTGCGGTTCTAGGGCTTTCCTCCAACTTAAAATACTTTAATAACCAAATTTAGTGATGAAATTCCCATTTTTGGAATTCATCTCGCTTATAAAATCATCTTCATGTGTGTTATGAAGAGGGATTTTGGAGATAGATTCTCTATCTATTAGAATGAAAGTAAAATCAATGAGTGATTAGTTCCATTTATTGGAATGAAAGTGTTGATCTAGTCATAAGAGAGGAATGTCGCCAGGTCTACGAGAGCATAGATGATTATTGTCGAAGAAGTGAAATTGAGTGATATAACTTGTAGTGGCAAGAAATATGTCAAGTTTGGCCTCTATGAAGTTTTCTCCCTCCTGGTTAATATTCCAAGTAGCCATATCTCCTTTAAAACCTAAGTCAATCAACATACAATTAGCAATAACATTGTTAAAGAAGTGAAATTGAGTGATATAACTTGTAGTGGCAAGGAATATGTCAACTTTATCCTCTATGAAGTTGTCTTCCTCCTGGTTAATGTTCCAAGTAGCCATATCTCCTTTAAAACCTAAGTCAATCAACATACAATTAGCAATAACATTGTCAAAAGCATTAGTAATATTGAGGTCAATGGGATTTCCTCCCAATCTCTCATTCAGATTAGTCACAAGGTTAAAATAAAAAAAAAATAAGTCGATTGATTAAATCATATCTTCAAACAAGATTAGTCATAATATTGCAAGTAAGGATTTTCTTTTTTAGGATAATCATAAATACCAGTCCCTCTCCGTTTAAGATTATCATTATTATTATTATTATTATTATTATTATTATTATTATTATTATTATTATTATTATTATTATTATTATTCACAATGTAAAAATTAATTAGGTGTTGATTAGAATCAATAATATGGAGGTTAACATCATTACACCAAAGTTAATCTAATCCCCCGTCCCCCTCCCCCTTTGAACTAATGTAGTTTATATGATGAATATTGGTTAAGTTGTCAATATTCATAATTTTGTAAAACACATTAGTATTATTACAATATTTAGTTTCACATAGAAATAAGACATCATGATAGTTTAGGAAAATCATTTTATAAATCTTTAATAGTATGGGGGTTCTTAACCCCCTGCAATTCCACATAAAGATCTTCATCCTTCATTGGTTTCCTTCTCAAGAAAGTTAGTCATCTCATTGGTGTTGTAAAAGTTGGTGTTGAGATCTCTATCTCCACAAGTCTCCTATTTTATATGAACTTAGTGGTTTCCTCTTGTAACTCAGTCATAATAGTTTCTATTGTGATCAAAGCCTTATGTTTTTCTCCATATTTTTTCATAGCTAGGTTTTCAAGTTGCTCCATTGTTGCCTTAGGTACAGGACTATATTATCCAATTGTGGGGTTTCTTGTGGAATTTCTACTAAACTGTTTTTCTTTGTTCTGTAAGATTTTTCTACCTATTTAGGTTGCTTTCAAGCATGGTCCAAGAAGGTCAATTTCAGTAATGCGATGGCTTGGGTTTGAAGGGTTTTTGCAATGCTCCTCATTATGCCCTATAATCCCACATTGGAAGCAGAACATAAGGAGCTTCTCATATTTGAAGTCAATCCAATCAACTCCATTGGATGTGCTTCCTATGTACATATCCAGTTTCATTGGTTTCTCCATACTAATTTTCACTTTTGTTTTGATTTTAAAGGATCTATCTAGCATTTCAAACATTACAGCGTCAGAAAATTCTCTCAGTTTATCTCCTAGCTTTGCTCTTGTTTATGTCTTACCATTAGTAGGAAGACCCCAAATTTGAATCCATATGGGAGATTTTGAAAATTCTAAGCCGGAAATAGTTTTTTACCATCCCATTCTTGGAGAATAAGCCAAGAATTTTAGAAAATCCAAGGAGTTCCCCTCAAAACGCGATTTGTAAGAATTGAGTGCACAACCTAAAAGGGGTGAATTAGGTTCTTAGACTTTTTCGGTAATTTAAGAGATGTTATGATTCCTTTTATTTTTCTGGAAAATATGATGAACGAATGAACGATATTGTTGGAAAAAAAATAAAGTGCATTAAAGAAAATTGACACAAGTATATATACTAGTTCCCCTTATCAACCAAGGTTACATTTAGTCTCCTCACTCCTTGAGAAAGATTTCCACTATTGTTATATCGTTGTATAAGCCTCACACAAAGAGTTCTCCTATAATCTTCAAACAACAACAAAGAAGCAAACCACTTTCTTAATTTCCAATAACACCGACAACTATGGTGGACTTTGAATCACCTTGATTCAAATAACTTTTCCCAAAAACAGAAAGACAATCCTTACACGTTATATGCAAGCTCATAATCCATTTCCATATTATCCCCCTCATGGAAATTCTGAATGAAGGATAAATCCGAGTCTGTTTTGGAGAAGCCTCCGTCCGTAGATAGTGTTGTTCATCCTCTCGGGCCCTCTTTGATGGAAGACTCTTATGTATGCCCAAGATCGCGGATGAAACTGGGAATGAGCACCTTTTAAATGTTTCAGGATGGCTACCTCAAATTCAGAAAAAGGTAATTTGTTGAAGTCCTATCTATGTTAACAAACATTCATAGAATGGGACCATGTTGTCATAAAAAAGGTTAATATCCTCTTATCCTCTAGCACTGAAATTAGGGATGACAACGGGTCGGGTGTGGATTTCACACTATCCAAACCCGCACCCGAAATCGGCATCCGAACCCGAACCCAAACTCAAAAGTTGTTCGGGTGACAAATTAACACCCACGCCCACACTCGTTGGGTTCGAGTTTTTTCACCTAAATCCAAACCCGCAGCAAAATATATTTTTCCTACAACTTTCCACAAAATATATAAATATATATATATATATAAATATATGTAATATATATAATATGTATATAATATATATATATATATATATATATATATATATATATATATATATATATATATATATATATATAGCGGGTGTGATTTCAGGTGCGGGTTTCACACTATCCAAACCCGCACCTAAAATATTGGGTGCCACCCGAACCCAAACCCGGTCAAATCGGGTTTTCAACCCTTGACTCGGGTTCGGGTGCGAGTGGGCCCGCGGGTTTAGTTCTGCTTGTCATCCCTAACTAGAAGGACCAATCACTCCGAAGGATCACTAACTACAATGTCAGCATTACTAAGGGTGACCTCGGTACTCAAAGTCGAGGAAATGCTTGCTACTTGTGCATATACTCAATCATACTCCAATGCCACCAGACAACGTCGAAGATTCAAATGTTCCAGCACCTCAGCGTCGCTTGGATCACGAACTTCAATCCTCAAGAAAACCTAAATGAAATCTTTAGCAAGTTCCCTCCTTTATGGGTTAGCCTTCATCTCATCCTCTAACAAGACATGAGGAGGCATAGGGACCTTGGCATAAGTTATTCTTCCGCCAACATTTAATATAAGGGTATCTAACGACCTAGAAGAAAAAGTTTCTTCCTCCAAGGACGTCGCAGACATCCTTTATGACCTGGAATAGTCAAACATGGATATAATCTATGGTCCTACGTGATCATTATTAAGGGAAGAATGGTGAGAATCATGGGACGACCCAAATTAATTTTCTACTTCAAAATCACTCACCAAATTGACGGCGTTATCACTCATCCTAACTGAGGAAAAAACATGAAACATTAAAGGAGAAAGTTTGAGTTAGTAGGTTACCTAATTAAAAATATTGATGCAGCAGGAAGAATGAAAAAGGCGAAAGCTTTAAGCATATCTCTAGAAATTTGACTGAAAGCTTGAAAGATAAAAGGTTACAAGAACTTCCAAATATTCAACTCACCCTATTTATAAGCAACGGCAGTTGAAGGATCGGGATTAACCACAAATAGAGACCACCATATCAACGATTAGATTTCCACTCATAGACACACACCAACTCGAGTGCACTCAAGTGCTCTAAAAACTGCGCCACACTGTAGCTGATCATGTCGTCGCACATTCCAAAAATGAGTTTCGAAGCATTTCATCGATGGGATTGCATTAAATGTGTCTGCTCCCGTTACTTCATAAGAAAACTGATCCCAAACGATTCAGTTCTACCTCACCTCGGACAACGACATGGAGGCCGATCAATGATACTTAAGGCTTTTTCCCTGACTTCTTCAATGCCCGATAAAGCCTTGCGGGCAACTATTCTGAATTGGCAAAAGGCCCAATTGACCAAGGCTCAATCCACCTCAAGCCTACTATACTCGATCCAAAATATAAAAACAGTTCACATGCGATGATAAAGTACACAATCTCTAATCTCCTATTTCACTATGCCCATCTTCAATCTTGAACTGACTTGAGCGTTGTAGTTCTAACCATGCAAATCCACCCCGCGTCGCCGTAACGAAGATCAAAGCCACCGTTCAAGATCAGTAGTTATCCAACTCTCTTTATTTCTGATTCCTTTGAGAAGTTAGAGCATCTATTTCTGATTCCTAAACGGAACAAATGAAAATATAATTTAAAAAATAAAACTCTTCGATTTTCAATTTAAAAATAAAAAACTCAAAACTATTTAAATATAAAATAAATTAAGAACTCGTTTCATAAATTAATAAAATCAAAATCAAAATTGTAATTAAATCTAAAATTTAGTTTGATTTAAAAATAAACAAAATAAATAATAATATGATACTTATTAAAAAAAATATTGATTTACAAAATTAAAACATAAATCTAAATATAAATTGTTGATATTATATAATGAAATAATTATATATATATATATATATATATATATATATATATATATATATATATATATATATATATATATATATATATATATATATATATATATATATATATACTGTGGACTAAAACTCTGGGTGTTCAAGAAAGTATTCATAATATTGTTTATGAATTGATTGCATTGACAATGGGAAAAAAAGTAGTTATGACTTAAACGCGTACAGAAAATTAAGTTTAGTATTACATGTTGACCAAAAACCAAAAAGCAAAGTCTAGTCCAAAGACGAAAAGCAAACATGGATAGAAAAATGGAAACGTGTTTTGATAGAAGGGTATAATAGTTATTATTTATTAATGTTGTTAATGGATTCTAGTTGTATTTGGGCCTTTAATAGTTGTTGGGCTTTTAGGTTTAATATCCATTAAGAGTAGTATATATTGTAGTCTCATAGAGACATTTAAAATCAATCAAAGAAATCAAGTTATCTTTAATTTTAATTTCCTTTACTTTGTAGTGTTCTTCCCCTTTTAGTTAGAAAACCCTAGTTTTATAGTGTTGATAGGATTAGCATCCTATCAATTGGTGCTTTCATTCTTGAACACCAAAACCCTACAATGGATTATTCTTCTCACTCACCTTCATTTCCATACTACTCCACCATAAACACCACTCCTACCACACCATCCTTTCCATCATTTCCATGGGAACTCTTTACACCTTACTACACTCATGGATCTTCATCACCAAAATTCTATCTCAATCATGGATATTCACCCCATCCACCTAATCATAACCCATATTTATCCTATCCATCATCTCATTATCCATACTACTACTTGATACACATTATGGATCAAACATTAGTGGTTGGATTTTATTTGTTATGGTTGTTCCATTTAAGCAATGGGATCCGGAGTAATTTTAGAACCTTGAGGACAAGGTTCAAGTGAACCCGTCGGCAATGATAGAAGGGTATAATAGTTATTATTTATTAATGTTGTTAATGGATTCTAGTTGTATTTGGGCCTTTAATAGTTGTTGGGCTTTTAGGTTTAATATCCATTAAGAGTAGTATATATTGTAGTCTCATAGAGACATTTAAAATCAATCAAAGAAATCAAGTTATCTTTAATTTTAATTTCCTTTACTTTGTAGTGTTCTTCCCCTTTTAGTTAGAAAACCCTAGTTTTATAGTGTTGATAGGATTAGCATCCTATCATGTTTCATGGAATTTTCTAGTTTAACTATGTTGCAACTTTCATATTTACAGTAAAATTAAAATATATCAGTCTAAATGTTATTCTTTTTTGCGGGGTATGCTTGATCAAACATCTGTTTTTTTTTTTCTTTCATGTTAGTTAATAAACTCATTGTAAAAATGTACTACTTCATCTCAAATTTTAAGTAATAAAATATATTTTAAATTTTTACTACTATTATAAATGAAAAATAATTGTTTTTGTATTATAATTTTTTATAATAATAAATTTACATCATTTCTTTCAACCCGATTCACATAATACAAGCTGAAATTGAATTAAATAATTTTACACCTTTGTAAGACTTAAATTGAGGAATAAAATTATTTTTTTATAAATATTTCAAACACTTTTAAATGTCGTCATTAACGCCTATCACTGCTAAGAAAACTAGATTTCACCTCAGTCGTGAAAGGACTTTAGCCACAATTACAGAGGCGAGGGGGATAGAACCACATTTTGGCCATTTCTAAAACAAACAAGTGTACAATATTCGGTACCCAACTAACAAGGCGCTGAGGGGGATAGAACTAAAATACAACACATCTTAAAACTTTTAGATGATAACAACTATGTATCTAGGTGCCGAACGTGCGAGGATTGAGTAACCGTTACAGATATATTTTAGTCATTCTGATTCTATAAAGTTGTTCAACTTGTTTTCTACTGTGCTCATCATAGATTCAACGCATGTGACCAACAAGTACAAGCTTACATTATTGAAAATTGTTGGTGTTACCTATATTGAGAAGACTTATTTTGTCGGATTTTCATTTCTAGAGAGCGAAAGCTTTAGAGGTGTGTCTAAAAATATTTAAGGATCAAGAATGCCAAAAGTAATTGTTATCGATTCCAATACCACTTTGATTAATTCGCTTGCAAAGATATTTCCTACTTCTTATGCATTACTTTAATTTGTAGGTATCACATGACAAAGAATGTGAAGTCGGGTTAAACGCGTGGTAGAGACAAAACAGATAGAGGGAGAAGATGAAAAAATGGTCAAGGCGGGCGTCATAGTGGAAAAAAATAATGGATGCATTGAATGTTACAATAAATTTTTCTACAAAAGAGTTATATGCCGATGCTGTTATACATTTCAGGAAGGTGTGTGAGAAATATCTAGATTTATTGAAATATGTTGAAAGTACAATTTGGACCAGGTGAAGGAGAAGATTGTCTATGCTTAGACCAATCAGGTTAGACACCTTAGAAATACAACACCAAACCGAGTTGAGTCTGCCCATGCTACACTGAAGAATTGGTTGTGAAAGAGTAAGGGTGATTTATGTAGAGATTGAGACCCTGTAAACCAAATGATCCAAAACCAGCATACTCAAATACAAACATCATTTGGTCGTAGTATCACAATATTAGAACACAAATTCAAAGACAACAAATCTTTATTCTCAGCTGGTCGACAACATATCTCGAGCAGGTCTGAATTATATTTTTCATGAAGCCAAACGAGCTGATAATGTAGGTTCTGATAGCTCAAAGTGCGGTTGCACACTTGTGAAAATCTATGGTCTCTCATGTGCTTGTCTTATATCTAAGAAGGTGAAACTTGATAGTCCGATGCGAATGGATGAAGTTTTCACTCACTGGAAAAGATTTAGGTTTGATGATGATGGTGTCATGAAAAATAATTAAGTGATCAAATAAAATTAAAAGACTGATTAAATTTCATTTAAAAATTATTTAATGAACTAATTAATGATTGAATATGGGCTCAAATACAAATAGATGTCATGATGACCCATTTCAGAATAATGAGAATTCTAAATTAACTTGTAGGCCTTTTAATTCTATATATATTTGTATGATTATCTGACTTCCACATTTTATTAAACATGTATATTCGATCCATGTTTTAATTCTAACAATACTAGCGACAATTTTGAAAAGGTTATGACGTCTATATGTCTAACTTTTGTTTCAATCATACTTATATAAAAATACTACACTTTGCAAGGTCATGCTATCTTCTACTATTTTAAGTTTGTTTTGGAATGTTATGATGATTTTTTACTGAATATGTAGTTTTTATGGAAACTTTAAAACAATATACCCTATAATTTTCCTTCTTTATTATACATATAAAAACAACGACCTGTTTGTTAGTTTTTGGCTTATAGTTTTTAAACACAAGTTTAGGTTTCTAGTTAAATATGAAATTATATAAATTAGCGTGGGAGAAACTTTGTTCACACTGCTAGTTTAATAATCACATGCAGTTTTGTATAATATATTATGCGGAAAGTCAAATATATTAGAGAATATATACGATATCCTAGTTTAACAACCGCAGTTTTATTTTAATAGAAATAAATAAACTCAAAGCACTTTAAATTATGAAATATTTTACACAAAAACATAAAACTCTCGAATATAAGGCACGGGTTTCATCTTTTTGTCTTAAACACCAGTCAAACTTTAGGACACTTTTTAAGATTTATAAAAAATGAAATTATGTGCATTTTAAATATTTTAATATTACTCCATCAAAAATATATTTATATTGAATAAATTAATGGTTTTATTTATTCAATATTATCAATTTACTGTTTTGTTTCGGACTAACTGCAAGTCCAAGGGTGGTAAAGCCCAATGCACACTAGACATTTTTGACTCAGAATGCTCACTAATGTCAGATATAATCGGAAGACTCCAGTGTAAAGCGTGAGATTACGCAGGAACGACTCTTACTATCCATACCATATAAAGTCTAACACACGTCATTTTAGATATTCTCTCATTCGCGCACACAAATTATTTTCTCTTTCATTCATTGACTTGAATGTTGGAGTATTAATCTTGCAATTCCACTCTGCTCCGTCGTACCGAAAGTTAACTCCACCACATCATAGTCCAAGTCAGTTGGATATACACATATTTTTGGTTTCAGTATGGAATAATAGCGCAGTTTGTGAGAATCAGATTCTAATTCTCACGAATTTCCATGATCAACTTCTTTTATCCCAAAGTCATGAATCGTTCTTGCGATCTCGATATGAAGAAGGCTATGGTTTACAATCCACTTGCTGAAGTCACCATAGGTATATCAACTCCAAGATCATTCCTTTACCCTATCGTTTCTCCAATTGAAGGTGGATTGTTTAGGAAGGAAAAGGGGAATTAAAAGCATTCACTACGAAACTCTTCAAGACTACCAATGGTAACTAGACAACAAGAAGAAGACAACCATATCTTAGGGTTTTTAGACTGCAAAAAGTGGATGGAGTCCTAACGCGACATTTTCACGGGGTCGTAACTGCTACCATAGTGAGTCACTCGGTGTCAAGAATCCTAACTGATGACGGAAGTTTTTGTGATGTTATGTACCTCGGCATCTTCGGTGGTTAGGACTATACGAGTGGGATCTTATGCCATATGAAGGTGGAAATATCTGGCATTCAATAACTCTTCTACTTACCCGTATGGGGTTGTAAAACTGCTAGTTTCTATCAGCAAAGAATAGGGCCAAAGGACCGTGAACACATGTTTTTTGGTAATCTCCAAAAAAATATGTACAATTTCGTTCTATGGAGACCATTCCTTGAGGCACTAGACGCAATGTCATCTACATTTATTCTAAAGCTAAAGCATCATAACATTTTTTCGTAGACACATATACATAATTTGACACATTTTTTTCTTTTACCATTAAGGATCAATAGGGATGGAAATAGGTCAGACCAATTAACAGAGACCTACGACCTATAACTTACACAGACCCATGCCAGACCAGACTTTTTTTAAATAGAAAAGATCTAGGCTTTTTTTATAATCCTATTTAGCTAAAAAGGACAGGTCACACGCCATAAAGAAAGTCTTTTAAGCCTATCAGACCGGTCTATTTAAATAAAAATGGATAACTTCATTATTATATTGTATTTTGTACTTTGGATTAAAATTAAAAAATATAGCATGACTTGCCTAGACAACATGACCTGCAGAACAAGAAACTAGATTTATTGAAAGCATGCATGACATAGTCTATAATGCCATAAAAAGACTAGATTTATACTTATTTACATCTGATATTATTGAGCAAGAAATGGAATTAACATTAGAACATAGTGAAAAGAGTCTCCAAGTAGAATGACTTTAGAAACCTTGTGAGATATTGGATCGAACTCTAGTATTGTCGAAGGGTAGCTTCTTGGTTCGACAGTTCGACAGAGTTAAGCATGAAGTCGAAGGATTGTTCACATGCTGGTGTCGAAGTGTGCATGCTGTAGTCGAAGATGGGTCTAGCATGCAGATGTTGAAGATGCTAGGGTTGTTAGCATGTTAAATTAGGTTTTAGTGTTTAAACCCTAATTTGTTAAGTTAGCTTGTTTATTAAGTTGGCTTGTGTAATGGGCCTTGCTGAAAAAGCCCATTAGTTAGTATGTTAGGTTTTATTATAAATAGCATACTAGTCTCTCATCATTGCTAAGCTGCAAATCCTAATTTAGGGTGAGAGAGGTTATTTGTTATTCTTGTAAACTTGTAATCTTGTTTTAAGAGAAAGTGAAAGAATAGCAGTTATAACCAATTCTTGTGTTCCTCTTCTTCCTTGTCCTTTATTCTTCCTTGTTTTATACTTTGTTCTTGGCATTGAATTCACAACAAATTGGTGCGGTGAGCATGGAGAAGATGCCTTCAACAAAGTATGAGATTGAAAAGTTCACCGGAGTGAATGATTTCGGTCTGTGGCGCTTGAAGATGAAAGCTCTACTGGTTCAGCAGGGTTGTTTGGAAGCGTTGAAAGGAGAGGCAACCATGAATGCAGAATTAACGGCAGCGGAGAAGACGAATATGATCGAGAAAGCACACAACGCAATTTTGTTGAGCCTTGGTGATAAGGTTCTCCGGCAGGTATCAAAGGAGACGACGGCATCAGGGTTATGGGTGAAACTTGAAAGTTTGTATATGACCAAATCGCTGGTAAATCGACTCTACCTGAAGCAAGCTTTGTATTCATTCAAGATGATTGAAGACAAAGTATTGGCTGAGCAGTTGGATATGTTCAACAAGCTGATTCTTGATCTTGAAAATATTGATGTGAAGATCGATGATGAAGATCAAGCGCTGTTACTATTGTGTTCTTTGCCTCGATCACATGCTCACTTCAAAGAAACTCTCTTGTATGGAAGGGAGTCCCTGACGTTTGAAGAAGTTCAATCATCCTTGTACTCTAAGGACTTGAATGAACGAAAGGAGCATAAACCTTCGACTGTTGGCGAAGGTTTGGCCGTTAAAGGAAAACTCTTACGAAAGGATGGTAAGTTCGACAAGAAGAAAGGCAAAAGTCAGTCGAAGACTTACAGTGGCGAAGCATCTGGCATTCGATGCTACCATTGTAAGAAGGAGGGTCACACAAGAAAGGTGTGCCCTGAACGCTTGAAATATCATGGAGGTAAGGATAATGGCAACGCTGCCATTGTTCAAGATGATTTCGAATCATCTGATGTTCTTGTGGTTTCAAGCAGTGACTCTAAGAAGGAGTGGATTATGGATTCAGGTTGCACTTGGCACATGACTCCAAACAAAGACTTGTTCGAGGAATTATGTGATCAAGATGGTGGATCAGTATTGCTGGGAAACAACAAGGCTTGCAAGATTGCAGGTGTTGGATCTGTGAGATTCAAGCTCCATGATGAGTCAATAAGGTTGTTGACTGAAGTCAGGTATGTTCCTGATTTGAAGAGAAATTTGCTTTCTCTTGGTGAATTCGACAAGAAAGGATATGTTTTCCAAGGAGAGAAAAGTATCCTAAGAGTCATGAAGGGGTCGAAGGAAGTCTTGAGAGGCGTGAAGAAACAAGGCTTGTATACCCTTGAGGCTGAAGTTGTAAGTGGTTCGACAAATGTTGTATCCACGAAACCTTTGTCGAAGACAGAAATCTGGCACATGAGATTGGGCCATGTCAGTGAAAGGGGTCTGGTCGAATTAGGGAAACAAAATCTGCTTGGTGGAGACAAAGTCGAAAAGCTGAAGTTTTGTGAACCTTGTGTACTTGGAAAATCTTGCAGAGTGAAGTTCAACAAAGGCAAACAAAGAACACATGGATCCCTTGATTACATCCATGCTGATCTTTGGGGGCCTGCAAGGTGTGCATCACATTCAGGAGCAAGGTATTTTCTATCCATAGTAGATGATTATTCCAGAAAATCATGGGTATTCATCCAGAAGACTAAGGATGAAACTTTTGAGAATTTCAAAAGTTGGAAGACTCTGGTTGAAAATCAGACTGGCAGGAAGGTCAAGAGGTTGAGAACCGACAATGGCCTTGAATTTTGCAATGAGGCATTCGACAGTTTTTGTGCTGCCTTTGGTATTGCAAGGCACAGAACTACTGCAGGTACTCCACAGCAAAATGGTTTGGCTGAAAGATTTAATCGAACTATTTTGGAGAGAGTCAGATGCATGTTGACTAGTGCGGGGTTAAAGAAGGTGTTTTGGGCTGAGGCTGTTTCGACAGCAACATATCTGATAAACAGATGTCCTTCGACAGCGTTAGATATGAAGACACCTGAAGAAGTTTGGTCGGGACATCCACCAGATCTCGACAAACTGAGAGTATTTGGCTGCGTAGCCTATGCTCACATTAGGCAAGACAAGGTCGAACCTAGAGCTCTGAAATGCATGTTCATGGGATACCCTGATGGAGTCAAAGCTTATAGGCTATGGTGCCTAGAGCCAGGTCACAGGAGGTGTATCACCAGTCGAGATGTAGTTTTCAATGAAGCTGAAATGGCTTTTAAGAAAACTGATGATGTTGGTCGAAGTACAGAAACATCTGACGAAGAGCTGGAACAGGTAGAGATTCCTGTTGAGGTGGAGCATGTTGATGCTGAATTGCATATCCCAGATGAAGTCGAAGAAGAAGCAGAAGATGCTGAAGTTGAGGAAACTGACGATGACTACCTATTGTCGAGAGATAGGTCGAGAAGAGTCATCAAGCCACCTCAGAGACTTGGATATGCAGATCTTATAGCTTATGCCTTAATCTCTGCAAGTGAGGTTCTAGACGAAGAACCTAGAGACTATAAGGAAGTTATGAGGAGTCGAAATAAGACTGAATGGCTGAAGGCCATGGATGATGAGATGAAATCTCTTCATGATAATCATACTTGGGAACTGATTAAGAAACCTGTTGGGGCAAGGTTAGTCAGCTGTAAATGGATTTTCAAAGTTAAGGAAGGAATTGAAGGAGTGACGTCGAAAAGATACAAGGCAAGGTTAGTTGCAAGGGGTTTCACTCAGAAAGAAGGTGTCGACTTCAATGATGTGTTTTCTCCTGTTGTGAAGCATAGGTCCATTCGAATGTTGCTTGCCATGGTGGCACAGTTCGATCTTGAACTGGAACAGATGGATGTGAAGACTGCGTTCTTGTATGGTGATCTAGATGAAACGATCCTGATGAGGCAACCTGAAGGGTATGTCGAAAAGGGGAAGGAAGATTATGTGTGCAAGTTAAAGAGATCTTTGTATGGGCTGAAACAATCTCCTCGACAGTGGAATAGGAGATTCGACAAGTTCATGGCACGCATAAGTTTCATTAGAAGTCAGTTCGACCACTGCGTTTACTTCAGATTTCGACCTGGTAATTCATTTGTTATTTTGTTGCTTTATGTGGATGATATTCTCATAGCAAGCAACAGTGTCGAAGATGTGATGAGGGTGAAGGCTGAACTCAATAAGGAGTTCGATATGAAGGATCTGGGAGCTGCTTCCAGGATTCTTGGAATTGACATTCGAAGAGATAGAAAGAAGTCGAAGTTATGCCTATCTCAAGAGGCATATCTACGAAAGATTCTTGAAAAGTTTGGTATGTCGAATTCGAAGCCAGTTGTGACTCCAACAAACCCTCAATTCAAGCTGAGTATTGATCAGTGTCCCAGTACTGATGTCGAAAGAGCCTATATGAATAGCATCCCATATGCTAATATAGTTGGTTCTTTGATGTATGCTATGGTCTGTACTAGACCCGACATAGCATACGCAGTAAGTCTTGTAAGCAGGTACATGGCGAATCCTGGAAAGGCTCACTGGCAAGCATTGAAGTGGATTTTAAGGTACATAAATGGATCTCTAAACAGAGTCTTAATTTATGGTGGAGCCTTGGGTGAAGATAGTAAAGCACCAATAGAAGGATATGTCGACTCTGATTATGCAGGTTGTATGGATTCTAGAAAGTCTATTTCTGGATATGTTTTCACTATGTTTGGCACAGCAATTAGTTGGAAAGCAACTCTTCAAAAGGTTGTTGCTCTATCAACCACTGAAGCGGAATATGTAACACCCCTCTAAATAACCCGCGGCAATTAAACATAATATTAAATCAGAGTAACATGTAGAGAGGTATCACAATTCATAAATAACAAATATACACGTCACATAAGTCATGCATCATTCGAACACCTGAAAATCATAACTCATTATCCAAACCATGTTCTACGCAGCGGAAAATACCACATCAAGTCTACATTATTACTAAATGTTTCAGACTTCAATCAAAACAGATAAATATAGAGTTACATTCAAAACCACAAACAAACGTTCCCAGTGTTACAACTACCAGAGCATGACACCTGACGCTAACTAAAAACACTGACTCATGAGCTAATCCTCACCGAGTCGAACAGCCGCTATCTTCAGTCTGAAAATGACAACATGTAAGGGTGAGTCTCATCATAATTAACAAATGTTATAAGGTTATGAGCAATAACACGTCACAGTTGCATCATTCACCCAATTGTTTCATAAACAGACAAACAAAACAAAACAAATAACAATCAACGCATTATCAGCATTTACCTCACCGGAATACCTCCAATCATGTCATAAATCATGCATATGAATGAACTGACACTATGCATGTGGTACCAACGTCATCCAATGGGTATAACCCATGACCGATCTATCATCATCCAGATACGGCCCTGCCAGCACAGATTCCACACAATGGGAATCATGCCCTTCACTGATCCAACACATCCCTTATGGATACAGTATCAACAATGCACATGAATGAATGCAACATATATAACATACTTATATCATTATCACCATCATCCTCAATAATCATCATCATCATTCAAGTATGTTCATATATATCAACATCATTCAACCACAATTCTATCATCATCATGTCGAAAACATGCACATATTGCTACAATCATCATCATCATCAAGAAATAGCAACATATGTTATCATCATTCTAAAACTAGTCAAATCATCATCACATAGATCGATTAATAAGGTTCATTTAGCCCAAAACGGCGCATCAAATGAACCAACGGTTAGAAAGTTATGCCTCTTTGAACTTTCTTAAAAAAATCACAAAACATCAACAGCACGCGGCGCCATCACACATTCGCGGCGCGGAACGAATCGAAACAACGCCTTCGCGGCGCGTACACATGTTCGCGGCGCGGAACGATTTGGAACAACGCCTTCGCGGCGCGGTCACCTGTTCGCGGCGCGTACTGAACGCAACAAGACTTCCTTACCATATGCCTTCAGGTTCGCGGCGCCTCCCCTATGTACGCGGCGCGAACCGCGATTCTAAAACCCCAATCTGCAGAAAAGACAGCATTCCATGTATCCCAAAACACCCCAACACATACCAGTGCGAACATGGAAAATTAGAATGCACAAACAACACGAATTACGTCTCGTAATGCACCAAATACACATCAATTGAGATTATAACAACACATACATCATAGATTCAAACACAGGGGTCAAATATCATACGATTGACACAATCCCTAAACCTATCATATGACTCAATTGATCCGAATTCTACATCTATTCAGCATTACTAACCCCTAACCCGATAATAGATGATAATCAAGACAAGTCCCCCCTTACCTCAGATAATTCTGGATTCTTGGTCTCTCCCTCTATCGTTCTCCTTCGCGTTCTTCGTTCTTCAGACCTCTTTCTTTCACGCTCTTTCTTTTTCCCAATTCCAATGTTTATGAAATAATAAAATTAGAAAAAGGTTTTAGAGAATCACCCCCCCTTCTTCTTCTATTTCCACATATGGCCCAAAAGCCAAAAACTTCATTTATTCATTATTTCCACAATTTCTTTAATAATTCTAATTATTAATTCAATAATAAAATTAAATTAATATTAAAATTATACGGGCGTTACAACCCTCCCCCACTAAAAGAGTTTTCGTCCTCGAAAACATACCTCAAGCAAAGAGCTCCGGATAGGAATCTTTCATCTGGCTCTCTAGCTCCCAGGTTACATTCCCTTCAGCTGGTCCTCCCCAAGCTACTCTGACTAAAGCTATTTCCTTGCCACGCAATTGCTTCAGTCTTCTATCTTCAATCCTCACAGGCAATGTTTCAACCGTTAAGTTGTCTCTTACCTGTACATCGTCTACTTGGATCACATGGGACGGATCTGGAATGTACTTCCTCAATTGAGACACATGAAACACGTCGTGCAAGTTTGCAAGCATCGGCGGCAAAGCGACACGATATGCCAATTCTCCCACCTTTTCAGAAATTTGGAACGGTCCAATAAAACGCGGAGTCAACTTCCTTGACTTCAATGCCCGACCAATTCCTGTCATAGGAGTAACTCTCATAAACACATGATCTCCCTCTTGAAACTCAAGTGTCTTCCTTCTTTTATCATAGTAACTCTTCTGACGACTCTGAGAAGCTCTCATCTTCTCCTGAATCATCTTAATCTTCTCCGTAGTCTGTTGTACAATTTCTGGCCCAATCACGGCACTCTCACCAGATTCATACCAACACAACGGCGTCCTACATCTCCTACCATACAAAGCCTCAAACGGAGCCATACCAATACTCGAATGATGACTATTGTTGTAAGTAAACTCGATCAAAGGCAGATAGCTATCCCAATTACCTCCTTTTTCCAGCACACAAGCACGTAACAAATCTTCTAACGACTGTATTGTCCTCTCCGTCTGTCCATCCGTCTGCGGATGATAAGCAGAACTCAACCTCAGTTTAGTACCTAAAGCCTTCTGCAAACCTTCCCAGAACTTAGACGTAAACCTCGGATCTCTGTCTGACACGATACTTGAAGGAATACCGTGAAGACTAACTATCTTCTCGATATACAACTGGGCTAGCTTCTCCATCGGATAATCCATCCTCACCGGTATAAAATGTGCAGACTTAGTCAACCTGTCTACCACAACCCAGATAGCTTCACAATTTCTGACAGTTCTCGGCAAACCCGAAACAAAATCCATTGATATGCTATCCCACTTCCATTCAGGAATAAACATCGGTTGCATAAACCCAGACGGTTTCTGATGCTCAATCTTTGACTTCTGGCAAGTCAAACAAGAATACACAAATTCAGCAATTTCCTTCTTCATTCCCGGCCACCAAAACAACTTTTTCAAATCGTGATACATCTTAGTAGCACCAGGATGAATACTCAATCCACTACGGTGTCCTTCTTCCAAAATACGCTTTCGGAGTTCATCAACATCAGGAACACAAACTCTATCACCAAACCTTAGTATACCATTCTCGTCAACTCTGAATTCACCAGTCTTGCCTTGATTTACCAAAGTCAACTTATCAATTAATCCAACATCAGCTTTCTGACCTTCTCTGATTTCTTCAAGAATACCACTAGTCAGCTTCAGCATGCCCAATTTAACACTAGTAGAAGTACTTTCACACACTAAACTCAAGTCTCTGAATTGTTCAATCAAATCCAATTCCTTCACCATTAACTTAGACATATGCAAAGTCTTCCTACTCAATGCATCAGCCACAACGTTTGCCTTACCCGGATGGTAATTCAAACCAAAATCATAATCCTTCAGAAATTCTAACCACCTTCTCTGTCTCATATTCAGCTCCTTCTGATCAAAGAGGTACTTCAAGCTCTTGTGATCACTGAACACCTCAAATCTCGAACCATACAAATAGTGTCGCCACAACTTCAAAACAAACACCACAGCTGCCAACTCCAAATCATGAGTCGGATAATTCCTTTCATGCACTTTGAGTTGTCTCGACGCATAAGCGACCACTTGTTGATTTTGCATTAACACACCACCTAAACCCATTAGTGATGCGTCACAATAAACCACAAATGATTCTGTCGGACTTGGCAAAATCAGGATAGGAGCACTAGTCAACCTTCTCTTCAGCTCTTGGAATCCTTCTTCACACTTTGCATCCCAAATAAAAGCTTGTCCTTTCCTGGTCAGTTTAGTTAACGGCAATGCTAACTTTGCAAATCCTTCAATAAACTTCCTGTAATAACCTGCAAGGCCAAGAAAACTACGAATTTCTGATACTGACTTCGGAGCTTCCCACTGAGACACGGCTTCTATCTTTGTAGGATCAACAGCAATACCATCCTTAGAAATCACATGTCCAAGAAAACTAACTTCTTCTAACCAGAATTCACACTTCGACAGTTTGGCAAAAAGTTGCTTCTCCTTCAACAGTTCTAACACAGTTCTGAGGTGTTCGGCATGTTCTTCCTCATTCTTAGAATATATCAGGATATCGTCGATAAATACCACCACGAACTTGTCGAGATAAGGATGAAATATTCTGTTCATATACTCCATAAAAACACCAGGTGCATTAGTAACTCCAAACGGCATTACAGAATACTCATAATGTCCATACCTTGTTCTAAAAGCAGTCTTCTGAATATCATCATCTTTCACACGTATCTGGTGATACCCAGACCTCAAATCAATTTTACTAAATACCCGCGCTCCAACCAGCTGATCCATCAAATCATCAATCCTCGGCAATGGATACCGATTCTTGATAGTAACCTTGTTCAATTGTCTGTAATCTACGCACAGCCTCATCGAACCCTCTTTCTTCTTTACTAGTAACACAGGCGCACCCCACGGAGAAACACTAGGACGAATAAACTTCTTCTCCAGCAATTCTTCTAACTGCTTCTTCAGTTCGGCTAGCTCAGACGGCGACATACGGTACGGTGCCATCGACACTGGACTGGTTCCCGGAATCAAATCAATAGAAAACTCCACTTCTCTTTCCGGTGGTAATTCATTTACATCTTCAGGAAAAACTTCTGGGAATTCACACACCACAGGTAATTCGCTACTAGCCACCTTTTCTTTCACATTCATCATTGCGAATAACATAAATACTGTTGCACCATCTCCGATAGCTTCATTCACCTGCCTAGCTGTCATTTCCAGATTATCAGCACAACTCTCTTCAGGAAAAGTTACCGTCTTCTCAAAACAGTTGATATGAACACGGTTGAACTCCAACCAGTTCATTCCCAGGATTACATCAAGTTCTTTCAACGGAAGGCACACTAAGTCCATTCCGAATTCTCTACCAAAAATATCAATCGGACAATTCAAGCATGCAGATGAAGTAGTTACTGAACCCGACGCAGGAGTGTCAATAATCATACTTCCATTGATGTCAGATATCTCAAGATTTAACCTCGTAGCACAGTCCAAAGAAATAAAAGAATGAGTTGCTCCAGTATCAATAATCGCAACTAAAGGTGTGCCATGAATGAAACACGTACCTTTAATCAATCTGTCCTCTGGAGTAGTCTCTGACCCGGTCAAGGCAAAAACTTTTCCTCCCGATTGGTTCTTCTTTGGCTTAGGACAATTAGGACTAATGTGACCCTCTTCACCACAGTTGTAACAAGTCACCACCCTCTTCCTACAATCAGCCGCGACATGACCCACTTCCTCACACTTGAAGCACTTCTTCTGGTTCAGCTTACACTCATTCCTACGATGTCCCATCTCACCACAATTGTAGCATCTGATACGAGCACTGGAATCTCCCCCACTGGGTTTCTTCCAATCAACAGGTTTACCTCTACCATATGGTTTACCTCTGTCCATAGGCTTCTTCCCCTTTCTGTCAACCAACTCGCGAGAGTGAGATGACTTCAGCTTGACGCTATCTTCCTCAAAAATCCTGCTACAATCCACCAGATCAACAAATCTCCGGATCCTCTGGTACCTGATACCCTGCTTGATCTCATCCCGAAGGCCATTCTCAAACTTGACACATTTCGAGAATTCACTGGCTTCGTCGTTGTTGTAGTGCACATAGTACTTTGCCAGTTCCACAAACTTGGCAGCATACTCTGGTACAGTCATGTTACCTTGAACCAACTCCAAAAATTCCACTTCTTTTCTGCCCCTGACATCCTCAGGAAAATACCTCCTCAGAAACTCCCTTTTGAATATAGCCCAAGTAACCGCTGTACCGCCGGCATCCAGTTCAGCTTTTGTTGTCAACCACCAGTCATCAGCCTCCTCAGACAACATGTGGGTACCAAACCTCACCTTGAGATTCTCAGCACAATCTATGACTCGGAAAATCCTCTCGATCTCTTTGAGCCATTTCTGAGCACCCTCAGGATCGTGCGTGCCTTTGAACAATGGAGGATTGTTCCTCTGAAAATTCCCCAGTTGCCTATCAGCACCAATCCCTGTTCCTACAGTCCCTCCTCCAAGCACACCAGCAATCATGCCCAGAGCCTCAGCAAGAGCATCATCGTTTCTTCCTCCTCTTCCAGCCATTTGTTCTGCTTAAATACAACAATCCAGTCAGAACAAGTATCGACAATAACTCGTATTAGTCGTATACACAGGAAAACTGACACTGACACTAAGACTCTGGTCACAACGACCGACTATGCTCTGATACCACTATTGTAACACCCCTCTAAATAACCCGCGGCAATTAAACATAATATTAAATCAGAGTAACATGTAGAGAGGTATCACAATTCATAAATAACAAATATACACGTCACATAAGTCATGCATCATTCGAACACCTGAAAATCATAACTCATTATCCAAACCATGTTCTACGCAGCGGAAAATACCACATCAAGTCTACATTATTACTAAATGTTTCAGACTTCAATCAAAACAGATAAATATAGAGTTACATTCAAAACCACAAACAAACGTTCCCAGTGTTACAACTACCAGAGCATGACACCTGACGCTAACTAAAAACACTGACTCATGAGCTAATCCTCACCGAGTCGAACAGCCGCTATCTTCAGTCTGAAAATGACAACATGTAAGGGTGAGTCTCATCATAATTAACAAATGTTATAAGGTTATGAGCAATAACACGTCACAGTTGCATCATTCACCCAATTGTTTCATAAACAGACAAACAAAACAAAACAAATAACAATCAACGCATTATCAGCATTTACCTCACCGGAATACCTCCAATCATGTCATAAATCATGCATATGAATGAACTGACACTATGCATGTGGTACCAACGTCATCCAATGGGTATAACCCATGACCGATCTATCATCATCCAGATACGGCCCTGCCAGCACAGATTCCACACAATGGGAATCATGCCCTTCACTGATCCAACACATCCCTTATGGATACAGTATCAACAATGCACATGAATGAATGCAACATATATAACATACTTATATCATTATCACCATCATCCTCAATAATCATCATCATCATTCAAGTATGTTCATATATATCAACATCATTCAACCACAATTCTATCATCATCATGTCGAAAACATGCACATATTGCTACAATCATCATCATCATCAAGAAATAGCAACATATGTTATCATCATTCTAAAACTAGTCAAATCATCATCACATAGATCGATTAATAAGGTTCATTTAGCCCAAAACGGCGCATCAAATGAACCAACGGTTAGAAAGTTATGCCTCTTTGAACTTTCTTAAAAAAATCACAAAACATCAACAGCACGCGGCGCCATCACACATTCGCGGCGCGGAACGAATCGAAACAACGCCTTCGCGGCGCGTACACATGTTCGCGGCGCGGAACGATTTGGAACAACGCCTTCGCGGCGCGGTCACCTGTTCGCGGCGCGTACTGAACGCAACAAGACTTCCTTACCATATGCCTTCAGGTTCGCGGCGCCTCCCCTATGTACGCGGCGCGAACCGCGATTCTAAAACCCCAATCTGCAGAAAAGACAGCATTCCATGTATCCCAAAACACCCCAACACATACCAGTGCGAACATGGAAAATTAGAATGCACAAACAACACGAATTACGTCTCGTAATGCACCAAATACACATCAATTGAGATTATAACAACACATACATCATAGATTCAAACACAGGGGTCAAATATCATACGATTGACACAATCCCTAAACCTATCATATGACTCAATTGATCCGAATTCTACATCTATTCAGCATTACTAACCCCTAACCCGATAATAGATGATAATCAAGACAAGTCCCCCCTTACCTCAGATAATTCTGGATTCTTGGTCTCTCCCTCTATCGTTCTCCTTCGCGTTCTTCGTTCTTCAGACCTCTTTCTTTCACGCTCTTTCTTTTTCCCAATTCCAATGTTTATGAAATAATAAAATTAGAAAAAGGTTTTAGAGAATCACCCCCCCTTCTTCTTCTATTTCCACATATGGCCCAAAAGCCAAAAACTTCATTTATTCATTATTTCCACAATTTCTTTAATAATTCTAATTATTAATTCAATAATAAAATTAAATTAATATTAAAATTATACGGGCGTTACAGAATATATTGCTCTCACTGAAGCTGTGAAAGAAGCATTGTGGTTTGAAGGTTTTGCGAAGGAGCTGAAACTTCAAGGTCGAGGTATCACTGTTAAATGTGATAGTCAAAGTGCAATACACCTGTCGAAGAATTCAGCCTATCATGAGCGAACTAAGCACATTGATATGAGGCTGCATTTCGTCAGAGGAGTAATCGAGCGTGGAGAAGTCCAAGTGCTGAAGGTTTCGACTGAAGACAATGCTGCTCATATGATCACCAAGACATTGCTGTGTTGCAAGTTTTTCCACTGTATGCAGTTGATAAAGCTGCATGAAGAAAGCTAGTTTGTTCCTTGACGTTGTAGAGTTAGGTCCAAGGTGGAGATTTGTGAGATATTGGATCGAACTCTAGTATTGTCGAAGGGTAGCTTCTTGGTTCGACAGTTCGACAGAGTTAAGCATGAAGTCGAAGGATTGTTCACATGCTGGTGTCGAAGTGTGCATGCTGTAGTCGAAGATGGGTCTAGCATGCAGATGTCGAAGATGCTAGGGTTGTTAGCATGTTAAATTAGGTTTTAGTGTTTAAACCCTAATTTGTTAAGTTAGCTTGTTTATTAAGTTGGCTTGTGTAATGGGCCTTGCTGAAAAAGCCCATTAGTTAGTATGTTAGGTTTTATTATAAATAGCATACTAGTCTCTCATCATTGCTAAGCTGCAAATCCTAATTTAGGGTGAGAGAGGTTATTTGTTATTCTTGTAAACTTGTAATCTTGTTTTAAGAGAAAGTGAAAGAATAGCAGTTATAACCAATTCTTGTGTTCCTCTTCTTCCTTGTCCTTTATTCTTCCTTGTTTTATACTTTGTTCTTGGCATTGAATTCACAACAAACCTGATATTGTGAATGATTCCTTAAAGGCTCCATAACTAATTGTGGAAAGCAGTACAATTCACATGAATCAAGAAAGCCTTCAAGTAGAATGACTTTAGAAACCTGAGATTTCATAAAGCACTTGTTAGCACAAAACTCAAACACAACTTTGTTGTCTTTAGAGAATTTGGAAACTGATAACAAGTTTTGTGTAACATAAGGCATAAGTAGGATATCATCGAGAGACATAAAAATTGAAGGACAAGAAGGTGCATTTACACTAGCAAGCCTATACATTGAATAGTTAAAGATTGACCATTAACTACATTGACATGACTTAGAATCATTATATGTTTTCTTAGATTGCAAGAAACAAAGGTTAGGGATAAGATGATGTGAAACACCTGAGTCAGCAAACCAAGCTTGGCTTTCAAGGTCCTTAGGCAATGAGTATTCATGAGCATGAGCCATCAAGTCCGAGGCTTAAGGGTATGTTGTCACATCAACTTATTTATTAGTGGATTTAGCAAAGAGTTCAAGATCTTTCACCTGAGCAGGTGCAGAGGTAAAGTTTTCATCGATTGTATGCCAACAATCCATTACAACAAGCCCCTATTTATCACACAATTGACAAGTAGGTCGAGTACCAAGCATGATGTGTCCTCTACCACACCCCTTCCACGAAACATACGTCCTTTGCCACGAGAGTTTGTGTTCTGATCATACATACTACCTGTTTAATGATTTGCGTGAGTCACATTTACTAACACAGTTGCTACAGCCAATTCTTGCTAAAACTTGTCCAGTCGTGCTTTTTTAACATAGAGAAGCGCCTCAACATCATAGAGAGAAAAAGATTCCATTGAGCCATACATTTGCATCTCAAATGAATTATATTCTTCATGTAATCCATCGAGTCTAGAATCTATTTGATCTTGTTCTGAAATAGCATCGCCAACAGCTAATAACGAATTTGCAATTACTTTAACACGAAGATCATATTCAGTGATTGAGTTGTTATCTTTTTTTACTGATTTTAGTTCTACTCGAAGTTTCCTCACACAAGCCTCCATGTAAGTATTGAAGTCCTTGTGGATCTCGTCTCATACTTCAAACACGTGTTTGCAGCAAAGTACTCGCGATAACATTGACTTTGAAATGGTGGATAAAAGCCAGATAAGATCGCCTGATCCTGCACAATCCATGTTTCATATTCATCGGAAACCTTGTCTTTAGCTTGATCTTCCACTATTTTGAACTTTTGAGGAATGCGAGGATTAACCCTACTTTATGCACTCCCTTGGCAAGTATGACACCCTAAAGTTGTTAATTCCACAACAAGTAGTTGTTTTCTTGTAGTTTGATTGAAAGTTTTGGACCGAAGTGATGTGCATATGAAGAATCTGATGCAGTGAATGCAAGGTTTTGAAATTGCGTCGCCATTGTTTTCGACAACATAACTTGTAATAGTTCTATGAGTTCAATCATGATTGCTCAAAGAGGAAGAAGTAGTTACACGAGTGGAGTGTAACTGAATTCGATTAAAGTGGTTAGAGTTATTAGAGAGCGAAAGGAATCGACGAGGAAAATGATACCATAATGAAGAAACATTTTGTGAACTTCATTTTACTTTGTTTAATTGAAGTTAATTATTTACAATGATAAAGCTTCTATATATAGTCTCTCATCCATGTTTGATCATACTCCATACACATGATAAAGACTCTACATGTGCATGACTTATATGCATGCTAAACTATATCATGCTTACGATGATTATATTATGGTGAATAATAGACCACACTCTATTATAAACTCCTAATATTAAATCGGAAAGAATAATACAATCTAAACCATTTTTTTTTCTCTTAGAAAATCTTAGTATCCGGCCTTGCGAACTATATCTTATATTTAATATAAACATTAAAAAAAAAATTGTACACCTAAACATAAACACTAAGATGGAAACACATTGTATTGAAATAAACTATTTCTAATCCAAATCAACAATTTACATAATCAATACTATATTATGTGTTCCATGCAAAGAATTTCCTTAATTGGTTAGCATGACACTGGAACCGCAAAGGATATATGACCAGTTCTTCCATAGTTCCATCCACTTGAAAAAAGTGGCCAAATTACCACGCCATATTGCCACGTGGACGATATTACAAACACGCAAAGCCGCCTTATTCTTCACTCTCTCTCTCCTTCCTCGTTCCCACTCACTTGTCAACTTGTTTGTCACCATCTCCAATTCAAGGTAATTTGCCTTTTCAAAAAAAAAATAAAAATTCAAAGGTCCAATTAATCTTTCTTTGAATATATATATATACAAAATTTAACCGTCCTTTTTACTTCTTCACCCCCTTCATTCAACCCAAAAAAAAACAACAATAACAAGTTAAAAAATAACCCGCGTAGAATATGACCCTTTCAAACATGATAACATATAAACCACTTCAACACTCGTTCTTCTTCTTCTTGTTATTATCATCCATTCTCTGTGTAGAAAATTAAACCTAAACCTATGGGTTTCAATGTTAAAACTAATAGCTATAGCTATGGAAATGCAGGGTTAGATCCTCAATTAGCAGCTGAGAAAGCTGTCAGTGTTATTGGTCAAGGATATGATCTATGCAACGATATCAAATTCTCCGCTTGCAAGTCAAAGAGGTTGATCCAAATTCCGAATAGTAGTTCACATACAAGAGACCTTGTGTTTCCTTCTGGTGTTGTTGTACCGAATGTTCCTTTATCTATTAAGTCTGATAAAGGTGATTGCACGAGATTTCGTTCTGATGTTCTTACTTTCAATCAGGTAGATCATCATCGCAATCACAACCTTTCTTGATTGCAATAATTTTGATTTAATTTCTTGTGATTATATAAGATTGTTCTCTTTTTCAACTGTTTGATTGAAATAAAATTGACTAGTGAAACCAGATGTAGAAGTTGCAATTATTGCCTTATATAGGTTATGTTATGTTTGTTTGTGTTTGAGTTTATGTTTCTGAAATTTGTTTTAATCATTTGACTTTTGAAGACTGAACATGTGTTATTGGATGTGATGAAATGAGAGAGACTGAATTTTGGTGAATTTGGACTATTGCAGATGTCTGAGCATTTCAACAGACAACTATCTTTGTCGGGAAAGATTCCGACCGGCCAATTCAATAAAATGCTTGACATGAGAAAATGTTGGTCTAGGGATGCGGCTTCGACTAAAAGCATTGCGTTTGATGGGTGGTTCATAACGTTGTATACCGTTGAATTAGATAGAACCAACATTTCGCTCTCTGAAAAGGTGAAAAAAGAAGTGCCTTCTTCGTGGAACCCGGCTGCGCTTGCTGAGTAAGTATTAGTACTGTTGTTCTTCGTTCTCTTTTTGTTAATAGTCGTAATGAAATATTGCATAACTAACTTTGATTTTTATGAACACACTATTTTTACTTTGACTACAAGTTTCTCGCAGTATGATTCAACTTAGAGTTTATTTCATTTTTTCTTGTTTGAAAATCCTTAGTTCTTTCCTACTTTGGTAGGAATAAGATTCTTCTACATGTTGCTTAGACTTGAGTTAACAGTGTTTCAAACTAAACATGACTCTTCAGGTTCATTGAAAATTATGGCACCCATGTAGTTGTTGGGGTAAAGATGGGAGGCAAGGATGTGGTTCATATCAAGCAGTCAAAAAATTCAGATGTTCAACCGACGGAACTGCAGAAAATGCTTAAGCAATTAGCTGATGAGAGATTTTCCGCAGATTCAAATCAAAGTTCTAATGTCAATTCTGCGGCAATATCAGGACAACCTAAGGTATAAATAAATAAATATGCCTGTCGTTCTAGAACATGAAGATAAAAATATGGAAATGGAAATCTAAAAAGTTTTAACTTATGAAAACATATCTTCGATTGTTTGCAGGATGGTCATGGGAAGCTTAGGGGACAAAACAGGCACAAACCTCCGTTGCTTATTGGCAGGCCAGTTGTAAAAAGTCACTCCAAGAATGATGTTAGTATTTTTCTCTTCCTTTTTTGTTATGTTTTAACAAGTTTACTTTATCAGGCGAACCTAGTAGCTATTTTGCATCTAATAAATACTTGAACTTATTATATGAACGTCTTTTTCAGGATATAGTAAGCATATCGGTTCGAAGAGGAGGTACTGATATAGGTCAACCTTATAACCAGTGGCTCTCAACCATATCACAATCTCCTAATGTCATATCAATGTCATTGGTGCCTATTACTTCCCTACTGAATTCTGTTCCAGGAAATGGATTTTTAAGTCACGCAGTGAATTTGTATCTTAGATGTGAGTAAATACCTGCAACTTAAGTTTCCCTCTGCCGAGTTATTATCATTTTTCTTGTGGAGTTTTTTTCTATGTTGGTACATTTGCTTAAAAGTTTTCTGTTTCAAACAGATAAACCTCCAATAGAAGAACTTCATCAATTTCTCGAGTTTCAGTTGCCACGACAATGGGCGCCAATGTATGGTGATCTGCCTCTTGTATTCGATCATAAGTATAAAAGAAATGCATCTCCATCGCTTCAGTTCACTCTCATGGGACCCAAACTTTATGTTAATACTGTGAAGGTAATTTCTTCTTCCAAGTTCCAATACTCTTTAATTGTCTCAAGAAGTTTAAAAAAGCCTGCCCCGACTTTACTTGTGCTCTAATTGCTTATGACTGTTTGAAAAAGGACAAAATTTTGGATCGCGCCTTCAATAAGATTATGTTACCAAATTTGCATACTTTATTTAAATGAAAGGTTTTATCAGGGTTAAATAGCTCTAGACAACTCATATTAGATATTTTTTTCAATAAGCAGGTTGAGTCTGGAAACCGGCCTGTAACAGGTATTCGATTATACTTAGAAGGAAAGAAAAATGACCACCTATCAATCCATCTCCAGCATCTTTCAGAGGTTCCAGGTGTCCTTGAAATTTCAGAAGATAACAGTTATGTTCCTATCGACGAACCTGACGACCGAGGCTACTACGAACCAGTAAAGTGGAGCATGTTTTCTCATGTCTACACAGCACCTGTACAATACAATAGCTCAACAATGGACGAGTCCACAGCTATTGTGACAAAGGCTTGGCTTGAGGTTAAGCTAATGGGAATGAAGAAAGTTCTTTTCTTAAGGCTTGGATTCTCAACAGTAGCTACAGCGAAAATTCGCAGATCAGAATGGGATGGACCTTCAACCTCATCTAGGAAGTCAGGATTTTTCTCAGCATTGATGAGTGCAAAGCTTAGCAAAGAGTTGCAGTCACCTGAGAAACCGACTAAAGTTGACATAAACTCAGCAATTTATAATGCCGGTCCGCCTGTGCCTACAAGGGCCCCCAAAATGCTTAGCTTTGTGGACACACAGGAAAAGGTAAGAGGTCCAGAGGATCCACCTGGATATTGGGTTGTCACTGGTGCAAAGCTATGTGTAGAAGGTGGCAGAATCTCAATCAAGGCAAAATATTCATTGTTGACTATATTGTCCGAAGAATCTATAATGTAGTGAGAGTAAGAATTGATTTGTTCATGTTGTTTTTAGATAGTTGTATATATCATATCATTTATTTATCTAAAAGAAAAGAAAGTATATTTTGTGATTGTCATATTGGCTCAAACTGAACTGAATATGACAAATTCATTGGTTTTTTAGAATCTTATATTATGTGCTGATTTTGATTTGGCAAAACTACCTAATAAAGAATACTATGTGGAATTCGCAATCAAAGCATTGTATTTTATTTATTTATTTTGTGAATCCTTGCGTAATCAAGAACTGCTCCAACAGAAATGTTGGTTGGTATATATTATGCAGGCGTTTTGAATAACATTTGATGGCTTGTTTCTTCCAACTATTAACTATAGATAGATCCAATTAAAAAAATTCATTAGAGGACAAGGTTTAAATTATGTTTAGATATTGAGAGTTTTACTTGCCACCTCCATATTATACATTCCACCTTCATTTTTTATTATTCAGAAATGCCGTTGGTGAAGGGGGAATAATTTTTCCGAACGAAATTTTCTAGTGCATTTGAAATTTTCATTATTGATAAAATTTTAATGAAAATTTCAAATTTATCACTGAGTACCAGAAATTTAGTGGTATACTGAAATTTTCAGTAGTGTAGCATTTGAAATTTTTCAATGATCAGGATTTTGCCAACATATTTGGAGGGTTCTTATTAGACTGATAAATTTGTGTGGTCTAGAATGAATCGTCATTTGTATAAATAGGGGCATATTTTATAGAAAAATACATCTAAAAAAAATGACTATTCCTCAATTTCTAATTAAGGCGGAAGTGTATTTTCAGAGAAACAACCCTCCGGTTGAATTCAAGCTTCTAGATGGCGCCACATTTCTCGCCAATTTGACAAATAAGTTGAATGAATTACTGCATGATATTGATAACAAAAGGGTGGGGAAGATCGAGTTTCGTGAAAATTGGATTGATAGTAATGAAAGGGTGAAATACAACTTGATTGAGTTGAAGACCAACGAAGATGTCAAGACCATGTGGAAATAATTTCGCCATAGGATAACTAAAGGTCCAATCGAGTTTGATGCGTAGATGACAAGATCCGTCGACGACATAATGAAGATGTTGAAACATCTAGAATCATCTGGTAGTACCTAGGTTTTCATGTTTAGTATTTTTTTAATTTATGTTTGTTGTAATATTTTATGCTGTGTTCATCTTTGAATCATGTAATCCCCAAAATATCATGCAATAAATAAGTACGGTCATAAGAAGTTTGTGTCACAAAATAACATATCCACAGACAAAACAAATACAAGCAAAATATAATACATCTACATAGGCCCCCACGGGTAATGTCGGATATCTTAGATAATCATGTAAAAACCGCACCATCCAGGTTTACCAAACCCGTGAAGTTATCTGCAAGAACAACAATCAATTGGAAGCGCCTATCCTGATCCCACGTGGGAGGTGAAGGTGGTGGTGGCGGCACGTCGTCAGCTTGTACCTCAACATCAGAAACCCTAGCACCAAAAGGCCTTGGAACATCATAAGTCCCTACAGTTGGTGGTATGAGGTGTGAGTGTGATATATTGTGATACCACTCCAAATAACCATCCTCGCAATGTGAAGGATATTGTACCGAAAATGTGCTAGCTATAATCTCACGCGCAAAGATGACGTGGCTCTGAAACCATCTGTCAATCTCACAAGTTGGAGCCTCAGGTACTATACGAGGGATTCCCTGGACAAAACCAAACTGTCGCAGACACCTCTCAGAAATGTGTCTAGCCATGTGGTTCTCCCACCTCATATGTCATGGATACAATATTGCATCGTCAAATGGGCGGTAGGGACGATCCGCAGAGTATGGTGTCTAGACGACATCATCTACTATCAAAGCATCAAGCCTCCTCTTGTACTCCATAACATCACCACAAACCGTCTGCCTACCCTTCCATCTCTTCGTAAGTGGAGCACTCGTTGGGACACATTGCAGTCCCCTATCACAGATGCGAGGAAAATGCTCGTATATCCAACACCGAACAAATAAAAAATGATTATTATGACATCCAACAAATAACTAATAGACTTAAATAAAAAAAGTAAAAATCAATAAAGAAATGTTTTGGTAAACATGCAATAGGCTCAAATAACCAGCTAGTTGTCTGGTCTTAGGCTGGGAAGCAACTCAAAGTGACGTGTATAGCATAGTTAACAACGCCACTTCCCAAGCCCAATTTAGAATGTCTAAGCTACTAAATAGCCAAAGATAGTAAACATCTATATAAACAACTGACTTGTCCTCAAAGAGAGTACATGCCATTAAATGTAAAACGTATGCCATAGCCGCAACCTCATACTTCTCTGCCGCCACAAGTTCATCTTACCTCTCCCTCAGCTAAGACATTTTAAGGTGTAATTCTCGTTAAAGGCAAACTCCTCACGCACGACACCCTTATCAACCTCTATATCCTCTACAACTTGTGCTAGCATCGTCCCCTAGTTAATATGAGGACTAGTGAAGAATGTACCAACGATGGGAATATGAAACAATGATGGGACATCATCCAATGTGATCGTCATATCCCTAAATGAAGATGATGTCTCAAGGTGCCATCGCTCAACAAAAGCTGACATGAGGGATGCGTCGAACATGATAAGTGAACACTCGTCGAACTACATCAGGCTAAAGTCAGTAACAATACACATGACCTGCTTAGGAAACTCCCCCTTTGGGAAGTTCTTCAACTTCGAGCCATGGTATGCGACCTGCAGTGTCAGAAGCTCTTGTAAGAAACAAAATTAAAAAAAATAATCAATAAATTTTCAGATAGTCAATCGAGCCATAATGAATAATTTTCAATAAAAATATAACATATATATCTTACCCTGCCATTTACGGAATACGACATAGTCAGCATATCCTGTGAGCACGAACCTGTTAGTAGGTCCTCCTGGAAAAGCTTCATCACGATGAACTAATGGCTCTATAGACGCACATGTCATTTCATCTGCATCAGCAGGAGACACCTCATTAACCGCCGCATGAGCCTCCGTAACAACCACCTCCACAGCGGGTAACTGCTCCTCCACATCAGATACCTGCTCCTCCATAACGGGTACCTATACAATTGGCTCCTCCGCAGATGGTACCTCCACAACTGCCTCCTCCACATCGAGTACACGCACAACTGACTCCTCTACAAGTACCTGCTCAGACACAAACACATGTACAAGTGTCTCCTCCATAGTAGCAACTCTAACATTCCGGTGTCGGGGTGCGCGAAACTGCTCCTGCTTAGCCATTCGTTTCTGGTGAGAACCGATCGGAGGATATCTTCTAGCCCGTAGTTGGGAAGCATATGCCTTACTGAAACAAATAAATAAGACAAAAAAATTAGTTAAAAAATGAACTATTAAAATTTTTAAATTTCCAGAAGTTTTTAAATTTCAAGTATTTTTTTTAAAAAAAAATATTTTTTTAAAAGAACTACCGAAAATATTTTCGGTACAATTGCATAAAAAAAGTATTGGAAAATTTAAAATTTCCAGTAAGAAATACCGGAAATAACTGAAACTTCAGTGAATTTCTACCGGAAATTTCTCAAAATAACCAAAAATCTTACTATTTCTTGAAATTTCCGGTAATTGCCTCCAAATTTTCGGTATCGCCCTTGGAATTTGAAACTTTCGATAATCTCCTGTAAATTTTGTCAAATAGTGAAATTTGGAGGGGGAGGGGGAGGTGCCAGGTATAATTGTGGGGGTGACAAGTTAATTTCTATTAGATATTGGTGGTAGTGCAAACCCTTGAGTTTGTAACCCATTTTTTACTATATAACAAACAATGTATCAAAAATTAAAATATATATTATGATTATAAAACTTGACTTAAAAATATAGTTATTGAATCAGAAGTTGAGTGATGTTTGGGAGCAACTGTTGGCACAAAAACTTTGACAAATATTTTGTGTGTGCAATTTATCAATTTTTATTTTTAGGGAAAGAGATATTTTCGAACTTTCATAGGACTTAAGAGATTTTTGGAACTTACACTGTATCTGGAATTGACATCATACTCCTCTTAGACGACCTTTGAAAATGGCTTCAGACTCTTCTTACATAGCCTATGGCCTTATCTTTGTATTTCTCATACACAACCTTTGGCCTTTACTTCAGACACTTTCTGCATGACCTCTATTCATTTTGGGTAAACATTATGGGGTTTTCGACTTCCTCTTCCTCCTGGTTGTTACTTTCTTAGGTTTACTTTAAACAACTACATAATTGTAAATTGAATGCAAATTTAAGTTTCTTATTTCCCTGATATTTCAACTTTGAAGGGAAGCATTTATTAGATTTGTTGAAGCTAACATCAATATTGTCCTTAGGCCAAGAGCTTAAAGAGGGTTGTTTATACTACGGGCACGATTTTAGGGAAAAGATTACAACTTTTCTTTTTCCGAAGCTATCTAGAATGGATCCTAGTCCTTGGTGGGCTACTCCGATCCATTGTGAATGTGAACAAAAATAAGAACAATTGGTCGTTTCCACATACAACGCCAATATTTTAATATATAACTTAGGTTAACAACAATGATGGCAGTCTGATGGAAAGGTGAAGATGAGGTTTAATAAGACTTTTCATCGTAGGCCCTAGTGGAAGGTGGAAGGGGGAATAGTTTCTCTTGTAGGCCTTGGTTGCTAAAGGATCAGATCTCATTGTAGGCCATGGTGGAATAGGGACTAGTACACATCGTAGGCCATGGTGGAATATGGACTAGTTCACGTCATGACTCTAGTGAAAGAATACTTTGCAAACACTCAGACACTTAGGTCAATAAAGACCCTAAGTGTGAAGTTTCATGGATATAATTATGTGTGCCTGGATTTGAGGCCTTCCTTAAGATTTTATAGTGATATCCCAACATTTTTCAATGACCTAGAACCATATGTTTCCTAGAGCTATCTTAGAAGAAAAATGTTAGAGAATCTTGTAAGTCTTTGTTATCTAATTGTGAATAAAGGTCGGTATAACTTTATCAATTGTATCTCTAGGAAATGTATATCAGTTGGACGTCCCAACGTTCTAAGGCACGAATGACCTGATTCTCTGCATATTGAGCCTTGGTTCAAATCTGCCCATCTATTGGGTCTATTTCTGATCTATTAGGCTACTTGTTTACTATGTATCATAACTCTTAGGCTACCTATATAATGGATCATATACATGTCATAATGCTAATCTCCAGGCATGAGATGCTTATTTATTGGATTATATATCTTTTGGATTGCCAAACTTAAGGAGAATCTACCTCTTGGGATGCCTATGTCTTGGGTTGCCCATCGTACTAAGGCATAAGTGACCTATTTATTTTCATGTTAGACCTTGGCCTAGACATGAGCAGTCTCATTCAATGATAACACCAAACGTCAACTTCACTAACGTAACACCAACAATTTCAAGTAGTGGGAGATGATACCTGTTTGTTATGTATGTATAGTCAATAATTGACATAATATGAAATTTAATCAATAGCTTCCTAAAATCAAGTAAATGAAATGTTACATTTATGGGAGAAGACAGTACCTGTTTGTTTTGTTTGTACAATAAAAAGTAACACCAAATGAAACAAGTTTAATAACTTCACTAGATTAAAATGTGCCCAAAAGATATCAGCAGCAACATTTGATTCGACCATGTTTTGAACCAGTGCATGTATTTCTCATCTTGTATGTAGATCTTGCCTTGTACACCTACGTAATACTAGTTAGGTTTTCTAAATTTCTATCTTTCAAAACAACAATTATGTACTTGAGAGTCATACTCTATTTTGTCATTTCATTCACAAACTGTCTTTCATAATGTTTTAAACGGCCTAATATATCATGACGATCTAAATCCATAGCTTGTTCATGATTGTGAAATCCACACCTAACTATTGCCTTCCAACCGCTACCACTTGACACAAATCTCAGCATAAATGAACATTTAACTTTCAAACTAAAAGTGCCTTGAGAGGAATTATTCTTCTTGTAGTTTCTCCATCTCTCACAACCCATAATCAATTTATCTTTCCTCCTTCTAATCCCATTTGCGATTTCAGAAGGAACATTAATAACAATAATACACTACTATTTACCAATGGACTGTGCTTGTGCTAACACGTCAATCTAGGAGGAAAATATCTATAATTTATAACATATAAAGAAAGAGTTATCAATTGTAGAGATACCCAAAAATGTAAGTAAAACATACATTGTCAGTTGTGAAGAACTGTGTAAAATCTATAGAAGAACCGTTCATCTCAAGAGCGCACAAAGCAAACATCCTGAATTGAACTACCAGATTTTTCAAACTGGGTTAAAAACCCGTGGTATACCAAAATTTTCAAAAGATTAAAAAATTTGGCTATCGATTTTTTCAAAAATAATTATTTTCTTAGAAAATACAGGACTTAAAAAAACACGGTATAAATGCACCATTTTCAAACTTTTTGGTAAAAACTATTTATTTTTGCAGAAAATACGAACTTTAAAGAATCGATAAAAATCATAAAAAATTTTAATTTTGGTAAAAAATACAAAGTTTTAAATTTTCGTACTGAATTTTTTATTACAACTATGAAATATTTCAAAATTTACCACTTCTCCAAAATAGTTTTTTTTATCAACGGTAATTTTTTAGATAGGTAAATGATAAAAGGACATTTTGATCAATATAAAAATAAAGGGGTTATCAGGTAGAATTGGGGTTGGCAGAACAAAATCTCCACCTTTTGTATACAAGTCCAGGCCAAAATAGACATAGCCCAATTAATAAAATCTTCTTTTATATTAAAAAAAGAATTGCCAAAATTAATTTTAAAAAATGCATTGAAAAGAAAAACTAAGTAAGAAGAAACGAAGAACTATCTAGAGGCGGTACAAAACGAAATAAGCCAACAGACTGAAAACGTGTTTGGAAGGGAACGCGTTATCATCTTATCCGTTGCCGAAGACGACGCTGATACCAAACATTGCCGTGTCAAAATGATTAATAGCTCAAATTTTTCCACGTGTCACGGCGTAATTGGCAGATCTGCCGTTACTTTCACGCAATCTCAAACAATTTTAGGCTATAAATTCGAAAGCCCATTAACACATTACTCATATATTCAGATAAACTTTTGATTCTTCTCAGAGAAAAGAAACCCCTAGCACACTCAATCAAGGTACCTTCTTCTACTCTTCATCTTTTTCTCACAAAGATTTCGATTATTAGGGTTTTGTGTTCTCTCGATTGATTAATTATTGAATCAAATTTGATTTTTATTTGGTATATCAGATTTCGTTATTAGGGTTTTGTTTTATTGTTTCATTGATTGTTGAACATGTTAGCTATGATTTTGATCTAATTGTTTGTGTAATTTTGCTCTATCATTGCGAAACTTTTTCCTTGATTAATTGGCAAATTTCTAAAAAAATTATAATGGAAGAAGACGTTCATATCTGTTTTTAGGTTTTGTATACTGAATTTCTCATAGCAGGATCGTATGATTATAAAGCATTCAATATTTAGATTAGTTCAGGGGTACTAATTTATATGTGTATCAAATCTCTAGTTCAGTTTTTTGTTCTGTATATGTGTAATTTAGGATTGTCACCCAAATTATTAGGGGAAATTGATGAAGTTTGTAAGATGCTTCCTGTAAATAGAAGTGGTTATATTGGATGATTTTATGCTTGAAGCTTTTGTTTGTTATATGTGGTCCTTCTGTGTGGTGGTGAGCATTATAGATAATCTGAATACGAATTTGTGATTGATTTGTTTCTTTCTGATAATATAGATGCAAATTTTCGTTAAGACCCTCACTGGCAAGACCATCACTCTCGAAGTTGAGAGTTCGGATACCATAGACAATGTTAAGGCAAAGATTCAAGACAAGGAAGGAATCCCTCCAGACCAGCAGAGGCTCATTTTTGCTGGCAAGCAACTAGAGGATGGCCGTACTCTTGCAGATTACAATATCCAGAAGGAATCTACCCTCCACTTGGTGCTCCGTCTCCGTGGTGGTATGCAAATCTTTGTCAAGACCCTCACAGGAAAGACCATTACCCTTGAGGTGGAGAGCTCTGACACCATTGACAATGTCAAGGCCAAGATCCAGGACAAAGAAGGCATTCCACCAGACCAACAGAGGCTCATCTTTGCTGGCAAACAGCTTGAAGATGGCAGAACTTTGGCTGATTACAACATCCAGAAAGAATCCACCCTCCATCTTGTGTTGAGACTTCGTGGTGGTATGCAGATTTTTGTGAAGACCCTGACTGGAAAGACAATTACGTTGGAGGTAGAGAGCTCAGACACAATTGACAATGTGAAGGCCAAGATACAGGACAAGGAGGGCATTCCACCAGACCAGCAAAGGCTCATTTTTGCTGGAAAGCAGCTCGAAGATGGCAGAACTTTGGCTGATTACAACATCCAGAAAGAATCAACCCTCCATCTTGTTTTGAGGCTTCGTGGTGGTATGCAGATTTTTGTCAAAACCCTCACCGGAAAGACAATTACTTTGGAGGTAGAGAGCTCAGACACAATTGACAATGTGAAGGCCAAGATACAGGACAAGGAGGGTATCCCTCCAGACCAGCAAAGGTTGATTTTTGCTGGAAAGCAACTTGAAGATGGCCGAACTTTGGCTGATTACAACATTCAGAAAGAGTCCACCCTTCACCTTGTCCTTCGTCTGAGGGGAGGTATGCAGATCTTTGTAAAGACTTTGACCGGAAAAACCATTACCTTAGAGGTAGAAAGTTCAGACACAATCGATAATGTGAAGGCAAAAATTCAGGACAAGGAGGGAATCCCACCAGATCAGCAGAGATTGATCTTTGCTGGGAAGCAATTGGAGGATGGAAGGACCCTTGCTGACTACAACATTCAGAAGGAGTCTACTCTTCACCTTGTTTTGCGCCTTCGTGGTGGATTTTAGCTTTTTATGTTTCAGTCTTTAGCTTTTATGTTTCAGAACTTATGTATTGGGTTTGTAATGGCCCTGGAAACTGTTGTTTGTGATGTGGTTTGTGTATGACTATGCTCTAGTTTTACTTAATGATGTGGTTTGTGTATGACTATGCTCTAGTTTTACTTAATGAATGTGGACAATTTGTTGGTTTGTTTGGGATTCCAAAAATTACCTGCAATTGCATTATTTTAATTGCTACATTTGAAATTGGTTATCCATGACATTGAGGATGCAAGTGTCATGTTAGAGAGGTAACCTTTCTCTATTAAAAATCTTAAACTTCAATCACAACAGAGCAAGCTTAGATTTGATTTATCATCCTTGTTTGAAAGATGATTCATGCGCCCATGCCAAGCAGGGATGCCTCAACCTATGATAGCATGAGCAAGAGAGAGAATATGGCACATTAAAGAATTGCCAAAAAGCTACAAACACTAAGGCATTCTAGCTGAATAAGCTCTTTCCATATGATATTGTCTGTTTTTTTGTTCTGATATCTATTTTTAGGAGTACCGTGGCTGTAATCATCTTAATAATATCTGTTCATGTTTTGTGTTTGGGTTGTAGCTTATCAATATATTACTTAATTTTTCCCTTTAAAAGAAAAAGTGATGAAATGTGTTTAAAGCTAAATTGCTCAAAACATTTGAGACGTAGAAGTCCCCTCCCCCATATTCATCTTCTAGGAATTGAAAGGAATTATTAAGCATGGTCAGAATGGAGTCTTCATATGCCAAAAGAAGTTTACATGGGAAATATTCAAACAATTTCACAATCAGACTACTGCTTAAGAAGGAAATATCAAAGAACACTTCCACACCATCGTTCGAGAGCTTGGTCTCTTCTGTCCATAAAACACTTCCTAATTTTCTGGATTATCACGGTTTCATCTTTATTTTAACATACCAAGGGATTAATTTGCAAATTCAACAAATCATTGTATGGCCTTCACCAAGCTTCACGCCAATGTCTTTCAAAATTATCTATCACTGTGAAAGGCTTTTGTTTTTCCCAAAGTTCAGTTGATCATTCCCTTTTCTCCAAAGGCATTGGAAGTCACATTGTTTTTCTCTTGACTGTGTAGATGATGTTGTGGTAATCCACTTCAATAAAGACTAATTAAATGACAATCTTACACGGGTAAAAAGGTGTTTCAAACACAGTCTTAGGCAATTTGAACTATTCTCCTGAATGAATACACAAATGTCAACTCATGTATACTTTGCAGCTTTTGACAGATGCCAAGTTCATCTCTGCCAAGGCTCAATCCTTACAATATGAACCCGAAACTCAATTCAATGAAGTGGATGGTGAGAAATTTCATGAGCTCTTTATACAGTAGGTTGATTGTCTTCTCATGTACTTTTTACAATGGATGTCTCAGCCAATTCAATTACTGAGCCTTGGATTTCTCGCATGCGGGTCATTCGCCACCTGTTATCATACCTCAAAGGTTCTCCAGGCCAATGTATCATGTTCCCTTTTCGAAACCCTACAAATCTACTTCATGTTTCTTCATTTTTTAGACTCTTCTCTCATCATCTGCATGTCTAAAAAGCAGACACAGAAGCACAGACATCTGATTGACCTCTGAGCTCCTTTGGTTGAAGCAAATCTCGCACACTTTTGAAGTCCGAATGTAGTTTTCTATGGTTTTCTGTGATATCTTATCTGCGGTTTAAAGGCTTACAATCCTATTACTCAGGCTCAGTCTAAATATATTGACATAGACTGTTACTTCATTCGCAGACACATTCTCAATGGCTTCCTCAACCTTGCGTACATCTTAGCTCGATATCAACTCGCTTATATTCATCAAGGAATTACTACAATCACTGCTCCATTCTCTAATGTCTAAGATGGAAATATCTATTATTTGATGAATTAAAGAAAGATTGAAGAAATCTAAAAAAAAAGAGAAATGAATTTTTCATATTGAATTATATTAGAAAATAATAATAATTATTGAAAGTATTAGAGAAGTAGAACTCTAGTATGTATACATATGTCTTTATCTGTATAGATCCATTTCAGTTACTCTAACAAATTCAGTTATTCTAACAAATTCAGTTACATGTAACTAACTTTCTATTATCAGTCATTAGTCCTATGAAGCCCAGACTCGGACACGGGACACGACACAGATACGGACACGGGGACTCCACTAATATAGAAAATATAGGACACGGACACGGCTATATATTTTTTATATATTAATATAATAATGCAATGTATGAAAAACGAGAAGCAAAATTTATGTATATTTAAACTTAGTACTTTAGATTAATAAAAAAAAGACATAAATCCATTAAAACATATCATATCATAGTCATTCCATATTGATAAAACCAGTCTCTAAACCATGGAATAAGAAAAAAATAAGGAATCCTAATTATGTTATTTTTATAGTGGAGAAGTGAAATATGAAAGGTAAAAAAATCTTATTATTTTTATAAATCAAAATCTGATAATTATTGAGTTGGGTCTTTTTTTTATAAAAAAAATCTATTTTTTTTAGTTGGGTGTGTCCTTTATTCGAAACAAGGTGTCGTATCCGTGTCCGCTGCAATTAAATTATTTTTTTCATTGGACACTGCAAAAACGTGTCAGATACGTGTCGTACGCGTGTCGTACGAGTATCTGTGTCTGATACGTGTCCGACGCGGCGACACGCCTTCTTAATGGCGTGTCGGCGCTTCATAGGTCATTACCCAATTCAAGCCATGACAGATCTTACACTAGCTACCACATTACAGATCTTACACTAGCCACCACATTACAAGACAACAACTACCTACTATGGAACCAAGAGATTGAGGGAGTGATTCTCACTTAGAGAATGTACAAACTGATAGTGAATCCTCAATCTCGCTGAAGTTCAAGACAGATCAAGATCGACTTGAAGACAAAGTTTCTAAAGAGTATGAATTTTGGATTGTGCAAAATCAAGCTGTGTTCATATTGCTTCTTTCAATGATCTCTGAATCGACCTAGAGTCCTATTATGCTAACACGCGTTTGAAGTGTGAGACAAATTTCATAGGTATTTCAATGCGTGAGAGTTAGACATTTGTGAGTTGAGTTTAAATCGATGAAAGGCAATTGCTCCATTATTGAGTAAGGTCTTGCAAATCAAAGCATTTGCCAATTCCTTACCCGCAGTTGGTGATTCCATCTCGGAGCAAGATAAAATTGATTCTATTTTCAATGGTCTACCAAAGGAGTACAATCCATTTATGATGTAATATGGGATTTCTGATTCACCAACACTTTATGATGTTGAAACTTTGCCCTACGTCCAAGAAGCTCAATTGGAAAGATTTTGGTAAGGACTAGTTGTGTCAAATGTCTATGTAAATGTAGCTCACACAAATCAATAAATAGGTGGTGTGCGTGATAATTTGTCTGGTGCTCGTGGTAAAAGTTGAATGTCTTGAGGCACATGTCGTAGCAGAGGTCGCAACTCAAGTGGAAATCGACTTGCATGCCAACTATGTGGAAAATATGGCCGCTCAGTTGCGGATTATTGGAACATGCTTGATGAGGCATTTGTGTCCTCTCGTACTTAACCAAGTTCATCAGTAAATCAACATACAACAAGTGACAAGCCTGAAACATCCACCTCTGATTCACATGCCATTTCCTTGGTGGCTACAATACAACACAAGAGTATTCTTTACCCACAGAGCTTGAAGCTCAAGGTTGATTTGCTGATTCAGTTGCCTCGCATCATCTTACAATTAATGCTTATCTTTTACATATCAAGAAATTTTATGTAGGTCATAGTAGAGTTTTGTTGCAAATGGCCAGTCCTTAAAAATTCAGTGTGTAGGCTCTTTCATTGTTACTTCCAAATCTAATTATAAAGAGTTTAACACTTAATATTAGAACGTGTGGATTGGGTCTGATCCATCCCTACAAAACTGACTTGTAAGATGAGGTTTTTCCCACATATAAACATAACACATGCCATATCTCTAAGCAATATGAGACTAAATCTATCCCTTTAAATCTCACACAATGTAGGTGCTGTAGGATGCAATGAAAGAAAGTCAAATGTCACAGTTAGGCGACTAGGGGTGGACCGCAATGAAGGCAGAAATTCCAACACTTAATGATACTCTTAATGTGCCTTGAATAATAAGAAACCTACTGTCAGTGTCAAAATTCTCAAGAGATAACCAAGTTGCATTTGTGTTTCTTACTGATAAGTGTCCTGTGAAATCTCATGGTTCTAAACATGTTTGGCTTAAAAGATTTTTTGATACAATTTACTCATACTTCTTTCTACAACTGCTAGTGAAGCTTTCAAGATTCCTTTTGAATTCTACAACTCATGGTCTGTCTCCTACTATACATAAACCTGTTAGTTCGATATCTTGTTGTCATTACTAATGTAAATAAATCAAGTATTAGCTCTTTGTGGCATTACAAGTTTGGCCATGCTAATTTTCCTTCCATTTTATATGCTTTGAAGTATTGTAATGTGCATATTTATAATAAAGAAAGTACTATTGTCTAAATCTTGCTGTTTGGACAAATATTATATGTATATATACTCTTTTGTTCTCTATTGTGTACACTCCTTGATACATAGTAGTGCACTTCAGGAAAATCTTCTTCTAAATGATCATCCGATGCTCTCAAAAGGGAAAACAGGTCGCTCAAAACCAAAGACCTTTCTCTCTCGTGTTGAATCAATGTTTATTGCAACCTGAATGGAATCAAGCAATACAAGTAGAAGATGATGCACCTTGGACACTTATCAATTTTCCACCTCGCAGAAAATCAGTTGGGTGCAAATAGATGTTCAAAGTGAAGGAAAATCCAGATGGGGCCTATCAAAAAGTACAAACAAGGTTAGTAGCCAGAGACTACAACGAACAATTTGACTTTGGCTTTAATTAAATGCTTTCTCCAAATGAGGGCGAACTCTAACCATGGTTATACTTACATTAGCTCTCATATACAACTAGGATCTTCAATAAATAATGTCTTTCTCAATGGATCCCTACTCGAGGAAGTTACATATCACAACCACCTGGATTTGTGCATCCAAATAAAACTCTATTATACGAGTTGAATAAAGCGTTTTATGGGCTCAAGTGAGCCCCAAAAACATAGTATGAGAAACTCACTCAAGCACTCATTCAGGTTGGTTTCTGTCATAGTTGGTATGATCATTCATTATTTGTTTACACTCATCAAGGCATAATTCTTTATGCACTAGTGCATGTAGATGACATACTTATCATCTACTCTAGTTCACAAGCTAATCAACTCTTTTCATGCCTCATTAGCTTAGAAAAAGTTAGGTAGACCCAAATACTTCTCGGGGATAGAAGTGAAAACTCTGAACAACGATTCCATGCTACTACACTGTCCAAATACATCAAGAACCTACTGACCTATTAAATATTGATCATTGGATGCTAAATACAAAGAAGCTTCTATTAAATCTATTAGAAAGGATTAAAGATGATTACATGAGATGTTTTATAGACAGAGCTTGTTAAGTTATTAACAGATTATCCAACTTGTAATATTGACTCTTTAATCTTAGTTTCTACATTTCCTAAGTGGATTTATTCAACTATATCACTATTAGTGAAAAAAGTTAGTTATTGCTCAATATCTGCATCTATCTATCACGAGAGGAGCTTGAGTGTATAAGATGTAACCCTTCTATGTAATTCACTTTTTGATGAAATGAAATCATTTTCACAAATATCTCTCTCTGAAGCATCAACATACATCAAGTAGTCTTTTTTATATGTCTAGGGAGCTGCAGATTATGGTATTAAATACTCCCACTTTGAAAATTTTATATTGATGACATGAGATGTTAGAAATACGGTATGATAATCCTGGATATCTTCAAGAATCGTGTTCGTTCACTTTCCGAACAAAGTATTTCGACCCTATTCTTGTCTGGGTTCACGAAATCTTTGCGGGGATAATTCTTGAAGAACAATCTGTTTCTGACAATGGAGAACAAATCAGAATGTAGAGAGGAAGTATCTAATTTCGTATTTCAAATCGAGACCAAAAGACTCCTTATATAGGAGACCAATAATAGAAACGAACAGACACACCTTTTCGGAAAACAGTTATGTCTGTTGGAACGGGTGCAACTATTCAAACGAATCGTTATGTCCGTTGGGAACGGGTGCAACTATTCAAACGAAACGTTATGCTCGTTTCTATTATTCACATTCAATTACGCGTTTGGCTCGACGAGCGTGCACTCCGCACTACCCTAACTCGTTTCAAACTTAACGCATAATTGCATTGGCCTATAGTAAATCACATTACTACCAAAATGCATTGATGATACTAAAATCACCAACAAACTCCCCCCATTTTAGTATAATCCTTGATTTACTTTACAGGTATAACGATCAAACAAATGCATAGAAGAAAATGTCTTACGATTGAATTTTCATCTTAGTACAAATACACATTCCAAATATTCGAAAATCGAGGTGTCATAATGATTGAACCCGTCAATCCATTTGAATATCTAAAGATATAGTACACATATGTTTCTTACAATACTCTACTATTCATACTTGACACTTTACAAGCCATGTGTCCTTATCCATTAATAAGCATATAGGAAGCCAAGTCCAAGCTTCTTGAAGCGGCAAAACTTCATGCTCACATAGGTGATCCTTTTAATCTTGCACCTGCATTAGCAATTTTTCAAAAGAACCATTAAGAAGATATACTTCAACCTAGCCATCACTTGCAGGTCTGAGCACATACCTTGGGAAGATAAACACAATTGCTCCAATCTTTAACTATGATCTTTCCACATTGAATTCTGCTTCTAACGTTGTATTAGAAGGGAATTGGGTATACCATAACTAATAGATTTAAATGGACTTTAATCCCATCCCAATTACCGACTTCTTCACTAAGTCTCTTGCTAACCCCTTCGTCAAGTGGTCAGCTAAGTTTTGTTACGACCGAACAAACTCAATAGATATCACCCTATTCATGATTAATTCCCTAATCATACTATGTCTAATACCCAAATGTCTAGACTTTCCATTGTATATTTGACTGTATGCTTTAGCCAGTGTGGCACTACTATCACAACGGATTGAAATTGGTGATATCGGTTTAGGCCATATCGGAATCTCATATACCAAGTTCCTTAACCCTTTAGTTTGTGTGTCTCCTCCTTAATCGGAGAATCTTACAATGACAAAGTCAAACTTTTAATGTCATTGTTTCGGTGCTTGTTTTAATTCATGCAAGGATTTAACAAGCTTGTACACTATTTGTTCATTAACAAGAAGTATATAACCTTCTAATATCTCCATGTAAATCTCCTCATTGAGATCTCCATTTTAGGAATGTCATGTTGACATCCTTTTGATGAACTATAAGTTCATGCAAAAACTAATGCAAACAATACTCTAATTGTTGCCGCCCTTGCTACTAGTGCATATGTGTTTAAATAATCAACACATTCCTTGTCTAAACACTTGGTTGTTGATCTAAACTTGTAGGTGTTTAGTGTACCATCTTTATGATACTTCCTTCTAAACACTCACTTGCATCCAACCAAGTATGATTTGACATTGTTGATTCTATTTCATCTTGGATAACATCATTCCAAGAGAAGTCCCTTGAAATTACATCTTCATTGTAACTCTTTATGATCATCTTCCACTCGAAGGATAATAGGAATCTTACGAACAAAATTCTCACAATTTCCTTCTGCACAAGAGAAATAAGTCGAAAAGTGATTTTGTTCGGTCTTATATCCTTAGCCTTTCAGACTTTGTTTATTCTAAGTCCGATTTGTTTTTCAACAATCATTGACAAACTTTCGATTTATTTTTCAATAAATCCGTAGAGAACCTTCCTCACGAGGTTTTCATTTGTGGGAATTTTGAATTCCTTATCCTCCGCGATAAGATTCTCAAATTCCATATCTCGTTATGAATCATCTTTAAATGATCTCTATATGTTTTATAATAATAAGTTTCATTGAAACATAGATTTGACTACCTTTAGTAATCAACAAGTACATATACGGTAAGAATTTATTTCCCGTATGACAATGTGACCAACATATATTCATGGTCAATTTATACACCGTTTATTACTTCATTATTTCATCATTTATTTCGAACCAATACAATTAATCAATGTGGAAATAAAATATAATTCAACACTGATAAAAACGTTTGACAAAACACATCCTGATAAGAATTTGTTCACTTTAATTCAATCGTTGTGTTTTTTCCATTTCAACTCGCAACTGTACTTTTCTACATCCAACCGATACAGTACAACCTTTGAAGAAATAATTATGAATATGTAACTTTTCACTTGAACATTTGAAATAATTCTAACGTTAGAAGTTAAAATTTACATAATTAGTGTGATACACACTTGATTTCATTCGCGAAATGATACAATATATTTGTGTACAGCGGCAAGTCATGGTTCTACATGCATATATATCTTCAACCATTAAATATATAATTTTATGAAATAAAATAGTCATGCTATAAATACATAGCGGCAGCATATTAATGCACTATGGTGACTGAGATATTCATTTAAGTTTACATTCTCAAAATTGCATTATATTCATATATATTTAAATGCTATGCTTACATGATAAATATCAGCATGAATATGTCGTGAAGATAATATTTATATGTGATTTTCATCATAAATATGCTTATTAGGGAGATCACAAACCATTCTTACAGCACTTTGAAATTTAAGTATAATTGATTTCCAGATTAATATTTATTAATAAATTATAGAAAACCTTAACATCCGTTCTATATCAATTATTAGAAAATATCTTTAAAATCTTGATAATATTATTTTCACAATTCTTTAAATATTTTTTTTTATAAGAAACAATAAACCATACCCGAATTTATGTTGTCGATTATTGTTCTTGAAACTTGTCCAATTTTCCGAAACTTTTAGTCATCTCCTTGACGGTGCTTCCTCCTCCAGCCATGATTATCAGAATAATACTTTGTTCGTTTGTTAGAAATACGGTATGATAATCCTGGATATCTTCAAGAATCGTGTTCGTTCACTTTCCGAACAAAGTATTTCGACCCTATTCTTGTCTGGGTTCACGAAATCTTTGCGGGGATAATTCTTGAAGAACAATCTGTTTCTGACAATGGAGAACAAATCAGAATGTAGAGAGGAAGTATCTAATTTCGTATTTCAAATCGAGACCAAAAGACTCCTTATATAGGAGACCAATAATAGAAACGAACAGACACACCTTTTCGGAAAAACAGTTATGTCTGTTGGAACGGGTGCAACTATTCAAACGAATCGTTATGTCCGTTGGGAACGGGTGCAACTATTCAAACGAAACGTTATGCTCGTTTCTATTATTCACATTCAATTACGCGTTTGGCTCGACGAGCGTGCACTCCGCACTACCCTAACTCGTTTCAAACTTAACGCATAATTGCATTGGCCTATAGTAAATCACATTACTACCAAAATGCATTGATGATACTAAAATCACCAACATGAGAAACCAATAGGTGATTGTTTATGCACTGAACAATCAAATTGCATTACCATTTTTTAAGAGGACACCAAACTGGAGCTACGCAGTGCATAAGTATTGTTTGTGTAATAGTAATATGGAAATTTGTTGCAGTGTATTATCTCTTGTTTAGTTCTATAACATAACGAAACATTCATTTGCATTCATTGGAAGAAGAGTAAAAACTAATTAGTTATTTATTTATACATTAACATTACATCATCATATTTCCCTTACACGCAAATCATAAAAACGTAACCATTACAACCAAGACAAGACAAGCACACGAATTTCAAGCAACACATTAATCGAGCTTGTTGTGTGTGACTTCAGCCAGAGATCTCAATGGACTTAACATCAGGTTTCTTAACTTCTTCTTTTGGAACAGTGACAGTGAGAACACCATTTTCCATTGAAGCTCTCACTTGATCCATTTTGGCATTCTCAGGCAATCTGAATCTCCTCATGAACTTTCCACTACTGCGTTCAACGCGATGCCATTGGTCGTTCTTATCTTCTTTCTCAATATTTCTCTTTCCGCTTATCTGTAGAACCCTATCATCTTCAATCTCAACTTTCACTTCCTCCTTCTTCAGTCCAGGAAGATCAGCCTTGAACACATGTGCTTCTGGGGTCTCCTTCCAGTCAACTCGTGTGCTCACAAAAGCAGAATTCTCACGAGGGAATGAAGCAGAAATTGCAGAACTTGGAAATGAAAAATCCTTGAAGGGATCCCAAACGTCGAGAGAGAATGGATCGTATACGTTGCTCTTTCTGCCACCAAAGAAACTTGGAATCAAAGACATCTTTTTATGTAGTTGAAAACTCTGTAAAATTTAGAATTAATTGTAAGCAAAAGTAGATATCGATTCTTAGTGTGATTCACCTTCTCTAGAGGCACCGAGTATTTAAAGGAGATAGTAGAATAATCTTGCATAATCGAGAAAGTGCTGTTTATGGAATCATTTTGTCACCATCATGGTCTAGAAATATCTGTAATTCTGGAGACCGACCTCGAAAGGTCTAGAACTTATTTTAACAATTCAGCAATAAAAGACGGACTTTGGATTTTTATCTAGTTTTACCCCTTAAATTTCTCAAATTTTTAATTTTGGTCTCTCAAATTTAATGGTTTAATTTTGATCTTCAAATTTTTTAATTGCTTGATTTGATCCTTGTTTGATTTTGAAGAATTCCGTGTTGAAATGGGATAAAAGAAAAATAAAAGTATAAGAAAGTGGGCTCATTTGGTATTTTGAATAATGATTTTTTTAAAAAATTCAAATGAAAAAATAAATTAATAAATTTTCACAAAATTTTATTTTAGATATTTTATCTTTATATTATGATTCTTTTAAATATTAAATTTTCAAAAATTCACTTAAACTTAAAGTTATTTAGAATAACTTTTTAAGTGATATTTTTTTTAAAATGGTATAATTTTGACTGTTTTAGTCTTCTATATAATATATCTATATAATTGAATATCAAAATTAAATTCTTAATTTATAAAAATTCAGTTTTAAAAAGTTTTTTTAATTACTTTTAAAATACAATTTTTTTTAAAATTTAAACTAAAACAAATGGGTCCTTAGAGTGTAAATTCAGTTTTACAAATGCATCAAATCAAATTATTTTCTAATGTCACTTTCTTAATTAATTATAACAATATTTCAATAAAAGGTTGTATTTAATTAAAATTTTGTTGTTATCATGTATACAACATTAATTATTATTTATTTGAATTATAATATTTTTTGGTTATAATATTTTTTTTCATGCCACATTATAGATATTATAGTTATTGTTTATGTTTGTATATTTTGAAGAATCAAATATCGACCAAAAATTTATGTTTGGATTAGAATATGAACCCATAATCAGGAGTGTCATTCTGATTCGGTTCCTACAATATGAACCCATATTGAGAGAGTGTTTTACATGTTTCAAATTCCAATATGTGTGCTTCCTTGTCTCTTTTTTTTTATAGAACGCTCAAAGACAAGGATATCAAAGGCTAAACACATTTATGTGTATCTGATACGATTTAAGTGCATTTCTTGGATGATTGCGTACCTGATACGATTTAAGTGTATTTCTTGCATGATTGCGTACCTGATATCAAAGGCTAAACACATTTATGTGTATCTGATACGATTTAAGTGCATTTCTTGCATGATTGCGTACCTGATATCAAAGGCTAAACACATTTATGTGTATCTGATACGATTTAAGTGCGTTTCTTGCATGATTGCGTACCTGATACAAACTAAGCGCATTTCTGCGTATCTGATATGGCTTAAAAAATTTATGGTTGTATACTTGGTACATTCTAAGCACACTTATGTATATATGATACAGCTTAAACACATTTCTCACGTGAATGCATATCCGATACAGACTAAACATGTTCCAACACATTTGATATGGCTTTAACGCATCCCTCACATAACTTCTCATCTAATAAAGACTACACACATTTCTGCGCAACTGGCGCCCCTCCTTCGGATCTAGCCAATCCAAGAGCGTTAGGCGGTGGAGCCCGAAGACTCTTTGATTCGAGCCAAGCCTCAGGGGAAGGGACATGGATCCTACTCCTGGCCAAGGAGCAGTCCTCTATGACACAGAGTGTCGTACAAATACAAGACTAAAACATTCTAATCTCAATGGTCCCTAGAAAATCGTTAAATACAACAAACAAATGTAGCAACAAAAAAAGGTTAAATGAAATTTCTAAATAACCAATCACAAAGGCATGAGGGAGCACATCGATCACTTTGCTGCAGTAAAATGAACTTTCTCCCCCGTGAAGCAAAAAATTAGGGTTTTCACTCCCAGAGCAGGAAATACGTTAGCGCCGACCTTTATCTGAGGCGAAATAACTTTTCATTGCAGGGTAAAAAAGTAAGCCCCAGAGTTACAATAATTCGCAAATAGTAAAAGGTGCAACACAACAATAATGATAAAATGGAGCCAAGTTCAAAAATCTAAGATAAATAAGACCTAAATCATTAGGTAAATCATTTTTCATAAATACTAATAATTGTTACACCTGTGGTGCAAAAAATCGAAAAGTGTTACAGGAAATAAATAATAGAAAGAGAAAAAACTGAAGCCTCCGAAGTTGAGGTACCACGATCACCTTCTAGAGTAACCCTGATGGGACGATTTCAACACCTCGGTTGAGATGAGGGCATCGAGACATAATCTCCTTTCTTTCTCCACGACTTGATCACGAATACGGTGCACGCTCTTCATAGTCTGCTGAAGGGAATTATTGAGTGACTCCTTCTAGACAACAACCTTGTCCTCAAAGGTTTTCAGAACCTTAGTATGAGCCATGCACTCTAGTAAAATATTTTTCTAATCTTCATCCGACAGACGAGTTTTCTAAGTAACAACGTCATAGGTATCTTGATACTGTTTCTCTACTTCCTTAAGACCAGTCTCTAGCTCAATTAACCGGGTGACCAAGGTAGAAGGAGAGTCGTGAGTCTTTTCCTCTTCTTACAAAGAATCAACATGCTTAACCTTCTTTTGCAAGGCAATCAGCTCCTCCTAAAGAGTAGAGCACCTCAGCTTTATGGCTTCACATTTCCCTTTCCAAGTGGCCCTTTCCTTGGAGGGATTTCCAAGATCTAAGAAGTCACCCATGTCAGCAGCAGTAAGAGAAAACAAAGATGTCTAGTACATATTAAATACGGTCTCAGAAATAAGTTCCCACTTATCCGATTAAAAAGATTTTGGACAAAGGTCATATTTAACGTCGAGACAGTAACAACGGCCTCCTCATGCATATGAGCAAGCCCGAAAGAAAAGACAGTTGGCACACGCGATAAGGGAGTTATCTCTCTTAAAACACCATCCTCAATAACACAAGTTCATTTAGGGAAACTCTCTTTTCAATGGGATTGTTGATCTCCATCTTGTTTCCTCTTTGTTGAAACCATATACATGGATGACTCCTCAACGGTCAAGGTGGTCGCAACATCCACAAGTCAGTCTACCTCAGATGTAGAAATAAAAAACCTTGTAGCTAAAATAGGAATAGGGGTTAGAGCAAGAGTGGTGGTTGGGGAACCTAATTTTTTAGGTGATATGCCTTTAACAAGGACACGAACGTTTGATGATGACAACTAATGTCTAATGGTGACAACTAGTTGTTAATGACTAGTCAGGCATAAGCAGTTAAGTGGTTAAAGATGCAAACCAACGAAATAGGTTTTTTGGATTTGACTATACGATGATGGAAACCAAATTGAATATAACCCAATCCTCGTCTCAAATAAACTCAAGCAAGTGTCTACAAGAAAGAAAGTATTTGACAAAGTCTTGAAGTACAAGAAATTCCTACCTTGATTAGTCTGAGTGAATACTTTATAAATTATTTATCTTTAAAGTTCATGGCTTAATCACACAAATTTTCAAAAATGTCTTGAGGTCGTGCCAGATGAGTTGGAAGCTGTATGAAAAGCTCTGCACCAAATTTTGTCTTTGCCAATCGATTGGCACCTTATCCAAATTGATTGAAAGAGGTCAAAAATGTGCCCTAAACAATTATAAAAACATCTCATTGATGGGTAACGATTAAATATCTTTTATTACCGTTGATAACTCAATAATCGATTATTTCTTAGGCAACTAATCGATTGGGACATGTTGCCAATCAATTGAAAAGTCATAAAGTGCATTAAAAACTATTTCCTTTTTTATCTATAGCCTATAAATAGAGGTCTCTTCCCTCATTTCAAAGCATCCAGAATCGTATTTCATTTCACACTTCTCACTCTCTCTCTCTCTCTCTAAAATTTTGTGTTGTTTACTTTCTCTCACTAATAATTTTGCCGAAGTGCTTTTTGAGAAAGTATTTTTGCAAGTGAGGAAACTATATTTTCTATACGGTGGATTTGTAAGTTCACCAAGAAACTTTTGTTTATACCTTGGTTGAACATTCTATTCTATTTGGAAATGTTTGTTTTTGTTAGAAGCTAAACACATAAAAAGATTTGGTTTGGAGATTGTGTGATCAAACTCTTGTTTAGGCTCTTGGTTCAACCCGTGATAAAAACATTCATAGGTTCTTGGTTAGTCCATGGTAAAACCAATTTAAGGTTAAGGCTTAACTCAGTATTAAAATATTGTTAATGTTCAAGATCAACTCAGTTTTAAATTTCATATGTTATTGGTTAGCCTGATATAAAGCCAATGTTTAAGGTTTATGAGCTCAGCCCGATTTTAAAAGCTCCCAAAGTTTGTTTAGAAGGTTGAAGACTAACCTCTCCAAGATTCTTATGAAAAAGAGACCAACCGCTTTAATCCGCCATTTAGAAGGAAGACTCACGCTTCACTCCATAGTTTGTTGTTTAGTTAGAAGTTAGCTATAAACTTCATTTTTCTTTTTATAAGGGGGTTTGGGACTTTAGCCTACTAAAGATTCTTAAGTTTATTGGATACTATCAAGATCAATTCTTAGGTAGAGGAGTAGATCTTTTTCTTTGTTTGACTGAACCTCCATAGTTTCATGTGTCTTATGTCTTCCCTTAAACTCTTTAATTTCCGCAATTTACATTCTGCTGCTTAATCTTAAAACAATTTTCAAAATGTCTTCTAACTCAGATTGTAATCCTAACTTTTTTTTTTAAAACCTAGTTTTTTTAAAAACACACAATTCACCCCTTTTTGTGTGTGAAGTCACATTTCCAATAAGTGGCATCAGTGCCTAAGTCCTATTTAAGGACTAATCGTCTCAGGAGAAAAATGACTTCCAAAAAGAAATCTTTTTTAAACACACCACCACTTTTTAACAACAGTAGATTTGAGATATGACAAGCTAGGTTTAGAATTTTGATTCAAAGTATAAATCATGAACTGCGAGAAACAATAACCAATGGTGTGTGAAACAATAATCAATGGTCTGTTTATCCATACTCATCAAATAAATAATAAAGTAGCAGATACACCTGATTCCGATTGGACCAAAGAGAAAAAGAGAACGTTTAAAATAGATTTTAAAAAAAAGAGTTATATATCAATGTCTCTAGGTGATAGTAAATTTACGGTGTTCATCAATGTAATACCGTCAAGGAAATGTGGGAAATTCTTGAAATGATATATCAAGTCTCTCCAAATATCGAATAAGAGAAGATAAACACACAAGACAAGCAAGATGAATACACGACTCTTAAATGTTTTTCTAAGTTTAGAAATGTTAGAAAGTATATTGAAACCTTCATCACTAACCAATGTCTAAGAGTTAAGATTAGGAAGTTTAATCCAATTCTTAATCAAAATATGGCAGTTATTATGAATTTCTTGACTAATAATCACGGTCGCGCTATCATGGTGAAAAACATCATACATACAACCACCACTTACCACACAACGGTTGGTCAGATGTTGTGGTATCCCTTTTTCAATTGTTGTCATATTATTTTTCGGTAGTAGTGAACATGATGCCTTGGAAAACTTCATAACATATGGGTAAATTACAAGGCTTTAAATACCATGACAGTGGGAAAATTACAGGACTCTAAATATTATGACACAGTTCATCTATGTCTATAGAGGAAAAAACAAATGTGCAGATAGACTAGCCCGTCAAGCATGGGTGATGGACATTCATTGGTGGGAGTCGGTTCCACATTTCATTACAGAAGAATTCCTTATATATAAGTTAGAATTACCGAATTACAAATTTGCTTGACTTGTTTAAGGACAAGGACCGGGGATCGGTTAATTACTATGAGAAATAAATCATCTTTTGACTTGTTTATTTTCTATCATGTCTGTTTTATTTTGCTTCTTTCTCTGGGTCATATATATATATATATATAGAGAGAGAGAGAGAGAGAGAGAGAGAGAGGAGGGATCAAATTACACCCGAAGAGTTACACCACGAGTTACACTCGTTCAATAACTACATCTCGAATTAATATTTTTTAAATTCAACCGTTAGATTGAAACGTAATATCATATAGATCATACCTATAAAGTTTGAGCTTAATCTATAATGATTTACTATAACATCAAGATATCCAAAGATTAACGTCAAAATGAGCTTTCATATAACGTTAATTTTGATGTAATTCAATGACATAGTAAATCATTATAGATTAAGCTCAAACTTTATAGGTATGATCTATATGATATTATGTTTCAATCCAATGGTTGAATTTAAAAAATATTAATTCGAGATGTAGTTATTGAACGAGTGTAACTCGTGGTGTAACTCTTCGGGTGTAATTTGATCCCTCCTCATATATATATATATATATATATATATATATATATATATATATATATATATATATATATATATATATATATATATATATATATATATATATATATATATATATATATATATATATATATATATATATATATATATATATATATATATATATATATATATATATATACTAGATTTCATTTTTATATAATCCAATTTAGAAAAACGTCATTTATTTCCATTTTAAGAAAAAAAAATAAAACTCTTGAATAATATATAACAAAAGAATTTAATTGGCCATGGTTTGTAATCAAAGGGAATTTTTCTCACCAGTTGATTATATCACTCTAATTGAAGCTGAGAAACATATTTTCAGACTTATTTGAAACATAGTGAGGCAACATACATTTTTATTGCCTATCAATTTGCAATACCAAGTTCATATAATCATATTTATCAGCCACTCATAAAATGTAGTATTACAAGATCAAATTACTTTCTTAGGGAAATTCAAAGAGAAGGTGAATGGTGAAGTCAACTTACTCTATTTGACAAGATTCATTATCAAAATGCTATTTTTGGGTCTGCTCTTTTTTGCAAGTTCTCATAAGATTGTTGATTAGATATTTTTAAACTTGAAGCTCTATTTATAGTTTCTCTTGTTTAGTTTACATTCAACTAAACATTCATTATGATTCATTAGAATTTGAATACAAACAATAACCCCAGAAGAACTAACAACAAGTATTTAATAATTTATTTATAACATTTCAGAATTACATCACCATACATTTTCTTGCACACGCCACAAAAAGGTAAGCATTATTATAACCAAGAAAGCACACAATTTAAAGCAACAGAGTAACTGGTCTCACTCTAAGTTTAACCAGAAATCTCAATAGACTTAACTTCAGGCTTCTTGACCTCTTCTTTTGGAACGGTGACAGTTAGAACCCCGTTCTCCATTGAAGCTTTCACTTGATCCATTTTGGCATTCTCAGGTAATCTGAACCTCCTCAAGAACTTTCCACTACTACGCTCCACACGATGCCAATTATCGTTCTTATCTTCTTTCTCAACGCTCCTCTCTCCGCTTATTTGTAGAACCCTATCATCTTCAACTTCAACTTTCACCTCCTCCTTTTTCAGCCCAGGAAGATCAGCCTTGAAAACATGAGCTTCCGGAGTCTCCTTCCAGTCAACCCGTGTGCTCACAAAAGCAGAATTCTCACGAGGGAATGAAGCAGAAAGTGCAGAACTTGGAAATGGAAAATCCTTCAAGGGGTCCCAAACATCGAGAGAGAATGGATCAAAAACATTGCTTCTTCGGCCACCAAAGAAACTTGGAATCAGCGACATGTTTGATAATATAGTAGTTAGTTGGGAACTCTGTGAAGTAAAATGATATTTGATTGTAAAATGCTTTCGATGCTTAGTATGAATCACAATTGTTTGAGTGCACGGGTATATAAAGGAGATGGAAGAATAATGTTGTATTATCTAGAAAGTGCTGTTATCTTGAAAATTCTGAAACATTCTCGACTTCTCGAGAGAAACCTAGTATGGGTCTAAGTATTCAGCGATAAGTAGGCTTGGATTTTGAAGTCCAAAATAATAAGTATACATTTCTTTGTTGGGCCATAGATTAATTAGATAGAATAGCATAACTGAGGGATGCCACCGCGACTTCTACCTGACACCCTCATGAATGGTGCTTTTATAATAATTGATTTTTTATGTTTTTAAAAAACTAGTATGTTCTTTGCATTTTTGAAAATTTTGAACTTTTATTGGTTTTTCGGAGATACTCACAAGCTTTTATTGGATTTTTTAGAGTTTTATGAAATTTTATCGGAGGTTTGGAAGATCTCATGAATATTTATCTAATTTTTTAAAATTTACCAAATTTAAACTGTCGGATTTTTCAAATACATTATCGAATATTTTAAAATTATAAAAAATTTTATCGTATTTTTCAAAAATCTATAAATTTTTACAAAATTTTTAAAAAATCTATAAGTTTTTATCGGATTTTTCAAATACACTATCAAATTTTTCAAAAATTTAAGTTTTTATTAAACTTTTCAAAAAATCTAATATTGTACCGGATTTTTCACAAAATCCGATACTGTTGTTTTTGTTTTTTTATCTATCAGAAATGAACTATAATATTTTTCCAAAACACCAGAAAATTACTAAACCTGTCGAATTTATCAAAAAATCTTGAGTGTTTTCATTTTTCTAAAAACTAGCGGGATACCCGTGCGTACGCACGGGTACTGGTACGGGACGAGAATTTGTTTTTAATACATAATAAAAATGAAATGAAAGAAAAATGAAATTGTAAAATAAAAAAAATTGATTAATATATTTTTTATTTAGAAGATAAATTAGTAGTATAGTTGTTACTGTTTATTACAATAATAATTTGTGTCATATATTAAAGTTAGATTAGTAGTAAAGTTGTTTTGTTTATCTACAATAGTATTATTTTTCACCTTAATGTTTTCAAATATTAGAAAAAAATTATTGATAAATAAATTTCTTATCCAATATTTAGATTAATAGTAAAATTAACTTTAGAAAGAATATCAATTGTAAAAAAAAAGAAAAATTGAAACAATAACGTAAAATTAAGTTTTAAGTATTAGTTTGTATGACGAATTAAATGAGATGTTACATGTAAGTAGATAAAGTAAGTATAAAAAAAACTTAGAAATTGTTGGTAATAATAATAGATTATAGGACAAATAATTGGTGTGGTTAATAGTAATAGATGTAATTTCGTTGAATATAAAAGTTATATATAAATAAGAAAAATGTAATTGTTGGATAAGTGAGTTATATAAGATTCCGAATTTATATTACATGAAATTATATAGTAATTAAAAAATGGAATATATATTAAAGATTAATGATAATATAATATGATGCATAGATGGTACAACTGCATTAAAATTTAGAACAGTTATTCAATTAAAAATATCATTAAATGTCACACTTAGGAATTTAGAATAGGATATTAGATATAAAGTTAGGGTCCTGCTAATCAGTGCCCCCGGGGCACTGGATAAGAAGTATTAAATGAACATTAGTTATATTTGTATCCTTATGAAAAACTGGTAATTAAATATATCTAATTTTGTACCAAAAAAAAAAAAATCTAATTATTACTGTTCAATCAAATTAATTTATTCATTCAATTTCTCTTTTATATGCAACATAATTTATACACGTGAAAATAAATGAATTTTTGGTTCAAATATTAAAACTTCATTTCAATACTATTATAATTTCAATGAGAATTTCATTTACTAAAAACAAAATAAGCAAAATTAAAACTCATAAAAAATTAACAATAAAATATTGCAAGAACAAAAAATAATAACTAAAAAACACATAAAAATTCATATTCAATTTAAATATTCAAATATTTTTAATAAATTTAAAAAAAAAATATAAAGAAAACACTTTATCCACTGTATATTTTTTAAACTAAATATGAAAATAAATAGTAGTGTTTTTTGAAAATAAAAATTACTAGGCATTGAAAATAAAATATGCAGAAACAATAAGTAGCAATAAATAAAAATTGAATGTAATAATTGTAACGTATCAATTTTTTTATGGTTTAAAAAATTTAAATCATTTGTCTTAAATAATACAATTAATAAACTCTTTTTTTAAAGATTATTAATGAATCCAAAAGCTAATTAATGATCCTTAACAAGTGCCCCGGGGGCACTAGTTAGCATTGCCCATAAAGTTATTAGAAAGAAATAAATTATTAATCTTAATAATGAGATAATAGTTAACAATAATGGTGAATAAATATATTACATAGATAATTAAATAAAATTCAGCAGCTTCGAAGAGAAAAAATAATCGTGGAAAAACAAATTTTAAAAGCAGTGATTTTTCAAAGAGAATAAATATATTAGATATAAGTTTTTATCGGATTTTTCAAATACACTATCAAATTTTTCAAAAATTTAAATTTTTATTAAATTTTTCAAAAAATCTAATATTGTACCAGATTTTTCACAAAATCCGATACTGTTGTTTTTGTTTTTTTATCTATCAGAAATGAACTATCATATTTTTCCAAAACACCAGAAAATTACTAAACCTGTCGAATTTATCAAAAAATCTTGAGTGTTTTCATTTTTCTAAAAATTTGTAAAATCGCATACCAAACTTTTTAAGTGCACTATAGAATTTATCAATTCATATCAGATTTTCAATTGCAGTTCCGTTTGTTTTTTTTTGTTATATTTTGACAAAAAAAATTTTATTATTATAAAAATATGTGAGGATGTCGGATATAAATGGGGATGGCAGAATAAAATTTTCATTTGAATTAGGTAAAAAAAATATTTACATAATTTAATTTATTTTAAAAAAATGTTGTTCAATTCATAAATATGAAATTTCCTTTATTTCAATATATAAATATAAATAAATATTATTGTCAAAAATTAAATAATTTATTAACAAATTACTTCAATTTAAATTAATTAACACATATTAATTTAATCATCTCATTCATCCCAAAATTTAACTTATTTGTTTTCACTGTAATTGGAGATTTGCTTGTGCAATTATAATTATTAGGGAAAACACTATTTTTCGTCCCTTACTTTTGTCTCGGGGTCCATTATGATTCCTTAACTTTTAAAAAATTCAAATCAATCCCTTAAGTCTTAAAAGCGAAGCATGTGGATCATTTCTGTCTATTTACTGCAAACGGACGTTTGGGTCTGCAGACATCGCAGATGCCATGATTTGTCTCCTTCTTTTTCCCTTGTCTATTTCACCAACATCGGCTTCTGCGTTCGTATCCACTTTTTAGGGATAAGTTTATTTTTATTTCTGGAAGATGCTCATCCTCCATGAAATCAGGTTATGCTTCGTCCCCCCATGAAACAGATAAGCTAAGAAAGTATGAACTCCGAGTTGTCATCGTGGAGACACGGTTATTCTTCGTAGGTCTTCAACGGTAAAGAGCTGTGAAAAACATTTTTAGGGTTGTTCTCATTTTAAGGTATGTTTGTGATACGTACAAGTTTTTTATCTGCATTGTTACAGTTTGAGTAATCCATTACAAAATGCAGGGAACAAGGCAACCTGGGTGTGGGTTTTTTTGTATGGTTTTATGAGGTAGCTCAAGATGATAAAGGACAAATTATAATGTATAGATTGGAAACGTTATCAAAGAAATTAGATGATGTAACAATAGAGATTGAAACAGTTAAGTTGACAAATGGAGAATTAAGGAAGGAGATGAACAAGATTTTGAAGTTGAAAAAAATGTTGAATGATGTTTGTTATTTTAGGTGCAATAATTCTGGTTTTGTTCATGATGAATGGAAATGTTTAAGTTCTGGTCTTGTTCATGTTGAAATGTTTAAATTATGTTTTTTTTAATGTTTAAGTTGTATTAAAATGCTTTTGTTATCTTCAGTTGATTGATGTAACATTGTTCAATTGTTCAATTATATCTGTGAGAATTGGATCTAACTTTATTATGTCTAAGGGTAGCTTCTGGTTCGACAAAGAATATGCATGAGGTTGAAGCTTGTTCGTATGCTCCTATCGAAGACCTACATACTGTAGTCGAAGTGTGTTCTAGTATGTGGGTGTCAAATGCTAGGGTTGTTAGTATTTTGAATTGAGTCTGTTTGTAATGTCCAATTATTTAAGTTAGCTTGTACCCTAAGTTAGCTTGTAATGGGTATTTGTGAAAAAACTCATTAGTTTAGTATGTTAGGCTTATTATAAATAGCATACTAGTCTCTCATCATTGCATACGACAAATCTTAATTTAGGGTGAGAGAGTTATTTGTTATTCTTATAACACTTATAATCTTGATTCATAGAGAAAGTAAAGAATAGCCGTTATAACCAATTCCTTGTTGTTCTTCTTGCTCCCCATTGTGTTCCATATTATCATCATCATCAATACCAAAGTTTCTTTTGCATACTGAATCCATTTGTAGAGTTAATTGAATTTAGGATCGGAGAACATCAAGAAGAAAGGGGTTGGCAAAAAATGAAATTTGAGACTCACATCCTTTGTTTCTTAAACCATGAACCAAGCCACGTTACAACCTTCAAAAGACCTAATTGAAGTTAGGTTCACTACGAAAGCATACTCAGCAAAATTTATGTTAAACTAACTCCTAATGTTTTTTAAATTATCACTAACAACATTTATCACATTCATTTGTACTCATCCACCGTACATACCATATCACTTTTCCATAACAAATTTTCTATTTCAAAATTGACCTAAACATTGCGTTAAAATCACTTTTCAAAGGGAACAATTTTATTTGCGAGTCAATACTTAGCACCGAGGAAATTTAAACAAAGGTTAGATCAAGAGCCAATTTTTTCAAGACAACTCCTAGTTAGAGGCAGGTCACTCAAGGGACCCTACCACTTTAGAGTATCACAATTGTTTGTAATTAATTATAAAATTTTCTTTAATATAAAAACGGTAAATAACGATATGAGAAAATGGGTGATACACTGACAGTATAAAATAATTTTATACTGTTAACCAATCACAACCATGTATCCAATTACATTTACACTGTCACTACTTGTTTTCTATTTTAAACCCTAACAATATATTGATCTCAGACATTTATCGATATTATTTTATCATATTCTGAATTGTTTTTTTTACTGATATCATTTATTTAATTAATTAAAATTAAACTTTTTAAAAATAAATTAGTAACTTATATATTTTAATATTTTGTTCCCTTTTAAAAGCAATTGGATACTATTTTACTTTAGAGTAACAATTACAATCAGTGTCATTGCTTGTATCGATCAAAATGGAAAAATCTAGAGTATCACAATTGTTTTTAAAAAGCAGAAAACCTCCTTGGATAAGATTGTACCGATCAAAATGGCAAAATTTAGATTATCACAATTGTTTTTTAAAAGCAGAAAACCTCCTTGGATAAGAGTATAATTTTATTTATGGAATTTGGCATAAATCTCAAGTAAAATAGTATCCACATGCACATATCCTAAGAATGGAGATGTATAATTTCATCCTCAATGTTAGCGAAGAACTCTCTTCACCTTCCAAAATAATTTTAAATACAATACAACTCAACTTGTCCCTACGAAACATCCAACACAACAATTTCTACAATTAATCCAACAACAAAATGTCGATGATACCAACTAACAACAACCTATTCGAGGGTTCTCCATTCTCCACCTTAATCCAAGAACTTTCACGGGAAAATCCAAGTTTTCTCAACGAGCAAGTTGATTGGAAGGAGACGCCGGAAGCGCATGTGTTGAAAGCTGGGATACCGGGGCTAAAGAAAGAGGAAGTGAAGATTGAGGTTGAAGATGGAAGAGTGCTTCAAATAAGAGGAGAGAGGAGCATGGAGAGACAAGAATCGAATGATGGATGTCATCGGGTGGAGCGGAGTAGTGGGAAGTTTATGAGGAGTTTTACTCTTCCGAGTAATTGTAAAATGGATGGGGTTATGGCTTCTATGGAGGATGGGGTTCTTACTGTTACTATCCCTAAGGATGGTGCTCAGAATAATGATCTTTTGACTGGTTAGAATTCAAATTGAGAAGAATTATGACGATTCTTTGAATCTAGATGTTCCTATATAGTTCCAATTTTTTTTGGTTTTGATAAGATCCTTCTTCCTTATTTGTTTTTGTTTTTGTTTTTGTATTCTAGAGAATTAGAAAAAGATGTAATATAACAAATGAGATATATGTTTTGTTTTGTGTAATTAATCAACTATTCCTTATGTAACAAATGACATATGTTGTGTAATTAATCAACTATTCCTGTTCTTGAATCACAATATGTTGTGTTCATTCATAAGCATTATTTACTCATGCCATACGAATGACATGGTCGTTGGATATAAATTCAAGTTTGTCTTGTGTAACTATGTTCTATGTTACTTGCTGGATATAATAAATTCCGCCTGGCGCCTGCCACTATCACAATTTAGAGAGGTTAATGATCATTGCTTTATCTAAACAATACCATCCTCTTATCTCATAATAATGGTTATATTTATAAAAATTAGCATAAAAATTATCATTTTAAACTACATCGTATAATTTAAATTTTGGCATCCTCATGTCCAAAATATTTCTAAATATACTCTATTAGATTTGCTTCAAGTTGTCAATGAACATTTTTTTCATGGAAACTTGCTCTTCTTTGTAGTAATGTTGAAAGATTCAGATGAGGACGGTTAAATATTTCAATTGTTGAGATGTTGTTATCCATGTTATCATAAGAGTAATCAAGTCACTTTCATATGTGTGACGTTAGTATTCAATAATCATGTTGTGTAATATGATGCAAACATATATCGTATGCTTGAGATTTTTCATGTGCCATACATGCGTTGGACCATGTATAATTGTAAATCGAGATTGAAGCACTCCAAATGGCCGCTCCACATCTTTTCTATATTTGATTCTTTATGTTGTGCAAATAGATTTCTCTTTTATTCTTACAGCATTGAAATGGTCTTGAAAAATATAGCTTACTAAAGATATATATCATCCGCTAAATAATACTATATATTATATGGAGTCATATTAATTGTATATTGCACAGTGGTAGCATATCATTCTAAAATATTGACAAACATGTTGGATTGGTTTAGCACATTAATGTGATTTTTTGAACTTGCAATACCAAAAAATGCATGTCAAACTCACAAGTCTTGTGATACTAGTGTTTCAAGCATGATTGTGGGCTAACCATGATAACTTTAAAAAAAAAATCCTTTCAATACAATGGGACAATCTTTCCTTTCCCAACACATACAATCAATGGAATTTAACATACATGAAAAGCCACATGACTCCCTCATTTGTAGAATATGCTCAACATCAGTTTTGTCAGGCTTTCTCAGATACTCGGTCATGAATACCTCATTAACACCCCTTACAAATCTCTCTAAGAACTCAATTATAGTACTTTTACTAATTCGAACATATCAATCTACAATGTCAGCGGGAGATCCATATGCTAAAATATATAGGTGCATTTTTTCAATGGTGAAAGACTCATTTTACCAATTCCATCGGCCTTCGTGTGGAAATATTCATCATAATTTTCAAGGGTGGCTACAATTCAAAGAAAGACATGCATATGCATTTCTGGACCTTCTTAAAAAATGAGCATTTGTGTATACTGGATTTTCCTAGAAGTAGTCGTTGAGTAATCCTTTATTTCGTTTTTCATGACTCTAATCTATCACTATTCTTTTCTTCAGCCTAGAGGAATTTCCATATTTACGTTCCTTCTCGAGCATTGACATTAGTAGTTCTTCATATGTGTTGTCCGTAAATTCATCTTCGGTCAAGTTTCAAAAGAGTTTGTTTAGATTGTTTGAATTCATTAAAGTGAGAGAAGAATGAGAGAAAAATGAGAAAATAGTGAGAGAAAGTAAGAAAAGAATGATAGTATATAGGGTTAAATATGTTTTTAGTCCTTATAAATGATCAAATTTTGCTTTAGGTCCCTATAAAATAAAATGACATGTTTTGGTCCCTACAAAATTATTATGCACATAGTTTCAGTCCTTACTGTTAAACCAATGTGTATTTTTGAATGATTATTTTGCATACATGTTTAAAACGTTATAAAAATTTCCTTGAAAAAAAAGAACTCAAAATTTGATGTCTAAGTCGAGATTTTCATTATTTTTTAAAATTTTAAAAATTCATATTTAATTCTTTTCATTTTAAAATATAATATTTGGTAAATAAACATTTTACAGTATTCTAAACATGTATGGAAAAAATTATTCAAAAATTTAAAAGTTAAAGGATAATTAAACAATTTTCAAAATTTTAGAAAATAGCAGAGACTAAAATTGCATGCATAAAAGTTTTGTAGGGACTAAAATTTTGTATGGACCATGATTGCATAAGAAGTGTATCCTCATCCCTTGTGAATACCTGTCGAGATTTTTATCAACATAATTTTTTTATTCTTTTTCAATTGTAATATTTTTAATACCTACTTGAGTTGAAAATTTTAGAACTTAATATTGGACATAAGTTCAATGAGTGTTTTGTGTTCATGACGATAAAACTTCATCCCTTGAGTATTTATTTGAGGTCCATAATACATATTTGGGTTGTTTGATAATGAAAAAATACGACGGAGTTTGTTGGTCGCGATGAGAATTGAAAACTTTAAAGATTAAAATTTTGCTAATTTTGCATGATATGGAACACAGAGTATTAAAAATTATATTCATTAAAATTCATTGGTCTTAAATAATAATAACTTTGAAGTAATAAGATAAAAATTTAGATAAAATATATTGTCAAATAAAGCTCAATGAGATAAAATTGTGAATTTTTTTTTTAAAATTTAAGATTAAAGTGATAAAATTATGAGAGACAAATTGAAAATTTAAAAAGAAATAAAAGTAAAAGTGTGATTTCTTATGACAATTACATTCATTAATATTTATGTGAAAAATTTAAACCAATTATTTTAAAACGGAGGTAGTATATGTGTTACTTAACTATTAATTTTTTTATTTAATTATTTTTTAATCATTTACTTATCATCTTATTTGCAGGAAAGGTGCTAAAGATACCAAATAGAAAAGAAATCCTAAGAGCATCCACATCTATACCACTCAATTGAGTAGCATAAATGGATCCTACTTAATATAATATATTTTTTCACACTTTCTAATTATTTAAACAACTCTATTACATATTTTAAATATCCATACCACCCATCTAAAATTCTAAATTGGGTCCCACTAATCACACAATATAGTTCAAAAGTTTGAAAAGCATTGGTTAAAGGTTCAAAATCCAGCCACGGTGGTTTACTGCAGCACCTGTGGTATATTCAAACTACTCAATTTACAATAAAATATTACTATTTCCTGACACAAGTGGCTTAAAATTTGAAAAGCCACCCCCGATGTGCATGCTCTAAACCCATTATCGCCAACTCCATCTCCATCAATTCATTAAAGAAAAAAATGTATGACAATTTCTTTGTAGACTCCCAACCTTCTTAGAGATCCGCACGAAATTCTTAAAACGTTTTTATATTTCGGAGATACATCTTCGAATGTATCTTTTTTCTATAAAAAATTGATTTCGAAAGTGCATTTCCGAAAACACCTTATTTTTTTAGAAAAAAAAAGTGTTTTCGGAGATGCATCTCCGAAATCACTTTTTTTTCAAAAAAGAATATTTTCAAAAATGTATTTCCAAAATATTTGTCTGAAAAACAAACGAACCAAAAACTAAAACTTCTGATTCTACTTCTTCTTCACTCAAATATTCTACCCTCTTTTTACAACACTTCATACAAAAACAATACTCAAATATTCTACCCTCTTTTTACCACACTTCATACAAAAACAAAAACTCTACAACTCAGTTCTCCAATCAATACAAAAATCAAATACAAGCAAACCCCTAAATTAAAAATCCAAGTTCCCAAATCAATTCTCAAGATTCATTACAATATACAACCAAACAACAAAATTAGCAGAACCGAACAAATAACAATACGGCAATAGAATTAATGTCTATGCTATTGACAATTTAATCATATCCATAGTGCAACATTATTCATCATTGGAAATGAGTGTTTTTCGAAAATGCATTTTCGGAAACACCTTTAAATTGGTATTTTCGGAAATGCATCTTCGAAAACACCCCTAAATTGATGTTTTCGGAGATGCATCTCCGAATTCTAAAAAAATCTGGAAAAAAATATTTTCGGAGATACATCTCCGAAGCAGAAGTATTTTAAGGTTTTTAGTAGGGGTTCTCCCCCTTGAGGGGTCTATAAAGAAATTGTCAAAAGTATTTACAACTAAGAGAAAAAAATGTATTTGCCATTTAGGGTCATTTAGGGTCTGTTTGAGAGTTTGGAGAGGAAATGAGAGGTGGCCTTTAAAAAAAAGGAAATATTGAATAGAAAAAATTGATAAAATTTAGTTGGGAGGATTTTGAAGCATTTGCTTTTATTCATAACACCAAAAATTTCATAATTTGGAGGAATTCAAAATTTGTACTGAATGAGAATTTTGGAGAGCTTACATAAATTTCTCAAATATCTTTTATGTTGTTGTATTATTCTAAAAATTAAAAATATAGTAATGATAAACACTATTTTATCATTCTATACAATATCATTTTTCAAAAAAAATATTAAATATTTTTCTATATTTTCTTAAAAATTCATTTTCGGAAATCTTCCCTTTCCTTAACCTCCATACTCGCAAACATAATCTTAAAGAACTTTGAAACAACTCTCTATTAGAGTTACTCTAAGAAGTTGAGTAAATTCACACTTCTTTATCTTTTGTTTCTTTTTAATCTACTTAAAATAGTTAATACACTAATTATTATAAGAGTCATGCTATGCTTACATCCAATTTTTACACCATACAAATTTACACCATATAGATGCCATTAATTTAGCTTGACACAGATTTCAATGTGAAATAAAATATTATTAAAAAAATGAAATGTATGTATTTGTGGTATAAAATACGGTGTAGTGTCAAAAATGAGTGTCAAAGAATCATTTCCCTTACTATAAAATATAAAATAGAGAAAGTATTTAAATAGGTCCACCATTAATCAGAATATACAAAGGTTTGGTAATATGAAACTCCATGAAATACTTTCAATGAAATACTCCTTACATTTCTTTTTAAGTGTTGGATTACGGATTTTAATTCTGAATTACAATGTGCATTTGTTAAAAATACTCTTAACTTTATATTTAGCCTTTTCTTTTCTTTTATACACAATGTCTGAAGTATTGGGAGGTTTAATTAGATATTTATTTTAAAGAGTGTGAGTGTAATAAAGATATATGATGTTTGAGAGAAGAGTTTATGTATTGTTGTTAGAACTTAATAAACTTAAAGATGAAAAATAAATTTTTTAATTCAAAGTGGTTAAACTCAATTGTACTCAGAAGTGGCTTAATGAAGAAATTGGCCAACAAACAGGAAGCAATTTGAACACTTGAGCTTGGAGTTTTTCACGGAAGATATGATAGTCAATTTCCAAGTGTTTGGCGCGCTCGTGGAAAATCGGGTTAGCAGCAATGTGTATTGCACTCAAGTTGTCATAATACAAGACAGGAGGTTTTGAGGTGTGAACATGAAGATCATGAAGGAGATATATTAGTCATTGCATTTCACAAGTGGCTACGGAAAAGGCACGATATTCAGCTTCAGATGATGAGCGTGAAATAGTGAGTTGTTTCTTCGTGCGCCATGAAATGAGCAATTTACCGATGAAGAAACATTGGCTTGATATGGATCTACGTGGCCAATCTGTAAATGAGAAACTAATCAACTGTGCATGAGACTCTCTTGAAAAGAATAATCCTCGAGCGGGACATCCTTTTAAGTATCAGATAACACACGTAACAGCTTTATGATGAGCAATTGTAGGCTTGGTGAGGTATTGACTCAATTGTTGTGTGATGAAAGTAATGTAAGGTCTGGTGGTTGTAAGGTAAAGTAAACGACCAACTAAGCGCATATACGTAAAAATATCATGATATGCAGGACCTGTGTCGTGGTGGAGTTTGATGGCTTAATCAACAGGTGTTGACACTAGCTTTAATCCAAAGCAACTTGTATCAGAGATGAGATCGAGGCAGTATTTGCATTGACATAAAGTGATTCCTTGTGAGGGTGCAACTTTGAGACCAAGGAAATATTTGAGCTGGCCAATATTTTTGATTTGGAAAGTTTGGTGGATAACTGATTTTATGTGATCAAATTCAGTCATGGAATTCCATAAAATGATGAAGTCGTCAACATACATTAAGAGAAGTGTGAATGTGCTGCTACTTTTCTTGGGAAGAGGGAATGATCGAGTAAGCTTGTTTGTAATATTGAGCAAGAAAAGTTTATGTGAGCTTTTCATGCCACTTGTGACTTGCTTGTTTTAGGCAGGCCATAAAGGGACTTTATTAGCTTTCATACTTGGTTTGGTTTAGTTGATTTGATTCTTGGTGGGAGAGTCATATATATATCTTCCTGCAACTCACCGTGCAGGAATGCATTGTTGACATCCAATTGGTGAATAAACCAATTATGAATAGCTGTCAATGCAATCACCATTCTGACTGTGGTCATTTTAACTACAGGTGAGTATATATCAAAATAGTTGAGACCTTCAATTTGATTGAACCCTTTAGCTACTAGGCGCGCTTTGAATCTCTTTACTGAGCCATCTGCATGATATTTCACATTGTAAATCCATCTGCACCCAACTGTTTTGATGTTTGGTGGTGCATCAACAAGTTTCCACGTGCCTGTTCTTTCAAGAGCTTCCAGTTCAACTTGCATGGCTTGATTCCAACACTTAAACTTGTTAGCTTCAGCATATGTCTTTGGCTCATGGAAGGTATTGGTGGACATTATGAGGTGATGAAATTAAGGAGATAATGAAGAAAAAGACAAGTAATTATAAATAGGATATGATGTACCTAATGATGATTGGTGTGTCTGATCGGCGAAATAATTGCACAAGTAATCTTTGAGGTTGGATGGTGTTTGTTTGGTTCGAGTGGATTGTTTAGGCACTTGAGTAATTTGGTTATGAGTGTTGGTTTCGGCATCAGGTATGGTGGTGGGAATAGTTTCTTCATTGTCTAGTAAGGTAGGTGTTGATAAATTGGTAGGTTGGTGACGGGATCTTGGGTTAGGAATGGGTAATGTGTTAGAAATAGGCAAGTCAGTTGTTGTGGTGACTTGTTTGGTGGAAGTTCTGTGGAGATTTTGGTCAGGTTTTGGATCTGTATATATGCTAATTGGAAGTGGATGAGGATTGGTGGGTGGCATAAGGTATAATATTTTCATGAAAGGTTAAGTGTCTTGACACAACAATTTCATTTGTGTGAAGGTCAAGTAAAATGCTTCCTTTGATGCATGCCTTGTACCCTAAGAAAAACTGCTTTTCTAGCTCTTGGATCTAGTTTTGACCTATGAGATTGTAGGGTAGTGGAATAGGTCAGACATCCAAAAGACCTTTAAGTCTTGAATATAGGGAAGTTTTTCATATAGAATGTGATAAGGTGATTTATGGTTTAGTAAGGGTGATGTAACCCTATTCATGAGGAAAACAGAATGTTGAAGAGCATACGACCAAAATTGTTTTGGAAGTTTGGATTGGTAAAGAAGGGCTATTCCTATATTGAGGATGTTTTGGTGTTTTATCTCAACATTTCCATTTTGTTGAGGTGTTTCAACACAAGATCTTTGATGTTGAATACCTTTGGAACTATAAAATTGGTGTATGGGGAACTCAGGACCATTGTCCGACCTGACTATCTTGTGTGTGACATGGTGTTAAGTTTCAATCATGATAATGAAGTCTTTAACATGTGAAGAAACATCAGCTTTGGATTTGAGGCATATAATCCATGTAAATCTACTATCTTCATCAAGGATTGTAAGGAAATACTTGTGGCCATGGACAAATTGAATGGAAAGAGGGCCCTAAATATCAAAGTGCAACAAATCATATTTTGATTGAGCATGGGATTTACTAGTTTGAAATGGTAACTTCTTTTGTTTAGCAAAGTGACATATATCACAAATTTTTTATTTATTATGAGAAATATCATGGTATAGTTGTGTCATTTGAGTCAATCTATTACTAGACAAGTGGCCAAGTCTAAAATACCATAAAGAAGGAGGAGGAATTGTTATAGTACAAAAAGATCTATCTAGTGGGTTTACATTTTCAGATCTTGAGGGATATGGTTAGGCTGATGGTTGGTGATGATGTTTACTTGTAGCTGATATTATCCATTAATTGAGTCAGCCAAACCAATCATTTGAGATGTCTTCATATCTTGTATCTGACAAGAAAGTGCAGTAAATGTGACTTGGCAATTTAAAGATTGACACAGTTTTGAAATAGAGATGATATTCAATAGAAATTCAGGTGAACATAGCACATTTGTGATATATAATTGGGGTGAAAATTGAACATTACCGGCATGGTGGACTAAGACTGAATTACCATTTGGTAAATGCACTTTAATAGACCTAATTCTATAGAAAGAAGTAAAACATGATTGAAAAGAATAAACATGGTCATTAGCACCAAAATCAAGAAGCCACAATATATTATTATGACTTACAGAGAAAATAATTACACTAGGGATACCTGACAAGTGAGGCTCATCTGATGAATGATCGACATGAGCAAAAATTGAAGTGTGCAGTTGGTTGATGCTTGAGCGAATTTCAGGACCTGCTAAAGGAATCAAGTTTGCTGGTTATAATAAGCTCATGAGATGATCATACCTCTCTTGAGTGAGACCATGATTCGTGGTTTCTTGCTGATTAACCTCGGTAGCATTGTATTGATGAGAATCAGCAGCATTGCTGCTAGGTATAGGAGGTTTGATGATGTTGGGATGCCCATGTTTCTGATAACAAAATTTTACTGTATGAACATATTTGGGGCAATGTGTGCAGTATCTTGAAGTGCCTCTACCATGATTTGTGCCTTTGCCTCAACCAAAAAATTTCTTGGAGTCGTATGCATTAGCAAGAATAGGGTCTTCCACAGTTGGTGCAACATTGTAGTTGCTTTCTTCTTGTGCTACTAGAGAGTATACTTTATTGATAGATGGCAAGCATTCCATGAGTAAAACTTGAGTTTTGACCACTGAAAATTGATCATTCAATCCATTTAGAAATTGAATGATTTGACCTCCAAGAATATACTGTCTTGCTGATCTAATAGCTTCATATCTACAAGGATGAGGGTAAGTGCATGATGGAATTGGGAGATAAGCATTGATTTCATTCCAAAGAGCGCCCATTTAAATGAAGTAATCAGGTACAATTTTGGTACCTTGCTTCATGTTGTTCAATTAGAATCACAAATGAGCGACACAGACATGATCAATCTTAGAGAATCTTTCTTTGAGATCCTTCCACACATTAATGGAAATTACATGAAAAACAATGGTTTAGGAAATAGAATTGATGAGCCAAGAATGTGCTAGATGATTGCATCGTTCCCAAATTGTCGGATTCAAGTCATCAAAATCTGGAATCTCCATGGATCCATCAATTATAGCAAACTTGTTCTTCGTGCCAAGGGCTTTACGCATTGATTTGCTCTAAATCTCATAGTTGTTGCCATCAAGCTTGGATGCAATAGTGACTGAGTTTGGACCATGACTCGGGTGCACATAGAATGGTGAATCAGTTTGTGCATGTGGTTCAGCCGTTGGTGGCATGGTGAAACGATGATAAGTAGAGAAAAAGAAGCAGAAAAACGATGAAATATAATAGTTGGGCTGAAGAAAATCACAAGTTTAAGTGTGAAACTTGGAACAAGAAATGGCATTCAAGGATCTTGAGGAATAAAAAGGATCTTGAGGAATAAAGAGAGAAGTATGTATACAAGTGCTCTTATGGTGTAGGATGTAGGATAGTTGTAGTACTTCATTGCACAATAGAATCTCCTAACTTTCATAACTAATTAATAACTAACTAATGTAATCACTTCTAACAAACTAACAACTTCTAACTAATTGGTTTATAGTTGCTTGTCATCTCTAACTTCTTCATGGTGTAATAGTGAATATGATTTATATATGACTTTTCTTCCCTTGAGCATATGATTTAAAATAGGTTTTTTCTTCACCCACCTCCTAACCTTCTTGCCCACCCCTGGTGAATTTACCACAATACCCCTTGTTTCGGAAGTTCATTTCCGAAACGGTACTTTTTTTTGGAAAAAAGGTGTTTTCGGAAATGAACTTCCGAAAACGTGTTTTTTTTAATATAAAATATTGATTTCGGAGATGCATCTCCGAAATAAAGTCACTTTTCAGAAAATGTGGTGTTTCGGAAGTTCATCTCCGAGCGCACCCCCTTGGAGGAATTCGGAAATGCACTTCCGAAAATAGCTCTGGACAGAAGAAAATGAACAATTCGCTTTATTTAATCGGGTGAAAATTACAACGATAATATTACATAAAATTAAAGTTACATATTGTTAAACACGGGTAGGTGGGGATGAGAGAGTGATGGGGAGAAAAAAAGGCTTCCAAATTTCAAAAGGTTTATTTATTATTTTAATAAAAATACGTACAACTGAAAGTAACAAATGACGGAGGAGGTGTAACCGGAGCCGAAACATATGACGGAGGAGGTGGATGTCCGGAGTGTCATACCCCAAATTTGCCCGCATTGGTGTTAATAGACAATTCAATTTATTTATATAAAAAAAAAACTATTTCTTCTACTAAATTCTCTTTTCTAATATTTAATTACAATTACATTTATTTTTGAAAAAAAAAACAAAACATTTTAGATAGGGAGTTTATTTGTATATTTATCAAATAGGGCTTTTTCCAAACAGATTTAACTATGCCCCATTAAAAGTCTTAAGCTTGGCCTATTAGAAATAGTTGGAAACTTTTATAGTACAATAAAACTTATTTTGACTAAATATTTACTTGTTTAGTATATTTATGTGTAATATATATTCAGGTTATATTTAATTAATTTATATATATAGATTGTTATAAATGATATGAAAGTTCTATAGCTACTAAAATAATTAAATTATTCTTTATAACTCAGTGATAATTCTTACCATATTATTAATAATAATTGCAAATATTAGTAAAATAGTTAAGTTAATATTATTATCATTTATTTTCTACTGATTAATATGACTATTATTACCATTAACCATTGTTTAGATTAAATTTAATTATTATGTATAACATTATGAAAAACGGCTACATATATATTTTGCGAAAAAGTATGGGTAATAGCTTTGGCTATTAATATTCAAACTTATTATTAATATTATTAGTTCATTATCTTTTATTTATAATAAACATTCATGTATTGATATAAAAATTTTATTAAGAGTTAAAAATTTCGCTTTGCTTAATTCAATATTTTATCATTATTATTATTTTTATTATTTTGTTATGATCGAGGTACCGTTACCGAATATCACTTACTATCGTCACCCTTTTGCAACTATTAGTCATTACAATTACAAATATGTTTATACATATAAGAGTGAGTTAATTGTTTTATATAAAATCATCACTATTATTTTTATAAACATTGTTATCGTTATTTTTATTTTTTTAATTATGTGAAAGTTGTTGACTAAGTCACCAAAGGTGTAGAAACCCTAATTCGCTAACAGCGACGGCCGCTCCACCAAATTCCACCTGCAAACCTTCAACCCTAATTACAAACTTTGAAATATGAATTAAGACCAATAAACAGTAAATCCAAACAAATCAAGACAGAAAAGGAAAAGACTTTATCAAAAAATCCATACGATTTCAACACAATCAATTTTTAAAATTAACTTCCTAAATCAGAAAGTTCCAAATATCAAATCAAATCTGAAATTAATTTATTCATAAACAACAATCAAATCTATTTCCTAATTGATTCATCTCCTAAAAACTATATAAACCTAATTCTAAAACTAACAGGGGGACCGAAAAATTAACAGAAGAAAAATCACCGAAAAGTTTCTAAAGAAGGAGGAGAAAAGGAGATTCTCTCAAAAACCCCAAATCACCGCCAATCCGCCGTACCCGTGATTCATAGCAAAGAAGGAGGATCAGTGACGGAGAGGAAAGCTATACGAAAAGAATTTCTGGATTGAGGTAAATACGTCGAAACTTAGCTTGGAGATCTTTGTTTTTGTTAATTGATTGTTCTGAGTTCTGGGTTTTTTTTGGGATGAAGGGTTCAATATTGTTGGGTTTCTAGGGATAGAGATAAAGAGAAACGAGGGAGAAGGTTGTGTGAGAGAGAGAAAGTTATGAAGAAATGAAATAAAAAAATGAAAAAAATAAAAATAAAAGACCTCCACGTTTCTACTGTAGCTAAATCGTGTACATACTCCCTTACTTTACACCTTTAGCCAATACGCGATCATGTCCTTTCGTTTATTTAAATTTGAATCAACGCTCCAGAGCCGGCCTCTGAACGCCATTTGATTCGGATCAAAGAATCCTGATCCCCTGTCCTCACCATAGACCCCATGGTCCAGTCTACACTGGATCCAGCGGATATTCATTAATTGGTAATGGGCCTAGCCCAATGCGTTCTACACCCCATTTCACTCTTTTTTACAAAAGCAGTGTAAAATACACCCCTCCTGGCTTATTGGGCTCAGATTTACATCTAGACCTAATTATCCTTTCTAATACACCTTCAATTTTAGTTTAACACCCCTGTGTCTTTTAATTAATTAACTTACTAAACTTATGTCATAATAAATTTCTAACTTTTTTCCAATACATTATTTAATATATTTATAAAAAAAAATCACCAACTTGGATATAGTTATATTTTAGGATAAATCTCTTATTTTATTAACTTTCAAATATTTTTCTTAACACATATATTCATTAAATTTTAATTTGTTTGTCATAAACATGTTTAATCAAAATCTCAACATCTAAAACCTTTTACTAATACCAAATCAATATTAATTTCATAAAAAAGGATTGTACTATTATTATTTTTACTAAACTTCGAACTACGCCCACAATTACCTTATTTTCTAAACCGGACGAAATTCAAAGGAGAATTCAAAAATAATTATACAATCCTATAAAAAAAACACAAACCCAAAACCGAACTACGAATTGGGACTCTGATTCTCCATAAGGAGATACGTAGGCATTCAATCAAAAATTGAAACGAGTCCCCTAAATAAATAAATCCCGTTTCTTTTATAAATATGAAAATAATGCTTTCGAAACCTTAGAAAAAAACCTAGATCTAGAGGGGGTCCCCTTGAGTACAAGGGAAATAAAGGGTGCCTAACACCTTCCCTTTATTTAATTAACTCGCGAACTTAGAATCTCTGAAAATATAGGGTTATCCATTTAATTCCCTTCCCTTAGGATAAAAATAATGGTGGCGACTCTAAAAATTTTAAGCCGGTTGCTACAGCTGGCGACTCTGCTGGGGACAAATAATATAGAGTATTCCCTACCTTTAGGTCTAGGTTTTCTGTTGGGGTTTTTATTATTTTTTCGTTTATTTTTCACATTGTGTTTTATTTATTATATTGTTTTATTTGTTACTTTGTTTGTTTTTCATATATATATATATATATTTTGTTGGTGGGATCATATTTCGAATAAAGTGAGAAACATTAAGAGAAGGATTGTCAATTGGCCAAAGGGGTTTAACATCCCTACGAGTCTTTGCGACAACTTCGCCTAGAGTCGGTCAAATTCCGAGAAATGTCTCAAGAGGGCTCGCCTCTCTTAGAGTCAGGACTTTGGATTTGACCAATGACTCTTTGTACCAAAAATAAAACATCATGATGAGACCTTTACGACCTATGAGATAAGTCTCGGTCTACAAATAGGCTCCGCTTAAGGGAGGCCACGGTGCCTTTCCCTTTAGCGTCATTCATGATACCCTTAGTAAATCCACCCTGAGTGGGGAGGGTAGAATATCCTTAGAGCGAACTTAGGAACCTGCCTATTAAGGATACCATTATCACCATCTCACCACCGAGTTACATTATCATACATGCATGCATTTAAATTTTAAAATATTCATTTTTTTTATGTCTTATTCACAGGAATTCTTCAAAAAAAATATATATAAAAAAAAAGAAGAAAGGTTTTGGTGAGCATAAAAAAAATGAATCAAGAAAAGAAACCGACTATCCATATCAGTGTCATGTTTCCAGATTTGACAAAGATGAAGCAAATTAGGAAGGAATTACCCAACAAGTCCATGAAGAGCTTTGTTCGTAAATACGGAAAAATCCTTGACTTACTTAGTGAGAATGTGAAAATAGATGCTATTACTGCCCTTATCCAGTTTTATGATGTGCCATTGAGATGTTTTACTTTTCAAAACTTTCAACTAGCGCCTACATTGGAAGAATTTGATAGGATTTTGGGATTCTCCAAAATCAAAGAGGATGTCTATGTGGGAATTGGTCAAACTACTAAGGTTGAGGATTTAGCTAAGGCATTGGGAATATCGTATTCTGATTTTGTGCCTAATTATAAAGCAAAGGGAAAAGTTCAAGGAGTAAAAGGACAATATTTGGAAGATATGGCTATCGCCTTTGCAAAAAAACAAGAATGGGAGGCTTGTGAGGATTACTTGGCGTTGTTGATTTTTGGATTGGTTCTGTTTCCAAATGATGCTGATTATGTTGACCCCGCCGCCATCAACGTATTTTGGGCTGTAAAAGTGTTGAACGTAGATCCTACTCCAACTTTGCTGGCTGACGTGTATTATGCCATCAATGCACGTTATGAAAAAGGAAGAGGTGCACTACGCTGTTGCATTCCTTTGTTATTTTCTTGGTTCATGTCTCATCTTTATAAGGATGATTATTTGATTCCGAACTTGGATAAACATGGATGGGCTCAAAAATTGAGGGCTCTTAATGCTGACTCTATACTGTGGTATGCTAGAAGGTTGGATATCAGAAAAGTTGCTTATAAATGTGGAACATTTCCTAATATACCGTTGATTGGAACAAGAGGGTGTATCAACTATAACCCCTCTTTGGCTTTACGTCAACTTGGGCATCCTTTAGAAGATAAACCTTCCGAAGAAGAGTTAAAACAGTTGTTGCTTCATGACATGGGTAAAAAGAATCCAAAGCTACTTCAGAGTATCATTCGAGCTTGGGGCAAAGTGCATAAAAAAGAGTATAGTTAGAACAATGCTGTGGCCAGAGAAGCTTATACTCAGTGGGTTATAAATAGGGTCCAAATCAACAAGTTACCATTTGATATTGATCCGGAGTATAAGTCAGATGTACCGGATCCGCTTCCTATGTCAGTGGAAGAAGTGGAAGAACTAAAGGCCTCCCTTGAAAAAGCTCAGAGAGAAAAAGAAGGGCTAGAGTATGATCTCTATGACCTTAATTACTAGAAAAATCAACTACAATACGAGCTTAAGAAGAAAGAAGAACAAATTCAAAAAAATAACGAGCAGGTGGACAAAGAGAGGCTCAAAAGGAAGCGGGCAACTGATGGATTCATAAGTGCAAACTTTAACCTCGATTCCCACAATCAACAAATAAAAGATGCTAATTTGGAGAATGAAAGACTAAGGGGTTGGTATACCCAAGCATTAAAAGACAAGAGGACAATTGAAATAGATCTAGAAGCACAAATCCAAGAGTTGGTTGGCAAAGCCCGAGAGCAAGAGGAAAAAATCCAAGACCTCACCACTAGACTTCGCGAAAGCCAAGAATCTGAGATGGGGGAACAAGTCTATAGAATGGAAATTGAAGGGAGTCTTACCCAACAAATGAAAAATAATGAAGAAGTGGTTCAGGAATTAGAAGACTTCCGAAAAGAATTCTATGCGCTAGTAGACCAATATGAAACGATAAGGGCTGAAAAAGAATATTGGGAAGGACAATATGAGATCATGGCCCGAGCTGGGGAGGATAATAGAATCATAATCCCGACTCTTTACCAGGATTACATGATGTATAAGGACAGGCATGAAAAGCTCGCCTTCTTGGCGAACAACCTCATCAATGATATCCCAAGAAGTTTGAAAGAAGCTGAAGCTACAATGATCCTTCTTCCAAAAGAAGTCGAAAATTTCCTCAAGCTTTGTAGAGAGATGGTTGACAATTTTAGGGCGGAAATTCATAAACGTCGTTAAGAGTTTTTAGTTTCTCTTTTTTATTTCGTATTCTGCAATTTGCTTATGTTTTTCCTATTCAGTAATTTGTTTCTGCTTTTCACATTCATTATTTGTTTTGGTTGTATTCCCAATTGGAGAATTATTATGTTCTTCTTCATTCAATAAAAAGTACTTTTGTTTCAATATATTATGTTCTTGAGATGCTCACCATAAAAAATGAGAACCTAAAAAAAAAAAAAGTGTAAAGAATGATTCCTGTGGATAAGACAATAAATGAATAAAATTTTATTTTTAGCATGCATATGCATTTCAAAAATCTTTTTCAAAAAAAAAGAGAAGGTATATTTCCTCGATTGGATCATTGCATTGATAAAGAGGAAGTCACCACGTCAACTCCGTATCCTCAAAGAAGTTGGAAAGTGTATATTGTGGACTACCTACGTCAAGGGGGTCAAGACTACAAAGATCACCTCCAATAAATCCAAAAACCTGTCATCATCATCAACAAGGGGCACGACGCATCGCTGTCGTATACACGATTCTTGCTCCTATAAAATGCAATCACTTGGAGGCCTTAGCCAAAGGCAAAATGACGACATAACCCAAACAAGATGCACGAGGAGATTAATCATTCAAAATATGCCAAGTGTCAAAAGATAATACGAAAGATTTGACCGATGCACTTTCAAATATTTCAAGCATATCATCGCTCCCGAAGCCTTGTGTCTCAACATACATTGGTGGAAATCCTCAAGTTCCATCCACGCAATAAAAAATATCATTGTTTTCTGGAGTAATCACAAGTACAATCTCAAGGGCATCTCTAGGCTGATACAATTGATTCCACGAAGGAGATTCATAATCAAGGCTCCACACTTTTAAACAAAGGTGGGAGCGTCCACATACTAAAGGCGTTGATTAACAATGGGGCATATCTAAATACGATGTCTAAAGCTCACCTTAATGAGGCATAACATGGAGGCTAAGTACCACAAACTTGGATAGAATTAAAGGTTCCCCATCTCAAGAAGTGGACCTTATAACAAAGACATGGTCACTTATATCCTACGTTCCTATTGAGACAGGTTATTACGTTGGCATAACAAGGATACACAGGGGCAATCGCTATCAACCCCAAGTCAAGAGGCGCAGTTCATAGGGGGGAACAATTACCATTGCTAATAGTGGATAATATCTTTGTGACACCTAGCAACATACCAAAGGCAGTCTCGATGATCTTGAGAAAATCCGGTAGGGAAGGATAAACCATAAACTGTCACGCAAAAAAAAAAGATAATGGGGCAAGTTTTTAAACATCCCATAAAGACAAGCATGGTATACACTACCGCATCCATAAAAGTAGTACAACTACAAAGATCGAATAAGGCAGTTTCCAATTATCCATAAGGTTCTCATTACTACCCAGTTCAAGCGCAGCTATCCAGCGTTGCTTGATAATAAATGGGTATACAGTCTCGTCATAAAAAATGCTCCAAATGAAGAAACTCAACAAATTGGATTACCATGGAGATCCCAGAGATCTATTTCTTTTTAAAGCATTTTGGTTGATTTCAAATCCCTATGCTTTGCCCAAAGCTTAGTGGTAACTCATAAGGGCACCCACGTTGTTTTAAAACTTTGTTTATTCTTAACAAAAGTCGTGTTTGCATTCAATTTAAGATCATTTTTTCTTTCACTCCCTTTCTTTTCAAAATGGCAACATTTTCATATACACTTCTCATTTAATAAACAAATGTTATATCTTCTCCTAAATCAATTGGTAACAATGCTGCTATCTTCCTGTATGACCGTGATCCTCTGATTAACCAAGTCGAAGGGGATGGTGAGGAAGATTGTGAACTCCTCGAAGAAGTTAGCTAACACATGAGTCAAAGATAATACAACCACATTAAGAAACGATCGGGGTAGTCAACCTTAGCACTAAGGAAAACAAAAAGGAGGTGCTTTGGATAAGGATGAATGTATGCGCAAATGTAAAAACATGTTTCGCTTGGTTATATCAAAACATGCCATGCTCTGACCCTAGTACTGGGACAAACAAAATTGACACCCAAAGAAGATTGCCCACTAATTACACAAAAGCTTAACAGAATCAAACATTACACTCAAGGTTCATGGAGAAGTCTCACAATTCAGCACAAGTCTTCTAGTAGTTACAAAATATCCACAACAAATTACAAATATCAAAGGAAGACGACCAAGTTTGTATGCGTGGGGATTATCGAAACTTTAAAACAAATATGATTGTCTATTACCTCACATCAAAGTACAGGTAGATAGCACATCCCGATACCCTATATTCTCACTCGTGGATATAATTAAATCAAGAATGACTATGAAGACACGAAGACTACTTCTTCTACAAATCCTTGGGGCACGGTTTGGTATAACATAATACACTGCAGAAAATGGGGGCAACCGTGGTTCTCTTTACTGGCATAAAATAGTACTTAAGAAAAATTCAATCACCACGAGTACTCACAAAAATTGAGCTTGGAGAATCCAAATTGGCGCAGGCACGACTCGATCAAAGGCGAAACTCATCAAAAGAAAACACTTAGTTGTCTTATGTCAGGGGCAATTATATCAAGAACAATGGTAGAAAACCTTTTACAAAAGAAACCTCAAATACAAAAGACAACTTGATATTGGATAAGACTTTATTACCTCGACTCGATACGCACAGAGAATAAAGGCTCAACTACGAAAGCCTTATCATACCAAGAAGACGTTCCTTTAGGGAGCTTCTACACTAACAACAACGAACGGTGGAGATTGGATATGTCAACTAAACTCGGATGCAGTCAAAAGAAAAAAAATTATGCATAAAATATACAAGCTCGCTAGGTTGAAAACTCAAAAGAGCAACCTAGGCAAAAATGAGCGTCCCGATGGACCGAAAACCCGCAAAGGGCGGTTCAGGCAAAAATTAGGGGCACATAAAAAAAATAAATCATCCCGGTGGATTGAAAACCCGTAAAGGGCGATCCAGGCAAAAATAAGGGATTCTATTTAAAATGACAAAAATAAACAAAGCAAAAGAACTGCAATCCAAGGACTCTTGCCCCGACAGCAACTGGTGAAGGGAGGAATCAAGCCAATCATTATCCTTCAAAAGCGAAGTATCTGAGATATCATAGACATAAGGAGTATAGCAGTGTTGAAACCCAATTGCGTTGCCATTCTTATTTTTGTCATTTTTGTAATTACCTCTTTCAAGGGATTGCATCTTAAAACAATTGCCTATTTACAGGCCCCGCTCTTAACAAAATTCATTTTTCTATATTACTTGGTGCATTTCTAGTTTCTTTAATCTATTATCACTACTGCTTGTTTGTAAATACGACGATTATTTTTATAAACGATGCATTAAAACTACATGGACATAAATAATAAAAAGTGTTGAAAACGGTAAAGGTGTTTTAAATTGAAAGAAAATCAAAAGGAAATCCATGGCTCCCAATGCGCACTTAACACTTCATTGGAGCACACGAGTATTCAAAATTTACTCAGGTTTCACAAGGATGGTCAACATATAAAATTTCAAAAGCACCACTACGAGACAAGATACGAAGAACAATTTTTTCAAAATCAATCTCAAGACAACGAGGGGCAAGATTCCAAGATCAGCATTTAAAAGCATAATTCTCGATTCCAATATCAGCTTTTCAAAGAAGAGAACAACTTCGAGACGGAACATTCAAAGGTCAATTTCAAGGAGAACTTTCAAAATAGCCAATTTCAAGTCAAGCTTAAGTACATATTCAAGTACCCAATCACCTAATTGATGATTCTCAGTAGCCTTACCGATGTTATCTTAAAACCCAGTCTCGTCTGGTATGTTTTTTTCGAATCAATTTCAAAAGGAACAAATTTAAAATGTTCAACTACGAACCAAACAGGAGAGCACAAGCGAAGTTCGAAATCAGACATGCACATTTCCTCTGAATAAAAGATCCAATGATCCAACGAGGAAATTTTACATAACTGCAAAATATTTATAAACACTTGGTGCATTTGCATGACATATCATAAGCATCATACTGCGAATAATCTCGAGGCCTACCCTCAACTAAAACACTTACAAAATTTAGAAATCCAAGCTTAACAAAATTCAGTTCTACTATTACAAATATCAAGACTAGGTTGAGAACAGACACAGCCGTCACAAACCAGTTACGCTAGATTATATATCTGCAATTTAGTTGTTCAACTATCGATTAAAATTTTAAACCCACATTATCTACCCTCTAGGTTGTGGTAGAAATGTCTTATCTATGATAAACTTCCTATGTTAGTCCCACGCCAGGCATTAGTAAAGCTCCTAAATCCTATCCCCTAGGTTGTGATAGGTATTATCCACGATAGCTTATTAAGTTAGTCCCACTCCAGGCGTTAGTAAGTTCAAAAACTTGTTTTATCTATCCCGTATGATGTGATAGGTATATGAATCTGCGATACAGTTCACAGCGGTAATGAACTATCAGCTATGTTTACCCCCTAGGAAGTGGTAAATCCAGAATCTACGACAACTCGCTATGTTAGTCTCCAAGCAATAGTGAGTTCTTCCCTTTTATTATCTACCCTCTAGGTCGTGGCAGATAAACAAAAATCTACGATATGATTTATTGGGCAGCAATGAATTATTTAAAATGGCATTATTTATGCTCTAGGTTGCGATAAATGTGCGAGATCTATGTTTTTCCTTCTTATCACGTTAGTCCCCTGGCAGTGATCAATTTGGCGCAAATACTTGGTGAGAACAATTTGGGGAACATTTGGTGCAAATTCTTGGTGAGAACAATTTGGGGAACATTTGGTGCAAACATTTGGTGAGAAAGTTTACCAGTTAGCATAGGCATGATTATCTACAGTCATTTTACTATCTAATTGTGGTTAAACGCAAATACTTGGTGAGAACAATTTGGGGAACATTTGGTGCAAATTCTTGGTGAGAACAATCTGGGGAACATTTGGTGCAAACATTTTGTGTGAATCATTTGGGGAATATTTGGTGCAAACATGTGATGTGAACAACTTGGGGAACATTTGGTGCAAACATTTTGGTGAGAACGTTTACCAGTTAGCATAGGTATGATTATCTACAATCATTATACTGTCTAATCTTGGTTAAACACAAACTTTATCTATCCTCTAGGTCGTGATAGATAAAGAATAGATTGGCGACTACTTGCTCTCTAGGGTACGGCAAGTCAATTCTCCATCTTCCCGCAAATATATTTGGGTCAAAACCTAAAATAGAGTTGGGACCCGTTATTTCTTATTCTCTAGGTTGTGATAAGATATAAAGGAATCCACGATAGTTCGCTGAGCAGCAGTGAATCATCTGATCCACGTCACTTATCCTCTAGGTTGTGGTAAGTGCATAGTGACTACGATATAATTCGTTGTGTCAGTCCATAAACGATGACGGACTATCCAAACTTGTCTTATTCGTTCTCTAGGTTGTGACGAATACGCAAAATACAAAACAATTTTCTATTTTAGCCCCAAAGGCTTTTGCAGATTATCTTTTTCGAACTAGCGTAACCTATCCTCTAGGTTGCGATGAGAACGTGAAATTTACAATTATGGTACTCAGGCATTGGTGACTTTTCCAAGTCATCCTTGCTTATTACTTTCTAACTTCTGGTCAAATTTTGGGGTCTTCCGGTATTTAATAAATCTTCGATCTGAACGCGCGAGAACTCTATATTCTCGCGTCCTTCGATCGAATAATAATTAAATAGGGGCAGCTGTCATACCCCAAATTTGCCCGCATTGGTGTTAATAGACAATTCAATTTATTTATATAAAAAAAAAAACTATTTCTTCTACTAAATTCTCTTTTCTAATATTTAATTACAATTACATTTATTTTTGAAAAAAAAAACAAAACATTTTAGATAGGGAGTTTATTTGTATATTTATCAAATAGGGCTTTTTCCAAACAGATTTAACTATGCCCCATTAAAAGTCTTAAGCTTGGCCTATTAGAAATAGTTGGAAACTTTTATAGTACAATAAAACTTATTTTGACTAAATATTTACTTGTTTAGTATATTTATGTGTAATATATATTCAGGTTATATTTAATTAATTTATATATATAGATTGTTATAAATGATATGAAAGTTCTATAGCTACTAAAATAATTAAATTATTCTTTATAACTCAGTGATAATTCTTACCATATTATTAATAATAATTGCAAATATTAGTAAAATAGTTAAGTTAATATTATTATCATTTATTTTCTACTGATTAATATGACTATTATTACCATTAACCATTGTTTAGATTAAATTTAATTATTATGTATAACATTATGAAAAACGGCTACATATATATTTTGCGAAAAAGTATGGGTAATAGCTTTGGCTATTAATATTCAAACTTATTATTAATATTATTAGTTCATTATCTTTTATTTATAATAAACATTCATGTATTGATATAAAAATTTTATTAAGAGTTAAAAATTTCGCTTTGCTTAATTCAATATTTTATCATTATTATTATTTTTATTATTTTGTTATGATCGAGGTACCGTTACCGAATATCACTTACTATCGTCACCCTTTTGCAACTATTAGTCATTACAATTACAAATATGTTTATACATATAAGAGTGAGTTAATTGTTTTATATAAAATCATCACTATTATTTTTATAAACATTGTTATCGTTATTTTTATTTTTTTAATTATGTGAAAGTTGTTGACTAAGTCACCAAAGGTGTAGAAACCCTAATTCGCTAACAGCGACGGCCGCTCCACCAAATTCCACCTGCAAACCTTCAACCCTAATTACAAACTTTGAAATATGAATTAAGACCAATAAACAGTAAATCCAAACAAATCAAGACAGAAAAGGAAAAGACTTTATCAAAAAATCCATACGATTTCAACACAATCAATTTTTAAAATTAACTTCCTAAATCAGAAAGTTCCAAATATCAAATCAAATCTGAAATTAATTTATTCATAAACAACAATCAAATCTATTTCCTAATTGATTCATCTCCTAAAAACTATATAAACCTAATTCTAAAACTAACAGGGGGACCGAAAAATTAACAGAAGAAAAATCACCGAAAAGTTTCTAAAGAAGGAGGAGAAAAGGAGATTCTCTCAAAAACCCCAAATCACCGCCAATCCGCCGTACCCGTGATTCATAGCAAAGAAGGAGGATCAGTGACGGAGAGGAAAGCTATACGAAAAGAATTTCTGGATTGAGGTAAATACGTCGAAACTTAGCTTGGAGATCTTTGTTTTTGTTAATTGATTGTTCTGAGTTCTGGGTTTTTTTTGGGATGAAGGGTTCAATATTGTTGGGTTTCTAGGGATAGAGATAAAGAGAAACGAGGGAGAAGGTTGTGTGAGAGAGAGAAAGTTATGAAGAAATGAAATAAAAAAATGAAAAAAATAAAAATAAAAGACCTCCACGTTTCTACTGTAGCTAAATCGTGTACATACTCCCTTACTTTACACCTTTAGCCAATACGCGATCATGTCCTTTCGTTTATTTAAATTTGAATCAACGCTCCAGAGCCGGCCTCTGAACGCCATTTGATTCGGATCAAAGAATCCTGATCCCCTGTCCTCACCATAGACCCCATGGTCCAGTCTACACTGGATCCAGCGGATATTCATTAATTGGTAATGGGCCTAGCCCAATGCGTTCTACACCCCATTTCACTCTTTTTTACAAAAGCAGTGTAAAATACACCCCTCCTGGCTTATTGGGCTCAGATTTACATCTAGACCTAATTATCCTTTCTAATACACCTTCAATTTTAGTTTAACACCCCTGTGTCTTTTAATTAATTAACTTACTAAACTTATGTCATAATAAATTTCTAACTTTTTTCCAATACATTATTTAATATATTTATAAAAAAAAATCACCAACTTGGATATAGTTATATTTTAGGATAAATCTCTTATTTTATTAACTTTCAAATATTTTTCTTAACACATATATTCATTAAATTTTAATTTGTTTGTCATAAACATGTTTAATCAAAATCTCAACATCTAAAACCTTTTACTAATACCAAATCAATATTAATTTCATAAAAAAGGATTGTACTATTATTATTTTTACTAAACTTCGAACTACGCCCACAATTACCTTATTTTCTAAACCGGACGAAATTCAAAGGAGAATTCAAAAATAATTATACAATCCTATAAAAAAAACACAAACCCAAAACCGAACTACGAATTGGGACTCTGATTCTCCATAAGGAGATACGTAGGCATTCAATCAAAAATTGAAACGAGTCCCCTAAATAAATAAATCCCGTTTCTTTTATAAATATGAAAATAATGCTTTCGAAACCTTAGAAAAAAACCTAGATCTAGAGGGGGTCCCCTTGAGTACAAGGGAAATAAAGGGTGCCTAACACCTTCCCTTTATTTAATTAACTCGCGAACTTAGAATCTCTGAAAATATAGGGTTATCCATTTAATTCCCTTCCCTTAGGATAAAAATAATGGTGGCGACTCTAAAAATTTTAAGCCGGTTGCTACACGGAGGAAGAAGACCCGGAGGTACGTCCACCACGAGACAAAGGAGCCAATCAATGTAAGCTATAATTTATCATTATCATCAGGGGACGTCATTACAAAAAATTGGAAAAAAAATCTTATTATTTTTAATCTTGATTTTTTAGAAATGACGTCCCCAGATGATAATCATAAACTATAGCTTACATTGATTGGCTACTTTGTCTCGTGGTGGACGTATCTCCAGTTCTACTTCCTCCAGACATCCACCTCATCCGTCATATGTTCCGACCCCGGTTACCACTTCCAAAAACTAACATGATAAATCCAATACAAATACACTGTGCGATACAATCCGAAATCAGAACAAAACAAAACAAAAACATGTTATTCTGCCCGACGAGCGTTACAAAATACACATCAAACAAAAAAAAACACGTTATTCTTCCCGACGAGCGAACTCCTCCGAATGAAGATAATTATACCAATCCTCATCCCACTCAGTCTCAGAACCATCAGCGTTGATCACGACTCTCACGCCTGAAGATTGAGCTTGAGCATCCGGGCCCCGGGCCCCCTGGGAACGAGAAGTAGAGCCGGTCGAAACCTTCTTCTTCTCCTTCACCTCCTTCACCTCCTTCACCTCCTTCACCTCTTTCACCTCTTTCTTTGAAGAATCCTTTCTTCCCTTAGCGCCCTCTCTAGAAGACATGTTCCTGTAAACAATTGAAATCGATTAATATGCGAGACAAAATAAAAAACAAAAAAATTTGAACTTCTGATATATTTCGGAAGTTCATTTCCGAAAACTGGGATGGAGGTGTTTTCGGAAATGAACTTCTGAAACACCCCTGCGATGCAATTTCCTGCAACTTCCATGGCAGACCCCTAAATCAACCTTCAAACCAAATCAAAGTGCTTCCAAACAACCTAAATACTATTAACAACCTAGCCATATATCATTTATGCAATTAAAACCCTAAATAACATGCATTTGAATAATAGATCTAAAAATTTCAAAACTTACAAAGTGTTAGGATTGAGGGCTTTTGAATGTTGTTTAGCAGTGTGATTGGAGCCTTGATGCAGCTTTGGAATTCTGTTTGCACAAATTTTCGCCTCTGCCACTTTTTGTTTTGATTTAGGGTAAATGATTGGGGGAGGGGGAGTGTTTTGATAAATCTGCAGAAATCGCAGTATTTCGGAAGTGAACTTCCGAAATAATTGTTTCGGAAATGAACTTCCGAAGTAAGTCAATTTTTTTAAAAAACACGCTTTCGGAAATGAACTTCCGAAGCAGGGGTAGTTTTGATTTTTCGCAGGAGGTGACCACCCATAGGGAGGTGGGTAAAGAAATTTTCTTTAAAATATCTTTCATTTTTCTCTAACAATGTTCACAGTATTATTATATAAATATCATTTGACACCGTGATTTCTATTTGTAAATTGTGATTTCCTTTTGTAAATGATTAGTCTCGTTGTTACTCTTAACGCTCTCCCAAACTTCTCTATACACCGTAATATTCAAAGGATATGCATGCCTATATATACAATATGTGTAGTTCAAATACATTATTGATTTTTCAATGAACTTAAAAAAATAAATTGAATCGATGAACTTAAAAAAATAAATTTTTTCTTAATGACCAGAAAAAGATTTGAAAAGTCCACCATTATGCAGAATATACAGATGATTTGAGACTCCTTTAAATACATTTAATGAAATACAAGGCTCCTCTTAAATTGAGATTTGAATTGGAGACAAAAATTAGTGATTGGTTCTATTTCAAACATTGGATGTTATTATAAATTAGTAACTGGTTCTATTTCAAACATTGGACGTTATTATAATTGGTCAAGATACAAAGGTCTGTTTAAGAACAAAGATTTCAAAATCATACTAAATATGAGCCAAGATCTTCAGACTATGACTCATTCAAATTTATTCAATCTCATTCGACCAAACTACTGTTTCATAAAACAAGAATACAACAATCAAGTCCTATGATAACACGCTCATTCATATTCAGATTCGAGAATTCATGAATTTAGAAAATGATTTTAAGCCAATATAAAAAATTAAGTTTTTCCATTACATTTTTTTAAGAAAAATAAAATACAACTCTAGAGAAAGATGCTTACATGTGTGGGAATAATAAATGGTAACAAACTATCATCAGATACAGCACTATACATGTATAAAGTGCTGCTGCCACAATATCACAATTAAGCTAACAGCAATTACCAAACTTATCCCACTGGACACATCTTTCATCAAGATCCTTAAGGTTGGACCTTATGTTTTGATTATTATTTCTAATCAACTTACAGCTTCGATTCTTAGTCGCCTAACAAGGTTGACAGAAACAAATCCTGCACAAAACTAGACCTCCCGGCAGCTTGCCTAATCCTTTTCTCCCGCTCTTCGATACTCAACGATTGATCAAAACTGTAAATAGAATACAAACACAGATCAAACCTATGATTCATGCATAGAGTGAAATTCATGAATGCGATTAAGGAGTTAAACTTTACGACGAAGCACCGCACCTTGATTTCCAAATATGTTGTACAGGTGTTGTTGTGTTCTTTGTAGAAGAATCTTCAGCACTTGTTACGACAGATTTAGAGATTTCTTCAGCTTCGCATTGAGGGTAATTCAAAATAAAAGAGGACAGAAACGGATCAGCAGACGCATTGGATACTGTGTTACTATGCGATCGGTATCCACCTCCACCATTAAGAAGCACCTGTAAATGAGCTTCCCGGAGATCTCGACCTAAGAGAGACAATGACTGACTGTTCGGAATTGCAACTCTTCTTAACCTGCGCCTTCGCTGTATGTAATCTTCAGTTAAGGGAAGCAACTAAAGTTTTTCATTTTTAAGAATCAATTCGTTAGTTTAAAAGGCAGATATATTCAATCATAACAATAATATCAAGGATATCTTAAACAGGTGTCCATGTTGCAGAGTTATGTGGCTCAACATGTCGCGTGCAACTTTAACCGAACATACAGGACAAATCTGTATAATAGATAACACAAAGGTCAATATGAGTCAAAGATATTGGATCATGTAATATTCATCTTGAAAGGAATTTATTTATTTCATGATAAAATATGTATCAAAAGCACAAGGATTATAGCTATATTCAGTGTCATTTCAAATCCCGGGGATGTATGGAAATAATTACCAAAGAAACGCTAATCAATAAATTTAAGCTTGCGAGTTTATCTTAATAAAGTATATTCATAGAGATTCTTCAAATGCAGCAAACATACTTGGTAAGCGTATACATCTTACACAATCAAATGTACCCCAATTGACTATGTAGTTCATATCAATTATTAGACGATTCGTGAGGACGGCTAACATGCTACTTTCCTATGAAATGATTTAGAATAAATTCACATCATAGAGAAAGAGGGAAGAAACAACAATAAGAGATAAACACCAGATAACTAAGAATAAGTTAGATCACAGCCTCAAAGAACCACCATCAACAGAAACCAAAAACACCATAAAGTATCAAGAACACTCCAACAAAGGAGCCGGCAAAGACACTCGAACCGCTATTGACCCAAACAGAGAATAGGATTGGCAAGTCAATCCGAGAAATCACAGGAGATAGTCACAGACCTGCCTTGGAACCATTTCCAAACGAGGAAGATGTTTTTATCTTCCACCTCATCCACGGATATAGACTTGACCACATCATTCTAGGATTTCCATATCGACCAGACTACTGCGTGCCAAATCAATAAAACCCATCTCTAGTCCTACAAGCCTCACACAAGGAGACAAACAACTCAAAAAGTGAAAAGAGATCACTAGGAAGAACTAAACACCACCCTATCCATCTAAAGATTATATACCACAAGGTTGCCGCCAATTCACATGTAGCAAACAAATGGAAAGGAGCCACAATAACCCTCTGCTTAAAAGATTAACCTTGGTAGGGATCCTTTCCTGCAAGAGTTTCCAAGAGAACACCGCCACTTTCGAAGGCGCCTAGCTGCCCCAAATAAGTGGTAAAATTGAGTCCACTCTCAAAGAAAGATAGGTCGAAGAGGAAGCCCGGTCAACAAGAGAAGAATAAGCCGAGGATTCGAAAACATGTTGTATTTGGCATGTCTCCGTCACCACCGGTCAGGATCTTGAGATGGGAACACATCGCGAACTAAGTGAAAGAGATTGTTGACCATCTCCTGCTCATACACATATAGAGACCTCCCCCATCTAAGGTCCCAATGAAGCACCCATCTAAGGTCCCAATGAAGCACCCCATCCACCAAAACCCCAACCTCAGCTACAAGATTTATCAACCTAACTAGGGACACTATAAAACCTAAGAAACCTAACCGTAAGAGGAGTAGACAGCACCCAAGAGTCATCTCAAAAAGAGGTTTCGCATTTCCCTGTTGCCCGCTCCCCTACGAAGACCTTCCACAAACCAATCCGTTTGATTATGACCCATTTAATTTCATTCTCCACATAGTTTAATAGAGAAGATTCAATTTTTCATTAGTTTCCTCTCTTCTACTAGCAAAAATATACCAAACCTTCTTGTTTTCAATCATTTGAAGAAGCTAATATTAAGCTTCCAACAACTTTGCTCTCAAAGCCACCAACAGGATCTAAATAACTCCATACCAAACAAACATATTGAAATTTAAAACAACATAATCTATATAGATCTAAACTACAAAAAACATAAGAAATGAAACTACGAAAGAAACAAGAACATGTTCATACCGTAACTCTCGATTCACATGAATGTTCATCTTCAAGATGAGAACACAAAGACCCTATATCAAACTCTTCATAACAATAGGGACAAGGGAAATCTGGTCTCACCTCTTCTTCAACATCAAAATCATCTATTCCTAACCGATCCAACACAACACAGAAAATATAAAAATCAGATTCAGATCAACTTCTCAACAAAAACTAAAAGAAAACTAGAATCAACAACATGAATATATACAAACCTAAATGAGAAGTTGGATGGTTATGCTGAAAAGTATAGTGGCGTTTCGCGGCGGCGAGACGAGAGGTCCAGAACTCAGAATCCATTGAAGGATCGAAGAAAAAGCTTAGCAAAAAAAATGGATTTAATAAAGTAATAATGAAAAAAAGTTGAAGAATTAGAGAGATTCAGATGAAATCGGGAGCTAAGTTTGGAGATAATGAATTTGTGTTGTTGTGTTTGTGAAATGATTTGACTTTTTCAAAGAGCGAGTGAAAAGGGTTGTGTTTTGTGGTTAGCATGAAATTTGAGGTTAAACAAATATGAGGAAATGTCGGTTTACACACGTTTGGTTTGTTCGGTCATGTTCCTGTTTTTTGTTTATTTCATTTCATTATCCTGTCTAAAAATTAATTGTTTCATTATTATGTGGTTACAAGTTGCAATAATTTTGTTTTTCAAAAATAGTTGCAACAATTTTGTTTTTTGCTTTTTCTAGAAATAATAATATAAATCATTGATCCAAGTTCAACCACCCTTTTTAAATTAATTTTAAAAATTTTAAAAATAAGAACGGAACGAAACGACAACGTTAGAGATATTATCGTGTATTGTGTAGTTTAGTGATTTACATATAAGTGCAGACTTTGGCTCTGTTTGGTAAGACATATTTTCGAACTTATAGCTTATGTCTTATGTCTTATAAGCTCATATGATAATTTAGACTCGTTTGGTAACGGTCTTTTCATCACGAGCTTATAGTTTATTTTACTAGCTTATAGCTTATTTTTCAGACGCTATTTCAAATAGTGTTTTAGCTTATGTCTTATAGCTTATTACTTTTTCTTCCTTTTTTATCCTTATTATTTTAATTAAAATCCATTTTTAACCCTTATAATTTATTTTAATTTAAAATAAAATAATTATATATTAAATATCTTTTATGTCATTTTACATTTATAAGTTAATTGAATCGCTAATTTTACCAAACACTTTAATGAGCTTATAAGCTATCAGTCTCAACCATCCGCTATAAGCTATAAGTCAACAGTCATCAGCCATCAGTCATAAACTATAAGCTATCAACTAATTTATCAGTCAACTGCTATTTTTATCAAACAGACCTTTTGTGTTTGAGAAAATAAATTGACTAATACGCTTTTTATAACTATTAAAAAACTAATTAAATACCTTTGTGATTGTTGCTAAATACTATATTAATTAAATATCTTTGTTATTGAAGGAAATAACAAGTTAGAACATTCATAATATCTCCTCCGATGATGTTAGTGTTACATACTCAAAATCCTCTATTACATTTTATCTTACATTTTATGTAAAATTAATTTTAATGAGGGGGGAATTTGTGTGTATGCTTGTAGACGTTGTTTTTCAGAATTTGGAGAAAGTAGTATGTATGAAGTACCTTGCAAGAATAAAAGGTTTACATAGCTACAGATAAAAAAGTTTCTCTTGATGATCATCATCTAATGATTTGGTTATTAAGACCACGGTAGATATATCAATTGATAAATATGATGTTCAAAGTAATGCGGAAGAAGGATGTCTCGTTCATCCCTTCGAATAGCCCATTCGTTCCTTTTTAAGTGTCGTTTTAGAAGAGTTTTCTTGTTCCTATTTAAGTGTCGTTTTATAATCTAATGTCATAATTTATCAATTATACCCTTATTTTCTCAATAACTCCACCTCACATTTTTTAATTAATTATTGGAAAAAGAGAGTGTGTGATTGAATTTATTTGGAAAGAGAAAAATAAATAAGGGTCTAATAGAAAAAGTAATTTTAACAATCCACTATCTTGGTTGAAGAGTTTTTTGCTAAAATGACACTTAAAAAGGAACGGAGGGAGTATGTAATAAGGGTAGATGGATTTAGTTCGATTTTGAAAGGATTGCGAATGATAATACATGTGATAACAAAAGTGAAGAAGCATACAATAGAACTTAGAAGTTAGTTACTCAATTAGTTAGTTACATCACAAAGTTAGTTAGTTTTCTTCATTCAATGCTAGCTATATAAACACTTTGTAACTGCTGTAACAAACTGAGATTGAATATATTTCTTCTTTCTAGCTTCATCTTCTTTCTCATCACATGCATCCATGCTTATGGCTAAGTCAACAATGGCAGTCACTCTTATTTGCGGGCATGGCTTGCATGTTCACATGGTATCATCGTTCTTGTGATCCTATTTTTTCCGTTGTGCATAGCTAGAGTTCAATCTCCCTTTGATTCTTTGTTTCATCGTTCCTTCTTCCTTTCTTTGATTCTCTTTTCATCACCATGTCGTCCTCTACATCGGAGACCGGTGAACATGGTGATTCCACAGCTCGCAGCAATCCCAAAGGCTATCAAAATGATACCTTGAACCCTTATTTCATGCATCCAAATGAGAATCCGGCATTGGTTCTCGTCATTCTAATCCTTCCCAGCAGCAATTATCACTCTTGGTCAAGATCCATGACCATGGCTTTACGATCCAAAAACAAGCTACACTTCATCAATGGCGCGTTACCTCGTCCACCTGATCCTGATTTCAACTCCATCGCTTGGGACAGATGTAACACCATGATCATGTCATGGATCAAGAATTCTGTAGACCTGGAAATTGCTCAAAGCATACTATGGATGGACAATGTAGTAGATATGTGGAATGAATTAAAGGAGCGATTCTATCAAGGTGATGTATTTCGTATTTTAGATCTCCATGATGAAATTTGATCTTTGAAACAAGGTGATACATCTATTTCATCATATTATACGAAATTAAAGATCTTATGGCAAGAACTTGACAATTTTCACCTTATTCCAATTTGTAATTGTGAGGTTACTTGTTCTGCCATTGCTAAGATTCGTGCTTATAAAGACAGTGATCAAGTCATTAGGTTTCTCAAAGGGCTGAATGATCAATATGCAACAACTCGTTTACAGATTATGTTAATGGATCTTATGCCTAATATTTGCAAGGTTTATTCTTTACTTGTTCCGCAAGAAAGACAAACCAGTCTTCCCATTGATGAGTCTAAAGTTCTTGTCACACGTAGCTTTGGTCAACATCATAATAGCAATCATGATTCTCAAACCAAGAGCAACTCCAACAATCGTGGAAGAGGCAGTAATAGAGGTGGCAGATCATATGGTGGCAGGGGTAGAGGAAATCGCATTTGTATTCACTGTGGAATGACAAATCACACCATTGATGCATGTTTCAAAAAAAACATAGATATCCTCCTAAATGGAAATCTGATGGATCCATCAACAATTATGATGCAGTTTCTGACAAAACTGAGGACCAACCTGGTGAAAATTCTGAAGGTAATGCTCAATTGTCTCAAAGTTTGGCTTTTACTCCAGAGCAGCACAAAGATTTGTTGGCCTTATTACAGGATGCATCACAATATCAGGCTCATAGTTTTAATCACCTTACTTCTAAATCTGTCCTTGGATCAGGTATCATTTGTGCATTCCCTAACTCTTTTCATCCTGAAACATTCATCTTAGATATAGGTGCTACTGATCATGTTTGTTTCACCAAAAGCTACTTTCAAAGTCTCAACACTATTCAGCCTATCACCATCAAACTCCCTAATGGCAATCTTGTCTCTACAAATTTGCCAGGCACCATTAAATTTTCTGAGTCATTTTACATTACAAATGTGCTTTATATGCCAAATTTTTCTTTTAACCTCATATATGTCCCTAAGCTTACCAACACTCTCAATTGTCAGCTAATGTTTACTAATTCTGATTGTGTTATACAGGACTTGTTATCCAAGAAGATGATTGGCACAGCTGAATTACATGGTGGATTATATCTCCTCAAGAGTCCTCAGTTACATTGCCTCACAATTCGTTACCACATTTTGTCAATTCCAATGTATATACTCATGTAGTTTCTAATTGTAACCTTTGGCATCTTAGGCTTGTACATGCTTCAAATGCCAAGATCCTTGAACTCAATAAAAGTTTTCCTTTCATTAAACCTGTCAGCTCTAGTTTATCATGTGATGTATGCTTTTATGCTAAACAGAAAAGATTACCCTTTTCATTAAGCAATAATGTCTCTCAATCTGCCTTTGACCTATTGCACATGGATATATGGGGACCTCTAGCCACTCCCTCCATGTTAGGATTTAGGTATTTTCTTACCATTGTTGATGATAAAAGCAAATTTACATGGATTTATCTCATGAAGCAGAAATCTGAAACCTCTTCTTTAGTACAATCCTTTGTCACTATGGTTAGAACTTAATTCAATAGCCAAGTTAAATGTATCAGATCTGACAATGGACATGAGTTCAAATTAACTTCATTTTATCAGAAATATGGAATTTCATATCAAACTTCATGTGTTGGCACCCCTCAACAAAATGGAGTTGTTGAGAGGAAACATCAACACGTCCTTGGCACCATTAGAGCTCTTCTTTTTCAAGCCAAATTACCTTCAATTTTTTGGGCTCATGCTGTTGGTTTTTCTGTCCACATCATAAATAGACTCCCTATACTTTTCCTCAAACATAAATCACCTTATCAAGTCCTTCATAACACCTTACCTGACATGTCACATATCAAGGTCTTTGGTTCTTTGTGTTATGCTAGCACATTGAAATCAAATAGGAAGAAATTGGATCCTAGGTCCAGAAAATGCATTTACCTAGGATACAAACCAGGTTTCAAGGGTCATATACTTTTTGACTTGCACTGCAAGGCAATATTCATCTATAGGGATGTTAGCTTCTTCGAAAATCATTTTCCCTATAGCCATATCCAGTCCTCTAGTCATAACAATAATCAGTCCTCTATTCATAACACACAGCAAAATCCTTCTCATTCCACTCAATCCCTTGATGATACTTTTGATCATCTCTTCCTGACTTAGCCTACCCTACCTAATACATCTCAATCTAGTTCCACCATATTACCTGAGTTTATGACTGAGTCCAATTCTCCTAATACTTCTCACATCAGTTCCAGCCATTTACCTAATCCTCATGTATTACCAAGTACCAGCCCTATCCTTGACACTAGCTCAGCCTTACCACCTACTCAATCTCATCCATCTAGCCCAGTCAAACAATCCTCTAGACATATCAAACCCCCTTCTTACCTCAAAGACTACCATTGTAATCGCATGTCAAACACATTCACCAATTCAGCTGATGCCTCATCTTCAACCTGTAAGTACCCTTTATCTTTTGTCCTTAATTATGATCTCTTATCTTATGACCATAAGCATTTAATTTTGCATCTTTCATCCATACATGAACCTCACAACTATGAGCAGGTTATTTGTGATGATAATTGGAAGAAGGCTATTAGACCTGAGTTAGATGCTCTGATAAAAACCAAGACTTGGGATCTTGTGATATTACCTCCACAAAATAAAGCTATTTGATGTAAGTGGGTGTTCAAGGTGAAATTACATGCTAATGGCACTGTGGAAAGGTACAAGGCACGATTGGTAGCCAAAGGGTTTACTCAAACTGAAGGCTTGGACTACACTGATACTTTTAATCCAATGGTAAAGATGACTACTATCAGAGTCCTTTTGGCCATTGCAGCTATTCAGAACTGGCCCTTGTTTCAGTTAGATGTCAATACAACATTTCTTCATGGTGACCTCCATGAAAAAGTATATATGAAGGCTCCTCCGGGTCTGGATTTACCTCACCCAAACCTTGTTTGCAAATTGTAGAGATCTCTTTATGGTTTGAAGCAGGCTAGCAGGCAATGGAATACCAAATTGTCAAATACTCTTATAAACTCTGGTTTCTTGCAATCCAAGTCAGATTACTCTCTCTTCACTAAGCACACTACTCATGGTTTTACAATCATCTTGGTTTATGTGGATGATCTTGTACTTGATGGTACTGATCATCACCAAATCCAACACATCAAAGCTTTTTTGGATACCAAGTTTAGCATTAAATACCTGGGCACTTTGAAATATTTCCTTGGTTTTGAAGTTGCTCGAAGCAGTCATGGCATTTCCATTTTTCAAAGAAAGTGCGCCCTTGATTTGATCAATGATGCAGGACTCCTTGGGGTCAAACCTTGTTCCACACCTATGCAACCTCACTTGCAGTTGCACAAATCCTTTGGCAATCCACTCTTTGAACCTACTGCATATAGAAGACTTCTAGGTTGCTTACTTTACTTAACTCATACTCGACCTGAGATTGCTTATGCTGTAAGCAAACTTTCCCAATTCCTTGATGCTCCTACAGACAAGCATATGTTGGCTGCCATTCATATCTTGAAATATCTCAAAAACAACCCTGATCAAGGACTTCTTTTCAAATCCACCTCTTAACTTAAACTGACTGGATTCTCTGATTCAGACTGGGGTGCTTGCCCTGACACTCGAAGATCCACTTCTAGCACTTGTTTCTTTCTTGGTGATTCCTTAATCAGTTGGAAAAGTAAGAAGCAAGTTGTGATTTCCAGATACTCTTCTGAAGCTGAGTATCGGGCCTTATCTCATGCCTCTTGTGAAGATGTTCGGCTGCTGTCTCTCCTCAACGATTTCCAACTTTCCATTGCCTTGCCTATCATCTTATATTGTGACAACAAATCAGCAATGCACATTGCTGCTAATCCGGTATTTCACGAAAGGACCAGCATATTGATTGTCATGTGGTTCGTGAAAGAATTTTGAATGGAACAGTTCATCTCATGCCAGTCACCACTCAAGAACAAGTCGCGGACATCTTCACAAAGTCCATACATCCTGGTCCTTTCTATCATTTGACCTCCAAGCTTGGATTGATTGACATTAATTCCAGCTTGAGGGGGCTGTAAATGATAATACATGTGATAACAAAAGTGAAGAAGCATACAATAGAACTTAGAAGTTAGTTACTCAATTAGTTAGTTACATAACAAAGTTAGTTAGTTAGTTAGTTTTCTCCATTCAATGCTAGCTATATAAACACTTTGTAACTGCTGTAACAAACTGAGATTGAATATACTTCTTCTTTCTAGCTTCATCTTCTTTCTCATCACATGCACCCATGCTTATGGCTAAGTCAACAATGGCTGCCACTCTTATTTGCGTGCATGGCTTGCATGTTCAAAAGGATAGAATGTCTAACTGATTAAAAATAGGAATTGTTTAAGGCACCCAAGGTTGCTACTCCACCTATGTGTAAAACTAAAAATACTCATCGAATTCACAAACGGGAAGAAATAAAGAAAAATTGAACAAATTCAAAATTTTTGTGACTCTTGAATTTGTGATCCGAATCAAGTAGTAACTGTGATTCGAATCATGGCTTTTTATTTTAGTCAAAAAAACACTTTGATTAACTGAACAATCTCAATGCACCATATTTTCAAGGTCCGTGATTCAAATCAGGTTATGCTGGTGATTTGAATCAAGTAGTTAATTTTTGAAAAAATTAAAAAAAAATTTAATGCATGAAGAATTTATTTTAATGAAATGCAAAATTTTAATGATGATGTTAATAATAAATAATTTTGGTGCAAATGGTAAAATGGTTTTTAATGCTGGAGATAAATGGTAATGCATGAATGAATGAATGATGCACAAAAAGATACAATGAACGCACGAAATAAAATTAAGTCGATATATGGATTGATTGAATGATTAATGCATGGGATGCAGAAGCATACTACATACAGATACACATACATATTTCAAATATAAAACACATCTAGGCCCTCAAATAATTATAATCATGTATTATCAAAAAGAATAAGGGGTTGGAACGATCATACCAATTTAGACGATCTAGGCTTAACTTGCTTTCCACGAAAATGGTTTGTAATCAACAACGAGAATATCATAAGCTAAAATACAATTAATTATATACTAATTGGAAACAACTTCTCTTACAAATCTGAAAAATACTATCAGACTCTCCTTTATAAGACTTCAGATGAACTTGTACGAAAAACGATCTAATTATCTTTGATTGACATATGTTGTCATTCTCAAATAACCACTTATTCAACTCTTTGATGATTGTTAGCAGATTAATGGGACACCTTATTAACCCTTGAATCTTTTGTAATTGTTGGAACTTCAGAGAATATTGCCAATTGTCACAAACTGCCTTCATCTTTCTTTTACGATAGCCTTGGAAGAGTAGGTCACTAGAAGATGCTTTTTGCTTTTTTCTTTTTTCTTTTATCTCTCAAAAACTTTTAGTACGTTGTCATATGAATGAACGTCTATCTTTAAGTAGGATCAACAAAGAACAACCTTTAAGAGAAAATGTCAAGTTTCTAGTTACACTGCACATATACCTCAAAATATTATCAATTCAATCCTGGATGAATCAACACTTAGTGAATATCTTAAATACAATTAATGTTTAAAGAGTAAACTAGTAAGGTTTTACTTTAAGTTAATTTATGTAATGTATGCAATGAAAAAATCAGACATTAGGAAATCAACATAGTAATGTTGCAATTCATTGAATTGCATAAGCTTCCAAACGAAATAGAAAAACTCGTCTAGGATCGAAGGAACCATATCCTCAACTTTTAGAGTCGTAACTCGCAAGACTTTGATCAAAAGCCTTACTCTGATATCAATTGTTGGGTGAGAATATGGACACAAGAGGTATAGAAGGAAGGTTGAATATACCTACTTCCTAAAAGGAGAAGATTGGATTTTATTAGAAGTCCAAGCCCTATTTTCTATGTTGGCCCTATTTTCTATGAAGATCTTGCAGCTGATTGAAAAAGGAGAAGATTGGATTTGATTAAGAAGTCCAAGCCCGTACTGCAAGAGTATATAAATAAAGACTTGCTAAACCTAGTATAACAAGCATTCACAAATAGAAATTGTGACTGTAAATAAGGGGTGGTGTTTTGCGAGTCTTTTAAGGTTTTTGTGTGTTTTTGTTTGTGTGTCACTCATGTATCTTCTGATACATTGAGGTGGACTGTTTGTTCTCACTCTTGAAGCTTTTAAGCAAAAAAGTTGAGTATTGTTCTTGATTGGAGCTTTTAAGCAAGATCAAATATTATTTATTTGAAAGTGTAATCTTTCTATTTGGTTCTTCTGGTCACAAGGTTTGTGACTGAGTTTATCACTGCGGTGATTGGAAGTGAGATGAGATTTCTCATATCGAGATGTTAATTTCTAGGTAGAAGTTGCACGGGGTAGTGATTAGGAGAGAAGTTGTAAACTGAGACTGTTTAGGCTTTTAACTAATACTATTATAATGGATTTCCTTCCTAGCTTGGTAGCCCCCAGATTAGTTGAGTTGCACTGAATTGAGTTAACAATTACTTATGTTATTTACCATTCTATAGTTTATTTCTGTTTTGAGTTATTTGTGATGTCAGTTAGCAGATGTCATAACATTTGTCCTAACATTGTGTTTATGTTGAGACATCTGTCTTGACATCTATATTGTAAGTGCCATAATTTCAAGTTCTAAACACTAAGAGACTGTCGTGTTTCATCCCACGTTCAGTCTTCAGACTTCAATTAGTGCATACATGTGTTACCCATGATTTCCTGCTTGTTTACAACCCACGTTGCAATAACTGCTTCAAACTTCCCCACGAACTCTTGATGATAACTGCCAAACGTGTTGTCGACATCCTCTCTTTTTGAAACTCAAATTCTAGAGAATTCACTAAGTTCTGAAACTCTTCGTGGTTGTCGACTATCCTTCTTAAGATTTTGGACATATTTCCAAGTGATCGTAATCTTGTGGATCCGTTCTTGTGATTCTTCCAAACTATAGCTGCCACATCATTTGGCTCTCTGGTCGACGCTCCATTGATGCTAGATATTTAAAGCTTCAAGATATTTGACATTGATGTCTCTAAAAACTTGGTTTAATGTTTTTAAACACTTAATTAATGTCTCATAACTCTGAATATCCCTTCATTATGACATTTTTCGCGAGGCCGACCCTAGGGGTAGGCCACCAAGGCTATCGTCCAGAGCCTATTTTTTATATCTATATAGGTCTAATTAACTGACATTCTAAATTATTTTATTAGCTAATTAAATAATAAAAACTATTAAAAAAACTATAATAATAACAAAAATTTAAGATATGTATTGTATAATTAGTTAATTTAAAAATTAATATCATTTTAAGTTTTTCGAAAATTACGTGTGAATTTACCATAGTTTAACCGTGAAATTAAAGAAGCTCCATTTTGTTATATGAACCTTGATAATTAAATTTTAGTATATACTAATTTATAATGCAAATGAAATACAATTTTACAATAAAATATTATTAGAAAATTTTAAAATTTTATTGTAAACTTTCATTTTAGACCTCAACATTTATCGGAACGTTCCTTATTAAACTTTGATTACTTGAATTTTCTCTCATTATAAAAAAATTGCAACAATTATTTCATTTTGTTAAACAAAAAAGTAGACTTGTCATCTCCTCTGGATTTCATTTTATTTTTTCGATAGGGTGGTGAATTTAAATAAAGATAAATAATTAATTAAACCTACTTGCCAGTAAATAATTGAAAGTTGGTAATTTATAGTCGGTAATTGATAGCTGATAAATTAACATAAGTGTTTAATAAATTAGTTATTTTATTAGCTGATAGATATAGAATGACATAAGAAATCATTTTAATTAATAAAGGTAATAATATTTTGTTAAAATAATAAGGATATAAATAAAAGAAAAAAATCACAAAGCTAAAAACTACAAGTTCAAAAAGTACTTCAAATAGCTTTTGAAAAAAAACTAGAACTTAATTAAAAAAACTACAAGATAAAAGCTAAAATAACATTAGTAAACAAAACTTTTTCATTAACGTGAGCTGAAAAATAAAAACTAAAAACTTTTTTTTTTGTCTTACTTATTAGAGTTTGACCTAACTCATTCTTACAAAAGACTTTAAGATTTTCCTAATACATCCCCTCACGCCAACACTCTTTTGGACTTGGTGTGTAGAGAATAATGGTGAGCGACCCATTGTCTGATCGATAGGCTCGGATACCATATTAGAGTTTGACCTAACTTATCTTTATAAAACCGGTTGATAAGGTGAAAAGTAGGACTGTTCAAAAAATCCACGAACTGAACCGAACTGCTAAACTGAACCGAACTGAAATTAAAATAACCAAACCATTATATTTGGTTAGTGAACCGAACCGCTATTTTATTAACGGTTCTAGAACCGAACCAAATTAAAACTAACCAAACATAAACCAAAACTCAACCATTAATTTTAAAACATCAATATTGAACTATAGTTGAAACCAAAAGTCCAAAACACTGAAACCATCTTTGAAAACCAAAATACCAAAAACTGAACTCAAATTGTTGAAGCCACGTAGAACCCTAAATTCCCAAACTGTTGAAGCTCCAAAGAAGAAGAACCCTAAATTCCCAAATCGTTGAAGTTGTGTTTTCCTCTCTCAGTCGCATTTGCATCTTCATTACCAAATCACAAGCTCCTCACCGCGCCGTCGTTCCGCTCCAGTTCAGCTTTCAGCCATCTCCTCTGTACTGCGTTGATTTTCATCCTTCAAAGGTTCATAACCCAAACTTGAAGGTAATAAAAGGGTTTCTTTCTTTTATGCTTGGATTCTCTTTTATTGGGTTAAGAGTGTATATTTTGTATCATATTTGTGTTTAGGTACTATGATTTTGAAGGTGTTTTTCAACATCCAAACTTGGTTTATTTGTTTGGAGCTGTGAATGTTGCCTTGGTTTGTTCCATTATGATGAATGATTTGAGTTATATTGTTTTCTCATGGATTGATGCAGAGTTTTTGCAGTTTTGTTGAAATAATTCTGTCATGAATCTCGTTAGTGAATTGTATAGAGTATTACGGTTAAATTTGATCTATGTTGCTGATTTTGCTAAGTGGAATAAATTTTGGTTATGTATATTTTTTCGGTTTTGAAGAATCAATAGATATTTTGACAGCATCCTGTATATCTGTAGACTAAATTTGTGTGAGTCTTAAGCTTCATGTAATATAACCTTAAGTCACATATTAGATAGACCATTGTCTTAGATTTTGGTGAGTACCTGTCAAGAGCCAAAACTGAGTAGTGATGTGATAACGTAACCATTACTTGTAATATTGTCTTTAGTAACATTGGAATAGAGTTGTTGGATGGCTTTGCTATCTGTCATCTGCACCTTCCTTTGTTGTGTTGGAATCATTGTTGGATACATAATTGACTCCTCGTCAGAAGAATGATCAAGTCCTAATATATGGCATATCTGATGCATCACTTAATTAATAATTGATTGATTGGTGGCAACTAGAGTATGTAGTACTAGATTCTACATACAAAATAATAGGATTTGATGGATTGAAATACATGAACTTTGTATCATTTTTCCCTTTATGTCATAGAAGTTTTCAAATATTTTGTCTTTCACTTAATTAATTCCTTGTACATTCAAGATTCTCTATCTTATGATTGTGTTCTATTTGAGTCAATTGTTTTTGGTTTTCTTACATTAGCCACATATAAACATGTTTTTCTTAGGTTCTGATTGTTATCTACCTATGTCAAACAAATTTTATTATAGCACCTCAGAACTTAAGGTACTGCATATGCATTCTGCCTATATCAAATCAGGATACAGTGATCGGAGAACTTTGCGGACTGACTGCACTTTTTCTTGTATATTCTGAGTTTTTTGTTGTGATTTACTTTAGTAGAACATCTTATTCTTTTCTGTTGAACTATATCTTTCTCTCATGTCATAATTTTTTTCTCTTATATTGAAAAAAGTTAAAATCATTTAGTAATAGGTTAATCCCATCTTCATTTTAGAGTCTGCAATCTAATAATTATGATGTATTGAAATTATTAAGTAATTTATAGGTACCCATTCAATACAAAATAGATTTGAGACACTTTCTTATATTTACTGATACAAACAGATTTAATAACTCAGAATATATTTATTAGGAGCTTCTCCCCCTTCCCAAATGTTCAAGAGTTTGGTCTCTCCCACTAACCACCTAATAACTCCAAGACAGCCCCTTCTGTCTGGCCCCTTTTCCTATTTATTCTTATTACAAGCTCTTATTTGGAATAGTTTATATTTTAGGAAAAACAGTATGTTAGGTGAAGTATAGCATTAGCTTGGTTTCAAATTTTTGTGTATTTTTCTATTTTAGATTTCAAAATTTATGTTCCCTAATGATTGTAAAGGATAAAATAGTAGCCATGTCATAATATAGAGAAGATTAAAGACAATAGATATTGAAAGTGTCCATGTGGTATGAGGCAATTGAATAGATAATTGAAAATAAATAATCAATTGAATACTTGTAATTTATTCTTAAATTCAGATACATTTAAGTGCTAATTATTTAAGTGCTTATTTTGGAAGACATGTTGGTTATGGTTATGTTGATATCTTTCTTGTTTGTCATTGTAATTTTGGCTTACATTTTAGTTTATCTAACATGGTTATGGTTATGTGATATCTAACTTGTTGTAATTTTGATTTTGTTTTGTAGAGATAACATCGCCGACATTGGTTAATCTTGATGATGATGAAGACTTTGCAAGTTAAAAGAGTTTCAGAAGACCCTAGTTTAATTTTAGTTGCTTTGGTTTAAGAACTAGTTCGAATGAATTTTGGTTTAAGAAATGGTTCGAATGAATTTTGGTTTAAGAACTAGTTCGAATGAATTTTGGTTTAAGAAATGGTTCGATTGAATTTTGGTTTAAGAAAAGTTGTATTTAGATACTAGGATTTGATTTTTTCGAGCTTATCTACTGATATAAATTTTGTGACACTGTTTGGGAGACTTTATCAAAACAAATTATGACATTTTTTATAAGCTTTTTTTTAGCTTATTTTTATAACTTCAAGTTAGCTTACGAGAACAGCTTATTTTTATTTTTTTGCTATAAAAATGACTTATACAAGCTTATTCATAAGTACTTATTTTTATAAGCATTTGTGCTATAAGCCGTAAATAAGTTGTTTATCCAAACAGTCCTAAATATTGTTAAAATTGACTAATTTATGATTTTTTAACGAGTTTTGACTTTTGCAATTTTAAATAAATTTGGATTTTGATTATGAATATAGATAAAAAAAATTAAGTTAAAAATTATATATAATAGTATATTAAAAAAGTCTATAAGAAAATGCTAAAAATAAATTTAAATAGATTTTTTATTAAAAAAATTTAAACTAAGTATAACGGTTCGGTTCTTTAGTAAATGGTTCGGTTTGGAAAAATTGTCTTCTAATGGTTTGGTACGGTTCGGAATTCCGAACCGTTATGCCAAACCAAAACTTTTGGTTCAGTTCGGTTCTAAAAAAATTGAAACGGTTCGGTACGATTCGGATACATTAATATAATGGTTCAGTTTGGTTCGGTTCAGTTTTCTGATAGAACCGAACCATGAACAGCCCTAGTGAAAAGTATTCCTCTATATATACTCTTTCAATACTTTATTTACCAACAATGTGAGACTTTAGAATAACCAAACAAATAATATTTCATTCAAGTTTAATTTTTTGTGTGAAGATAGATCAAGCTTAATTTTGTGTGTGGACATAATTCAATATAAACAAGAAATACATAAAGCTATCTCTATTGTAATTTTAGTTGTAACAGTATCAAGAAATAGATCGCAAGATTACTCTTGGTGGGGTGTCTCTATCGTACTGTATTCATTCAATTTTGGTAGATTAGGTTAATGCACCTTACCTTATATTATATTTATAATTTTATATCATTGTATTACCGTGAACGCAGAGGTTTAATTAAAAATATTCATTTCAATATTTTATAAAATAAAATAATAATGATTTTGGTTGATATTTATTATATAATACCTCGATAGTTCAAGGAAAATACTTATATGAGTATAACCATAAATCTGGATTTACAACATATCAATAACAAATTTTTATTAATTAAAAAATTGAAATAAAATTGTTTCTCTCCTCCATTAAACCAACTATCTCCATGATGAGAATTAAAAAAAAAAATTAAATTTTTAATAAATTTTAATTTTTTCGCTTTTATTGGTTGTTCCTAAAAATATGGATTTATGTTCGTATCCATGCAAATATTTCTCATAGTTTAATGTGTTTTAAACGTTTTAATGTAATTTTGCTTCTTCTATTTTTATTTTTTAAGTTTTAATCTTTCATTTTTAAAATTGAAAATTCGATCACTCCATTTCAATATTTATGGAATTTTACGTGTTAGGTAATTGATGATGTGTTGTTGCTTGAGTGATTTGAAATAAATTTAAAATCATTTATAATTATTTTTTCTTTTAATAATAATATAAATAATAGATTTATTAAAAAACAAAAATAAATAAAATAAAATATGTTTAATTGGTCCAAATATCTCTTAACTTAATTTAAAGTTTTACTTTAGTCCCTTATATAATAAATATATAATAAATGTTATTTTTTAGTCTTAAAAAGTTGTTATATCAGCAAATTTAATTCTTTCTAATAAATTTTGAAAAAAAAAAGTTAAGTTATGTTGGTATGGCGATCCACATGACAAAAGTGTCAAACCTGATATAAACGTACAACCCTCTTTTTAAGAATATAATTAGAAGAGACATTGGAGCGGCGTGAAAGACATATGTTTAGCCCATCGTTCTCACCAAGTCGCATTTTTATTGGTTTGAGTGCCACTCTTTCAGATAAGGCGCCTTTTTTCGGATATGTTGCCCAGGACATTAGTGTCTTTTTCCATAATGCACGATCATGCTTAAAGCATGTATTGGGTCGACAAACATTGCATTAGGATCGTGTGATTCAACCACACTCCACGGATTTCAAGGAATCAATTGTTTAGCGTAGAAATTAGTAAACAACGCTAGTATCTTATTAAAGTTTACTTTGCGAGATCGACTAGTGAATTTCAGGACACAATGATTAAATTCTTCAAGTGTTTATGAAAATGACCAACATCTGAATGCAGTGGCGACGTTAGGGTCTGGCCAGGGTGGGCACTTGCCCAGGCTCGGGCCCAATAATTTTTTGAAGCCCATATGTCTGGAAAAAAAGGATAATCATTTTCAGAAAGAGACAAACTAAAGGAAAAGGGTTTGCAGAGAAAGGGTTTCATCTCTTACTCCCTCCGACGGCGGCGCTTACCACTCCGTCTCTTACTCCCTCCGACGGTGGCGCTTACCACTCTATCTCTTACTCCTTCCGTCGGCGGCTCATTATATTCACGTTTCAATTTTCATCTTCCTTCCTTCTCTCCAACCCAACTTTTTCCCAATTCTTATTCAATTCAATTTCTCTCCTTTTACCCATATTCACGTTTTCTCCCAAAAAAAACCAATCAGCAAAAATACAATTTTTTTCTTGTTTGACTTTGTTGTCTGAATCGCTTATCGCAGAACACGGTCCAGGAATCTCAGGTATAATTAGATCCTTTGTTTTTTATTTTATTTTATTTTTATTTCTTGGGTTTGTGAGTGTTAGAAAATCAGTTAGTTAGTTGTTTCAAGCTGTTGAAACAATTAGGAGATTAGGGTTGAGTTTCAAATGCTAGGCTGGATAGTTAGTTAATTTTTTTATGTTCAGTTGTGACTTGTGTTGGTTTCGTATTAGATTTTGCAGGGCTCAATTTGTTAGAAATATGGTCTAGGATAGACTTAGAGTTGTGTAAGTATGTATGGCTTATGGATCATGGCTGACTCTAATGACTTGTTTTTCTTTTATTGATGGATGCTAGAAATGAAGTGGTTTATTGGATAGATTTTAATGTGTGTGAAACTTGCAGCTTGATGCATGGTAGTTGGTTATGAATGTTTGATTGAGTTATGTATATGTAGGGATTGGTTTTGGGTATAAAGGGGCTGTTTTGAATGATTCTCAATTTGGTATGTATCTTGGATTTGGACTTTGGTTTTTTCTCATGGTGTTATATAATACACTTGATACTTTTTGGTTTGTAGAATTGAAGAAGATTTGCAACTGTTTTTTCTTTGGGGATGAATTTGAATTTTAGAATAGTCCCAACCATTTTGAAGTGTTTAGGTTAGTTTGAATTGAATTGGTGAATGTTATTTTTTTGTAAGGATATGCATATGCATTGATTCGTGATTTGTGCTGCTATGTGTATGTTTTTTTCTGTTTGATGACTATTTATATATTATATACAATTGAATTTACGTATTTAAATTTTTTGTCCAGGCTTTATAACTTTCCTGGCTTCGCCACTGTCTGAATGATTTCAAGACGGTTCAAAATTCCTTTATGTTTTTGAAAAGTAATTGCAACACTGTTTAAAATGAAACTTTGATTGAAAGAAAAACGGAAAGCGAAATTAAGACAAAATAAAAGAAGTAAATGGCATGCCATTAATTGAAAGGTAATTCAAACATACATTGCACTCGCCATACTCATTTGTCTATTTAATAGTCATTTAACTAATTTATTAATAAAATAAAAATATTGAAAATTGATTATATAATAAAATATATATTTAAAATTAAAAAAATGAAAATCTGTCCAGAAAATAAATGCGTGCACTTAAAAAAAAAGAGAAGGAGTGCCGATGAAAATAAATGACGAACCTGTCTAGAAAGAAAAATTTACATGAATACGAACTTCAATTCTTTGTGTTAGAAGCAACCCATGAAAAGAGACAAAATTTTAAATATATTTAAAATTTAATTTCTTTTTTAATTGGATTTATGAAGTGGTTGTGAGTAGGAGAGAGAAAATTTTATTTTTATTTTTTAGATAATAAAAAATTATAATTTTAAAGTCCCCTGTCATTTTTCATACAAGTATTTTTCGACTAAAAATATATTGTATTATTGAGAATTATTGGAGAATAGAGTATATTGCGAGAAAATGGAAGAAAAAATTTGCATTTTTATTTAGAATTTGAGTCTTCATTGTATTTGCATATCACACTACACCATGCTGAGGAAAATTCATTTTCATTTATCCCTATAACTTGAACATTAATTTTGACTAAAAGCTTGGGCAGACAAGCGCGGAGTGAGAACGACTTCGAGAGGAGAGGCTTTGATTGTGGTGAGCCCATTATGTTCAGCCATATCAACCGGTCCTTCATCAGGAGTCATTATGTCAAAACCATGCAACAAAGTAGCAAGTGTTATTTGCATTAATTGAAGACCAACTGATATTCCAGGACACATTCTTCTACCAGCACCAAATGGCATCAATTCAAAATGTTGTCCCTTAACATCAACATTCTTGTGTGTTGTGAGAAATCTCTCTGGTCGAAACTCCAACGGATCTGAATATAATGTAGGGTCTCGTTGAAGTTTCGAAAAGTTGGTTAGGAGACGCGTGCCAGCTGGAACGTGATATCCTCCAACGGTACAATCTTCAATAGACTCATGAGGAACATTCAGTGGCGCTGGTGGATACAAACGTAAAGTTTCTTTAATAATGGCTTGAATATATTCCAACTTGGTCAAATCAGATTTTATTGCCATGTTTTCTATGCCAATTTGTGCATCTAATTCTTGAGTGGCTTTGCTTAAGACTTCAGGATTGTTCAGAAGTAATGATAGTGTCCAAGTTAATGTTCCCGCTGTAGTGTCGGTACCTGCTAGAATTAGTGCCTACAAAATATTTTAATAACATTATACTTCTTCACTAATTTAATTAGTTTATATTGGAAAATTGAAATATAAAGACAAGTTCAACTAGGGGTGCTCGCGGTGCAGTTTAGGCGGTTTACACGCTAAAAATTATTTGACCGCAAGATAAAAATATTTGATTTGGTTCGGTTGCCTTTTAAAAATAAAATCTAACGGAATCAAATCAAACCAAACCATTACGGTTTGCGTTGGTTTGGTTTTTACTTTTTATTGATTCATACACAACATAATTTTGTGTTTAGTCATTCATACATGATCATAAAATAAGTTTATTATTCAAATAAACTTATAATTTTAATACATAAATATGAATTGTGTTTTATAATTTTATCTTATGTCTAATAGATAATATACATGAAATTATATTCTTAAATAAATTTGAAATAATATTATATTTCATATATAAAGAGATGTAAAAATAATATCCATTAAACTTCTTTTAATCTTATTCTTATCAACTTTTTTTTATGTTAATTTTTCTAAAGAATTAAAAAATATATAATAGTTTGTAAGTTTTGTAACATAATGCGGTTGGTTTGATTTGATTGGGTTTGCAAAATATAAACCGCAAACCGAACCAAATCATGCAATTTTATAAAAAATGATCCGAACTAATCTAAATTAAATACAATTTTTCCAATTTTCAATATGATTTGATTCAGTTAAGGATTTTCTATTAGACCGGTTCAGTTTTAATCAGCCCTAAGTTCAACAATTATGTATGAATTTTCAATATGACTATTTGTTTGTGGTGTCGAAATTGGGTGTGTGGCATTACCATTCCTGTCAGAACTACACGTGTTGTCCAGTTTTCTAATAAAATAATGTAAAAAAGAAAAATCCAAGCACATCTAGATCTAGATAGTCAGTGATATAGATATGGTGATAACATTTGTTTCTTCCATGAAATTGAATACACTAATTTTAGTAAATCAAGTCAACAAACTTTCCCTTTAATGGGATTTCCATTTTTAGAAAAATATTACTTCATCGGTAAGTTTCTTTAAATGTAAGATTTTTAAAAAATATTCTTAATTAATTTTTGATAAATTTAATATATTAATAATTTATGAACAATAAATTGAAATATAAAAATAAGATTTTTATGAAAAGAAAAAGGTGAATTCTTATCTACCCAAGTTGGGTAGAGTTACCTTTAGTGTAAAATGCATTGAAAACAACCAAAAAGTGTATCATTTAATAAATAATTAAAGATGATGAAATTAAATGGTGTTATATGATTGGTTGAAGGTACACTACCCAACTTTTTTAGATGGGTAGAGAAGTTGTCCCCAAAGAAAAATAATCGTACCAGACAAGTAGCTTTGATTGTAGTGTCGGAATCACGACCGTCCAAATCTTGATCATCAACCGTTGAAAGAAGAACATCCATGAAGTCATGTTCGCCGCCAGCAGGTTTCCTATTCCGTTTATGTTCATCAAGCCAAACACATACAAACTCATCCAACACTTTCGCAGTTTTCTTCATTTCCTTCTCTTTTCCATCCAAATCCAACCATCTCAAATACGGCAACGTGTCACATATAACAAACGAACCAGTAAGATCAAACAAATCCCTAAGCGCTTTTCTAATCCGTTGATTCTCTTCCTCATCACCGTCAAACCGTTTTCCCACCACCGTTCTAAACATAACATTTAACGCTATGTTCCCAAACCATTTCTTCATTTCCGTAATTGCCCTTTCAGAACCTTCCTTGTTGTTCTTCATCTTTATCCAAAAGTCATAACTCTCTTTCATTGCTATCTTCACCTCAGATTCCATCACTTGTTTCAGCAATGTCTCTGTCCGTTGCGCGGAGAGGACATGAACAGTCGCTATCTTGCGCATGGTGCGCCAGTAGGAACCGTAGGGGCTGAAACCGAACATGGAGAAGTTATACCCTAGAATTTCAAAGGCTACTGATTTTGGACGTGAAGCAAACGCTTTGTCGTTTACTGTGAAACACTCTTTCGCCGTTTCGTAACTGCTTACAACTAAAGTTCGATGAACACCTAAGCGTAAGGTGAAGATGGGTCCGTATTTGTCGGCTAATTTCCCCAACGTGACGTGAGGTGGTTGGGACCCAACTAAGAGGTGGAGGTGGCCGATTAAAGGCCAAGCTCCGGCGACTTCTGGTGGTGTCTTTTTAGCTGCAAGACCGGTTGTGCTAGTGTTGCTTCTACGTAGCCAAAAGAGAAAGAAGAGAAACAAGAACGTAGGGCATATGGTAATTGGCAGGGTTGAAGATGATGAGAATAAACTAATTATCATATTCTTGCTTAGCCTTAGAAATTAGATCGATCGATCTAGCGGGTTAGAAAATTTTCTCCTTCTTTAGATTTGATTTTATAGATAAGGTTCAAAGAGCAGTATAGAAGAAACAAATAGTATCAATTTGGTCTCTATTTAATATAGTATTTTTGGGTTTGGTCTCTTATTAATGTGATTTCAAGAAGCTACTTTTTTGTTTATGGAGGAAGAGAATAGCGTCTCTGTTTCTTTATAGAAGAGAAAACACATTTTGGTCTATTATTGCGCTCTTTACTTTTAAATTTCTTCAAAATTGCAAAACAACCGGTGTCTGCCTATTACAATTACAATTACAATTGAATAAATATTTATACTAGCAAAACATAAATAAATAATCAACAGATCAATTTTTTTTTTTTTAAGTAAAAAGACATTCATTCATTCAAATTGAAAAATACATCGATTATTACAATTTTAAGATCGCTAAAAATTGAAAAAGGTGAATCCACAAACAATTTTGCAACACCTAAGTTAATAGCATACAACGGCAACATGAAAGTGCCTACAAATATGACAAAATAAAAGTCACTAGAATATTCATACTTCTAGATCTGCAACATTGACGCCCAAGTCTTTCTCAAATCTACAATGATTTGAAGTAAATGTGTCAATCTGAACCAACAAATACCGTCACTACAAGAAAACATCATATTAGCAGGGTGTGTTTGCCAGGTGTTAGTCACCTCGCAAATTAATGCACTTGCGAGGTGTATTTCACCTCGCAAATAAATAAATATTTTTCCATCTCACAACAGACGGTGGAAAGTTTGAAATTTGTGAAAAGAAAGTTGCTAGGTGAAAAACACGCCGCAACTATGTTTTAAAAAAATTAGGGGGAAATTATGTTTAGTATTTACTGATAGCGCAATTTGAAAAATTTGAAAATGAAGTTGCTAGGTGCAAAATACCCCGCAAAAGTTGCTAGGTAAAAAACACCTCGCAACTATGTTTTAAAAAAATTGGGGGGAAATTATGTCTGGCAATTACTGTTGGCACAGTATGGCAGGTGGGCGTTTGACTGACACAAACATTGCGAGGTGAAAATCACCTAGCAAGTCTCAACGATTCTAAAAGTTGCGGGGTGTTTTTCACCTCACAAGTTTTCTTTAAACACCCCAACTTGAGTTTCCTTTCTCACGTTCCAGATTCAACAAATTTCATTCATTCATTCTCTCTTTCTCCCAAGCCATGGTTCCACATTTTAAAACCCTCAAAATTTCTCAAAGCTTTCATTTTTAACACAAATCAACACATTCAAGACTCAAATTACTTGCTGGTTTCAAAGTTCTTTTTAGTTTTTTCATCAAATCCATTATTTAAGGTGCACATATGAATTAAGTTGTTTGTTATTTTATATTGGGTTGTATGAACTGGTTTAATTATGCATTATTTATTGAAGTTTGTACCATGTAAGTAGTGATGGTTAGATTTGTGTATAATATTTTAGATTTTTTTAAATAAAATTTATATGATTTTGTGTATAAATATGTTAAAATGTTAGAATATGTGTATGTTAAATTGTTAGAAACCTGTAGGTAAAATTTTTTAGTATGTGAAATTTTTAGAGTTATGGATACAGTTTTTTTTTCGTTTTCACATAAATAAATAAATAATATAATAGATTTTAGTTTATTATTTTTGTAAAACAGAAATATATTATAATAAATATGATATATATATATATATATATATATATATATATATATATATATATATATATATATATATATATGTATGTATATAATATATTATATTATTATAAATATTAAAAACCTTGCCAGGTGAAACTCACTGAGCAACTTTCTGTCTATTCAAAATTTGCTAGGTGAAATTCACCTCGGAACTTTCTTTTTATTTTTTTGAACATCGTGCTCTGCTCTGCTCTGACGTGTGTCCTTTGTCCTGCTCAACTCTGGGACAGGTGTTGCGAGGTGAAATTCACCTTACAAAGATGCGAAGTGATAGTCACCTGGCAAAGTTGCGAAGTGATAATCACCTTGCAACAAGTTGCGACTAACGTTTTTGCGGGGTATATGGTCAACCCCACAATTGTTGCATTGTAGAGTGATTTTAGCTTTTGCGAGGTGAAATTCACCTGGCTAATTACAGTTTTTTTTGTAGTGCGTACTAAGACGGGAAAACCAACAAACACCGTACTAAGACGAGAAAACCAACAAACACCGCACTAGACGATGAAAACTTAAAAACACACAAGAGAAGAAACAAATTTATATGGATAACCACTTATTTAAATTAAAAGAGAAAGAAAAACAGTGTTGAGGGGTGATTTCTAGCCAAAAATGGCCAAAAACCACTCATAAGATGGAAGAATGAAAAGAGAGAAAAGTTTAGAGGAACATATCAGTTATATATCTATTAATACTATTATTAAAACACACATACATGCAATTATAATCCAAAGAAATAATAAAAGCTCTAGCAATTTTCAGCGAGACGATTTTCGGTGTAGGCGATTTCTAGCATAGGAGTGTCTGATACGAAACACTGTTTCTATTAGGTCTCTAAGCCTTCGACAATTGAGGAGATTTAAACTCCTAGTATTCGGACTAGGGATCAATTTAGTAGAAGGAGCTTTAGGGATTTAGGGTTTACAACATCGTTTTAGGGTTTGTGATGGGTAAAGGCCGACCTAACAAAAAGGCGGCGCAAACTCCACCAGCGAGAGTTAGGATTCTTTTGCCAGCAACAAACTCAAGTGAGAGGGATAGAAATACTCCTACCACACAAAAAATCAAAATCATGGAGATGCCAATCCTTGAATCCATTGTGGAGGAAATAAGCGAATGGGAAGTGGTAACTGAAGAGGAAGAGAAGCATTTGAAGCAGCCATAACTGTGGGTTGATGTAATAAAAGCTTCCCTCAAATGGAATTGGATTGGAATACACTGCACCAAATTTGGTAGATGGCGAAGTTGAGGTGGTCATCAAACCCCAAGATATTCAATCTGAAATACAGTTATGGGTGAATGCTCTCGTTATGTACACCATTGGGGATGAATTGTCCATGAATGCGGTCAAGAAGTTCGTGATGAGCGCGTGGAACTTTGTCACCCTGCCGAAGTTGTATTACAATTGAGGAAGGCTATTTCCTATTACGATTTAAGGAAAAGGAGGAGAGAGGTGTGGTTCTTATGTGTGGCCCCTACACGATCTTTAAGAATCCAGTGCTACTACATGAATGGACACCGAACATCACACTAAAGGAGGATGTACTACGGGTTCTTCCAATTTGGGTGATTTCCCCCAATTGCCTCTGAAATTCTAGGAAGATAAAATTATAGGAAAGATTGCGAGTGCTATTGGTAAGCCAATTATGACGGATGAATGCACGACAAGGAAGCTGAGGGTATCATATGCCAAAGTAATGATTGAAGTGGATGTAATTGTTGCAATGAAGGATGAAATTATGATATGGGATGAAACTGATGGAAAAATGACACCAAGAAGACCGCGTCCCTCCTGATACTTCGGAGCAGTTGATCCAGGACGGAGACCACGTGTTAATCTCTATTACTCACTTAAATCCTAGCAGTCTCCACTTTGGGCTTGGGCGTCCAATCTAAAGTGGAGATCTTGGCCCAGTGCCGGGGGATATAAAACCCTCTTTCTATAGAGGGTCACGTAACTTAATTCATTCACTACTAAAAATATGACATTTACTTAAAATATTTTACATCAGGTATCAAAATATAAGATGTGAAAAATGTTTGTCAAAATATTTTACATCAGGTAATTATTTCCAATGATATAAAAAATATAGGAAAAAATGAAAAATGTATAACTAGTGGCAGTATTGTAAATAAAATGAAAAAAATAGGAGGTGGCAAAATTGTAATTAAAATGAAATTCTTGTTATAAGGGATTTTACATCGGGCCCAGATATTAACCGATTTGAGAAATGTTACGCAAGTGGGCCTTTACATCAATTCTTGGTAATAACCGATGGGAAAAACTAATCATATTGGGTCTTTACATCGGGCTAATATTCCCCCGACGGGAAATGTTAACACAACTTTTTCCTAAAAACCTAGTCCATCTTGACACACACAAATCTTCTTCTTCCCCGAAACTTCTTTTTCTGCCGCCACCATACTTTTCGTCACCACCCATTCTCCTCCGTTCGCCTTCCTCCGGTCGACAACCTTTGTAGTTCGCCGTCCCTACCTTCACGCGACTCACTCCGATTCTCCTCCTAGTCTGTCTCACTTCGCAGCTCTTCGCCGGACAACATCTCCACCGAGGATCCGACGCGTTCAACCCCTCACCACTCGTTTCGGTCAACGCTGCCACTAATAACACCCTTCAGTAACGTACCCAGCCTCGACGACGAACTCCACCACGCACATGTTCTTCCATCGTACCTTCGATCATAACCAATTACAAGCGCTGCTCCTCCATTCATAACACCTCCATAAGTTCCTTCACTAAGCACCGCTGGTATTTTGTTGCCCTTACACTCTGTTTACATCTTATGATTATTGTTTGAGTTTGTATTGAATGAGAAAGATGAATGTTTTTTGCAATTCTCTATGTGCTTTATAGAAGAGAAAGAGGGATAGGAACTTCATATTTGTTCTCTGAAGCCATCCCTTTGTTTCATATGAGTGTGTTGTAGTTCATATTAATTGGGTTTCAAAAAAATTATTGTTTTTTTAATTTCTTTTTGTTTCTTACTTGATTTCTAGCATGCTGTAGCTCTTGTTCCATTTGACTAAGCTGCTGAATATATGCCTGTGAAAAGAGAAATAAAGAAAGATGCTATTGATAAATAGTGTAAAAAAAATCAAAAAATATGGAAATTCATTATCTTGTTGTGGATTTATTTACCTTTTTTCTCAACCTGCCTGCTTTTTCTAGCTGCTTCTCTATTCTGAGTAGGGGTGTTCGCGGTGCAGTTTGGTTCGGTTTTGAGCATAAAAGTCATCCTAACCGCGAGATGAAAATGCATGCGGTTCGGTTAATTTTTAAAAAGTCATCCAAACCAAACCAATCCAAATCAATGCGGTTAGGATCGGTTCGGTGGGCTGCGGTTTACACCATAAAATAAAAATATACTGAAATAAAAAAAAGGAAAATAATTCATTCTTCCATACATATATTACATATATTACAGTACCATTAAAAAGACGTTTTTCATACTAATTACACCAAAATAATTCATTCCTCCATACATGTATTTTACACCAAAATTACTACCATATAAATGTATCATGTATTTTACAGTACCATACTATGTATTTTATATATACTACATACTAAATTACTAATATAACTTCAGTTATTCATACTACATACTATATACAGTTTTTCATACTAATAAACTACATACTACATATACAAGTATCAGGTAACTTCAGTTCTAAATATTAATACAACATTACAACTTCAGGACTAAATATTATCAGTACTACATATACACCAAATGCTTCTCTAGAATGAGTGAGAGAGAAATCAGAGAATGAAGTTGAAATGTTGAATAGGAAGGAAGAATGAAGGAATAGTGAGTCACGTGACGTGAGTGTACAGTATTGCAATTGGATTGGAAATATATTAAATTAATTATAGAAATTCAAAAGTTTAGTTAAATATGCGGTTCGATTCAGTTTGGTTCGGTTTTGTGAAATGAAAACCGCAAACCGAACCGAACCGTGCGGTTTGACCCAAAAATCATCCAAAATCATCCAAACCAGACGCGGTTTTTGCGATTTTCGGTTTGGATTGGTTCGGTTTGCGATTTTCCTTTTGGATTGGTTCGGATACGATCACCTCTAATTCTGAGCAAGTCTTCTCGGTGTCTGTGCAATGCATAACATTTTATATATAAACGAGAAAGAAAAAAAATAGTAACAAGATTGTAAAAATCATAAGTGAGAGTAGTAGCAACCTTGGGATCTGGTGTTTTAGGTCCTTCTTGTTCAGAACTTGAATTTGAACCTTACCATGATTTCTCTCTGGCTGCTATAAGTTTGGTGATTAATTAGATAAACAAAATAATTATAATAATAAATATCTAGAGTGAATTAACGTAATGAAGTTAACAATGTTAACAACTATCCAACTATGTCTATTTCAGGTTTTATTTATTGTCTCTTTGATAAAAACAAATGTGTATTGGTTTGGTTTGGTAGTGTTACCTACTAGATGTTGTTGATTCATATTTATTTATTTTTCTTATCAGTAAAAGTGAAAAATCTCTATTTATTTTTCTTATCAGTAAAAGTGAAAAATCCCTTACTCCTTGTGTGTACGGCTCAATTAAAATGTTTTTTTGATTTTGTTCTCATTTTTTTGATACTATCAATATCATTCACTCAAATAAAAATTAGATTAAAATTGTCATTTTTTTTAACTTTAAAGCCAAAAAGTAGTATTTATACGGAAAATTTAATTAATAGATTTTGTTTGAATTTTTTGTTTTGTCTTGTATATTTACAAAGAAATTTTCATTAGTTAATATTGATTTGTTTGAAGTTGTTGAATTTTGCTTATGTTTTCAATCTTTGTCCTAATAGTATATATGTATATATTCTATTGGAAACTACAAGATAATTTTCTCGTTTATGATTCCTTCAAATAATTTCGAGTCTATTTTTTAAGTCTAATTTATACATTTATCTATGTAGACATGAAGTATTTAACCATATATAGTGGAAAGGCCTTACTCAAATTTTGAAAGCTAAAAGATATATCAGAGGAGATAACAAGGTATTGCTTCAAGAAAAAAAATTAAATTATCCTTACCTTTTCATATTAAAATAGCATGTTTATAACTTTAATTGTTGAAATTCTTGATGATAATAGTGTTTATAACTTTAATTGTTGAAATTTTTGATGATAATAGTATAATGCTAGATATCTTGTGAAGGCAAAATGTTTCTTACAGTTATATAAAGATTAAGTTTTATCTGGGAAGTTATATGGAATTGTTTATATTTCTGATTCGAGCTAGTTTCTTGGTGTTGTCTGCTGATGTTAATTAGCGTTATTGTTTATTCTCAGCAAATATAATTTTGGTGTTGTCTTCAGAAGCTACAACTCATCTTCTCGTGGATGCGTGTTGGTATTTCAAGTGCGCTAAAGGACTTAAATGGTTGGATATTTGTTGTTTTGTTGTTTTGTAGTAGTCCACCGTGTGTAAACTTTCTTATAATTTTGTACACTTGTGTATCCTATATTAATACTTTTGTAAAATTTGAAGAATATATATATATGCATCTTAGCTATTTGGTGCAATGAAATTATATCCTTCACTGGTTAGAAAAATATGAAAATAGTGACCTAAATATGGTTTGTGTGTCGTGGGAAAAATGTGAAAAATAGCGACCTAACTTTCGTCTGTGTGGTATTCAAAACTTATATGGAAAATTAGGTACCAAAAAAATTACAGGTTAAAATAGGAAAAACAACTATTTTATGCTTAAAAGCAGAAAACATATTACATTGGGCAAAATGGACAACGGATGTAAAAAATCATCTATTACATCGGGCAAAGTGGAAAACCGATGTAAAAACTATCTATGACATCGGGCGGACAAGACAACCGATGTAAAATATGGCGTATATATTTTTTTTATAAAAAATTGCATTATTTTTCACATCAGACATCTGAATTCAACCGATGTGGTATGTTAATTTTCACATCGGGCTTTGGCCGATGTAAAATGTCTCTGACTTATTACACCGCCTGACTTTACATCATGCCCAGACCCAATGTAAAAAGTACTTTTTGCCCAATGTAAAAAGTACTTTCTGCACTAGTGATTCTCACTCTTACCTTGTATTTGCACTCTGATTGCTCTATCTTCTCACTGGCATCAGAATACGTCGCAGGTACAACCCCAATTTATTCAAAATCCAGTTGTTGAAGGTCATTGACAAATTTTATCTGATCAGGTACAATAATAACCTTATCAAAATGACAAATTTTACTAATAAAAAGAAATCAACTTGTTAATTATCTTGCAAATGAAGAAAATTAAATGAAGTATTTGAATTTTATAAAATTTCAAATTCCGTTAATATTTAATTACATCAGCCAAGACAATCTACTGTCTGATCACGAGCAAAGTCCTCAATGGTAAGAATTTTTTACCTTTTATTTTCCGAGAGAATTATTTTTTTTTTTGGTAAAAGGGAGGGCCTAAGCCCAAAAAAACCAGAAACTACAACGGAATGATCCTAGAAACACTGCCAGAAGATCTATCCTCATCCAACAAGTTGAGCATCCAAGCAGGTGCTACATTAAAGAGCAAGAAATCTCCCATCAACTTACGACCTTCTATAGCTAGCATGTTCGCACTTTTATTCGCCTCTCGATATACGTGACTGATATTTTCCGAGAGAAGTTATTTATTGAAAATGTGGGAATATAATTAATCTAATAAAGTCCAAATACCAAAGGCATATATAAAAAGCAAGACCCAAAAGACATGTGGCCTAAATTACCCAAATACAACGGTAAACTATGAGAAATAAATTTAAATTATGAACACAAACTTATTTAGTAATGGAAACAATCTTTTATTTTTTTAGTAATTGCATCACCATCTCATGTTTATTTATCTCTTAATGAACTTAGTCTTGAGTATTAATTTTGACTACAAACTTGAGCTGAGAGACGAGGAGTGAGAATAACTTGGAGTGGAGAAGCTTTAACATTAGTGAGTCCACTTAGTTCAGCCATATCAACTTCTCCTCCATCTTGAGTCACTATGTCAAATCCATGCAACAAATAAGCAAGTATTAATTGCATTAGTTGAAGACTAAATGAGATTCCGGGACATATTCTTCTACCTGCACCAAATGGAATCAACTCAAAATGTTGCCCTTTAACATCAACATCTTTATGTGTTGTGAGAAATCTCTCTGGTCGAAACTCTAATGGATTCGAATATAACATAGGATCTCGTTGAAGTTTTGAAATGTTAGTCAATAGACGTGTGCCAGAAGGCACATGATATCCACCCACAATACAATCTTCAATGGACTCGTGAGCTAAATTGAGTGGTGCGGGTGGATACAAACGCAATGTTTCCTTGATAATGGCTTGGAGATACTCCAATTTTGTCAAATCTATATCCATTCCCATATTTTTGTCACCAATTTGTGTATCTAATTCATGTACAACCTTGTTTAGGGTTTCTCGGTTGTTGAGAAGTAAAGCTAATGCCCAAGTTAATGTTCCTGTTGTAGTGTCAGTGCCTGCCAAAATTAGTGTCTGCAAAATAGATAGTTATGTAATAGACAGTTAACATAACGTTATTGTTTAAGAAATCTCTAAACAAATTATAAGACGAAATTTTATAGATGAGTTAAGTTCATTTCTAATATAAACTAAATGAAAATGCATCGCGGGAATAAATAGATATACCAGACATGTTGATTTAATTGTGGTATCTGCGTCACGACCGTCAACACCTTCTTCATCAACTTTGGATAGAAGCACATCCATGAAGTCCCGTTGACTTCCAGGAATAGTACTTTGTTTGTGTTGATCTAGCCAAATCGTAGCGAAATCATCTAAATCTTTCGCGGTTCTCTTCATCTCCTTCTCTCTTCCATCTAAATCGAACCATCTCAAATACGGCAATGCATCCGAGATACCAAATGAACCACTCAGATAAAACAAGTCCCTAAGTGCTTTTCTGATCCGTTCATTCTCTTCCTCTTCACCGTCAAAACGTTTTCCAACAACTGTTCTCAACATAACGTTAATTGCTATGTCTCCAAACCATTTCTTCATTTCAGTTCCTTCACAACCTTTCTGCTTCTTTGTTTTTAGCCAAAGGTCATAACTCTCTTTCATTGCTGTCTTCACTTCAGATTCCATCACCTGCTTCAGCATCTCTATTCGTTGAGCAGAGAGAACATGGAGCGTTGCTATCTTGCGCACTGTGCGCCAGTAAGTACCGTAGGGACTGAAACCTATTATGGAAAAGTTATAACCCAAAATTTCAAAGGCTATAGATTTTGGACGGGAAGCAAAGGCTCTGTCGTTTACGGTGAAACACTGCTTTGCCATTTCATAACTGTTTACGATTAGGGTTTTGTGAACACCCAAACGAACGGTGAAGATTGGTCCAAAATTTTCAGCCATTTTCCCCAATGAGACGTGAGGTGGTTGGGATCCACGTAAGAGATGAATATGGCCGATTATAGGCCATGCGCCGCTGGCTTCCGGGGGTGCTTTTTTAGCTACACGGCTTCTGATCCGTAGCAAAAATATAGTAAAGACAAAGAGTAGTAATGTGGTGCAGATAGTAAATGGTGAGATTAGATTATTTTTCATCATGTTTTTGGGCGTTAGAAATTAGTATATGTTTGTAGAAGATTTGATATTTTATATCTGGCAGCAGAGAAGACATGGGATTGGGAACTTGCCTCAATTAATGGATCACAATAATATATTGCCAAATTGATATTTTTAACTTAAATTTACGATGATTTTCTCCATCTACACGTCGTTATTTGTCTTTACTATGATACTTTTGTAGATCTCGACGTGTGAGTTGTTAAGCAGAGATAATAAATTAATCTACTTATCTAATTATGCTAGTGTGCTTCCCATGTTTGGTTTTTGTATTATAAACTTTATTGTTATAGCATCGTTTTATTTGTGAGTCAAATCAATCTTATGTGACTTCGATTTTGATTTGATAAGAATTAATTCAGTTTAAAATTTAATTTGAGTTGGACAATTTTTACTCTTTTTAAATTCAGGAATAGTTCAGTTTAATTTATGATTAAGTATGTTTTTTGTCTTTATTAAATATTTTAAATTTAATTTTTGATCCATATTAAAAAATGGCATATTTTAGTCATATAAATTTTTTTCATACAATTTTAGTCCCTGCTATTTATTTAAATTTTTAAAATTGTTTAATTACCCTTAAAATTTTAAATTGTTGAATAAATTTTTCCATACGTGTTTAGAATATTATAAAATATTTCTCTACTAAATTATAGAATTTTTTATAATGAGAAGAATTAATTATGAATTTTTTAAATTTCAAAAGATAATGATAAAAGTAATGGAAATCTCGACATAGAAATCAAATTTTGAGTTTCTTTTTTTTTTCGAAAAACTTTTTATAACGTTCTAATGTCTGAAAAATAATCATTCAAAAATACACATTGATTTAACCGTAAGGACTAAAAAACTACGTGCATAATAATTTTATGTGGACCAAAATATATCATTTTTAATAGAGACTAAAAATGAAATTTGAGATATTTATAGGGACCAAAAACATACTTTACCCTTTAATTTATTATTATGTTCACTTCGTTAGATTTACAACTCATTTGCTTTACAAAATTAAAAGTAATTTTTAAAAAATATCTCTCTCTCTCTAAATATATATATATATATATATATATATATATATATATATATATATATATATATATATATATATATATATATATATATATATATATATATATATATATATATATATATATATATATATATATATATTTATTTAGAGTTAAAAGGTAGTGCACTGACAGTGTAAAATTATTTTACACTGTCATCCAATAGGGAGTGATGAATGTGCCATGTCATTAAAGTTTTTTTTAAATAAAAAAATGTTTTAATTGGATACATGGTGGTGATTGGTTGACAGTGTAAAAATATTTTACACTGTCAGTGCATGACCCCTTTTCTCATATATTTAACATTTTAAATTATTATGTTTTAAAAAGGAAATATTAAATAAAATAAAAATTATAAGATTGAAATTCAACTTCGTCTAAAAAATCTACTACTTCAAAGACTACACAACTTTCAAGAGATACATTTATAAATTTAATTAAAAAATTACTCAATTGGAGTTTAATTTTGTCTTAATGAAATAGTACAACAAAACTACTGGAATTGATCTGACTAAACAATACATATATAGATGAGTTGATTCATAAACTTAACGAGTTAAATTATAAATAGTTCAAGTTCAGCTCATTTAGCTAACAAACTTAAACTTTTACTCATACTCAGCTCATTTGACTCATGAATTAAGTTAAACGGTTTAATTATCGAATCTAATTTTAAATTATGTTTGAGTTTGTCCAGTTCATTGTCAGCTCAAATCATGAGAGAAAAAAAGTTACTTTAAAGAATTTTTTCAATATATTATTTTTTAAAAGTATTTTTGAAAGTTAAAATTATTTCTCAAGATTTTTTTTTAAAATTTTTTTAGGATATATAACATGGATAAAGCCTTTTCAAATGTTGTAGTCTAGGCTAACACATATGTTATAAAAGCTTGATAGGACTTTTGACGATTCAATATCACTGCCATAATTTAAAGTGTCACAAAATGTTTTAAAACTTCGAGTGAGAAAAGAGAAAGAATATATTTGGCAAGTGACAACATTTTGGCCTTTTTCGCGGATTCTTTCATTAATGAGTCATATCTTGGATATATTACGGTTTTGACAATTATAAATATGACTTTCTCTGATTTACTGTAACACACTTTGGAGAAGGCGCATAAGTTAGCAATCCTAGTAATAAACAAATGGTAGAAGTTCATAGGATTATATTCTTGGGGGTTTGGCAACTTTTTGGGGTTATCAAGGGGAGATGAGAAACACTTTAAACACATTGAGTTTGTGTGGTTCTTATATTGAGAGTTTGAAAGACTTTGAAATACTTGGGTGGAAATAGGGTTTAGTTTAGAAACTCCAAAGACTATTTTCTTGTAACTCATATTGTAATCTTTTTAAACAACTTTTGAAGTATAATGAATCAGATAACTGGTCTCTCCCCTAAACGTAGATCGATTTGATCGAAGTGGGTAAACAATTTCTTTGTGTTCTTGTATTTATCTTCTTCTGGCTTATTATGGATTTTCGTTCACTTTTGACGAGTTAGCAGTTTATTGTGTTGCCCTTTTGGTTGTTTTTTTTATTATTCTTTATCCCACATAACAAAGTCTTGGTGTGTTAAAAATTATTTGTATGTATTTTCACAACAAGTAAAGTCCATCGTGGGGGGAAAGAAGTTAAGTTTATAAGTGAGCATCATGGGTTCTAAATATGGAAGTAAGATGCAAGCAATACATATTCAAAAAAGGTGCGTAGAAACATTGAAGGGAGATGCATTGATGCTTGGAAGCCTAACACAAGCTGGGAAGACCGAGATGGTGGATAAGGTCAGAAGTGTCTTTATCTTGTGCATTTGAGATAAATTATTAAGGGAAGTTGTGAGGAAGAAGACTGCGACTGAGATGTGGGTCAAGATTGAATAATTATATATTCTCAGTCGTTGGCTCATAATTTGTGTGTGAAACAAAAACTTGATTATTTCCGTATGCATGATAGAGAAAAAATCTATTGTGGAGTAGCTAGTAGAACTTCACAAGATCATTGATGATTTGAAAAATATTGAGGTGAAAATTGAAAACGAGGACAAGGTTGTAATTTTTGTTAAGCTCAATAACTATACGCTTTGTAAACATTAAGGATGCATTCTTTATGGTAAGTAAGGTACAATCACTTTGGATGAAGTTTACACAACAGTAATATCAAAGGAGTTATCAAAGTTGAAAGATTTGAATGTTAATGACAGTGGTGAAGACTTACGTGTCTCAAGATGATGGAGTTAGAGTAGAGGAACCAAGAAAAGGAAGAGGTGAAGGCTTAGTGGGAGAGGTTAAAACCGTGTGAAAGGAGCGCAACATATTATGCGAATAACTGTCTAATTGATGTGAGTGATGGATGATGCATCAAATGGCATAATTGACTACCTTAGACAAGAACAACGGAACACCTGTTTCACTTAGGGCCTTGTGAGGGCTAGTATCAATAGCCCTTTAAGCCCTTATCTCTACTCTACAAGATACAGATTTTGTCGTGTAAGATCTTAGATCAGATTCCGATGGAGGTAAGTGAAGAGCCTTGATGGGCGATCATTGGTGTTGGGAACATATGCATTAAATATTTTTATTGCAATGGATGATATTTCACATGGAAGTTATGACACATGCGCCTAACTTGTCATTAATGACTTCCCTTTTGTCCTAGGATACTTAAGTTTCGTGATCGATTTTCGAGGAAATTAGAACCGTTGTTGGTGTATTTCTTTTCTTCCTATCATAGGAGATCATGTAGTTCACTGTAGTACGAATATACATAATAAATTTCCAACTTGCTACTTTTCCCTCATTTGCCACTAGTGGAATTTATGAAACTCTTCTTCTTCTTCTTCTTCTTCTCGTTCTTTAAATGTAGCTTACTCTATTGTAGTTAGATCTACGCAAGTCTTCGTTTTAGGTCTACTTACATTGCCTCTTCAATGCAATAACTTCATTTATGCTTCTTTCCAAGGTAATACATGCACCCTCCCTCTTTCCCATTATCAGGTTTCTTCACTAGGGTTTCTGAAATTTTTTCTCTTGATGAATTTCTTTATCATGGATATATCTTGATAGGAAGTGTTGGATTTGGGTACGACCCTATTTTGAATTTTTTATTTGACCTTATCTATTCTTCTGACATAATCCATTGCTATGGAAGTTGTTCCAATCATTATTTAGAAGGTGATGAGATATATTTCAACAGATTGGGTAAACCAAGAGACTCTAGACAATGTCTTTGTTTTTGCTAGAAATGGAGATTTGGACCACGCTTTCACTAAAGTATGGTCTTCGCCAAATTAGGAGATGTTCTCTGGATATGAAGATAAGAGGATATGCCATAAATACAACAAGTATGTCATTCCCTTTTATGAGTGTTTGTTCTCTTTAATATATTTTGACTTTCCTTTTAACAACTTCGAGGTTGACATCCTAAACCACTTGATGATTTCTCCTTCACTACTGCACCTGGTGACTTAGGCGTATGTATAAGTCTTCCAACATTGATTTGAGTATTAAAGAAGTGCACTAAACTAGGGGCTTTTCTCCCACCACTTCAAATCCCAACATAGCTCGACTCATTACACACGCGGTCAATGCCTCATTTCTCAGAGGCAAGGAACCATGTATTTTGAGGCCTTCTAGGATAGTGTGAGGCCCTTTAAGGACCAATATTTTCTAATTACTAATATTAATGAAGAAACTCATGCAAAGATATGTAAAATAGACTTTGAACCACTGTTAGTTCAACAATAGTAAGTGTTTTATGTGTATCTTCTCCACGGGGACTAATATGTTATAAAAACCATTCGACAATTTATATGATTTTAATAGAAGTTTGTGTAGCAGTTTGTTTTTTTAAGACAAATGATGAAAATACCAATAAATGAAATTAGGTTTTTAACATATGAGAAAGTTTGTTGGGGTTATATTTTATTGTCCTATCTTCATGTACTACCCTGATTAGTAATATGTATTTCTATTTAGGCATGGCAAAAAATCCGCCCCCGAATGGACCCGACCACTCTCGCACAAAATCTAACAAAGAAAAAAAATTTACGATGGAAATGGGGCGATTGCGTGAAAAACCCAATTTTTAAATACAGGAGCAAGGGTGAGAGATGCTAGTACCCTCTACGCACCAACCCCGTCCTGCCCCAGCCTATTAAATTTATTTTATTATATTTATTTTTAATAACTTTACTACCCATTTACTAATCTTAATCTTAAGATAACAGATTTATTAGAATTATTATTATTAAAATGACTAAGTATTATCAATTTTTTAAAATAAATATTAAATAAAAAATGACCATGAATTCTCATTATTATTAAAATTGAAAGACATGTGACTCCACACACAAGAGGAGGGTAAATTGTGTATTTTAGAAAAATAGTAGTTTGAAAAACTTTTACAATAATCTTCAAAGTTTAAAAATATTTTGAAAACATTTTTAATAGATTAGAGGCGAAAAGATAAATAAGCAAAAAATAAATAGTTAAGGATAAGAGAAGTAACACTAGGAATTATATGGATTTGGTCAAAATGAAGTGATCTAATCCTCTCCCAAAGATTTGATCTTGAGAGTATATAATAATTCTTAAGAGCCTATTGGAGGTTAAACTCTCGAACCCCCTTATACAAGAAAAAATAAATTTTCATGCTAACTTCCAATCAAACAACGAACAACATAGAGAACACTACTATGGAATATTTATAGCCATGGTTGGCAGAAAGATTCTACTATAGATGGTGGTATGTGGTAAGGTAGCTTGTGTTTGTATGTGCCCTGTTTACAACTACGGGAGACTAGCCGTAGAAAAAAGGTTGTAGCACGTAACAAACCACCATAGTTGTTTTAAACAACCATAGTAAAAGATTGTGGTCTACGATTCGATTCCTAGCGCCGATATTTTTTTCCAGATTTCAACACATTTCACCATGGTCCTAGAATCCAACTGTGGTGAAGGACTTAGAGAACAACATATTACCTCGCTCATTGGTTACAACCGTGATGATATGTTTACAACTGTGTTGATATGTTTACTTGAGTTTATTATAACTTATGTAGAATGCTTATTTCACCAACTGATCACTAAACATATAATCTTTCAATCTGATTTAGAAAAATATAATTATGAGATATGAAGTTATATTAGAATAACAAGTTACACTAATCAATGTTGTACAAGCTTTCTGTAGTCTATAATCCATATTTTGCTATTTAAGTATTAGATCTTGTTTCAGTGCTCATAGTTCTTCAACCACTTCTTCTTTCACCTCTAGTTCATTTTGCAAAATATTATTTACTTTGCAAACAAAATTAGAGGTGAAGGAAGAGGCGGTTGAAGAACTAGAAGCATTAAACAAAGTTCTAACCGTTAAAGAGCGAAATATGGATTATGGGCTGAATAAATTTTGTATAACATTGATAAGTGTAATTCTTTTCTAATATAACTTAGTATCTTACATTATAATTTTCTAATTCAATTCAAAAGGTTATATATTCAATAAGGGGTTGGAAAAATACTCAAACCACATAAGATATAATAAACTCATATTTTATGTCATGTTGACTGCATGTAATGAAGTTGCAATTTAGAAGGTATATCATTAAACAAACCTTAACAACAACATACATCAACAATAAACCTTAAACAACATACAACTTTTATTAACAAAAACTAAATCATCAACAACATACCTTAAATAACTTATAACTTTTATTAACAGCATACTAACTTTTGTCAACAACAACATACAGATTTTATTAACAATAACATACTTTAAAAACATACAACTTTTATTAACAAAAACAAAATCATTAACAACATACTTTAACAACATACAACTTTTATTACTAACAACATACAATTTTTATCAACAACATACCTTAAACAACATACAACTTACAACATACATCAACAATAATTAACAATCAATATCAACATACCATAAACAACATACAACATATATACACAAACAAAATCAACAACAACATATTATGTCGAAACGTCTCATGTACCTGAAATATGACAAAGAAGTGAAAGAAATGGGTTTCGTGTAACACATTTCCTTGATCCATTAGAGTTAAAGAAGATATTTTGGAATTTTATGAAGAAGTAGCATAGGTTTCGTTCATGGAATTAGGATGAGGCGTGAGAGAGAGAGAGAGAGTTAGGGTTTCGTTTTGTGAGAGACAGTTGCGTTCTGTCTTGAATGAGCGAACTTTCGCTTAAATATAAATTATATTTTTCACCACAGTTATTATAAATGACCGTGATTAAATGTAGGTACATTTCACAATGGTTGCTATTATAAATCATGATGAAAGGTATTTTAGTTTTAATATAAATATTATGATTATAAGTGACACGTCAATTTTGTAATAAAAAAAAATTGTTGGTGTTGGGATTCAATGCATGTATACCTTAACATATCACTACGGTAACTAATATGGACTGTAGTGAAATGTCTTTTAATAAAAGGAAAATTTTACAGACGCCTGAATAAGAGCTGTTACTTTGGTTGACTTAATGACTGAAGTAATAACATGTTACGTTTGGTGCTTTTCTAGTAGTGGAAGCAGTGAGTTTTTGTTCCAAACAGCAACTTGAAGCACTTAGTCCCCAAACTAAATAGAAATTGTCTATATACTTATCTAGAACCAATCTGAGGTTTTGAACCGGGATGAACTCACAAACCGAATAGAGGTTTTGACCAGACTGACCACGAACCAATGAGATTTTGAACCAGACTTATCTCGAACCAAAAAAAGCCTTTTCTCTTATCAAACTTACAGACTGAATTGAGATTTTTACTAGGATAACCACAAAACAAGTTTAGATTTTAAACCAGACTGATATCTAATAAAAATAAGCTTTTAACTAGGCTTACCTTACGAACCAAGATGACGACTTAGCATCTAAATCCCCAAACCAAAACTTATAACAGATTTACCTTTTAATTTACAACAATACCCTTTCAAATTACAAAGGTGCTCCACTAAACAAAAGAGCTTCCTTGAACTGCTACGACTAAATTTAAGTGAGAGAAAGTTGAAAAATATTTTAAAAAGAGAATGAGGTATGAGGTAGATTAATCACAATTTTGAATTTGAAAATGTGAAGGGAAGGACCTCTATTTATAGGCTAGAGAGTGGAACAAAAAAAGAAAACTCCATGGGCCAAAATTGATGTACCAACTGATTGGCACCTTGCTCCAATTGATAAAAGGCCTCAAAATAAACGTTTTGGGTGTTTAAAAAGAAACAAAAGGATATAGAGCTGTTGTCGTTAATTAAGACATTGTCCCAAACGTTTGTTAATTTTTGCACTAACACAATCGATTGGGTAGAAGTCCTAATTGATTGGACAATACTGATTTTGTCTAAAATCGTTCAGATAGTTTGTGATTTAACTAGCACGACTCCAAAATATTTTTAGAAATAATTCTCTAAGAAAAACCTATTTTAGTGTGTGCGTGTGTGACTTATCCGTATATCTTTACGAAAAAGCTTTTATGCTTTTACAACATACAACTCACTTAGACGCGAAGGGACTAACTTTCACACTACATGTCTTTCACACTTTGAAGCTTCAAGATTGTCAGGTAATCCAATTATATAGACACTTGCTTGAATTCTTCTTAAATATGAGGCTTAAGATTTATTCCAGTTGAGTGCCATCATCAGAAAATATTTGTATAATCGTCAAACCCTACCACTACAAAAAAACTCCTCCCCAGCGACATAAATTAGCGACGTGGAAGTCACGTGGGTAATTATTGCCTGTAGCGACGTGACAACCACGTCGCAACATGTTTTTAAATTTAAAATAACTTTATAAACATAAAGTAATGAGGTGTCTGACGTTGGGTTACATGAATAAAGTTGCGACGTGGGTTACACGTCGCTACATTAAATGTATAAATTAAAATTAGAAAAGCTATAACGTTCACATGGGGGGAAGATTCAAATTTTAAAAAATTCAGTTGTGACGTTATAAACACGTCGCAACATTTAAAACGAAATTACAACGTTCCACTAAAATGACTAGGTGACAGCATTTATGGCAGAGACATTAATTAAATATTATCGTTTGCTTGTTGCGACGTGTTTTGCACGTGGCAAATAGCGAGGTTCAATTAACGTCGCTACATTGTGTATTAATGAAGGCAATTCACTTCACTCCACCACACCTTCGTTTCAGAAAGAACATTTTCTCCCAAAACCATTTTCGTTTCAGACCAAGCTTCCTCTCCCAAAACCAGAAATTCAAACCTTCTCTCCCAAAATCCAAATGCAATACTAAGTCAATCCAAATATTTTTTTTAAGGTAATTAAGGCTGCATCAGTATTATCTTATAATTTCATTATATATTCTGTTTTTAATTTTTGATTTTTTTTTGGTATAGATTTAGTAGACTGAAGAATGTGGAGTAGATTGAAGAAGAGGTAAGTAAATAAAATAGATTTTTAATGTGATTTATAATGATTTTTGGTATAGATTTATGGTATAGATTTTTGGTATAGATTTATAATGTGATTTTTTTTAATAGATTTATTAAGATATTTTTAATAGGTTTTTGTTTTTTTGTATAGATTAATAGATTTATTAGGTTATTTTATAAATATAACGAAATTATAAATTTAATAATTATTTATAAAATCTTAAAAAATAAAACAGAATATAGTAAATAAAATAAAAACGAAAAATTAAATATATTTTTTATTAATATTTTTAAAACTATTAGAAAAAAATTGATATATTAAAACTATTATTAAAATTATTATATATTATTATTATTATTATTAAAACGATTTTTTTGTTTAATATTTTACTATATATAAAATAGATTATTATAAATATTAATATAATTTTAAAAAGAATATAATAGTTATATATATTATAAAGTCTTCATTTTTAAGAATATAATATAGATATATATTATAAAGTTGTCACTTTAAAAAATAGATTATTATAACTTAAACAAATTTTATATATTCAAAACTAATATAGTGGTTATATATTATAAAGTTTTTTATTTTTAATTTTTATTATATATATTATTTATTATAATGAGTAATATTATACTATATTTAAAAAAAATAGAATATATATTTTATATATATATATATATATATATATATATATATATATATATATATATATATATATATATATATATATATATATATATATATATATATATATATATATATATATATATATAAAAATAAAAACAAAATATGTATATGTATATCATATATTTAATAAAAACATTTTTTATTTTTATTTTTTATTTTGTTCATATATAATAAATTTAAAACTGAATTTGTATATATGTTATAAAAACATAATAGTAATATTTCTTATTTCTTATTTTTTATTTTTATTACTATATATGTAACAAAAACATAATAGTAGTATTTTTATTAAATAATATTTCCAATATATGTAGTTTAAAATGTGTAGTTAAAAATATAATTACTTTATGGTTAAATATGTTCAATATAACGTGTGTAGTTAAAAATATTAGTAGTATTGTTATTAAATAATATTTTAAGAATAGTAAATATTAACTAGTATACGTCTAAGAATAATATTAAGTTGATTAATATTCTAACTCAAAATGACAATGATTGTATAAATGTGCAGTATGGAATATTATCGGTATTATCGTAGTTGGATGTACGATAGAACATTTCCAGGAAGAATGGGACTTAAACCCAATTTTATAGTAGGAGTTGAAGGGTTTATCAGGTTGGCGTTTGCTCAAGAATTATGTCGAAGCGAAGGAGGAGTTAGGTGTCCCTGTCTTAAATGTGAATGTAGACCAATAATTAGTGACCCACAGGAAACAACAGCTCATTTGCATAGAAGGGGTTTCATTGCAAATTATTGGGTTTGGACGTTTAACGGTAAAGAACTGCCTAGTAACGTACCAGAGACTAGCAACTCGCATGCTTCAAGTAGTCGGCCGCCCGTGGAATATGAGGAAAACTTTAATCTTATTGGTGACATGGTTGAGGATGCTTTTGGTGTGAACATGACCTATGATGAACCTGAAGATTTTGGTGGGGAAGAGTTGCCGAATGAGGAAGCGCAAAAATTTTATCAGTTGTTGAATGAGATGAATACGCCGTTGTTTGATGGATCGTCTGACTCAAAGTTATCAATGTGTGTGAGATTGTTGGCCGCCAAGGCAAATTGGAATGTTCCTGATCAGTGTTTGGAATTCTTCGTAAAAAGGATGTTGGACTCAACTGCATGAAAGACAACTTGCCTACAACATTTTATGAAGCAAAGAAGTTGGTGTCGAAGTTGGGCTTAAGAGTAAGAAAGATTGATTGTTGCATTAATGGTTGTATGTTGTTTTACGACAATGAGTTTGGTACTCAAGATGGGTTGTTGGAGGAATGTAAGTTTTGTACGAGTTCAAGATATAATGTTCCCAGTAGAGCCGTTAACACTAATCAAGACCGTGTAGCAGTAAAGTCCATGTTTTATCTTCCGATAATACCAAGGTTAAAAAGAATGTTTGCTTCAATGCACAGTGCAAGTCAAATGACATGGCATCACACAAATAACACAAGTCCAGGCACTATGCGGCGACATCCATCTGATGGCGAGGCATGGAAGCATTTTGATCGAATACATCCTGATTTTGCCGCAGAACCTAGAAATGTCAGGCTTGGATTATGCTCAGATGGTTTTACTCCTTATGTTCAAGCGTCGGGAAGTATGTATTCTTGTTGGCCAGTTATTGTAACCCCTTACAACCTCCCTCCTGAGATGTGCATGACAAAACCATACATGTTTTTGACGTGCGTGTTAGGAGTGAATTAATGGTAAATTCATGTGTTAATATAAGTGATTTCTTTTCTAAATTTATGCAAATTGTGATAAATCCATAGGTTTTTAGTAAGAATTGAACTGAATAAGTTTAGTTCAGGTGTAAAGCAAATCAAATCACTTGTGGGTACTATTGATGCAGGTTTGGAGCTGAAGAGAAGTTTTATAAGAACAAGAAGAGGAAAGAAAGCTAGAAGTCTCAAAGGCAAAGCAAAAAGAAGAAGTTTAACAAGGGCGCGCCGCGGGAGTTCTAGTCGGCGCCGCGAAAAAGTCTCTGTTTCTGACCGCGCCGCGGCCGCGACGTTTCAGGCCCAAAACTTATAAATAAAAGCCCTATCTTCCAAGACTTGGACAGATCTTTTGTGAGCGAAATTAGGAGAGCATTCTGAGTTTGCAGTCAAGAACAACAATTGAAGGCCAATTCTTTACCAATCGAAGACATTCCATTGATGAAGATGAATCCCTCCATTAATTCTTGTGTGTTCTTCATGTCTATGGAGAGCTAAATTCCTCTTGTTGAGTTTAAGGTAGTAGTTAACCTATGAATATGCAATGCCATTAATTATTTCCTATGAATAATTGTTTGAATTTATTATCAATAAGAAACCTTGTTTTCACTTTACACCATTGTTGAATCTTTGATCGAAAGAAAGGATTTTAACTTTTGCCCTAGGTTACTATATTGATTCAATCTCAATTTGCAGAGATGGAATTGTGATTGAGTTTTCATAATTATCGTTCCTTATTACTATTATCAATATTGATATTTGGAGAGATCGAATCTCATACCGGTAAAAGTTTATCTAATTTGATTTGCAGACATGGAATCATATTTGAGGATAAGTGAAGATAGTAATTCAAATGATTGTTCAATTGTGAATTAATTGATAAGTTGTATAGGAATAGGTTGATGAACCCTAAAGCTCAATATATCTCCTTAATCGTTAACAAACGTTCATTATTTGCATTTAAATTATTGTTTAAACTTGATAGTATCATAATCATAAAATAAATTCAATTACTTTTTCTAACTCAAAATAATTAACTATAGAACGGCAGTGATATTAACCAATCCCTGTGGATACGATATATTACCGAAAATATTTACCCACAAATACTTTCAACAAATTGGCGCCGTTGCCGGGGATTGGTGTCAATATTGCACGCATTGCAATAGTTTTTTATTTTGAGTTATTTCCTTATTTTTAGTTATATTATTTTTAGTTATTTACTTAATTTTAGATTTTTTTAGTTATTTACTTAATTTTAGATTTTTTGTTTAGTTACTTAATTTTAGATTTTTAGTTTAGTTCCTTTATTTTAGAATTTTTTTGTTAGTTACTCTATTTTAGATTTTTTAGTTTAGTGCCTTTATTTTAGATTTTTTGTTAGTTACTTTATTTTAGATTTTGTTATTGCAATAGTTTTTTAATTTTGATTTTTTTTATTATTATTATTTTTTTTCTTGTTATTTCACTTGTGTGCTAGTTGTGTAGATTTGTGTTTGTCGGAATGTTTGACCCAAATATAAATGTTGCGATTCATGCTCAAAACGAGATCCTAATTCAACAAATGGAGTATCTCCTTCAAAGTGTGTCACAGTTCACACCTCAAGTTAATGAGTTTCATGATATCGGATGGTGCACACCGGAAGATGCGATGGAGTATCATATGGCTAACCATGAATACCAACAACAAGGGTTTTCACACTATAATCAAGGTTATCAAAGAGGACCCACTGAGTTAGAGGAAACCATGAATCAATTCATGCAATTCTCTTTAGCCATTCAACAAAACCGGGAAACGGAAGATGTTCAATTTACCAAATTCTTCACCGAGTAAAACGTAAGTCAGGCCTTAACTTTTCAAAATCCTATGACTTGTGTAGAAACCTGCAATGCTACTTCTATAAGGAGTGTAAAAGTGGTTGATGAGGAAGTTGAAAACAAGGATGTTGGAAATAAGAGAGTGGAGGAGGAAATTGATAACAAGGAAGATGTTGTTGAAAAGGATAATATAGAGTACGTAAACATCAAGAAAAATATAGAAGTTAAGTATGAGCCCTCAATGAAGCTACCTTATCCAAGACCTCCTAAAAAGGTAGATGACGTGTTAGTCGAAGGAACAAAAAAGGAGGATATAATCAAAGAAGTCGTGAATGAGTTAGAAACTTCAAAAGTTGAAACTTTTTCAAAAGAGAATATGGTGGACTTAGAATTGAATAAGAGTAGTAATGCAAAGGAGCATAAACTCTCAGTGGAATTACTTCCTCTACAAGTTCCTAATAAAGAAGGGAGTGAGAGTCATTACTTTCGGCCAATGAAAATGTTTAGCCGTTTGCAAATCACCATCCCATCTTTAGAAGGTTTAGAGATAAAGCCAAAATTTGTCAAATTCATCAAGGATAGGTTTTCACCGACAAAGAAATTAACGGATAAGGAGGTTATCTCTCTTGAGGAGAGGAAAAAACAAATGAAGGAAGAGAGATCGCGAGTTGAAGTGGTAAGAATTAAGGATGAAGAAACCAAACAAGCAAACTTTAAATACTTTTGGGGCTTCACATTGGTAAGAAAAGTACCAAGAAAAAGAGACAATGGTTGATGATTCAACCATGAACCGTCAAGCCATGTGACGTTAAACGAGGCACTTCGTGGGAGGTAACCCACACTTCTAATGTTTTATTTTGTTTTGTTTATTTTTATTTCAGGAAATAATAAGGGGACCTTTCTGGTGAAAGCTAGGAAGAATCAATTGATATGGCAATACCCCTTGTGAGTCAACCCTCTCGGGCTTGTTCTAAAACATTGAGGTCAATGTTTAGTTCAAGTTTGGGGGTGGATTTACTCTTTTGCATTTTTCAATTTTCTGTTTATTATTTGTTTGTTTTATACTCAGTTTAGAATGAGTAGTCTCTACAGCATAATGAAAATCTCAAGCAAAGTACCAACAATGGAGCAACATGCGTGAAAGTGGTAGTAAGTGAAATTTTTTGAGATTTTTCTTTTCTTTTTCAAAAAAAAGTGACAAGGCAGGTATGACTTTTTGAACTCAAACTCCTAATGTGTGCATGAAATTTAGGTTGTTAGTAAATTCTTAACAGAAGTTCTTTATGGTACACTATTTTATTGGATCGGTTTAGCCTTAACCATTGTGAGGAAAGCCTTCCATTGTTTACTATATGCAGGAGACCATCAATTGTTTTGACTTGTTTGTATCATGCTAAACCGGTTGTTGCATCGTTTGTGGAAATCTGTGAAAGTGATTTAGGCACTTATTTGAATCTGAGAGTTCTTTTAGCCTATTCTAATGTAAAACTTATTTTCTTCTGTGAGAGTGTGATCTTTTTGCTAACCATTCTTTGAGCCTGAGGTCAAGATAAGCATCATAATATGCACCAAGGAAAATACCTGGTGAGTTTTGATCTCAATAAAAATTTTTGTTTTGGACCATCAACCATAAAATTTGGTGATGTGTTTTCTCTTTGACCTTTTTAGAAAGTAGGGGAGCATTCATATAATCTAAATACAGGTTGATCTCCAAGTTGGGGAGAGTCACATTCAAAAGAGGAGTAAGTACATGTGGTAATCTGTGAAGGATAAAAGAAGTCGTAGCTTGAAAATAATAATAATAATAATAATAATAATAAGAGTTTATGGAAAAAGAACAACGTTTGAATATAACGGTTGTTGAAAAAAAAAGAGTGAAAAAGAAAAACCGAGCTACGAATGAGAAAAGATGACCGGGTGAGAAAGTGAAAGTTATAGAGAAGGAGAAATGAGTTATGATTTGGATGCTTCCCTAGATTAGGAACAACCCTTGATTATCTTCTTTGCTTTGAACCTAAACCGCATTACAACCCGAGAAAGACCTTCTGATTCTCAGATTCCACATGACTTGATGCTAACAATTTGGTGAACGTATGACATGGATCTTTGTTGATTTAATTGTTTGGATGAGTGTTTAACCCCTCTTTTATTCATCATACTTTTTGAGGAGAGTGATTAGTGCTGATTCAATTACAATTGTGTAGTGTTTTGAACTTCTGGAGGTAATTTGCTTTCAAAATTTGTTTCATGTGTACGTTCTGAGTTTGCAGGAAGAGGAGGAGTATTTTGAATTGGTTACTGAATTGAACCACTTGAAAAACCTTTTTGAAAAACTCGTTGCATGACTATCGGTATGTCTTGTTGGAGGTAAGTAATTTTGTTTAGGGACAAACAAAACTCTAAGTTGGGGAGAGTTTGTTAGGAGTGAATTAATGGTAAATTCATGTGTTAATATAAGTGATTTCTTTTCTAAATTTATGCAAATTGTGATAAATCTATAGGTTTTTAGTAAGAATTGAACTGAATAAGTTTAGTTCAGGTGTAAAGCAAATCAAATCACTTGTGGGTACTATTGATGCAGGTTTGGAGCTGAAGAGAAGTTTTATAAGAACAAGAAGAGGAAAGAAAGCTAGAAGTCTCAAAGGCAAAGCAAAAAGAAGAAGTTTAACAAGGGCGCGCCGCGGGAGTTCTAGCCGGCGCCGCGAAAAAGTCTCTGTTTCTGACCGCGCCGCGCTCATCCGATGCCGTGCCGCGGCCGCGACGTTTCAGGCCCAAAACTTATAAATAAAAGCCCAATCTTCCAAGACTTGGACAGATCTTTTGTGAGCGAAATTAGGAGATCATTCTGAGTTTGCAGTCAAGAACAACAATTGAAGGCCAATTCTTTACCAATCGAAGACATTCCATTGATGAAGATGAATCCCTCCATTAATTCTTGTGTGTTCTTCATGTCTATGGAGAGCTAAATTCCTCTTGTTGAGTTTAAGGTAGTAGTTAACCTATGAATATGCAATGCCATTAATTATTTCCTATGAACAATTGTTTGAATTTATTATCAATAAGAAACCTTGTTTTTACTTTACACCATTGTTGAATCTTTGATCGAAAGAAAGGATTTTAACTTTTGCCCTAGGTTACTATATTGATTCAATCTCAATTTGCAGAGATGGAATTGTGATTGAGTTTTCATAATTATCGTTCCTTATTACTATTATCGATATTGATTTGCAGACATGGAATCATATTTGAGGATAAGTGAAGATAGTAATTCAAATGATTGTTCAATTGTGAATTAATTGATAAGTTGTATAGGAATAGGTTGATGAACCCTAAAACTCAATATATCTCCTTAATCGTTAACAAACGTTCATTATTTGCATTTAAATTATTGTTTAAACTTGATAGTATCATAATCATAAAATAAATTCAATTACTTTTTCTAACTCAAAATAATTAACTATAGAACGGCAGTGATATTAACCAATCCCTGTGGATACGATATATTACCGAAAATATTTACCCACAAATACTTTCAACAGTGCGTCATTCCAGGACCTTCGAGTCCAAAAGCAGGAATTGATGTGTATTTACAACCTTTAATTGATGATTTGAAGAGATTGTGGATTGGAGAATGGACTTATGATATATCACGTAAAGAAAACTTTACAATGCGAGCTTCATTGATGTGGACCATCAACGACTTTCCAGCATATGGCATGTTGTCTGGTTGGGGTACGCATGGCAAAATGGGTTGTCCGCATTGCATGGGAAACAACAAAGGGTTCACGTTGGATAAAGGTGGGAAAAGCTCGTGGTTTGACTGTCACCGCAGATTCCTACCACGAAATCACTCCTATAGAAGAAACATGACAAACTTTAAAAAAGATGTACGAGTGAAAGATTCGCCTCCGCCTCGATTGTCACCATGGGCTATATGGGAACAAGTTAGTGAGCTACCAAAATTTACAGATATTGACAAAGAATGCCGAATTGAAGGATACGGAGTTACGCACAATTGGACAAAAAGAAGTATATTTTGGGACCTCCCATATTGGAAAGATAACTTGTTGCACCATAATCTAGATGTTATGCATATTGAGAAGAATTTTTTTGATAATGTATTTAACACAGTGATGGATGTGAAAGGCAAAACAAAAGATAATGAAAAGGCCAGACAAGACATGGAAAAATGGTGTAACAGAAGAGAGTTGGAGTTGAAGCCTCTACCGAATGGAAAGTTATTAAAACCCAAGGCTTGTTTCACTCTGACTTCCCAAGAAGCTAAAGCTGTTTGTCGATGGCTAAAAGATTTGAGAATGCCCGATGGGTATTCATCAAATTTATCAAGGTGTGTTGACTCTAACAGTGGGAAGTTGCATGGAATGAAAAGTCACGATTGTCACATTTTTATGGAACAATTGTTACCAATTGCATTTGGCTCGCTACCCAAACATGTTCTTGATCCACTAACTGAAATTAGTCAGTTTTTTAGAGATATTTGTGCGTCAGCTTTAAAAGTGGAAGACATCATGAAGTTGGACCACAACATTGCAATCATTCTTTGTAAGTTAGAACAAGTATTTCCGCCTGGTTTCTTTGACTCCATGGAACATTTACCTGTGCATCTTGCATATGAAGCTTTTCTTGGTGGACCAGTTCAATATAGGTGGATGTATCCGTTTGAAAGGTTCATGGGTGATTCAAAGCGATCAGTGAAGAATAAAGCAAGAGTTGAAGGTTCTATATGTGCACATTACCTGCATCGAGAAACATCACATTTTTGCAGTCATTATTTCAATCACTTGATGTTAACTCCTAGAACCATACGGAATCCGGTAAATGTCAACCAGAGGAGTCAATTCACCTTATCAGTATTCGGTCTTCCAGGTCGACCTTCTGGAAAGAAGAGTGTGCATTGGTTGACCCAAAAAGAAATGCAATCCGCACATGTCCATGTCTTGATCAACTGCGTTGAAGTTAAACAATACCTTGAGTAAGTTTACCCAATTTTTTTTACCTTTGTTGACAATGTCTGTATACCAAACTTATTTAACTTATGGTGTATATTTTGTAGGGAATTTAACAATGCCTATTTTCATAGTACCGGTGTACAGTCAACATCCGGCGTCATTCATGCTCAATTTCCCTTATGGTTCAAGCAAAGATTGTCTACCGTGTTTCCACCAACTCCAGAAATACTCCATTTGAGAAACTTGGCAGAAGGCCCTATCCAAAGGGCAAATGATTGGAACACATACTTCGTGAACGGATATAAGTTTCACACTGAGGCATGGAAGGAAGGGAAAAAAAACCATAAACAGTGGTGTATTTGTAAAAGGAGTTACATATGGTGGTGAAGATGACTTTTATGGAGTTATTAAACATATCTACGAGTTGGTATACCATTACTTGGATTCAGAAAATAAAGTTGTCTTGTTTTATTGTGAATGGTATGATCCAAGTAGAGGCACAAAAATAGACAAGTCATACGATACTGTTGAGATTCAAATGAACCGGAAATACAAAGAGTATGATCCTTTCATAATGTCAAATATTGTTAGGCAAGTTTATTATGTACTTTATCCTTCATTTGTGACACGTAAAAGAGGATGGTGTGTTGTAATAAAAACAAAACCGCAAGGTCATATTGAAAATGACGATCAAGTAGAAGATGTTGCCTATCAAGTTGATGATGTTGATCAAATTAATGAAGTGGTTGCAGCTGAAGACATTACAAGTTTGTCTGATACAATTGTTGAGGGACATCAAGTTGATGCATCTATATTGTTGGTTGAAAATAATGTGGATGAAGAGAATGATGAAGAGTTTGAATCCGATGACAACAATGAAGAGAATGACGAAGAGAACGACGAAGAGAATGATGAAGAGAATGATGTGAATAGCGAAGATGAAGAATAACTAAACATTGAATGTATATTTATGTGTTAATGAATATTTATTTATGTGTTAATGAATATTTATTTATGTGTTAATGAATATCTATTTATGTGTTAATGGATATCTATTAAATATATATTTATGTGTTAATGAATATCTATTTATTTGTTAATGAATATATATTGATCTTGATGAATTTATTATCTTTGTTGATGAATAATAAAACAGGTAAAATGCCACCTAAGAGTAAAGATAGTGGTAAGAAGTCCCAACGTCCGAGGATAGTAGTATGTGACGCGCCTCACATGGCCGTGTCTCCCCGCCCTCAGAGTGTTGATCCTATGTCTTTAGCCAGTACTCAGGCTTTTATCCCATTACTCTCCTCCCACACATTCCCGTCTGGGGTACCGCCATCCTTCCATTACTCAGCGGTACTGTAACACCCCTCTAATAACCCGCGGCAATTAAACAATTATTAAATCAGAGTAAGCATGCAAGAGGTGTCACAATTCATAAGTAAAGAAAATCACATTGGTACATGTCATGCATTCACTGAAACGTCTGAAATTATAACTCATTAACCAAAGTCATGTTTTGCACAGCGGAATTAATTCATCAAGTCAACATTCATCATTTAATGTATAAGACTTCAAATAACAAAACCAAATAGAGTTATAATCCAAAACTCCAAAACAACGCGTTCCCAGTGTTACAACTACCAGAGCATGACACCGACTCGATAACTAATAACCGACTTATGAGCTAATCCTCACCAAGTCGCGCCGCTATCCTCAATCTGAAAATGTCAACAAGTAAGGGTGAGTCTCATCACAGTTAACCAATGTTATTGCATCATAAATAATAACATATCATAGTTATATCATTCACCCAATTGTTTCATATTCAGACAAATCATCATTCACACATCCACAGATAAACAGACAAGTCGTCATATAACATATATCATCATATTAAAACAAGTCATGCACATGTATGAAACTGACACTATGCATGTGGTACCAACATCACCAGTGGAAATCATCCACCGACCGATCTATCATCATCCAGATACGGCCCTGCCAGCACAGATTCCACACAATGGGAATCTTGCCCTTCACTGTATCCTCTCATCATTAAGATACAGCCCTCATCAAATGACTATGAATGCATGCAAACATATATATAACATACTTTCATCATTACCATTCTATGAGTAGCATCATCTATACTCATTTCATCATCATCATCATCATCATCATTACTAAGCATGTTCATATATACATTAACATCATTCAATACAATCAATCACCAGTAAACCACATAATCACATCACAGGGTTTACACAGTCTCAAACAGCATACAAAATAGGCCTACAGATCGAAAGTTACAAATCATTGAACTTTCCAGAAAAATCACAAAACAGAAATTTCACATACAGAAGCCATACGCGTATCATCAAGTCCATACGCGTCCATACGCGTATCACCACCCCTCATACGCGTATCATACGCATTTCCTCAGAGTAAAAAATGGCCTAAAAACAACCTCATACGCGTATCAGCCTTGCCATACGCGTATCATCAGATCAACTTCCTCTTTTTTTTAAAATTCCATACGCGTATGAGCATCCTCATACGCTCTCATACGCAATTCACCAGCACAAGGTACTTTGGGACAGCGCAGCTGCGTATCATACGCGTATAGCCCTTGGGGAATTTCCCTCATACGCGTATGACCTCATCCCATACGCGTATGGCACTGTTTCATACGCGAAACACCAGAAAAATTTGTCCAGAACCTGCAACTTCGTAACAGTCCAAAACCCATTCGTTTTTACTCATACCAGTCCATGATTTTGAGTCTAAAAACCAGAAAATTCACATCTAACAGCATACGAATTCATCCACAACCACAGTATATGATTCCATAATCAATTTCATTCATCATACCCTAAATCTATCAGTTATTAGGGATTAACAGTCCAAATTTCAATGATGAACACAAATAACAATTCAGAATATAGAATCAATGGATCCAACCATACTCCTAATCCATACTATCACCTATAATATGATAAAAGAGATTAAACGGAGAGTCTTCCCTTACCTCGGATAAAAGTCTTGGTTCTTGGTCTCTCCCTCTACAGTTCTCCGTCACGTTCCTCGTTCCAACTTCTGTTCTTTCACGTTCTTTCTTCCCAATTCCCAATTATTTTATGAAAAATAATAATATTGAGATTAGTGAAAGTTTTACTAAACCACACCCCCATCTTTACTATTTCCTCATATGGCCCAAATACCATAAACCATTATTTATTCATTATTTTCACAAAATCCCTATAATTCTAATTATTAATTCAATATTCCAATTAAATTAATATTAAAATTATACGGGTGTTACAACTCTCCCCCACTAAAAGAGTTTTCGTCCTCGAAAACATACCTCAGGTAAAAAGTTCTGGATAAGAGTCTTTCATCTGACTCTCTAGCTCCCAAGTAACATTTCCTTCAGCTGGCCCTCCCCAAACTACTCAGACTAAAGCTATTTCCTTCCCACGCAATTGCTTCAGTCTTCGATCCTCAATCCTTACAGGTAAAGTCTCAATTGTCAAATTGTCTTTCACCTGTACATCATCTACTTGGATCACATGGGACGGATCTGAAATGTATTTCCTCAACTGAGACACATGAAACACATCATGCAAGTTTGCAAGCGTCGGTGGTAAAGCGACACGATATGCCACTTCTCCCACTCTTTCAGAAATCTGGAACGGTCCAATAAAACGCGGAGTCAACTTCTTTGACTTCAATGCCCGACCAATACCTGTCATAGGAGTAACTCTCATAAACACATGGTCTCCCTCTTGAAACTCAAGTGTTTTCCTCCTCTTGTCATGATAACTCTTCTGACGACTCTGAGAAGCTTTCATCTTCTCCTGAATCATCTTAATCTTCTCCGTAGTCTGTTGTACAATATCTGGACCAATCACAGCACTCTCACCAGATTCGTACCAACACAACGGCGTCCTATACCTCCTACCATACAAAGCCTCAAACGGAGCCATACCGATACTCGAATGATAACTGTTGTTGTAGGTAAACTCAATCAAAGGCAGATAACTATCCCAAGTACCTCCTTTTTCTAACACACAAGCACGCAACAAATCCTCTAGCGACTGAATCATCCTCTCAGTCTGTCCATCCGTCTATGGATGATAAGCAGAACTCAATCTCAGCTTAGTACCCAAAGCTTTCTGCAAACCTTCCCAGAATTCAGACGTAAACCTCGGATCTCTGTCTGACACGATACTTGAAGGAATACCGTGTAGACTAACTATCTTCTCAATATACAACCGAGCTAGCTTCTCCATCGGATAATCCATTCTCACTAGTATAAAATGGGCAGACTTCGTCAACCTGTCCACCACGACCCAAATAGTTTCACAATTTCTGACAGTTCTCGGCAAACCCGACACAAAATCCATTGATATGCTATCCCATTTCCACTCGGGAATAAACATCGGTTGCATCAACCCAGATGGTTTCTGATGCTCAATCTTTGACTTCTGGCAAGTCAAACAAGAATACACAAACTCAGCAACTTCCTTCTTCATTCCAGGCCACAAAAACAACTTTTTTAAATCATGGTACATCTTGGTAGCACCAGGATGAATGCTCAATCCACTACGGTGTCCTTCTTCCAAAATACGCTTCCGGAGTTCATCAATATCAGGAACACAAACTCGGTCACCAAACCTCAGTATACCATTCTCGTCGACTCTGAATTCACCACTCTTGCCTTGATTGATCAAAGTCAACTTATCAATCAATCCAACATCAACTTTCTGACCTTCTCTGATTTCTTCAAGAATACCACTAGTCAGCTTCAGCATACCCAATTTGACACTAGTAGGAGTACCTTCACACACTAAACTCAAGTCTCTGAATTGTTCAATCAAATCCAATTCCTTCACCATTAGCATAGACATATGCAAGGTCTTCCTACTCAATGCATCAGCCACGACGTTTGCCTTACTAGGATGGTAATTCAAACCAAAATCATAATCTTTAAGGAATTCTAACCACCTTCTCTGCCTCATATTCAACTCTTTCTGATCGAAGAGATACTTCAGACTCTTATAATCACTGAATACCTCAAATCTCGAACCATACAAATAGTGTCGCCACAACTTCAAAACAAAAACTGCAGCTGCTAACTCTAAATCATGAGTCGGATAATTCCTTTCATGCACTTTGAGTTGTCTCGACGCATAAGCGACTACTTGTTGATTCTGCATCAATACACCGCCTAGACCCATCAGTGACGCATCACAATAAACCACAAATGATTCTGTCGGATTCGGCAAAATCAAAATAGGAGCACTAGTCAACCTCCTCTTCAGCTCTTGGAATCCTTCTTCACACTTGGCATCCCAAATAAAAGCTTGTCCCTTCCTAGTTAGTTTAGTTAACGGCAATGCTAACTTTGAAAATCCTTCAATGAACTTTCTGTAGTAACCCACAAGACCAAGAAAACTACGAATCTCCGACACTGACTTCGGGGCTTCCCACTGAGACACAGCTTCTATCTTTGTAGGGTCAACAACAATACCATTCTTAGAACTCACATGCCCAAGAAAACTGACTTCCTCTAACCAGAATTCACACTTCGATAGTTTGGCAAAAAGTTGCTTCTCTTTTAACAGTCCCAATACCGTTCTGAGATGCTCCGCATGTTCTTCTTCATTCTTAGAATATATCAGGATGTCATCTATAAATACTACTATGAACTTGTCGAGATACGGATGGAAGATCCTGTTCATATACTCCATAAAAACACCAGGTGCATTAGTAACTCCAAACGGCATCACAGAATACTCATAATGTCCACACCTCGTTCTAAAAGCAGTATTCTGAATATCGTCATCTTTCACACGTATCTGATGATACCCAGACCTCAGATCAATCTTACTAAACACACGTGCTCCAACCAACTGATCCATCAAATCATCAATCCTCGGCAATGGATACCGATTTTTGATAGTAACCTTGTTCAATTGTCTGTAATCCACACACAGCCTCATTGAACCCTCTTTCTTCTTTACCAGCAACACAGGCGCACCCCATGGCGAAACACTAAGACGAATAAATTTCTTCTTAAGCAATTCCTCTAACTGCTTCTTGAGTTCAGCCAATTCAGACGGCGACATACGATACGGTGCCATCGACACTGGACTAGTTCCCGGAACCAAATCAATAGAAAACTCCACTTCTCTTTCCGGTGGCAATTCGTTCACTTCTTTTGGAAAAACTTCTGGAAATTCACATACCACAGGTAACTCGCTACCCGCCACTTTTTCTTTCACATCCATCAATACGAACAACATAAACACTGTTGCACCATCCCTGATAGCCTCATTCACTTGCCTAGCTGTCATTTCCAGACTATCAAAACAAACCTCTTCAGGAAAAATTACCGTCTTCGCAAAACAGTTGATATGAACACGGTTGAATTCCAACCAGTTCATTCCCAGGATTACATCGAGTTGCTTCAACGGAAGGCACACTAAGTCCATCCCGAATTCTCTACAAAAAATGTCAACCGGACAATTCAGGCATGCGGACGAAGTAGTTACTGACCCTGACGCTGGAGTATCAATAACCATACTTCCATTTATTTCAGATATTTCCAAATTCAACCTCTCAGCACAATCCAAAGAAATAAAAGAATGTGTTGCTCCAGTATCAATAATTGCAACTAAAGGTGTGCCATGAATGAAACACGTACCTTTAATCAACCTGTCATCTGGAGTAGTCTCTGACCCGGTCAAAGCAAAAACCTTTCCTCCTGATTGGTTCTTCTTCGGCTTAGGACAATTCGGACTGATGTGACCCTCTTCACCACAGTTATAACAAGTCACAACCCTCTTCTCGCAATCAGCAACAATATGACCCACTTGGTCGCACTTGTAACACTTCTTCTGATCAAGCTTGCACTCATTCCTACGATGTCCCATCTCGCCACAATTGTAACATCTGATACGAGCACTGGAATCTCCCCCACTGGGTTTCTTCCAATCAGCAGCTTTGCCTCTACCATATGGCTTGCCTCTATCCATATGTTTCTTTCCTTTCTTGTCAACCAACTCACGAGAGTGAGATGACTTCATCTTGATGTTATCTTCCTCAAAGATTCTACTACAATCTACAAGGTCAACAAATCTCCGGATTCTCTGGTACCTGATACCTTGCTTGATCTCATCACGAAGACCATTCTCAAATTTGACACATTTCGAGAACTCACTGGCTTCATCCTCATTGTAGTGCACATAGTACCTTGCCAGTTCCACAAACTTGGCCGCATACTCTGGTACCGACATATTGCCTTGAACCAGTGCCAGAAATTCAACTTCCTTTCTGCCCCTGACATCTTCAGGAAAATACCTCCTCAGGAATTCCCTTCTAAATACAGTCCAAGTAATTGCTATACCATCAGCATCCAGTTCAGCTCTGGTTGACATCCACCAGTCATCAGCCTCCTCAGATAACATATGAGTACCATACCTCACCTTGAGATCCTCAGCACAGTCAATGACTCTGAAAATCCTCTCGATCTCCTTAAGCCATTTCTGAGCACCTTCAGGATCATGCGTGCCTTTGAACAATGGAGGATTGTTCCTCCGAAAACTGTTCAGCTGCCTGTCAGCACCAATCGCAGCTCCATTGGCATTCCCTCCCAGCACACCAGCAATCATGCCCAGAGCCTCAGCGATAGCATCATCATTTCTTCCTCCTCTTCCAGCCATTGTTCTACTTAACACAAACAATCCAGTTAGAACAAAAGTATCGACAATAACTCGTATTAATCGCATACACAGGAAAGACTGACACTAAGACACAAAGACTCTGGTCACAACGACCGACTATGCTCTGATACCACTATTGTAACACCCCTCTAATAACCCGCGGCAATTAAACAATTATTAAATCAGAGTAAGCATGCAAGAGGTGTCATAATTCATAAGTAAAGAAAATCACATTGGTACATGTCATGCATTCACTGAAACGTCTGAAATTATAACTCATTAACCAAAGTCATGTTTTGCACAGCGGAATTAATTCATCAAGTCAACATTCATCATTTAATGTATAAGACTTCAAATAACAAAACAAAATAGAGTTATAATCCAAAACTCCAAAACAACGCGTTCCCAGTGTTACAACTACCAGAGCATGAAACCGACTCGATAACTAATAACCGACTTATGAGCTAATCCTCACCAAGTCGCGCCGCTATCCTCAATCTGAAAATGTCAACAAGTAAGGGTGAGTCTCATCACAGTTAACCAATGTTATTGCATCATAAATAATAACATATCATAGTTATATCATTCACCCAATTGTTTCATATTCAGACAAATCATCATTCACACATCCACAGATAAACAGACAAGTCGTCATATAACATATATCATCATATTAAAACAAGTCATGCACATGTATGAAACTGACACTATGCATGTGGTACCAACATCACCAGTGGAAATCATCCACCGACCGATCTATCATCATCCAGATACGGCCCTGCCAGCACAGATTCCACACAATGGGAATCTTGCCCTTCACTGTATCCTCTCATCATTAAGATACAACCCTCATCAAATGACTATGAATGCATGCAAACATATATATAACATACTTTCATCATTACCATTCTATGAGTAGCATCATCTATACTCATTTCATCATCATCATCATCATCATCATCATCATCATCACTAAGCATGTTCATATATACATTAACATCATTCAATACAATCAATCACCAGTAAACCACAGAATCACATCACAGGGTTTACACAGTCTCAAACAGCATACAAAATAGGCCTACAGATCGAAAGTTACACATCATTGAACTTTCCAGAAAAATCACAAAACAGAAATTTCACATACAGAAGCCATACGCGTATCATCAAGTCCATACGCGTCCATACGCGTATCACCATCCCTCATACGCGTATCATACGCATTTCCTCAGAGTCAAAAATGGCCTAAAAACAACCTCATACGCGTATCAGCCTTGCCATACGTGTATCATCAGATCAACTTCCTCTTTTTTTAAAAACTCCATACGCGTATGAGCTCCTCATACGCTCTCATACGCAACTCACCAGCACAAGGTACTTGGGACAGGGCAGCTGCGTATCATACGCGTATAGCCCTTGGGGAATGTCCCTCATACGCGTATGACCTCATCCCATACGCGTATGGCACTATTTCATACGCGAAACACCAGAAAAATTTGTCCAGAACCTGCAACTTCGTAACAGTCCAAAACCCATTCGTTTTTACTCATACCAGTCCACGATTTTGAGTCTAAAAACCAGAAAATTCACATCTAACAGCATACGAATTCATCCACAACCACAGTATATGATTCCATAATCAATTTCATTCATCATACCCTAAATCTATCAGTTATTAGGGATTAACAGTCCAAATTTCAATGATGAACACAAATAACAATTCAGAATATAGAATCAATGGATCCAACCATACTCCTAATCCATACTATCACCTATAATACGATAAAAGAGATTAAACGGAGAGTCTCCCCTTACCTCGGATAAAAGTCTTGGTTCTTGGTCTCTCCCTCTACAGTTCTCCGTCACGTTCCTCGTTCCAACTTCTGTTCTTTCACGTTCTTTCTTCCCAATTCCCAATTATTTTATGAAAAATAATAATATTGAGATTAGTGAAAGTTTTACTAAACCACACCCCCATCTTTACTATTTCCTCATATGGCCCAAATGCCATAAACCATTATTTATTCATTATTTTCACAAAATCCCTATAATTCTAATTATTAATTCAATATTCCAATTAAATTAATATTAAAATTATACGGGTGTTACAGGTATCGCCATCCTTCCAGCATCCTGGTGTGCCCTCGTCCTTCCAGCGGGCGGGAGGACCTAGCTTTCCATTCACACATACTGGTGTGCCCCCGCCCAGCTTTCCATTCGCACATACTGGCATGCCTTCATCCTTCCAGCATACTGGAGGATCTGGTTTTTCATATCCCATGCAGATGACTTCATCCTTTCAGCAGACGGGAGGATCCAGCAGTACACGTCTGACACAGGCTGGACGATCTCCTAGTCCACGCCCCACACAGGCTGTACGATCTCCCCGTCCACGTCCGACACAGGCTGGACGATCTCCTAGTCCACGCCCCACACAGGTTGGAGGCTCACGCACCCCACATCCCACACATGTACCAGCCCGTGAGGTTGATGAGGCAGTTGATGAGATAGATGAAGCTGATCTTCGTGGGAGGGATGATCCCGATGAGATTCATGTCGTTGACGGTAGATTTTGGATTCATCCCGAAGGAAGCAAGTAAGTTTCCTATTTAAAAACTTTTATAGTATGTATACATTTTCATTTTTTGTTTCAGTTTTACGCCGAGTCGGACTGCTGCTAGGATTGTTAACTATATAATTCAGTAGATGTATAAATCAGCTTTTAAGAGCTATGGGGACGTCGAAAATAAAGATGAATGGTTTAGAATGTTTAAGGTATTGTTATTTATTTAAGTTGTGCATTTAATTTATTTTTTTAGTTATGGTTATTTAAATGAAATTCTCATTATAATTACTTAACATTTTATTTTAATGTCATACAAAACATTATTGCAGGAGAAATGTGTGTGGGATCCATTGAGTGAAAAAGCCGTTTAGAAAGTTTTCAATACCAGATACTCTAAAAGAATGTCTGATATGCTGCGGCGAGTAAGGGAGAATTATGAGCTTCACGGCATCCGTCCTAGCTGGATAGGCGATGAGGTTTTTCAGGAGCTTGTAATATATTGGAGGACTCCAGAATTCCGGGCTAAATCAGAAACTTTTAAGAAGATGAGGGCATCTGAAAAGGGCGGTTGTGTCAACACAGTTGGAAGTATTAGCATCGCCGAGCATGCCCGGCGATTGGTAAAAATTTTAAAATTTTTAAGTTACATCTTTATTCATAATATATTTTACTAATTATTTTTAATTATATTATTTAGGCGAAGGAGTTGGGGAGAAGACCATTGATGCCTGAGCTGATTTCGAGGACCCGGACAAGGAGATCGAGAGGTGTTGTCGACGAGCGCACGAAGATGTATCTTGTAAGTGAAATTTACGTTGTTTATTTTTTTTATATTAATACAAAATTTGTGATGTGAATTTCATGTGGCAATTGATAAATTGCCACGTGAAAATCATGTGGCAAATCATAAGTTGTGGCGTGAAAATCACGTGACAACTTTTTAATATATTTTAATTTATAGTATGTACATATTTATTTAGTATCATTAAATATGCATTTAAATATTTAACTTAATTTTTTTTTATTGAATATGTGTGCAGGAAGAATATGATAGACGACTTGCCATTTTTTTGGAAAATAATCCTCAATTCATGCCAGCAGAGGGGGAGCCGCTTAACGCGGATGTTGATCACTACATTTGGTGTGAGGTTATTAAAGAAAAAGGGCCTAATGGTTGCTTTTTTGGGGCTGAAAATTTGGCGTCCAGCTATAGACGTGGTGACCGCAATCTGTTTCAAAGAGTTCAGGATGGAGAGGGTGGATCGCGTCTACCAAATCTGACACAGGAACAAACTGAATTAATAAGGCAATTGGCGAGACGCGAAAATGAGGCCCAATTGGAGATGATGCGGAAGAAGCAGTCTGATATGGAGGAGCAGCATGCGCGGCAGATAGAGGGCATTCTAAAGAAACAAGCTGAGATGGAGGAGCAGATGAGACGGTTTATGCAAGGAGGTGGAAATTACAGTAATGTTCCTTCTCAAGAGTCGGAGGATGACGGAGTGGCTAATGATTTTAATCCGGATAATTATTTTCCGGATGATGATGCCTCTTAAAAACATTTTGTATTTTATTTGTTTTTAATTTATTTTTATGTAACTTATTATACATTTTAATTCATTAAAATATTAGTTTTAAATTTTTAGTTTTATTTAATTGAATTTATTATATAAATTTATTATATGAATTTATTTTATAAAATTTTATTATATAAATTTTATTATATAAATTATATTTTATAGATTTTATTATATAAATTTTATTTTATATATTTTATTATATAAATTTATTATATATATATTTTATTATATATTAATTTTATTATATAAATAAATTAATTATATAAAATCAAATAGCTCCTGCGTATTAAATTTTTTTAAAAAAAGCATTTAATGTAGTGACGTGGAAACCACGTCGCTACAATGGTCAACAAACACACTTCTTAACACCTGCCACACCTGCTGTGTGTGCAGGTAGCTGTTCCCCATGTAATCCTTTTGCGACGTGGGAGTCACGTCGCTACTTTCTGACGTGGTCTCCACGTCGCTACAAAGTTGCCACTTTGGCTCTTGCGACGTATTGGCCCACGTCGCTGTTTTTTGGTTGCCACGCGATGTTGCATGTTGCGACGTGCTTTCCACGTCGCTGCAGAGCATCTTTTTTGTAGTGTACTTAGTTTGCTTGCATCTTTCACCATTTATTATGTTTGCATTTAATTATCATCATCAAAAGCAAATTCATCAACTTGTTATCGAGCCCATTTTACAAAACTTGGTTGCACATTCTCCCGCCTTTTTAGTGATGACAAAACATGTCTTAGGGAAAAGAAACAAACATATATATTTAGAATGGTTAAACTCTTTCTCAATTAAGTAGAAAATATATTCTACTTCTCATGAGAGTATACTTCTTCCACTTTGTCAAAATTAAAAAGACGGGTAAAAGATGCAATACGATAATTAAATATGCAAACACGTTGGTACTTAAACATTTAGGAAAGGGAAAGAAACATTTTATTTAATTAAAAAAACATTACAAATGAGAAATTTTAAATAAGTAAAGAAAACAAGACAAACACATAAGAATCAATTAATTCAAATCATCATTATCCTCGCTAGACATTCTTGGAGATATGAGGTTTGATTTCTCCATCTTTTTGATGAGTTTGTCAATTTTTGAGTGTATTGCCTTTTGTTCATCACGGTGACATTGGAAATGTTTGAGAAGGAAGATGTTATTATTTTTTCGTTGTCATCTCCTTCTTGGAGGTAGTGCAAGTGCAACGATTTCTCTCTTTTGGATGGTATATCTCATTTTACTCAATATTTTTTCTTATTTTTGAATGCATAATTTTCGGTTTCTCTTCTTCAAGTCAAAGTCAATCTACACTATAATTTTTGTGATTATTTATTTGACTTCTACACTATAAGTCAGTCTACTCAATAGAATGCATTATTTATTTTTATATATTTGATATTTTAAAATTATTATATTTTTAAAAAGAAATTTTTGAAATAAAATAAAAATTATAAAATTGAAATTCAACTTTATTTCAAAAATCTTTGACTTCTACAACTTCACAACTTTCAAGAAATTCAACAAAAACTACTTGGAGTTTAACTTTGTCTTAATTTTTGAAATAGTACAACAAAAACTAATAGAATCGATCCGATCAAACAAGCTCAAGTCCAGCTCATTTAGTTAATAAACTTAGGTTTTTGTTTATATTCTGCTCATTTGGTTCATGAAATAAGTTCAACAATTTAGTTGTCGAATTGAATTTCAAACTATACTCAAGTTGGTTCGGTTCATTGTCAGCGTTAATCATAAATGAAAAAAAAGTTACTTTTAGAATTTTTTTAAAATATATTATTTTTTGAAAAGTATTTCTGAATGTTACAATTATTTCTCAAGAATTGTTTTTAAAAAATAATTATAGGATATATAACATGGACAAACCTTCTCAAGTGTTGTAGTCTAGGATAACACATATGTACAAGCCCGACAGGACTTTTGCCCGATTCAATATCACTACCCCAATTTAAAGTGTTGCAAAATGTTTTAAAACTTTGAGTGAGTAAAGAGAAAAAATATAATTGGCTACTGATAATTTTTCGGTCTTGTTCGCAAATTCTTTCGTTAATGAGTCATATCTTAGATTCGTTAAGGTTTTGACAATTATAAATATGGCTTTCTATCATTTATTTTATTATAAATTAGAGAAGGAGCATAAGGTAGTAATCCTAGTGATAAACAAATAGTAGAAGTTTCTAGGATTATATTCTTGGGGGTTTGACAACCTTTTGGGGTTATCATGGGGACATGGGAAACACTTTAAACACATTGGGTTTGTGTGATTCTTATGTTGAGATTTGGAGAGATTTAGAAATACTTGGGTAGAAATAATGTTTAGTTTGGGAAATTCAAAGGCTATTTTCATGTAACTCATATTATAATCTTTTTAAAAATCTTTTGGAGTATAATGAATCAAATAGATGATCTCTCCCCCAAACATAGATCGATTATATCGATTGTGATATTTTTGAAGATCTCATGTGTTTGCCATTAATGCACAAATGTGGTTGACTTGGAGGTGAAGATTAAATATGATTTTATTTGAAATTTGAAGCACATAGCTCGTGTAATTAATTATCTTATGGCCCTAATCGATTATTCTTTTTCTCTTCAACCTCCTTGATATTTTTTTGGCCTTGGGTTGAGTTTTTCCCCGGTATACATGATGTTTACACGCTTGCTCATTCTATTTGCACACCTTTCATGAGATAAGCTAAGAAACTCATCCATTTTATTAGTGAAAATATTTTTAAAGGATGGGAGATTATTAAATGCACTTATATAAAGGATTAATAAGAGTTTTCTGATTATTCAACCTTTAAATAGTGTATTACCTTGATTACCAAGTAACTTTGATATAACCCCCCTCTTTCGAGGGAACGACAACGTAATATTGAATGTCCTTCTCTATGGATCATTGGAAACAAGAGTTGGTTAAGCAAGAGATAAATATATCCATTATAGACTTATATTATCAACCTACAAAAGGTTAGATGATCATCTTAAATTAAAGATATTGAGACCATCCTTAACAAGCACTTGCATTAATCACGATCGTTGATATACACCGTCAACAAACATCCTTGAATTACAATATTTAAATCAAGACAGGTACTACTTGTATAATCAAAGGCATACACTTTTCTTTGCACAACTTCAGTTAATATTGTCATACCCCAAAATTTGCCCGATCAAATCCGCGTCTTTTAATTCATCAAGGGCCGAAATTAAGAGTCACGGGGTTTGACATTCCTATTGTCAAACCCACCCTCTTATAAAATACCCTGAGTTAAGACGAGGGTTAAGGTTAGAAGGTGCTTGAGCCCAGTCATTTGACACATCTGTTCCATTTTCGAGATTTTTAGTCCATTTCACAATGGGTCATATGGCTTATGTTTTTTTGTTGGATTATTAATTTCAATGTTTGGTTTAATCATTTTATTATTATTAACTATTATAGTTTATAAATATTACTACTTTTAGGATTTAATATTATTAGGATTATTAGTATTAATTTAAATATTGATATTATTAGAATTTTATTCTTTTTTATAATCATTAAGTTAATTGGGTAATAGGCCCATTAGGCATAGAAAAACCTAATTTAGCTAATATAAATAGGGCTAATTCTAACAATTAGGGGAGGCCAACTCCACTCACAAAATCCTGATTCTCAACACAAGAATTGACGGTACAGACACATTGCAGGAATCTCTCTCAATTCTACGTTGTAAATAGTGACCACGCCTAACATTCACTTGCAAATGAGACTGCCCTCAAGAACATCTCAGATCATTTTTAAGTTCTTCAAAAACCATTCAAGTTTTTTTGAATTAATGTAACAAATCTGTGTAGAATTTGATTTTTCTTTGCAGTAGGAAATAGAAGAAGAACGGAGGGAAGAAGTTTTCGCAAACACGCACATGAACAGCCGCCACCGTGATGCTTGTCAAGCCGTGCGCAAAATCTCCTTCCCCGATCGCACCCTCCGATGCACAGCTTCCGCGCGACAGCCACCAGGGCCACCGATCACCTCCCCGATTCCGACGCAGCCTCGCTTCAGACGCCACACCCATCGCGGGTCTCGCCCCACCGTCAGGGAATCCTATTCAGGAGCAACCTTAGGCCAAATCGAGAGTGCTGTTGGATTCATAAGGATGTTTATGATCGATTGGTGCTATTTGTGCGTGTCTGTATCTTGTTTATGCAGGTTTCTCCATGGCCGGATCGAAGGAGAATGGCGTGAAAGTGGTGATAAACAGTAACGGCGCCTTGTGTTTTTTTATTGTTTTTTTAACGTCGTTCGATGGGTAATATAGATCCTGTGCCAAGTTAATATCAGCAAATTACAATTGGCTCAATGGCAAAGGGGAAGCGCTTAAGGTCTTCTTGCATAAGGGAGTGGGTTCGATTCCCAGGTCCCAACATATTTTTGAATAAAACATGTCTCATGATCCAGCGTTGCCCTCATATAAGCATCCACCATGGACCTTTCGATTATCACCACTAGATCATCATCATCTTAGATCTGACGCATGTAAAGGCTGGAGGTGCATACCATGGGCACTCAACTCACTCACATGTGATCCAAGCCAGGTTCCTTCTAATGTTATTTATTTATTTAATTAATTAAGTCTAAATGATGATTACATATGGTTTAATTTAATTAATTTAATTGATTTGTAAAATTAGGATTAGGTGTAAATTAGGCTTAGGATTATAATTTAGGATTATCCCGATTATCCAATTATCTCGACTATTCAATTTAATTGTTTTAATTAATTAAAATGGTTAAAAATCACAAAAACCCTAGAAAGTTATTAGGTATCAGGGTTTGCCCAATCCCATTGCCCATTAGGCAAAACAGTAATTCTTATTCATTCTCTCCTCGACCCGACTAAATCTATTAGTCGCATTAGACGAGAGATAAAAATAAAAATAAAAGAACATCAATTCTAACCTCCCCTTTAACGGATACATGGCTGATGAATATCTATTTCATCCCGCCTTCGAATTAGTCGACTCTCTATGTCGTACTGATCAAATATCTGAATAAAGCAATAAAAATACATAAATTCAAAACACATTTAATTTGCTGCCCGCGACGATCAATCTATCGATCTGAGTAACCAGCAATGCCCATTAATCTGTTAGCTATACTGATCAAATCTATTGATCACCGCATCTAACAGTGCCATATTAAAGCAGGGTTGTACGCCCAAAACCACATCTAAAACACTAAACCACGATACTACGGATTTACATCCTTTCAAACACTGCGATGTTCATAACTACGATAAGGTAATTCAAAATACCTTCGAACTTCGCATTTCAAAACAACTTCAAAACAACTTCAAACACATTCATATCAAATTCTAAGGCGTACAACCTTGTGCCCGAACTACGTTGACTCTGATTCTCCCTAAGGAGATACGTAGGCACTTGGCAACAAGGCGAGTCCCCCTCCCTAAAATCTCAATTTTCCCCCTATTCAATTCCTTAGCTATTAACCTTAACTTTTTAGCCATAAAACTTGACCCTTAGATTCAAAGCCAATAGGAAAGGGTTGAGGGTGCCTAACACCTTCCCTCAACCTGATTATAATAACTTACCCCGAATCTCATATCTGCGTAGGGTTTCCTATTCGCCCTTCAGAATAGGTGGCGACTCTCTAAAACTAAATTTTTAGGGCAGGTTGCTACAAATATGCACTAAGACTTCATTAAAGTTGCAAAGCATCCATGCAAAGAAACACTAGGTTTTCACCTTTGGTACCCAAACTTTCTTGGGTACTGTTGCGTTAGTAGTTGTAAGAGGCCTAGGGTTACTACCTTTAGACCTTATCAATTGATAAGAACAAATAAAATATAAATGGACAAACATATTACTGGTAGAACACTTATATAGAGGTTAATTCACTTTTTATAGATCTATGCGCTTGCATGTACGAAACTCCTTCTTGAAGTTTTGATGACGACAACACCAAAGACTGCTAAAGTTGTTGGTAATTACTTTCTAACTCTCTGACGATGGTAACCAAACTTGGGAACATCTCAAGCATCATCTAGTAGAAGACTCAAGATTCCACTGAAGTGCTTGTGTTATTGGTGTATATAGCAAAAGATCTTGAAATCCTCAGAGTTGTGAAAGAGAGGAAGTGTGAAAGCTCGTCTAGTAGTGTCTGTCTAAATGAACAGGTTTTTGTGAAATTAGGAATGTAACTTCTAAGATACTAAGGCAACTCTCTCTCTCTCTCTCTCTCTCTCTCTCTCTCTCTCTCTCTCACACACACACACACACACACACACACATACACACAAATACTTAAAACCTATTTTCTATCTATCAAATCTCTTAAAAATATTGATTGGGACCTTAAGCTACTCGATTGGAAAACCTTTTTTAACTACCATATTGATTGGGACCTTAAGTAAGTCGATTGGGATAAGTCTAAACGATTGTATAATCAATTATGACACTGTCTTAATGACTTGTAACTGCTCTTAGTCCAAACTTTTCAAAGTTGGTCACAATAATCAAATATTTCACTCATCCAATCAATTAGGCTTATGAGGCAATCATTTGGGCCATTAAAAATGCCCATGATTTTTTTTTTCTTTTTTGGATTTTCCTTCTCCTATATAAAGTAAGGCTTTTATCCCCCTCATTTTACACTAATTTCCGAAGCTCTATATTTTATTTGAAATTTATCTCTCTGTTTTCTCGCTTTCTCTCTCAATAAACAATTTTATTTCACTTAAGTTGCCTTGGGGGTTTTGAGTGAAAAATTATTTGTGAGGAAGAAATTTGTATTGTTATTGATGTTGTTATAATTCTCATGAGTGTGATACTCTTAGGAAATCAGGTTTTGTTATTGAGATAAACTAGTAATAAAATCTCTGCTTTTGGTTCTAGAGTAAATATTTATAGTAATTTAAATAAATGTTTATTTAAATGATTACTTGTTTTACTGTAAATTTGGGGGATATATAAACTGTTGTTAAACCTAAGCGTGGGAATTATAATAATGACCAGAGGGGAAATACATCGCCTACGAGTCTTATTATAATTCCACTCAGAGTGGGTTGAATATCCGGAAAGGTCTGATACGAGGCTTGACCTTGTTGAGGGCTGGACTTGGTATTTGGCTGATCTCTCTGGGAACCAACCCTTAAAATTCGAACCTCATGGACCAATGAGTTGTTCCAAAATCCAAAGAGACAAAAAGTCTCGGCGGCTACGAACGACCCCATGAGACCTTCTAGAACATACCAATGGGAAGGGTAGGCACCCTAAGCCGTTACGTTGAACCTATGAACCTAGGGCTTATGTGCTTATTATGTGGTTGCAATGTATATACTGCGAACGTCTTGCGCGTTAATTTTGCAGGGACATCTACGCGTTCCTTGGCCTGCAGGGACCCTATTTCCAAAACCATGTCCTTCTCACGAAAGACATCTACATTTATGCACGTTGATTGGCCTCGCGATGGCCATGAGACCTAGTGACTGTCATGAACGGTCACTCTACGCTTGCATCTACGCACTCCCTAACCTGTGGGGAGTTTCCTTTTCTATTCTTGTATTCTTACAACTACGTGTCCTTCCCACGAAGGACATCTTCGTTTACGCACGTCGATTGGCCTCTCGATGGCCATGCGATCCAGTGACTACTTTGAACAGTCACCAGGTGCTTACATCTACGATTTCCCTAGCCTGTAGGGATTATATTTCTAAAAAAGCATCCTTCATACGAAGGACATCTTTGTTAGCATACGTCAATTGGCCTCTCGATGGCCATACGATTCGGTGACTATCTTGAACGGTCACCCAGTGCTTACAACTATGTATTCCCTAGCCTATAGGGATTATATTTCTAAAATAACGTCCCTCATACGAAGGACAACTTCATTAACATGCGTTCGATTGGCCTCTCGATGGCTATGAGATCTAGTGACTGTCTTGAACGGTCACTCCATGCTTGTTTCCGCGTACCCTCTAACTTGTAGGGTTTGGATTTCCATCTATACATCTTTCATCCCTAGCCTGTAGGGATTTCATTTCATCCAATAATCGTCCTTAGATAGGTTGTGTTCCGCATAGAGAAACCTTCCCACCAAGGACAACTTCATTGGTACACGTCGATTGGCCTCTCGATGGCCATGAGATTTGGTGACTGTCATGAACGGTCACCAGCCGCTACCTTCCGCATACTCCCTAATTTAAGGGATTTCCATTGGCGTGTCATAACATCTATCTCGCAAGAATCTCAATAGGGTCTAATGTCACCTCTAAAGTTATCCCTAGGATTATATGTTACACGTCTGCATTGCATATACGGAGTTACAATATAAGGAGCCCCGCACACCCATGCATTCGCATTTTCATGCAATCATACATTCGCATCTACATTTACATTTCTATCTTCACCTGCATCCGCACCTACCGCGCTAGCCGATTTCCCGAGACTCAAAAAATCAAAAGGATCGTAGACTATGGAGAAAGAAGGATAAATTATCGAGAACAAACTTGGTCTCACAAGGAGGATAAATCATTGGGAAGGAGCTAAAAAAAAGGGGATGTCTTTCACCACGCCAGCCGCATGTCCATGCCCTTCCGTAACGGGTTGTCATCGAGCAAGGATTAGTTCAACAAAGAAGTTCCCTCGTAGATACACTCAAGATGTATCTAGTCATAAAGGGGTTCATCTTAGAACATACCAAACTTACAAGGACGCTCTACGATAACCTAGGGGCAAGGGTCAGTCCAACTGGGGCAATACCCTAAACAAAGATGCATGACTATGATGGAGGGAATGCGACATATGTCAACCCCACACCAAGGGGAAAAAAGGGTCATAGGTGTTCTTTGTCAATTTACAAACGCTGAAGGTTGCGATGGTGTGATACTATCCTTAGAAAAAGCAAAAGAGGTTCAGTCTAAGGAAACTCATGAAGTTCCGAAACGACGAAAACCCACTGCTAACAATTTATTCCCGACAGGTTTGACGTGCCCAAGGAAAATTCAAGGTTGTCCTTACTTCTACAAGTCTAAAGAGCTAAGAAAAAAAACGAGGTCAATGGATTTACAAAGGAGATTACCCCTAGGATCAATAGGTTTTGCCACGCTCAAAATTTCACCCTCTACGATCGCTGAGTGCCACTCAAGATAAAAGTTGTACCTTCGGATTAACAATTCTAATGGGATGACCATGCAGGTTTTGGAGTCGATTCATTCGCTCACTACTACGACTTTCTAGTCGCACACTTCTATTTTTAGAATTATTAACAAACTTGAGGGAGAATGACGAATACAAATGACTAAGTCCAGCTAAACATATGCTTTCAAGGTAAGACCGAGCCGAGGATGTACAGGCATTGCTTCAATTCCTAAACAGTGGAGATATAAGGATGTTAATCCCTCGTTACCCCCCTCGAGCCAGGAGTTGGAGTTTGTTTCTACTTTTCAAATAAACCTTGATTTTAACCAGGGGCAGGGTAGACTTCAATTAATTCAATGGTGTATTTTGGTTGTCAAGAGAATCAGTCAATCCATACAAGGGTTCAAGCATAAGGATCAAGCAAAGCAAAGGTTCGAGCACATCTTCTTCCTCGCATTCATCTAAGAATGAGGAAGTAATGGAGATAACAGTCTTCTTCCTCATTACATCATTCAAGATCGAGGAAGTATCAAAGGCGAAGCTTGCAAATCAAAATCAACATAGCAGTCACAACATTCAATATCCAAGGATCAATCTCAAAAGGAGAATTCAAAAGAAAAAGGAGAAAAGCGCCCGCTAAGTCAAAACGGAAAATTTCATAAAAGAAAACAAAAATGACTTAGGCAAAATTTAGGGCATCCCGATGGATCAAACTCAAAGGAATTGGTTCATGCAAAAATAAGGGATAAAAACAAAACAAAGGTGAAATACAAAGGATAATCCTGTGACTGCTAATTCATCGAAGCTTCTCGTCTATGCTTGGATCTTTATAACTTTTTTTCCATCAATGCTTGAATCTCTACTAAGGCTTTTGCTCAACATTGGAACTGAAACAATTCTCTTGTAAACAAAGCACATTCATTGGATTAGGCGAATTTTTAGGATCTGGAGAACATCAAGGAGAAAGGGGTGGGTTAAATAAATTTTGAGCCTTATATCCATTGTTTCTTAAAACATGAACCAGGCCAAGTTACAACATTTAAAAGTCCTAATTAAGGCAAGGTTAACCATGAAAGCATGTTAGGCAGGATTTGTTATACTGACTCCTATGTTTGTTAAAACTATCTCTAACCAATGTGCTTCTTCAAGCATTCTCTCCAAAACCATCCAGTCCTAATTCATAACGGACTTCGATTTCAAAACTTGCATACGCATTCCATTGGAGCTACTTCTCAAAAGGTACAACACCATCTACGAGTATACACTTAGCATCGAGGAAATCTCGAAATGGGATAATCAAAGGTGATCATTTCTAATAAAGACCTTGGAGTCGGGGGAACCACATCTAGGGGGTTCCCCTTAACAGGGGCAAAAACTCGAGGATCGCAGGGGCATACGAGCAAAAATCCTATTAACTGGGGGCATTCTTCCTAAGGTTCAATCGACCTGGGGCACATCTCGAAGCAACAGCAATCAGGGGCATGTCAAATATGGGAAGAATTCAAACTCAAAGGATATAACACTATGGGTAACCCTCCATATCTGGGAAGTCAAGGGCATACCCTTCAATCTAAACGTCGAAGCATATGACAAGGTTATTTCCTGGGGCATTTCCCTCATAAGCATCTTCTTCCACTAAAATAATGGGGCAATGGATACTAAATCCATAAAGCGCACAACAAAAGACACTTTCATATTCTGCAGCTTCGAACAAATCTTCCTCCTAACTACAATCTTCAAAATTCGAACAAAACAGGTATTGGGAAATCGCGCTAGCATCACACCCTACCTTATCCAACAACCTCACAACATTTCGCATACGCTTTGGTTATCAACAACATATCATTCGAGTACCATGCAAGTACATATAACTCATGCATTACATACAATGGTTGTTACATTACACCGCACCTTTTTAGGTAGTCCTCTTTAAGACAAATCCTATGATCATTTCCGATAACCTTTTTAGTTAGTCTTCTTTAAGACATTCTTTCCTAAGAACCTCTTCAGGTGGTCTTCTTTAAGACATTCTACGAACCTTTCTAGGTGATCTTTTCTAAGACATTCACTGTCCTCTCCAAGAACCTTTTTAGGTAGTCTTTTAAGACATTTCTTCCAACCTTTTCAGGTAGTCTTATAGAAGACATTATTTCGTTCCACTCGTTACATCAATCAACATATGCATAAGCATAAGCATTATCCCATGCATCGAAACATCCAATTCAAAACTCTGGTGCTAAGCTACATTGTCCACCTGCTTCCCGGTAACCTTACCGATGATAGCAACCCTGCTGAACATTTCATAAAACATATACATACGCATTAGCATATACATATCATCTAAACGTATTCACATACTGCATATCACAGAGGTCCAATTTTCATGTACAAATCCAAATCCTATTTCAAATCCTATTCAAGTTCCTAGTCCAATTCCTACCTCCAATCCTATTTCAATTCCTATTCCAATTCCTATTCCAAACTGATTCCCCATCCTATTCCCAACTCCCATCTTTCGAATCCTATTTCAAATCCTATTTCTAAATCCTATTTCAAATCCCATTCCCAATTTCCAATTCCAAACCCCTGCTGTCAAATCCCATTTCAATTCCAATTTCAAATCCTATTCCAATTTCAATTTCAAACCAAATCGTAACCCTCGCGTTACGTCTTATCACGACAGTGATAACGGCAATTTCAAACCAAATCGTAACCCTCGCGTTACGTCTTATCACGGCAGTGATAACGGCAATTTCAAACCAAATCGTAACCCTCGCGTTACGTCTTATCACGGCAGTGATAACGGCAATTTCAAACCAAATCGTAACCCTCGCGTTACGTCTTATCACGGCAGTGATAACGGCAATTTCAAACCAAATCGTAGCCCTCGCGTTACGTCTTATCACGGCAGTGATAACGGCAATTTCAAACTAAATCGTAGCCCTCGCGTTACGTCTTATCACGGCAGTGATAACGGCAATTTCAAACCAAATCGTAACCCTCGCGTTACGTCTTATCACGGCAGTGATAACGGCAATTTCAAACCAAATCGTAACCCTCGCGTTACGTCTTATCACGACAGTGATAACGGCAATTTCAAGTTCAAATCGTAACCCTCGCTTTACGCCTTATCACGGCAGTGATAACGGCAATTTCAAACCAAATCGCAAGTCCCCTGGCAGTGATACAAAGCTACGTCTCTTTGCAAGTAGGGATTTATTTTCCCTGATCACAAGGTTTCTCGAACAGTTCTTCAAAGTGGGTTTATCACGTTAGTCCCTCGGCAGTGATCTTCTTCAAAACTTCACCCAACAATCAAAGGTGTTATCTTTCTTTTCAGAAGCTACTAACATACTTCAACTAACATAACTAACAATCATGCATCATTCAATTGCATATCTCATCCATACATAATGCATATACATACATGGCCCTCATTTATTTTGAGAAACTCACTGCATCATACATCGCATGCATCATAACATTGCATAAAATTCAGGTTGCCTTTTTAGGCTATGCTACAATCAAAGCATCTGGTCCCTTCCAGAAAGTATTTTCTTCATGTGCCGAAAAATGATATTTACCTTGGGTGGAATCTTCAAGCCCATCTCCCGCAGAACATCCTTCCCAATAAAGTGCAAATTTCAGGGCATTTCAGTGTTCAATCATCTTCTACCTTTAGACCACGATAGGCAGACGTGCCTATCTGACTCTTCAGGTTTAAGAAGATTGAACAGGGGCAGCTGTCATACCCCAAAATTTGCCCGATCAAATCCGCGTCTTTTAATTCATCAAGGGCCGAAATTAAGAGTCACGGGGTTTGACATTCCTATTGTCAAACCCACCCTCTTATAAAATACCCTGAGTTAAGACGAGGGTTAAGGTTAGAAGGTGCTTGAGCCCAGTCATTTGACACATCTGTTCCATTTTCGAGATTTTTAGTCCATTTCACAATGGGTCATATGGCTTATGTTTTTTTGTTGGATTATTAATTTCAATGTTTGGTTTAATCATTTTATTATTATTAACTATTATAGTTTATGAATATTACTATTTTTAGGATTTAATATTATTAGGATTATTAGTATTAATTTAAATATTGATATTATTAGAATTTTATTCTTTTTTATAATCATTAAGTTAATTGGGTAATAGGCCCATTAGGCATAGAAAAACCTAATTTAGCTAATATAAATAGGGCTAATTCTAACAATTAGGGGAGGCCAACTCCACTCACAAAATCCTGATTCTCAACACAAGAATTGACGGTACAGACACATTGCAGGAATCTCTCTCAATTCTACGTTGTAAATAGTGACCACGCCTAACATTCACTTGCAAATGAGACTGCCCTCAAGAACATCTCAGATCATTTTTAAGTTCTTCAAAAACCATTCAAGTTTTTTTGAATTAATGTAACAAATCTGTGTAGAATTTGATTTTTCTTTGCAGTAGGAAATAGAAGAAGAACGGAGGGAAGAAGTTTTCGCAAACACGCACATGAACAGCCGCCACCGTGATGCTTGTCAAGCCGTGCGCAAAATCTCCTTCCCCGATCGCACCCTCCGATGCACAGCTTCCGCGCGACAGCCACCAGGGCCACCGATCACCTCCCCGATTCCGACGCAGCCTCGCTTCAGACGCCACACCCATCGCGGGTCTCGCCCCACCGTCAGGGAATCCTATTCAGGAGCAACCTTAGGCCAAATCGAGAGTGCTGTTGGATTCATAAGGATGTTTATGATCGATTGGTGCTATTTGTGCGTGTCTGTATCTTGTTTATGCAGGTTTCTCCATGGCCGGATCGAAGGAGAATGGCGTGAAAGTGGTGATAAACAGTAACGGCGCCTTGTGTTTTTTTATTGTTTTTTTAACGTCGTTCGATGGGTAATATAGATCCTGTGCCAAGTTAATATCAGCAAATTACAATTGGCTCAATGGCAAAGGGGAAGCGCTTAAGGTCTTCTTGCATAAGGGAGTGGGTTCGATTCCCAGGTCCCAACATATTTTTGAATAAAACATGTCTCATGATCCAGCGTTGCCCTCATATAAGCATCCACCATGGACCTTTCAATTATCACCACTAGATCATCATCATCTTAGATCTGACGCATGTAAAGGCTGGAGGTGCATACCATGGGCACTCAACTCACTCACATGTGATCCAAGCCAGGTTCCTTCTAATGTTATTTATTTATTTAATTAATTAAGTCTAAATGATGATTACATATGGTTTAATTTAATTAATTTAATTGATTTGTAAAATTAGGATTAGGTGTAAATTAGGCTTAGGATTATAATTTAGGATTATCCCGATTATCCAATTATCTCGACTATTCAATTTAATTGTTTTAATTAATTAAAATGGTTAAAAATCACAAAAACCCTAGAAAGTTATTAGGTATCAGGGTTTGCCCAATCCCATTGCCCATTAGGCAAAACAGTAATTCTTATTCATTCTCTCCTCGACCCGACTAAATCTATTAGTCGCATTAGACGAGAGATAAAAATAAAAATAAAAGAACATCAATTCTAACCTCCCCTTTAACGGATACATGGCTGATGAATATCTATTTCATCCCGCCTTCGAATTATTCGACTCTCTATGTCGTACTGATCAAATATCTGAATAAAGCAATAAAAATACATAAATTCAAAACACATTTAATTTGCTGCCCGCGACGATCAATCTATCGATCTGAGTAACCAGCAATGCCCATTAATCTGTTAGCTATACTGATCAAATCTATTGATCACCGCATCTAACAGTGCCATATTAAAGCAGGGTTGTACGCCCAAAACCACATCTAAAACACTAAACCACGATACTACGGATTTACATCCTTTCAAACACTGCGATGTTCATAACTACGATAAGGTAATTCAAAATACCTTCGAACTTCGCATTTCAAAACAACTTCAAAACAACTTCAAACACATTCATATCAAATTCTAAGGCGTACAACCTTGTGCCCGAACTACGTTGACTCTGATTCTCCCTAAGGAGATACGTAGGCACTTGGCAACAAGGCGAGTCCCCCTCCCTAAAATCTCAATTTTCCCCCTATTCAATTCCTTAGCTATTAACCTTAACTTTTTAGCCATAAAACTTGACCCTTAGATTCAAAGCCAATAGGAAAGGGTTGAGGGTGCCTAACACCTTCCCTCAACCTGATTATAATAACTTACCCCGAATCTCATATCTGCGTAGGGTTTCCTATTCGCCCTTCAGAATAGGTGGCGACTCTCTAAAACTAAATATTTAGGGCAGGTTGCTACAAATATGCACTAAGACTTCATTAAAGTTGCAAAGCATCCATGCAAAGAAACACTAGGTTTTCACCTTTGGTACCCAAACTTTCTTGGGTACTGTTGCGTTAGTAGTTGTAAGAGGCCTAGGGTTACTACCTTTAGACCTTATCAATTGATAAGAACAAATAAAATATAAATGGACAAACATATTACTGGTAGAACACTTATATAGAGGTTAATTCACTTTTTATAGATCTATGCGCTTGCATGTACGAAACTCCTTCTTGAAGTTTTGATGACGACAACACCAAAGACTGCTAAAGTTGTTGGTAATTACTTTCTAACTCTCTGACGATGGTAACCAAACTTGGGAACATCTCAAGCATCATCTAGTAGAAGACTCAAGATTCCACTGAAGTGCTTGTGTTATTGGTGTATATAGCAAAAGATCTTGAAATCCTCAGAGTTGTGAAAGAGAGGAAGTGTGAAAGCTCGTCTAGTAGTGTCTGTCTAAATGAACAGGTTTTTGTGAAATTAGGAATGTAACTTCTAAGATACTAAGGCAACTCTCTCTCTCTCTCTCTCTCTCTCTCTCTCTCTCTCTCTCACACACACACACACACACACACACACATACACACAAATACTTAAAACCTATTTTCTATCTATCAAATCTCTTAAAAATATTGATTGGGACCTTAAGCTACTCGATTGGAAAACCTTTTTTAACTACCATATTGATTGGGACCTTAAGTAAGTCGATTGGGATAAGTCTAAACGATTGTATAATCAATTATGACACTGTCTTAATGACTTGTAACTGCTCTTAGTCCAAACTTTTCAAAGTTGGTCACAATAATCAAATATTTCACTCATCCAATCAATTAGGCTTATGAGGCAATCATTTGGGCCATTAAAAATGCCCATGATTTTTTTTTCTTTTTTGGATTTTCCTTCTCCTATATAAAGTAAGGCTTTTATCCCCCTCATTTTACACTAATTTCCGAAGCTCTATATTTTATTTGAAATTTATCTCTCTGTTTTCTCGCTTTCTCTCTCAATAAACAATTTTATTTCACTTAAGTTGCCTTGGGGGTTTTGAGTGAAAAATTATTTGTGAGGAAGAAATTTGTATTGTTATTGATGTTGTTATAATTCTCATGAGTGTGATACTCTTAGGAAATCAGGTTTTGTTATTGAGATAAACTAGTAATAAAATCTCTGCTTTTGGTTCTAGAACTTTGCAAAAAAAGTTATGTTTGGTTATTCAGATAAGTTTGGAAAAACTCTAAACAGTTCGCTTAGCATACATAAAAGCTATCATTTTGGATGCAGATAAGCCTGTAAAATCTCAAGATCATAATATATTACGGTTCGTGGGTATAACCTATAAAAGCTCATATTTTGTAGTCAAAATATCAAGAAGGTCTCTTGGGGGCAAGAGTAGGCCAACGTTCGAACATACCTGGATAAATCATTGGTTCCATCTCTCTAAGCCTTTAAATTATAATTTCTGTAATTTATTATAAATGTTTTTATTTTTTAAACTCATTTTACTCCGATTCTAAATATTACTAACACATTTTTATTTCTTAAGTAATAAAAACCTAAAGTTAAACTGCGACTTTTAAATACCATAATTCACCCCCTCTTGTGCTTGAAGTTACTTGCCAACCCTTTCTTCCTATTAAAATCTTTATTATATGTTTTTCCGAACCTAAACTCTAATCCAATTTTATTTAAGGAAGGTCTTTGACTTGATAAAATCAAGCTAAGATTTTTTGTCCCCTAGTAAATTTACATAGGAATTCATGCAAATATTTTACTTCCTTTTTCATCAAGACATAGGTCTCACATGTTCTAACTAGGTTTCTAATATTAGCTATTTCATGCTAAAACATTTCATTACTCTTTTCGAGAAATTCAAGATAATCCTTAAGGTCTATGTTCCACTTTTAACGTTATCATTTTCTTCGATTAACTAAGCACTTAATTTAAACAGCTGCATGTAAGATAACTTTGTTACCTCATGTCATCTTCTTCGTGAGATACTTACAAATAAATTTCATCTTCTTAGTTGGAGGAAGATTCTTTTGAGGTTTTACTTGAGGCTGACTCTTCGAGGTTTCTCCTTGATGTTTAACTATATGAAGCTTCTTCTTCACATCCTCTTCTAGATTAAGTTCCTTCATTTGATTTTGAATCCCCTGAGGATCATTCAACTACCGAGACTGTTCTTTCGAAGGAGAAAACAAAGTGGATTTGTTTTTGTAGGAGTTTATTTATGAAGCCGCGGAAGACTTGAGCTCATGCCTTCATCCTTTAGTGGTTGAATTAATTAATTCAACTTCTTTATGATATATTCCTTCTTGGACTATTTCTGAAACTTGCAAACATTCCCATCTCTCGATTTAAGGATTAGACCATATTTCCAATTCTTAATTCTTATATATTTGTTAGTGACAACAGTTGTAAAATTATTTCCAACATTTCTAAATTTAGAGGAGAAATTATAAACGAAAACTTCATCTTCTTCTCCTCGTGTATTCATTCGCTCTTGTTCGACACTTGGAGAAACTTTGAATATCATTTCAAGAGTGTCCTGCAGTTCCTTTGATGAGTTACACTTATTAACATTGAAAAGTTGAGTATCATCTAAATACATTACGAAGAGGTTTTTTATTTTGAAATAAATTTTGAATTTTTTCTTTTCCACTAAGGTCCAAAGAAAATATAGTTTATCTACTAATTCTCCATTAACTTGGTGAGTTGGTATAAATGTACCTTTGATTATAGTTTCCCACAATTAGAAATCAAGCCTTTGAATGAATATTTTAAATCTAGCAATCCACAAATCAAAACTATCACCATTAAACTAAGAAGGTGTATTTAGGAGAGTCCTCTTGTTAAAAACAATGTTTAAAGTCATACTCCTCATGAGATGATCAGTCTTTGAACATGATTTAGGCTTTGATGTCACTTTTTAAACATGTGACTCCATACACTAATGCTCCAAAAAGAGATTTAAACAGGTTTAGCTCCAAACCTAAATAATTACTTCCTAAGGAAGAATAATTTACTCAATAAGAAAATGAACTCTTGGTGAATTTACAATATGTCCTTTCCTACAACAACTTCCTCACTAAACTCAAGAATGTTTCTCAAAGCGCCATGGCTAAAAAAATGTAAGAGAAAGAGAAATAATTTAGAGATAGGTTGCAAGGGAGGAAGGTGAGATATCTCATATTTTCTTGTGAGATATCTTTAAATAATGATCACTTAACTAGACACGATCAGGAGAGTTTTCCCACTTTGTCTCTTTCACACTCTGAAGATTCAAGTCCTTTTGTTGGATATACCAGTCATATGAGCAATTCACTTAAATTTTCTTGTGGATGAGGCTTAAGATATCTTCAAGTCATACACCACCATTAGAGGATATCACTAGTGATCATAAAACCCGAATTCTTTAGCTTGATTTAGAGGAATAGCTTGATCAACCATCGTGTGCATCTTTGACCATTTGTTTTAGCACTTGTTTGTATTCATGCATTGTTGTCATCAAGACCACTTTAAGAATTCTTACAACTTAAAGTGTTGTCATCATCAAAACCATGATATTATTAAGGCCAAACACATCTTGATTATCTTTGGGTTTTGATTACTTCATGTTTATACCCGGAGGTGTCAAACGATTGACACCCTTGACCAATTGATTGGTCCAATGCTGCGAATGGAAAATTTAGACAGAATGTTCATGTCAATCAATTGGTCCTTCCTAGTAATCAATTTTTTTCCCCTTGTCTCATGCCAATAAAACACTTGTTTGATGATCCTAAGCTATCATAGGGGTCTTATATCTTATACTATGATAGATATGCATTGATTTAACGATAATCGATCACATTCCATGAGAATGAAGGTGTTTTTACCTAGAATATTAATTAGGTTAAGACGATTAGTAAAATGAGTTTTGTAACTCAAAGTGAGGTACTGTCAGATACATAAGAAAGCTAACGTAGAGGACTATAACTTGAGAAGTTTCTATGAGTTTATTCCACTACACTTTTCCCGTTGAGTTTGGTTAACCCCACCATAGGATGATCAAACGTACGCTTACTATGTGTCATGTAAGTGGAATAGGTTAGGTTGAAGGGGGTGCGTGAAAGCTTGCCTAAGGTTTATTTAACAAGTTAATTGAAGAACTTTTGAGGAAAACATATATGAAATTCCAACTATCACTTGATTGGTTATGTTATACTATCATGTATTCTTATATTCCGATTATTGGTTGAAAGTTTGGCGAGGAACCTTTGTTCTGAAAGTCCTATTTAGCGAGGAACCTTTGTTCCTAAAGTGCTATTGGTGATGAGCTATTATGAGTGTTTACGAACCATATTGAGACGTGTTTGTGTGTTTATGAACCATTCTATGATTTATTTGGTTGTGTTGATTAATTGATAATTTATTAAAATCCATGATGATGAGTGAGGTTAAACCTAGGGTAATAGTTAGGTGAATGAAATAGAAAGATAACTTAGATTATGAAAATTGACTTAGATGGCGATATTCAGACGAGAAGATACAACGGTGTGTACTGTGGACGAGTAGTCGCTAGAATTGTAGTTTAGTCACGAAATAAGATGCTTTGTATGAAACATGAGTTGATGTTATGATATTGGTGAATATGATCACCTAGTGATTGATAAGTATAATCATGTTGTGAAAGATGGAACCACTACTACAATTAATACATTTCATGACAAAGCTTTCACCTCACCCAACAAAAAAGAGAGGTATAGTGCAAAGGCGCACCATGTTTTATTTGTTTTAAAAAAACCATATATTCCCTCGGTTTTTAATATAACCGATGGGAAAACAATTTAGTACGTGCTTCAAATCCTAACTAATGCATTTTATGTTTTTATTTCTTTATAAGTGGAACCTTTCTTTTTAGGGTTTAATATACTTCACCCTCTGCAAATATAGCGAGTTTCGGTTTGGCCCCCCTGAATGTTTTTTTTTTTACTAAAAGCCCCTTATAAAACAAAAAACTTGGATTTACCACACCCTTTTACCCTCTTTGCTGACTGGACATGACTTAATTGATGACGTGGCAAAATAATAATAATTTGTAGAATAATAATTGTAAAATAGATTTACCACACCCACAACAACAGCGCCCCTGTTACTTTCCAAATTCCTTCATCATGCATCCATGTGGAAGCATCAGCAACCACTGCATGATCTTCTTTCTTCGCATCTCTCTTCTTGTTAAGCATCTTCAGTCCACTTTGTGTTGGTTCCTTCTCTTTCATTGCTGCCCTCATCTTTACTTTTACGCCATCATCCAAACACATGGAAGCAAGGAGATATTTAGACCCTAAATAATTTCATAGATCACCATCCATCCTTCGATACTCCATCTCAGAACTTCTCCCTCTTCCATTCACGCCTCTGAATCATCATCACATCCTCACCAGAAACGAAGCTCAAAGATATGGATGCTTAATATTACCTTGTCTCTGACTATGTTCATTATTCAGTGTGATACAAAAACTATGAGTATGTTCTGGTAGTAGTTCAGCTAAGACATGGAACTTTGTAATTGAAAGATTTGGATATGTTGCAACTTCAGCTAGGTAATTATCCAGGAGCCTGCTGATATTGAATTTTCCAGGCAGCTGACATGGAACTTTTAAATGTGTTTTCTCAAAGCAAAATTCAAATATCTTCTCAGGCAGCTGTTTATGGGGTTGGTGTATGTGCTGAGTTTGGTGGATCTATTTTCAAACCCCTTGTTGGCATCTTCAACATCAACATCGTTTAACTGTCACAGTTTTTGTCTGTCCCCCAAATATGCATTCTGCAAGTACACAAGACTGCTCCTTCTTCAGTGATTCACAACTTTCCTTTTCCACATTTTGAGATTCCAAATTGCTTGAGAGAAGTTTCTTCAAGAAACGCGAACGATCACAAATATCATAGTTCAGATCACGCTCAGCCAATTCAATAACATAAGTCCAAATTTTTCTCCCAGCAAGAATTCCATTTCTTGGTTAAAAGCTTGAGATTCTTGGGTATTGTATGTTTGGCAAAGGTTCATAATGATATAGTGTAAAACAAGTTATGTGTAGGATTTACTTAGTTATTAATTATTAATTGGTTAATAGCAATACTTTTTTCATTCCTCTTATCTGTAAAGAGATTTTAACTTTTGCTTTTATTCTACTACGACACAGTTCAATTTTTGCTGCATTTGTTTTGATTCTACTTCTATTTGATTCTCCTTATGTCTTGATTTTGCTTGTTGTGCGTACCTTCAAGGCTTCAACCTTCGCAAGTGAACCATTGTCATGGTTTATAATTTTTGACAGATTTCCATTAATACAAGCTTTTTTTTTTTTAAATTGTTGCTCCTACTCTTTTTTTTTTATCAAACTATTTCGTAGCATGTTATTTATAAACACACTTTTATGAGGTATTATGGCACACTACTAGAAATACTAGTATTACCTGCGGAATTTCCTGCGGAAAATATTCCGCAGGTATTCCTGCGGATTTTCCTGGGACTTTACTAAATAAAATAGGTTTCCTGCGGATTCAAAAGTGGCAGCAAATTCTGCAGAAATACCTGCGGATTTTGCTGCGGAATATATATTTTAAACAAAATATCTAACAAAAATATAAATTCCGCAGGTAAATTCGCAGGAAACTTTCCTGCGGATTTTCCTGCGAATCTTTACTTTATAATAAAACCGAACTGTAACACCAAATCCGCAGGTAATTCCGCAGGTAAATTTCCTGCGAAATTACCTGCGATTTTATCATATTTCATTATTTATATTTATAAAAAAATTAATCAATATTTTTTCTATTTTATTAATTATTTTTATGGTTTTTTTTTATTTTAATTTTTAATTCCGATTTTTTCTAAGTTATTTATTATTTTTATAATATATATAATTTTTAATAAAATAAATAAATGATATGTAAATTTATATATATATATAATTCTCTCAACTTATCTATCTTATATTGGACCAAATAATCTATAACTTTAAAAATAACATAGTGAAACAAATATAATATATAATTTATTAAATTTTTTTACTAATGTCATTATATCTTTTATTATAAATTTTTTCTAAATTTTATTTTTAATCTCTTTTAATAAATATATATTTTGTGTTATAGAAAATTATATTTGTTCAATTGTTAATTATTATAAAAGTGTTAATTTTAAAAATCCTACTCTAATAATAATAAAAAATAAAAATAAATAATAATAATAATATAATAATAATAATAATAATAATATTAATAATAATAATAATAATGTGTTATATGAAATTATATTTAATCTCTTGCTAAAATATCAAATTTTATATAGAATTTTAAATTTATAAATTATTTTTAAATATTTTTAGTTGGAATTAAATAATAAATTTTAATATATATATATATATATATATATATATATATATATATATATATATATATTAAACGTGAAAAGAATATATTTTTTTTGTATTTTTTATTTTATTGATCAATAAGAAAATACTTATATATTTAATTTTTTATTTTGAATTAAAATAAATGATGACTTTTTAAATTTATCTATAGTTAATTTTATTTTATTTTACATTTTAGTAAAAAAAGAGTTTAATAAGCATATGAGTATAAGTATTAGAAGTATTATTATTATTATTTTTCTTAAACTATTTTATTTTATCATTTTTACCCTTAACATTTTCTCTTTCATTTTTCCAATATGCAAAAGGTGAACGCGCTCTGTCTTCTTCGTTCTCTCTGAAAACCCTAGCGCCGCCGTCGAACATCCTTCTGCCTCTCCCTCCGTCACCTCACCTCCAATCGAAGATAGGAGGTCATTTTTGTGCTCATCATCACGTGACCTTTAACTGGAACCAGTTGGATTTTTGTATTAGACAATGTCACTTCCAGCCACCCTCTCACTACCTCCGGCCGCCGCGACTCTAGACGATGAACGAGAGCCTTTTCTGCTCCGTTCATGTATTTTTCTTAATTCATATTTTTTTTCTCACAATTTTGGGAATTAATAGTTGATTTGTTAATGTTCTTTATGAGTACAAAGATTTAGATTTCACTGCAAGGATTTGAAAAATGGTAATTGATAAATGTGTTATTTGCAGATTTCAGCAAATAGCAAGAAAAGTTATGCAACCTGTTTTCACTAGCTAAGCCCTCCACCTCTTGCTTCTGAGGTTAGTGAAAAATCTTTGTGATGTTCCCAAAGAGAAAACTATGTTAATGGAGAAAAGCTCTAATGGTTCAATTGGTTCTCTAGGAGAGAAAGCTGTAGTGTTTTGTTTTCTCAGTGGACGGGATGCTAGATTTACTTGAAAAGTGTCTTAATTCAGTATAGAAAACTTGATGGAACAATGTTTTGGTAAGCTTGATTTATTGTCTTTCTCGTCTTTAATTTTACCTCATTTATGAGTCTGTTTTACATTGTAATTGGTTAGGTGTATTGCAATTCTTAAGCTTTTTTGTATTGTGTGTGAAGGAGTCAGCATCACGAAGTTGGATGCTATAATGAATTATCACTGACAGGATAATGTTGAATGTTCTGATACAAGTTGTGTGGTGCAGTGTTCGACGTCACTGATCCTGAAATGTTCTATACTAAGAAGGTAATGTTGAATATTTACCATTTGACATACAAAATTGAAACTTACTATATTTATATTTATCTGCTTGCCGCGATTCAAGTTCTTGTGTTACAATTGCGACAGATAGCAACTCGGTGGTATAGGGCACCTGAAGTTTTGTTTCATAACAGTCAATATTCAACTCCAATTGATATTTGGACCGTGGGCTCATCATATTGGGGATGGGGGAGAGTCTTGTTTTTGGGGTGACTGTTGAGTGGGTGGAGTCGAGCTTAAAATGAGGTTTGTTTTTAAATATTCTCTAGATCAAGTAATGTTTTTAAATGCCAAGTAATATTTGTAAAGCTCCTCATTAAATAGCTGGGAGTCAATACTAGTCTTCCCTATATGTTTCCTTAATAGTTTATAGAAATACAATCTACTGATTTACTGATAGATAGTATTCTGGAATATTTAACTGTTCTTGCTAAGGTTCTGGTTGAGAACAGAGAAACCGAATTATTATTTTAAGTTAAAAGTTGGAATGAAAATAAATGGTCTACATGTGTCAATTCTTGACACCAACATACTGAAATAATATGGAACCTTTATTATTATTTTAGTAAAAAATTACTCAATTAATACAAGAGCCTATATACTGCAAGTGTTGGTCAACTATGAAGGTGACTACTTAGTTTGCAAGGTTAATTTATTCCATAATTAATTAATACTAATACTAAAAAAACATGAAAGTTTATATATTTATCTTTGTTGAACATGCAGTTCAAGCTTTGATGAAAATTAAGAACTCTTTGATGGATCCTTACCAAATCTTCAAACTGTGTAAGTAACCAACCAATTATTTCTTTGATGAAAATTTCTTGCTGTCAGGCCATTCATTTAATATGGTTACTCACTTAGTGAGATGTTACTTTTGTTATTCTAAGGACTTGAATTATCACTGACAGGAAATGTGATAGTTTATTTTATCTGTAGCTTGTAACTCCAAGTACCAAGAGATTTATTGTTTCTTTTTCAGAGGTAAAACTTGTAGGTGTTCCGGAAATGAACTATACATCTGATGATCAGCCGAACCCCCGTGGTGAAATTTGTATTAGGGGTCCCATTATTTTTCAAGGATATTACAAAGATGAAGTTCAAACGTAACCACTTCGCTTGTTCTATGGTTCTTGTTAATTTGAGTTACCATGGCGTATTTACAGTGTTCCTGATTTTTGTTTATTTGAAAAACTAACTAAATTGTTGAAGATGTATGGTGATCGGGTGGAAAGTGGAGCGAGGAGGAGGTCTGTCAAGGAACGTCATGATGGGAGCATCAGTGTATCTACTTGGCAGCAACGCCAAGTCACCGGCAAGAGGTTTGCACTTTGGAGTTTTTATTCGTTCATGCTGTTAGTATAATGATTATACTTCGTTTAGTTGTTTAATATTTGCAATGTAATGTTAGATTTTTGTTCAGTTTTAGTAATCTCGGTGATAGATTAAAACACTTAGTATATGAGAGCTCAAGAAGAGAACTACCTTGTATATAGTTTGTAAATGCTGAAGAGAATGTTTCTGTATTATTAAATCTTGGCTGTTGATTGAACCCTTTACTGAGAACACTATGTCCTTATTATCATTATTTATTATTATTTTTTTAACTTTCTCATTCAATCCCAAAGGTAAACATTGTTATGAAATGAAATTAGCCTTCCACTTGGTTTCAGATCCTATCTTATATCCCCTTCCCCCATCTCTATATTTTCTTAAAGTTTAGAACTTTGTATTGTAGTTATCATATAGATTAAAATCAGTTGATTGTTGTCTTGGCAGGAACAAGAATGAAGAGGATGATTCCATTATGATGATGAAGGCTGCCCAATTCTCATCTCATTAAACTTGAATTCTATATACTCACTTAATGGAGTCTAGTGATCTTGTTTTAGGGATGCATGGAATTGGTGTTGAGATTGGTTACTTTGTTTTAAAGTCACTCTTTTTTACTATCTAATGTCCTGATGTTTATAATTTTGTAGAATTTTTATAGTAACTTGTTCTATGAATTTGTCTTATATAAATTCAAAAATTTTAAATTAAAATTATCTTTTTATCTTATGGTTATCTTAATGTTTCAAAAATATTTAAATTTTTTTTAATTTGAGACAGAAAGTACCTGCGGATTTATCTGCGGAATGTTTCCTGCGGATTTACCTGCGGAATTACCTGCGGAATTTCCTGCCGAAAATATTACCCACGAAGGTTTTAGCTGGGGACGTAAAACCGCAGGAAAATCCGCAGGTAACGTGTTTCCTGCGGAAATTCAGCTGAGTTCCGCAGGTAAATCCGCAGGTAATTTGAGTATTTCTAGTAGTGGCACTGGAATGTATTATGCATAGTTAACTAGATTCATTTTTAAATTTTCTTGCATTATGATTACTTTGTTTGCAAACTAAATTCTAATAGTAGCTCCTCTCATTAAATTTGCTGCACAATTTGTATGCATGCAAAGTGAGGGATTAGAAGATCCGGTGCATTCTAGTTTCTACAGTGATGACGGATTTTGTATGCGTGTAGGATCTGCCTCGGTAATGTGTGGTTCACGATAAGAGGTTGGTCGGAAGGTGGCAGCGGTGTGGTGGTGCGACTGGAGGGCGATGCTGAACGCAAGCGGAGGACGGTGTCCAGCGGATTTATGGCGAACATGTTGTTGCCTTGCTTCAATCTTCTTATGAATGGCTTTCATGGAAAGAAAAAAATAGAAAAAATATTGTTATTATTTTGTTACAGGTTTTATAAACATGGAATTTGGTTTTGGTTTGAAAGAGTTGGTGATAATATGGTTTTGATGGTTTTGGGTGAATGTATGAGATTAATGGTTTTTTTATGGTTTGATTTTGGCTGAGAATGAATTTGGATAAGTTTCTTTGGATGTGCATGCAAAGTGAGGGAAGAAAAACATGTATTGTTTATGTTTGATTTTGGAGAAGTTTCTTTGGATGTGCATGAATTCTCAGCCAAAATGAACTCCCATTGTTGTGTTTGTGTGCATGCAAAGTGAGGGAAGAAAAATTAAATCTGCCACATCATCAATTAAGTCAAAGCCCAGTCAGCAAATGTGGTAAAAGGGTTTGGTAAATTCAGGTTTTGGGTTTTATAAGGGGCCTTTGCTAAAAAAAAACATTCAAGGGGGCCAAACCGAAACTCGCTATATTGGCAGGGGGTGAAGTATATTAAACCCTTCTTTTTATTTTATTTTTTATTTGTAAACTAAATGATCTATCCCTTCGGTTCTCGTAACACCGAGGGATAAAATAATCTGATTTTACTATAAAAGCACTCGTTAAAAATATTTTTCCATAATCCTAACTTATATGTAGCCGCCCTAAACTCGTACACATCATTCTTTGGGATGGATTGCAAGACAGAAAAAATCTTAAATGTTCTTTGTTCTTCTATCTTCAACAAAAAAAAATTCCGCCCTTCAATCTATCTCACATAATGGTGTTGATGTTGCTGTTGTATTTTTGGAATAACCTTCATATGTTGTCAACTAAAAAAAAAAAATAACAATACTTTCTTTGGTTGACAACATTGAGAAATTTATTCCTAAATATGGTGTAATTCTTTCACCATTTTTTTCTTTAAACTTATTACCTCGTTTTTTTTCTAAAACTGAGGGGTTTCCTCATTTTATTTTATTTTTCTATTTAAAAAATAAAATACATTTTCTCCCGGTTTTTTAACAAAACCGATGGGTTTTGTTACACAACTACAATAACAAATCTTTATCCTACATTAATAACAGAACAACGCTCAAGACAGTTCTAAAACTTCAATTCACAACAAAATATCTATATTCATCACTATATATTTTGTTCTCTTTCTTGTGAAAGCATTTTCCATAAAAACATTTGCTCAAGATAATAAAATCTTAGAACTTAAAGAAGGTTGAAAAAATTTCCTATGATATACTAACACCCAAGTGAAAAGAAAGTTAGATGTAAAACCAAATGAAATGCAAATGAAACTGAATCTGAATTATATTTAAAAGCTTATGCATTTATACATCTGTGTAAAAATTTGTATGATAATTGACATTGACCCCACTTAGTCAAATTTGTATGATAAATACCATTGCCGGAGATGCTCTCGCCCTTACTCCTTATGTCTGAATCATTAAGTTTAACTAAAAGCTTGGGGTGACAAACGTGGAGTGAGAATGACTTGGAGAGGAGAGGCTTTGATGTTGGTTATTCCACTTTGTTCAGCCATATCAACTAGTCCTTCATCAGAATTCACTATGTCAAAACCATGCAACAAAGTAGCAAGTGTTATTTGCATTAATTGAAGACCAAATGAAATTCCAGGACATATTCTTCTACCCGCATCAAACGGAATCAACTCAAAATGTTGGCCCTTGACATCAACATCTTTGTGTCTTGCAAGGAATCTCTCTGGACGAAACTCCAACGGATTAGAATATAACATAGGATCTCGTTGAAGTTTCGAGAGGTTGGTTAGGAGATGCGTGCCCGCTGGCACATGGTATCCACCAACAATACAATCTTCAATGGACTCATGAGGCAAACTTAGTGGTGAAGGTGGGTACAAACGCAATGTTTCCTTAATAATAGCTTGGAGATACTCTAACTTATTCAAATCTGATTCCATTATCATCTTTTCTCTACCAGTTTGTGTATCTAATTCTTGAATGGCTTTGTTTAGAACTTCACGGTTGTTAAGAAGTAAAGATAAAGTCCAAGTTAATGTTCCTGCTGTAGTGTCTGTACCTGCTAGAATTAGTGTCTGCAAAATACGTGCAATAATCTTTATATTTTATACTTGGTATGTATTGGAATGCCCATCAACTTGATCAAAATAATATTTAAAAAACTTTAAAATCATTGTTTAAAAAAAAATTATAATTTTTTTTAGTGACTATAGTTTTAGTGACTATAGCTTTTTACATTTGAAGTAAATAAAATATACTAATTTGAGAGTTTTAAAATAGCATAAATATTTGTCAATAATTGTTAAACTCTTAGTTGTGTTTTAAAGAAAATATTAAATGTTTCTACTTTTATAAATACTATTTTTGAGAAAAAATAAATATTCATTTCATTGCATAAAGATGAAATGAAAAATGAAATAAATTTCTAAATTTGGAAAATGCCAATACACAAAAAGTCACCCTCTACTATTCTTGAGAAAGCATAAAGACAACATGGAAAAAACAATAAGGTGGCGCTATCATTTTTGTTTGTTTATGTCATCTTAAAATTTACTATAATTATCCAAAGTCAATGATAGCAAGTGACGTACCAGACAAGTAGCTTTGACTGTAGTATCAGAATCTCGACCGTCCAAATCTTGATCGTCAATGGTGGAAAGAAGAACGTCCATGAAGTCAAGTTCGCCGCCGGCAGGTTTCCGATCACGTTTATGCTGATCGAGACAAACACGAACAAACTCATCCAATTCCTTTGCAATTTTCTTCATTTCCTTCTCTTTTCCATCTAAATCTAACCATCTCAAATACGGGATCGCATCAGATACAACAAACGAACCGCTCAGATCGAAGAAATCTCTCAGAGTTTTTCTTATCCGTCGATTCTCTTCCTCGTCAACATCGAACCGTTTCCCCACTACCATTCTAAACATAACGTTTATCGCTATGTCACCAAACCATTTTTTCATTTCCGTAATTACCCTTTCAGAAGTTTCCTTGTTATTCTTCATCTTTATCCAAAAGTTATAACTCTCTTTCATTGCTATCTTCACTTCAGATTCCATCACGTGTTTAAGCATATCTATTCGTTGTGCGGAGAGGACATGGACGGTGGCGATTTTACGTACTGTGCGCCAGTAAAAACCATAGGGACTGAAACCTATCATGGAAAAGTTATACCCCATAACTTCAAAGGCTAGAGATTTGGGACGTGAAGCAAAAGCTTTGTCGTTTACGGTGAAACACTGTTTGGCCATTTCGTAACTGCTTACTACTAAAGTTCGATGAACACCCAAACGTAAGGTGAAGATGGGTCCGTATTTATCGGCTAATTTTCCCAAGGTGACATGTGGTGGTTGAGAGCCGCCTAGAAGGTGGAGGTGGCCGATTAAAGGCCATGCTCCGCCGGCTTCTGGTGGTGGTGTCTTTTTAGCTGCTGCAGTATTAATATGGCTTCTACGTAGCCAAAAGAGAAGGAAGAGAAACAGCAGCGTGGCGCATGTTGTAACAGCCAGGGCTTGTAGTGAAAGTATATTATTCATATCCATGGTGTTATGATATGAACTTCTCTGTGTCTATTGATATTATAAACCGGGAGTATAATAAACACTTGTCAAAGGAGATAGTAGAAGGGGTTACCTAAAAAGGCTCAAATATTAATATAAAATTTTAAATGCACATTAGCAAGATTAATTTTTTCTGGGTAGCATGACATACACTTGGCAAAGGAGCACAACCACAAGTTTGTTAAAAAATGTGGTCGTTTATATTAGAATCTTATGTTTTTATGTTCAATACAAACTTCAACTTTATAAATTTCTGTTAATATATAAAGATAGTTTACCAAATTTTATTATTAAAAAGCTATGCAAAAAAAATAAAAACTGTTTAATATAATTTTAATATTTTATTTCTGAGTAACGTCTAATATATATATATGCATAATATTTATCTTTACTACTTGATTTTACAAAACGGTCGTGGTCGCGTTAACTCTAATATGTTTAATAATAAGATTTTTTTAAGGCAAATATAATATATAAATGAAAACAAAATAGATATTAACGGCCAATGTATACAGAGATTGTCACTAAAAAACGGCACAAGAAGTGTCAATCCATACTATAACCACCAAAACAACAACAAACAATAAAAAGGCACAAAGAACCAACAAAACCGAACCACCAAAACACGAGGGGTGCCAACCAGAGAGAACAAGGAATCAAAATCCAGACAAAACTAGATCTCTTCAACAAAGGACACCGATAAAACAAAAACCAACAAGAACACGTTTAAAGGGAGGCTGAAGCCACTCACCCTGCTATTGGCTCAGAAATAAGATAAGGTTCTCAAGGCAAACTGAGAAAGTACAAGAGTTCCTCATTGTCCTTCCAAGAAAGTGTTTCCAAGCAAAAATAATACTCATGCGTTCCATGTCTTTTGATGTCACCAAAGAACTAGAGAAAATGATATCATTCCTAGATTTCCAAATTGACCAGACCACGACATGTCAAATCATCAACAATCCCCCTCTAGTCCTATGTCATACATTTAGAGGAGTAAACATCTGGAAAAGAGTCAAGACATCCCTAGGTCAAGCAACACACTGTTTACCCTGTACTTTGGTAAACAAGCGTTAGTCTTTCAAAACAAAGATATTTGGTTACACAAAGGATCGACTAGATTGATCCTAGGACGACATGTTTAGTTTAGTAATCTATATCTTTCGAATATTCATTTTCTCAAATGTTAAGGTCAATTTGTAAGTAATTGTAACACTATGCGAAGTAAATACAGAAAAGTAAAGAGACTTCGAATTAAATGTAAAAGGAATTAAAAGAACTTTATTAAAGATAAATTGAAAATTGAATAAAACTTGGTGAATCATTCGTACATTCTCAGAAAACTCTTTTATCGGTAAACGTTGGTACTTCGAGTGATATTGAGTACTCGTACATAATTTGAACACACTAAATCCTAACGCTAAGATTCTAATTTATACTAATTCGACCATAACGGTCCTTTCCTAACAGAGTGCCACGTTCGATGTTTGCATGGCTTTCGAATCCTCAGACCTCCATGCGTCCTTTTGGATAAGATTAGTCTATTGAATTTGAAAACTACTTCCTTTCGAAGCGCCAAATCAACCAACATGACCGTAGAAGTATTTCTCTTTGAAGTTTCAAATATCTTAAGTCTCATTTATTCACAAAAATAAGACTTTTCGCCAATACTAAGCAAAAATTAGACTACCCATGAGCCCGTCAGTCGAAATCTTCATGCAATAACCTTATATTTCTTTTCGAACTAACTTTCTTTTAACATTCGTCATTTTAACTTAGTATTTCTATATCGTCGAAATTTCAGGCTAACACACCAGCCCAACCACCTAAAATTCCTATACCACAAAGAGGAAGTGACCTCACAAGTCACAAAGAGATAAGTAGACGATTCAAAACTGAGAACAAAAAGGGCAGGAGTAAGTTCCCAAGGTCAATTGGATTTCTCTCTTAAGTAAGTTATTTATAGTAAGAACGTGATCCCTTAGAAGTTGCCAAGAGAAAACTATAATTTTAGAGGGGGCCTAACTAACCCAAATAGAAGGAAGAACTAAGTCAAAGGAAGGAACCCGGAGGTTCGAGGGAAGTTGGCGGGAGATAAGAATAGAGTAAGCAGAGGACACGAAATAAAAGTCATCACTCGAAGCACGCCAACGCCACACATCACTCTCCAACAAAGGTTTAGAACTGATAATCATAGACCTGAAGGTCACTAAAGAGAGTCACCTCATATTCAAAGACAAAAGATCTCCACCACTTAAGGTCCCAAGTCTAGAGAATAATCTAGGGAATCTGAGCTGAAGGGAATGTTTCCTACCCAAGGATCATCCTAAAAGGAGGTAATAAGGCCAGAGCCAACTTTCAAGGATAACTCATCCCTGAGCCATTCAGAGGTATCATTAGTTTTACCTCCAAGAAGAGAGACTCCTATCCACCAAAATGAAACCCGATGCAGAGTAGAGACTCTCCCACCCAAGATGGATGACACAAGGATTGCCCCATGCCTGGCTATGAAGATATCATGCCAAATACCACACGCACCATAAATAAGATGCCACCTCCACGTACCCAAAAAGGTCAAGTTATCCAACCGAAATCACGAACCCCAAGGCCCACATTCTTCTTAGTCTTCCAGACATCAACCTACTTGACCCAGGAAATTTTAGACTCCCTTTTAATTCCTCCCTAAAGAAACCTTTTCTGGATCTCCATTATCTTCTTCCAAACCTTGATTGGCATCTTTAAAAAAGATAAGAAGAAGATAAGGATATCATTAAGAACATAATTTAGAAGGAGCACTCTCCCACCCAGAGTAACATACCTATGCTTCCAAGAAAGGAGCCTACTAGATATAAGATTAACTAGAGGTTCCCACATAGACGCAAGGCGGGGCTCTACTACAAAACGTGTATACAACAATGTTAAAGTCACCACGGTTCTTTCAAACACCATGGTGACATCTCTAAACTCATGCGCTATTATTATTATTATTATTATTTTTTGATTAAAAATTGTTAGGATATAATAATGGTTGATGAATGCGCCATGGTGATACAATCAAGCTTTAATGGGTTCGAACCTGAGCGCCCTCAAATATTTTATTCCTTTTACATAAATCCGCGCCTTTTCCTTTTTATTTATTTTTAAATAAAAATAAAAGGGACATCACTATGGTTGTTTTATGCAACCGTGGTGATATATTTTATTTTTTTACTTAATATTTTTAAATGGTTAAACACTGGCGATTCTTTATGAAATTTCCTTATGCAAATAATATATTATCATGATTAACAGTATTGACCGATGTGGTATCTTTATAAAAATTATTCACTTTTAGCTAGCTTGTCTCTTCAGTGTCTATTTTTCCACTGAAAAGAGAAACAAGACTAAACAACCCCAACGTTCAATAATGTGAAATGATACACGACTTTAACCTTAACATCATCGTTCAGTGTTTATCGTTCCTCATTTTTCCCTTTGTTCATTGTGTATTTGTCATTTTTGTCAACATCGTCGAAGAGGTTGACAACACCAACATGACCGCCAACATCGAGGGAGGAAGAATACACCAACACCTTGTTAGAACAAGATTTGGGTCTGCAATATATCTTCGAGTTTTAATGATAACAATGAGTAAGTTTGTATGAACAATTTTGGCACTCTAATGTTTGTTGCTTTGAGCTTTTTACAAAAAGGTTCTGAATCTGATGAAAGGCGTGGCCAATACATCAGTAGATACCAAGTTCCGCATCTGCACTACACAAGTTCTGATGAACAGTAGCAAAAGGTACTGAAGACCAAGTGTTGAAGACTCTGAAGACGTGGTTCTGAAGACTCTGAAAACTTGAAGTTCTGAAGACCCAAAAGCTTTTTTTTCTTCCAACTTATGTTGTCAGCCTCTAAAGTTCAAGAAGAATAGAAGATAACGTTATGTATTATGAGGTACAAAGTACAGACGAATGTTTCGTTCCACCACTATGAAAGGACAAACGTTGCATACTATCTTGTCTCCCACTACGTTCAAGCCACAAAACATTTGGAAATTCCAAAACTGCCCCTAACAGATATATTATTAATTATATTGGATATATAAAGGCTTGAAGACTCAAAAAGGAATCTGCTAATTCACGATCATATCCATTCTTGAAAGATTGTTCATAACTTCATTCTCTTAAGTCTAGAATATGAAATATCGTTTACATTCAGCTTGTGTAGAAGCATTTATCTGTAAACAAACACTTATTTAAATTGTTATTTGATTGTTCCTTAAGAAACCTGTTGGTTAGTATTCTTGGGAATTTTAGGACTAGTGTGTCTTAAAGGGTGTTAGTCACTTACGGGTAGCTTGTGCATTATATTGTTAGTCACTTGCGGGTAGCTTGTGCATTGTATTGTTAGTCACTTGCGGGTAACATGTGTAGTGTTAGTCATCGGTAGTTAGCCCATACAATTGTAATCAGTTTGGTTATAGTGGATTAAGACCTCGATTGAGAGAGGCAAAATCACCTTGGCGGGTGGACTAGACTAGCTTGAGGGTTTCTCAAGTGAACTAGTATAAGCATACATTGTTCTTTCCTTCTTTCTCTTTATAGTTATTATCAAGAGTAAAGAGTTTGTTGTTTAAAGAGGGGAGTTATTTTTTATCAAAGTTTTGTTTGTTAAAAACCTAATCAAACCCCCTTCTAGTGTTTTTTCATACCTTCAGTTGGCATCAAAGCTCCAGTTTTGAGTGGTGATAAAGAGTTTGAATCTTTATCAGGCACCTAATGGTGTTCAATATCGATCCAGACTGTGTGAAAAATAATGGCTACTCCCTCAGTTACTCCTACCAACAATGTTACTGTTGATAATAACATAGAGAACATTATAGTGCCAAACCTCCTATGTTTGATGGAGAAAAGTTTGACAATTGGAAGGATAGAATTGAAATGTATTTCATGACATTTGACTTTGATCTTTGGGATTTGGTAGTTGATGGCTACAGATATCCAGTAGATGCAAGTGGTGTCAAGATTGCAAGAAGTGCAATGACAGAGACCAAAAGAAAGCTTACAAGAATCATTTCAAAGCTAGGTTTATTTTGTTATTTGCTATTTCTCATGTTGAGTATGAGAAGATCACTGATAAAGAGACTGCTAAGTCCATATTCGATTCTCTCAAAATGTCTCATGAAGACAACACTCAGTTTAAGGAGACAAAGGCTCTGGCCCTAATTCAAAAATATGAAGCCTTCAAGATGACCAAAAAATATCAAGGTATGAAACTTGAATTTCTTTGCAAGTTTATCTCCTATGAGCTCAATCTCATGACTCTGGAGATTTATTATCAAGCTTTCAAGACTTATTTTGTTTAAGTCCTTAGCTTCTTGGATGACTGTCACCTTTGGTCTATATTTGACAGGAAGACTCCTTAGATTCTTCTTAACATGATCAAAAGTTGTATAGCTTTTATTCCAAAATTGAAGTCCAGAAATAAAAACTTGAAACCTTGAGAACATGGTTTCAATACTTTCATATTCTTTCATTTTGAACAATTCATATTGTTGGACCAAAAGATTATTGTTTGCCTCTTTCACTTGTTTTTTGCTTTCATAGGCAACACATACTGATTCAAACATGGTTTTAGCAGTAGATTTGTTAATTATCTTGATGTACTCAGATTGAGGTAAAACATCTACCAGAATGCCACACACTTTGTGATGTTTTCTATAGATCTTATTTTGAGCAGGTGTGAGACTTTTTTTATCAGCAACCATTCCTTTTCCATCAACTAGAATAGTAATGCCATCTTTAAGAATGTCCCACAACTCATCATCAATGTCTATGATTTGAGTGTACATCTTACTTTTCCATAATTTAAACTCTATAGAATCTCCACTAAAGGTTGGAGATTTAGAAGTATATTTGTTCTTCATAGAAGCACTATAATCATGGTTCAAAGCATTGTGACTAGTACTAACCTCATATTCAACACCATTAGACATGTTTTTTTCTCTCAGGATCTTTTATGTACCATTGTTAAGTGTGAAGAGCACATACTTTGCTCTTATGCCAACTCAAGGTGAAAAAACACAAGAAGGGAGTTGAATTGTTTTAGCTTTTTTTATTGTAAAACACTCTTATCAGATTCTAAACACAAGGTCTAGAATCTGATACAAGGTTAATTGTTCGCAGCGGATAAAAACAAATTGAGAGTTAGAGAGTGAAAGAAAGAGAGACATAAGCAATTTTGTCCTGGTTCATCCCACAAAATGAGAGTAGTCCGGTCCCCTTGCACTTCCAAGGGATATCACTATAATCAAATGATTACAAATGCTTAAGCATACAAACAATAGACTTCCAATGCTCAGGCACACAAATAAGAGACTTCAATGCTCAAACACACAAGTAAGAGACTTCAGATGCTCACGCAAACAAGCAAGAGATTTCTAATAGTCTATCCTAATTAGATAAAAGATTGTTTGGATATTTCATTTGATATACAATCAAAGGTGTAAATAGAATACAAATCAATAAGATTCTTAAGACTTAAGAATTTCTAAGATATACAAATGATATGAAATTCTAAGTTAAACATGGGCTTTTGATTTGACAGAGTAATAACTCTTTTGATTGTCAAAGATTAGTTATTTTTCTTCAAGTCTTCAGCTCCTTATATAGATAGATAGAAAAGAGTTGTTGAAGAAAAGAGTTAGCAAAAGAGAGTCTTGGAGAAACTTGATCATAGACGTTGGAATGTTTCTTGATATGGATAATGTTGTTAAAAAGACATTTGAATTTCCTTTATTTCAAAAGGATTTGTCGGTTGTATCCCTGCTGTCTATGAGATTTTTCGTTTGGTTTTGCATGTGATCAGAAGAAGACAGAATGATTTTTGAGTCTGATAGTGACCTTTCAGAGTCGTCTTGATCTTTGTGTTGACTTTCTTCAGATTTTGAGTCTTTAGAGTCAGGATCCCAACTTATGATCCTTCAGAGTTTGGATCTTCAGAGGTTGACTTTTTTCTGACTCTGGTCTTTAGAAGTTGACCTCCTTCAAAATCTAAGTCATTAGAGTCTGACTATAAGGTTCTGATCCTTCAGATTCTGGATTTTTTAGCTTCTCTTTAAATGTTTTTTTAGTGCCAGTACTAAATTTATATCACACATTTTAATCAATGGTCTTACACACTTGAACATATATTAATATACGTAATAATTCTTTGAATACTTTGTTATCATCAAAATCTTAGAGATATGGTACAAACCAATTTAATTCTAATATTCTATTCACTAGGATTCTTCAACGCATAACCATAGTATTTAGAATATATAAGTAAATATCGTTTATAGAATTACACATATGTCAAATTCGGTTTTGATAATCCCATAATCTAAAATAAAACAGAGTTACATCAAACTTGTGAAAATCAAAATGGAAAAATTGGTTGAAACAATTATTTTGTTAATTTGAGTAGCTAGTAGAAATTGATCACAGATTTGCACATACACCATCAAATGCTCTACTAGTTCCTTGAATTTTTCTTACTCTTGCTGATCTTTATTAGCAGAGGATCAAGTAACGAGGGAACGCAAACTCCACAGGACATGTCAACTTCTTGTGATTTAGAGGTATCATTAGAACAAGAAACCTTTGCTAATGGTTTGTTCTCTTTTTCTTCAAACTTTAATGGGTTTGGGAAGTATAAGCGTTTTCTGTCACCTGGTCTGATTCCTATTAGATGCCCGAGGGAAACACTGTTGTCTTTAAAGAATGATGCTGTTGACTGATTGTTCCAACACAAAAAAAGAGTTAGAAATTAAAGAGCAATTTATTACATGTCCATGATCCATTACTTTGTGAAGTTCAAAAATTCTACATTTTGATGTATACATTAACTCAATGCTAAAAAAAATCAAACCACTATTGTGACAACTTGGTAAAAATGGGAAAGAAAAATTCAGTTGTATGTGGATTGGGGTCAATGTTTTAAAACTAGATCTCATTCTGATCACACCTCCAAACCATAATTTAAGTGGTTCAATTGCAATTGAACTGTGTAACAAAAAGTAAATAAATATCGGTTGAACACTATGATTCAACCGAAGTCAACACCGATCGTTAAGTTGAGTTATAAATCAAACCTGCCGCCCTTCACATTTATTCAATGTCATCTTTGCTACACAGACATCTCTTAACAAATGTGTGTCTGGTGGCTAATATGTGTAAATGTCTAACACCGACACAATACTAATACATATGTTTATATTCAATTTTTTTTAGATATTATTAGTTGATAGAATATCTATATATTTGTTAATAGAATATGTATTTATATTTGTATATAAGTCTCATATCGACTACAACATGCAATGAATTATAAATCTCTCTATATATAAAATAGTAGTAGTGCTATTCTTACACGGTTGATAGCAATATGTCTCAATATCTCTCAATCTTTATCCTACAAGCCGAATTTGTAGGGATGAGTTAGGTTTAACTACATTTTCTTAACATGATATCAGAATCCTAAAGTTAAATCTCTCTATATATAAAACAATCTTCATTATGCTATTTTCACACGGTTGATCTAAATATCTCTCAATATCTTACATTACTGTTAACTATTCTTTTCTCCAAAATGGTTTTTAGTAAAGAAATAAGCCTTGTAATATATATATTTTTAAATAGTTAGAAAGGAAGAAAATTGGGACATTGGGGAATTAAATTACCTCAGTATCAAGGTTGGAGGATGAGACTGAAGAAAAACTTGCAGAAGGAATATGCAATGACAATGAGTATGGCTCAGCCGAAACATTTGCTGGAAGTGCTTCCACAACTCTTAGTCTCATATTCAGAATACCAAGCCCAAATGGCCACCCAATAGGAATCTCATCATTCTGAGAACAATAGATAGCAGTAAAAAACATGTTATGATTGAATGTATTACATATAATTCAATGGTTTATACTTGTGTATGGGCTAGCTCATTTCTCTAGATATTCCCAGATCCAATTCCACATTCAATCGTACAAGTTCAACTTATTTCTTTGTTTAATGTTATGTTCCTTATCTATTATGAATTTGGCCCACATCATGTGGCTATGCTAGATTTCCACCAATCATTATTAAATGTATCTTCACATCAATCTTTATAAAGTCAAAAATATATAGTAGATTCATTGTTCCAGTGAGATCACAAACATTTGAGTGATACTATAAGTTACTAAAATTATCAAATAATAATATTTCTGTTAGGGGACCATGAAGATACCACCACATAGTACATGACATGTTGATGTTATTATTATTAGAACTGTTGTTTCACTTCAATCCACATTCTTACAATTTACTTCAGACAACAAACTTTGATGGTTTTTAAATGAAATGTTAATTCATACACCCACCTATATTTTCATAACATGTGTTTAATTACAATAAGGGCCCTATAAACAAAAGGATCTTTTCTTACAAGTAAAGTCCATATGAAAAGTACAACTTTTTCTGTCTATATACAGATTGATAGATATGGTTTTTATTCTTCATGCCAGTTCATTTGGAAATTATTACCAATTGCAATGAACATTACTTTCAACTAATAACAAAAATCTCAACAAAAAACCATATTAATTAATAATTATCACTTGAAACATGTAAATTATTAGAAAGAACCATACACAGAAACCATAACATATTTATTTATTCATGAAAACAACAACACATATGATAAACTGGCTGAATAATCAATGCAAGATGAAAATGGAGAAGAAGAGGCAGATATATTATAAGATGAATTATTACCTGTGAAACCACCATGGTGTCTGTCTGTGTGTGGACAGTTGCTAGAAAAAGTTGATGAGAAAATGATGATGAAGAAGAAGAATGAAAATTGAAAGTGTTATTGTTCGAGAGAGAATGTGAAACTAATTGAGAATTTACGTGTCTCCTAACTAGTATAGTAATATTAATTCTTATAAAATAAAAAGTTCACATTTAAGACTCAAGGACCCCACTTTCAAAATTATTTACTTACCAAAAATATTTATTTATTTTGATTGTTGTTCACATTTAATTCTTATAAGACTAATTCATTTGAATTAATGATATCCATATTGCAGGTGTTAATTGAAAAACAGAATACTATTACTATATATTCTTTTCATTGAAAATGGATGAAATTTTTTAATTAATTTAGGTTGTTAATTAAATAATAAAGTTTGGCCATAATAATAATTATAAAGTTACTATATATGATAATTATTTTATGGTAATGTCCAAAATAAAATAATTAAAATAGGATAATATCTAAAATAACCAAAAAATATATAGAGGAAAAATTTTGGTATATCATAAATTTGGTATAGGTCATAAATGAAAATATATATATATATATATATATATATATATATATATATATATATATATATATATATATATATATATATATATATATTATATATATATATATATATATATATATAATATATATATATATATATATATATATATATATATATATATATATATATATATATTCTATAATGCAGTTGTTGAAATTTGAAGGCTTGTCTCAATATTTTTTCTATATTGAGACAATAATATGGCATAAACAAAAATATAAAAAAAAATTAAAAGTTGTTAAAATGCAATTGTTTGGATTCGAAAGTGTGTTTTTTTGAAAACATTTCCGCTCAGTTTCCAGCTCATCAAAAGGAATAGGTAGTATTTTTTATTTTAAAAAAATTAATTCTGACGCGCTTATAGTTTACACATTGGTTGTTCATTGACTAAGGTGAAAGATTTGTCATAGAATGTATTACCTGGATGTTTGACAAATTAGATTGGAGACATTTCATGTATCTTAAACATCGCACTTTTAAAAGAACCACCCTAGCATTTTTGAGTTCATTTAAATTTGAGTTAGGCAGAAGGATGTGAGTTGTAGCACTGCACCTCCTTCATGTCAACTTTCTTCCTTGCATGCTTGTTGATCATGTCTTTCTTGGCGGATTCACTATGATTCTTTGAATTCTTACTTGACTTCTCATTATTAGCAAGATTCTTTCTTTGCTTCGACTTTTTGTTTCCACACTTGATGAATCTTGCTTGCAAGGCCTGTTCAGCCACCTTATCCCTATCTAAGTTCCTCTACTTAAGCCTCATCTCATTAGCCTCTAATGAAACTTAAAGGTCTTCTAACTTCATCTCAGTTAGGATTTTGGAATCTTCGATAAACACTACAATGTAATCAAAATTTGCAGTCAAAGATCTAAACACATTCTCAATCTTCTACATATCATAGACCAATTCACCACACGCATTCATCTGGTTGGTGAGTAACACTAATCTTAAGAAGAAATTGGCAACCGATTATCTTTTTTCATCAGTGTTATCTCAAACTGCTTTTTCAGCGTCTGCAACTTCACCCTATTCAGTTTCTCATCTCCATTGTACATGTTCTTCAACTTGTCTCATGCTCCTTTGGACGTTTCTTCTTCAATGATCTTCTCAAACACATTTGGATCCACACACTGGTGAATTAAGAAAAGAGCTTTTCCATCTTTCTTTCCTTGTTTCTTGTGCACAACCTTCTGAATATCATTTGCATTCGCTTCCAACGTATGAACTCCATTGTTGCACCCTAAAATTTGTCCTCTTTATCGGTGCCATAAGTTATGAAGGACGTTTATTTCGTCGTTCGAAAATCAAAGAAAAATAATAAAGAGTTCTCATGGTTTTAAGAAAGTTCGGTGCGAAGTTCGGTGTGACGTTCACTACATCTTTCGTGTTCAAGCCGAAAGCTAATTCATCAAGGAAAATGGCGGGAATTAATTATTTCTGGAATTTCGGGTTCATCGCACTACAGTTTTCCGGATATTCAGAAAGTCATATCTCTTGGTCGGATTACTGTTCTGAAGCAAGACCTATGCCAAAAGTTTCGTCTCGAGGTCTACTCCTTTTTGTTTGTTGGGTTCGACAATGTATTTTATGAAGAAGGTTCTCAAAGTCGCAAATTACCTGAGTTTTTATAGTGAAAAACGGTGTTGAACCGCAGGTTTTTGGACGCCGAAAAATTCATATCTCACAATCCGCTCGCCTGATTCGGCTTATTTTCAAACTGTAGCTTAGTCTCATTATTCTCTACATTTCATATGTTCGGACCGTCGATCAATTCTTCACCAAAAATCCCAGAAAGTTACAAGAGCATCTTGGTTTTTTCAGCAAAAATTATGTTTTTCAGGTACGCCAGACGAAGTTAAAAAATTCATAACTTCTTCGATTTTTATCGTATGAAGTCCATTCCGATGGTATTCTCTATGAAATTTCGTTAGTTGCGATTCTTTGTCAAATACGCTCATTCATATTTCGAGCCGAAGGATGAGTTTGATCGCGTTCTTTGAGAGGTACTCACGAAATTATGCACCGTCGTGCCAGATGAACCGACGTTTCTCGTCATTCAAACGCGCGTAACTTTTTGACCGCTCATCGTATTAAGACGATTCTCGGGGATACGATCCACACATTTGGTCATCTTCGTGTTGGCATTGGTCCCGTTTCCGAATTTCGCGTCGAGTCACATTTCCCCGAAAACAAGCTAAAAAGAGATACGTCAGGGGTATTTCGGGTATTTCACAGTTACACTATATATTCTATTTTACTACTATTTTCATTCGTTCGCAACATTTCATTCTCTCTCTTCACGAACAAAATTCCAAAATTCTCCTCCTTCTCTCTAAGATCAAACTCTCTTTCTCTCAAGAACATTCAACAACTTCATACCAAAACTCAAGAACACCACAACAACTTCAATAATCTCCAACAACTTCTTCATCAAGATTCAAGATCCAAGAACAAAACTCAATATTTTCATCTCTCTCAAGTCTCTATCTCTCTCTTCTCCCTCTCCGATTCGCACTTCGATTTCTCTTCTCTCGGATTTATTTTTCGATCAACTCTTAGCTTCGATTCCGTAAATTCTTTAACATCTCTTTACTTGATCTTGGTGAATTGATATAGGATTGTGAAAATTGAAGTGTGAATGGGTGAATTGAATTGATAATTATTGTGGGTACTAATTGTTGTAGTTTAGGTGTTTGTTAGAATGCCTAAGAAATAATTGACATGAAAAATCCAAAAAAATATTAACAAACTTTATTTTTTGCTACTTGATTCAAAATAGTTGGAGTTACTTGTCGCTTGAATTCAATTGCCAAATGAACATGATTGTGCCTAATTGTTGATGTTGCATGAGTTTGAATGATTGAATGGTGCATAATTGTTGCATTTTACAAAATTTCATGTGTCACGTACATGTAACCGGAGGTTTTTGGGCATTCTAAAACTTTCTCCGCGGACAGATTTTAGTTTCAGACACTTTAAGGTCAAGTCTGGGCTCTTCTGGTTTTTATGCGATAAATTGATTTTTAAGCGAAAAGTGTCATTCCGGTTAATTTTTGAGTTCTTGCCATTTCTTTTGGATCACTTTTTGTGTTATGTACATAAGTGATTTTTTGACTCATGAAGAGCATAAAAAGTGGAAGTTAATTGTTGTGTGCTTAGTATATTGTTTGGATGTTGATTCAAGGTGGTAATAGGACTTGATAGTATGCTAAATAATGTCTTTAAATGCTGGAAATTTTCTGCTATGTCATGTTCACTTCTCTTTTTACCAATTTTGCAAAATACACGCGTCGCGCCAGCTTCATTCCAAAACGCCATATCTTTTAACCCGCTTTGAGTTTTTGTAAGTGTGAATAATGTTTCTCAGGTAGAATGATATTTACGGAGCTGTTTGTGAGGTTTAATTTCGATTTCAGCCGACTTTTTTTGTCGATTTTGCTTCTATCCCGTCTCAAAAGTCGTGCTTTGGGGTCGACTTAATAAAATTCGATCGCATATGTGAGTTCCTTGGCACGTTTGTAGGTTACCGTGTAAATTTTTTTTAATTCTGACAAGTTTAATTTTTGACCGTTTGTTCCGATTTTGATGTTTCTTTGATCCGATTGACATGTAAATAACTTATTAAATTTCCATTTATCCTGTATTCGTATTTGGTTGGTATTTGTTTATCATTTCACTCCTATATCTTGTTTGTTGCTTCTTTTATGCTTAATAATGTGTTTAACACCCAATTTGTGCGTTTAAAAGTCATGTATTGCGTTTGTACTCGTGTTTGTTCGCTTGTGAATACTTATCGTGATGTTGGTACATGTGTGATACGTTTTGCATGTGTTTTGTACTCGTGTTTTATCGCTTTCTGCATCATACATAACATGAGTGAAGGATAGAAAAACACTTAGAAAGGGGGGGGGGGGGTTTGAATAAGTGTAGCTTTAAAAACTTGACAGATAAAAATAAATTGCACAGTTATTTTTATCCTGGTTCGTTGTTAACTAAACTACTCCAGTCCACCCCCGCAGAGATGATTTACCTCAACTGAGGATTTAATCCACTAATCGCACGGATTACAATGGTTCTCCACTTAGTCAGCAACTAAGTCTTCCAGAGTCTTCTGATCACACACTGATCACTCCAGGAACAACTGCTTAGATACCCTCTAAGACTTTCTAGAGTATACTGATCCACACGATCACTCTAGTTACAACCTGCTTAGATAACCTCTAAGACTTCCTAGAGTATTCTGATCCACACGATCACTCTAGTTCCTTACAACTTAATGTAATCAATTCTAAGAGTATTACAATTGCTTCTTAAAAGCTATAATCACAAACTGTGATATTTCTCTTAACGTTTAAGCTTAATCTCACTAATATATTACAACAGCAATGTAGTGAGCTTTGATGAAGATGAAGTTTCTGAGCTTTGAATTTGAACAGCGTTTCAGCAAGTTAATTGTTTTGCAAATCGTCAGAATTGTTAACATTGCTTCTCATCAGAACTTCATATTTATAGGCGTTGGAGAAGATGACCGTTGAGTGCATTTAATGCTTTGCGTGTTCCGTACAGCATCGCATTTAATGTTATACGCTTTTGTCAACTACCTCGAGCCTTGTTCACGCTGTGTCTACTGACGTAGCCTTTAGTAGCTTTTAACGTTCCTTTTGTCAGTCAGCGTAGCTTGCCACTTGTACTTCCTTCTGATCTGATGTTTGTGAATACAACGTTTGAATATCATCAGAGTCAAACAGCTTGGTGCAAAGCATCTTCTGATCTTCTGACCTTGAAGTGCTTCTGAGCGTGATACCATCAGAACTTCAGTGCTTCTGATCTCATGTTCTTCTGATGCTTCCATAGACCCATGTTCTGATTCTGCTTCGACCATCTTCTGATGTCTTGCCAGACCATGTTCTGATGTTGCATGCTGAACCCTTTGAGACAAAGCTTCTGAGCGCTGAATTATGCATACTCTTTATATATTTCCTGAAAAGGAAATTGCATTGGATTAGAGTACCATATAATCTTAAGCAAAATTCATATTATTGTTATCATCAAAACTAAGATAACTGATCAGAACAAATCTTGTTCTAACAATCTCCCCCTTTTTGATGATGACAAAAACATATATAAATGATATGAATTTGCGATCAGAAAGAGCAGACGGCAAAAGACAAATTACACAGCTATAGCATAAGCATATGAATATGTCTCCCCCTGAGATTAACAATCTCCCCCTGAGATAAATAATCTCCCCCTGAAATAAATACTCGAAGAACTTTAATAAAAGACTTCCCTGATTATTTCGGTAGAGACGATCACATAAGCTTCTGTCTTTAGAGAATTCATAGCTTCTGACTTCTGCTTCCATTTGACAGCTTCAGAACTAGAATTTCTTTAGATCCCTAGAACACTCACAGCTTCTGATTCCTGCTTCCATCTAGGACAGCTTCAGAACTTGAATTTCTTTGATCTTCTGAACATTCACAGCTTCTGACTTCTGCTTCCATTTAGGACAGCTTCAGAACTTGAATTTCTTTGATCTTCTGAACATTCACAGCTTCTGATTTCTGCTTCCATTTAGGACAGCTACAGAACTTGAGTTTTCTGGATCTTTAGAACATTCACAGCTTCTGATTTCTGCTTCCCTCGGATAGCTTCAGAGCTTTGAATTTCTACCAACATCACTTCATGCTAGATTTGTATCAGAACATTGTTGAATGTACCAGAGCATCATCAGAGCATCTTTACATCCTGAAATGTTACAGAACAAAAACTAAACGACAAAAGTCAGCATGAACGAGTCAGAACATAAAATGTATATTAGAACACATGATATGTATCAGAGCCATATAGGCTAAAATAATGTATCAGAGCAAATAGAATTTTTCCAGAGCAAATAGACAAATATGGATCAAATTCTATTATCAGTGCTTCTGATTCATTCTTCTTTCTTGCTTCTGATTTCTGAAGCTTGACAGCACTCAGCTTGCTTCAGTTTCCATGAGTTTATTCTTTTTTACAGAATAACACTTCTTATGGTTTTGCTTCTTGTGTTTGCTTTGAAGATTCTCTTCACTTCTTTATACCTGCAAAACACTTAAACCATATAGAACTTGCAGTTCTTGTTAGAAAATGTGTGGGAGCTTTACCCAGCAACTGATAGATTAATCAAATCATTTATCATATATTTCTCCCCCTTTTTGTCATATCATCAAAAAGCAAAAAAGATTCAGAGACAAACAAAACGAAACACACGGAGGAAGAAGATGAGTTCATTGAAGTTCAAACAGCAGGTACAGAAGTACATGGAGATAAGTAAGATCAGATGCACAAAAAAAACAGATGCAACGAAAAAGAAAGAAACAACACAGACTCAATCTAAGATGGCCCTAGTCTTGACAAGATCTTGGCCAGCATCTCTTGAACCTCATTGTTGTGTCCATCTTGCCTCACCATGAAAGCTTTATACTCAGCATTGATTGAGCTTTGCTCATCCTGTCTCCTCTGAATTTCTTCCAGAGTCCTTGCAAGACGAGAAGGTTCATCAGAAGAAGCTTCGCCGCTTTCAACCACAGGAATAGCAACGTGATCTGTAGCTTCCATGGATAGATCATTTGCAGGGATTTCCTCAACAGGATCTGATTTAGCAACATGATCTTCAGCATCTGCTTCTTGCATAGAAGCATCTCCATATTCTGCAGCAGGAATTTCCGAGTCTCCATTTTCAAGTGCCTGAAGAATGGCAGCTAGATTCCTGGGAGCAGAAGGACCTTCAACTTCTGGTGGGTCAACAACTTCTGGAATGACCAAGCTTGGATCTTTCTCAGAAGGGTTTTCGCTTAGATAGTCAAAGAGAGTCTTGAAGTCTCCGAGCAGAACAGGATAATCAGGAATAAAGATAACAATATCCCTGCATGGATTTGCTTCCATTTCAGCAGCCAGTCTTAATTGTTCCATCTCATCCAAGAAGGGCTTCTCCTCTGCAGCAACACAATTTCTGAGAGGATGGTAGTATATACCATTATCTTCCTCCAGAAGGTAACCAGGGTAACCAGGGGCAGCAGCCACTAGTCTTTTCTGTACTCCCATTGCTTCTACTTGAAAATCCTTGCGAAATCTTCTCCAGAGATTTCTTGTAGAAACATCATCCAGACCATTTAGAAATGCATCCTTCAGAAGGTCTAGACTGCTAATCACCTCATGTCTGAAAAGTTCCAGGTAGGTATAGGGTTCAGGTTCAGGCGGATTGAAGGTGAATTTGTAGTCAGGGTAGAGAAGACAGTAAGGTTTAGATTTTCTGGTAGGTAAGGGATGGGATATAGAAGGTGGAGGTACGGTGGATGAGGAAGAAGGGATATCTGAGAGAATGATTGATGAGGATGGAATATCAGAAATGATAGATTGAGACGAGGATGAAGTATTTGTAAAAGGAGTTGGTGAGAAAGATTTATCTGAAGGAGTTGGGGGAAGAATACTTAAAGGTGTGGGATTTAGAATGGGAGAGGAGAAGGATGATGGAGAAGGATTTGGTAAGGTGAAGTTTATTTTTGGTTCAGATGGAGGTGATTGGAAAGATGGTTTAGGGACAGAAGGAGGTGGAGTAAAAACCTGCCTGGAGGAGTGTTCAGAAGAAGCATGTGAAGATCTGGTTTTGTGAAAGGAGTCTCTGATCCTTTTATTCCTTCGTTCAGAAGAGCCGACCTTGTCAGGATCATAGGTGACCCTCAACTTCTTGGCTCTCTCAGCCTCATCTTCTTGTGCCTTTCTTTTTAGCCTTGTCTGTCGTTCCTTCTTATCCTTCTTCAGAATATCATCTTTGGACGGGAGTACTCTGCCACGGATCCAAGCAGGATCAACGTCTGATTGCTTCCTAACACAATCTTCCAAGTAAAGCTTGACAACATGATCAAGTTCTTTATGAAACAAGGAGATGAATCCTTCAACAGCAATTCTTCTTGACAGAATGTCAGGAAAGCTTGTGCACACAAAAGGTACATTCTTAATGAGTTCCAGTCTGAACAAATCAACACCATTGAAGATGGGACCTTGAATTACTCCAAGAAAATGCGATGCATTGAGATTTCTGATGGAGTCCACCACTTTGCTTTCAATCAGAATGTCTGAAATCATCCTTCCGAATGGAATGGTTGTTCTTGGAATATGAGGGTACTTCGCCCTTTCATCTTCTCTTGACTCAAAGATAGAAGTTTTCAGATTCTCAAACAGAATATGAGAGATGTTGATCTCTATCTTTTTGCCAACGCAGAAAAGAGTATACTTGTGAGTCGGACTGATGTAGGAGGAGGAGAGCATCCTTTTTCTATGGTGAAGAGAACCCAGAATAATCTCAGCCCATACTTTATAAAAAGGCCTTAAGGTGCCCGTGTTATGAGAATCAATTCCAAAAACCGTAGAGATTTGTTTTTCAACTGGAGTCCAGTCAACTGTATTGGGTTGAAGACCAGACCAACCTTCTTCATCATCAAGATTGTACAGCTTCCTGATGAGCTTCTCAGTGATAACCACTTCATGCCCTAGCACGAATGAAATGATGGCAGTTGGAGTAACCGTTGCATGTATCCAAAAATCCTTCACAAGATCAGGATAAATTGGACCAACCAATCTATTAAGATATTTAGACCATCCTTGCTCAAGGATTCTTGCATCACACTGAAAGCCATTAGCTTTAAGGTTGTTGATGTCCACAGCAGATTCACATAGAACTTCCAGTTCTTTCGTGGGTATTAAGCATGTTTTCAATGGAGCATGCTCATATTTGTTTAAAAGGATCTTTGTAGAAGTGAGCCTTTCTTTTGAATTTGATGAACAAGAAGATGAGTTCATGATGATAATGCTTTGAGATCAAATCAAAAACTAGGGTTTGAAGAGAAATGCAACGAAGTGAATGCACAAAAGAGAGAGAAAGAGAGAAAAAGAGGGAATGAAGATGAAGCGGGTTATTTAAAGGATTTAAAAAGAAATCATTATGCATTTAATGAGAAATGACATTAGGAGAGAGAACACAGTAAATGAAATGATTTAATACAGTTACCTAGGTCGGCGTCTTTTCAACTGCACGCTTTGTACTAACCGTACAGACACGTGTTCACCATCAGATAATGGATGACAGGTGTGAAATATTCAATAGGCTTTACGCCTTCTGATCACTGCTTCTAAATTGATCAAGTTTCTCTTCTGGAGACACTCCTTCTGAAGTGTGCTGATATAAATCTGAATGATCTTCTGATCCATTACTTCTGATATACACAGCTTCTGGGGATTCACTTCTTTGTTCTGCAGCTTCTGATAAGACAAAACTGTATCTGCAGAAATTCTTAAGCTGCTTTGTTTCATCAGAAACAAGTTTATCATCAAACCAGATATTTATTGATTCGACCACAATCAATGTTTCAATATTGTATATTCTGTAGCATTTAGAGCATTCAGAATAATTAAGAACGAAACATTATTGCTTTAGAACAAACAAAACAGATGGTTCCAAGACTAATAAACTTTCTTTTCTGATCTCCTACGAACATAGTTTCTTCAACATATTTAAGTACCAGAACTTGGAAGACAGTCCTTCTTCCCTTCAAGTGTTGAGACCAACTTGAGTCCAGGTGACATGACATGTTGACTTTTATCTTCTATGTCGCCAAGAGAATCTGCAAAAGAAATAGTCTTTTTCTTTGGTACCCACATCTTCTTGGGTCCTTTCTTGTTAGATTTTCTCAAGTTCTGATTGAACTTGGGTTTAACATTGTAAGCAATAGGAGGAACAGCATGATAATTTTTAATGTGAGTTTCATGATATTTCCTAGGTTGTGTCACATGCTTTTTGGTGTGTGTTATGTGAAAACTTTGAGCATGTGAAGTGTGCCTAATATCATGGGAGTGGCCATACTTGAACTGATCATACAATGGCTTGTATGTGAATTTCATTTCATCAACAGGTTCAAGTTTGTATGGGGTTTCACCCTCAAAACCAATGCCGACTCTTTTGTTTCCAGACACAGCATATATCATAGAAGCTAGCTGACTTCTGCCAATACTTCTAGATAAGAACTTCCTGAAACTTAAATCATATTCTTTCAGAATATGGTTTAGACTAGGAGTGGATTTTTCTGAATCAGAAGGAGATCCAACATTATTGGATAATTTTAAAAGTTTTTCTTTTAATTCAGAATTCTCCAACTCAAGCTTCTTTGTTTCAAATTCAAATAGCTTTTTCAGCTTTTTGTATTTGAGACTGATTTGAGACTTGAGTTCCAGAAGTTCAGTTAGACCGGAAACTAACTCATCTCTAGTAAGTTCAGAAAATACCTCTTCAGAATCTGATTCTGATGTAGATTCTGATCCGTCATCTTCTGTCGCCATCAGCGCACAGTTAGCCTGCTCATCTTCAGAGTCTGAATCATCTTCTGACTCATCCCAGGTTGCCATAAGACCTTTCTTCTTATGAAACTTCTTCTTGGGATTTTCCTTCTGAAGATTTGGACATTCATTCTTGAAGTGTCAAGGCTCATTGCATTCATAGCACATGACCTTCTTCTTGTCAAATCTTCTGTCACCAGAAGATTCTCCACGTTCAAATTTCTTTGAACTTCTGACGCCTCTGAACTTCCTTTGCTTGTTCTTCCAGAGTTGATTTAGCCTTCTGGAGATCACGGACAGTTCATCTTCTTCTTCAGATTCTGATTCTTCAGGATCTTCTTCTCTAGCCTGAAAAGCGTTAGTGCATTTCTTGATATTGGATTTTAATGCAATAGACTTACCTTTCTTTTGAGGCTCATTTGCGTCCAGCTCTATTTCACGACTTCTCAAGGCACTGATAAGCTCTTCCAGAGAAACTTCATTCAGATTCTTTGCAATCTTGAATGCAGTCACCATAGGACCCCATCTTCTGGGTAAGCTTCTGATGATCTTCTTTACGTGATCAGCCTTGGTGTATCCCTTGTCAAGAACTCTCAATCCAGCAGTAAGAGTTTGAAATCTTGAGAACATCTTTTCAATGTCTTCATCATCCTCCATCTTGAAGGCTTCATACTTCTGGATTAAAGCTAGAGCTTTAGTCTCCTTGACTTGAGCATTTCCTTCATGAGTCATTTTCAAGGACTCATATATGTCATAGGCCGTTTCCCTGTTAGATATCTTCTCATACTCAGCATGAGAGATAGCATTCAGCAAAACAGTTCTGCATTTATGATGATTCCTGAAAAGCTTCTTCTGATCATCATTCATTTCTTGCCTTGTCAGCTTTACGCCACTGGCATTTACTGGATGTTTGTAACCATCCATCAGAAGATCCCATAGATCACCATCTAGACCAAGAAAGTAACTTTCCAGTTTATCTTTCCAGTATTCAAAGTTTTCACCATCAAATACCGGTGGTCTAGTATAACCATTGTTACCGTTGTGTTGCTCAGCAGAGCCAGATGTAGATGCAGGTGTAGACTTTTCACTTTCATCAACCATCTTTTACTGAAGCGTTTTTCTCTTCCTGAATCTTTTCTAAACACGGCTAAGTGCTTGCACCTTAGAACCGGCGCTCTGATGCCAATTGAAGGATAGAAAAACACTTAGAAAGGGGGGGGTTTGAATAAGTGTAGCTTTAAAAACTTGACAGATAAAAATAAATTGCACAGTTATTTTTATCCTGGTTCGTTGTTAACTAAACTACTCTAGTCCACCCCCGCAGAGATGATTTACCTCAACTGAGGATTTAATCCACTAATCGCACGGATTACAATGGTTCTCCACTTAGTCAGCAACTAAGTCTTCCAGAGTCTTCTGATCACACACTGATCACTCCAAGAACAACTGCTTAGATACCCTCTAAGACTTTCTAGAGTATACTGATCCACACGATCACTCTAGTTACAACCTGCTTAGATAACCTCTAAGACTTCCTAGAGTATTCTGATCCACACGATCACTCTAGTTCCTTACAACTTAATGTAATCAATTCTAAGAGTATTACAATTGCTTCTTAAAAGCTATAATCACAAACTGTGATATTTCTCTTAACGTTTAAGCTTAATCTCACTAATATATTACAACAGCAATGTAGTGAGCTTTGATGAAGATGAAGTTTCTGAGCTTTGAATTTGAACAGCGTTTCAGCAAGTTAATTGTTTTGCAAATCGTCAGAATTGTTAACATTGCTTCTCATCAGAACTTCATATTTATAGGCGTTGGAGAAGATGACCGTTGAGTGCATTTAATGCTTTGCGTGTTCCGTACAGCATCGCATTTAATGTTATACGCTTTTGTCAACTACCTCGAGCCTTGTTCACGTTGTGTCTACTGACGTAGCCTTTAGTAGCTTTTAACGTTCCTTTTGTCAGTCAGCGTAGCTTGCCACTTGTACTTCCTTCTGATCTGATGTTTGTGAATACAACGTTTGAATATCATCAGAGTCAAACAGCTTGGTGCAAAGCATCTTCTGATCTTCTGACCTTGAAGTGCTTCTGAGCGTGATACCATCAGAACTTCAGTGCTTCTGATCTCATGTTCTTCTGATGCTTCCATAGACCCATGTTCTGATTCTGCTTCGACCATCTTCTGATGTCTTGCCAGACCATGTTCTGATGTTGCATGCTGAACCCTTTGAGACAAAGCTTCTGAGCGCTGAATTATGCATACTCTTTATATATTTCCTGAAAAGGAAATTGCATTGGATTAGAGTACCATATAATCTTAAGCAAAATTCATATTATTGTTATCATCAAAACTAAGATAATTGATCAGAACAAATCTTGTTCTAACAATGAGAAGTTGAACTTAGGTGTCAGACCCCAAAATTTGCCCATCTCATTTCACCTTTCAAAATTCATACCAAAGTTCAAAACCCAAGGGCACACTCTCGTAGAAAATGGCCTCCCGAACTAGGGTTTTGAATTCCCTGAAGAAAATGAATGAATCAAAGTCTCAAATGGATTGCATATGGCCTATGATGCTTCAAACTATTTCTATGGCAAAGTACAAGCTTCAACTCCAAAGATTGTCCAGTCAATTGCTCAGAAAGTCAACAGTCGACTAGTTTGACCTAAAAGTCAACTATGGTCAAAGTACAGTCAAAATTCCTGATTTTTAGTCAACATCCTTATTTTGAAGTATCATTCATCGTTTGATCAAGTATTGATCATGATTCATCAAGAAAAGTTCAGAAATCAACAAAATCAAAAGTTTCAAAATTAGGGTTTTTTGGACTAAAAGTCAACTGAAATTTGACCAGCCATAACTTTCACATGGAACATCAGAAATTTCCCATCCAAAGCTCAATTTGAAGGAAATTAAATTCTCTACAAATTTGTCTCTCACAAGCCAAGTCTAAAAATGCTTCATTTGAGAGATATGGATAAAAACATTATAGGTCCTTTTTGAAAGTCAACCAAAAGAAGTTTTTTGTCAACGCCCATATTATCAAGATAAAATCCTCAAATGGAAAACAATTTCCAGAGTGACTTATAGAGGACATCTTGAGGTTTCCAAAAAGTCCTAGAACTCCTCCATATCTTAAAAATTGAGGGAGATATGCCTTGTCAAAGTTGGACAATTTCAAGAGAAAAAATGTGAAATAAAAGGCTTCAAATTGAGTTTTCTTGTAAAGGGACCCAATATTTTTGGCCCAATCTTGTTCTACAAGTTATCCAAGACATACAATCCAATTGCCACGGATTTTTGAGATTTATTTAATTTTATATGAATTTTTATTTCATTAAAAGTGATTAAATTCAAATAAATCAAATAATAATCAAAGATTTAATTTGAGGGAATATTTTAGGCATATTAAATCATCAATTAGGCAATATAACTGATTCAATTTCGTGGAGAGAAGATTGGTAAAAGAAAGATTGAAATTGACCAATTTTGGAAACTTTTAAAACCAATTTCCAATCAAGTTCCAATCATTGATTCATGGAGATTTTATTCAGTTTGCATTGACCTAATTCTGCTCCTATAAGTACTTGACTAACACAAAGCATTAGGAGATGTTTTTTGGAAGTTGGAGGAACCCTAATCGAGCTTGCAAAATATCAAAAAAACTCAAACATCGAATTCCTGGTTGCAGTCCAATTCAAGGAGATCTAACCATTCCAACACACTCCTTGGGCATTCCTGAAGCTATACCACTCTGTACCAGGTCTTATATCATCAAGAAGAAGCCCCTGTAAGTCACGGTTTACCCGGTTATAATTTGAGTCGATCCCAATGATTTACACATCCATTGCCCGTTTTAATTGCATATTATGATTCGTGATGTTACTCTGATTCGATCTGGAAATTTAATTGAGTTTTCATAAGCGTTTACTATGGATTACCATGTTAGTGTTTGTGGCCTTAGAATTGGGGCTTCACGTTATATGTAAAATTGGGTTGAATCTCAGGCACCATTGAATTCAGGGTATCCGGACGATCGTAACTGTGTGGTCGCGAAAGATTTTTGTTTCGTTTTGTGGGTGCTTTGATTTTGCAGGTGTAATAGCCATGGATTTTTATAGCTTGCATGTGAAGAGGCGCTGTAAAAGAGTTTGTTGCAGGTTGCAACGAAGAAGATGATTACGCGTCACTACCTCATTGGCTGGAAGGCGCGCGAAAGTTGTTTCAAAACCAAGGGATCCAGCGCGTTAGGACGCATGCACTATCGTACTCCCTCACCATTGCTGTCGTCCGTTTGATCCTCAGTTCAGTCCAACGCGTGTGAAGCGAGGGTGTATCATGATCCTCTCCAGGTGTGCCACACAGGATCCACGCGCCAGGTTTCCAAATTTTTTTAATTTTAATTGTATATTCTTTTACTTACTTATTTTCTTTTCTATTTATTTTAAATCCTATTAGAATTCTTTCAAAAAATCTTTTTTTCTCTTTTTCATATAACTAAAACTTTTTTTATAAAAATCAATTTTTTTTTAATAATACAAATAGTTTTATTTTTTATAATTGTTTTAATTCGTGTTTAACCAATTTAGGCTTAGGTTTTAATTAAAAAATTTATTTTAATTTAATTAACATTAGGATTAATTAATTTAGGGTTCAAAAATTATTTAATCAGGATTAGTCGAATTAAAATTAATTAGGTTAAAAACCAATAATTAATTTTAGGGTTTGTCTAGCCTCGATTATTTTAGAAACCCTAGGTAACCATAGGGGTCTTAGGTATGTGTCATCCATTAATTCAGTATTGTTTTTCTCATAAAACCTCATTCCCTAATAATCCGGGTTTACCCTGAATCTTTTCAAAACTTTTCTTTTCTTCATTTTAATCTTTGTTTATTTGCCATTTATTTTTTCTTCTTATCTCCACTTGCCTTTTGCCTTGCCTTGCTAATTTCTATTAAATGTGGTTAACTTGTTCCCCATTTGGGGTTTGACCTTTATTTCTTAATTGCCTTGCAGGATTATAATATTGTTTCCTTGTGGTTTGCCCACGAGTGTATTTTGCCTTATCATTGCAGGGTATCATCTATTTTATTTCTTGTGGTTTGCCCACAAACTATTTTGCCTTATTTTGCAATTGCTCCTGGTTTGTATTGTTTGGCCTTGAAGGCACTTAAACTGTGATGCTATTACATTATTATTGATTATTACTGCGTGGTTAGTAATCTTAGGGAGTGCAAGCCTTAAAATAATTTAGGTCATTAATTAAAAGATAATTATCTGAATTGAATCATGTGATTGTGCACCCACACACCTTTTATGGTAATCCCTCTTGTTGCCTGTTGCCTTTTACTTGCTGTCTTGTATATTATAGAATAGTCAAGTCCCTCGGATACGAGGATGCCTCAGCAAATGTTGCTCTCAGTTCATTCTCATCACTGAAGATCATAAGTCCCTTCGATGTTGCCTTCGGTTATATGATCTCGTCCCTCGAGGTTGCCTACAATATGATGATGATAGTCCCTTTCGATTGCTGAGGCGTCCTCTTTGGTTGCTTAAAAAGACTATTCTATCCTTCCCTTAGACTACCTGCCCTCTTTATGGCAGGGACAGTCTTATGGCGAACGATAACTTCGACGACCCTTCAACCTCCAAATAAAAGGACTTCCTACCCTCCTATGGTATGGATAGCCCTGAAAGGCTAAAAGAACCTTTTTAATATGGGTAATTATCTCCTAATTGCTTGCTCTGGTTTAAATCTTTTTCTTATCCTTTATCAAAAACCTTCAAAAAGGCTATGCTTATTTACAAGCTAAAGTCCTTATTCAAATCTCTTTCTTTATTCACTACAAACCTTTTCAAACATTTCAAAGTGAGCTAAGCAATTAAGAGCCCATGGAAAACCATGGATGCAAAGGGTGCCTTACACCTTCCCTTTGTATAAATTACCCCCCGAACTCAAATTTTGTTTAAAGGTTTTTTTCTATTCTTTTAGCCTTTCTTTTGGATAAAATAAAAGTCGGTGGCGACTCTTGCTTACCGCAGCATTTTCTTTAAAGTCAGTTCACCGTATTACATTAGGTATGCATTGCATCTGGAAATCCTCTGAGGCATGTGTCGGAGGTTCTTTTTGTGGTTTGTTTACGTTTGTGCTTGCAGAAAGTCCTAACAAAGGCAATTGTAATTCTTCGAGAAGGCAAGCAGAGAGGATTCGCAATCAACCCCTGCAACTTTCAGTCCAGTCATTCTTATGCTCACTTTTTGCAAGTTCCGAGCTTTGAACATGTGCCAAAGATCATCGAGTCGAAGGCCCCTAGAGGGTAAGTGGACGGGTTTAGCAGCCAAACCCCCACATTTCTTGTAGCTCGCGTCGCTCGACGTTGATGTTTGGTGTACGCGCGCACATTTTCCCCCAGATCCTTTCTTGCCCCAGTTGTATGCCATATGGTTGTGATGCTTGTTCACTATCTTTTTATCCGCGATGCCTGTTCGTATGATTTTATCCGTGCTTGTTCACATTTACATGTATGCCTGTTACATGTTTGCCATGCGTGTATGCTTGTTACATGTATGTTCTTTATCTGCGATGCATGTTCGTATGATGTTAACCTTGTGATGTCTGTTCACACACTCACATTCGTTTATGTCTGTTACATGTCTATTTTCTATTTGAAATGCCTGTTCGTTGGTTCTTATCTGTGATGCCTGTCCACATATTCGATATATGCTCACCTTGTTTATTTTCCCATCCGTGATGCCTGTTCACATACCATGTATGCTAGGATATTTGTGATGCTCCTTGTTGTTGCATGCTCCCTTAGGGCGCTCGATTTCATTTCTCTAGGAGACACGAATCGAGATAGAAACAAAAACTTTTGAGTCGAACTACGACGCTCTGATTTCTCCTTTGCACGTTGGAGGAACGTAGGCACAGGGTACAGACGCCCTAGCGAGCAGACTTTTCTTTTCTTATTTTGTTCGAATTTTTCTCTTATCTTGTCTGCCTGTTATTTGCATGTTTCCTGTTATCTGTTTATCCTTCCATTGCATGTTTCCTTTAGCACATTGCATGTTACACACACACACATCCTTAGATTAGAAGCTAGCAAAAGTGGATACTATGGAGTACCACATGCGCGAGGGTTGCTAGTACATTCCCCTTGCGCAACCGACTCCCTTACCTGTTCTCTAATACCTGTGTTTGTTTTGTTTTGATTTTCTTAGATGTTTTCCATTCCCCCGCGTAGGATAAATAAATAATCAATGGCAACTTCATTGTTTATTTGATGAGTTTTCCAGTTGTTTCATCCATCACTCAAAATTTTATCCGCATATTGAAATCTGAAGATAACTTCATTTGTGCAACTCACCTTTCATAGTTCTCACTTTTGAAAGTCGATAGATTTGCTGGAAATTGTGTTGATGTTATGTTTTCGTGTGCCATTACAGATTCACTTTGAATCGTAACCCGGACTCGTTGCTACCATTTTGTTGGAAAACTCAGGGTTTTTAATAAATAGAAGAAGAAGAAGAAAAAGAAAAAGAAGAAGAAGAGAGAGAGAAACAGAGAGTGAAAGTGAGTGAGAGAGAGAGAGAGAGAGATATAGAGAGAGAGAATGAAATATTGTTCTGCTTCTACATCTTCTATCTTGCTATCATCATTATAAGTAGCTAAATTCTCTCTTGCTGGAGGTTAAATTTACACATTATTATAACTTAAATTCACAATTTAATATGATCATAGTATTATGCATATTTTAGTTAATTTTTTTATCTAGACTATAATCTAATGTTTATTATATTTGTAAACATCTATATCTGTGGAGAGGTGCTCTTAGGTTTAGAACAAAGATAGTTATTTTATGCCTAATATAATTATTTGTGAATTTATATGTTAATTTAGTGATTTTAGTTAGTTTTTTAGTTTTAATTTGAATTATAACTAAATTAATAAAATTAAACTATTAAAATAATAATAATTTAAAGTTTTATTAATAATATATCATGAATGCAACGTCAATTTTTTGTAATACAAAAAAAAACATAATTAAAATAGATAACAAAAAATTTATAAAAATAACTTTTAAGGAAATTTTTAGTGAAATCTTTATATAAACTTAAGCAAACAAATTACTACCAAAAGTACTAAAAAGTCATTATATGCACGGTTGAAGCAGACATAGCGGCAAGTAACAAAAGATTTGGAAATATTGATCCGGGAATTATCGTCCTCAGAGATGGAGAGATGCCATTCAACAGTTTCTACGGTTTTAAAATTGGGTTTGAATGACAAAAGTGTAAAAACAAAGTAAAATATATGAACAGAAAATAATTCATTATTCGGAAAGATAAGACTTATCAAGCTTTGCATATGATCTACTTCTTACAAACTTAAACTTGTCGACCAGTTATACTCAACCCACGATATTCGTCTATGTTATCACGTATCTCTCACATAAGTGTTCATCTCTGAAGCACCGTCGAGACAATTCACAACTAAGGTTATCTCTAACGCAAAGTCGCGAGAACATCTGTATTCTCGCGTCAACGATCTCTCGCACGCCACTCAAACACGAAAGCATTAAGTACAGATACCCACAATGATTGTTAGCTCTAAATATATCTCTAGAGTTCAGAAACTAACAGATAATCATCCTAGATAGGGATTCAAGAAGTTTATCTCTAAAGCAACCCAAATCCCAAACACAAAGCAAAAATCTAAGACAACAATCAACAAACACCTCAAATACTGAAATATAAACTAAAAATTTACAATCATTGGGGTGCCTCCCAACAAGCGCTTGTTTTACGTCGTTAGCTCGACGCCTTTGTTGTTTAAGTGTTTGAAAAGTAGCCTCCTCTCGTTATGCCATGGTGACGTCTCGCCGCACAAGCCTATAGAAAGTGTCCTAACCAACCACTCAACAAACGTTACGAGTAAAAATATATACAATGATTAAACAAACATAAAAATGAAAGTATACAACTATATACACAAACAAACACATATATACAAGTATGGTACAAATACAATTATTATCATACAAAAAGAGAAAGTTGGTGAATGTTGGATTCACAAGTTGAAAAGTGAAGATTTTGAATAACGAACTGGTCCGATCTCAATGTGTTTCACCAACATTTACCAACAAAAGTATACTTGTATGCAAACATATACAAGTAACCATGTATGGTGAACATAGAAAGGTAAGCATGTATAAGTAAGTATATATACAAGTGAAATTATACAAGTGAACATATACAATATATACGATATATATATAAAGCTCAAAACCACGAAAAGTATTGCAATGCAATTCTAACAACCATCCCCGGCAACGGCGCCATTTTGTTGAAGCAGACATAGCGACAAGCAACAAAAGATTTGGAAATATTGATCCGGGAATTATCGTCCTCAGAGATGGAGAGATGTCATTCAATGGTTTCTATGGTTTTAAAATTGGGTTTGAATGACAAAAGTTTAAAAACAAAGTAAAATATATGAACACAAAAGAATTCATTCTTCAGAAAGATAAAACTTATCAAGCTATATGATCTACTTCTTACAAACTTAAACTTATCGACCAGTTATACTCAACCCACGATATTCGTCTATGTTATCACGTATCTCTCACATAAGTGTTCATCTCTGAAGCACCGTCGAGACAATTCACAACTAAGGTTATCTCTAACGCAAAGTCGCGAGAACATCTGTATTCTCGCGTCAACGATCTCTCGCACGCCACTCAAACACGAAAGCATTAAGTACAGATACCCACAATGATTGTTAGCTCTAAATATATCTCTAGAGTTCAGAAACTAACAGATAATCATCCTAGATAGGGATTCAAGAAGTTTATCTCTAAAGCAACCCAAATCCCAAACACAAAGCAAAAATCTAAGACAACAATCAACAAACACCTCAAATACTGAAATATAAACTAAAAATTTACAATCATTGGGGTGCCTCCCAACAAGCGCTTGTTTTACGTCGTTAGCTCGACGCCTTTGTTGTTTAAGTGTTTGAAAAGTAGCCTCCTCTCGTTATGCCATGGTGACGTCTCGCCGCACAAGCCTATAGAAAGTGTCCTAACCAACCACTCAACAAACGTTACGAGTAAAAATATATACAATGATTAAACAAACATAAAAATGAAAGTATACAACTATATACACAAACAAACACATATATACAAGTATGGAACAAATACAATTATTATCATACAAAAAGAGAAAGTTGGTGAATGTTGGATTCACAAGTTGAAAAGTGAAGATTTTGAATAACGAACTGGTCCGATCTCAATGTGTTTCACCAACATTTACCAACAAAAGTATACTTGTATGCAAACATATACAAGTAACCATGTATGGTGAACATAGAAAGGTAAGCATGTATAAGTAAGTATATATACAAGTGAAATTATACAAGTGAACATATACAATATATACGATATATATATAAAGCTCAAAACCACGAAAAGTATTGCAATGCAATTCTAACAACCATCCCCGACAACGGCGCCATTTTGTTGAAGCAGACATAGCGACAAGCAACAAAAGATTTGGAAATATTGATCCGGGAATTATCGTCCTCAGAGATGGAGAGATGTCATTCAATGGTTTCTATGGTTTTAAAATTGGGTTTGAATGACAAAAGTTTAAAAACAAAGTAAAATATATGAACACAAAAGAATTCATTCTTCAGAAAGATAAAACTTATCAAGCTATATGATCTACTTCTTACAAACTTAAACTTATCGACCAGTTATACTCAACCCACGATATTCGTCTATGTTATCACGTATCTCTCACATAAGTGTTCATCTCTAAAGCACCTACGAGACAAATCACAACTAAGGTTATCTCTAACGCAAAGTCGCGAGAACATCTGTATTCTCGCGTCGACGATCTCTCGCACGCCGCTCAAACACGAAAGCATTAAGTACAGATACCCACGGTGATTGTTAGCTCAAAATATATCTCTAGAGTTCAGAAACCAACAGATAATCATCCTAGATAAGGATTCAAGAAGTTTATCTCTAAAGCAACCCAAATCCCAGCACAAAGCAAAAATCTAAGACAACAATCAACACAAATTTACAAAGCAAGTTAAATATAACGCCATGAGCGACAAATATACATGAGTTTAAATTAAATACATACAAAAAACCCAACTATAAGAGAATACACCAAGAAGATGAGAAATGAACCGAAGATCTCCCGGGTTGTCAGCTCCGATTGATGAGCAATTCACCTTTGATCATCCAAATGCAAGCTCCATAGTTGTTTTCTAAGCTAATCTAACCAAAAATGATGTTGATGGTGTTGGGACTCAAAAATACCCAACCCATGACCTAAAAATGTGATTTTTTTTCCCTTTTTAACAAGTCTGAAAATCTTCAGCTCGCTTAGTGACACAGAGATCCGCTTAACGGACTCTGCTATAATAAAAAAAAACAGATTTTTTTCGCCATAACTCGAGAACCGTAACTCCGATCTGCGTCTGGTTCGAAGCGTTGGAAAGCTTATTCAATGTTCTATCTAACAATGACTAAATGGCAACCAAATTGATGATTTTTATCATCCTTATTTTGAGCCTTATTCTTTGATGAATTGGTAAATTTTGCATTCTTGAAGCTTAGCCTTTGGTCTTTATTACTTAATGCTCCAAATATGCATGAATACCTATAAAATGAATAGAAAACTATTAATTGGTATAAAAATGAATCAAAAACACACGTATGCACATATTTACACAAAAGTTAGGATTTTATTACAAAAATCATAAGAATAGAATCGATAAGTGCCACAAATATATACTCAAAATATTGATATTTTGGCACTTATCATGCACGTTTTTGTTATAAGGCATGTGTATATTTTTAGGATAAATTTGTATTTGACAAGAAAACATAAATAAACATACAGTAAAATATTGATTATACTATCGCCATATAACATTCAAACCACTCACATAATTCTAAAAATTTATTTTACGTTAAAAAAAAATTCATAAATAGTCATTTGTCCACCATATTTTTTATATATTATTTTTACATTATTTTTATAAAATTGTTCATTAAAAAATTGTTGCATATACAAGAGGTAAGTATTTAACTTATACTTAGTAATTAGTAATTTAAATTTTCATTTATATTTATAAATAAATTTTTATTTAATAGTTTTTTCTTTTTTTTGTTGGGAAAAGATTTTCAATCAAGAAGAGCCACCAGGCACAAACACAGGAGGTTCAACAACCGGAAGACCCCCAATCCAAATCCAAGTTTTAGATCCACAAGATTTCCCCAACCTAACAAGGTTGTGTGCATCAACATTAAGGGACCTATTTAAATACATAACAGAAAAAATAGTAAAATTACTAAGCAAAGCCCTGCAGTACAATCGGTTCAATAGCAGCATAATCCGTGACCAAATTGATATAATCCACCACAAACAGCCCATAGAAAAGACTCCAGCATCGAAAACTCCCGCGTCAACCTGCAAAACATGGAGATCCTTAAAATTTTCCCTGCCCTGAATGGGAGCCTGTTTTTGCCTTTGTCACACTGATTCCATTTGTTGAACTCCAACACACTGCCCAGAGCATCATCCGCCACCCGCACCGGATCCGACATCTTATTCTGATAAATGTTTGCATTTCGAGCTAACCATATTTTATAAAGGATAGTGCTAACTAGTTGGATACTTAATAAATCCCCACAATCGAAAAAACTTTGCATCCAAACTTGTAGATCGCAACCGTCTGGAACTCGATAGCTTAGGATGGAGGAGAAAAGGGCTTGTTTAACAAACTCGCAATTCATGAACAGATGTTCCACAGTTTCAGCATCAGAAAAACAGAAAGAGCATGAAGTATCCAAAGGTATACCTCTCATTTGCAGATTAACCTTTGTGGGCAGAATATTCCTTGCCAATCTCCACATAAAGTTGCGAATTTTGGTGTGTAGGGGGGATCTCCAAATTTCCTTCCATAGCTTCTGGTGGGGAGTATAAGACGGGCCTAGTGCTTTTTCCGCTTTTTCCTACATACAGAGGTGATATGCTGATCGGATAAAGTAGTATCCATCTTTTTCGAAGTACCAGATAAGTTTGTCATCACAATTCCTCAAGGACAGTGGAATGTTGATAATATTCTTTGCTTCCTCCTGATCAAAACTAGAGAAAATAACTTCTTTCCTCCATTGTTTTGTATCAAAATCCATCAGGTCACTAACCTTAGCTTCCTTGTTGACGTTTCCCACCAGCCTCCTGACTTTAAAACCCGGATTATTTGGAATCCACCTGTCCTTAAGCACAGAGACATGCTCCCCATTCCCAATCCTCCACCTTGAGCCCATATGAATTAGTTCTATGGAACTGAATATGCTTCTCCACGCATAGCTGGGTGTGAAACCAAGCGAGGTTTCCTCATTTGTGCTTTGGGGGAAGTATCTACCTTTCAACACTCCCCCCACCAGGGAGTTTTCCATCTTCATGAGACGCCAGTAATTCTTACCCAAGAGACTTGTATTGAATTCGTTGATGCCTCGGAACCCCATACCCCTTACTCCCTTCGCCCTGGACATTTTCTCCCAGCTCAACTAGTGCATCTTCTTTGCTCCGTTCTTCGACCCCCACCAAAAGCTAGCCAACATTGATTCTATCTCCTAAGAGATTACTAACGGAAGCTTATAGCATCCCATAATGTAGGTTGGTATCGCCGGGGCCACCGCTTTTATGAGGACCTCTTTCCCTGCTCTGGACAGAAATTGTTCTTTCCACCCTTTGATCTTCTTCCACGCTCTCTCAACAACTAGAGTAAAAACCTCTTTCTTCGATCTTCCTAGGACAACTGGCAAACCAAGGTACTTTGAGTGGCTCGTGACCGTCTTTACTCCCATCCTTGACCGGATCAAAACTTTATCTTCTTCACAAACATTTTGACTAAACGATGCCTCTGATTTATCAAGGTTTACCATCTGCCCCGAAGAACGCTCATATTTTTGCAGAAGTTTCATTATTCTATCAGCCTCTTGAGAGTTTGCCCTAGAGAAAATTAGGCTATCGTCCGCAAAGAACAGGTGGGTAATCAATTAGGCATAAAGAAGCACAATATAACTATTTGTCACTAATCAATTACTTCAATTCAATTCATATATTTTAAATAAAAATTAAAATAAATATAATATATTATTCATTATATTTTTTTATAAAAATCATACACGTGAATAATGAATTTTACTAAACAATTACATAAAATAAATATTTTTTTAATGTTTCAACATATAAAGTTATAAATCTTGCATATTTTTTTCACACTTCTAATCTTTAAAGTTTGGAAATGATGACAGTTTGGCTAATTCTGGAATTCTAGGGTTCACTGACGGATGGCCTTAGGGACAGACAGGAAAAAGTAAGAAGGTTTTCTATGGCTGCTTTGGGTGAGTTGTTACTAATTCTACCGCTAATTAAATCATATGCATCATACTGGCAGATTCATTGCTTTCCGAATTAGTTATTCAAAGAAAATAAAATTAAGTGGATTCTCCTGACTGTTATTGTTTTAACTGCAGTAAATCCGTGTGATTTTTATTGTTTGCGAAGCTAATATGGCTAACCATCACTACGCCAAAATTGGCTTTTAAAAGCGCACCTACAACAGCGCTTATTCACAAAAGCGCTTTCGTAGGTTTGGTTAAAAACAAAATAAAAAAACACGCTAGAAAAGCGCTCTTAAAGGGGGGCAATGAAAGCGCTTTTCAAAAGCGCTCTTATAGGAGGTGGGTATGAAAGCGCTTTCCAAAAGCGCTCTTAAAGGGTGGGGTATGACAGCGCTTTTCAAAAGCGCTCTTATAGGGGTCTTATAGGGGGTGGATATGAAAGCGCTTTTGAAAGCGCTCTTAAAGGGGGGGGGGGGTTACGAAAGCGCTTTTAAAGAGAAAGCGCTGGTATAGAGTGGCCTATGAAAGCGCTTCTGAAAAGCGCTCTTGTAGCCCTCATTAAATATTTTTAAAACTAAAACACGCTCTTTTATTTTAATTTCCAGAAACATTCTGAAAGTTCTTCTTCTTCCTCTCACGCTATTACTGTTCTTCCGTCTAAACCACTCACCCTCTAAACCACTCACCCTCACGTCTGAACCACTCACCGTCCGTCTCAACCACTCTCCGTCGTCTTCTCACCTTCAGGCCACCGCCGCCGCCGCCGCTGCCGCCGCCGTTCTGTGGGTGGGATTTTAGGGTTTTCTAGGTCAAAATCAACATCTTCTTGCTGCTTCTGTTCAGGTAAAATCTTCCCACTATTTAGTAGAACTTGTAATTGCAAATGAAATTTCTGGTTTGGTTATGAGCAGATTCTTTAGTAAATATATCTTGGTTTATGCAAACAACTCCAACCACAATGACCCTTTCATCCATACACTGCAAATTCAATTATTTTAGCTTTGGATGTATTGTTTTTAGTTTCATCTTAATCAATCTCTGGTGCACTTCTGGTGGTGATAATTTAATCCATTGTTTATAAAAAAAAAATATTTTAGCTTTTGATATATTGTTTTTGGTTTCATCTTCATCAATTTTTCCTTTGTGTCTGTTTATAATTTGATGGGCATGATATTTTGAAACGTAGACTATTTGTTTTTATGAGTGGATTTTTTTTTTATGATGAACAAACATTGTTGGTAATCTTAATTTTGGCAAGTGAAACATGAATCTAAACAAATAGTACAAACATTGTTGATAATCTTAAAATTTAAAATGATGAGATAATATTCTATTTATGTTCTAAAAATGTTCAAATTACATAAAGACGAAAAATGATTCATTGTAGCTATTTCATAGCATTAAAATCGTAGAAATAGTTATATTTAAAAAAAATTAATATACTTATTTGTTTTTAAGATGTTAAGTAGTTGGTGCAAAAAAGAAAAACTATCTCTTGAATTTTACTATTTAAAAAAAATTAATATACTTATTTGTTTATAGTTCTATTTAATATCAATTTAGTGTCTCTCAACCAGTTTTTTGGTTTGTGGACTTATATTACCTTGAAATAAGGTAATGTCTTCTTTAAGAAATCGGGTATTCTGATTAGGTATTCTATTATGATGATAGCTATTTATTATCTTGACAGAATTCCTTAGTACCTGATAGAGAAACCAAGAAGCATTTGTTTAGCTTAATTAAGTCATGGATAAGACATGGATGAGATCAAACCGATTGTCGAAAGAGTACGAGAAAGGGGTATGGGAATTCGTTGAGTTTGCGGTTAAGCACTCCGAAGACCCGCTTCGAATGCCGTGTCCTTGCTTGGGTTGCTGTTATGGGGATAAGGTTGACGGGAAACAGTTGGGATCCCATTTACTACGGTTTGGAATTGATAGAAGTTATACATGTTGGACAATGCATGGTGAGAAAAGTAACGGGAATGCTGGGTCGAGTTGTAATAGGAAGTATGCTTCAAACGACGATTGCACAGACACATACGATTGCGATCGAGTCGAAGAGATTGCAGAAGCGCTTGAAGAAGATCTTGCGGATTGTCCCAAAATGTTTGAGAGGTTGGTAAGCGATGCAGAGAAACCGTTGTATGATGGTTGTTCAAAATTCACAAGATTGTCTGCGGTGTTAAAGTTGTACAACTTAAAGGCAGACAATGGATGGTCGGATAAAAGTTTCACAGAGTTATTAGCCCTTATGAAAGATATGCTACCAGAGGATAATGTTCTTCCCAATCGAACGTATGAAGCCAAAAAGATGTTGTCCTCTATTGGCATGAGCTATGATAAGATACATGCATGTCCAAACGATTGCGTTTTGTTTCGAAACGAGTATGCAGCGTTGAATGAGTGTCCTAAATGTGGTGCCCCTCGATATAAGAAAAAGTTGTCTCCTGCTAAAGTCTTATGGTATTTTCCTATAATTCCGAGATTTAGACGCATGTATCGTAGTGAGACCGATTCAAGACACTTGACTTGGCATGCAGATGAAAGAATTATTGATGGAAAGTTGCGACATCCGGCAGACTCACCACAATGGATGAAAGTTGATACTGAATATCCTGAATTTGGAAAAGAAGCAAGAAACCTTCGGTTGTCATTGTCTACTGATGGAATGAACCCGCATGGTATTCAAAGTATCTCGCATAGCACATGGCCTGTGATTCTTATGATCTATAACCTACCTCCGTGGCTATGTATGAAGCGTAAGTACATGATGTTATCAATGCTAATTTCTGGGCCTAAACAACCAGGGAATGACATAGACGTATACTTGGCACCGTTAATCAAAGATTTAAAGTTTTTGTGGGACAACGGTGTGGAGGTTTACGATGGGTATAGGAAGGAAAGTTTCAACTTGAGGGCGATGTTGTTTGGAACAATTAATGATTTTCCAGCATACGGAAATTTATCCGGGTATAGCAATAAAGGTCAAAAGGCGTGTCCCGTTTGTGAAGATGAAACCGATACGACACGATTGGATCTTTGTCAGAAGAATGTCTTTCTCGGTCATCGTAGATTCTTAAATTCTAATCATCACTACCGTGGGTGGAGAAAAGCATTCAACGGAAAGGCCGAACATGGTACAGCCCCGCCTTTTTTGTCAGGTGATCAAATTTTTGAAAAGGTGAAAGATGTGAGCACTCAGTTTGGCAAGCCTTTTGCACATTCACTTGTCAAGGGTGGGTGGAAGAAGAAGTCCATTTTTTTTGAACTTCCATATTGGAAGTCGTTGTACGTAAGACATTTCCTGGATGTTATGCATATTGAAAAAAATGTATTTGACAGCGTTATAGGTACGTTACTCAATATACCAGGAAAGTCTAAGGATGGCGTTAACATAAGGAATGACATGGTAAACATGGGGATGAGAACTGAATTGAGACCAGGAAATTTGCAAATTTGTCATATTTTGGGGTTATCGAGCGCATTTTGGTGTTTGATTACGCGAAGTTTCAGATTCCTGTATTTGGTTGCAAGTGGGTTGAAAATAATAGTGGCATACGAATGGATAAGTCAGGATTTTTGCAAGTGGATCTCAATAGGGTAGGGTACAAAGATGAGCCTTTCATTTTAGCCTCTCAAGCTAAACAAGTGTTCTATGTCAATGATCCGACAAGTACGAAATGGTCTATAGTGCTTTTATCTAACAAAATAGTAGATGAAAACATTGAAGATCAAGGTGATATTGGTGTTGGCATTGAATCTTGTACAAGAAACGATCATAATGAGAATGAATCTTGTACTAGAAATGATCATAATGAGGGTATTTGGATCAATCCAACCGTCCGCGTTGTTAAGAGACGCGTAGAACACAATCCTACAAAGAAAAGAAAGAGACGTTAGTGATAAAGGTAATAGTATACATATTCCGACTAATTTGTTTTATTCAATTTGTACCGATTGTTTTAATCAATAGTATAGTACTTATTCAATTTTGGTGCATATTCTCGTTTTGTACATAACTTTTGAACCATGTATCCGTTTGTCGACTTCTTTACATGTAACTATACTATTTTGACGATTCCGGAGCTGCTCATGCACTTATATGTTCATTTCGGGACTGTTTTTTTATCGGTTTTGCTTCTGCCCGTAATCAAAAGTCGGGCTTAGGGTTTGAATTTCGGAAAACCGACTTTATTTTTGAGTCCGTGGGGACGTTTTACCATAGCCATGTAAATTTCGTTCAATTCCGACAACTTTATTTTTTGACGCTTATTTTGATTTGTACCGATTTCGTTTCCGATTTACTTGTACATGCATGGTTTGACTTCCATTTTACTTGTATAGATTGTTAGCTTATTAATAGTGTACTAATGTGCTTTAGTTTGTTTGATACAGGTTAAATGGCTCCGGATAGAGATGCTCCACCTGAAAACTCACAAGAAAGAGATGCTCAAGAAAGAGATGCCACGGATACAAATGCTCCACCTGATACTGAAGCAAAAGAAGTTGCACGAGGCATCACTATCATGAAGGGAATCGTTCGACATAGAGACCAAGGATTAGTATACCGATTGGAATGGAATTCTGATAAACAAGCAATTGGTCCTAATTCTGCAAAGTTGACAAGTTATATTGGTACACTTGTTCGTATGCATATTCCGGTCTCCGTAGCTAGATGGAATATGAAAAGCAAAGACTTGGATGCGAAAAAAAAAGCGATTTGGGACGAGCTTCAGGTATATATCATATATGGTTAATTGTTGTTATTATCTTGATGATAAATTTTTTAAATTACTTATACTAACACACTATGAGTATGTTTTTTTGCAGAGGACTTTTGAGATACCAGATGATCGTAGACGCTACATACTTGGTTTGGCCGGCAAAAGATATAGAGGGTGGAAAGCTTTTTTGACAAACACTTATCTTAAGGATAAAGATGGAAACTTTCTTGAAGAGGCACCGGGACGGCCAAAAAAGTATGAGATCTTCATTGGTGAAGAAGATTGGGCTAAGTTTGTAGAGCAAAGAGATGAAGATTTTCGGAAAAGGAGTGCCAAGAATAGTGCGAGAGCATCCAAACCCGCATATCCATACAAAAAAGGGCGTTTGGGATATGCACGCTTGGAGGATAAAATTGTAAGTAAATAGAAATGCGTTTTAATTAATTGTCTAAATGTGTTTTATTTGACGATTTTATCTTTTGTGTCAATGCATAGTTAGAGGAGACTAAAAGTGAGGAAACCTCACTTCCTGAACATGTGTTGTGGAGGGAAGCTCGTGTGGGCAAGGATCATGCTGTCGATCCCGAAGTTCAGAGAGTTTTTACTGAATGTGTAAGTATAATACTGTGTCTTTAATTAAATCAAATGTTTTTTAATATATAAATGATTTTTTAATGTAAATGAATTACAGGAGACCTTGTCGCAATCGGCATCCACCGGTGAGGGGAGCGTACTTAGTAGAGCACTAGATGCTCCTGAGTATCCCGGTCGGGTGAGGGGTAAGGGTCATGGTGTGACTCCAACCTCTTTTTACAAGAGTCCTAGGAGAAGAAATCCTTCAAATGAAGAAGTGTTGCAAAAGTTGGCGGAATTGCAAGCACAAGTTTCTGAATTGCAAAGAGATAAAGAGGCGTATATGAGAGAAAAGTGCAACACTTCATCGGTGAAAGAAACTAGTGATAAGGCTAGTATCAACTATCAAAGGAAATTTCCCGAGGTAATTATAATTTTTTTTCCTTTTAAATTGTTCTATTTTATTAATGATAATGACTTTATATTTACTATTGGTTTAGGGCATTTCATCTTGCCAACTATACTTATCGGAACCGAGTTATCGACTAGTTGGCAAGGGAAAAGTGCACAACACTTTGGGAGATTTACTTCACCATAGACCGCTCCCGGATGGACACCTGAAAGTATCGGTGGATGTTGTAGTAGATCATGATGCGATGCTACCGGTACCTGACATGGTCTCAGAGACGACATTGCTGCGAGATGCAATAGGATCATTTGTTGCATGGCCCTCGGAGCTCATTACCATTAGTGATGAGGTATATTGAAAATGATTATGAATCATTTAGTTTTCGAATGTCAATTCTAAACCGTTTATTAATTATTTTTTACATTTTAATTTTAGACTGCTCCTATAAAACCCACAGTTAAGGGTAAAGGGATTTTACAGGAGGAGGAGTCCGTTGCATCACTAAAAGAGGTACATTTAAAGTGTTAATAATTAATCTGAATCTAAATCTGCATGATTTTATATTTTACATAACTTATATGATTTTTAGGCATCCGCTCGAGAGTCACAACAAGTGACGCAGCAAGTTCGTACCGTACCACCCACTGGTCCTCCGAAGCCAGCGGGAAAAAAAGGCGGTGCTTTTGTGCCTCGGTACCGGTCGACGCTCGCAACAATGGTTGAAATGTCCGATTTGAAGGATGGTGCTTTACGTGAAATCGTTATGGATGAGAGTGTCTTCGGTATTGAATTCAAGTCACTTATTACACTTGATGACTTGGAGGAGATTTTTAAGCATGATCAACTAGGCGTCAATAACATGCACTCATACATTCGGTAATATTCCCTCATCCGATATATTATTTAATTAGTCCCACAATATAATTTATTTACACATTTTAATGAAAATAATCTAATGTTTATTATGTTTTTATTTAAGGTTGTTGTATGACAGAGTGTTGCGCGGGACTCCGTTGTCTAACAGATTCCGTTTCGTGTCTTCCGCCCACTGCAGCGGAATGGCAATTGATTCGGAACCGGAATCAGTTAGACAGCGCTTAGTAGATAGATTCATGTCCACCGGCAATACAGAATGTCTGCATCTTTGGGCGTATAATACCCGACCAGTAGGGTTAGTTTCTCATTCTTTGTTCATCTAATCTCTGTTTCTTTTGTGTATAGCAAAATTTTCATATAACCTATTGTTTTTATTTATAGAGCACACTGGTTGCTGCTTGCTATCAACCCTATAAGGGAAGTCGTGTATTATCTGAATTCGGTAAATGGTGAATGGACCAATTATCCGGCCATGAAGGACATCGTTGATTTGTAAGTGGGATCGTTCTAAATATATATTCGTGTATATTTATATATATATATTTACTTATTTGTGGGATTGATCTAAACATATGCTTTTATATATTTGTTAATTAGATCAATACAAGTGTTCCGAAGTCAACGGGACGCACAGGTATCCCGAACTAAATCTAGCAACATTACTTGGATCCAAGTGCAGGTAAATTATTTTTCACAATGTTGCTTATAATATATTTATGCTACTTGATAAAACAATGCACAACTATAGAATCTTATTTGTTTTTCTATGTAGTGTCCGCAACAGAAAAACAGTTACGATTGCGGATACTTTGTATTGAGGTTTATGAAAGAAATCCTTCAGGCAAATCAATTAGAGATTTCGCTCACGGTATGAATTTATAACTTAAGATAATTTCATATAATTTATTACATTTAACTAAATGTATCATTCATATTTTGTTTTTGTTTTGTAGTACCTTGACGAATTCCGTGCCGCTGGATACCCGAGACTTAAGTTGGAAGAAATAAAAGAGGATTTGTGTCATTTTTATATTAAGCGCTTTTTCATGTAGGATTTGTGTCGAATTGAAGTACTATAATATTATTGATGTTGTAATGATGTATATATATAATTTTGGATATTATAATGGTATTATATTAGTATATATATATTGTCTTACTGATGGCTGAAATAATATCGTCGAAAATAAATTACAGGTCGAAAATATTACAGGCTGAAAACATATTACAGGTCGAAAATATTACAGGTCGACTGGGAGGATTAAATTACAGGCTGCACATTAAAATACCTCATTTAGCTACTAAAGCGCTTTTTAAAAAAGCGCTCTTAAAGGCCCACATACTAAAGCGCTTCTTTTTAAAAGCGCTGCCAAAGATTACTAAAAAAGCAAAAAAAAAAAAAACATACTAAAGCGCTTTTGTAAAAGCGCTCTTATAGGGGGGGCTATCAGAGCGCTTTTTCTGGAAAAGGCGCTCTTAAAGCCCACCCTATAAGAGCGCTTTTATAAAAGCGCTTTAGTATGTTGCGTTTTTTTTTTATTTTTTACTCTCACAGGTGGGCCTATCACAGCGCTTTTCTGGAAAAAGCGCACTTAAAGGGGGGCCTACCAGAGCGCTTTTTCCTGAAAAGCGCTCTTAAAGGGGGGCCTACAAGAGCGCTTTTTCCAGAAAAGCGCTCTTATAGGGAGGCCTACCAGAGCGCTTTTAAAAGCGCTTTCGTAGCCTATGCCAGCGCTGGCTTTGGCAGCGCTTTAAAGCGCTGTTAAAGCCCAAAAAAAGCGCTCTTGTAGCTGTTCCGTGTTGTAGTGCATGATGAGGCAAAGTCTCACCCTAAGCTCAATGAAAGAATACTTTCTTCCATGTCCAGGAGAACTGTTGCTGCTCACCCCTGGCATGATGTAGAGATAGGTACAAATCTAGTCTTGTGGATTTTTTCGGGGTCACTTTTAGTTATAATGAATTTGTGATTGGAAAAATATATTATATTTTGTTTATTTTCTCCTCAGAATGTGAAAGAAACTGTTTTGTTTTGATAAATCGTTATCTTTTTCTAACATCGATAAACAGATATAGATGTAGGATCGTTTTGGTGAAAACTCACAAAAGGTTTTATAATTGCAGAACCGGGAGCTCCAGCAGTTTTCAATTGTGTAAGTTTTTGTTTGCTGTTTTATAACTTGTATTCAGAAAGGTTAAAAAATTTCCAGCTACAAAAGTGATTAAGCTTGTGTGGACCCTAAACATGGCCATCCAACTAGCAATCTGGAATTTCAAATCTTACATTTTGCCTAGTTAGATTATTCCAATGAACTCGTGTTTCCTATTCGTGTTTTGTTAGTGAAGTAAATGTATTTCCATGGCAGGTGATTGAAATTGGCAAAGGTGGTAAGGTTAAGTATGAGCTGGACAAGAAAAGTGGACTTATAAAGGTTTCATTCCCTATTCTCTATTTCAATTTGCTTTATTCCATTCCGTTAGCTTGATTTAATAGCAAGATGTGAAGTACTTTCTTGCAAAGGGATATTATTGTCATCTTGATTTTCTTTGCTTAATGCTTACTCTTTTTCAACTTTGAAGCTGAAATGTGTAAAACTTCCTATGTAATCTTATCACCACCTTTTGTATTTTAAAAAATAATTTGTATGTTAAGTAAAAATTATATGATGAAGGATCAAATAATTTTTAAACTTCATAAAAAGTTGTAGACTTAATCTACTCAATAGAAATTATTAGTTTGGTAGTAAAAATGCTGAAATTTTATGTCTACAAAGCATTATTCAATTTATCTATGAAAATAGTTACTCTACTTATAATAAATTACAAGATTTGTTAATTTTTGGAGAAACTGTACGAATACGGATTCTCGGCCGCCAGTATAATAGCAGCCCCAGCCAAATAATGACCCTTGGATTGATTAAATGAAATGGATAGAAAATTCTATTTTTAAAAAGGAAATCAATTCCAATAATTATTCTTAAATTCAAAATTTATATTCTCCAAAATTTATTTCACATTGTCTATTTATTTTTCTCTTTAATAATTAATTATGCCATAACTTTTACGTTTATTTGTATACTTTTTTTCATATTTAATTTATATTTTAGATTATATATACTTTTGTTCTTTTAAATAGGTTAATTTTTATTTTTAGTCCATCTAATTCATTTAAAATTTTGGCCTCTCTAAATTCTTTTTATTAAATAATTTTTTAGATAAAATATGTTTTTTAATTAAATTAATTTTTATTTTTAGCACGTATATTTATTTGAAAATTTTGGCCTCTCTAAATTTTTGTTACTAATTTTAGTTTTTTTTAGTTTTACAAAATTTTATAATATATTTTCTAAAAGTTAAAGATAAAAATGTTAAATTAAATTGGAAAAAACAAAATAAAATTTATTTTAGCTATTTAATTTTATATTATGTGTTTGATTTAAAATTAAAATTATAAGCTTTGTATAGTTATTTAATTTTAATTTTAATTATATGTTCCAATTGTCAAGTTAAAATAATTAAATTGGACATATACAATCTTAAAATTTTGTATAAGTAAATTATAAAATGGAACATAGAAAGTTTATAAGCTTATTTTAATTGGAACATATTATATAAAATTCAATAATTAAAATTGTAATATTATTTTATAAGACTGTTTATAAAATTTTAAATTTTAAATTAAATAAATTATTTATATTATAAGTTCCAATTTATATTATTTTAATTTATAAAATTAAAAAAAAAATAGATAACTAAAATGAAATAGCTAAATAATTTATGAGATTAAGTTTAAGAATAATTATTGAAATTGATTTCCTTTTTAAAAATAGAATTTTCTATCCATTTCATTTAATCAATCCAAGGGTTATTATTTGGCTGCATATATGGCTGCTGTTATACTGGCTGCCGAGAATCCGTATTCAAATTGTACCTACTCTGCATTAAATATACTTAAGTGATATATATAATGATGTTACGCAATTAGTTTATGCAGTAATAGATAATTATTAATGGCCTGCATGCTCTGAAAAGTCCAACACCATACGGTACACCCCTCCCTGTAATATTGCTAGGGTATTTTTTTATTTTAAAAATATATTACCTGCGGATTTACATGCAGATATTTTCTGCGGACTTTTCCTGCGGATTTAGCTGCGGAATTACCTGCAGAACTTCCTGCCAATAATATTACCCACGAAAGTTTTAGCTGGAAACAAAAATCCGCAGGTAACGTGTTTCCTGCGAAAATTTAGCTAAAATCTGCAAGTAATTCAGCAGGAAATTCGAATATTTCTAGTAGTGATAGAATTAATACACAAGGAAAGATATTTGTTTCTAATTGAACAATTAATAAATTTAGTGTTTTTTAAATCTTCTAAATAAAAGTAAAAATAGTATACTAATTTTTCTTATAAATTAAAAACATGGAATAAATATTTATTTTCATCATGGTAAATTAAAAATAAAACATGTAATAAAAAATTTAAATAACAAAATTATAATATAATTTTTATTACAGTACAAATATTAATCTTTGGCTAATATATATAAAATAAAGACAAATATTTATTTATCATTAGTTAATACTTATGAACAAAATATGGAATAAATATTTTTGTATAGATACTTAAAGAAAACACGAGGGATAAATATTTGTCGATGACAAATACACAAAAACTTATAAAACAAATATTTATCATTGATAAATAAAAAATACGAAAATTGTTTTTTATCAAATATTATCGTCAATTGCTGCTAATAAACTATATTAAAAAAAGAGAAACTGCAGTGCTTTATTTACCATTCAAAAATAAAATAATAATAACCATTATTTAATTTTGATCAATCTAAAAAGAGCATTAGTATTTGTGGCAATCATAAAATGATTGTCATTATTGGATTGCTTTTACAAAATAACTGGAATGGTTTGAAAAAAAATTCACTACAAATACAAATTCCAACATTTCAACATTATCATGATGGCCCGTAAGCAGGGACAAACCCAAAGCCAAGCTTGTGGATGTCTTTGTCCCCACTATAATTTAATTAATTAATTTATAAATATGTATGTATCCATGTATCGTTTTTCTTTATTTATTTCATATACTACATATATTACAAGTTTACAATTATTGTATTGTGTCTAAAAAACAAAATGGATAAATGTTGGCTCATATGCTAAGAATCCATCCAAGAAGATCGACCATATATATATATATATATATATATATATATATATATATATATATATATATATATATATATATATATATATATATATATATATATATATATATATATATATATATATATATATATATATATATATATATATATATATATATATATATATATATATAGGGGATGTATCAAATAGGAGGAATTTTTAATAAGAGATAGGAGTATTCAATGCTAATCATTGGATTAATCAAGAGAGAGAATTAAATTATTTATTAAAATATTAATATAATTATTATTTCTCTCTCTTGATTAATCCAATGGTTAGCATTAAATCCTCTTATCTCTTATTTAAAAACCCTCCTACTTGATACATTCCATATATATATATATATATATATATATATATATATATATATATATATATATATATATATATATATATATATATATATATATATATATATATATATTTTATAATAGAGTTAAATATGTTTTTTTTTCCTTCTAAATATAGTCCCTCTAAATATTTTCTTCGGTCCTTTTAAAAGTTTTATTTTTAATTTTTGATCTCTCATGGCAAAATCGTAGCTAAAACGGTATCTAATTCCATCTCTAACTAAAAAAACGTCGCTAAAACCGCCGCTAAAATCGTCGCTAATTTGTAAAAACCATCGCTAAATTGCAAGAGGGACCAAAAGTTAAAATTAAAATTTTTAGGAGAATCATTCTTTGAAGAAAATATTGGGTTAAATACCTTTTACCCCCCTGCCAAATAAGCGAGATTTGGTTTTGCCCCCTTTAAAAAAAATTGTTGCGCAGACCTTACCAAATGCAGATCCCAGCCATTTAAACCTTTTACCATGTTTTTACCTAGAACACCAGGTTGTCATCCTACGTGTCTGTTACCAATGCCACGTAAGCCATAGTATATATGTCATTGTTTTACTATTCTCATTTTACCCCCCCTGAAAAAAACTAGGTCAAACACTTCTGAAAAAGCATAGGCGAAAACGAAAGTTAGGGCAATGGAGAAATCGAAGAAGACGAAGACGAGCAAGACGAAGACGAGCCAGTCAAAGAAGACGGCGCGGTCAAGCAAGACGACGCAGTCAACCCAGAGTGAGAAGACGACTCAGTCAAGCCAGTCAACCAAGATGCCCAAGGTTGCGAACAGGGACGAACCTGTAGAAGAAGAAGTTACTGAAGATGGAAAGGTACGAAATTTAGGGTTTGTCAGCATTTTAGGGTTTAACAAATATTAGGGTTTGTCATCATTTTAGGAGTTTAACAAATTTTTCATTTCCTTTAAAAATTCCAGAATATGCATTTAATAAGTGTTGCTTTCAATCATGGAGGGGAATTTGTGAGCATGGGTGACGGGGCTATGATATACAGGGGAGGGGTAACGACACATGTAACTGACATTCACATTGACAACTTTACCATGATTTGCGTTAACAAGCTGTTGAATGAGTGGGGTTACATTGAAGGCACATTTAGGGTATGGACAAAGGTTGTTGAAATTGATCCCAACTTTTTCCAAATTAAGAAAGATGATGACTGTTATGATGTTGCTGCATTTTCTTATGCCAATGAAGTAGAGGGTGTCATGTATGTAGAGCATGATGTAGTAGATGTTTCATTTCCAGTTGTTAGCCCTAGATGTGTGAATGAAATAGGTGTTCAGGATCATAGTGATGAAGAAGCAGTGGAAGGATTAGGAGATAGTGAGGATGAACGTGCCACTGGGTTGGAGGATGGGTTTGAAGATGTGGATGTTTCTGTACCTAGGAAGGAAGCTCCTGCTCCTTCCCTATCAGATGTCATGAGGGGTTCAGAAAAGAAAGAAATGGAAGATGGAGATGAATATGTAACTGACGAGTTGGACAGCTCAGACCCTGATTTATCAGATGAGGACAAAGGTCACAAGTTTGAAAAGTTTAAAAAGGAGCATTTCAATAAGAATTTTAAATTTGAGTGGGGTATGGAATTTAATTCCCTTGATGAGTTTAGAGAAGCTATACGTGAGTGGTCAGTATTAAATGGTAGGGAAATAAAGTTTGTGAAAAACGAGAGCTACAGGGTTAGGGTGGAATGTAGGGCCAAGTGTGGGTTTTTAATACTTTGTTCAAAGGTGGGCCACAAACATACTTTTGCTATAAAAACAATATTTGATAAGCACACATGTGCTAGGGTTCTAGACAACAGATCTGCAAGCTCAAGGTGGGTGGCCAAGGCTGTTGTAAAAAAAATGCAAACATCACAAAGTGTTAGGATTACTGACATCATTCAAGACTTGAGGCAGAATTTTTCTGTGGGCATCACAGTTGCAAGGGCATGGAAGGCAAAGCTCATAGCCAAGAGGATTCTTGAGGGAGATGCAGATAGGCAATATGCTGATTTGAGGAGGTATGCATCTGAGCTACATAGAGTTAACCCTGGTAATACTGTGAGTATCACTGTCAACAGACCTAGCCCATCCATACAACCAAGATTTGGGTCCTTTTACTTTTGTTTTGTTGGTTGCAAAAAGGGGTTCACTAATGGCTGCAGACCCTTCATTGGGGTAGATGGGTGTCACTTGAAAACAAAATATGGTGGTCAGTTGCTAATTGTTGTGGGTAGGGACCCCAATGACCAGTATTTCCCTTTATCATTTGGAGTAGTTGAAATAGAGAACAAGGAAACTTGGAAATGGTTTATTGATTTGCTTATGGGTGACATTGGGCAGGACAACAGATATGTGTTTATATCTGACCAAGGATGGATGACCAAGATGAATGAGCTAAAAGAACTTGATCCAAAGGCATGGAGTTGGCTTATGGGAGTTCAACCAAAAAGCTGGTGTAAGCATGCTTTTAATTTTTTCCCAAAATGTGATGTTCTAATTAACAACATTTCTGAGTCTTTCAATGCAACAATACTAGATGCTAGGGACAAGCCAATTCTGACCATGTGTGAATGGATCAGAAAGTATTTAACGAATAGGTGCTCAACATCTGCTTTGAAGCTAGAAAAATGGCCACATAAGGTCATGCCCATACCTAGGAAAAGATTAGACAAGGAGGTTGCATTGAGTGCTCATTGGCTGCCTACTTGGGCAATGAATGAGCAGTTTCAGGTCACACATTCTTTCAATACCCAAGAGTTTATAGTGGATATCTCAAAAAGGTCTTGCAGTTGTAACTTTTGGGAGCTGGTGGGCATTCCCTGTAGGCATGTTGTAGCAGCATTAGGTTTTAGACAACAAAACCCTGATGAATTTGGGGATGAGTGTTACTCTAGAGATAAGTATAAGTCTTGTTATAGTTTTGCTATTAGTCCCATTAATTGCCAGGATATGTGGCCTGAAGTAGAATCGGATGAATTGTTGCCACCAATATTTAAAAAGGGTCCAGGGAGGCCTAGAAAGCTAAGGATCAGAGAGACTGGTGAAGATGGGGCAAGAAGAATGTTGCCAGGAGTCTCCTATAGATGTACAACATGTGATAAGTTTGGGCATAATGCACAGACTTGTAAAAGCTCAGTTCAGGATGAAAATGCTCTCAAGAGAAAGGTATGATGTACAAACCTAAGGTGTTATTAATGTGTGACTATTGAGAATGATAATTCTAACTGATATTTCTGATGTTTGATAGAAAAAATTGAAGACAACTGCATCAACACAAACAACTCAGCATGCAGATGGAGAGGGTTCTACTCAAAATGCTGCAAACCATGATGAAGATGCTGTAGAAACACAGGCAAGTGTAGTTATCCCTACTGATGCAACACAAGCAAGTCAAGTTAACCCTACTGATGCAACACAAGCAAGTGAAGTTATTCCAACTGATCCAGCTCAAACTGACTATTTTGATGGAATTTCTGATGATATCATAACAAGCCTACCAGACATCACCACTGCACAGAATTACAAAGAGGCCACCAAGAAAAAGAAAGTAGTGAAAGAGCTCAAGCCAATGAGAAAGATGTCAAGTGAAAGAATCAAGATAAATTGGTTTAAAAAACCAAAACCATTTACAGGGCCAGGTTCCAATAGTAACCAACCAATGTCATTGACAGATGAAGAGGAGGGTCGTGGATCAAAGAAATCAAACAAGAAAGCAAAGAAATAGAATCCTGTCTCTTTATGTTTTGTCTCATGTTTTATGTAAACTTTATGACAATGTTTTGTTTTGTGTAAGTTTATGGTGTTTTGAACAAGTGATCTTTGACTGATCTTTGAGTGGTGTAAGTTAATGTTATGTTTGAACAAGTTAATGGTGTTTTGTGTAAGTTATTGTTCAGACAATATAAGACTTAATGTCTTGATTAATATGAACAACATTTTGTGCTCATTACCTGTTTACAATTTATTTTCTGCTGCACAATTGATTCATTACACCTTATAAACAAAACAATGAGGTAGTTTAATACATCTAAAGCCATAAATGGTAAACAAAATTTTCCATTAATTCATTTGAAGTTTACATAATTTTCCCATCACAAGACTACAACAACTTAAACCAAACATACTATAACAACTTAACACAAGCATACTACAACAATCTTGTTATTATAGAACTCTAATGCCTAAATCTTGAACTTCAAAATCACTGCAAACATGATCAAGCAAAACATGAAGCCCATTTTCATCTGAAACATCTTCTTATGCATTATGGTAACTTTCAACTTTGTTTTTTCAAGCTTTTTCACTGTTATTTCCAACTTCACCAATGCAACATTACATTTCTTGCATTCACGATTTTCAGTCTTTGAACTTTCACCCATGGCTGTGGCAAATTCATCGTCCCATAAAAACAAGTCACAAGAATTAAGACCCTGCAAACATCAACAAAAATTGGCATAAAACACACACACACACACACACACACACACACACACACACACACATATATATATATATATATATATATATATATATATGTTAAGTCAAATTAACCCAGCCAAATATATAAATCATACGACATATTACCCCAGCCAAACGACACTTCCAAAACTTCCGGTTTCTATTTTGCATTGTATTTGCTACTCACATCTTCATTGGCAAACGACAACCACACTGGGGAACACTCGTAATTTCATGCGAGTTGCTGCTTCCATTGCTGTAGCTTTGTTCCATGCCTATTAGTGATGATGACGACGAAGAAGATGATGAAGAACAACACTGCGCAGCCGGTGATGATGGACACGATTTGCCAAACCCTAGTGTTCACAGTTTTTGATTTGGGGATTTTATGGTCCGTGAGGAAGAAGGAGGGAAAAAGATGATGATGTGCCAACGTGGCAATTGGTTAAAAAAAATGGCATTGGTAACAGACACGTAAGATGGCAACCTGGTGTTCTAGGTAAAAACATGGTAAAAGGTTTAAATGGCTGGAATCTGCATTTGGTAAGGTCTGCGCAACAATTTTTTTTTTAAAGGGGGCAAAACCAAATCTCGCTTGTTTGGCAGGGGGTAAAAGGTATTTAACCCGAAAATATTTAGAGGGACTAAAATTGAAAACCGCTATATTTAAAAGAATCAAAAACTTATTTAATCCTTTTATAATATTAATACATAAATATACTAATATCTCAATGAGGTGTACTTTAAGATTTTTCACAATTATTTTAAATATAAAAAGTTTAATAACTTTAAAATAGTTAAGAAAAGATACATACTTATATTTTAAAAATATTTTAATTCTATTTTAATTTTTCCCTACAATACAAAATTTTGGGGTCAATCCATGCTCGTGAGGATATAATTAACAAACAACATTACTCATAAAAAAAATTTAAATTAAGTTGTCACTAATAAATATAAAAATTATATGAAATTTTTTTTATTTTTGAAAAATATAACATAAAATATTAAATAAATATTTGAACTACAACATTATATCTGCTTTAATTTAATCCGTTAATTTTAATAATTCTATAAACATATTCAAAACAAAATAAAGAACTATGTTGTAAGTGCTTATAGTTTAATAGAAAATATCGATATTATTTCATTTCAAATATATCAATTAATTATATTCTATATCACATTTATTTAGTTAATAAAATATATTATTTACTCTGCTTTTCAGAAATTTATAATAAACCCGTGCGTACGGGTGTTGTTCTAGTTAAAACTGAAAGTAAACCTATTTAATATAATTTTTTATTTAAACAAATAATCAAATAATATACAATACTCATCATATAATATACTTTTTACATAAAGTTTTTGGATCAACAGCAGTTATATAGAATGGGGCCATGACTTACGTAAAGAGTGAATAAAACCATTATAGGTTACAGAGAAATTATATAGACACCCCACTTCCTAGATCCTACATCCTCATGATAAAATAATAAATCCAATATATTTATTTTTACACGTTTTTCCTTTGGAAGTTTTCATGGTACGTCTAAGATGAAGTTTCAATTAAGTTCTTCATCGATAAAATCTAAATATTATACGGTTAAATTTAATTGATGGTTCAGAATTGTGAAAATAAAATATAAAATGTGTACACATTCTTCCATTCAATCATGTTTCTGTATCTTATATTTTAATTGATGGATTAGAGGTTAGTGTATATGTTGTATCTGACTATTAACTATGATAAATTTGAAATTTTATGTGATAATCCGTCGTCCTTAAAAACGGCTCTGGGTCTCTCCCATAAATGCAATGACATAAAAAATTTTAGAACATTTAAATTTCTAAAATATTTCGAAATTTGAAAATTTAGACTAAAAATTTAAATTTAATTTTTTTAAATTTAAATAAGATATGTAGTATGATATTAAAATACCAATTTCCTTAATTTCCGTGGAATTATTTAATGTAAATTGGTAACTTATAATTAAAAACGGCTAGACTTAATGTAAATTGGTAATGTTTAAGATCAATTGATAATGTAAATCTATTTTATATATATATATATATATATATATATATATATATATATATATATATATATATATATATATATATATATATATATATATATATATATAATCTATTATCTATTATAAATATATAAAAAGTAAAGTACATAGTAATTACATTTCAAACCTCTAAATAAATAACTAACTGTTCTTATTTCAGGGGTAAATATGACTATTAACAAAATGACTATGAATTACACTTCAATTGATTTATTTTAATAATGACTATGAATTACACCAATGATCAATTTACCAGTGATCAATTTTGTGTGTCTAATTTTAATCAAATTTTTATAATACATAATCACCTTTAACTATTGAACCGTTGAGTTACACGGTTTCCATAAAATGAGTTATCACTCTACACGGTTTCCATAAAACTGCACACAACTTTCCAAAGTTTACATAGTTTCTGTAAAACTGCACACAACTTCCCAAGATTTCTTATCCTTTACTGCATCCTTTCCCTCTATAAAATCTTAAAATATGGTATGTGTTGACGCAACTTCTCATCTTCTTGATAGTTGTTGTATGAGAAGAAACGCTGTAGTCATTTTTGTTTTAAGATCTGCTAAACGTCAATGGCGGATGTTGGGATTTTATTTTTGTCTTTGTTTGTTCATGGATATTTTTGTGTTTGTTTGTTCATGGGTGGAAGATAGTGAATATTCTGTTCAAACTCTACGTCGGAGTTTCCTTAGTTATTAATATGGGGTTTTTTCTAGGTTTATTTAACGTTATTTAAAGTTGAGGTACGGTAATTTAAATTTATCATAAAACAACGCAAGAAAAAACTCCATATTAATAACGAAACTCCGACGTAGAGCTTGAACAAAATATTAGCTATCTTGCATCCATGAACAAACAAACACAAAAATATCATTGAAACTTGAGGTACGGCAATTTAAATTTATCCTATAGAATATGAAAATTTTACACAAATTAAGTGATGTTAGTGAGGAACTTAAACGAGAGCCAGTGTTTTCAATGTTAGTGATTTATCTTATATTGAGTGATTTAGAGAACACAAACACTTTGGTCGTGTGTAATTTGTTTTTTCAAGTTTCTAATGATGCGTGGATTCTTTGCTTTTTCTTTTGCATTGACGTGCTTGGGATTTTTCGGTAATGCAAATATGGTGATGAATCTTGTGATATAGATTTTGGATTGTAACTTCTGTAAGATAGCGATGAACAAACAACCAAATTGCAATCATTGACTACAACAGCTCAAGTCTGCGACCGTTTCAAATTGAATATGTGTGAATATTATACGTAATGTTGAATCCTTTATTGAGAATAAATGTCAACTATTTCTAACAAAAAAATTAGGTTAAAATTATAAAAAAAAACAATAATCAAATAATTGATTAACATAATCAAAAATTGAATTAACTTTGATTTCAATTTTTAAATCAATTGTATTGATTTTTTTCCTAAAATAAAATCTATCTTAAAAAATGTCTAAATAAAAAATCGAAAATTGATTACAAATTAGAAAAAAAAATACAAGTTTTATTTATTTTGAAGATTGTTATTGAAGATTAGGTTATACGGTTTGATTTTTTTATCTTAATGTTGAATTTGCATGATCATATTTACATAGTTTATGAAATTTTGACGGGAAGAAGGTTTTAAATTTTTAATTTAACGAGAAGCTGTTATACATTGTAGATTGTAAAAAAAATGAAAAAAAATGTAATTATGATATAATAAGAAAGTTACATAATATATAAATGCATCCTAACCTTATTGTTGAGAACTAATTTTTATTATCTAAATTATTTTTCGTGATTCAAATAATAATATTATTTTTAAACAATATTTAATCAATATTTTAAACATTTGAAGCTATCCATTTATATTTTTTTATAGAAAAAAGTTAGACTTATTTTATGTTGGTCACACTCTATTGATCATAATTTACCATACACCTTTGTTGTTCTATTTGCAAAAGAAAATATTTTTTTTAATTTATATACGGGTCTTTGTTGTTCTATTTGTAAAAGAAAGTGTGTTTTTTTAATTTATAAATGGGAATAAGTTACTAATATATTTATAAACGGGAATAAGTAAAAAAAACTATTATATGTATGGTAACTTTATCAAAAATTAATTAACTAATTTAATTAGATTATTTTCAAAAATTTAATTGATTCTTTAAAATTTAATTAATAACATAAATTTTATAATATTGATATAATTTTAAATAGCATTCAAAAAGTATTTTTAAAAAAATTCTATGATTTTGAATGCTATTGATATATTTTTTAAAAAAATTGAAACTTTATTCCTCATAATTGTTACTCCCTCCGTTTTTTATTATAAGTCGTTTTAGACTTTTCACACATTTTAAGAAAAATAATAACTCTTGTGTGAAAATGAGAAATTATGAAGGTTTTTACAAAATTGTCCATCATTAATGACATGTGAAAGATAAATTTACTTAATTGAAAGGAGAGAGAATAATAAATATTTAAGGATATAATAGGAAAAATATCATTAATTATTCATTGAAATTGTAAAGCGATTTATATTAAAATACAAATTTTTTTTCCAAAGCGACATATAATAAAAAACGGAGGGAGTACCATAGAATACTCGAATATATTTTCTATTTATAATGTACTCTACTGAATCTACACTACACACAATACACTCATTAATTGTCTTTATACACTATAATTATAAGTATGTAAACTACACACAATGCACTCGTTATTTTATTTTACTTTACTACACACTATAATTGATTGTACTAACTTTACTTTAATGTCATTTAAATTCTTGCAATTTACTTTTATGCAATTTACTTTTAGCATTTTATTTTATGTCATTTATCCTTTTGCCATTTACTTTATTGTCTTTTTCCTTTTTCCCCTTGGGCTTTTTCTTTTTCTTTTTATCAAGACATTAGTAAAGGCATAAACACTAACAAAACTTTCTAATTGGACTATGGTTACTATCCTTTGCTATGGAGATTTGGACTTTTGGAGTTAGGAAACATCATTTGCTTTGGAATTTCATATGAAACCTAAGATTCATCTGGATCATCCATCTGAGCCTGAGACTTTTAGTTGAGACCTTGGAGATTCATCTGATACCTTGGGTTTATATGCCTGTTTTATATTTTTATCTGATGCAAGGATTGTTAAGTGGGACCTTGAGTTTTCATCTGATGCATGAGAATTTCATTATGTTCTTAAATTTCATCTGAAACATTACATCATCTGAGACACTTGGGATTTCATCTGATACATGTGGTTTAGCTTGACTCTTTGAACTTGTCTAATGCTCTAAGATTCATATGATGCTTTGGGTTTATCTGATGCAATTGAACTTTCATCTGCTATGGTTTGGTTTTCTTTGATGCTTAGTCCAAAGGAAAATGAATGCTCATTTTGACTTATTGTCAGATGCTTGTTTCTTGTTTGGTTAGATCTTTCTATTCATTAGCTTTTACTTTATACTTTAGGATAGTCCCTTCATCTCTTGCCCATCTTCTTCAATTTTTAAAATCTTCTCCCTTTTTCAAAAAAAAATTGATTTCAAACTTTAAACTTTTTGTAATAAACCTTGACTTTGTCAAGTGAGCATGAAAAATAAATTCTTAATAAATGCTTCAAAACCTCTTTCAAAAATCATAAAAAATACAAAACCTCATTCAAATCTTTTGCCACTTAGCTTTTCATTTTAAAATCTTATCTCAAAATATTAGATATTAGTATTGTTTTAGAAGTGTTTACAAACCATCCTACTTCTACAAATATGGAAAAATGCAAACATTTTCCACTAGTATGTTGAGATATGTTATGTTTACCTAGTCCAAGCTGTAAATACTCCATACTCAAGATAATGCAAATGCTCATTTTCCCATAATTGTAGAGAGTACGTTGTGTTTTCCACTCAGATAAGACAATATATCTCTTCATTTAAAATGAATCAACAAGCTTCTGTTATTTCTTTTTAAGCGGGACTAAAAATGCTCTGACTTCCCTATTGCACAAAAAGGGTATGTAGGCACAAGATGCGATGTCTTGCCAATCACAAAAAAACATAAAGTATTCTTTTCTCATCCCATCAATCTTTTTGCACCTTTAACTATTTTATTTTAAAACACGGATTTACAAAAGGTCCCCATGGATGTGAGGGGTGTTGATACCTTCCCCTTGCATAACCAACCCCTGTGTCGTTTTCTCTTTGTTTTATTAGTTTTGTTTTAAAACTTCTGTGGGTTTTATTCGTTCTTTTCTCATTCCTTTGGAAACAATAAAGTTCGGTGACGACTCTTGCTTTTATGAGTTAAATTAATCAATAGCTTAATCTCAATTTTTTCTCCGTGACATAGAGTAGGAAACATCAATCTCTAAAAAGTAACAAAGACTGCTTAAATCCTCCATCTCAAATTGCTTAGATAACTGTAACTTCAACATATTAATCACATCAACATCATCACATGTAATAATTATATCATCAACATACAAAGAGAGTATATTACGACCATGAGAAGTTAACTTGGAAAATAAACCAGAGTCATGATCACTAGGGTTGATTGCAAGAGATGTAATCACAGTAGAGAACTTCTCAACCCAAGCTTGTGGAGCTTGTTTCAAACCATATAGGGTTTTCTTTAACTTACACACTTCCCCTTGATTATGAGAAACACCTTGTGGAGGAATCATATAAACTTCCTCAAGAAGATCACCATTCAAATATGCATTTTTACATCAATTTGAGAAATATGCCACTTAGGAATAGATGCAACATCAATAAGGGTGCGAATAATAATGATCTTGGCCACATGAGCAAAAGTTTCTTCATAATCCATACCATATTGTTGAGAAAATCCCATAGAAAAAGACGAGCCTTATATCTAAACTTCATATGGTTCCCTTGGTTGTGTAATATTTTAGCACTGAAGAGGTACTCAATTTTTGTTTCATCGATTGGAAGATTTTTATAGCTCATAATATTTGTAGCAGTCTTAGGTTGTTCCCAAGCTAACAAAACTTCTACTTTGAATGGGTCAACAACAATACCATTTTTTAAAATCACGTGTTCTAAGAACTTCTCTTCATCTAGCCAAAATTCACATTTTTCTAAGTTAGCATATAATTGTTTCTCCTTCGACACTTGCAATACCTGGCATAAATGCTCCTCAATATCTACCTTATTCTTTTAATATATAAGAATGTCATCAATGAATACTACCACAAATTTGTCCTAGAATTCATGGAATATACGATTCATATAATCCATGAAAATGGTTGGTGCATTGGTCACGCCAAAAGACATCACTAGGTACTCGCAATACCCATAGCAAGTTCTAAATGGGATCATAGGAATATTTTCTTCCTTCACTCATATTTGGTGGTACCCTAATTTCAATTTAATCTTCGAAAAAAACTACTGCACTCTGATTTGTTCAATGAGATCGTCATTGTGTGGCAATGGAAATCCATTCTTTCTCGTAACTTTATTGAATGGTCAATAATCAATGCAAAGTCTAAATTTGTCATCCTTCTACTTCACAAGAAGAAATAGAGTTCCTCAAGGTGAGACACTTGGTCATATAAATCCTTTGGACTGGAGGTCCTCTAACTGCTTCTTCAGCTCATCTAACTCTAGCAGAGACATTATGTAGGGAGAAAAAGAGATGGGTTTTGTTCTAGGAGTGATATCAATAGAGAATTAAACACTGCGAGCTGGTGGTAAACCTAGTACATCTGCTGGAAACACCTTTGAGAAACCCATCACCATTGGAATGGCAGTTACATTGAATTTTGGACTCATACTTATGGAATTTAAGAATACATATTTGTGAACACCTTCATGCAAGTAAAACTTTAATCGTTTGGCTTCTAGGAACCGGGTGATGAGTTTGGGAATATTATTGACTTACGAGCACAATCTAAAAGAATATAATGACTAGACAACCAGTTTGCTCCAACAATAACTCCAAGATGCTTAAGCGAGGTACAAATTAGATCGATCTTGAACTTCATGTTCAAGATAGTCAACGGACATTGTAAGCAAGTTATACTAAGAGTCACAGGTTCGACGGACGGTATCGTGACCACCAAGTTAAAAGGTAAATGTGTCACAAGAAGTTGTAGGGAATTCACACACTCCGAATAGATAAATGAAATAGTAGCTCCAAAATCATTTAATATTGAGGAAAAAATTCCATAAATTTCACTTTCACCCTGCTAAGTTATGAATGGCCCTTCTCCTCTTCTATGCCAACATGGTACATGCGTCATTGAGCCGCAGGGCGACCAACCTAGTTGTTGTTGTTGCTTCTAGGATTATTCTTGTTCCTCTTAGGACAATTATTAGCAAGATGATCTGGCTTATGTAACAATGTCTTTACTAGATTAGGCAATAAAATACTCTGTATCCTTCCTTTTTGAGGCAAATACATCGAATAAGTTAATTATGATTCTGATTCTTGTTTTGCGCACTCTGACCTCCTTTGTTATTGGCCCGAGGTTAATCTTTGTCATTTCCTTGGGGTCGAGGATAAGGCCTTTGTTGTCTGTCTTTATTCTATGAATAGTTATTTCCTTGTCAAAACAAGCCTAGTGATGCAACTCTCGACACTTTAATAAGGAATAATGTGTGTGTGTGTGTGTGTGTGTATATATATATATATATTCTTTTACCTGATGACTCGTAGGTCCTCCTACAAAATCATTGCTCGAACGACTATGTTTAAGGCTCTATACTTTCTTACACTTCTCTACTAAAGCTTTATATTGTTGGATTTCATGTGGAGTAATAACATCTTTGATGTTATAGCGAAGGCCACTCTCAAATCATTCACACTTATAATCTTCATCAACCTCATTGTTGAAGAAGCGGAAGTACTTTGTTAAGGATCCGACTGCATTCTCAGTGACAATCATGTTACCCTGATGCAACCTGAGGTATTGAGCCATTAAGATTCGTGTCTCCTTGTCTGCATAAGGCTAATTAATGAAAATCAAGCCCCCTACTCTTTTGTCTGAGATTGACCACTTATGATCATTAATACACCTTGAATGTTTTGTCTATATGATAAAGTGTATCATTCATGAGTAAGATATGTTGGCTCTAGACGGACCTACGCAACCTAACCCATTAAGTCGAACTAATCCAACCTTGCCCATTGTATGACTTAAAATCGAAGTGAGATCCGTTGAATCTGAATACGGATCCTGTCCAACTTTAATGGATTATACAAAATTGTTTATAAAATTGAATATGAATCAAATCATGGTTGAGTTTGATTTTATTTGAGTTAAAACTTTCTTAAAACTATTTGAAATCAAACAAAATTGAAAGAAATTAACTCACTTTTATTTGATTTTAAAAAAATATATATTATTATTTTTAGATAGTTTTACTTTTTAACACTATATGAAACTATTATATTTTGATTTTTTAATATGTCTTAATGATTTAGTTGAGTAATATATGTACGGATGGTAATGGGTATCCGTGGGCACAGATACCAGTCCTTCACTACCCGCTCTGTTTAATAAATTTGTTATCAGTATCCGTCCATACCCATGTGAATATTTGTCAAACGGTTATCCGTGAATTTTGAGATATCCACGAGTATTAAACAGATATTCATAGATACTATTATTTAAATATTTTTTTAAGTAATATAGTAAATTAATTATTTTATCCCTATTAAAGACAAAAATATTTTTTAATGTAACCATAATAATAAAAAAAAATGAATCACATTCATTTTATTTCTTCTTTTATCAAATAAATAAATTGAATAAAATAATAATAATAATTACATATTCAACTAAATAATTTTAATATATATATATATATATATATATATATATATAATAATAATAATAAAAGTAATTTTATATTAAACAAATTAATATTTAAGTAATTTTGCTAATTATTAACGGATATAGATATCCGTAGATACGAATACCATCAAACTCGTATCGGTGTCCATAAGGAAGCAGGTAATTAAATATCCATTTATTTTATTCATAGATACACATTAGACCATACAACCCGTACCCGTGACGAATTTTATCCGCGGATATGAGTTTTTTTCCATTCCTAAATATATGTAATTTGATATAAACAAAAAATATACAACAAATTTATATATATTATTTTTATTATTTAGTTGAAAGTTTAAATTATTAATACGTTAATAATATTATGTAATTATAAATATATATTTGTTATATAATAATTTTAAAACGAAATAAACTCATAGGAATTTAATTTGTTTTTATTTTGAATAACCATCTATTATGGTTATCCGCAGTAGACGTTGCTTTTTATATTACAGTTAGGGGTGCTCAAAACCAAACCAACTCAATAAAAAACCGCAAACCAAACCAAACCAAACCGAAACCGCAAAAAACCGCATTTGGTTCGGATTAATTTGGGTCATTTTTTAACAAAACCGCACGGTTCGGTTCGGTTTGCGGTTTGTATTTTGTAAACCGAACCAAACCGAATCAAACCGCATTATGTTACAACCTAAATTTTACTTAACTCACATCCAACCCAAAATTAAAGCTATTATACATTATCCTTATGAATACGAACAATTTTCCCAACCTTACACATATAATTTCAGTCCCGATCTTCTCAAATCTCTAATAACATTATTTCACCTTCTTTGCCACATACATCTTCCCTCTTCTTCTATAATCTTTACTCTCCTATATTATTTCTTTTTCACCTTCTCATTTTTATGTAAATGTTCCGTATTTCAGTTTCATTTTTATCGCACATCTTCTTCTCTCATCTCTCAACACTTTTTCTTTTTCTTTTTCACCTTCACTAATCTTTCGTCTCTTCTATTTTTTTTGTTTCATTATAATAATTTTATATTGTTTTATGATATTATTTTATGTTTAATATTCCACTTTTGTCTAATTTAATTTTTACATATTACATGAAAAATTGTTGTCAAAATATGACGAGTTTTGTTGTTATTTGTTAGTGTATTAATGTCTAAATATAAAATTATGTTGTCATATATATGTGTATGTATGGCTCAATAAAATATTTGTAAAAAACCGAACCAACCGAACCAAACCAAACCGCATTAGTTTGGTTTGGTTTGGTTCGGATTTTTTTTAAAAGTCAACCGAACCAAACCAAACCGCACTATTTTTTCTCTTGCGGTTCGGATGATTTTTTTCGTCAAAACCACCCAAACCGCACCGCGAGCACCCCTAATTACAGTGTCAATTCATCCGAAACCTAACCATTTCAACTACCATATGTCCTTTTGTGTCCCAATTTCCTCATCAATTTAACTAGTTATAGGTCAGGTCACTACCAACTTACCAAAATGTGTTGAACACAACACCAGTTGTTACAAAGAGAATCTCTAGTTGGCACTGTTTCTTTTGGCACATAGTTATCTATTTCAACAACGTATAGTGTTTTCCATAACTGAAAATAAAATTATTTGACTCGTACTGTTGCACACTGGAGATGCATATAGCTCAGGCTTGTTACATGCATCTTAGTGTGCAAAATGTAATCTGGAAAAAAAAAAGTTAGTCTTTAATTAAATTCATACAAATGCAGTCGTTTTTTCCGGCAATGTTTTAATTTAAATCATAATATTACATGTTATGAGGACCCCATAGGGATGTATAAAAAAATTAAAGTGGAAATTCACAACAACAAAAATTAAATAAAGTGAAAGCAACACAATTACTTTCTTTTTTTTATCTTTATTTTATCCCTTGACCGTCAATCACGGAGAGAAGAAATAGTGCCTGATTTTCTTGAACAATGCCGCTTTTATTTTTTTTATTATAAGAAATTATAATTTCAATTGTATACCAAATTTGGGGTCAGCCCTTATTATATTAGGAAAAAGAATGAATTACTTTATTTGGTTAGGTTGGTTGAAATTCATTCATTTGCAAAGTTAGATACAACAATTGGTATTATCTGCCAGCAGTTATCTTTTTACCAATAATAACTAACACCATAGACTTTTGCATCCAATTACCTCATGTATAAGAAAAAAATTTGGATCAAACTAATTCAGTTGATAGTTGTGCAGAGATATCTGATGACTTAGACATTTATTCGAATCCGCAACATCTCATTTATTCATCCTAAATGGTGATATTTCAACCACTAAATTATTAGACAAAAAAAATATAGTTTTGGTTGTAAATTATTTTCTTAGATAGAGTTGTTGATCCAGGGAAATTTATGATATATAGTCATAGATGCCAATGCCATCCACTTCAACTACAATTCACCATCCTCAAGACTCAGCATAATGACAAGAAGATCTCTCTGTTTTTGGTGGAAGAAATAGTGATCAGCATATAATTTATAGGTAGCCAGTTTTTTAATATTGTTCTGCATCATAGGTTAGATTAGTATAGTGAGTTTTAGTCTATGATTAGTGTATATTAAAAATTAAATAGGATTATAAAAAGGTTAAATATTTTGATTCCCCATTTGAAAGGACAAAACAGAACAAATTGATTTGTTATATCTGTTTTATGTTACCTAGGATACCGCTGTTGATAGTTGTGTAGTCGGACACTTACCTAGGATGAAATTTCATATTAGTTAACAAAATGAATTGAGGATAATAAAGCCTAAAGATGCATATAGTCAAGTATCTTAAGGAGGGTAATTTAGCAGTCTAAAGTGAACAATTAATTTGTATTCTTCCTTGCTAATCTTTGACTCCATTAACCTGTTAACAAAAAGACACTCGCCACCCAACTTCAATACTGTATGATAGGCCCTTCATCACTATGTTCTATAATGGTATCTATGAATCATAATCTAAGTTGGTAAGCATAATACAACAAGGACCACCAATGATAATTTTAAAAATAAATCATGATTACAAATTGTCTTTCCTCTTTTTTCTCTTTAATCCTTTAATTTCAAAGAGAAAAACAAATCACAAGCTTTTTCCTTTTAATGATAAAAAGAAGAAAAATAAAGTAAAGTAGAAAAAACACAAACAATGTACCTCTTCACAATAATAATAGTTATAAGCTTCTTGATAACTAATAGCACAAAATAAACATGCTTTCATAAATCATAACATACACTGTGCAATTTCAAAAGTAACAAGACAAGAGTAAACAAAACACTAAAATAGACCCATTCATAACTTAATTACCCTATCTTTAAACTTTTTTTTTTTAATCTAAAATGCATTAAAACATTGAACAACCACATCCAAAATTCAAAAGAGGATAATAATGAACTCTCTTCACTTTGTTTCAATCGATCAAGGCTCAAATTCTTCTTGGTCACTCTCAAACTCCTCTTGATTCTGATAACCATTCATAGAATTCTTGTTATTCTCATAAGTGTTCACATTGTTGTTACTACCAAAGTAACCCTTTTTGTTGTACCAATTCTCAGTGTTCACAACTCCATTAGATGAATCTCCATTGAATGATGTTGGGTTGTATTTCTCAGAGTTAACATCGTAAAAATATTTTCCACCTTCCATAACTCTTGTGTCACTCATTCCTTGTCTCTCACCGTTGTTGTAATTGTTGTTACTAGCACCGTTGGTTTTGAAGTTGTATTTGTCAGTAGCAGTAGCAGCAACATTGTTGTTGTAGTAATACTTGTTATTGTTGTTGTCGTTGTTGTTCCGGTTTTCCATGGAGTTGTATCCTTGTTCTGGAAACTTTGTGTTGCTAAGTTCATTAGAAGCATACTTGTTGTTGTTGTAGTAATACTTGTTATTGTTATTGTTGTTGTTTTGGTTTTCCATTGAGTTGTATCCTTGTTCCGGGAACTTTGTGTTGCTAAGATCATTAGAAGCATACTTGTTGTTGTTGTAGTAATACTTGTCGTAATTGTTGTTGTAAGAATTTGGTGTGGCTGTGAGTTTTGTGTCACTGATTTCATTTGGGTACTTGTTGTTGTTGTTGCTGCCATAAGAATCTTTCTGGAAGGTGGTGAAGTAATTGTTGTTTTCATTTTGTGATGATGTTTTTTCATATGATTGGTAAGTGTTGGGAACAGCATTGTTTGTGGTGGTTGTTGTTGGAGGGTGTAGACCAGATTCATGACCGTATAAGCCATAACTGTTTTCAGTTTCTGGGATGAAAACTGGCTGTTGTTGTTGTTGTGGTTTGTTTAATGGTTCTTCATTGTTGTTGACATGTGTGACTTTGCTGAAGAATTGACTCTCTCTAGAATGGACTTGGAGAGAAAATAAGAGGGTTGTAAGGAAAAGGAAAGAGAGAAGTTCTGAGAAGGGAGCCATAGGAATGTGATTTAGATTTTAGAGTGATGAGTGAGTAGTGTGAGTGTTCAAATATCTTTATATAGAAGTTTTTTTCTTTTTTTTTTTTACCTCTTTCAAAATTTGGGAGGAGAGTATTGTGATGATTGTGGTCCCCTCCTCACCTATTCTTACCGACTAAAATGGTCCATTCATTTGCTTTTTCTAAAGATTTGTTGGGATGGATTTCATATAAATTATAAATTTTAAAAAAAAAAATAGATTAGATAGAATAGAAATCATACATTTAATGTTTTGAGATTTTTAAATAAATATGTAGGGTTTCTCTAGTTTATGGAGTTGTTCGTTGTTTAATGTTGCTTATCCACTCTACTCTTTTTGTCCCTTTTAATTTTCAATACAATCATAATTTTTATTTTTTTAATTATACTACCTAATTAATTAAAATAATTTATCATAATTAAAATACATTATATTTAATAGAGAAATTCTTAGGTGGACACAAGACTGCTTATTTATTTATGCAAAGCTTAATCATTAAAAGTTGAAAATTTTGGGCCAATAAAACTAGCGAATAAGAGGTTGGGCATTTATAAAATAAAGGTTTAGGCTAAACATTATAGACAATATTAAGGGTATGATTTAATTTTTCTTGAGACTTTTGTAGAACGGCATCTAATTAAAGGGACGGCCCTATGCACATGTTATTATAGAAACAGAGCTGACTTTATGTATAACTCATGGCATTTCTGGGGAGTCTCTGGTTATTTGTTTATGCTGAGAGACATCATGTTGGATTGGATACCTTACTATTAGACTAAGATGTATACTTACTAGCCATGCCATGGTTTCACTTGCTAACACGAAGTTGTAGGTGATGAGTTTAATTTCTGACACAAGATATAAGAAAATAATAATACTAATAAATAATTGTTAATAATTTACTATTAAAAATAATGATAGTTATGGACACAAATGTGTTAATTACGGTTCCATTGCAGACTTACAATTGATGCAAATTGCAATGTGTTAATTTTTCGTAAAAGTATATAAATTGACAATCACAGTACCATTATCCAATTTATACTATAAGAGAGTCGTAAACAACTTCATAGATATTAACTAGTCAGAAGTCCGTGTAATCGCACATGTAAAATTATTTGATATAATATAAATTATATTTAGGTATATATTTAAATTCCAAATTATCTATTAATTTAAATATGTATAATCATTTTAAATTATTAATTAAAATAAAATGACATTGTGTTAATAATGACCAACAAGATAAAAAAATTATTTGGTACGATATAAAATGTATTTAGATACACATATAAAATTTAAAATAATTTATTTAATTGTAAAATGAACAATAATTATATAAATTTAATTGTATTAAATAATTATACAAAAAGAAAAAAAAGAACTGTGACATGGAGAAAAAAATTAATATTTAGAAATAAAGATTTTGTCTCTCAAATTAAGACAATGATCGCTTAAAATAAAATAGATATTGTATTGATAGTGATTTATGAGATAAAAAAATAATTAATTTTATTAAAATAAATAATTGATTATTATTTTTTTTAGTCATAATAGAGAAAAAAATTAAAATGAAAATGAGAAAGTTTGGGAAAAAGAAATGTGAGAGAGATTTGAAATTTTATTCAAGAGAGAATGAGTGGATGTAATATTTATTTATGATTTAATAAGTGAATGTTGAAAAATGAATGTCACATATCAATCTTGAAAAGAGTATGCTATATAGTATATTGTTGAAATTGGACACAAGACATGCTATAATAGAATATGAGAATGAAAAAGATAATATTATTTGATTATTTAAATGTCATTTTCTTAATATAAATAATTTATAAGGAAATGACAAAGTTCATCCAATTGATTTTTTAATAGATAGGTACTAGATAGTAAATTGAGAAGTGTTTAAAATATATATTTGAGATATATTGGTAAAAAAACAAGATTTTTTTTATTTGGTCTGATTCATATTAGAGTTTTAGGTTCTTAAATATTTTATTTTTTATTAGAAAATTTAAACAAATATTATTGATATTGTTAGATATGTCAATTTGTCTTTCTAGTGGGGATTTCTCTGTTTGAGACTTTAAAGATGGGGGATTTTTCTCTACGAGAATGGGAAAGAGAAACAAAGTCTCTCGGAAAGCATTTCAGAGATAAGGGCAGCGAACATACCCCTGTCCCATGTTTAGAATATCATAAATTTATATATGATTTTAAATTTTTATGTAGGTTTATTTGTGATTTCATAGAGTTTATTTTTTTAAAACAAATTTAAAACAATACTGTTTATTTTTCATTTTATATAATTTATTTTATAAACAAGTTTGAAAGTTTGGCGGTTATAATTTTCAAGAGTATAGATTAAATATTGTTAAATATATATATATATATATATATATATATATATATATATATATATATATATATATATATATATATATATATATATATATATATATATATTTATCTTAGAGGATTAATTTCTTAAGTTCTAATGGTTAGCTTTTGTATCTTTTACTATTAATTTGGTTAAAAATAAAAAAATTCATGTTTATGGAGATCCGTTAAGATATACGGGGATGAGGATGGGGGACAAAGTCCACCCCTCCCTCCAAGGTGGAGATCCGAGACGGAGATGGAGAATAGATTTGAGGGCAAGGATTAAGATGGAAATGTATCCCCCGCCCCTGCACTGCCACATTGACATCCCTAGTTGTCGCCTGATATAGTTAGACTGCGGCTAAGACATGATTCAAAATCACAATGTAATTGCACAACAATATCGTTGTTAATGAAATATGAGAGAGATTTAGATAAAGGTTTGACTGAATAGCAATACGAAAGATCTATTATATAGGGAGTTATATAGCTAATTGAATTAATTACAAATGGAATATACTACAAAAAATTTACGGACTATATGATGTAATATTCTATTATAAATATATTAACACTCTATTTCAAATTAGGGCATATAAGTTAAATTCATCAAGCTTTTCACATATTTAATAAGATCCGGAACCTCATAGGGACTTTGTAAAAAATTGGTCAGTTGATCATTAGATTTTACAAAACTTGTGACAATGTTTCCTGATTTGATCTTCTCTCAAAAAAGATGGCAGATTATCTTAATATGTTTGATTTCTCTTGAAAAATATATATTCAAAGCAATACATAATGCACCTTGATTATCGCAAGTATGTATCATTGGTCTTGCTTCTTCAAATTGAAGTTCTTTGAGCAACCGCTTCAACCAAATTAGCTAACTCTTTACCAGTATGATGGCCTGATATTCTGCCTCAACACTTGATCTTGCAAATACATTGTATTTCTTATTTTTCTAGGATATCAGGTTACCTCTAACAAGTACACATTACTCAAAATAGTGGAGTTTACCAAGGTCTTTTATCTAAAACTGATTTGAAATATGTTGTTTCAATTGGACTGTTCAGTGATGATCACTATCAGATATGACAAAATCATTTGCATACACAATAAGATAAAGGTATCATTGAGCTAAATAATAGTAAAAGAACATAATAGTCGGCTTCACTATAAACCATACCAAATCGTTGTACTGTGTTGATGAATCTTTGAAACCAAGCTCTCAGAGATTTCTTAAGACTGCAAAGAGCCATGTGTAACTGACAAGCCATAATATATGACTCCTTTTTAGCAACAAACACAGGTGGTTGCTCCATATATACTTCATCTTCAAGATCAGCGTGTAAAAAAGCATTTTTTTCACTATCAAGTTGATGGAGAGGCCAGTGTTCAAACACCGCAATGAAGAGAAGAAATCTAATTTATGCCATGTGTTACATGCAAGTAACTATCATTATAATCCAACTAAAAAATTTCAATGTATCCTTTGACTACCAAGTGATTTTTAAATGAATCTATATTTTAATCTAACCAATCTTCATCATATAAATCCAATGATAACATACCAAAAACTTCCTAGGGAATAGAGGAACAAGTTCCCAAGTGCCACTACCAGTTTGCACAACCTAAGAAATTGAGAGGGGTGTAATTTGAACAGTATAAATCCCTTGAGATTGGGTTTAAGACTCATTAGAAGAATTTACAATAGGTAAGAAAGTAAAGGAACATAGGTAAGATTAAAGACCTTTATTATCAGTAACATGATGAGACACACTAGAATTAAGAGCCTAAGTTCTAAGAGAAGATGATTGATAGAGGAAAATAAATGAACTACCAGTTTGCGCAACCTAAGCAATAGAACAACAGTTTTGGTTATTTTGACAACACCTAAGGGAATCATTATAGGTTGACGTAAATTTCTGAACAAAAGATATAGTATAAAAATGTTTGAATGATCAACCTGAATCGTATTCACTAGATGTGGAAGTCCGACATGAAACTTCCAGAAGCAGACAATAGTATGCCCAATTCGGTTACAATGCTCACACTTGGGATGAGGTTTGGAGTTGGATGGCCCTCCTTGAACATGATTCTAATTGTTTCAAGTGACCTAAGGGTAGAAGCGCCACTTGGTGCGAGTGAAGCAAGATGCTCAAGTGAATGCTTTGCATGTACTCAACGAAGGATAACAGAGGCAAAAGACATATCTGGAACAATGTTAGAATCTAAAATATGATCACAAATGGTAGAGTACTCATTATATAAGCCACATAGAACAATATACCATGAAAAGGTGATATATCATGCACATGTCTTCTCTTCTTCAACTGTAGTGCTTTTGAAAAAAGGTGGGAGTTAATTAATATCACGAAGTACAAAATAAACCTGACCAAAAATATTGGCATAGACCATATCTATCTTTTTCCAAGTACAATGAGTGTCATGAGTATAGATTTATTTTACATGCTTCCAAATTGATTCACACACATGATATGAGGACAGAAGATCATCTCCAGTCATTGTGTAGGATTATAGTGAGATGATCCATGTAGCTTTGACAAAATACCTATAATTTGATGTTAGAAACTCATTTATCGTAATTGGAACCATTCAACCTCTCTAAGAGAATGAAAAGGTGATGTAGATAGTGGATAGAAATAAGCATTGTTTGAACATGAAATCATATTCGTGGATAGAAAATAAAATCGCAAGAGCATATATGAAAACGGGACAGAAAAACGAGTGCAACAATGGAAAATTTGACGAAATCAATAGTTGCAACCTCTGTCAAGCTCGGCAGGTGTGGCGGTACGTGAAGCCCATACGCGGGTGTTGTGGTTGAGTGTGGGTGGAGGTTGGTGGCAAGCTTTTGGGGATAGGTCGGATCAGATGAGACATTTTTGATGATGGGGTGATTTATCAAAAAGTTGACAGAATAGGAGGCGGCGACAGAGGCTGTGGTGATCGAAAAGTGACGGAAAAAAATAAAGATCATAATAAGTTATGATTAGAATAGGAGGCGGCGACAGAGGTTGTGGTGATCGAAAAGTGGCGGAAAAAAATAAAGGTCAGAATAAGTTTTGATTATGAATGAGAGGAAAATCATAGTTAGAACACGGTTAATTTGCCAAAAAAATTATCAAAAAGTTATGGATCAACTAGATAAACTCGACAAAAGATTGTCTCGCAATAAACTATAAAATCGTATAAAAATACGAGAGTGAAAGACATTTTGAAAAATAGTACTCCCTCCGGTCTCAATTATAAGCAAACATTTAATTTTTAGATTCATTCAACAATCAATGTATTTAGTCTAATAATAGACTAAATACATTGGTTGTTGAATGAATCTAAAAATTAAATTTTTGCTTATAAATGAGACCAGAGGGAGTATCACTAAATAGCACTAAATAAATTCTACTATTGGCGAGTCTAATGCAATAGTAATACTTTGGATATAGACATCAATTTGAAACCATGATGCTAACTAATATGTGTTCAATTATTTAGTTTCTTATTTGTTAAGGATTTTAAGAACTACCTTATACTAAATTTAAACGATAGTATTCATTACAAGTATCATGGGCTAGGATGTATCGTGAAATCCTTGGTTCTCTTTTATTCTTATTAGAGGTGGTAAACAGGCATGTCCGTCCTGTTTAGGTCCGTGCCGCAAAAATTCAGAAAGAAAAAAAAAATAGAACGGGGTGGGCATATATAATGGCGTGGGCCTAAAATCTTATCTCGTCTCACACAAAAGTGAGGACGGGGCGGAGAATGCCCGTAAGCACTACATCTTTTAGGCTTAAAAAAATATAAAATTGTGTTAATTCACATGCCGGCAAAAGCCCGCAAAAAAAAAAAAAGATCGGGACGGGACGGTTACATTAAAGAGTAAGGGCATAAATTCTTGATCTGCCCCGCACTAAAGTGCGAGCAAAACGAGCATGTCCAACAGATGGACCCGTTTTATCACTCCTAATTCTTATCCATGCATAGTGATAAACATGTAATAAACCACATTATATTTCGTTTCTTCTAAGCAAACCCATGACTGATTACTAGTTGTGCATCATAAACCATGATGCAACATTAGCATAAATGCTAGTAACAAGTGGCAAGTACTAAACCTAATCTTGTATGAGCCAAAACACCTTTACACATTTTAGTGTTTTGGTAACAAAATAAATTAAGTAATGATATTCACACATACATACCCCCATAACCTGCCAAAGAAAATCCCTATGTAGATTAAAGTAAGACTCACTTAAGTATGTATGGCTCAAAATAGTGGAGAAGATGATTGTGTTGTAAAAAAGGCAATGCTTGGATGATGATTATGGCACAAGGGTAGTATGGAAAATTAAAGCAAGAAAAGAAAGGCATGGGCAAGTAATTATGCGTGGATTGTGGAGTGGGTAGGGACATGAAATATTGAAAATAATTGCATTTGGTGCCAACTCCATGTGCCAACTATAGTTTGTCTAGGTTATGGACTACACCTACCCTTTTTACTGCATTTAGGATATATACACATAGATGAAGATGAGTGATGATCCTTAACTCAAGAACGCGTTTATTATTTAAGTGCTTTTTTTTGTGAAAGTGCATGCGCCTCTACATCAAATCTTCAATTGAAAGAGCACAAAGTCAGTGAAGGTTCGGCTATGAGTTTGACTTTGCATTACTTTTACATTGGTTTTCTTTATTAATTAGAGCATTGTGCCTTAACTAAAATATGTCTTAAAATTAAAATTTCAATTAGTGAAAAGTTAAACTTTTGACAAACGCATTAACATAGAATTAATAGAGGACATAGAAACATATTTTGTGCATTTTTGTTTTGGTTTAGTCTTTAATTATTTTAGTTGTTTTTGGTCATTAGTTGATGAGTTTTTTTATCTTAGTAGGTGAGAGGAGGTAAGTATTTTCAACTAGAATTTTCTTTAAAATATGACTTTAGGTAATGAAATCTATAAGTTGGTGAATCTTATACATCTTTAGTTTACAATATGGGTGTCTTGGAGCATGCATGTCAACTACTTCTGTAACTCATGTGAATGTGATGCTACTAAAATTTATTAATTCATTCATTCATATCATAAAAGGAGCAGGTAATTAAGTTGGGTGTTTCATTAGAAGAAAATAAAGATAAATATGAGTATAATTTTTTAGGTACAATTTAATTTTCTTTATTGAGATAAATGTTAAAATTTTCTTTGTGACATATTAAAAAAAAGGATATAGGTAGCTCATTCCCCATTTTATCAATAAAGAAAAAGAAAAGGAGGGAGATATAAAAAGAGATAGTGAAAGTAAATTAAGAAGCTTCCATGTCATTTGTGTGTTATCTATTTCTCATTTTTGTTACTCCCGCTAAAGTTGCGCCTAGAATATTGTATGCTGATTTTATAAAGCAAAAATCTAAAGTTGAGTTCACCAAAGAAAAAAAGTGTAAACAGTTAGTGGACTATTTTTTTTTTTTATTGGTGAGATAGTTGACTAGTCTAAACTCTAAAGCCCACCACCAAAAAAGAAAAGATAAAATGGTCACATTCTTCTATTGGAAGAGGGAAAGATGGAAAAATTATGAAAAACTAGGTATTAGTTGAATAAAGTCTAATGTGAAGCTAGCACTCATCCAAAATTGATAAAACCGAATTTAAAAATAGTTAAATGGTTATTTGAACGGGTCAACATGCCAATAATTTCGGCTTTGTGTGAGTATTGTTGGGTGACCTCGGATGTTTAAGTTGAATCCATTAGAAATTGAATATTTAAACTCATCTCCTTATAGGTTCGATCTTACTATATTACTCTGCATTGTCGTACACTTGTGGCCTTGCAGCACATCAATATACCTAGGTGTTTCTTCAACACACAAAGATCACAAATGTCTTAATCTGGAAGGTAGGATCTTCATATTAAAATATGTTGTTTTCAATGAAACATAGTTTTCTTACAAAACAAGTTAACTCAAAGCAGATGGCAATTCACAGCTTCAACCAAACCCCTCATCCAAGACTACAAATTTAAAGTTGTTTCTACTTCAACTCTACTCTTTACTTAAATCAGACTTCACCTAATCATGTGTCTCCAACTATCCAAACACAACATAACACTACAAACACGTCTTTCTCACTTGTAGATCACAGCGTTTTAACTAATACACACGACCACATACCTACCTCTGGAAAACATCAACCATCCCCTCAAGAGTTGTTGAGTAGCTCTTCACATGTGTCAGACACTTGTCAATCTCCACTTAATCCATTTATTCCACTGCCCATCTCTCGATCACCAATTGTGTTTGCTACACCTATAGGACAACACCATGTCACAACATCACAAAATTGTGAGGCCATGTCTGAATCTATTTCACCGTTGTTTCATACTCAAATCACGCACGCCCTATTTTTGGTTCATGATCACCCTATGCTCACTAGAGCCAAGACTATGAAATCCAAACCAAAGGCATTCATAGTTCATATTGAACCAACAACAACAAACCAAGCCTTAGCTCACCCAGAGTGAAATCAGAATATATATGAGTCACTTATGAAGAATGATACATGGGTTCTGACTACTTTACCATTTGATAGGAAGTCAATCGGATGCAAATTGGTTTACAAAGTCAAGGAGAATGCAGATGGAGGCATCAACAAGTATAAAGAACGACTTGTAGCTAAGGGCTTTCATCAACAATTACGACTTAATTTAGATTAGACTTGTTTTTGGGCGTGAAACCCACCATAATCAGGATCATACCCACACTAGCAATTACATGCAAGTAGGAAGTTCAACAAGTGGTCATCAACAATGCCTTCTTGAATGGGGGGCTATAAGAAGAAGTTTACATGCAAAAACCACCAGGGCTCCTTAACACAAACACAACCTTTGTATGTCAGCTGAAAAAACTATTTATGGCTTAAAACAAGCATCTCGTGCATGGTATGAAAAGCTCCATCAAGCCCTATTGCAGTTTGGTTTTGTCTCAAGCCAATATGACCACTCTCTCTTCATATACCATCATCACAATGTCATTATGTTTGCATACATATATGATATTTTACTCACAGGATCTTCATCATCTCTACTTAATAAACTCATTGGCAAGCTTCACACAAATTTTGAATTGAAAAAGCTAGGCATTCCTCAGTACTTTCTTGGAATAGAGGTGCATCATCAACCTAGTGGCACTATTCTACTAACTCAAACAAAATATATTTGGAAGTTGCTCGCTATAGTTAACATGACAAAAGTCAAGTGCGTGACCACTCCCATGTTCAGCACTTGTAAACTAAGTAAACATGGAGTTGACAAGTTATATGATCCCTTTCTTTACAGATCCATGATCAGAGCATTGAAATATGTAACCTTAACTCGACCTGACATTGCTTTTTGTGTAAATAAAGCATGCCAATACATAGCCGCACCACTTGAATCGCATTGGTGGAAAGGTCTAGTATGTTGGGTGAGAATATGAACACATAGAAGTCTAGAAAGGGGGTTGAATAGACCTTTTTCCTTTAAGACAAATTCAAAAAAACATTTTAGGTCCCATATACGAAATCAATGATTTTAAGAAGCACATAAGCAAAATATAAAAAGAATAGAGCTCGAAAGAATCTCAATGAATTAAAAAAATGAAATGATACAAAGTGTTACTAAGTACTTGATTGCTTCTAATGCATGTCAATCATAAGATAACCAAAGTTGCTTTAAACAAGCTATTTCAAAACTATTTACATAGATGTTCTATCAAGACATAATTGAATTCATGATACTTCAATAAGATTCATACACCATAGACCTAAGCTTACGCATTAAATCATTATAAGCAAAATCTAAATTACGTGGCATACAATCAATGCAATAATGCACTAATGTAATAGAAAAATAATGAATACTAGAATATTAAAAGGTGATAAGGGAAGAAGAAAAGATACACAGAAATATGTAGTGGTTTGGCGTCCGTCCTCACTTTTCCTACTTCACTCTTTAGTGGTGTTGAAAACTATTGGAAAATAATCATGATCTTCCACTATTTTAATAAGTTTGATCACGAGCATTTTGATTACAACGAATTATCAAACGATAATTCTTTCTATTGATGCAGACACCCAACTGCTAACAAAAATAAAATCTCTAAAATATCTTGATCCAATAACCTTGCTATCCACAATAACCTACTCCAAGTATTCGTATGTGGTGATCCCACTGATCTCTTGTCGGAGCGAGTGTCATTGGTTAAGCGTTGATTGGACAACACTCAAATTTGTTTGTGAGCAATCTTTCTCCAACTCCACCAAAGATGGACACCTTCCATCTCCGCCTTACATTTATTTAGATGGTTATGATACAATGATGATCTAAATTTTTTTACACTGACAGTGCATACAAACTAATCTCTATATTATATATTAATAAATAGTTTGTAATAAAAATTATATTATTTTATCTAATACATAGACATATCAAGAAAAAAATATGTTGTGTTGTGCGGTCTTTATTTTACAAATCCACGCACCCTTTGTGTCCAAAGGTTTGCTTCACAACTTTTTGCAAAGCTATTTACAATCATATTTTGAGTAGTTTACTTGTTCAAGCTCCAACAAGTCGCTAAAAAATAAAGGAATAGATTAGATACAAAAGTTTTAAAAAAAATTAGGGATTTTCTTATTCCACTCTACAGTGTAAAGAAATATCCTACAAATTTTCAAAAATACATTTGAAAAACCAGAAATATATGTCCAGTGCGCATCATTTTTTGAATTACACTTACGTAAAACCAGAAATACACTTATGATATAAATTGGAAATGTATTTTCGATTTCTAATAATATTAGCTAAAGAGATGTTCCTTTTTATGTCTTTATCTTTTAATATTCTATTTTTATTTATTTTAAAAATACAGTAGTATTTGATTGAAAAAACAATTAGCGTATAAAATTAACAAACTAAAGTATTAATTAAGAAAAAAACTTATATTAATGGTTCATCTATTTATTATTATATAAAAGAAAAAATAAAAATATTTATTATAAATATGATATATAAAGTATATTATTTTAAGAGGTTAAAGGTAGTGCACTGACAATGTAACAAAATTTTACACTGTCATCCATTAGAAACAAATCGTTTTGCCATGTCATATAATTTTTTTAAAAATTAAAATCTCATTTATACTGATTCATGGTTGTGATTGGTTGACAGTGTAAAACTTGTTTACACTGTCAGTGCATCACCCATTTTCTCTTATTTTAAATATAATATATTTTTAGTACTATTTTATTTTTTTAAAAATAATATAACATGTTTTCTAATAAAATACATGTTTGAGATTTTTTATAATAATACATAAATATCAAACATAATACAAATTAATAGAATATAATACATAAATATAAAATTAATAAAATACAAAAAAGTTTTGATGTGAAACATAAAATTATTATATATTAATTTAATTATAATAATTTAATATTTAATATAAGAGTTTAAAGATAGTGCACTGTCAGTGTAAATCAGTTTTACACATACAACCAATCAAAATGCTTTAATTTGTCATGTAATTACAGTTTTTTAAAATTAAAAATGGGCTTTATTCTGATGCATGTCTCTTATTGGTTGACAGTGTAAAAATACTTTACACTGTCAGTGCATTTCCTTTTTTCCCTTAATATAAAAAGATTTTATTAATATAAAAAGATTTAATTAATATAAAAGATAAAATTTAGTAAAGTGTGTATTATTTTTTAGTTAATCAACATAAATATCAATATAAACAAGTCCTAGTGGAAGTGGAGATAACCGAAAATATATTTAAATATAATGAACGAATTTAAAAAACAAATTAATTATGTGTGCCGGAAATATATTTTTGATTTTCAAAGGTATTTTTAGAATTTCGCATGGTGCGCTTGAAAAACATGAGATAGAATAAGAAATCCTCAAAAGTTAATACTAGTATTAATTTGATGAAATAAGTTACAATCATATTTAGATTTAGTGAAGCTACACTCATACACTCGATGTAAAAAGAAACAAATTGGATAGAAAAGTTTAAAAATTTAATACTAGTAGACTATCATTCAAAATCTAAGGGCTATAAAGTATATAAATTTGATTTAAATATGATTGAAGATGCATATTGAAACTTGGAGACTTCTCAAGTTGACAGCATTCACATTTTCCTTTTTTAAGCAAGAGTACAAATAAACATCGAGATATAATGACTTTGCTGCAAGGTATTATCAGTTTATTTCTTATTTTTATTTAAAGAGGCAAGAAATACAATTATTTTCTCCACTACAAGTACAACCTTGTAAACTTACTAGCTTTTCAGGATTGATAAATTTATATGAAGAGTCGAACTATAGAGACAATTGTATACAAGAGAATGTAAATACAGGCTTAGCTCTCAGTGAAAATGCCTAAAAGTACAAGAATATGGGATAATATACACTATAATTCTATTAACCTATAAAACCTTTGTAGCCAGCCATGACATGATCTGGAGCACAACTGCACAAGTACCTTTCCTTATATAAAGCTGCAATGTCAAAAAAGTAACGCAGCCATGAAATGCAACCCTTTCTAGCTGATCAAATCAAAAGTAGTAATGTTCTAATCAGAATAATCTTCCGAGTCACTCGAGTCTGAGCTTTCTTCATTTACAACTCTATTTGCCATACCATCATCACTCATAATAACATCTGCTTCAGAACCATCCTCCTCTTCCTCCTCCTCCTCCTCCTCCTCTCCATTCCCTTCAATGCCATTGTCATTGTCATCTTCAGAAGCCTCCAAGTGTTGTTCTTCATCACTCATTCCAACCAAATTCCTATTCCATCTGTTGGGGGTACCATTAAAACCTATCTCCCAGTTTCCTTGACCATACTCAACTGCTTCGACATTGTCATCAGATTCCATTGGCTGGGTGTTGTCATCATATTCATCCTCTTCACTGCTGCTACTCATGTCAGCAGCTTCCCTCGGGATGGGACTTGGCTTCTCATCACTCCAGTCCTCGTCCATGATTCTTGATGGTTCTCTACTAAAATTGGAGCTAGTAATGGCAGCCCTATCGCTAAGCAACAAATCATCAACCCTATTCTCCTCTCTCCTTTTCCTAACTGTCCGGCGGCCACGTCCACCTGTGTGCCCTTGTGATCCTTGTCCCTGCTGTTTTAATCTTTGACTTAGATTCTCAGTGACCTCAAAATTGAGGAGACCGTTGTCTCTTTTGGAATCATTTGTTCTTTTAGACAGGTTTTTAGCCCTTCCTTTGTCATGATTCCCTCGTGCCCGTTTTCTGCTGCTTCGCACAATTTTCATAGGGGCAGACTTCACTTTCATGAATTCATCACAGTCCATATATGATGGTTCAACCGCTTTAGTAGATTTAACACCGGCATATCTTGAAGGAAGCTTCTGCAAGAAAGAAAAACAAGTTAGATGACTGATGTTGGTTAATTAGAATGGCTCGTCATTTTCCAGCAAAACAGTCATAACCTGTCTCCAAAATTTGAAATCCAATCTGATCAATAAATGTTCCAGACAAATTCATCACAAAATCTTTCATGGAGACAAATTAATCACAATCTTTCATGGGATTACTTACCAACCAATCAACCACATCGCGCAAAAGTTTTAAAGCAAAAGCAGTCTATTAAAAAAAAAACAGAATACTCACTATGTATCTAGCTTCTCTTTCCTGATAGGGATCAGGTTTCTCAAGCTTTACATAGGTGATTGATGTATCAAACTCAAAAAGTCTGAGAGACACAGCTGAAGTGGTCCGTGGAACCCATGGAAGAACAGTAACTGATTTGAGATCCATAGAAGTAAGTGCGGCACTCTCCGACATAGTGTTCATCCCCAACAAATCCCCAGTTGTAGCAAAAGGTGATGATAAAAAGTCTCGATTTAGTGCTCTCTCAAATAGAGTCAATATCTGCAATATGGATTGTTAGATTTTAAAATGTCTTAATAACTGATTCTCAGTCTTTAAAATGTTGCAGAGATATCGAATATAACTTTCTCAATGAAATGGCTAACCTGTAGAAGTTCCTCAGCAGAAGATGATCTGCTCAACTTCACACCCCAAAACCTCCTAATATCCTCGGTCCAAATTGACTGAAATGCTTCAGGTGGAACAGATACCTATAAATTAGAATGTCAATATAATATATCCCTCAAAAAACCAGTATTGAAATTCAGTGGAAAAGCAAAAACAATCAACGTAAAAAGTGAAGCATCAAAGTATATTATCAACTCACCTCAATAAAAGCCAGCAGAGCCTTGAGCAACCTTGTTCGCAATGGAAGAGGAGATTCTGGAATACAAATATCTTTGGGTAACTTGTCTCCACATTGAATTGCATGTTTAGAAACACTAAATCCATCATTTGACGGAAAAGTAAGGTGGCAATGACTGCAATGCGAGTCTTCCAAGCAATAAAGGTTGAGACAGATATCACATATGTCAACCTGAGGTTTGCATCTCTTCTTTCCATATTTCGTTGCACATAATATTGATGGGTTATAGCATTCTTTCCACATCCATTTTTGGAAATCTTGATACCTTCTCAAGGCAGCTTTCTTGTCGCTCTCACTTTTTCCAAGTTCAATTCTGAAGGATGACGATGTTTCTGAAGTATCAGAGCTCAAGCCACAGATAGTACTGCTAGGACTGTCAGAACTAGTATGATGATCAGGACTGGAATCTGTTTCATCAGCTTCATTTTTAACACGTATTTCGTTTGTGTTTCCAATTTTGGCACATTTTGCATTCTTTTGAACATTTTCCTTAAATGTATTCTCAATCTTTAGCAACATCAGACGCAAATGTGATTCCCTGATCCCACGTGAATCCAATGAATTCAGAAGCGTGTCAAAGGCCTGCATACAATTAGTTAAAAATATCATATTAGAACTACTACAACAAAGCCAAAAAAATATTTAAATTCACAACCCTGGAATGAATTATGATATATATCATAGACATGAAATGATCGGCGAAACATGGAACAGCTTATTGAGAAAGAAAAATCTATCAAAAAAATACTACAAGACAAATGAATAGTTTACCTCTTCGGAATCAATAAGCCTCCATTTGCCATCATGATATTCAACAAAGATCCTGCCCGAGCCAGGATCATTACAAGAAGCAGATGCAACAAACTGCCAATATCGATTATGTCTGCGGTCTTGCCCGAGGGGTAAGGATCTATAGATGTACATCTCCTCTGCTATGTGGGAAATGTAAGACTTTAACTGAGATCGTGACCGTTTTGAATATTGTGCAGATAACATAGTCTGAGCATTATCAGGACCTATGCAGAGATCTTGACCTGATGAGAGCTTTTCAGAGAGGCTTTGTCCAACAAGAGCTAGCCTTTTATTTTCTGCTTTGCTAGGAGAATCCTCATCATTATTATTATTATTGCAAATATTAATATCAAGCAATGGGCTTTGATTGCTCTCCACAGCAGCAGATGCAATCTGTGTTTCAACCTTGATACCATTGATAGAAGGAAAATCTGATTTGTTGACATTATCATCTTTCACGCGAGTTTTATCAATATGTGCCTCTGCCAACATTTGCTTCTTCAGAGCATTTGCTGCTTCCAAACGATCCTAAACAACTCTTCATGTCAATTTGATAAACAAATACAAAAATCAAGTTGAGAATATATTTATGGAATAAAGTTTACCTCAAGAACAACACGGATTGAATTGCCTTCATTTGCCACACCAACCAATACAACAAGAGCATTTAATCGCTCCTCTACACTGAGATCAGAATATTCTCCTTCAGTAAGCCCTTGAATCCATGACTCTCCAGACTTACTTTCATCAATTTCCATATTATCTTCGCCTAGATTTCTGGCACTTAGATTTTCACAAGCAACAGGTTGTCCAGAAACAGCACTTGGATAATCAGCATTCTTGGAGCCATTGTCAGGAAAACAAGGTAGATCCTTATCGAACTCCTCTTTAAGTTTTCCATCATGACCTTGAATTTCTTTTCCATTTGATGAGAAATCATTGAACAGTTCAGATGTTTTGTTAACACTTGAAGGATTAACCAAATCATCAACTTCAGGATCCTCGTCAACTTCACTTTCTGACTCTTCTCTTTCCACATCATCAGCATCTTCTTCAGCTAGAAACCCATTTTCAAATATCTGAATTTTCTTTCTTGCTTCAGAAAGAATGGACTCAGCATCAGCAGGATCCTTCCTAAATGCAGCACGTACACAATAAGTTGATGGGGCTACTCTTTCAAAAAGCTTGGCATCTCTGGTCAAAGCAACAGAAATTGATGCCTCGGGGGTCTTGCTGGTCGTCAGGTCCCGAAGACCAGATTTCTGATCGGTAGATAGACACAAGTTAAGAACAGACTTGACAATAAAGAGCTTCTAATATGAGATATGAAACTCACCTGAATTTTTTCGGCAAGCTCTATTACATTCAATCCCTCACCATCCTCTAGTGAGAGAACATGAAATGCCGCAAATTTAACTGTTCCAGGAGTTAACCGATGCCTAGATCTCCGAGGACCTAATAGACCTCTCTCCTGCATTTTTGTCACGGCATTTACAGCTGCTGAACCATTGCGAAGTGCAGAAACGACATCTTCACAATTTCTTCCCTGTAATTAGATATAGAATGTGACGCACTTAGACAGGGCAGGGCAATGATATAAATACCCCCATATAAACAGTGAATTGTCGATTAAAATGCATGCCAAGAAAAACTTGATAATACAAGCTTCAAAGGTACCAGCGGAACATATAAGCTCATAAGAACTGAAGTTATATATCTAAATTACATTTCTCATTCTTAAAGTCACTAAAATATAGCAACTGAAATTTTAAAAAGAAAATTAAAGAAAAATGAACCTCATTTTTATTATTTGCACGTGAACACAGAATACTGCTTTTCTTAAACTGCGGTCCATATCCTGCAGATAATGCTAGCTGTCGGAAAATTTCTGGCCATGTCAATTGATTTAAGTGCCTATGCCAATTCCGTATGTCAAAGCCCCAAGCATATGCCTATCATAAAAAATGGAAGTTATAGGACTGGATTCCATTTTAAAAAACACTATTTCTCTAAAGAAAGGACAAATGTAATTTAAGAAATATATAAACTTACCCCTTCCACAATCTCTGGATGGCCGCCTCCAGAATTAGCAGCACCATTCTGATTCATTCCTAGTCCTGAAGAAGGTGTCCTTGCAACATCTTCAATGTCTTTCATTATCACCTTAAGGAGAGAAACATGTATCTCACCCAACAATCTTGAATCCTGGGATAAATAATTTGAGCACCCAGAATGAGCAAATATAGAGCACAAAATAGTTAAACTGATCAAACAATATCACAAGCAAAGGCAAGACTGACTGACATAATCGTGAAATGCTTGCACGAACTCATCAAGAGTAAAAGGCCATAACTCCAAAACATCAGCAAAGGTAATCAAAAACCTCCAAACCTGAAATAGACCACAATAGCTTTTAAGCCTCAAACTATGCAATAAGCCAATTCAAGAATAAACAGACAGTGCAATATGTAGATAAGAAAATCAGTGCATCCACAGAACTGCTAATCCCACAAACAAGCTCCATACACAAAAATAACTTTTTCAACTTAGACTGCAGAATAGATTTCTAGTGACAGCAGAAGGCCAAAGTCACATGCAACATTAACCGAAAGTCACATCCGCATCAAGTAACTTAAGGATTTTGCACGTTGTTGTGCATGATGTTATAAGAAAGCAAAAGTTGTGATGAGAACATACCATGAGAAGGTTGCCAATATTCTCTTCTGAATTGATCCATGGTTGGATAGCAAATGGTTTTCTTAGCTTTACACTCTCAGGTGGGAAAAGACACAATGAATCTACAATATATTAATAAGGTTTCAGTATTAGAGATCCATTCCCCTTTTCAGTATCTCTAGATAAATACTGAACAACCAAATGATTTAATTTGAAGTTACAAAAAATAAAAAATATCTCACCCCTAAATGACTCAATGTTTTGCAAAGTATCAAAATCAAGACGGACAATAGAGGAAAGCCCCTTGCTTGAGACAGCTAACTCCATCATTTCCAGCTGTTCATCCTCAATAAGTTCCATGGATTCCTTAGCTATTTTACGGGCAGTTGCCTTCTCAAGGGCAGCTTTCCTTCTTTCTTCATCTTTCTCTTTCCGAAGCTCTTCTTTTTGCCTCATTCTCTCAGCCTTTTTAAGATAAAACAGATGGAAATAGAATATATATATTATCAATTTTCTAAATATTAGCCAAAATAAGGCTTTCCCATTTGAACTTAAAAACTTACTTTTAAATTTTCTCTCTGCAAATACTTTTCCCTTCGTTCACTTTCACGTTTTTCCTCTCGTTTTGTTCTTTCCTCTTCACGCAGTCTCTCACGCATCAATCTCTCTTCTTCCTTTTTTCTTTCACGATCTTGTCTCTCCATTTCTTTTTTTACTCGCTCCTCATTCTAAAAAAATAGAAGGGAAAAGTAGGGATTAGTTTTTAAAAAATGCAAATGTGAAATTGTTATACCTGCACAAAATGTGTAACAGGCTAAACTAAAATCATCTCAATAAAACCTTTCGTCTGAGGTTTTCTTGTTTTTCGAGCTCTTTCCGGATTCTCATATCATTTGCTTCAACATCCCTTGTAATTTTGGTATCATCACCCTACATACAGTCAAACATAAAAATCATCCTTTGAAAATAGTACATTAAATACTAAGAAGAGTTGAAGACTGAACAATGTTAAATTGTTACGACATTAACTACTACAGATAGCTCATAGCTCAAATATACCTTTCGTTTCCTATCGATATGCATTGCATTGTTTTGCAAAATTTGTCCACTAGGTGAAGCATAGGTATTTTCCAGCCCAACAGTTTGGCTATCAGTGAGGTGGGAGTTTATTCCAACTTTCCCCGTACTTGTGTACAATTCCCGTGAAGGGGTAACATCATTGTCCCGAGGTGGAGATTGGAAGGGACTCCCTTGCTTGTCTTGTTGGGAGACGCGAGAAGAATGACCCTTGATGCCATGAATTCTAGGTGGCCGTTCATTACCAAGCACAGACTGAGGCTTTTTAGATGAACCCTCCTTTGGAACATGTAAATGAGATTGGCTGAACTGTCCAAATGCATCAGATCTAGCGCCGGACTGGTTAGGTGAATATTGATATTCAGGAAAAGTCCTTGCCATAGCCTGGAATAAAAATTTCATTTCAAGTCAAGCTTAAATAGAGAAACCAAGCAGTAAAAAACTAAAAATTAACATCACTAGCCATTCAAAAAAATTAATCACGGAGCAACTTCAGGTTTTCAGCTCCTCAAACCAATGAAGAAAAAACAGACAGAATAATGTGTCAAGAGCATTTAGAAAGATTATCCAACAGTTCACAACAAAAGATAAAACAAAAAATAAACATCATAGACATACAAACTTACCAAGAGAACACCTAAATCTAAACATGTAATTGACAGCAAAAGCTCAGGCTAACTCACCATTATCCCCTTCTTCCATTTTCCTTGTACAAAATTAGCATCTAAATAAAATATGGCTAAGAAATAAAAGTGAGTATTCATTAAAAAATAATAGTCAGAATGGGTTACATGCTGTGATGCTGTAAAGTTCATAGCTGCTTTTGGGAATGATGGAATCTGCGACATGATCGCAGAATTCGCGAGCCAGATTACTGCAAAATATTTCCCAATTTGGGTCGAGTTTATGCAAAAAAAACGTCAGTTTCATCTTGCTTGCGCAATCTACCCTGTTTACGGAAACACACTTCCATTTTTCCCGGGCTGCCACTGAGTGTGTTTCTCGGTTTTAATAAGGCGCCATTGCTGTTGTGCAAGTTCTTATGTTTCCTGCAACTGCCACTGAGTGTATTCCTCTGTTTCTTGTGCTATGTAAGTTCCTTGTTTCTGTTGTTTTTTCATGTTAAGGGGCTCCAAACAGTGCCTCCCTACTTATGAATTTATTGTTATGGTTATGAACTTAGTTTAATGTTGTAATCCAGAGGTTGTCGTATTCATCTGTGATCATTATTATGCATGTGTATATAACTATATATTTATTTTTTTCAAACCCCTTCCGATCTTGCATAAACTCTCAATTTTTAAAACATTGAATATAGAAGTTTGTGCATCCCTATTACAAAGCTGGTAAATATAAAAAGCCCAAACAGCACAATAACTAAAGGAATACACAGAGAACTGACATGAAAGACAAGCATATAAACTTAAAGAATGTAGTCATATACTCAATCATCATAGCTACCTGCATGTTCATACAATATTTGTTGTATTCACCAAAATATACTATACTGTTGTAATATAGAATAAAGAAAACCCACCTTGTTTGTTTTAACATCATGTCTTCCATATATTTTACTGTCATAGGCAAGACGAGGTCTCTTCTGGTGTTCTGTAACTGCTGATCCAAAAAACATATAACGAAAGTGTTAGTAGCAAAACATGGTGTAGTGTGCACAGATCAGAAACTTATACCATTATACTAATGTTTCAACTTTCAAGCAACTTCCTTCAATAACAAATGGAGTCAAAAAACTGCAGTATTCAGTAACACAATCATTGAAGATAAGAAGCATTATCATTTATACCTATAGGTGCTCCAAATGCATCTGGTGGCAATTGCTCGAACTCTATTCCTAGAATGGGCCCATCTTCCCTCAATGGTTCACCTAACTGATCCTCCACACAAGCAATTGCTCTAAGCTCCATTTCAGCCTGTGGGGACTCATAGTAACCAACACTGACAGGGATTGCATTCAGAGACTCCAACCGTGCATACGGACTCGAACCTGAACCCGACCCTGATCCATACCCATTACCATGATCAGAATCTAACCTAAGGTCATCCACCGGCGAATCCGGCAAAGGCTCGGCTGCTGGCTTACGTGACACTGGCACCTTCTTTGGAGCAGCAACAGACTCTTTTTTGGGAGCCGACGCCTCCTTCTTATCCTTCAACCTCCTGTGGCAGAACCACATCTGCAGCTGCCGATCCGTCAACCCCAATTTCTCAGACAACTCAATCCTCACAGGCTCCGAAGGGTAATTATCCACTAATCAAACCAAAAACAACACAAAATTAACCAAAAATCTTAAAATTCAAGAATTAAAATTTAAAACACAAAAAACCAAAACCTAATTTGTGAAATTGAAGAACAAAGAGGAACTCACATGCATAAGCTTTCTCAAGGGTTTCAAGCTGAAACGGCGTCTTCATCTGCCTCTTAGGCTTGCTCTGACCTTCATTGGAAACAGCAATCTTGCTATTGCTTTCACCGTTATTGCCGTTATCATCGCTGCCACCGCCCCTTTTCCGATCACTCTCTCCCTCCGAACTACCGTCCCCTTCCATCGACTCAAACCAATCAAAGATCGCAACTTTGCTCTCTCTCTCTCTCTCTCTCTCTTCACAAAACCTAGAAATCGCAAGAACCCTCAAAAGAAGAAAAACCAAAAACTAGGGTTTGGCAAAAAGAATCAATTTGGTACATTTAAGCATTTTCTCTCTCTTTCTCTCTCTATTAAATCAAAATTCCGTGATACTCAAGCAACGGAACAACAACACAAGATTTCAATATCTTTCAGAGATTGAAAAATAATAATTAAAAAAAAAACGAAGAAAAAAAAAAGGTGCAATGAGAAATTGAAAAGAAAAAGAAAGAACAAGGAAGAATAAAAGAAGAGAGGAAAATATAAATTAAAAGAAAATCCCAATCGAAAATCCAAAATAATAAATCAACACAACAGTTGCTCTTGACTAGTATAATTTGTGTTTCATCACAACCTTTCATATTAATTTCCATTTTAAAATTTTATTATTATCTTTATCTTCTCGAATATTAATGAGATTTGATTTTCTTTTTTGTGAACGAACGGTGTGATTTGTGAGTGGAATAGATAGTGTGTGTAGGTTGTTCCTGTCAACATAAGTGTCTTTCTTTATGTTCGGGTTATGTTATGTTATGTTTTTAAATTTTAAAATGTTCTTGTCTGGGATTTCTATTTCTATTTCTATTTTTTTGCTTTATAAATTAGTATATTTTGATTTTGATTTTTTTTTTTTTTGTGGTTTTTAGAGTGTGAAATTTAGGTTATTGGGGAAATTTGGATTTTATGATATTTTTGGTTTTAGGGAAGAGAGATGCGAAAGGAATGAATTTGGTGACTCTGCTTGGGGTTAGTTCTAGAAAGCTTGTAGGCTCAGAAGGTTTGGTTTGGTTGATTTTCGTTGAGTTCGTATGCAGCGGTGTTTTGCGTTTATGTTTTTGTGGGCCATGTTTTGTTGTCTGGGACCACCATTAGAAATTGGGGTTTTCTTTTGGAAGTATTTTTAATGCAGGGAAAATATTTGACTTTTTCTTAAAAACCACTTGTATGGTTTCTTTTACCTTTTTAACCCTCTTTGGATATTGCAATTTGGATAACATTTATTTGGACTCTACGTTTTTTTTATTTTGCTATTGATTTAATGATTAACATATATTTATAGAAATTTATCTAATTCTATTTACTCAAACAAATATTTATAGAAATTTATTTAATTCTGTTTTTAAGAAAAAAATTATTTATTAGATTTTAGAAATAGATAATGTATATGGTCTTCATATTGTTTATGTACATTAGATATTTAATATCTTTAAGAAGTAATATTTTTTTCATATATATATACAAAACTAGAGGAGTATCTTTACAACCAAACCAATATAAATGTTCACTTGATTACTATTGAGAAAAATTTATATCTTTTTTTTATCTCACTTAAACTCATGGTTAATTAGAGATAGATGATGAAGTGGTGAAATATAACTCAGATGCAGATGCGGAGATTCACTCTTCTATCGCAGTGGATCTAACCTTAGGTACAATAGAGAGAGAGAGTGAACCTACAAGATTAACACTCCAGCACACAAGTCAATGAGTTTGTGAAAAGTAGCTTTAGAGTAGCTGAAATGGCGCTAAGTGATCTTTATATAGTATGTGTAGTTAAAATCGACTGCACGTGATTCAACGTTTTATGCAGGTTGTCATTCGATTATAACTAACGGTGAGAGTTGTGATGGAGGGTGTGATCTTGTGTCCATAGCAAAGGCAAGAGTTTGCCTTGTGTGCCTTCTTCTTTAACACTTCATTATTGGGTCTTCATTATAGGCCTTACGAGCGGCCCAAAACACTTACCCTATCTCCTAAGCTCTTGTTCTTACGTCATAGAACAAGGGCTTTATCGGGTTCGTCTTTGGTTCGACCTCTGGAAGAAGAAAAAAGAAGAGTCTTGATGAGACACTGATGTTATTGGGAAGAGGTGCATTAAATATCTGCCTTGTGATTAGCAGCGTCTTACGTGCATATGTTAACATGTGTCCCTACGTCTTATGGTAATGATTCTTTATATTTTTAGAGCATTTGGGGGCACTCGAGCAGTTCACAGTCATATCTCAACAATTAATGGTGCAATAAACGATTCTCAATGTTAAGGATCGCATTGTTCATCTTATTATAAAGGTATATAAAAAGTTATAGTTACATTGTTCCCCTTTTTCGTTATCTGTGAATCTCTAAGAGTTTTTCTACTGCGTCTGTAACTTCCTTGGTCTTCGTCAATCTCTTCCCACCAACCATCATTATCGACCATGTACTACTACTTACGATCATTTTTTAAGTATTGGCAACCTTTTTTGACATGGACAACTCTCTACTTAAAGTATGGAAGGCGATAGAATATAACTCTACCATGTGAGATGGTTAAGAGATGTTGGATTCCATTTACGCCTTCATTGGTGAAAGTGCTTTGGACCATGCATTTTCTGAAGTAAGTCCCTCCTCGAACTAGGGAATGTTTCCTCCCGAAGGGAGTAAGAGGATCTGCAACAAGTATGATATGAGTGTCATCCCTTTCCATGAGTGCTTATGTTATTTGATAGGTTTCCCTTCCCTTTTAACAATTTTGAGATGTAAGTTATAAATCATTTAGTAATTGTTCCTTCATAACTCCACCTATTGAGTTGGGCTTATATCAAAGTCTTTTAGTGTTGATATGAATACAAGAAAGGTGTGTTGTCTTTAACACTTTTCTTTCACCTCTTCAAAGCCCAACAAAGTTCTAGTGATTCAGCTTGTGGTCAAGGTTTGTGAAGGTGCGTGAAACACAAGAAAGGGGGTTTGAATTTGGTTTCAAAGTTTAAAAACAATTTCTTCCCAGTAAAAAATGCAAGAACACAAGAAGAAAAATAAATAACACAATTATTGTTATCCTGATTCATTATTAACGAAGTTACTCTACTCCACCCTCTAAGGTGATTTCGCCTTATCAACAAGGACTTAATCCACTATAACCAAACTAATTACAAAACCACAATAGAGACTACTTACCAATATTATAAACCACAACAAAGACTAACTGTCACAATATTACAAACCACAAAGACTAACTGCCAATGTCTTTTTGAGAATTCTTACTAAAGCCCTAGTTTCTCAAGGGACTATCAACTTCACTCGTTGAATACAAAAGTTTTGTGTTTACAGAGTTGTTTCTAGAAAGCAGATTACACAAGTTTGAAATACAATCAAATAACACAAAAATGTTAAGCAAGTATCGAACAAAAGTTCACTTGATGCAAGTTAACGAATAAAAGTTCACTTGCTTACAAAATTATACAAAGAAACGATCAGAGTGATTTTTGCAGCGTTTCAACATTAGTTTTGTAATCTCCAGAGCATAGTTTTAAAATCGGGCTATTTCGGCCGGTTAGACCGTGAGCCAGAGGGTAGAGTGGCTCGGTAAGATCATCAGACCATAGTTGCAATTGACTCGGTGAAAACCGGTATGACCCGGTCGACTCATTGGTCAAACCAATGAACCGATGAGTTTCTTGAACCAGCGGGATGATCTTTATGTTTATTTTTTTAGCTTAATTACAATTTTGATCCTCCTATTTTCATTTTTCTTAAATTTTCGGTGCTTGTTTTAAAATATGATTTTATTAATATTTATGATTATGTTAATTATTTATAATAACTAAATAATACTAAAATTATAAAAATGAAAATTTGTCAATTTTAAAGAATTGTAAACCTTTAAAAACTATTTGGATTGTAATTTTACCAACCATACCATGAATCTCTTTGATGTTTAATTTGGTAAAGAAGAAGAGAGTTATATATTATATAAATACAATATTTCTCTCTAATGCAATTCTCATTAAACTTATTTATTATTATTCATACAATAAAATAATATAATAAATTTAAAATTTTAGAAAATTAATTATATGATATATTAATACTATAAATTAATAAAATTTTGAAGAAAAAATCATGTTGTCAAAGAAAAATAAAATTATATTTTTATATTATTAGAAGTCATATGGTCCGACCAGTGATCCACTGGTCCAACCAATAATCTAGTGACCCAGTAGCTTGACAGGGTCGTTGACCGGTTCGAGTTTTAAAACATTGCTCTAGGGTCGTTCAGAGAAACAACATCATTTGAATTCTTCTTCTAAGTCTTCTTTTTATAGCTGACGAAGAGAAGTTCGTTGAAGGGTAATATTGGAATATGTAATTCCAACTGTATAGTTCCAAGGGTTAATAAGGGAGTGGTAGACAATATTGTACAGTAGTATAGACCTAGCGCCACCCTATCTGAGTAGATACCAATTATTATTTCCTCACGTGAATCCAAATTTGATCTGTTATCTTCCAGTCTTCAGAGGCTTCTGATAGCAGATGTTGAAGCATGTTTAGAATGATCAAAACATTTAGTCACCAAAACCTAAGTCTTCAGAGTCTTCAGAATTTGTCCAAACAGAACCTTCTCTTAAGAGTCCTTAGCACTTGGTCTTTCGAATCTTTAGAACCTAAGTCTTTAGAGTCTTCAGAACTTGTTCACTCAGAACCTTGTCTTCAAAACTCCAGAACTTGGTCTTTAACTCTTTAGAGCCTAAGTCTTCGGAGTCTTCAGAACTTGTTCACTTAGAACCTTGTCTTGAAAACTTCAGCACTTTGTTTTCAAAAGCTTTGTCTTCAGAATCTTCAGAACTTGTTTTTCTAGAACTTTGTCTTCATAATTTTTAGAACATGGACAACGAAATCTCAGAGCTAAAGGAGACCCAACAACTCTTTCATGAGAGTCTCGATCAGAAGCTTTATTACTAACGTTCATCAGAACTGTTGTTATAGAAGCATTCTTGAACTTGAATCAATATGTAAACACATTGGTTTCTTCCAGAGTCAAAGTGTATTGAGTTCAAAACCTAATGATGTCACACGCCTTTTCATCAGAGTTAGAACATGTTAGCGAAAGCTACACACAACACAAAAATTGTTAGAGTACTAAATTTTTCTCTAAGATATCATGTAATGTTATCATCAAAACTTAAAGGCAGATGAAGAACCAATCTTGTTCTTACAGTCTGGTCTCTCTTAGACAGAGTACTAATACGTTTGAGGTTTATTCAAAGAGTGTGAAAAACTTCAAGGACCAATACTACCAGGTAATCCCTTTTACCAAGGTGGCTCATGCTAACATATGCAAAATATATTTTGACTTACCTAATCAATGTTTGGATAAATTATCTAATTTCTAGTGATATAGTCATTTCTTAGTGGATATTGTGTCCGATGTTAATAGATTAGATGAGATGTTCCAGAAAGAAAATTATATGAAGAGGAAATTGGTAGCCTTCTTATAAGATTTGGGCTTCGTTGACAACAACACTCCTTTGGGAGAGGCGCCGAGGAAACAAAATAAATGGTTTTATTAAGACATGTTTTCTAGTGGAATCTACTAAGATAGGCAAGTCATCTTTGGTGAGTAATGAGTGAGACTTTGTCTTTTCTTTGGTGTTATTTAGATGATTATTATTGCCTTGTATTAGTTAGTATCTTGTTTGCAAATAAGATAAAATGTTGCACCATGATGTTCTAGATGAAGAGAACGCCTAGAGTTACCCATACATACATTGTGTTGGTGACGTGATATCCACTAGGGGAATTCTGTATACGGGGTCCCTTGTCAATATGGTCATGATTAAAATTTGTGTCACAGGTCCAAGTGCAAGTCAGGGTTTTCCAAAACAAGTTATGGTGGAAAGTGTTATACACCCGTCATGGTTCGTAACCGAAGAGAGTCATATCATCAAGCATGTTGTTAGGGTGCCTCGTAGGGAGGGATTATATGCGATGATTAAAGTGTTTACATTTGATTATGATCATTATGTTCTAAGTCAATTGGTTAAGTTAATGGAACAAGAATCATATTTGAAGCAGGTTCAAGTTATGTGGGAAGTGAAAACTCAAACTATTTGAAAAACTTAAAAAATTAAGATTTCTTATGTGTGACTCGAATCATTCACAATATATGAGTCGAATCAAATCAAATAGAGGAAACTATGAAGTTTTTTCTAGTTGTGACTCAAATCACAGTTTTCATTTGATTTGAAACATTCAACATTGTGACTCAAATCATAAACTACACACGATTCAAATTATAAAAGTCGAGTTAGCCTCTGCCCAATTTAATTCGAATCATACTTCACACATGATTCGAATCATACAATTTTTCACTTTTTCCTATTTGGCTCTATCCATATTTGATTCGGATTAGGGTTTCTACATGACTCGGATCATGACCTTTCATGACTCAAATCTTATATATATATATATATATATATATAACTTGACTAGAATAGCGGGAAATGGGATATTTCTTTTATGTTGATCTTATTCCACTCTACTTGTTTATTTGATTCAAAACAACAAATGTTCTTGACTCGAATTTAACGACCATTTTCACCTATTATTGTGCTTAATCTTCAGCTCATATATATTCTTTTTGTCATCTCATAACCAAGTGTGAAAACAACAACTTCCATTTTTGAAAACTCAAAACCTCTTGCAAACGAATTTCTTTCATCTTCAACCTCGTGTTTTAAATTTAGATATTGATTGAGAAGATGTTTAATTGTCAAGGAAGATTTGTCTTGGAACTAACATTTATTTGAAGATTGTGTAAAGATTTTTAGGAGGCTTACAAGATTGTGGTAGTTGTGAGTGGTGGTGACAAGTTTCAATGAAAAGAAATAGGTTCTTTTCTCCAGGTTGACCTTGGTAGTGGAATCCTACAGATAGGGTAGAAGTTATTCTCAATCTTTAGACAATTTATCACTCAAGATATAAGTGGGATCAATGGGATTGCCACATACGAAGACTTGGAACAAATTTGTGAAGCTGGAAGATTCAAGAAGTGAGAATCGAGTAAAGATTTCGCAGAAAGTTTGACATCAAGGATTTATACAAGCTAAGATCCAGATAGGAGATTTATTTTCTCAGCATTATTATGGATATTGTGATTGTATGAACTCGTGCAATATTTGTCAAAACATATTGGAAGAACTACTTTCAATCGGAAACCGTTGGAGAGTGGAGTAAGCTCCTGTGAGAACGATAGAGTCGAACTACTATACATCCCGATGTACTCTCTCTCATCTTAATTTTTAAAGGTTATTTTATATTTAGGTAATTGTTTCTTAGTGTAGTTTTGGTTAATTCTTGTTGGTAGCGATTTATTACATAGGTGAGCTTCAATGACTCATATATCTCATGGATGATCTGCACATAAAATATATTATGACTCCTGTCATCTATTGTGACAGTTAAAGTGCTCTCCACATTGCCTCTAATCCTATTTTCCTTAAAAGAACAAAGCACTTGGAAATCAATTGTCATATTTTAAGAGAGAAACAAAGAAAGTGTGTTATGAAGCTACTTCAAGTCAAATCAAAGGACCAACTTGATGACTTGTTCATAAAGGCATTACATCCTCAACCTTTTAATGATGTGTTAGCCAAGTTGAAGATAATAGATATATACCAAACTTTAACTTGTGAGGGGATGTTGAAGCATGAAAGTAAGAACAATGTGGCACATGATACCAAGTGATATACATCACTAACTACCTTGTAATTAAGTTAGAGAGTAGGTTTTAAAGTAGTTAGAGTTAGTTACTTAAGCTCTAAGATACATTATAATGCGGTCTTTCAAAATGGGTTACCTTGCCCTAAACGGGCCGGCCCTGGCAGGCCTTGGGCTTTTTAGGCCTTGGGCTATTTACTACCCAAGCCCGGCCCTAGGTGGACTTCGGGCTACACGGCCCTAAACGACCTTTTTTATTTAAAAATATTAAAATAAAAACTCCATAATATTTATTATAAAAAAATTAAAAATTATGTTATTTTAAACATAATACATTTTTAAGTACTATATTATCTCTTATAAATACTATAATGTGTTTTTAAATACAATATATGTCTAAATTATATAAAATAATACTTGAATATTTATTATAAGAGAAAAATTAATATAATACGATGAAAAAAATATTGATTATATGTATGTATAATATTTAAAAGAGAAAGATTGAATAGAATAGAGATAAAATTTAGTAAAATGAGAAAAATCAATGTGCTATTTTGGATTAAGATAATATAAATATTAATATATTTTTTTAAAATTTATAAATATGCGGGCCTAATGGGCTATCCACGGCCCATATGGGCTAGCCCTAATGGGTAACGAGCTTTTTAGGACTGGACTAAAAAGGCCCTGAAAAATATGGGCTCTAATTTTAAGGCCCAAGCCCTATGATTTTTGGGCCTGGCAGGCCGGCCCATATGGCTAGCCCATTTTAATAGCTCTATGTGGTAGGGTATAGAAGCTTATGGTACAAGTCACATCTTTTGTATATAGCTTAACACGTATTTCCTTCACTTCTAATAAGAACTTTTGTTATTAAAAACATTATTTGTCTCTCTCATATATATATATATATATATATATATATATATATATATATATATATATATATATATATATATATATATATATATATATATATATATATATATATATATATATATATATATATATATATATAACATATTTGGTAATTGTGTAAATATTTTATATAATGTTATTAAATATATGTTGATTCTAGAAAATTTATATACGATAGGGTAAAGGAAGATTTCATTTAATAAATTAAAATATTAAAAATTGACAATATAAATAAAATCATTAAATAAAAAACAATTTGATTGTTAACTATGCGTAATGCTAATATCAACTAACATCCAAACAAATTCATGCGTAGAAAACAGGATTATGGAATAAAATATGTAGAAACAATAGTTTCTTAAATTATTTAAAAAAAATTATAAGTGACACGTATTTTAAAAATATTTATAAGTGACACGTATTTTAAAAAAATTATAATAATAAATAAAATATGAAATTAATACAAAGACATCTTGTTTATAGGTCTTTGTAGGTCTAACTTTTAGCTTTTATAAGTCTAATTAATCGTGTGTTTCAATGCAATTTAGCTTTTATAGGTCTAATTAATTGTGTGTGTCAAGACAATTTATCCTTTATAAGTTTAATTAATTGTGGTGGGTCTCAATTCAATTTAGCCTTTGTAACTCTATAAATTTTTATCATTTTTCTTAATTATCAATGACTTTGTCCTCTTAACAATGAAAAATATCATTTTTGAATTAATCTTATAACAACGACAGTATAGAAAGTGACATTTATTTCAAAAATTCCTCAAGTAAAAATAATATAATATATAGGTAACTTAAAGATACAAATTAAACAAAGACACAAAAAATCTTGAATTAAGATAATATAAATATCAATATTTTTTTAAAAATTTATAAATATGCGGGCTTAATGGGCTACCCACGGCTCATATGGGCTAGCCCTAATGGGTAGCGGGCTTTTTAAAGACCGGGCTAAAAACGCCCTGAAAAATATAGACTCTAATTATAAGGCCCAAGCCTTATGATTTTTTGAGCCTGGTAGGTCAGTCCATATAGGCTATCCCATTTTGACAGCACTATGTGATAGTTTATAGAAGCTTATGGTGCAAGTCACTTTCTTTTGTATATAGCTTAACACGTATTCCCTTCACTTCTAATGAGAATTTGTTTTCACCATGTTCAACTTTATTTCCTTAATATTGTACTAAGAAGGTCTCAAAATAAAAAGGCACGTTAAAAATATTTCCAAGTATTGAATGTGCGTGCGTATTAGTAGGCAACCGTAGTGTAAGCAAGAGTGAATTTTTCAAGCAATTTTTTCAAAAACTTACTTAAAATCAAAACAGTGATTAGCAATTTTTTCTTTGACAGTTTTACTCATCCATTCATAGGTAGTGATGATGAACCTTAATCTATAGTTCAACTGTCAACGAAAACACCAACTATTTTGATATAACTTAAGTCCCATAAAAGAAGGCTCAACTTAAAAGACCAAGTCATTAAATGGAAAAATCTCATAGCTTAAATACTAGATTAAGCTTTTCTTTGCTACTCAATGTAGGGCTTACTTCCCTATCTAACCAAATATACATAGATTTCATCTCAAAAACAACTTATAAAGTTGCATGAGATTTTAAATTTTTGCCAGATCATATGTTCCTCAAGAGAAGTATGCTCTTGTGTGATGGTGCTTAAAGTTAAAATGGTTACGGTGTTGAATACTTTGCGTAGTTCATGAGTTGACGATGATGTTGAGACTCAACAACCAACCAAGAGGCTTATATTATATGAAAGCTAGAGACTACATTAGTGTGTGTTGCCGAGTGCATATCATGATTGTTTGATAATAGTTTTAAGAGCTATTTATGGCAATAATTGATACATCATTTTTCAGTCATCAAAAGAAGACTGCAAATCAGCAAGTCGTTGTTTACTGAATGAACAAGGGGGAAAGATTTGAGAAAAATAAAGAACGAAAATGAAATGCGCTCTATCACAAAGATAGTACAATACTGAAACAAAGTCAATTATTTAGAAAGAAATTTGTGATGATTTACAGTGCAGGACATCCTCAAGTTGACATCTTAAGCTGCTTTTGCTTGCTGCACAAGAAAAATAAAAGGGTAAATAATTTCATTTGTATTTGTTTACTTCGGTATTCTATATATAGTATACAAAAAATCAAATGAAAACAAGAGTACTCACTCGCTTCTCTTCTTCGATCTTGGCTTTGATGAAAGAGTAGAGTGCTACTCCAGCAATTGCAATGCCGGTTCCAATGCCAGTTTGGGTGGAAATCTTGTTACCTGTGTGAAACAATTATATCCAATCAAAATGTCAGATTTCTCGATTGGAAACTAAATATAAATAAATAAACATGGTGAAACTTAAGAGTGCAATGATATGATGGAAGAAAACAATATTTACCGAAGATAATGATCGAAAATCCAATGACGAATACACGTTTGAGTACGTTGCCAACGGCATGAGTAAGAGGAGCCACTCTCTCCAATGTGTTAGTGGCCACCTGGTGATGAAAATTGAAATGAGCAAATGTTAACCGAGGCTTAAACTAAAAGTAAAATTCTCAATATGGAAAAGGAGGAATTAGTTACCTGGTTGTAGAGATGGTAAAACATACCAACCCAGAAGAGATCTGATACAAACTTAACCAAACCAACTTGAGCTATTGCATCATTGAAACCGGTCTTCAACAGTGTAGGCCCTTCAATCTAAGATCAAATCATAAAATAATTGAGGATACAATGCCAAAAATAACAGAAAATTTCACAGGAAATAAGAAAGATTTGATTAATTCACTTACAATTAAGGCCGGTGGTATGCAGACAATTAGAGCAATGATTGAAATGTATGCATAGATATTGGTACTATCCATATCAGTCTGCAGAAAGAGTTATTTAAGAATAATAATAATATATTAATATGCAAAAACATTAGTAAGTAATGAAGTGATAGAAGATATATATGCATATGATTAACCATGGCTTTCTTTGAATAGATACTCCTGTATGTAAAGGAAATGTTTGAAATCATAGCACTTATGAAGCCAAGCCAGTTGAATGAGAGTTCAGTCAATGATGCCATTGACACACCTGTAAATATAGATTCACATATAAAATGACCACAAATTGCAAATGTCTAGCTAAAATCTTCCAAATAACGAACGAGATCGATCAGAAGACGTTACCGATAACGACAGGAGCCAATGAAAGCCATAGAGTGATGGGAATTGATTGTCCAAGTATAAATTGTGAGGCAGCAGCATTAAAGAATGGCTCAAGAGCTGAAGAAAACACAAGTTTCATTATCACATTCAGAAAAGAAAGTGGATACAATACAATACAACCTTTAACATCATGAATCAACAACCTTTAACGGTATGTGTGAAAGAAACAGCAACTGCTGCAAATGAGACATTGCTAGTGACATGGCCTAATGCATGACACACAGCTACAGGAATCAGCAACTTCAGCAGGTTACCGTCAATAGGCTACACAAACAACAACCAATGCAAAGATTGATCACATGAAAAGTTCATAACTGATTAACAGCGTCAATCTAGAAAAGTGGTGGTGTAGATAGCAAATACTAATAATTTGGATTATGGGCCTAGAGATATTGAATTGGGCTTACAGCGCGCTTAGGAAGGCCCACGGTCCAGCTCACCAAACAATACACCACTCCCACGGCTAAATGAATTACCGACACGAAGCTGCACAAATCAATCAAATTCAACAAAAGTTATGACAAGTAACGAGAAACTAGGGAATTTAATAAATTTTATGAATCTAACATGTGCACAAAGAAATTTAATTATAGAATTATGGTTTAACATATGTTTAAAATAAATAAATTAAAAATTCAATAACACTACACAGTACACACGCTATTAATTAATTATTCTTATTATATACACCCTCCGGTCACTATTATAAGCAAAAAAAATGGTCTAATTCTTGGTCACTATTATAAGCAAAAATCAATTATTACTAAATCATTTAATGCTGTAATTCCTAAGATACCCCTATATTTCATTTTCCAATACTTCATTAAATTTAATAAAGAGGATATTATAGTAAATTTAATCAATGTTTTCTCCAAAATCTAAAAAGTTAACTACACTTAATTGAATTTCTTAATAATCGTGAAAACCATTTTTTTTGCTTATAAATGTGACCGGAGGGTGTAGTATCTACAAAAGATGATACTAGGATAATACATGATACATCAACAAACAAGACCGAATTTGAAATATCTAACGAATTACAGTAACTTACTAAGGATATGGGAAATAGTTATAGATCTTCTTGTTGAGGATGTTGAAAATAACATTCAAGAAGTACCTGTATCAAAAGGACAAAAACGTAATTTCAACGCTCAAACCGATCGATCACAGCCACACGCACACGATCAAGAAAAAAACACAAACACAGACACTGTCGTAAGTTGTTGTGTGACCTACCAAGTGAAGAAGAAAAAACCGGTAGTAAGAGCTGGATACCGGCTGAAGAATCCAACCGGAGCTACCTTCTCTTCACTGCAAAGAAAGACACAGAAATATGACATTAATGAGTACAGTGTTGAGACTGAGTTCACTGAGTCAGAACGGATTAAACGGACCTCACCCGGCGGAGTCGTTTCCTTCTGCAGTGGCGAGACAAGGACGGAGGAGTGAAGCACCTTTCTTAAGCACCGGAGAACAGAGCTCGGGACGAAGTTGTCTTCCCCAGACGAGGTTCCCGCCATCGGAGACTGATCCGATCGATTTCACGGGGAGGAGGGAAGCATTGGGGAGAGGAACCCGATGGAGTTTGTTGAGAGTGGGGAGGGAGGAGAGAGTGGTGGCGCGTGACAGCACTCGTGACTCCATGAGGATCAAAATGTTGAGAAAGACGATAAACAAGTAGAGAGTGATATATGGACAATGTTGCTTGCTGCTAGGATGTTTTTGTTTTGTTGAGATACCTGTAACCTGTGGTTCTCGTTAGCCGTTGTTTGGGGTGTAATCCAGTGTTTCGCAGTACACATGAGTTGTGATGGGGGAGGTGGGACCCTCTTATCTGTTGTGGGAGATTTGTGTCCAAGGTGGAATGGGTGATTGGTGGTGACTGGATGAATGAGCTTCTATTTTTTCTTCTAAAAAATCTAAGGTGCCTTATCATGATGTAATGTCCTTCTTTTTCTGTGAATGATAGTTAAGTTAAGGGTTATGCTACCGCTACTATGAATTTGTTGTTTATTGTACTAAGTACTAGCACTAAGTAATGTCACGGAGTGACTCGTTTTGTCACCGAAAAGATGAGTTTCTCTTTGTTTTCTTTTTGTGACCGTAAAAAGCTAGTGTTCTTTTTTTGGTGAACCAAAAGCTAGTGTTTTAAAACTACATGGAAAGTGAAAATTTGACAATTTGATGATTCATTTAACATGATTAATTATCAGGATTAACCAGGGCTATTTAGTATGACCAACACAATTTTGGTCCACTAAGATTAAAATCTAAGATTTTGACTAAGAATTGCAAGTTAACAACTAATTTTAAAATATTACTAGTACTTTTTACCCGTGCGATGCACAGACAAATTATAGATAGAATTACATTTTTTATATAAAAAAAAATATAAATATAAAAAAAATGAAATATTTATTTAACAAATAGAAAAAAATTTAAAATCAATTAATTAAATTAGTGATAGATAAATTTTTCAAATACAAATGGTATGTTTAAAAGCCCACTTTAATGATATACTTTAAATTAAAAAAAATAATATATAAACAACGAAATATAAAAAATTACAAAATATTAACTTTAAGTATTTTTTATGTTGAAAATATAATAAAATATTCAATAACAAAGAATTTGGAAAGAAGAAAACTGACAATCTATTTTTACTTTTTTGCATACTTATAATATAGTATATGATATCAATTTTTAATTAGAGAGTAGAATTAAAAGTTTATTTGATTAGATGATTGGGATTAGGAATGAAAATATAACATTAAAATATTTAGATTGGAATATGAAATGGAAATATTAAATATAGCATTAGAATATTCATTGTAAAAATTTCCATAATATAATTTATTATTATATTGAAAAGAAAATTCATAAATTTTTTTATAAAATTGTCTTGTATTGATGATATAATTTATTATTATATTGAAAAGAAAATTCATAAATTTTTTTATAAAATTGAAAGAATGGTGAATAATAAATATTTGAGAATATAATAAAATATAGCGACTAATTAGACACACGTGGAGGGGCAAAATAAAATAAATCACATTTATTTTTATCTTTTTGTTCTTTTCTTTATATAGCGACTAATATAGCGACTAATTAGTAACATATCAGATAGTATAAGTTAAAAGTAGTTGTATTTAGCTTTTATTATTTTTTAATGAAAGCTTCTAGCCGCACAAAAATGAGTTCCTTAGTTATAGATCAAATTTCTAATTATTTGTTTAAAAAGTTTAAAATTCTTACCACTTATACTATTTCCAATATTATGTGTGGTTCTGGAAAAATATGAATGCGGAAATGTTATCAATTTTATTTAGATTTAGTAATTATTTGTATTTAATCCATTCTTAATTTTAATAGTAGTTAAAAATCGTTTACATAAAATTGGTAGAAAATAATTTCAAGACAATTACACTAAATAAAAAATTATTTCAAAACATAAAATTAATAATATCGACCTATAAATTTTTTCTAAATTAAAAATGAATTTTATAACAATAAAAAATAAAGAATGAAAATAATATTTTATTAAAATTTATTAAAAATATGAGGGTCCCCAATGGAATAAGTCTATATTAAACGCCTATTATTAGTATAAAATATAAATTGTTTAATTTTTTTAAGAAAAAAATTATTTAAAACTTCAAAAGTAATGTTATAAATATAAAAATATAAAAAGGGTAATTATATTTAGACCTATCAATATTAATGGAATGTATATGTTTTTAGACCAAATTTTTGAATAAAATTATAAATAGAAATATGAATATCAATATTAATAGAATGTATATAAGCATATTAGTATTATTGGACATAAAAGGGTAATTCATTTATAAAAAATTAAAAAGAAAAGATAAAGTAAGTGATCTTACCGAGCAAATCAGATGGCCAGCAACAAAGAAGTCTTGAAATCCGGAGCGGTTGAGAGAGGAAAAAATGGTTGTACCTGCAAGACACTCCGTTGCCAAAGTAAGTATGTGATCAACAAGGTACAACAAAGTGAGAGGTTTTGGGGGTAAGAAAAAGATTACCTTGTCCTCTGGGGTCAGAGGGCTATTTATAGAGTTGTTCCAAGCGAAATAGGCTCCGCTTTGCAAGGCGCGAATCTAGACGATATGCGTGAGCTGGCTGCTACCGAGCACGAGGCTCCATCGTGCTCGGTTACATCTAGCGTTTTCCCGGAGTGGGCCGGAGGAGGTTGTCGCGGCGTCCAGAGTGTCTTGGGCCGAAGGCTGGATTGGCCGAATTGAGGTGATTGGGCCGGTCCAGAACAGTAAGAATTAAATGTTAGAGTAAAAAGGAAAACTTGCAAGTGAAGGGCGGTGGTATTTGGGAAAATAATGAGTTGAATGAAATTAAAGACCAATTAATAATATGAACAGCTTTTTTTTTTTTGTGAAAATAATATGAACGGTTTTTGGTATGCAAAAAAGTGAAGAATTTGAACAATTAAATGCACTTAGGCGGAATATTGATTAAGTTAATGAAAAATTGGGAGGGAAATCTTGTTTGTTTTAATATATTAAGGAGATAATTTTTTTCGCTTATGATTATTTAATATTGGATTAATAGCCATTTACCCCCTGCCATATAGGCGGGTTTTGATTTACCTCCTTTAAAAAAAAGTTTTTGATTACCCCCTGTAATTTTAAAATTCTAAGTCTTTTGCCCCTCCTAAGAGGAAAAATTACCCCTGTAAAATATTTTTTTGATTTACCCCTTGGTTTTTGCACGCTTAGGGGTGCCCAAAAATTATAGGGGTAATCCAAAACTTTTTTTTTAAATGAGGTAAATCAAAACTCGCCTATATGGCAGAGGGGTAAATGACTATTAACCCTTTAATATTTATTTTAAACATATAATATTTATAAATAATTAAAAATATAAAATTATTTAAATATCTTAATGCAATGAACCACAATATAGTTAATATTAAAGAAAATCACAATAATTCACAGATTTATTAGTTTTAATACACGGTTCAAAGATTTATATAATACTGATCAAGTTCTTAAAGTTATTATATTATATTATGTTATGAATAATTGATCATTGTTGTTGAAGTAGATATTTTCATTAAAAAAATCAAAATAGTAAAGTTAAAAAGGAAAAACTAAACCTAAAGTATTAATATATTATTATAAAAATGAAAGAAGGTCATTATGTAATTTTATTGCATGAATTATATAAAGAAGTTAATATTTAAAAAAAAACATCAAATGCGTTGCATATATTTCTATATTGTGGAGAGATTTCTCAAGAAATATATAGAAATCAAAATAAAAGCATAGAAAACAAAAGTAATAGTCCATATTAGTACTTGTATTGGATGTGTCATTCGTTTTTTTCATTCCAAGACTTTTATTTATTTTATTTTAATTTTTCAAAATTAACTTCAATACAAAAAATAAAGATTTTTTTAATGTACACGTGCAACCTTCTTAAAAAATGAGTGGAAGCAACAATATATAATTATTATTGAATTACATATTAAACAAATTGTATAAACAAAAGGTTCATTATTAACCACAATATTAATAAATGATTTAATATATTAATATATTTATAAAATGGAATAATCAGTCAATTCAGTATCAAAATATACGATAACATAAAATAAATATAAAATATAAAATTATAAATAAATATATTTCACTCATTTTTAATCATTTATTTATTTTCTCATGTATACAAAAGGAAAACAAACTCTTAACAAAAAATAAAATATTTTAAGAGTGAAGGTCCATTTTAGTCCCTCACAAAAATTGTAGAGGTCAGATTAGTCTCTGAGAAAAAAAATCTCTATTAAATCCCTTACAAAATTTAACCGAGTCATATTAGTCCCTATACTAATTTTTTTTCAAATCGATTTTTTTTCTTACTTTTGAATCGTGACTGGACTGCTAGTGAAGATCCATTTTAGTCTCTCAGAAAAAAGGGAGAGTCCAAATTAGTCCCTGAGAAAAAAATCCCTATTTAATTCCTTACAAAATTTTGGATATGACATCCGTAGACATAATAGGTTAGAGGGAAAACATCATGGTGCACCATATCTAAGCTCAATCATAACAAAAAGTATTCAAAAACAATTCAAATTCAACTTTGAACTAATCCGAAAATACAATTTCAGATGACATTCAACAAAAATATGGAAATGTTTTTCTGGACGCAACATTTATTTTTTAAGAGAAAAAATCAGATTAATGTAAGTAATGAGGAAGGAAATACATGCACATTACCTTAAATTTCAACTTCTTTTTCTCCTTTTGATGTGGAAAAAATTGAGAAATGTTGTTTTGAAGTAGAAAAGCTGATTGAGTGTCGAATGATGTTTTGGTAGGTATTGAAGAAAAATGGTGTTTTTGATCATGAGTGGAGCAAACATACAAGGTTTATTAAATTTTCTGCTTGATATTTTCGAAAATTCATTTCCGAAATTTTCACTAACATGCAAGGTGGTTATTTTTCAAATTCCCACTTGACAAATCCGAAAATACGCTTATGTATTTGTTACCAAGGCCAACCCAACACATCTCGAGGCATAAGACAAAATTTTAATTTTTTTAATATATATAATAATAATTTAGTAAAATTAATATATTTTTATTTAAATTATAATAAGTTTTCTGCAATAAAAAATTATTCAATTTCAAAAAGTAAAAATACATGTATGTGAAAATAAAAGTTTATTTAAAATGTAATAAATTTAATAATAATGTAAAAATTTATTTTTAAGATGAATTTTTTTTTAACATAATAATAATATTTTAATAAAATTAATATATTTTTATTTAAATTGTAATAATATTTTTTGAGATTAAAAATGATTTAATTTAAAAAAGTAAATATACACATGTATTAGTAATCTCTTCAAAAAGTAAAAATTATTTAATATTGTGATATATCTAATTAAAAGGTGTATATAGGTAATGGTAACTTGGTCGCCTACTTTTAAGACCTAGCCGATCTGTTCTTGAGTTGTTAAATAAATAAAATTATTAAAGAGACGTGATCGAAAATAGTCAAAATACACATCTGCACTATTTTAGGGAAAAATAGAGGTGTGTCACATTAAATACATATTTTGATGTAAAATAAATGCATTAGAAAATAATATACTTCAGAATTTATAGGACATTTTTGAATTTTTATAGTGTTTCTCCACCACTTAGAGAGAGCAAAATAACGCCCATAAAATAAGAGATTTTCTTTACAGACCTCCTAAGGGGAGAACCTCCAACGAAAACTCAAAAATATCCTTATTTCAAAAATGCATTTCCGAAATAATTTTTTTTAGATTTTTCAAGAATTCGGAAGTGCACTTCCGAAAACACCTTTTTTGTGGTATTTTCGGAGATGCATCTCTGAAATTACTGAAAATTCAAAAAAAACGTTTTAGGTATTATTTCGGAAGTGTATTTCCGAAATAAGATGTCCATATATACAGTTTTCACTCCTTCACCATTTCATCATTTTCATCACAAACTCTCTCCAAAACTCAATCAATCTCAATCAATTTTTCGTCTCAAAATCAAGTTTCAAACGGTTGATCATACTAAAGGGAGCATAGAAAGCTACAATTTGAGGTAAACATCCTTCAAATCATCTCTTATTACCATACATTGTTGATGATTTAGTAGACTGAAAACTGCGTTGGTTCGGAAGTTCATTTCCGAAATAAATCACCTAACAAATTTCGGAAATGTACTTCCAGATAAACCTTGACAGTAATAAAAAACAGTTTTAACAACTTTAGTATATTTTTGCGTATGTTAGGTATGGTGCATCCGAACAACATTGTCGCCGATGACTTAGAAGTTCCAAAAGAGGTTAACGTTGATAAAGAGTCGGTTAACGATGTTAAAACCATGATCGTTGCGGTGGATGTTTGACAACAATTTATAAATGATATGAGCTTCGCTAGTCGTGAACATTTACTTGATTGGGTTCGAAGTGAAACTACTAAACTTGGATTTGGCATTGTCGTATTAAGGTCCGACAATGGAAGTAGTAAACCGAAACCTTTTTTCGTGTTGAATTGCGAGAGAGGTGGGAAGTATGTACCAACAAACCGGGTGTTAAAACACGAAGACACGAGATCGAGAAAGTGTGGGTGTCCGTTTAGGTTGCACGTGACTTGTAGGATTGATAATTTGTGGCGTTTTAGCGTCATTTGTGGACTTCATAATCATGCCTTGGAAACCAAGATACACGGGCATCCAATTGCGTGTCGGTTGTCCCGCGAAGAGAAGAATGTTATTTCAGACTTATCGACAATCAAAGTGGCGCCAAGAAACATACTTGCCGATTTGAAGCGGAAAAAACCTGATAGTATTTCAAATATCAAGTAAGTATACAATGAACGGCACAATCTCAAAGTCTTGAAAATGGGCACGAGGTCGGAAATGCAACAACTTTTGAAACTTTTGGGCGATAACCAATACGTTTCAAGCTTCCGAACGTGTGAGGACAAAGTTACGGAGTGTGACATATTTTGGACTCATCCCGAAAGTATCAAGTTGTTCAACACATTTCCAACCGTTCTTGTAATGAATTTGACGTACAAGACCAACAAGTATAGGCTTCTGCTTCTCGAGATTGTCGGTGTGACGTCGACGGACAAGACATTTTTGGTTGGATTTGCTTTTTTAGAATGTGAGAAAGAAGATAACTTTACATGGGCTTTGGGAATATGTAAGTCTTTGTTGGTCGATCAAAAGACTATGCCAAGTGTCATTGTTATCGACCGAGATAATGCTTTGATAAATGCGGTCGATACCGTCTTCCCGACATCGACCGTATTACTTTGCTGGTATCACATAACTTGCAATGTGAGAAGTAAGCTCAAATCTGCGGTAGGCTCAAAAGAAAGAAAGGATGACCACGGTAACATCATCAAAGCCGGTGTTGTGGTGGACAAGATTATGGCCGCATGGAGGGAGATTTTAGATGCACGTTCCGAAGAGTTGTACACCAAAAAAGGTACAATTCCGGACTTTGTGTGTTTCTTTGAGTACTTTTTGTCATTACGTCGAGAGTACCATCCTTGACAAAGTAAAAGAAAAAGTAGTTTGTGCTAATGTAGTGCTAACAAAGTCCAAATGTAGTGCTAACAAAGGAGCCCGTATTTCGAAGCCTCCGCGCACACCTCTGATAAAAAAACCTCCAATGATCTACATTGATGAGATGCCGCTTTTTATGCACAAATATATTGATAACATAGTTGATGTTGGCACCGACAGTAATTGTGGATATCGGACCGTTGCCGATTTGCTTGGAAAAGGAGAAGAAAATCACACTCTTATTTGACAGGCACTTATATCGGAGTTGACTTCGCATAGGGAAATGTACGGCCGACTCAATGAGAATCATGATAACTTTAAAAAAAATTCATGATTCCCTTGTTCCATCACTAAGCGGTCACGCCCCGGTTTCGAAGTGGATGTCATTCCCCGATATGGGCCATCTCATAGCAAGTGCGTTCGATCGGGTGTGTGTCGATTTGACGAGATTTGGATTATGTGAGAAAATTTTTCCTCTTCATAGTCGACTGCCTTTGGACGCGTCGAGCCGCATCATATGTATCGGGTATCTAAGATCGCGCCACTTTGTGCAAGTGTTTTTGAAACCGGGGTGTCCTATACCGGCTACTTCTTGTCAGTGGACGGCACATCATACAAATGAGGCGGAGACTTGGCCAGATCCTTTTGTTGAAAGAATGACGGAGTTTGAAGAAATGATGAAGCAAGAGCGTGAGGACAATAGAGAGCAGTCGAAGAACATACCGGTTTTAGATTTAAGCGCCACCGATTGGTTCGGCGAATTTTAGTTTTTACCGGATCATTTTTGTTTGTAATGACCGGATGCGTGTAATTTTTTGTATGTATTGTCGTTTATAATGTAAAATCAAACCGATTCAATACATATATAATATGCCTATATTTTATGTTGTCATTGTTTATGTTATGCTTATGCGTGGTTCAATTTGTGGTTAATTGTCAAAACACACTACACAGTCCAAAACTCAATTTTCATTTCTGTTTCTGCTAACTTCGGAAGTATATTTCCGAAATTTGATGAGATTTGAGCTGTTTTCGAAAGTACATTTCCGAAATATCAACTGAAAGCAAGATAAGGTTTGTTGGGTCATTATTACTCCAATAAGTCTATAAATACTACTCCAATCCTTTTCATCAACATCAAGCTTCAAAACAACAATGACACAAACCTACCCCACCTTGCGTTTGTCTACTTCTGCAGTGGCTACCCGACGCCGTTCCAAATTCTCTTCTCGCGCGACACGCCGTTCGCGGAATTGATAACGTTGCTCAACACTCTCTTGCAATATCCGGAAAATCGGAAGGTTGTCAAGCTTGAGTACCGCTCGCCTTCGCTTAACGACAACGAGACGTTGAGTTCACCCCATTTGAAGTCAAGAACGACGAAGATTTAGGGTTTTGTGGACAACTTTCGACCGATTTTCTTCGAAGGGTCTGATCGAGTTGGTTGCGAAACTTCAAAGATCGGGGGCCGACGTTATCAAAACGTTGACTCATCCTCTCCTATCCGTGTTTAACAATATCTAACTTTTATTTTATGTTATGTGATGTTTTTAATTTCCATGTTTTATAATAAATCGAAGCGTTGTTGTTTGTTTCATGGTTCATGTATCAGAGAAGATTTCAGAAGTACATATCCAAATTCTTCTAAGGGGGTGAATTCGAAGATACGCTTTCGGAAATACCTTTTTTTCTGGAAAATAATTTTATTTCGGAGATGCATTTCCGAAATGGCAATTTTTTTGTAAAAAAAAGGTGTTTTCGGAAGTGCATCTCCGAAACCACTTTTTTTTTTCCATAAAAAGTTGACTTCGAAAATGCATTTCTGAAATAAAGAGACATTTTGGGAATTTCAGCGCGGGTGACCAAAAAGACTAGGGGTTCTAATAAGAAATTCTCTAAAATAAAGCCTATACATGGGCTAGCATAAAGCCCAAAGACAAACAAGAAGGAGGTCCAATAACAATAATCAACCGAAAACAGCAAATAAAAAATAAACTATATTTTCTAATACAGTTTGAAATATGGTAAAAACATGTTAATTTTATTTAATAAAGCTGAATAGAGTTTTATGAAATATCATATGATATCCAAATATAGTTTAATTCAATTATATATATAATTTCCCATTCAAGTTCTTCAAACCATTCCATAATAAGCACATATATAAATATAAAAAAAGGACCTAAAACCGTTTTTCTTCGACACTAAAAGAACCTTTAACCGTTAATTTGTTGAAACTGGGAAACCAATTCCATGTCTCTGTGTAGGAAATGCAACAAACATCATGCTACAGAAAACACCGATTCCGACCGGCAATGCTGTAAGGATTCGACGCATCTCATGTGAAGGTGATGGAAAGAAACACTTAACCACATTCTGATCAAACAATGCAATAGCTGCAAAAACCAAGACTGACATAACTGCATGCATGAAATCAATGAACCTTAGTTGATATTGTGCATCGAGTTCATGCGGAAGTGTTGCTGAACCATCAATGATCCACAAGCCTTTACATGTGGCAAATCCGTAACATATGTTTCCTTTGTTGTCTCTGAAACTATCAGTGAAGCATAGTAGAAAACATGATGCAGCACAAAGGGATAAAAGGGATAAAGTGATTAACTTAGTAACTGGTTCATCTTCACATTTACCTTGATTTGTGAATATTGGTGATAGGATTTGGAATGAAAGGACAGTGCCTGTTGGTAGAAGATTGGATAAATGAGCTGTGCTTTTACATGTTTGGTTTATGGCTCTATGAATAAGGGTCTTTTGTGGTTCTATAACATCCATGTTGTGGAGAAGTGGTAGGTTTTGTTCATCTTTAAGGTGTGGCACTTTAACATCCATGGCATAAAGAACTTTTTAGATATGCCTTTCTTGTTTTGCTTTGATCAGCTTTTGTTTTGAAGCATAGGTTTGTTAAAAAGACATATATGTATATATGAGAGTTAGGAGGAGGGGAAGTATGGGCTCTTTCTTACACAATGATATATAGGTTAAGTTAGTTATGGTTGTTAAAGCACATAACTAACTTGTCTCAAAGTTAGGTAAGAGAGTAAGGTTGTCAAGAGCATGATTTTAAATTGCATTTTTGGTTGCTGGATTTGGTGGTAGATGTTGCGATTGCAGTTGCTTTCGAAGTGCATTATAGTCATTATATAGCACTTGAAATTGAATTTTGATATTTCAAATACATGATTGAAACAGTTTTAAAAATTAAAATTTTTCAATTATATTTAAGAAGAATATTGAGTTTTAGAAATCTAAAATTTTGATTTTTAGTAAGAATACATGAAAATAACACAGGCGCAATTGTCTAACATAATTATTTTTAGTAAAAATACATGAAAATAACAATGGCGAAATTCTCTAACATAATTCTTAATATAATTCTTAATGTATGTGCATATATGATTTTAAATTATGATGAAGAGTTAGTAAGCTTTTTATTCTATGATGGTCTACTTATGTTATCTTTCAATGTACATTTTCTTAACTACATTGTATAGGCATTTCAAAAACTAACGAAGTCACATTGCTTTGCTCATATTACTCCTTATGCAATTATAGAACTTAGCTTTAAATTAATTAATTTGATAACATTTTTTGATCAAGATTTAATTGAATGTGTAATATAATTTATGATTAGATATATTCACATAAATGAGTTAATAATAAAGCTAAAACAATATTTTAATTCTCAAGATAATAAGACTATAACAATTTAATCTTTTAAATTCACGAATAATAAATTAGATTGTTAAATTAAACAAATTCAAACAATGTAGTGATTTTGTGGAAGTATTTCTATGGTAAATATTAAACAAAATTAATGAAAAATTAATGAAAGACATGAGAGATTTTTCCTTTTTCATAGAAGAGCGTCGTTTACCCATCCATCAGGACTGATCCGTGCAAATTAATTTTGCTTTCAAATTGTTGGATTATTCCTTCCCTTCTTCTCCACAAGCTCTTATTTTATGGTCTTTTCTCATGAATTTAATTTTGTTCTCGTGGGAGAATCTAGACTACCCCTTCCTAATCAATTTTTTCGATAATATCTTTAATTTGGGTGCATTCCTATATGTTCTAACTGTTGCATTGATCGAAGCGAAAATATAGAAATTTGTTCAGTTTAAGACGTTCTCGGGTAGGTTTTGTTATTTTGACATGCTATTTTCGTAACTCTGCATTAATGCTCTCTCTCTCTCTCAACGCGTTCAACAAAGTGTAGTCTTTGTATCTATGCCCTTTTGCATTCTTAGTTGGTTCGTAAATCACTTCTTACTTCTCTTATCTACTTAGTTTCCTACTTGATTTCTTAATTTCCTCTTATACTTGTCTCTGCTTTCTCAAACCCTCCTCCATAGATTTCGTTACAGTTTGTTAATTTTTCTCGTATTGTATATACTTCTTGGCCCTTGCCAATTAGATGTTTAAGGTTTTAGGGGATCAGACTCAAATTGTCTCGACGAATTTGGACCCTGGTTGGAGTTTGAGAATTAGTAAGTATCTCTTCATCTCATTTTAATCACTATTGACTAGTATTGCTTCTTCGTTGAATCTCTCCATGTATGATGTAACAAATCTTATTTCCTCTACCTAATAGATCTCAGACTCTCCACTAATTTGGAATGTCTTCGAGATTCCGTGAAATGAGAGTAAAAATGCCTACGGAGTTTGCCATAGGAATCATTGATTTATTTTTTAGTCCTCTAAACCAATATATGACCCTCGCTTTAAAGTGAGAATGAATATCTTGCATTTTTCTTGATCCATCATTCCTCAGAAATTAAGAAGAACATATATTAATTCAACATGTTTGTAGGGATCGGTTGTTCCATTATAGGTCCTTATTCCCTTTGGTTTTTTAGAGTTCCTGTATGATCGGGGTATTTATAGATCCTTATGATAAAGGTTTTTTGGAAAGAGATTTCTTCCTCCTCTTGAGAATCGCCAGAGGGTGATGAACGTGAAGCTTTCCAACAATAACAACCCTGGTGCCTTGGTGTATTGTCTTCTCGCTCTAAATCTAAAGAAGAACTCCTTCTAGGGCGGTGGTGAGATGGTTTTGTGCCTTTGGTGACCCCATGCTCTTTGCATTTGGGAAGAATCATCATTGTGGTTTGTGACTACATCGTTCTCAATATTGGGAGTTTGTAAATGGTTGTAATATGAAGTATCGGCTTCTCTAAGTTGTTCATTCTAGAAGTCCAAGGCTGCAAATTACATGTAGATCGTTGTGAGTCAGTTCCTCAGCAAGATGTTTGTTTTCTTCATTTATTATTTTCCCTCCGGAACGGATTCATGAGGCACTCTTTTGTTCCTTTCCTAAATTGGATCTTCATTTTCCTCCACTGGTGTTTGAATTTCATCATTAATGGGAGTTGTGAAAAACATCTTGACCATCGAATGAGGATGAGTTTGATTTTCTAGGTCTGATAAGAAGTTGTGAGTCCTTCCTCTTAGTGGGGTCTTTTTCTCACAATCCCGCTAGGTGCAAACTATGGACGATTGAAGTTACAAGTTGCTCTTCTTCCTCAGTTTGCCATTTTTTATGTTGGAGTAAGTGGTTTGAATGTTATATTCTATTCCCAGAAATAATGTCAATATTCATTTTTGTAAGGAAACGTTTCTTGATGATGGGTATGGACAAATGTTTACTGTCCTAGGCTTGAAGATTCTTCACGTCTAATCGTTAATAGTGGATGAAGGTGGTACTTGCTAGCACTATAATACTCATATCAGTGTGTTGGGTATGAGAAGTATAAAGTTTGAAATAATTGTGTGTGTATTTTGATTTGACGTATGTAGTCCTTTATATAGAGGCTTTATTAGGATTTTTGGAGACCTTTTAACCATTGATCTAATCATCACCGTCTTGACGGATTAATGTCATAATATAATTCCTTCTATTATCTGATGGTTTAGTCTCAATCATTTTCCTGAATCAAAAGCTTTTCTAGACTAGTTCTATGCTTATTCCCAAAGTCATCGAATATTCCTTTTAATAATAGCTATGAGATTGAAGGTTCGTCCTTGATATATCATTGATCTGATGCCATTATAAATATAAAATACCATAATAATATCTCCGCCTTATTGGACTTCACACGTCTTGGGCCTCTTTCATTTGTGTGCCAAGATATAAGGTTAAGACCGGATAAGAGCAGTTATTATGAATGTGCCAAAATATAAGGTTAAGACCGAATAACAACAGTTATTATGAATATCACATCTAAAATTTGATCTTTTTAAATTTCTGGGTATGTAATAACTCTTATTAATGTGGTCAATATTTTGAAATAGGGTTCTTGGAAAACTATAGAGCCACTCATTTGAGAAGATTCACATTAAAAAAAGTTCATAGTATCATCAAGTATTAATCTATGTGGGTCATAAAACGAGCTTACAATGCCTATCTTATCATATTCATCATATATATATTTCATGGCATAATCAAATATTCTTTATTCTTCAAGGGTGAACATAAAATAACATGCATACTTCATACAATTTTAACATTGAAATTTATCCATTAATTCTAAAGAAGAAGAAAAATTGTTCTTACAATCATTTCACCTCTCATAAAATTGTACCCAACATAATTTGAGTGGAACCAACAATAGGTGTGAGGACATGAGGTAAGGTAAAATTGTCTTTACTTGTCGAAAACACCAACTGAAAACTTGATATATCAGTTTTTAACTTAATTTGTAGTTTTTTCTTCGTCACGGCTTAAAGTTTGTTAGTTAGTTGTAAAAAAGGTTATAGCATTTGTTCTTTTTAACTTAAACGTGGCTGTAATAAATCCAAAAGCTTGCGGAATATAAGAGAAATAAGAGAGATGATGCGTGAGATTTCAATCATTAACTTGTAATGAAGAGTGAAGTTTGGTGGAAGAGGAAATTTTTTGCTTAGACGCAATGAATATAAATTAACTAGGATTTGCATGGGTATGCTTTATAAGCACATGGTGGAACGTGACCGACTCAGAGGTTCCATGTATGAATAGTTTACCTTAATTTTGGTCCAGACCAATTATTCTGCCTAATTTAAAGTGAGTTTGATTCATTGGTTAAATGTAAAAAAGTTAGATTTTAATGAATATGACCGTGATCTAATAAAAAAATTACTATAATGTCACGCATATGTTAATTTCATAATTAACAATTAAATATATTAAAACTATTTATTTTATATTGTTGGTGCATATTTTTTCTCAAATAATATTGTTAAAATAAAATACAATAGATGTATGGTTGGTTATTTTTAAAAACCAAACCATAATTATTTTTAAATCGTTTAAATGGTTTGAATTTATAATTATAATCACATTTCTTTTAAAATTAGTCATAAAATCGATTATAAATTTGAGGGATAAAATTATCACTTTTGACTTTTAGTCCCTATAAAAAAAATATTGACTTTTAGTCCCTATTAAATTACTTTTGCACGCAGTTTTAGTCCCTCTACATGGACTAAAACTGCGTGCAAAAGTAATTTTATAGGAACTAAATGTCAATATTTTTTTTGGGGACTAAAAGTCAAAATTGAGATACTTATAGGAACCAACAACATATTCAACCCTAAATTTGATTATGATTATATAATTGGTTTTTATAAAAAAATCTAGTTTTAAATATATTGTTTATTTTGAAAATTAAAAAATTATTATAAAATTAAAATATTTGAATTAATTTTGGATTTTGGATAATAACCGGATTATAACCGAATCCAAAAATAATTTACCGATTAATAACCATTTAATTATATCCGATTATAAATATGGATAACTAAAACGTTAATAACTAAACTGGTTAATAACTATTTAATTATATTTGAATATTTAAAACGAATTTGGATTTGGTTATAGATTTGGGCCTCACAACCGAATATTTTGCACACCCCTAAATACAACAAGTCATATATGTGTTTTTAGGAGTGAAGTGCTATAAACATTAAGGGTATGTTTGGATTGGTGAAAAATGATGGAAAAAAATAGAATGGAGTGGAATGATGTTATTTTTCATTGTTTGGTTTTATAAAAAATGAATGGGATGGAATGGAATGTGATGGAACCCATTCCATCCAATACCACTACTTTAACCCATTTTTCATTCCATCCAAATTGGGGTGTATCCAATGGAATGAAATAAATTAGTAGCACAATTCTAATTTTGTCCTCTAAAATTTTACATTAACCATATTAATATTTTTAAAGTAAAGGATAAAAATGGAATAAAAACATTATAATCCTTTCCGCTCAGTCCAATTTCTAAACAATGAAATGAGATATTAATTCCGCTCCTTCGTAATATATCCAAACAATGGAACGAAGTTTATGTTCCGTTCCACTCCATTCCGCTCCATTTTATTCTGTTCCGCTCCGCTCCGTTCTGTTAGTTTTAAATTATTCAAATAGACCGACCATAAGGTTCATGAACTCACTAAACAAGGACTTCGACCCCTTCACAAAGTCCAACTCACGAACATGTGATAAGCCCCGAGCATAGTTACTCTAAGGGAATTTTTTAATGCACACTATAGATTATTAGTACATTTTTATAAAAATATAATAATATTTCTAAATTTTAGAAATATATTTCCAGACGCAATCCAAAATACACAAAATACATGCGTAAATGAACCACACTTTCGTTTTCAAAAAAAAAAGTCCAAAAATAAATTTATGAATCCAAAAATACATTTCTGGAATATTTCTTTCCATTATCCATCCTTATCATTTCCGAAATGCACCCACAATTAGAGCTATTATCTTAAAATCAAAATCAAAATAAATAAGAGGTGAAAATAAAACTACACTTGAAAGTGTCAAACGTGATTTGAAACAAAGATAACATGAAGTGGAGAGTGAAAGAACACACAAATCGTTGGTGAAAGTCCACCTAATATAAACTCAGACATGTATAAACACCTCGTATGGTCTCCCTAACTAGAAAGGAAAGTGGCATGTTATAAACATCAAAGCCTGTGAACCCACTCTCACCTAACGAAACATGGACTTCGACCCCTTCATCAAAGGCCCACGTCATCAACATACAATAAGCCTTGAGCATAGTTACTCCCAATCCCCGAGCTCACCAAATCCAAACAAGTACTAAAACCTTGTATGGTTTCCCTTACAAAAAAGAAAGAGGACCACCTTTATGTTATGGCTCGTTAGAGGAAAGGCGCGACCAATGACAACACACCTCTATGTCCTTGTCCTCTATTGATGTTCCTTTTGGATTAGTTGCATTATGCAAAACAACATGGAGATTTTTCAAGCTAGTTCTGGTGCAGAAGAAACACATGTGGAACCCGATATTCCAATATGTGTACTACAACATTTGGTCTCTTACAACAGACAAATGTTATTGCAGTTTTGGTTCAGACTTATTCTATCCAAGATTCACTCTACAAAGAAGATCTACATTTCATGAAGAAGAATTAACTTGGATGTACTAGGACTATTTAGGCTTTGAACTAGTACTACTAATAGTGGATTTCCTTCCTGGCTTGGTAGCCCCAAAATTAGGTGTTGTTGCACTGAACTAGGTTAATAATGTACCATGTTATTTAATATCTAGTAAAGGAGGAAGGTTTGCGATATAAATAAAGGTTGAAGACCAAGTAAGAGGGGACCGATAAATAACATAAAAGAGGGAAGATAATTGGGTGAGAGCAACATACGTGTAAGACTTAAGGAGCCCAAAAATGGAGCTTATTCCTTCATCCTCCCTTAGACCAAAGACAAACACCAAAATTCCATTACGATTCCGACCCCTCTTGATCCGAATCAGGGGGATTAACCAATTGATGTTATTTGCATGAACATTTGGCGCCCACCGTGGGGCTCCAGTAAAACTTTCCCGGGCCATACTAATCATATCTAAACAACCATTTTGTGATATCGAAATTCAGTATGATTTCTTATCCCTTTCCATCAACTACTATTTACAGACAAACACCTAGACTCTCACTTTCCTAGCATCTCGCGACAATATCAATCCATTTTACACCTTAACAGATCTCAGCAAGAACACAATCAAAACAACCGTCTCCAGATCCCAGCAACCATGGTTGAATGCTGATTTATTAGTTTGGTGTCGCAGAACGGAAAATCTTGCAGATGGATAGATGGAAGACGGAGATTATGAGATTCAATGATGTATCCGATTTGGTGCCAACAGATCGGTTACCCGTGGCGGAGCCAGAAATTTCAAGGAGCTTGGGCAAAAATTTTACACCCTGTCTAAAAATTTTGCCCCTAATTATCCAAAAATTTCACACTCTGTTTTTACTAATTTTTCCCTTAATTGTCTAAAAATTACTAATTTTGCCTCTGGTGTTGTCTAAAAATCAACTATTAGGTGAGGAATATACAACAAAAGGAGGGATTGAGCTCGGACTTGCTGGGCTCTAGATCCGCCCATGTTGTCTGCCCTGTGTGGGTGACTGACCGGAATCATTGGCGGAGTTTTGAATTGGATAAACTAACACACTGATGCAGCGCCGTCAATTTTCCCCGAAGAAGGAAACATTCCCGTCAATAATAGTGGTAAATCTGTAACACTTTGACAAGAGGACGTTTCTTGCTTATATTGTCATCATCATCACCACTGTTGTGCTTCACATTATCGCATGACTCCCCATACTCCGGATATTTATTCAATTTTTCATACGTTTTCCTACATAAGATGCAATCATTATGTCATGCATGTATTTTGATATAATCCAAACCTATTGGGCACAATATCTTCTTGGCCTCATAACTACAGTCTGACAACTTGTTAACTTCTAGAAGGATTTATTTCAATAATTCAAGCTATTATGTGAAACTTTTATCCGTCCACCAGTTTTTGCCTTCAGATTAACACTTTTAACCACGCAGACAATTATTTTAAATCAGTGCACACCTTATATAATGACTCATCCTTGTCACTATATAAAGTATCATACATATGAGTTTTCCTAAAATAATCTTCTCCAATGTCACATATCATATCTTCTAGTCGATCATCCATATCTACACCAACTTCATGTCTTTGTGACGTAGCAATTTTGTTTGTATCCACTTCACCATGCCATGTCCATGTTCTATAATTTTGACTAAATCCATCACAACATAGGTGATTGATTATTACTTTATTTTCAAAAAATTGATATTCTCGCATATAACACAAGGAAAATAAAATACTCCATTATTTCCAGGAAGTTTTCTTTCTGCGAATTCAAGAAATTCAAGAACTCCTTTCTCATACATAAGACTTAATATATTAGCTTTCATCCAATTACGATCTATAATACATAATGAAATTTATGTCAAATGCTTGTAAAATCATGCATCTTGAATTTAAACTTTGCTAAGTACAAAAACAATACTAAGTTATCTTTTTAAAAACAAAACATTGTTAAGTCACAACAATAATATAACACCTACAACAAGAACAATAACAAAATATAACATCCTCAACAACACAAAAACCAAAAAAATCTCAATCTCACCTTCAATCAACATAGTTAATGTGCTAAGTTACAACGACTAAACAAAATCAACAACAACAACACAAAAACAAAATAACATGCAACATTAAAACTCTAGGGTTTAGGATATCAAGAACAACAACCACATTAGTGTATAATTAATGGTGGTGAAATATTTCACATACCGTAAATGTGAAAAAGAAGAGTCAAAGAAATGAGTTTCATGACCCCTTCTTGTGAGTTTTGGCTTTCCTTGTCTTGATTCGTATCAGATATGATGAAGGTTAATGAACAAATGAGATTAGTGAAGATGGATTTTGACTAAGGAGTTGTTCTATTCTAAAGGGTTTTCTCTAGGGTGTTGTTCTGGCATGAGGGAAATAAACTTCATCTTGTTATGTTATAATTTAAAAGGAATAATTTTCACCATAGTTACTATTAAAAACCGATTATATCTTAAAACATTTCACCACGATTACTTTTAACAATCGTGGGTAAAGGTTCTACATATTTGTCAATATAAAAACTCAACATATTCATTCACGTTTTTACTAAACCTAACTCATTCAACCTCCATACTTCATCTCTCATTCTTGTTGTGTAGTTGTATCACTGACCCTGATGTTTAGGCTTTGAAGATACTTAAATAATATATTGAAAAAATTGGTTTGAAGATTAATGTCAAGTTTTATTTTATCAAGTAAACGGTATACTTGAACCTTGACATTGATCTTTAATGCCAAAAATTTTAAGATAGTAAAAAAGAATGAACATATTGTAACATAAAAGTGTCTTAAAAATGAATGAAAAACTAAATTGTATGTGTTGGGATTCCGAAGCGTGTCCCTGAGAGGGACGTTTCCCCACGGTTGAAAAAATTGGCTGTGGTGAAATGCAATTTAATTTTGATTTTAAAATTAAAAAAAAAGAAACATTCCACATTTCCCCATGGTTGGAAAATTCGTCTGTGGAGAAACGTGTCTTGAACATTAAGGAAAAACACCTAAGTAAATAAAATTTACCACGGTGGATACTATGGCCGAAGTGGAAGTGCATTACAAGATCTACTTTTAGTTATAGTGTCATAAGTAGGATCCTCACCGAGTTCACTAAGAACATTTGGTTGCCATTGTGGGGATAACTAAAAATAGACCCTCAACCATAAAACTATTGATCTCACTAAATAATTGGTGCGATAATACCTTAACATATAGAAAATGAAGCCTTTAGTGCAATATAGGCCATTGTTGACGAATTAGGACGCCAAAATAAGGCCATACAACCACAAGCATATCACATCCAATAGGATCAAGTCCTCATGGGTGACTCTGACGACAAGTTGGAGGACCCCTAACCACCGTGCAAAGAAATATAGGATGTCGCAGTCTAGGAAAACTTCAAACTACCCTCATCTCATAACTTTTGACGAAAATAGAAAATCCCAAAAACACCATGTGATACAAAATTGTTAGGGGAGAATATGGATTTAAACGGTCTAGAATGGGGATGGGTTGAATAGACCTTCCCAAAGAATATACCAATTTAAAAAATTACTATTGAAAATCAGAGTTTGAAATAGTTTTGTGTATGAAATTTTATTTGCTTTAATGGACGAAACCTATTGAACACTTAATGAGAGATACAGAGTATATGATATGTGAAAGAATACCAATACAATCAGTATCTCAATTCAATGAAAATATATTTACACAAGTTGTGTAAATCGAATCTTCTGAAATAATCAAGAAATCTAACATTATAGTTTTCAATGTTAGTCAACAACAAGAAAGTTTCAAGCTCTTAATCTAACAAAACCTAAAAATTATTAATGAAATCACTATCAATATGATAAACCCCAATATCATGAAATTATATGAAACAATAATTCTAAACACGCAATCCTAAATAAAATGTAGAGAGAGTGAGTGAGAGAGAGAGGGAGAAATAAAGAGATGAAAGAGAGAGAACAAAGTACAACAAATGTATAATGGTTCTATAATTCATTTTGACAAACTAACACCGATTCATTTAGTACATCCTCAATTATTTTGACAAACTAACACCGATTCATTTAGTACATTCATAATTTGAATACTGGTGAAGATAAAGATCTTCAATGTGAATCCTCTATAATTGTACTCAGCTTCTGACACTGAATTCTTCTGAAATCTTTACTTGACTTTGACTTCAATCTTAAAACTTTAAAGGGTTAAATATTTGATTCCCCCTGCCATTAGGGCGGGATTTGGTTTTGCCCCCTGAAGTATTTTTTATGTGAATGCACCCTTATAAAACAAATATTATGTTTTCAGAACCCCAACTTAAAAAATGCAGCTCCGAGCTTCAAATCTGCTATGATCTTTACTTGATCCTACCGATTCCTTGAGCCTTGAATTGTCTAAAGATGAAAACAACTTCAACTTCATCTGCAGGCTTTCACACAATTTTACCAAACTAATCATGGATAGAAGAACCTCATTCTTTTTTGTTGGATTTGCCGATCCTAACCATAACCACACACACATATGCCAACCCCTAAAATCCTCAAGAAATCTTCACAAAGATTTAATCACAAAACAAACCTCGTGATAGATCTCACACTTTAAGGTGAACACTTATTCCAAACAATAAAGGATGATGCAAGAGGTTGAATATGAAGAGATTTCAGTTGCAAAACTCAAAACAAGATTCAAAACCCTTTTTGAAAGTTGAGAGTAAATGAGTGTTATGACTTCTAAATTATAGAGATGTTATAAACATTATGAAGGAATTTTAGAAAAGATTTATATATATGTGTTGGATATCTAGCACAAAAATGAGATCAATTGTTGTTTGATTTAAATCACAAGTAAGAAGTATGAGTGAATAATTTGGATCAAGATCTAAGAACCAAGAATTTTTTTCCCATGAATCGAATTAACCCTTTTAATGATTTGAGCCATGTGATTTGAGTCAACAAGACCTATGATTTGAATCATAGTCACATAATAAAAATCCAAAATTTCTTGTCTGAATTTGATTCAAGTCAAGCATATTTGTGATTCGAATCAAATCTCTCTAATTCTAGTCATAGATTGATGTGATTCAAATCAAACTTATAGAGGCAAAATCCTATTTTTCATAAATGTGTTTGATTCGAGTTATGAATTTATGTTATTAGAATCAGACTCATAGTAGAAAAATCTTCATTTTTCCATTCAGTTTGATTCGAGTCATGACATTCTATGTTCGAATCACACTTCAATGCTTTTAATTTTTCATCATAATGAAGTGCTATTATGAACCAGAGCTTGACATGACTTAAATCGTTCTCAAATGTGCATCTTGAATCAAACCTTTGCCTATTTGAGTAAAAGCATATTGTTAAGACTTTAATCAAACAGTTTGATTTTTGAATGCATAAACTGGATTCATGACTCAATCCTAGAATGTGCAACTATGTGAGAAGACTTAATTACGACGAAATAAATCAAAAACTAAATTGAAAAACAACAAAACATAAATGAGTAAACCCTAGGAGGCAAAAGCAACTTCAAAATGGCAGTTATTGAAGCATATAAGGCAGTTGAGTACAAACTCCATTCATCACCCTTAATGAGGCCACACTTAAGTGGTACATGAGTTTACTTTAGTACTCTATCACCGGGTACTTAGACTTCTTTCGTAAACTATTCCATTAATTATCATAAAGTAAACAAAAGATAACAATAACATGTATATTCAATTTTCTCTATGGTAATTATAAAAAACTTGAAGGAATATATGATAGGAATAAACAAGGTTAATATCGAGGTTACTAACCCCGATAAAGAGATGTTTGTGGGAGCCTTTCAGATGCTTGATCCTAGAAGAATCATTAAGCACTATAACTGAAGTTCACGAAAGGGTTCGCGACAACAATATAGGTAGAATATCCATGGCCTGTAAGATCCTCTGAGCCGACTTTTACTGACCCTGCATGACGCACAAAAACAGGGAGCGCGTAAAGAAAGATGACAAGTGCAAAAGATATGCAACATACACCATAGTCATGGAGAAACATAACTTTTATTAGAATCCTCAGTATTTTTCTACATGTAGGGCAACAATATCCTAGGATCATTCTCCAAAGTATTAGAAAAAAAAAATTCTCATCGTAAGAATAGATTATTTCACGAAATGGATAAAGGGGGAGTCGGTGGTTGCAATCACAAATGAAAAATGTATTTAAGGATGAAATGACAACCAAAGTCATCTTGAATAGTGTAAAGAAGAAACATGAAGAAAATGAAAAGATGGAGGACATAATAGATACACTGCGTAATATGGTCATATCACATAACACCACATTCATCCATCATAAAAGCTCACTTCAAAATGTTTTATGGTGTTGATGTAAACTCTAGGGATTAATAATTTTGATAAAAGTGATACTTGTATTGAATTATTTATTAATAATTTTTTTCTTTTCAAAATAATATAGTTCATATAATATAACTTAAACCTCATTAAAAGAATGTTATTCTTAAATTAAGTATTATGAAGTAAAATAGTATGACTTAATTGTATTATATAAAGTAAAATAGTATCATGTATTTGGGGGTATGAATATAAAAGGGGGTATGAAATAAATAATAAAATTCAAAACCTCATATCCAAGAGAATGAAGTAATCGGGCGGGCTGAGTATTGTAGGATAGTTTGCAGGGCCCATTAAACTTGTTTAGGTGTATTTTCCAATTCCAGAAGATGTTAAATATTCTTCAAATGGGGATTAGAACTTCATATCCTAATCATGTCAGAAAATATACATTCATCCAAGCAAGCTCACCATCAAGCCAAAAGTTCCTTTGGTTTTGTCTAACTAGCACAACAAGTACAAAATGTCTGCCAAATCTTATTTTGTTGGACTTGAGCTAGATATGGGTGACGTACCACAAATACCATCACACAGTTGATAATGATATTGCTCACTCCATTGCTTAAGAATGTTATAGTTTCACACTATATATGGCATGATTTCTCAGAATAATGGAAGATGAGTTTTCATATCTCAAATTTTACACGTTTATGGTGTTTTGTTGGCTACAGTAATTTACAAAAATTAAAGCAAGTTGACTATAGTGATTCTAGTGGGGGCAAAATTAAACAGTCATTTGTATATAGAGAAAAAAGAGTAAAGAATATCAACAATATCTTCTTGTGATGTCAATAATAATTATAAAAAAAAAATAACACTAACAACAATTGTGACATGTAAGTTTCAAAGTGGAGTTTTTAGTTTTTAAAGACTAAGTTTGGTAAGACATATTTTTGAACTTATAGCTTATGTTTTTTTATCTTATAAATTCATATGATAATTTAAACCCGTTTGATAATGGTCTTTTCATCACGAGCTTATATCTTATTTTACTAGCTTATAGCTTATTTTTCAGACGCTATTTCAAATAGCGTTTTAGCTTATGTTTTATAATTTATAATTTTTTCTTCCTTTTTTATCCTTATTATTTTAATTAAAATCTATTTTTAACTCTTATAATTTATTTTAACTTAAAATAAAATAATTATATATTAAATATCTTTTATGTCATTTTACATTTATAAGTTAATTAAACTGCTGATTTTATCAAACACTTCAATTAGCTTATAAGCTATCAATCTCAACCATCCGCTATAAGCTATAAGCCATCAGTCATAAACTATAAGATATCAGCTAGTTTATCTGTCAACCGTTATTTTTATCAAACAGACCCAAAGTCAATTTTAAGATTAAAAAAATAATGACAACATATAATAAGAGAAATAATAGAAATATTTAACAATAAATTTAATATTTTCTCTTATTAGAAAAGGTGAAAATCCCATACTTGTAAATATGCTGGCTACCAACAATCAAAACTATTGAATAAATGAAAAATACTTGTATATTCAATTTTATTTGAGAATAAATATATCAATTTATTTCATTAATATTGTTATTATATTAAAATATTATTTATATGAACACTTATTAATGTATTTTTATAACTTATTAATATAAAAAATTCTTATTCATATGAGACATATTAAAATATTATTCATTTTTTAATTAAAATATTATTCATATGAAACATGTTTCTATAGGAAAAAAAAATCATATTAGTAACATAAGTGTAGTAAATTAGATCAAAAATATCAACTAATTTTCCTTTTTCAAAAAATATAAAAATAACATACGTGTAGTATTCTTACATTATTAGTTATTTTTAAAGAATAAAAAAAATGTGTTGATAATTTAATAAAGATATTAAACAAAATCTTGCATATTTCTTTTTCATTGAGAAGGAGATTTAGAAACCACAGCTACAAAAACAATCAGAGAAAGTGACCCTTTTCCAATCATCATACAACAACAAAACTAGATAAGGATGAGAAGTTACATACTTAATCAAACCAAATTTACCATTGTGATTGATATTTGCAAGATGATATGTAGATTGATTAAGTTTTCAATAAATTCATTTGATATATATATATATATATATATATATATATATATATATATATATATATATATATATATATATATATATATATATATATATATATATATATATATATATGAGATAACACTTCAAAAAGAAGGGTGAAACGAATGAAGAGTATGAATATTTTAGAAATAGTCATATCAAACACAATAAGAGAATTTATCTCAACTAACAATAAAGAAAAACTCAAACTACTCGTCATTCTTAAATTACGAACTAGGCCTTAAAGTTTGGCCGAAACAAAGTATAGGCAAATTCTTTGGTACCCTTGAATTATAATTGGGTACCGGTACCTTTGGTGTTAATTAATTTAAAATTTTGATTTTTTAAAAAATAAAATAATATCAAAAAATGATGTGGCATTAAATATCTTTATTTGATTGGAGGAAGGTACCTGTACCCAAACAAATTTAAGGGTACCGGAGTGTTCACCTTCCAATCATTATCTTTTGTTGTAATAAATTTATCTCATAATTTAAGTCACTTAATATAAAACTTATCAATATTAATAAGTTATGATATCTAACATTTATCTCCTATTAGTCAAGTTATTTAATTTTGACCGTTTTGAAGATTTCTATTCATCTTTATTCATGATATCTAAGAATTTACCATTAAGCAAAGTAATAAGTAATGATAAGAACAAAAATAAGGCAACTAACATTAAAGTGTCGGTAGTGGTGATGGTGGTATAAGTATAAATTCAATGAGTAGAAGTAGAAACAAATTAGCAATATGGATTCATTGTATTGTGATAACGTAGTTGTCGTGCGACTTAATTTGGTTGCAGTGTTAATATAGCTGCATAATCATCATGATAATGATTCTGATTGTGAGAGTTAGAGGCATGAGTGTGACAGGAGCAACAATGAAAGTGACACCACTAGGATGTTAATTAGTGTCTAACAAAATTTAAGTCTAAATTTTTGGTCCACTAAGTTTGATGTAAAGAAGTACTCTAATTAGCTAAACATGTGTTTAATTATGCTTTGACCAAAATTAATTTTGATATTTAATTTTGACTAAATATTAATTTAAAGAATCTAAGAAAGAAACCATGAAACAAATTTTATAATTTCATAAACTTGAATGTACAGATTTTAAGGTATACAAATTTTACTTTTTACTTTTTATACTTATGATAAGTTTTTGAGTAAAGATAACATGTGCTCCAAGGGTTTGGGTTGGCGCATATGTTTAAAAACACGTTAATAGAAAGTTTGTCTCGAAACAAAATAATGAAAACATTAATAATAAAGTTTTAATAAAAATATTACACAATTTCTAATAAAAAGTTTTTATATTTAATTCTTAACCTGTGTTCTAAGGGCACATATTAGCATTATCTTAAATTTTTTTATAAACAAAACAATGTATTATCCATGATGGGTTGCGGAACTACTCTATCTGTTTCAAAATAAATGTTGTTTATGATTTTTGCATACAAATTAAGAAATATAATATTATTATCATAAAATATTGCACATTTACAGAATTAACCTTATAAATGTGTTAGACTTAAAAGTAGTGTATACAGTAATAATTAAAAGACACAATTGAAAAAATAGTAATTATTTCTACATTGAAAATTGAAAATGACATTTATTTTAAAACAAATTTTTTCCCTACATTTTAAAACAGAGGAAATAAAATCATAAGAAATTGTTACGAATACTTCAATTTCTGCTTAAAACAAAATTAAAACAAAACAATTCTTTAAAAACTCCACCCGGCCCAACATAACAACATCACATATCATAAGGATACTCCCCTGTAACAGATAGTAATTTCTTTCTTAGGTAAGAGAGGTCCAGTAAAGTCATAAAATTTTATATATGCTTTTTCCTTTTGTTCACAATTTCTTACTATGATGAAACATAATTTCAAGACATCCACTTTTCAATCAAGACATTATATCTTTTATTGAATTATCACTACTTGAAAAAATGAGGACATTACAACACCTTAGATTTTATTCAAAAAGTTGCAAAATCATATGAAAAAGTTAGAAAATTTCATACTATCCTATTTATAAGAAAAAATCTTCTTTTTAGATACATTGTATCTGGACAATATATTGTCTACATACATTAATTATTCAATGTGTCAAAAAGTGAATTCTTTCTTATAAATAGGATCAGAGTAAGTAATATTTTGTAACATAGTTGGTTAAAAATACCCCCTCCGTCCCATAATGAGTGACCTAGCACACCATTTCACACAGTTTAAGAAAAGTGCATAAAAGTAAGAGAAATAATATTGTTTTTACTATAGTACCCTTATCATGTATTGAAAATTGTGAAATATTTATTAATTAGATGGTAGAATTGTAAAAATGCATTGAAAATTAAAATGAGTCATTCATTTTTGGATATTATTTTATTCTAAACTAGTATCAAACCAGTGAATACGCACAAGTTCTGTTCTGTTACGCGCATTTGAATACATCATTTATTTTAAATAAAATGTTAAAAAAGAAAAAAAATAAATAAATAATTGATTATTTCGTATATAAAAATATTTAGATCAATAATAGATTTTTTCCCGTATACCATTTTTGAATAAAAAATATTTGATCATAAATATCATTTCTCATGTATAAAAATATTTAGATCAATAATAATTTTTTTTCCCATATACCATTTTTGGATCAAAAATATTTGATTATAAATACCATTTCTCATATATATAAATATTTAGATCAATAATAATTTTTTTTCCCGTATAGAGACTTTATTTTTGTTTATGTATCATTTACAAAAATATTTGGATCAATAGTAAATTTCGTATATAAAAATATTTGAATCAATAGTAGATTTTTTTCCCGTATACTATTTTTGAATAAAAAATGTTTGAATCATAAATATCATTTTTCATAAATAATAGATTTTTTTTCTGTATACAAATATTATTTTTGTTTAGGTATCATTTACAAAAATATTTGGATCAATATTAAATTTTCGTATATAAAAATATTTAGATCAAGAATAGATTTTTTGAATAAATTTTTTTCATATACCATTTTTAAATAAAAAATATTTGGATCATAAATACCATTTTTCGTATATAAAAATATATAGATCAATAATAATTTTTTTGTGTGGAAGAAAGAAGTGAGAAAGTGATGAAAGAGAAAAAAATGCAGAGAGATTTGGTAAGTTTAATAAAATATGAAAGTTGTATTATTTTAATAATAAAATTAAGAACTTTATTGTGCAAACACTAAATAAATACAATTTTAATGTGATCGCAAAAAATCAAATAAAGATATTGTAGACTTTTTCACAACTATTAAGTTTCTTATATTATAGATGAGTCACTTATTGTGGGACGGAGAGATTAGAAAAAAATCACTTATAGTGTGATATTTACTTTCCTTAATTACTACAAAATTACGTGTTCATGACTGTGAATTTATAGGCCCATCCAAGTGGACCCTTGGTGTAACTTTGCTTCTAGTCTAGGACTAATTAATGAGTAAAAAAATATGATCACTTCTTTATAAGATTGTTGACAAATCTATGTGAGACACTCCAATAAAGTTTCACTATTCACCTTATAATGGATGTTTCATCTTTGAGCTTGAACTGTTTGAATCATGTGGGATAGAGCGTGGATGAGGTAATGATGAATTGCATGGACCGTAAAAAGGTTAGCCGGTTTTTTACTACAAAGCACAAACAAACATGTTGATAGAGCTATAGCACTTCTTAATCATTTAGGATACATCTTTTTCTCTCCTTAATAATTCACAACATGAACTTTTTGTTCTATCGGTTTCGCTTTCTTTTTCTAGTATGATTTGATTTGTTTATGACTATTTCCCTCAATGTGAGGTAGGTAGGGAAAGAAAATTACTATTCATGTGTAGGCATAACAGTAATATTTTATATTTAGTGTGTACTATAACATTGAAAATTACAATATTCAACATTGTAACGTATATATCTCTCCACATTTAATTATTTATTATTTGTAATTATTAGATTAAAAAAATAAATGATCAAGATGTAAAGTAAGTTATAATGACTTACTTTTGGAGTATATATATATATATATATATATATATATATATATATATATATATATATATATATATATATCATATAGATCATACCTATAAAGTTTGAGCTTAATCTATAATGATTTACTATGTCATTGAATTACATCAAAATTAACGTTATATGAAAGCTCATTTTGACGTTAATCTTTGGATATCTTGATGTTATAGTAAATCATTATAGATTAAGCTCAAACTTTATAGGTATGATCTATATGATATTACGTTTCAATCCAACGGTTGAATTTAAAAAATATTAATTCGAGATGTAGTTATTGAACGAGTGTAACTCGTGGTGTAACTCTTCGGGTGTAATTTGATCCCTCCTCATATATATATATATATATATATATATATATATATATAGGTTTTGTCTAAAAAAATATAAGTCAAATTAAAATCTGGCTTAATATTCTTTTTGGTCCCTTAATTTTACTTCGGGATCCATTTTGCTTCCTTTTCTTTTAAAAAGACCAATTTGATCCTTTACCTATTAAAAACATGTCACGTTTGTTCTTTCTGTTAGATCCATAAGTCAAAGTGAAATTAAATTGATGAATGACAGTGATGTGGAAATTACACATTGATGTGGGGGAAAATAATCGGATGTGCACACTAAGTGAAGTTAAATGTATTCTCGATTTATTTCATTTGCATTTCCTAACCCTGGCAAACAAATATGTGAAGAAGCTTTAAAGGCGACTCCAAAGAAGGCGATCATGTTTGAATAAGCTTAGAAGGTGACGGCGAAAATGTAATATAAGGTTGAAAAGAGTGAAAGAGACAACGGTTGAAGGCGAAATCAAAGGTAAAAGCGCCATTGAATGTCCTTTTCATATGATCAGTATCAGTTTATTTGTTTCAAATTTTAAGGTTTTACATATTATGTGGTGTTCTTGTAGAAATGAACTTTTACGATTTAGGGTTTTCAATGTTACGTTGTGCTCATGCAACAATGAAATGTTAGGGTTTTTTTGTTAGGAATTTAGGGTTTTCAATGTAATGTTATGTTCATGAATACATGAAATGTTTTCTGGTTTTAAAATTTTAGGGAAAGTCAATGTCATCTTATGTTCATGCATTAATGTTATGAATTTTGGGTGTTAGGATTTTAGGGTTTTCGCCCCCTTTTCTAATTTTACAATTTATGGAATTAGGTAGAAATGGATGAATACTTGAATTTCAAAATTCATCATGGTGGTGAGTTTACGGATAATGCACAAACTGTGCACGAAGGAAGAAAATGTGATGAATTAAAAATTGATGTTGAAAAGTTGAGTTATTTTGAGTTGGTAGGTATACTGAAGGAACTAGGTTATAATGAGGTATATACACTTTATTATAAGGATCCCACTTTTTAGATGAATGTTCTGAATGATGACAAAAGTGCATTAGACGTTGCTGATCTTTGTAGGGTCCATTTGAGTGTTGATGTTTTTAAACAAAATCCCATGTCCAAACCAAGGTATTTTGAAGGTCCTCTTCCTAAAATAGAAGATTTAAATGATGAGAACATAGTAAATCTTGAGGAATAATATTTGATTTCAAAACTTTATGTTGAGGTGCATGGGTTCAATGATGATCAGGGTAGTGATGTTACTATTGGTGAGGGGTTGAATGATGATGAGGTGCATGGGTTCAATGATGATCAGGATGGTAATGTTAATGTTATTGAGGGGTTAAATGATGTTGGCGAGGTGCATGATGGGATAGAGACTGATCAAACTAATACAGGTGTGTTCAATGCTGATGTAATATCTGAAGACAGTGGGGAAGATAGTTATAATTATGATTGTGCTTTAGAAATTTCTTTTGATAATTATGATGAGAGTGAAGATTATAAAGAAGAACAAATTGGTAATCTAATTACCTATGAGGGAAATCGAGAAGGAACTAGCAAAAAGAAGAAACAAAAATTGGAAGAACATAATGGAGAACAAAAGGGGCACTACTACAAAAAGAGCTTTTAACGTCAGACGCGAAATACATTTTAACTCGGCAAAAGAATCGAGGTAACGAAGGGCGTCATTAAAAGTAATTACTTAACACCTAGATTTTTAAAACACCAAGGTAACGTTTTATTAGGGCATGGGTTCGAACCCCTGTTTCTGCACTTTTATTATTTACAAAAACTACCGTCTTTTTTATCTTGTTTATCATAAAAATCAAGGGGTCATTAATTTTTTCTTAATAAAACCCGATCAAATGAAGCCGGTGGAGTCAAATATGGTTGAAGAGATATACTTGTTTTCTTAGTTCACATGTATTGGACTTTGTTGTTTTAGTTCTTTCATCATTTCATTTATGGGTTATGTTTTGGGCTTGTAAGGAATTTGTTGAGTTCCAACAAATATAAATATGTATCTCTTGCATATTTGCTAGAACAACCTTTAAAACTTTAGAGTTGAAGTCAGTGGAAAGGGTTTGAGAATCCTAATGGTAATCATAGAGATACAAGAGTAAAAATTCCTAATAGTGTGTTTTTAGAATGGCCTTGTTATTGTATAGTTGTATTCCAAAAACCACGTAGGAATTGCCTTTACGCAAATATATTTGTCAAACCCATAAATAATTCAATTGAGTTGCGAAAACCTCATTTACTTTGCGAATCAACCGAATTTTTTGTACATATATAAATTGATGCACTTGTAGAAATTCAGAATTAATGTTGCTAAATTTGATTCATATCATTACTGATTTTGCAATCCTTTTTATAATGAGTTTGTGAAATGTGTGTTTTTTTCAGTTCCACTTATGCTAGGGATTATTACTCTTGAAGGATAAACCCTATTGATTTTTACTCTGGAAGGATAAACCCGATACTTTAATTTACAAATTGTAAGCATATGATTTACAATAAAAGTGAGTTAGTGTAACGACATCCCTTCAACACAAGTATTTTTCTTCATTTTTTCTATGCACACTTTGTGTAAAAGAAATTTATGTGACATGAATTTTTTTTAAAATAATTATAATAATGATTGTTTGAATTTGAATCTGTACATATTTGGAATATCTGGCCGAACAACAAGTCGGTGTTGGACGTATATGTGAGGAGCTATGGTTAACTTCAAGGATCTTAAACTCGACAAGAGGTGGCCTATCAACTTGGAAGGAGGTAGCCCACGAACTCGACTTGGTAGTCATCCCACACCTCAGGAGACATTGGCTCTAATGAAGCCGAAGCTAATTACCCTAGTCGGCTGCAACAGATATTTGCATACGAAGAGCCTTTGCCATTATGGGAGTTACGACTTCTTAAATGAATGGCGGCAGAGGTTACTGAACATAGTCTATTTTGGAAGGAATCTAATGCTCCTCCATTAATACAGAAGACTATGGTTCTTGAAGGTATAAATAGAGCTCCCGAATGAGGGATAAACAATACATTCATACTCTTGAGCTTGAATCAATTACAATGCTCAAATCCCTAAAGCTAAACACTTTTAAATTCCTGTGTGACCTTATGGAGATCTTCTCTCGGAATGTAGTTCAAAAGTGTTCTATAGGAACACAACTATTATAAAAGAAGTTAAAAAAAATCATTATAATATATTTTTTATTTTTATGAAAAATTATTTCTAAGAATAACTTTTTTCACAGGTAAAACAAACACACACTTAAAATCTTTTCTACGTGTATTTTTTCTTCATTTACTATTGAGTAACTAGTTGTCTCCCAAGAACAAACGCCGTCTGACACTCGGACATTAAGTCATGAAAAACTATTTTCAACCTAGCTGTCAAAAGCTTAGAAATAAATTTATACATACCGCCCACCAAACAAATTGGACGAAAATCATCAAGATTCATAGGATTATCTTTCTTGGGTATTAACGTCAAGAAAGAAGTAATAGATTTTGCCAAAACAAAATTTATGTGGAAATCTTTAACAAACCTAATAAAATAATCTTTCAAGAAATTCCAAAATTTTCTTAAAAATAAAAAGTTATGCCCGTCGGGTCCAGGACTCTTAGAACCATCACACCCCCACACAACGTCTTTTATTTCAGTATCCGAAAACTGAGCCTCCAGAATCTAACTTGAGATTGCGATAACCTGTTAAACGAAAATCCTTTAAGAGTTGGTCTGTTCAAATCATTCTCCACAAATTTTCTAGCAAAATGCTTTCAGACCTCGTCTTTTACATCCCCTACCTCCTTTAATAAGCCCCTGTCCGATAAAATAGAACCAATATAATTTCTTCTCCTTATCTCATTCATAACATAGTGAAAAAACCTACTATTTAAATCCCTTTCATTATCTCACGTAAGCCTAGATTTTTTGTAACAGAAGGTTCTATTTCAGGATTTATATTCTTTGTTTGTTTTAAAGAAAGAGGTAGTGAGTGGCATGGGAGTTTGGGTTAATAATTGTTGGATTAGGAGTGGTTTGGGTGTGCATGCCATGGTGGGTTCAGAAACTTGGAATCAATTGCAGGTTTAAAGACTTCTTTGAGCTAGTTTGTTCCCAATAGAGAGATGGAGGACTCAGTTGCGTTGAAACTGAAGTTTGAGGAAGGATTTTCGGTCAAATCCTGTTACGACGTTCTAACTGATTTTCATCATAAGACTGTTTTTATTTTCGACAGGGAGAAGGCGACGTCTCTTGTTTGGAAGGCTTCAATTCCTTTTAAAATTAAAGTTTTTGCTTGGAGAAGGATGATTAATAGACTTCCTACAAAAAATCTGCTTTTTGTTAGAGGTATTTTTTCGATTCAATTCGACTTATTTTGTGTATTTTGTAAAATTAATGAGGAGTCTTTAGAACATGTTCTCTGGCTTTGCGAAGGAAGTTTAGGGGTTGATTTAAGTTTGGATGGGGTGAAATTGAGTAAGGAGGCCAATGTTTGGAAGAGTTTCCTTCAAGCTTTTGAAGGTTTTAAATATAAGAAAGTGAAGATGGGATTAGAAGGGGTTATATGTATTGCTTTCTGCTGGCGTATTTAGATTAAGAGGAATGTCGTGATTTTTAGAAACGAGAGTTGGCGTGTTTCAGATACGGTTTGGAGCATTAAGGTTTTAGCTTGGAAGTGGTCTTTACATGGTAAAATTACTTATGCCAAATATAATTTTTATGAGTTTTACAAGGAACCTTTGCATTACTTAAGTTAAGCTTCATTTGGAGAGTAATTTCTCTTTCTCCGAGTCTTATCTCGATTTTGTAATTGAGATTCAATACCCATAGTACTCTTATAAATCAAAATCCTTCCTTACAGGAAAAAAAAACTACTGAATAAATAGATATTATACTCCATGAAAATGTATGAATAGTCAATTCAATCATCCAAATTTATAAAATAACAATTTAAACTTTCAAATTAAAGGACATCCATCAATTTAATATCTCTATCCCCATATTGTTTGAATAAATATCCATCAAAATCTCTAAAAGACTTAAATATTTATTTTTCTAATCCCATGATGCATCAAGACAAGTACATAAACTTTAAAATTGTAGTGTTAAATTTTTTTTTTTAAATATTAAAATTTACTTAAATTGTTCAAAATAATTGACAATTGATATTTCATAAATTTAATAGACTAAATTGATTAATCTTATAATTTCAAGAATTCAAATATCTATAAATTATTTATCTTTTCTGTATTTCCAAAAACCCTTGAACTAATTTTATCTATCAATTAAAAAAAATTAAAAAAGAAATTTTAGCTAAATGTTATGACAAAACTACAAAGTTCACATGTAATGTTTTAAATTATTTGATTACATACATATGCACCACTCCTTTTCTGGATGAAAGGTCTATAGCAACTACACTTCAGACCTATAGACATAAAATAGGAATCAGTACCACCAACACTTGAAGGCCTCCATTTGTATGTTTCTACTTTTCAATACGTCCTATATTTCATTTTTGCATGTATATTTATTTCCCTTTATACTTTAATAATAATAAAGGATATGCTTAAATGTTTGGCTATAGCATTAGATGACCCATTTCAAAGTGGCTTTTGTATTTTTGTGATATAGACTTACATGCCAATGCCATGCCTCTACCACTCAATTTCTTCTTTTTCTTTTATTCTATCCAGCACATGTGACTAGATGGATATGATAGATGGTTGAAATATGCAAGTTATTACAAAAACATGCCAATGGTATATCCATCCATCAATCAATTTTCCATCTTGGGATGTTGTCTGATCTTGTTTAGTCCACTAATGATAAATTAGGTCTCTAATCAGATATCTGTATTGTCATTTTGTAGGTTTGTTAGCTTAATTTAGGGTTGACAAATTGAATGGTTTGTATAAACTATATATGGATGGATGTAAGCACTTTAAAATATATATTTAAAGAAAGAGAGAACAAAGAATATAAATTGAGAAAATTGGGCCAAAACCTAAAGCAAATCTCGAAAGACATATACAACATTTGTCTTATTGTATCGAAAAAATTTATTAAAAAATATTCCCATGAAAAAAAATAGTGCAAAATAACTACAAGATCAAATTATTGAAAAAGTAAAAGAGTATAAACAAAAACGATTATCAGATATAAATGACCTGTTTCGATTTAGCAACTCTATAAAACTATAGAAAATAGAGTCCCGCCAAACAAAATCATTATTTTTGAGATTAAGTGAATAGACTTTATTTGCATAATGATTCTTTTTTTTTTTAAATATGGGAACTAATATACTCTCTGGTTTAAATGAGTCTCTTTTAAAGTTTTTGCATATAGATTAAGAAATATTAATAGTGTCATAAAGTATTGCAATTTTACTAAATTAACCTTATTAATGTCTTGGAAGTAGTGTATACAGTGATAATTAAATGGTACAATTGAAAAAATAGCAATCATTTCTACATTGAAAAGTGAGAATGATATTCATTTTGAAACAATTTTTTTCCTCTAAAACGACATTCATTTTAAAACGAAAGGAGGAATTCTTACTCATTTCAACATAGTTCATGTTGTAATTTATTAAAGATAATTACAAAGATGTGTTCCAAAATGACAAAATGGTAGAAGTGAGTAAATACTAATAAAGGCATGAAATAAAGTCACACATTGAAAGATTCACTCAATTTATAAGCCTTTTAAAGAGTTAATATCATTAACTCAACAAAAGGACAAAAGAGGATAAAGTGTCACATTGACAATTATGGTGGTCCCAAGCATTAAGCCACTTGTCCCAATCATACAACCACTCGCTGGCGGCGACACTGGCTCTAGCTCCGGGTCCGAGGGCGTGGGTGTAGAGGCGCTAGTGGCGTCTTGTAGACGACACTTAAGCACTTAGGCACATCGTATCGGAGCAACCGGACCAAGGGTCGCTACCTTGTGAAACAATATCAGCATGACCTATAAAAGCATAATTCCGGATTCAAAATTTTCATCACAAAACCGAAAATCCTCTAGAATAAATTCCAGACACTCTTCGCTACATTCGGGTTTTTCGTCGGTCTTGTGCAAACTCGGTAAGGCTGAATTATCCTGGATATTCCTGCATCGAAACTCTAAGACGTTCGAGAGTGCTTGAAATACTATAAGAAAAGTGTTTCGTTCACGATTCAAGCCTGAATCCGTTTAACTTTGAAGCATTTTCTAACAGTTCAACCACAAGTTTCTTAACCTCCAAAGAATAAGTTCATGATTCTTGAGAGTAATACTAACAAATTAGAAATGTGTTTTCAACCAAAGAGAGGTCTAACATTTTTTAAAAGTTGTATCAATTTTGCGCATAGTCTCGTAGAGTTATGCATGGAAAATAGTAGTCATGTTTAGATTTTGAGTAATATAACCATAATAACAACATTGCTAACTTTAAAAATACCACGGCAAGCAAAAGGTAGGGAAATCTTTTCTTTTGTCATCTATGTTCAATTTGATTCAAGATTTAATATAAGTGTTCCGTTTTGAAATTAGAAATGGGAAGAAGAACGACAACGATGGAGGATCGCAATTTCCGATACGATGGAGTGAGGGACCTACAAGGTTAGCACTTCGACGATCAATTAACTACGTGAGAGAGAAGAGTGAAATAAAATTGAATTTGAAAGTTGTTACATCGATTTAACGCCTTCTCTATATATAGAGAGAAGAAAATAACAAACTTGTTATTTATTAGGAGTGAATTGTAGAGAGTCGTTGGTGCTCTTGCAATTGAGATCTATTGTGATCATTAGGATGATAATCTTCATGTGCTGAGAAGCTTATGGAAGGAGCAAGAGCCATTTCTGGTGGTCGGTCGAGGTCGATGTGGTCGGCTCAGAACAATAAGGATGCCATAAAATCTCTTTAATATAGGGAGCATTAGGAACATTAATTAAAACTAAAAAGGCTTTGAGAATCACGTATTCATACATGTATGAAAATGAGGTCATTGTAGAATTGTAGAAAAATTTCCATCAAGGGAAGTATTGGAAATCACCATATAGCAGTTGATTTCCAAGAGATAAACTTGTTATCAAATTTTTTTATTTCTACAAAATCAAACCATATCAGTTATGATGATAATAACATTAATGCTAAGAGTTTTACATTAAAATGACCAAGATCTTCTATAGATATTAAGAACATCATCAATGAAAGAAGTTTAATAGCAATATTAAGAATATAAAAAAACCAGATCCAAAGAGTTTTTTCAAAACTACAATTTAAAAAAAAAAATGTTGAGTAGTCTCCATTGTCTTACTACACAAGTTATACTAAAAAAATAATAATGCAACCTCTAGCACACAAAGTCTCATATGTAAGATTTTTTTTGTGAAAAAGTCTCCAAACAAAAAGAGACTTAAAGGTTGAATGGAAGGTTTCCATGCCAATTTAATCCAATAAGTATTGAAAAAGATAAGCATCTCAAAAGAAAAATTATCCATTATTAATGTGCTTGAAAACAAACTTATAATCCATTTTAAAATTAGGAACATGAACACTCTGCAAAACAGTACCAATATATAGATAATTCAAAATTCAAAATTATAGAGTGAGGAAAATGTACTCGTAGTTATTTTTAATGAAATATGTTATGACATTTGATAGACAAATATTTGTAGGCAACTTTTCAAGTAATATGTCTTGATTTATTGTGATACACAATGTCTATGTTTGACTCTGATCCATTTTGCTCTGTCTTTTTGTGACCGCTTTAGTATTTATTTTAAAAATTTGTTTCAAATTTAATCCAATCAGAAGTTTGCAAAGATTTCGTTCGGAAAAATATTTTCAATCCAAATTAGTTTGGAAAAGATTTTATTAAATCATAAATTTGAATGAAGAAGATTTTTATTGGATATGATTTAATTAAAGAAGATTTGAATTTGATTTAATTAAACAACATTGAATTTTCTATTTTTTGATTTAGTTGGTTTTTGATTAAACCCTATTGGACTTTTCAGATGGATCCATTTTCTATTTAAAGATTTTGTTCTCCTTGTTTGAAGATTCATCGGTTTTTGAAGAATTGTTAATTGGGCGCTCTATTTTGTGGTTAGAAAAGTCTTCGTATTTTCTTATGTAATACTCTATCTTAAGAGTCTTTCTTATTTTTTTAAGGTAGAATATTTGGTCATTAATTGTGATTTGAATCACTCCACTTATAATTTTTTCTTGCAAACAATTGTAAGAGTGTTTGAGTGAAAGTGAGGGAATATAAGATTCTAGGGGAGCCTTAGTAGAAATTCAATAGTATTATTAGGAAAAGCGCACTAATTTGGGATAGTTCATATGACACCCTTGTGTACTATTGACTACTTGTAGTGAATTTCCTTTCATTTAGACTACAACCCTCCAGACGTAGGTGACATTGCATTGAATTGGTTTACCAATTATTAATGTTATTTGTTTTGTATTTTGTATATTTAATCATCACTATTTTCATATCATACTGTCTCACACATTGTCTCAATATTGTGTGTGACATCTTGTATCTAATAAAATAGAATCTTAATTAGAATTAAAGCATGCACCCTATTGTGGTTGGGTGTGATTTAGGGTTTTTTAATCTATTCTATTCAAGATGGTTATTGTCCAAGAAAGAGGATATATAAATCAAGCACTGATGTTTTCTGGTACTAATTATGACTATTTCATTGAATCCATTGTGATGCTTGCTAAGAGTTTTAGCAATATCATGGGAAGACTTGATATAAGATATGAGAATAATGTTTGTACTAATGTTTAAAGGTGGAAACTTTCAACGTCGAGGAAAAGATGGGGAAAAATAAAACAAGACCAAAGGAATTCAATGTCGTGAATGTGGGGTTTTTGACATATTCAGGCTAAATACCCAAATTTTCCAAGAAAATAAAGAAAAAGCTATAATGCTACTTTCTCTGATGATGACTCAAATGAAGAGACTGAATATGTCAAGCAAACAATGTCATGTGCTTCACTACTCGTATCAAAGGAAATTCAAATTATGAGTTTCCTAGTGATAATGGTGATACTAGTGACGATGAACTATTTGATGATGCTCTTGCTAAAGCTTACAAGACTTTGTATCTTAATTGGACAGAAGAATCTCAAGTTGTTGAAAATCATAAAGAAAATATTGGAGCTCTTTTGTACTAAAAAAATTGTCTCATGCTAACTATCTCAGAGTTGAAGGAAGACGTTAGACATTTCAATTCTAAACTTGATGGTATGACCACGCCTATTTACATACCATATTAAGGAACTGAGAGCCTTGATGAAATTTTAAGTATATGCAAATCATTAAAAGACATGAAAGAAATTGGATATATTGGTGAATCGTCCAATTCAAAGACTATATTTGTTACACTTATTCATAAAACAAAATTCACAATGTTTGGTTACAATACGAAACAACCAACCAAACATCTTGACCATCGTACTAACTTTCATATCAGACTCGCTTAGGTATATCATTACTGTGATAGATATGGTCATATACGACCTTGTTGCAACAAACTGTATGGCAGACAACCTCATCTCAAACAGATGTATCCTTAATGGAAGGTTAAGTCTAATTTGCATCCTTGGCAATGGTGGCGTGCCAGCCTAATATTTTGGCTCATATTACTTGCACCTCTCTCAAGGTATTGTCTCGTGAAGATTGCTACTTTTATGGTGGTTGTTCTAAACATATGATTGAGAAAAAAAATTATCTAAAAGACATCAAACATTATTTCAACAATTATGTTATGTTCAGTGATAGTGTCAAAAAAAAATTATTAAAAAACGGAATTTAGACTATCCAGATCTTATTTACCTTAATGACGTTTTCTATTATATTGAAATTATAAAACTTCAAAATTGACAATTGATTCTCCGTCGTGGTCTACCATGTTGACCACACAAACTCTGATGCGAGCAATCACACCACCCATTTCTTGATTTTTTTTTTTTATAATGGGATATTTTTACTTTTATTTCATTGAAATCTAATTAAATCATTTAATATTTTGTCTATTAAGTTGAATAAAAATTCTGTCAACATAAAAAAAATTAAAAAAACTTTTACTACATTTTAGTGTTTCAAACAAAAAAAAGTCCAGTGTGTTTGATAATATAATTTGAGGCGATCAATGGATTTATATATTTAAATGGATAACACATTTTGGATTGTCTGCAATCTATTTGATTTGTGGACAAAAGAATCCAATTTGATACCACTAGCTTGGATGATGGAGGAAAACAATTGTAGGCCTCAACACATCCTATCCTTTTCTGATTATGTTGTACAAATGATTAAGCTAATATCATTCATATTTATAATAAGTTGATTTTGGGATTGTGTGCACTATTGAATGATAATTTGGATCTAGCATAGACTCTGACTTTCAAAGTGTCAAATGTCTCAAGCAACATGGTGAATTGTAACTTAAGTTAGCAATATTAGTATAATCACTTATAGGACTATTCTATCCTCCCAGAATTGGCTTAGTGGTGAAGGTTTTGGTCTTGAGAGTATGCTCCACTCAGAATTCTGAGCTTTAAACTAGACCCGTGCTAGTAGATGGTGGGATTGGTCCTCTTAGATTAGTCGGTCGCAAGACTGAATATCAACATTTCAAAAAAAAACTTATAGATTGTTCTATACCTTGGACAAAATTGGAAAATCAGGTCATAAAATGATGCAAATCTGATATTCTATAATAAGGTAAAATGAATCATATCTTCTGCCAATGCTTTCCATTTACGGCATTGAGCAAGATTTTATTTTCATTATTACCAATTTGTGATAATGAATCACATACTCAATAATGCAATCCAATAAAAAAAAAAATCACCATAGAATTTGACACTAGTTAGGCACTTACAATGTCAATGATTCATGACCCTCACCCATCTCTTGCTTGAAGATTTTACGTCAAAATAGCTTCAACATCTTGGCATCACTTGATTTCATAATGATTGTCAAAAATGACAATAATCCTAATATGATAATTTATGCACAAAATTAGCTGTCCAATTGAGTCACTAATTATATACTCCTTCAATTAAATTCATGTGACTTCAAAAAGCCTAAAACGCGTAAAAATTTGCATATGTGATTATTTTAAACATGTTGTTTAAATCTTAATTGGACACTTGTCAAAAGAATCCTAATTGTTAGTGCTTGATATGTGAAACAATCATGAATCATGAAATTATTTATAAAGGAAAAAGCTAGTGTGAATTTAATCTTTTTGGTATAGCATTTTTTTTTAGGCCCCATAAGAGAGTTTGTAGAATATGCATGTGTTCCCATATGAATCATGATTTTATCTTGTAATGGTCATGCTTAGAATAAATTACATTATACAGCTAACTCTAAGATAGTTGTGTTAAAGTATTGAGATTAAGGGAATAAATGTGTACTGGGTCTGGGATCTTCCCCAAATCTTGTTCCACTGATGATTCAGAACATTAGGAAACTAGAGAGGTGGTACCAAAAGTTGAAAAAGCAAGAGCTAAAGTTGAAAAAATAAAATTTCCCCAAAGTGGGTGCAACTTTTGCACAGAGAAAGTTCTGTGGCACTATGGAAAAAGTGGGAGATGGTAGCATGAGGAAAACTAGGTAGACTTGGATGTGTAAGACGACAAAAATGGGTTCATCCACCTTTGCCTTTACTCTCATTCTGCACCTTTTTTCTATTTTAATACAAATATGTGTTATGAATACCAATTTTCTCTTCACATCATTAATCACGTAATAAATAGCATAGCAACACACTCACACCTTAAACCATATAACAAAATATTATATTTTTTATACCATACTAGTATATATTTACCTATTTTTTAGTGTTTTATTAGTCCTTTACGTTTAAGGTTAGTTCCCTATTGACCGTAATTTTATTTTTTTATTCCGACAGTTCCCTATTGACCGTAATTTTATTTTTTTATCCCGACCAATCATTAAAAAAAATTATATTTATATCTTATGCGCTCTGATTTTTAAGAGAATATGGCCCTAGTATTCTAGAGTTCGTGCCGAAAGGTCATGGCACTGGCCAAGTATTGTTCCTACCAAGAATCGAACTCGATACTCTCCGAACCTTCGTCCTTAGCAGAGTTCGTGCCAATAGATCAATAGATCATGACACTGGTCAACTTAATTGTTAGTTATGCAGAAACATCATATACAACATGCAGGAATATAGATTCAAATTTATGACATTTCATTTATTTATCTTTAAAATTTAAAATTCTAACAAATAAATTATTTGACAAAAAAATCATACTGATTTTTATAATATCTAATTCATCTGCATTAATATAATCATTTCAATTTTTATTTAAATAATTTTATCGTTGTTGGGATGAGAATAGATCAGGTCAATTAACAGGGACCTACGACCTACCCTATACAGGTTTAGATCAAGCCAAATTTTTTTTAAGTAGAAAAGACCTAGACATTTTTATAAACTTATTTAATTAAAAAGACTAGGCCTCAGACCACACAAAAATTTTTTTAAGTCTATTAGGCCGGTCTACATAAATAAATATGAATAATTTTATTACTATGATGTACTTTGAATTAAAATACAAAAATAAAACATAATTATCTTTAAGAATTTATTATAATAGGTTGAAAACACCTTATAAGCTTGTTATAAGTTGTTTTCAATAAGTTTTTCTAAACAAATACTGTTACAATACTTATCTTAATAGGTAAGATCAGATAAGTCAATGCAAACAAATTTTAGTACCATTGATTTTTTATTTTCTTAGTCTATAAAAACATTAATTGAATTTCTTATTTACATATATTTAAATAAAATAGGTTTTTTAGTGCGCTAGCAGGTCAATCAGACCTTCAAAAAGGTTAGACTCATATCTAAAAGTAAGTCTACGATAGAACACATATCAGACTTAGACTTTGATATTTTAAATAGATCAGACTTAGACTTTGATATTTTTAATAGATCAGACTCAGACTTGGCAAAGCCTAACTCGGTCCAACCTATTTCCACTAACTCGGTCCAACCTATTTTCACCCTTACCGATGATCTATTTTTTAAATAATTTTATAATTAAAATTTTTCGTTAAAAAGGAATAAGTGAGATACCATATATTTGAATTTACATATTAATAATTGAATATTTTTATATAATTACAAATCAAATTGAGCTTCAATCTAATTTATTTAATGATATTTAGTGACAATATTATGTATAATATAGTATCGTATAAGGAAAAGGAACACAAAATAATGACAATGTGAAAACGTGGTTACTGGACCACTATCTTTTTCCATCTGATAAAGAAAAAGAATGTGAAAACCTGCTATAGTATTTTTCTTTTTTAATCTTAACTTAAATTTGAAGGGGATTTGAGGTTATGATTGAAGAAGGTGATATAGATTTGTCTATCTAGAGAGGACCACAAAGTTACAGATTGAGAAAACCCTTTATAAATTATAACCATCGTACATAATTCTGACAAAGTTTATAAATCAATCTTTAATTTCTCTTTTTATCTAATTGCTCGTTGTACTCCATGTCCTTATTTTTAAAATTTCTATCTTTTTTTATGTCTCTTTATTTTTTTCAGAATCTTTATCCTCTGAAAAGAAAGGGATACATATACAGCTTCTAAATAATTTTTTATCTTGTTGTACAATAAAATCTTGCTTTCCTGAATTATTTATCTTCGTTTTATTATCTTCTGGAAAATTATATGCATGTTGTGTAAAGTGAGTTGCGAGATATGAATTGAACATCTCATGACTCGGATATCCACCGTCTAATTTTCATTTTATATAATGAATAGTCAACGAGCAAGCACACTGTTCAATCTGGAGTAAGTTAAGTTAATTGCATCGAGGACCCACTTATAGGGGTGGAAAATTTTGAGATTGAAACCGACTGATTCATTCTCGAGTTTTATTGGGTTGAGTTGTATGTTAGGTTGATTCGGTTATTTAATTCAAGTAGTATATGATTGTTTACAAGGATGGCAATTGAACTCATTTTCAAAGGATACTTGTAAAATTTATCCACAACGAGTAAAATAAAAACCCGTAAAATTAGTATGGACACAGACACAGACATAGACAATTATTCACTAAAATAAGCAGGTATATGCTCGGGTATGGGTACCATAATATCCACCATGTTCCATATATATATATATATATATATATATATATATATATATATATATATATATATATATATATATATATATATATATATATATGTGTGTGTGTGTGTGTGTGTGTTTTTTTTTTTTTTATATTTATTATTATGTGCACAAGTTAATTTATCAAGTTTATTAAATAAAACACAATTAATCTCGTATGCATTTTTATATAAATGTTTGTTTATTTTTTATCTTAATAATAACATTGTTTGATTTTTTTAGTGTTATTAAAAACTTAAAATTACATGATAAATTATAATTGATTAATTATTATTATTAGAAATGCGGATAAATGGGCATGGATACTGGTACATGTACTTAGTTACCTATAGGATACGAGTACAAATGTTGGTGTCCACATGGGTATAGGGTCAAGTACAGAGATATTTTTAAACTATGAGTATGGAAATTGGTATTATAATACTCTGTCCATACCTTACTCATTGTCATCCCTAGTTGTTTCGGTCGGACTCAGATGATTTTTTTAGACTCGTTAAAAATTGAGACTGACCGAACCTAATTAATATTTATTTTATTTATTTTTATTACTATATGACTAACTCGTCATTGGCACTGTGTTCTTACAAGAATACTTATGCGATATGAAATTTTGAGAATTTTTTTTCGTGATTTAATGTATGATAGTGACCACATTAATGTCAAATGAAATTTGAAATATTATCATGTAATAATAACTTTCTTTCAATAATAAAAAAAAATTCATTAGGTTATTCTAAAACTCCATCTTGGTTCGATATAAGTTCGTACAAAAATATCTATTTGGCTCATAGACTAATCGCTCAAAACTCTGTTCATTGTTTTGCGTGAAGACTAACCGCTTCATTACACTGTTCGTTGTTTGGTTGGAACTATATTTGAAACTTTAATTTTCCTTGTATAAGGGGGTTTGTGGGTTTAACCTTCTAAAACCTCTCAATCATTATTGGATACTCTCAAGATCAATTATTAGGGAGATGTCATACCCCAAATTTGTCCTACCCCTTTATTTCTATCTGGCTTAGGTTTCTCATTTCATGTGCATCATCTTTTCACTAGGGCATTAACATGACATGCATCATTAATCAATAAACTTGGCAAGGGATCGAGGTCGTAGATAGAGCTGAGATTTCACGTCGTTTGAAGTTCATACCTTATGCAAGCTTGTTTCTATTGAGGTTTTCAACTGATCACGGATTGAGGTTCATTTCACTACGCTTGTGTCAACTGGTGGATTTTCAGGGTTGTTTCTATGATCATCTTATTGTTAGGGTTCCATCTGGTTTGTTACTAATTCAAAGTTTGGATTCACCTGATTACGAGTGTAGTAAGGCATTTGCTTTAATTCAAGGTCTACAAGATGCTTATGGGATAATTTTTAATCTTGGAAGTCAATTTCTAAAGGGTTGACCTTTGGTCAAGGTCAACCATGGAAGGTTGACTTGTGACCAAAAATCCATACAAAGCTACCTTGATTTTCTTCATCTTATCATAATACCATTTGAAGAATAAAATGATGATGTGAAGATTCAATTAAGCGCATGGACCGAATAAGTGTGTTTCAAGTCTTATTTGAAGAGAAAAGAAAACCATTACACTTACTACCAAGGTCTATCAAAACAAAACCTGGATAAAAAGCTAGATCCATCATCATTCAAACTAACATTCCATTTCAGCCACATTTCATTATTCATACAAAGTTCAAGTCCATTCAAGGATAAAAAATATAGTACATATTTCTATTACATTCATCAAAAATAAATACAATTCATCACAAGATGAAACCAGTCCAAAGAATTCAGTTCAAAAACAGCCCCTGATCAGTCCCTTCATCATGCTTCTAACGCCCGAGCTTCGACCTTCCTGCATCCCACGTTTCGTCAAACCTGCCCCAGCCCTGTACATACATTACTGACTGTCTCAGTTCACAAAAAGAGAACGACACCGGTCCGTAACATAGCAAATCTGAACCTGCAGCATACAATCAAAGAAAACCATAATTATCTTTCATTTCTCACCAATACTTCATCCACAAATTAACCCACAAATCATACACTCGACATATTAACGCACCATGATCCATACCATTCAAACTCAGCCCTGTACTTCATAAACCATACACATTCATCAAAAAATAAACAAAACAGTCCCTGTATCAATTCAAAAAACTGCAGCATAAAACCACATTCAAAGAAAAAACCAAGTTCAGCCTAAACTAACTCTTAACAAACTTTTAACAGTCCCAAACATTCATCTCAAATGACTCAGCAACCAATAGTCATTCCACAATACATCCATACCAAAACCATATTAGTTTCAACCCATATCAAAGTTTAGACATGTTCACAAATGCAATACAAGTTCTGTTCATCCAGCTTCGAGACAATCTGAACCTAAGTGTCCAATTCGTGCATAAAGTCAAAGATCAATACTCACCACATGTCGAAACTTCGCCAATAACAGGCCTGCAACCAAAGGGAACATTCTGTCATGAAAGAAAACCCATGTCTCAGCCAACAATCCATCAAACCATTCTTCATCTCCGCTCAATACCAAAATCCGGCTTTTCTTCATGAAACCTGCATAACAAACAACCCCGAAAAAAAATTCACATCAAACCCAAAGAAAAAGACAACAGCCCCACATCATGTATCTATACCTAAAATCAGAATCTTCAACATAAGCTAAGCTATGCACACATCTTCATCACACGGTTAGCTCACAGTTTCGCAACATCCAAGCCACACACTTTAGAGTTTGACATCATGCCGATACCTTCTAGAAAACCTGTGCCAATTCAAATCAAGCAAGCTTATGTTAATTCAGACACAGTCAGATACACCGTCTTGCATTCAGAACAGAGCTACAATAAATTCTGCAGTATCCAAACATTAACCTGCACATTGAAAACCAAGTGTATTCAGTATCAGCATATGGTGTACTCTGCATAATTAAAAAGGGGAAACAAAACGTGAAATCTCATCCATCCGCCGTCAGCTTCACTTACTTTGCGTCTTCAACAACATCGACCTTCAACATACATCATTCAATAAACCAGTTCATAACTAATAGCACTAACATTCATCCCTGCACCCAAACACGAAAATCAGAAAAACAATTGAGCAAATCAGTTCAGCTACCTACAACTATCGAGTCCCACATCCGAGAAATCAAAAATATGCTGCAAACAAAGTCCCACACTCAAAAATCAGAAAAAAGCATTGCAAGTTGTAAACCTGAGTCCCACATCTAAAAATTCCTAATGATTGCCCAATCATTGTCCTATAAAACCAACTCCACCCACCCATAAGCTGACACCTAAGCACTATCAGCTTTCATCATTGTCTCGCTTGCAGACTTTGAAGAAAGAAGTGAAAAGCCCCAGTTCAAACACTCTCACCACCACCCTCACCACCACCATACGCACGTTCATAAGGCTGTTAAAGCTCATCATTAGAGCTTTGACAAGCTTGTGCTCAGCCCCTCTCCATTCTCACTCTCACGTCAACAACGGCAACAACCATCATCACCCTCAGCTCTCACACGCACCGAAGAACACAGAAAACCGAAAATAGAAGAAGAAGATAGCGTAAGAAAGGATAGAGCAATGCAAGCATACCTAACGTGAAGTTTTTTCTCGCGTTTATCTCGCCATCGGTGCCATCGTGACTCTCACTCCAGGTAGGTCCGGTGAACCTTCACTTTTCATCTTCTTCGCCGATTCCTGATGTTGTTGTAAGGAGTAAGGCTCCGCGGATACTTCCCCCAAGATTTCGCACCCTGATTCCGTGAGTAGATCATTTGATTTCATGCTTATGAGCTAGGTTTTTAACTGGGATAGAGAAGAATATTGGAGAGAGTGAGGGACGGAGATGAGAGGTGAGGGAGAGAGGCGCGTTTGGTCCATGACGGCGTCGTGCTTTACTTCGCCGGAGAAGGAGTTTGAAGCGACACCGTTTGGTGTTCGCGAGTGAGAGAGAAGGAGACGAGAGTGAGAGAACTCGAGGATGCGAAATCGTCGTACCAAATAACCCTAAATCCCCTTTCTTTTATTTTTCTTTTTAATTTGTTTTAATAATCTTTTTGACAGAATTTGTTTTAATAATCTGATAATTAGAAAATGACAAAAGTCTGGATCGGTATCAATAAGCTTTGGGCCTATACATTCACTAAAGCCCAGTTTTTCTGTTACCAGCATTTTTGAATAAAAGAGGATTATGGGCCTGATCACCTTCCGCACCCCCTATGGCCCATTGATCACTTTTTTTGCTGAAAGAAACATAACAAAAACAACTTTGGGCCAGGCCTGGCCTTGCGCCCCAATTCCTTTTCACGCCTTATATTTCAATTTCTCACCCCCAATTTCTTTAATAAAAAAGGAATAAATAAATAAAATTGTTTTTCCTATTATCTCTTTTTGCAAATTAATTTTTCTTTAATAAAAACAACAAACATCTTCCTATCAATTAGAAACTTAGAACTTTATTTTCTTTTAATTGTTTTAATTGTTTGATTCACTTGCATTTTGATAGTTCTTTCATAAAAGCCATATAAAAAATAATAGCACTTTTAATTCACCTTTGTGCTATATTTTTGACTTGTTCGATTTCATGCTTTTTCATGCTATTTTCAATATTCTACTTACCGCTTTAATTTTCATGCTTCTTTTAAATCCTAACCTTAGGTAGAAACCATGATAACATTAGGTAGAAATTCCCTTCATACTTAGGCTAATTTCTTTTTTCTTTTACAACCCTAAAACATCTAAAAATATTCAAAATAAACTCCCATAAAAAATACCAAGAAAACTCGTAAAAAATGACTAATAAATACTTTGACCAATAAAAAGGGAATGGAAGCTTGTAACTTCTCTTGCTTAAGGGATGTTCGAGCGCTTGTGGCTCCCTTGCTTAAGGGTTCCATTCAGGCGTAAGTTCCCAACCTTTAAAAAACACAAACCAAAGAGCAACTCGAGTTTCCCTTGCTTAAGGGATTTTCTCGAAACACTCAAACTCTCTCTCTCTTCTCTCGTTTTCTTAAGGGCACCGTTATTTCCGCTCCATTGCATCCTAGGCTGTCCCCTTGTGCAAGAGCGCGAACGTTAACGCCGCCCAACTAAAAAACACAAAAACAAACAGAAACTATAGAGCCGAACTACGGCGCTCTGATTCCTGAAAAGGATACGTAGGCATCAAGTCGCGGGGCTTGAACGAGCACACTTGTAAATATTCCTTCTTTTCCCCGTATTTCTTTTTGCATTCATTCGCATATAGACATAGACATAGTACACACCCTTTAGATAGAAACAAACATAGGTGGATACCATCGAGTACGATGGGCGCGAGGGGTGCTAATACCTTCCCCTCGCGTAACCGACTCCCGTACCTTGATTCTCTGGTCGCAAGACCTTGTTCCTTCCTTGTTAGGTTTTCTGATATTCCTTTCCCTTATGGGATAAATATATTGGTGGCGACTCTGTTCATTTTTCGCGAGCGTGCGACAGCTGGCGACTCTGCTGGGGACTCACCTAAGCAAGTCGATCCTAGCCTTTGTTTGTTTTATTTTATTGGGTGTTTATTTGTTTTATGTCTATATCTTGTATATATGTTTGCATGTTTATTCTTTGCTTGCATATCATATTTATTTCTGTTTGCACATCATGCATATGGATTATATTCTGTGCTCCTTGGGGTCTTCTGTTCTGTTTTGTAGGTTGGGGGGTTTGTATGAGGTAAAAGGCCCACTACCCAGGCCAAGTGACACATAGGATTAGCGTGGATGCTCATGTTGACTACCGTAGCGCTTGCTATGGATGAGTTCAATATGGGGTACCACAACTGGGCGAGGTTCTTTCATGGAACACTGTGTCTGGCACGCTTGTTGCCTCAAACACTTTGTACCCCATGGGAACTGTAGACCCTGGTGACCATTAGGGACCACTTATCCGTGTCTAGAATTCATACCCGTGAGTTTGGGGAGGGACAGGATACTAGCCTTCATCATACCCGGATTTTCACATTGCAATATGAAGCCGAAACTTTGAACTTGTCATACCCAATGTTACTCAGATATTCAGAATTGCGAGAGGCACTCAGTCTCTCACCACATTGCACCATGACACATCATGTTACTGCATCCACCTCACTTCATTTGAGGAGAATTCTAAAGTCCACTTCAAAAATAAGAAGAAAAGAAAAAGAAAATAAAAAGAGAATATTTTACTTCACAAAAAAAAAAGGGAAAGAAAAGAAAATATGCAATTACGAATGGACTTTAGGATTCTCCCGGTGAAATGCATTCCACCATATCATTTAACATGCATGTTTATTTATTTTCAGGAACATTTGGCTTTGTCTCCGACCAACTCATGGTCCTCCATTGAAGACTGGTAGTCGCAACATCTCCTACACATTTCTAAATCTGAATCTGGATTCTCTCGACTGTTTGGTTAAGAAGATCACGCCGGATGAAACAACCAGATTCCGTGAAAAGTATGGGTATATTCTAAGTCTTCTCAAGATGCCGTTCACCAAATACGAGCAAGAAGGAGTTCATACCTTGCTTCAGTTCTACAACCCTTCTCTCCGTTGCTTCACGTTCCCTGACTACCTTCTGGTTCCTACGTTGGAAGAATATTCTCTTTTCCTTGGTGTTCCGATCAAGAAGGGAGAAGTTCCGTACTATAGCACCATGGAGGCTCCCACTTCTATTGAAATCTCCAAGGCTCTTTATTTGAGCAAGTCGGTTGTTGATGCAAATCTCTCCGAGAGAGGAAGATCTCAGGGTTTTCATATGGAGTTCCTGGTCAAAAGAGGGTGTGATGCTGCTGAAGCGAAAGAATGGGACACTTTTAGGGCTATCCTGGCTCTAAGTATCTATGGTATCCTAATGTTCCCGAACGTGCCTGATTTTGTTGACATGAGTGCAATCCATTTGTTCATTCTACAGAATCCTGTTCCTACACTCTTGGGGGATGTTTATTATTCAGTTCATCAAAAGAACCGTCAAAAGAAGGGTTTGGTCAGATGTTTTGCTCCTTTGCTATACCGTTGGTTCAGATCGCATTTGCCTGAACGTGGAGCTTTCGTCGATAGTAGGCACACCTCTAAATGGGCTGAAAGGATTATGGGACTTAGAGCCAAAGACATTGTATGGTATAACAGATCTTTGGAAGACAGGGAAGTTATCATGAGTTGTGGAAAGTTCAATAATGTGCCCCTCATGGGTATTAGAGGTGGGATCAATTATAATCCCGTCTTGGCTAGGAGAACTTATGGATATGCTTTCGTCAATCCTCCTGAGCACTCTGAGATAGCTGAGAACATTTTTTATCATGTGGTCACCGACAGTGGGCAGATGGCAGAAGCTGTACAAGCCTGGAAGAACGTTTGTTGGAGAGACAAGAAGCATTTTGGTCAAAGGGACTGTGCGACTTATGAAGACTATACTAAGTGGGTCGAAACTGTGGCTAATACCCAAGGGATGCCTTTCCCTATTAAGGATCCTTTGTACCCTCCTGTTGGCGCACAACCCAACATCGTCTCCATGCCCCGTTATAATGAGACTGTCAAGCAGAATCGGAAATTGACTGAACAGATGGAGACAATGCAAGTTAAGATGAATACTGATAGGCAAGAGAAGCTTTCTGCCCTTCATAAGTTGAAAATGAGAGAAATAGAGCTTGAAGAGTTGTATGCCAAGGGAAGCACTTCTCAAAAGAGGCCGAGAATGGTTGTCGATCCCAAGTCCACTAAGATTCAAGAGAGGAAGATCAAAGAGCATTATGAGGATCAGTTGGCGGAATTGACAAAAAGGCTCCAAATCCAGACTGATATAGCCAAATCAGAGAAAGCCCGTCGAAAGAAAGCAGACAAGCTCCTTCTGGAACGTCAAGCAAGGATTGAGGGGTGTTATGAAGAGATTCGCAAGTTGAAGGGTCGAGTGGAAGAGAAGGGCCAAAGTGATACTCAAGCTCAAGAGGAAGCCAGAGGTTGGGAATTGAGAAGCCGTTACTTGGAGACCATGCATTTCAGAAAGGACCTATTGATTCAAGAAGTTGTTAAAAGACCAACCCATGCTGAGACCAAAAAGCTGTTTGAAGAAATGAAGGCTTGGAGCTATAAGAACATTGGAGATAGCCCACTCCGTCATTTGGACATGGGAGATCCTGCTTAGTATTGGTTCTGTTATAGAATCACCACCAGTCTTGTTGGATGGGGTTCTTATTTCCATTTTCTGTATTGTTGGCTCATGAGAGCAGAATATTTTGTACTTCAAACATGGTTGTGGAATTAATGGATTATGGTTGTTTATCTTGGTTGCGCTTTGTTATTTCTCATTATCTTGTAGTGTTGGTTCGAGACAAAGCTGAAAATTCTTGAAAATAATATAACATGCACACATGCACCCATGCACTCATATCATACTGCATTTTTTCAGGTTTTTTATCAGGTTCTAATTGGGGTCCCTTCCAATTCCAGATTTCTTTTCCAACGACGAAGCTGACTTTCTTACATCCTTACCGCACCAGGAGCAACGAGAGAATCATGGATCAATTTGAACAGAGTCAAGCTGCCCTCCGTAGGGATATGGATGTTATGGGGGAAAGAATGACCCAACTTATGGAGACTCTTCATGTCGTTGTCCAAGGGCAAGAAGAGCTCAGAAAGAGCGTTGCTGGGTTGATCAAAGATATTCCTACCAATTCTGCTGATGGGGGAGTAAAAACTAAGGAGATTCCTGTTGAGGGTATAGCAAAGGTAGTGGATGACCACCATGAGGTTATTGATCTTGAACATGATCTTACTACTGAGTTGACCGAGACTGCTAAGATGTACCAAGCCCTCGAAGAACGCCTTAAGGCCGTTGAGGTTGCTAAAACTTCGAGTTTCAATACCGCTGCCCTGAGCTTGGTACCTGGAATTGTTATTCCACCGAAATTCAAGGTGCCAGATTTTGATAAGTACAAGGGAGTTACTTGCCCAGAAACTCACATTCGTTCTTACTGTCGTAAGATGGCCGCTCACGCCGAGAACGAACCTCTGCTTATGCATTTCTTCCAGGATAGTCTCACAGGAGCTCCGTTGGAGTGGTATATGAAACTTGAGAGGGCCAATGTCAGTACTTGGGGAGGACTTGTTGATGCCTTTTTGAAACAATACCACTACAATACTGCTATGGCTCCTAGCCGTGCCCAACTGCAAAATATGTCACAAAAGTCTGAAGAATCTTTCAAAGAATATGCCCAGAGGTGGCGTGAACTTGCTGCTCGAGTTCAACCTCCTCTTCTTGACCGAGAATTGATTGATCTGTTTATGGGTACTCTGAAAGGGTCATACCTTCAGCACATGGTTAGTAATACTTCTCCGTCCTTCTCGGATGTGGTCATCATTGGTGAACGGGTTGAGAACTGTGTAAAAGCTGGTACCATTCAGGGTGTTACTAGTCTTAGCAACTCAAGTGGTAATGGTAAGGAGCCGTATTCTGGGTTTGTGAAGAAGAAGGAAGGTGAGACTAGCACTGCCTCTGTTGACCAAAGCCGAGCTCCTGCATATTCTGCTGTTCCACCTCCTTATTATCCGATGCCTTATGCTGTTCCTGGTCCATATGTCCCTCAGGCATACGCTGCCGCATTTCCACAACCATGGATGGCACCCCAACAGCCTTTCGTACCACAACCACAAGTTGCTGCTCCTCAGAATCGTCAACAGAATCCTAGGCCTCAAGGTCAAAGAGCTCCACAAAGGCAGAGGTACCCTGATAGGCGTATAGATCCAATTCCGATGCCATATGCACAGCTCCTTCTCCAATTACTTGCTGGTCAGTTGGTGCAACTCCGTGAAATGGGCCCTCCGCCTAGTCCTCTTCCTCCAGGATATGATGCTAATGCTCGCTGTGAATTCCACTCAGGCGCCCCGGGCCATACTATTGAAAAGTGTAGAGCATTAAAGTACAAAGTTCAGGATCTCCTTGATGACAAACTTATCTCGTTCACTCCTACTGGTCCTAATGTGCAGAATAATCCTATGCCTCCTCATGCTGGTGCGACCAATGCTATTGAGTCATGTGATGATCAGATCCTAGTAAGTGATGTTAATGAGGTAATGATGCCGCTAGCAGTTGTCAGAGAATATCTTATGCAACAAAAGGTTTTGTGTAAACTACATGACTACTGTTTGCAATGTTCTTCTAACCCCGAGGAATGCACTAGGTTGAGGGAAGAAATCCAGAAACTAATGGATGAAGGTGTTCTTAGAGTGGAAAGGGTCGTTCCTGTCGAGGATGTGGCTACTCTAGAGATACCTTACTATCCTGCTGAGGTGTCAAAGAATCAGAGTACTCCTTTGGTCATTCGTGCTCCGAGTACTCCCTTGGTCATTCAGGCTCCGAGGACTCCGTTGGTTATTCAGGTTCCAAATGCTCCTTCGACTCCTTCAAACTCGTCTATTGTCCCCTTTCCTGTGAATGATTCTAAGGCTGTTCCTTGGAGTTATAATGCCGTGTATATTCGAGGGAAGAAGGTTGACTGTCCTCCAGTGGGTACTTCGAGTATCACAAATATTACTGGCACTAGTGGTATTACCCGTAGTGGTCGGATCTTTGCTGCCCCTCCTCCGCCTCCTAAAGAGACCAATAAAGAGGCTAGTACACAAGCAAAAGGAAAGCAAGTTGCTGTTGATCCTCCTGTAACACGTAATGCACAAGATGCCGAGCAACTCTTGAAGATCATTAAGAAGAGTGATTACAAAGTGATTGACCAACTTGATCAGACCCAAGCCAAGATCTCCATCTTGTCCCTCTTGGTGCATTCTGAAGCTCATCGTGATGCTCTGATGAAAGTTCTGGCTTCCGCTCACGTAACTCAAGACATTACCGTGCCTCAGTTTGAAGGGGTTGTGACCAACATTGCTGCTGGTAATTGTTTGGGTTTTTCCGATGATGAACTTCCACCTGAGGGTAGAGCACATAACAAAGCGTTGCATATCTCAGTCAAGTGTCTGGATGCGGTGCTGTCTCGAGTTCTGATTGATACAGGTTCCTCTCTTAATGTGATGCCCAAGACTACTTTGTTTAAGCTGAGTATGGATGGGGTTATGATGAGACCGTGCACTATGAGTGTCAGAGCGTTTGATGGTTCCATAAGGTCCGTAGAAGGGGAAATTGATCTGCCTGTCTTGATTGGTCCTCACATGTTCTATATTGCCTTCTATGTTATGGATATACGTCCTTCATACACTTGCCTCTTGGGTCGTCCTTGGATCCATGCTGCCGGGGCTGTGACATCTACCCTCCATCAGTGTTTGAAATTTGTTGTGAACGACAAGATTGTTGTGATCACTGGTGAAGAGGATTTGATAGTCAATAATCTGGCATCATACCGCTATGTTGAAGTGGAGGGAGAGATACAAGAGACACCTTTCCAGGCACTAGAGATTGTGTCAGTTGACAAACTCCCCGTGGTTGAGAATAAGAAGGAACTCGGAGCGCCCCTCTCGTCTCTAAATGATGCTAAGGCCTTCTTAGAAGCTGGTACTCCCCATAGTGCCTGGGGCAAGCTGATTGATGTTCATGAGAAGCGAGACAAGTATGGCCTTGGGTATCAGCCATCTTCCTCTACTCAGCTCAGCATAATTTCTGGAAAGAAGGTGATTCCCCCCATTTCTCAAGTGTTCGTCAGTGCAAGCACCAGTTCTGGAAGTCAGGTTCTCGCCGTGGATGATGATGATGAAGAAGATCTCTCCAGATTCGTTTGCCACGCTGCGCCTGGACAGGAGCTCAACAATTGGACTATCTTGGACATCCCCAGAGTCACTTTTATGGAGATGTAATTTTCTTGTTTCGATAAGTCACATGCTTCGCCCTAAGCATTTTGACCGCTTGTATAAAGAAGGGCCCCCATGTTGTTTCAATTTGTTTAATATTGAATGAAAATCATATTTTCGCATGCAATTACTGTTCCATTTCTTTCATTTTTGTTTTTACTTTAAAAAAACTTTTTCAAAAATGGCAAAGCTTTTTCTTTTTCCTTTCTCTTTATGTGTTGCATTCTAAGGCATAAATCATCCATCGTGCAGATCCGGCTCGAATTCCATCAAAAATGATAATGTTACAGTTCCACGTCTTAATATCCTTGAGAATCCAATTGACCAAGCTGATGAGGATGGTGGGGAAGATTGTGAAGTCCCCGAAGAATTGGCAAGACTTTTGAGACAAGAGGAGAAATCTATTCAGCCACATCAAGAAGCCATAGAAATCATCAACCTCGGTTCAGAAGAAGCAAAGAGAGAAGTCAAGATAGGGGCCGCTTTGCAAAGTGATGTGAAGAGAAGTTTGATTGAGCTGCTTCGAGAGTATGTTGATATCTTCGCCTGGTCATATGAAGACATGCCTGGTTTAGACACGGATATAGTTATGCACAGGTTACCGCTCAAACCAGAATGTCCGCCTGTAAAGCAGAAACCACGAAGAACTCGACCTGATATGGCTTTGAAAATCAAGGAGGAAGTTGAAAAACAGTTGAAGGCGGGTTTCTTATCTGTGTGTGAGTATCCTCCTTGGATTGCAAACATAGTACCTGTTCCTAAGAAGGACGGAAAGGTACGCATGTGTGTCGACTACCGAGATCTGAATAGGGCAAGTCCGAAGGATGATTTTCCTCTCCCTCATATTGACGTGCTAGTCGACAACACTGCTCAGTATTCGGTGTTCTCCTTCATGGATGGTTTTTCTGGCTATAATCAAATAAAGATGGCTCCTGAAGATATGACCAAGACTACTTTTACCACTCCGTGGGGTACGTATTGTTATAAGGTGATGCCTTTTGGTCTTAAGAATGCTGGTGCAACATATCAACGAGCTATGGTGACGCTCTTCCATGACATGATCCATAAAGAGATTGAAGTGTACGTCGATGATATGATTGCAAAATCCCAAACTGAGGAGGAACACTTGGTATATCTTGAGAAATTGTTTGCCCGTCTGCGGAAATTCAAGTTGAGGCTTAATCCAAACAAGTGCACTTTTGGAGTGCGATCCGGAAAGTTACTTGGATTCATTGTGAGCCAACGAGGGATTGAGGTCGACCCTGATAAAGTAAGAGCAATACAGAACATGCCAGCACCAAAGAATGAAAAAGAAGTTCGAGGGTTCCTTGGGAGATTGAATTATATAGCCAGGTTCATTTCTCATCTCACTGACACTTGTGAACCCATATTCAAGCTGCTGCGCAAAAATCAAGATATCCGTTGGGATGATCATTGTCAGGAAGCCTTCGGAAAGATCAAGCAGTATCTCCAAGAGCCACCAATTCTCATGCCTCCGGTTCCTGGGAGGCCGCTTCTTATGTACTTAACTGTGCTTGAAGGATCTATGGGGTGTGTGTTGGGCCAACATGACGAGTCTGGTCGAAAAGAGTGCGCCATTTATTACCTGAGCAAAAAGTTTACCGATTGTGAATCCCGCTACTCACTACTCGAGAAAACTTGCTATGCTTTGGTATGGGCTGCTCGCCGACTGAGGCAGTATATGTTGACTCATACCACTCTATTGATCTCCAAAATGGACCCGATAAAGTACATCTTTGAAAAACCGGCTCTTACAGGAAGGCTAGCCCGATGGCAAATGCTTTTATCAGAATACGACATCCAGTATGTCACACAGAAGGCTATCAAAGGAAGTGTCCTTGCAGATCATCTTGCTCATCAGCCATTAGAAGAGTATCAGTCAATGAAGTTTGACTTTCCTGATGAGGATATCATGAAACTAGATGATAATGAAGGACCCGAGCCAGGAGAGCGATGGACTCTCACGTTCGATGGTGCATCAAATGCTATGGGCCATGGTATTGGGGCAGTTTTGACTTCTCCTCATCAAACTCACATCCCTTTCACAGCTAGAATATGCTTTGATTGCACGAACAATGTCGCAGAATACGAAGCTTGCATAATGGGTCTCGAAGCAGCCATTGATATGAGAATCAAGATCCTTGAGGTTTATGGGGATTCTGCCTTGGTTATACATCAAGTGAGAGGTGATTGGGAAACACGACACCCCAATTTAGTTCCCTATAAGGACTATATCTTGGAGTTGCTGCCCGCTTTCGAGGAAATCACTTTCAATCACATCCCCCGAGAGGAAAATCAATTGGCAGATGCTTTGGCTACTTTGGCGGCTATGTTCAGAGTTAGCTCCCCTAAAGAAGTGCCAGATATAAGGATCCTCCGTTACAAAGAGCCTGCCCATGTGTTCCCTGCTCACTGCCTCACTACCGAAGATGTGTATGATGAAAAGCCATGGTATTACGACATCAAGAGGTATGTTGAGAAGCAAGAGTATCCCGAAGATGCTACGATTGGTGATAAGCGAACGCTTCGAAGGTTAGCATCCAAATTCTTCTTGTCAGGAGACGTCCTGTACAAAAGAAACTATGATTCAGTTTTGCTCAGATGCGTGGATAGACACGAAGCAGAATTGATCATGCGGGAAATTCATGAAGGATCTTTTGGAACTCATTCCAGTGGACATTCTATGGCCAAAAAGATCTTGCGAGCGGGATATTACTGGATGACAATTGAAAGTGATTGTTATGTATACGTGAAGAAGTGCCACAAATGCCAAGTGTATGCTGATAGAATTCATGTTCCTCCAACTCCTTTGAATGTCCTGACGTCGCCTTGGCCCTTTGCTATGTGGGGCATAGACATGATTGGACGGATAGAGCCGCAAGCTTCGAATGGACACAGATTTATTCTTGTTGCTATCGACTACTTCACCAAATGGGTTGAAGCTGCTTCTTACAAGAACGTGACCAAGCAAGTCGTTACTCGCTTCATCAAGAAAGAGATCATATGCCGGTATGGGGTTCCAAACAAGATCATCACTGATAATGGGTCCAATCTTAATAACAAGATGATGGCTGAGTTGTGTGAAGAGTTCAAGATTGAACATCACAATTCATCACCCTATCGGCCAAAGATGAATGGCGCAGTCGAAGCTGCTAACAAGAATATAAAGAAGATTGTCCAGAAGATGGTTAGAACGTATAAAGATTGGCATGAGATGTTGCCATTTGCTTTGCATGGCTATAGAACTTCGGTTCGCACTTCAACTGGGGCAACTCCCTTCTCTCTCGTCTACGGTATGGAGGCCGTACTACCTGTCGAAGTGGAAATTCCTTCGTTGAGAGTCTTGATGGACGCCAAACTCGATGAAACAAAATGGGTTCAAACGAGGCTTGATCATCTCAATCTAATTGAGGAGAAACGCTTATCTGCTATCTGCCATGGCCAGTAGTACCAAAAGAGGATCAAGAAAGCGTATGACAAGAAGATTCGGCCTCGAGAATTCCACACAGGTGACCTAGTCGTAAGGAAGATCTTGCCAATTCACACTGATCCAAGGGGCAAATGGACTCCCAACTATGAGGGACCATACATGGTGAAGAAAGCATTTTCAGGTGGTGCTTTAATCCTGACAAAGATGGATGGGGAAGACGTTCCGCTTCCAGTCAATTCAGACTCAGTCAAAAAATACTACGCATAAAAGACCCGCTAGGTCGACGTACCTAGGCAAAAATAGGGGCATCCCGGCAAACCAAAAGGGTTTGGGCAAAAATTAGGGATAAAACAAAAAAAAAAAAAGAATAATCCGCTAAGTTGAAAACCCGAAAGGGCGACTTAGGCAAAAAGGGGCATCCCGCTGGATTGAAAACCCGAAAGGGCGATCCAGGCAAAAGTTAGGGATCAAAAGCGAGAGGCTGCAGTCTGAATATCCTTCACAAAGACCACTACACGCCCTTAGTAGAACGGACAGACCAATCCAACCATTACCCTTCTGAAGCAAAGCATTGAGAGGATCGAGGATATGGGAACTGTAGCAATATCAGTTTTAGTGGAAATCCGAGCATTTCTCTTTGCCATTTTGCTCTTTGCATTTGTATTTTCTTTTTCGCAACTACCTCATTTAGGAGTTGCTTCCTTGTACAGAAGCCTATTCACAGGCACTCCATCAATAAAATGATCCTTCGATGCAAAAGCTTTATTTCTTTCTTTTCATTTATTGCACATGCGAGGTGTGATTTAATTCGTTATTAAACATTGCATTGAAAGCATGGGGGCAATAATCACGAATTCAAAACGAAACATGATGTTACATAAACATAAAAGTGCTCTAAGGGGCACCAATTGCATCCAAATGTCGTTTTCTGCGCAGGTCGCAGGTTCTAGCCGCCATCTTGGCTCATGATGTGTCACCAAGGTCATCTTCATCCCACGTGAAAGTTCCAGAGTATAATTCATCAGTACTGGTAAGCATGGGGCACCTGAAAAGGTCCATATCCCTCTCCCACATGGCAGACGAAGAGTGGTCTCTCAAAACTCGTGATTCCCCAAGCAGCTTAGGATGTAAGGAAAGTCGAGCAAAATCATTTCATCCCCAGCAGGGCTATGTTCCAACCCTCAACGCAGTTACCAATAATCTTTGGTACTGTAGGGTTCCAATGTCAATTCACGATGATGGCCCAAGGTCACAAGCAACGGACCCCAATGATCCCGTTCCTCTGCCTCGCCAAAGCCTTTATTTGGCACTCTGCATATAGTGTTCATTGCATTCATGTTGCATCCTCAAAAGCATAGCATATCCGTCAAAGCGGATCATTACGCCATAAAAAATTCAAACATGCATACAAAGCATAAGCCAGATAGTGCAAATCATCCCTCAATCAAGACGAAGATACTTCCCCACAGAAAAGATGTCCTTACAAACTCCGATTGATATCTGCTACTCCATTACAAATCTCCTCCATCCACGGTGCCGATACTTGGTTTTACCAATCCCCAATCCCCAGTCTAAGTGTTTTCAATAATCTTTTTATGGATCGTAGGTCTGTCAACCTTATCCTCGTCTTTTCCAATCCTTGTAGATCGTAAGTCCGTTGACCTTATCCTCATCTTTTGCATTCCTGTGGATCGTAGGTCCGTTGACCTTATCCTCATCGTTTTTCATTCTTGTGGATCGTAGGTCCGTTGACCTTATCCTCATCTTTCATTTCCTGTGGATCGTAGGTCCGTTGACCTTATCCTCGTCCTTTGCATTCTTGTGGATCGTAGGTCCGTTGACCTTATCCTCATCTTTTGCATTCCTGTGGATCGTAGGTCCGTTGACCTTATCCTCATCGTTTTTCATTCTTGTGGATCGTAGGTCCGTTGACCTTATCCTCATCTTTCATTTCCTGTGGATCGTAGGTCCGTTGACCTTATCCTCGTCCTTTGCATTCTTGTGGATCGTAGGTCCGTTGACCTTATCCTCATCTTTTGCATTCCTGTGGATCGTAGGTCCGTTGACCTTATCCTCATCGTTTTTCATTCTTGTGGATCGTAGGTCCGTTGACCTTATCCTCATCTTTCATTTCCTGTGGATCGTAGGTCCGTTGACCTTATCCTCGTCCTTTGCATTCTTGTGGATCGTAGGTCCGTTCGCCTTATCCTCGTCTTTTTTCATTCTTATGGATCGTAGGTCCGTTGACCTTATCCTCATCTTTTGCACTCCTCTGGATCGTAGGTCCGTTGACCTTATCCTCATCTTTTTTCATTCTTGTGGATCGTAGGTCCGTTGACCTTATCCTCATCTTTCAATTTCTGAGTCAGTAGATCCTATCATCCCGTCAGACCCATACTTTCCAAATCACAGTTTCATACAACAATCATTTCCATTGAGAACCTTGTATTGGCACCTTGGCTACGTCACAAGCTATCACCGTTCATCCAATTATTCACCGTATATCCTTCCACCGGAAAAGCAAAAATAAATTTCTCTTTCCCCAGCAGATATCAAAATAAAGAAAATAAAGATAACACTTGCACAATCTTCTCTTCAGGACAAATTTCTGGTACTTTGATATTTAATCTTCTTCTACCTCGAATGTTCGAAAGGCTAGCGCCAATCTCACCTTCAGGTTTAAGACGATTAAATAGGGGCAGCTGTCATACCCCAAATTTGTCCTACCCCTTTATTTCTATCTGGCTTAGGTTTCTCATTTCATGTGCATCATCTTTTCACTAGGGCATTAACATGACATGCATCATTAATCAATAAACTTGGCAAGGGATCGAGGTCGTAGATAGAGCTGAGATTTCACGTCGTTTGAAGTTCATACCTTATGCAAGCTTGTTTCTATTGAGGTTTTCAACTGATCACGGATTGAGGTTCATTTCACTACGCTTGTGTCAACTGGTGGATTTTCAGGGTTGTTTCTATGATCATCTTATTGTTAGGGTTCCATCTGGTTTGTTACTAATTCAAAGTTTGGATTCACCTGATTACGAGTGTAGTAAGGCATTTGCTTTAATTCAAGGTCTACAAGATGCTTATGGGATAATTTCTAATCTTGGAAGTCAATTTCTAAAGGGTTGACCTTTGGTCAAGGTCAACCATGGAAGGTTGACTTGTGACCAAAAATCCATACAAAGCTACCTTGATTTTCTTCATCTTATCATAATACCATTTGAAGAATAAAATGATGATGTGAAGATTCAATTAAGCGCATGGACCGAATAAGTGTGTTTCAAGTCTTATTTGAAGAGAAAAGAAAACCATTACACTTACTACCAAGGTCTATCAAAACAAAACCTGGATAAAAAGCTAGATCCATCATCATTCAAACTAACATTCCATTTCAGCCACATTTCATTATTCATACAAAGTTCAAGTCCATTCAAGGATAAAAAATATAGTACATATTTCTATTACATTCATCAAAAATAAATACAATTCATCACAAGATGAAACCAGTCCAAAGAATTCAGTTCAAAAACAGCCCCTGATCAGTCCCTTCATCATGCTTCTAACGCCCGAGCTTCGACCTTCCTGCATCCCACGTTTCGTCAAACCTGCCCCAGCCCTGTACATACATTACTGACTGTCTCAGTTCACAAAAAGAGAACGACACCGGTCCGTAACATAGCAAATCTGAACCTGCAGCATACAATCAAAGAAAACCATAATTATCTTTCATTTCTCACCAATACTTCATCCACAAATTAACCCACAAATCATACACTCGACATATTAACGCACCATGATCCATACCATTCAAACTCAGCCCTGTACTTCATAAACCATACACATTCATCAAAAAATAAACAAAACAGTCCCTGTATCAATTCAAAAAACTGCAGCATAAAACCACATTCAAAGAAAAAACCAAGTTCAGCCTAAACTAACTCTTAACAAACTTTTAACAGTCCCAAACATTCATCTCAAATGACTCAGCAACCAATAGTCATTCCACAATACATCCATACCAAAACCATATTAGTTTCAACCCATATCAAAGTTTAGACATGTTCACAAATGCAATACAAGTTCTGTTCATCCAGCTTCGAGACAATCTGAACCTAAGTGTCCAATTCGTGCATAAAGTCAAAGATCAATACTCACCACATGTCGAAACTTCGCCAATAACAGGCCTGCAACCAAAGGGAACATTCTGTCATGAAAGAAAACCCATGTCTCAGCCAACAATCCATCAAACCATTCTTCATCTCCGCTCAATACCAAAATCCGGCTTTTCTTCATGAAACCTGCATAACAAACAACCCCGAAAAAAAATTCACATCAAACCCAAAGAAAAAGACAACAGCCCCACATCATGTATCTATACCTAAAATCAGAATCTTCAACATAAGCTAAGCTATGCACACATCTTCATCACACGGTTAGCTCACAGTTTCGCAACATCCAAGCCACACACTTCAGAGTTTGACATCATGCCGATACCTTCTAGAAAACCTGTGCCAATTCAAATCAAGCAAGCTTATGTTAATTCAGACACAATCAGATACACCGTCTTGCATTCAGAACAGAGCTACAATAAATTCTGCAGTATCCAAACATTAACCTGCACATTGAAAACCAAGTGTATTCAGTATCAGCATATGGTGTACTCTGCATAATTAAAAAGGGGAAACAAAACGTGAAATCTCATCCATCCGCCGTCAGCTTCACTTACTTTGCGTCTTCAACAACATCGACCTTCAACATACATCATTCAATAAACCAGTTCATAACTAATAGCACTAACATTCATCCCTGCACCCAAACACGAAAATCAGAAAAACAATTGAGAAAATCAGTTCAGCTACCTACAACTATCGAGTCCCACATCCGAGAAATCAAAAATATGCTGCAAACAAAGTCCCACACTCAAAAATCAGAAAAAAGCATTGCAAGTTGTAAACCTGAGTCCCACATCTAAAAATTCCTAATGATTGCCCAATCATTGTCCTATAAAACCAACTCCACCCACCCATAAGCTGACACCTAAGCACTATCAGCTTTCATCATTGTCTCGCTTGCAGACTTTGAAGAAAGAAGTGAAAAGCCCCAGTTCAAACACTCTCACCACCACCCTCACCACCACCATACGCACGTTCATAAGGCTGTTAAAGCTCATCATTAGAGCTTTGACAAGCTTGTGCTCATCCCCTCTCCATTCTCACTCTCACGTCAACAACGGCAACAACCATCATCACCCTCAGCTCTCACACGCACCGAAGAACACAGAAAACCGAAAATAGAAGAAGAAGATAGCGTAAGAAAGGATAGAGCAATGCAAGCATACCTAACGTGAAGTTTTTTCTCGCGTTTATCTCGCCATCGGTGCCATCGTGACTCTCACTCCAGGTAGGTCCGGTGAACCTTCACTTTTCATCTTCTTCGCCGATTCCTGATGTTGTTGTAAGGAGTAAGGCTCCGCGGATACTTCCCCCAAGATTTCGCACCCTGATTCCGTGAGTAGATCATTTGATTTCATGCTTATGAGCTAGGTTTTTAACTGGGATAGAGAAGAATATTGGAGAGAGTGAGGGACGGAGATGAGAGGTGAGGGAGAGAGGCGCGTTTGGTCCATGACGGCGTCGTGCTTTACTTCGCCGGAGAAGGAGTTTGAAGCGACACCGTTTGGTGTTCGCGAGTGAGAGAGAAGGAGACGAGAGTGAGAGAACTCGAGGATGCGAAATCGTCGTACCAAATAACCCTAAATCCCCTTTCTTTTATTTTTCTTTTTAATTTGTTTTAATAATCTTTTTGACAGAATTTGTTTTAATAATCTGATAATTAGAAAATGACAAAAGTCTGGATCGGTATCAATAAGCTTTGGGCCTATACATTCACTAAAGCCCAGTTTTTCTGTTACCAGCATTTTTGAATAAAAGAGGATTATGGGCCTGATCACCTTCCGCACCCCCTATGGCCCATTGATCACTTTTTTTGCTGAAAGAAACATAACAAAAACAACTTTGGGCCAGGCCTGGCCTTGCGCCCCAATTCCTTTTCACGCCTTATATTTCAATTTCTCACCCCCAATTTCTTTAATAAAAAAGGAATAAATAAATAAAATTGTTTTTCCTATTATCTCTTTTTGCAAATTAATTTTTCTTTAATAAAAACAACAAACATCTTCCTATCAATTAGAAACTTAGAACTTTATTTTCTTTTAATTGTTTTAATTGTTTGATTCACTTGCATTTTGATAGTTCTTTCATAAAAGCCATATAAAAAATAATAGCACTTTTAATTCACCTTTGTGCTATATTTTTGACTTGTTCGATTTCATGCTTTTTCATGCTATTTTCAATATTCTACTTACCGCTTTATTTTTCATGCTTCTTTTAAATCCTAACCTTAGGTAGAAACCATGATAACATTAGGTAGAAATTCCCTTCATACTTAGGCTAATTTCTTTTTTCTTTTACAACCCTAAAACATCTAAAAATATTCAAAATAAACTCCCATAAAAAATACCAAGAAAACTCGTAAAAAATGACTAATAAATACTTTGACCAATAAAAAGGGAATGGAAGCTTGTAACTTCTCTTGCTTAAGGGATGTTCGAGCGCTTGTGGCTCCCTTGCTTAAGGGTTCCATTCAGGCGTAAGTTCCCAACCTTTAAAAAACACAAACCAAAGAGCAACTCGAGTTTCCCTTGCTTAAGGGATTTTCTCGAAACACTCAAACTCTCTCTCTCTTCTCTCGTTTTCTTAAGGGCACCGTTATTTCCGCTCCATTGCATCCTAGGCTGTCCCCTTGTGCAAGAGCGCGAACGTTAACGCCGCCCAACTAAAAAACACAAAAACAAACAGAAACTATAGAGCCGAACTACGGCGCTCTGATTCCTGAAAAGGATACGTAGGCATCAAGTCGCGGGGCTTGAACGAGCACACTTGTAAATATTCCTTCTTTTCCCCGTATTTCTTTTTGCATTCATTCGCATATAGACATAGACATAGTACACACCCTTTAGATAGAAACAAACATAGGTGGATACCATCGAGTACGATGGGCGCGAGGGGTGCTAATACCTTCCCCTCGCGTAACCGACTCCCGTACCTTGATTCTCTGGTCGCAAGACCTTGTTCCTTCCTTGTTAGGTTTTCTGATATTCCTTTCCCTTATGGGATAAATATATTGGTGGCGACTCTGTTCATTTTTCGCGAGCGTGCGACAGGAGAGAAGTATGTCACTTCTTTAAGAGTTAACCTCTTTAAATCTCTAATGTTATCTCTTTTCACTTAACCATTTACTTTCCGTTTATTTTCTTTATTTTGAATTTCTGCTAATTATCCAATCATTTTTTAGAAAATATTTTTAAACTCTAATTTAGAAAATAATTTTGCTTTAAACCATTATTTTTCAAACACCCTACAATTCACCCCCTCCTATATATGAAGTCACATGTTCAATACCTCGTGGAGATCCAGCATACAATATTACCTCGAAAGGCGACAAGGAGTCCTTCATGACGATCCAACATATGATATCTCCTTAAAGGGCGTCAGAGAGTCCTTCATGAGGATCCATCATATATAATCACCTCTATGGACGGATTCGATAAAGTTCATTTCACTCACCAGTTCCTACAAACAAAGCAACAATAATTCACAATTTATATAATAACGTGAAAGGCCTCGTAAAAAATCCATGCGCCTTATTGTCAGTATAGAGGAAAAGTGTGATCCCCACAAAATAAAGAATTTCATGATTTTAACATACAAGCAACAGAGATTATAACTCTTCTAAACAAACCAGACAAATAAATCACACTTAATTAAACATCGCTCAACACTCAAAATAATGAAATGTTCCTAAAAAATATCTTCTTTTGCGACCTTCACGCTCTCCTTGAGTAGGGAGGCTAAGTACTCGTCCTTGGGCGCAACCTCTCATGGCTTAGCCCCTGGCTTGATTCCTACAACATTCACTCCCACGACCTGAGTCTTATTTAACTTCAGACTCTCTACATAGTACTTTTGGAGATCTCTTGATCTCCCTAGATAACCCCTACTCACCCATAGGGGAGTGGATATTTCATGCTAGTGTAGATAGGTTGGCTCAAAATTCTTTAAAAGCATACCACCCTATAACCATGTTATATAAGGAACGTGCATCTATAACCAGACACCTTACCTTGATATGCCTAGCACTTTCTTCAGCTCCAAACATGGTCTTTAGGGTAATATAACATTTCACCTGCATTTGATCGCATGAGAATACGACCAATGATCCATGGAAGGATTTGAGGTTGTCCAGATCCAGGAGAAGCCTCCCGAAAATGTCCTAATAGAGGACGTGTGCAAAGCTTCCTTCAGCGATTAACACCCTCTTAATCTCTCAATCGCCGCACCTTACACTTATGACCATGGGGTCATTATCACGTGGGTGGTATCCTACAACATCCTTCCTAGAAAAGGCGATCTCAGATTTTGTGGATCCCATATCACCTAACTCAGAGTTATTAGGTGAGCCTTCGATGGTAAGTATTTGGAGAGCGTACCTTTGACGGTGGAAATTGTCTCCCTACCCTTGGTGAACTCTCCTACATTGGTATTAAGGATGTGGTGTACAGTTATGTCCTTGCTCCATTGCGTGGTTCCTTGCCATTTTTGGACCGAAACTCTCAGACGCTTCTCACCCCCGTTATATCTTCATGTTATTTGGGTGTCGCCTCTAACATATTTCTTTAGATATCCTTCTTCTATGAGGCGCTTTATCTCTTTCTTAAGTTGGTAAAAATCTTCTATATAAGGTCCTTTAACCTTATGGAACTTGCACCATGTCCTAGGATTTGGCCCTAGGACGTTTGACTTAGGAGCTGAAGGTTGTAGAATATCATGCATATGGAGGAATTCTCGCCGTATTTTCTCTTAGTGAAAGGTTAAGAACGTGAAGCTTTCTACTTGTTTTCCATTTCACAAGAATGTCGCCTCATTTCTAATGGGAGAGGTGTAATGATTTTTCTAAGACTGCTGCGAGTTATCAGGGTTACTAGTAGTATACTTTTTGACAACTCTGGACTTCTTTTCAACATTTCTTTTTTCTATTTACATAACATTTTGCACGTGTCTCTACCACAACCAGGGAAGTTGCGTATCTGTAAGAAAGTGATTCAGTAAAATGAATTGCCCTTAGCCAATTTCTGAAATATTCCTACGAACATCTCCTAGTTGGGTCGAAGACCTTGATCTTCACATCATTGAAGCAAGAGAGATACCCCATTAGAGATTCATAGGGGCCTTGGAAAATGTTGAAAAGGATAGTGGTGGCTTTTATATGTCTGCTTGTGCAAACTAATGGACCATTTTTTCACCAAGTCCTTGTAGTTTGTGATCAAGAGTCGCATAAGGCCCGTGTATCCCCTATGTCATCTAAGAGAGGTTAGGGGTCTAGGATTTCATCCTCTTATAGAGGGTTAGTTTTCTATTAGCGTTGCATGATGTAGAGGACATTATCTTCCAAGGTATGACTCTGGCAATGTAAGTCTTCCATTAGGTTGATTTATTTAGGTATGACTCGGGCTCTCAAGAAGTAGCAACTCCTAGGAGCGAGAAAATGGGACTGTTAACTCCCTATTATTTAGGAGAATATGGTATACTTCCATGTTGACTCCATTTTCGCACCATTGTGGATTAGGACACGTTATTTTCTACGTACCTATGGGAGGTATAACTAAGAAATTAGTGCCCGTTTCAATAAATGGGTGTCTAGGAGACGACGGTGGGCATCATGTTACGTTGCCTCCCCTTAGTGGATCTTTTATGCTACCTCTTGAGGCTCCTTTACAAATATACCAATAGATCAAGTGATACATGTCCAGTAAGAGATACTTATTAAAGAGTTTCCTACAGTTGAAGAACTTATCCAATAAGAGACAACAATATCTAAAAAATGGATCTTCATTAATATTATAACTCAAGCTCATATGTTATATATGATCTCAGACCAACATATAACAGTCACGTGGAACACACGAGGGGTCTTTAATGAAGAACAACTATTCATGTCAGATTCTCGACATGTGGGCAAGTTTTCCACTTCAAGATACTTCCTTGAAAAACGATCATCCGCCACAATCCCTGGTTAAGCATCGTTAGATTGCCCATTTCTAAGAAGAAAGCTCAAGAGTTCTACGCATTTTACTAGGTCGTGAGGATAATAAATACCTAGTTCATAAGATCAAATTCTTTAAAAATCACTTACTAAAGAACTCTTGCTAACACATTGTAGGCAGAACCATTGTAATTGTACTCCTCGCAAGAACATTTGGCTTTCAATGTGGGATCTGGTAAAATGTTTATAGGCCACACTTTTTCAAAAGATTTGTTAGCCTAGTCGTTTTTCACAATAGTAGATACAAACATTACATCTAGTTCTTGAAATAAAAAAGCCCTAGCAGAGATGCATACAATGATGGATGAATTGCTTCACCAGAACCTAAACTTGAAAGCAAACATCCATAAAATCCAACACCAATAGCAACAAGATGATGCACACCAGGATGGGATAGACATTGTAGACCCTTAACCCCGCTATGCCAAAAATGGGACTTTCCACTCATAAAAAATTCCAAGTTACCCTCCTCCGGTGACGTTTAATGGGGATATTGGTCCTTAGGAGCACGTGACTACCTTCAACATAAAATGAAAGTCATAGACATGACCAACTCACTCATATCAAGACTAATCTAGGAAATTGATCCACTAGTTCTCGTTTAGTAAACACTGCAAATGTGTCCACCACGAATATCTTCAACATATGTCGGGGATACTTTGATCCTTTACATGACTACTTAGAACTTTCAAAGAATATATCATTGAGGTGGTAAACCCTAACCAATATATGTTCGCATGAGCCTTCTAGAATAGGCTAAAAGCTATACATTTTAATGAGTGTCCCATCCAAAAATATACAGACTCAATGTTTGGTTTAATGGCGAGGGTAAGTGTTATGTGAAGGGTGAGGAGAGAAATACAGAAAAAAAGATGTAGAGACGCGAAGGAAAGGAGAATCATCAAATCAGACTCCTCTATTCATTGCAATGGAAACTACCTATAATACCAATAAAAACCATGGGAACTTTAAACCTCATTCTAGGAGGCATGTGGAAAATTATGCGCCCTTGAATACAAGACGAGAATGCATATGGGAACTTTCCACCTCCTTATGAGAGGCATGTGGAACTTTTAACCTCCTTCTAAAGATTTATCACATGAAAGTCATTCCCGAATCCTAAGCCCCTAGATGGGAGTTTATGGGAAATGAACTCAACAAATGTTGCAAATACCACAAGGTATATGGCCACCATACAAATGATTGCCATTTGCTTCAGAATGAGATATATTGCCTTATTAAAAAAAGCATCTCAAAAGCTAGTTTTGGAGAGAGAGTTAGAACTACTAAGGGTGTCGGGCCTATGCACCTCTAACACATAAGAGATCAAGAATTAGAAGAAAGGAGCGAAAGAGAACTTGTTTCGTACTATAAATTTTGATGAAGTATTGTCAAAAATAAATAAATAATGATGAATTGAAAAACCAACTATACAAAATTCAAATTAATTAAACGTTACACAACTTTCAACTTTCTAAATTCAAATGAGTTCAACTTTAAAGAAAAGAAAATAGTAAGGTGTATTCTATCCGAGAATGCGATACAAAAATATTGTAAAAAAATTATATAATTAATTTTTTTAAGTTAATAAATTATAGAGATTAATTACTATGCATTATCAGTGTAAAAAGTTTATACAGTCAATTCATCTCCATCATCAGTTTGCATTATTTTATAGAAATTAAAATAAATTGTCAAATTTCTTTTAACATCCAACGTCTATGATTAATTGGTTGTGTAAAATCCTTTTACACTGTCAATGCATTTCAATTAAATTCTAAATTATATTTTTCAATACTAAATTTTTATTTTAAAATTCTTTAATAATTACCTTTAAATTTTAGCTTCCATCTCTAAATATAAAATTTTATTTTTTTTTTAAACTTTCAAATTTCAAAGTGTTTAAATAATTATTTTATCCATATATCCCTCATTAAGTCATACTTTTTTATACAATTCACACTAGATACTCTTACGCAAAGATAAAAAGATTTTTCTCTTAAATTTTTTTTTTAAATTATACAAATAATCAATAAATTTATTACTTCTACCTACTTTCTTAATTTTCATAATAGGTTTATAGAATCTTATATTTAGCTACATGTAGGGCCCGTTTGTTTTGGATTTTTTTAAAAATGATTTTTATAGTGTTATCAAATTTTGTGAAAAAACTTTTTACAAAGAAACTTTTTATAAAAGCTTCAAATGAAAATTTTATTTGAATAGTTATTCTTAAAATGTGATTTTAGGTATTTCATTTATTTATGGGTAAAATATTTGGATATCAAAATTTCAAAAAATCACTTAATTTTGAAGCTATTTCAAATAGATTTCATAAAAATCATTTTTGAAATACGACTTTTTGAAAAAAATTATGATTTTGACAAAGTTTTGGTCTTCAATTATGTATGTTTATGTTATAAGATGTCAAAGTTAGTGTTTTATTTTAGAAAAATCAAATATAAAAAAACTTGTAATATTTTAAAAAACAGTTTTAGAAAATCTATTTTCAAATATACAAAGAAAAAATCCATTTTTTTAAAGCTGAAACAAACTGGCCCGTAGTAAAGTTACAGCAAGACCACTAAAAAACGTGTGATTCAAAGAAATCGCTTTTTATGTTTCTTTAGTCAGCCCATGCATGTTGTATAAAGTGTAAAATAATTTACGTGAGTAATTATCTATTGTCGATACCGGTATTAAAAATGATAAGCATGCTTCTATTATAGCAAACCAAATAAAGAGAGAAAGGTAGAGGTTTCACACGCAGCACACAAGAGCAGGGACCAGGGAGACAATAAGTAGCATGGATTGTAGAATACGCAATCATATAAGGACAATTTTCACTGTGCATGCTAGGCACACATTATCGTGAAAAATACACATGTCTAATATATTTGAGAGCATATTCAACCCTATTTTGTCGATCACCTGCAGCTAGGTATATAGCATGAATAATGGACGTTAGCAGGCCAAGTAGTTATAAAGTGATCACTTAATGTTTTCCCGCGGGTGACTTGCTATGATTTATAGCTAAAATAGTATTCACCTAATCATTCATGTTCATCAAAACGTATGATTAGAGTAATAAATTTATTAACATAATACAACATTTGACTCAACATGTCTATGTTCTAGTTATAAAGTTTGTTCAGCCTCAAAACCAATTGTCCCCAACTGTTATCTACTAGTAGTGTTTATTTGATTGTTGGATCAAAATGAGTTGAGATAAAGATGTGAGAAATTGTTTGATAAGAAGGAAAAAGATGAAAATAAAATAGATTTGATATATTATTTAATATAAAGTGTAGTATAAAGAGAAATAGAAGATGAAGAAATGGTATTTTTAAAGTATAAGAATAACCTTTTTTTTTCCAAAAATACTAATATTAATTGAATGTTTTAGTTAAAATAAAATAGTTAATCAATTAAATTATTTATTACTTTTCTTAACTAATTCTTGGGTGAAACGATTTATTGCAAGGGGATCCCGGTCATCGACTATTAAAGGTGAATGACCGTGATTCCTTTTGAAATTGTTGTACTGTCGATGAGGTTGGTTTTGATCACATGAATACAGAGGGCTTAACGTTTCGAATTTCCTCAGGGACCGTAAGGGTTCTCCTTGGGAGTGTAGTGCTTTGATTATAGTTAAGTGTAACCAGGATCCTTCGCGATGATCTACCATTCTATTTGCCTCAAAGGGAGACAAGGATCTCTCTGGGGGATCCAGCATTTTGATCACCTCCTACGGCAGCAAGGATCCCACTTAGGGATCTAGCATTTTGATCGCCTCCAAGGGTGGCAAAGATCCCTCTTAGGAATCCAGCATTTTGATCGCCTATGAGGGCGACAAAGATCCTTCTTAGGGGTCCAATATTTTGATCACCTCCAAGGGCGACAAGAACCCCTCTTAGGGATCTAACATTTTGATCGCCTTTGAGGAAGACAAGGATCCCTCTTGAGGGTCTAGCATTTTGATCGCCTCCAACTGCGACAAAGATCCCATTTAGGGATCCATCATTTTGATTGTCTCCAACAAAGTCAAGGCTCTCTCTTAGGGATCCAACATTTTGATCGCCTCTGAGGGTGGCAAAGATTCCTCTTGGGGGTCTATTATTTTGATCTCCTCCAAGGACATCAAGGATCCCTTTTAGGGATCCAAGGTTTTGATCGTCGCTAAGGGTGACAAGGATCCCTCTTAGGGGTCCAACATTTTAATCGCCTCCAAGGGCGACAAGGATCACACTTAGGGATCCGGAATTCTAACCGCCTTTTAGGGAGGAAAGGATCCCTCTTGAGATCCAACATTTTGATCTCCTCTAAGAGCGATAAGGATCCCTCTTGGGGGTCTAACATTTTGATCGCCTCTTAGGGATCCAGCGTTTTGACCGCCTTTGAGGGCGGCAAGGATCACTCTTAAAGGTGTAACATTTTGATCTCCTCCAAGGGTGGCAAGGAATCCACTTATAGATCAACCATTTTAATCACCTCTAAGGCCGGCAAGGGCACATCTTAGGGATATGACGCTTTGTTTTCCTCTAAGAGCAGCAAGGATCCCTCGTGGGGATCTAGCATTTTGATTGCCACCAAGGACAGCAAGGATCCCAATTAGGGATCCAACATTTCGATCGCTTTTAAGGGCGGTCCTCTCCTGAACCTTTAGGTTTTTTTCAAAAAGAATGGATTGAAAATGCAGATTCTTAAGATTAATATAATGATGAGTCTCATTAAAAACTCTTGCTCTATATAAGGTACAAATGGAAAAAAGCGCTCCCTGTACAAAAATGTCCTTACAAGCGGAAGAGATATAATACTCGCCTAATCAAAAATAGCAGTAAAGCAACTAAATAGATGTTAAGAAGATAAAAACATGAAAATAGAGTGAGTGGCACTTGAGGGCACTTCTTTTGGGCTTCCAATCTTTAATCTCCTTGCCAGATTAAGGGGGAGCCTCTTCGCCTCTAGGGGCCATTCCCGACGACTTTATTCCCGAACCAACCTTCTAGGTGTTTGCGCACAGGGTTGAGACCCTTTTAAGTATGAGACTCTACATAACACTTCTTGGCAATCTCTTGATCTCCTTGGAAAACTCTCACCTGCCTCATAGAGAGCGGATAATTCAGGCACAAATACAATATGGATAAGGCGACACCCAACTGATTAAAAGTTGGATGCCCGATAATCATATAGGAAGAAGAGGGGATTCAATAACCAAATACCTAAACTTAATCTCTTTGGCTTACTCCTGCACTCCAAAGGTGGTATTCAGTACCATGTAGCCTTTCACTTGCACCTGTTCCCCGGAGAATCTAGCTAGTTATCCCTTAAATGGTTTTAGGTCGTCTGGGTTGAGGTGGGGCCTCTCAAATGCATCTTATTAGAAGATATTAACAGAGCTTCCATGTCAACAAGAACTATTCTAGTCTCCTATTCATCAGACCTAACGGTGATGACCATGTGATCGTCATTGGGCAGGTGGACGCGGTGATAAGAAGTAAATATATTATGTTTCTTGCTTGTTCTTCTATTCATCCTAGTTCTATTTTAGGTGTTTTGTCTTCTTCGTTTATTTTCAGGTAATAAGAGGTCAATAAAGCGAATCCGAATGAAAAGGGCCAAAGATCCTACGATAAAAGGGTACCTCCCATTAAAATTTCCCGTGACCAACACGCCATAGCTATGTCCCATGACACGGGTCGTGTTGGCCCGTTTGAGCCACCTCCATACAAGCAACAAAAGGCTAACACGGCCAACTCGTGTTCCTTGACAGGACATGTATTAGCTTCTTAGGAATTTTCAAACTTTTGAGTTTTTTTATTGTTTTTATGACTTTTGGATCTTTGTAACCCCCCAAGACATTATGTTAGGGGGTGTTTGTTTCAAGTTTAAGAATTAAGTTCCCATGAATAATTTTTAGAAAATGGTTTTACCCATGTTTGGTAAGAGTTTGAAGAAAATTTATTCCTAGGTATAAAGGTTCCACGGAATAAAATAGCTTCCAATAACTTCTATAATTCCAATGATTTTATTCCCATGTAAGAAGGTGAGAATGTTCATTCCCATGAAATTTTTTATAATTTTTTTTATTAAAAAGTATAACTACTAATTTTCCTAGGAATATCAAATAATATGCCAAACACATTTTCTTAAAAATATCCAGGAATCAAGTTTTTTTATTTTTATTTCCAGGTAACCCATTCCTGGAAATATCTTTTGAATCCTTGAACCAAACACACCCTTAGTGTTTAATGATGATTATGCATGAATTAATGGTGTTTAAAGTACAAAATTATTATTGTTGGTGAGGGAGTTATAATTAGTTTTGTTATAAATAAGACTTGAGTTTCAAGCAAAATGAGAGAGACACATTTTGGGGGGATACGTTAGAGAGGCCTAAGGGTGAGACTTAGGAAACTCTATCCACCATCATTTGTATCACTTTATAAATTTCATATTTTGCTATTTTCTCCAATGATGTTTACTTTGAGAGCTAAAAATCTTGCTTCTTTTGTAATAATTATTGGTATTGTAATCTTTTATCTTGCCTTCATTTTAATTGCAACTTATTCTTAATTTTTAATTGTCTGCTTTAATTTATTTACCTTTCTTGCAATGTTTCTAAGTATTGCTATCGTTGTTTTCAACCTCACCATTATATGTGAGTAGTTCCTTAAAGACATGGGGTTGTGAGAGTTGATCGCATGAAAACCCCCTAGGATTTTATCCTCTGTGTATTATGAGAAATTTTGAGTTTATTTTTATTTTAGAATCCAAGTCACAATTCACACGTCTATGTCGGTTGCAAAAGCAAATGCAACATGGACACGAGCATGATTCAAAAGAATATGCATTGATGTCGAAAAGTGAATTGCTAAATAGTTGAGTTTCGAGATCACTGCCTAGATTGTGCACTCTAAGAAAGTGGGTGACACACACTTTTATCTACTTTTCTATAAAAACTCTCAACGAAATATCGTAAACCACGTGTCCTATTTTCATCATTTGCTAATTTCAATTTTAAACTCCATCAAACAAAATGTTTTGCGATAGCATTAGCTAAAAATAGTTAGAGTAAAAATTCCATAACCATACATCTCTTTGTGGGTTTGATCTTTTTACTACTTGACACAACCGTGCACTTGCGGTTCACACATGATCATACATCTCTTTGTGGGTTCGATCTTAGAGAAGGAAATTTTGGTTTCTGGCGTCTTCCGTTCGCCTTCATCCACCTTATTGGAGAGGTCTTCTGTAATCAGTATTTGGAGGGCATACCTTCAATGGCAGAGCTAGTCTCCCCGTCTTTGGCGAATCCTCCTACAATAGTGTTGAGCATATCAGTTACAACTTTGTTACCCTCCCCTATGAATTCCTCTTTTGATCTATTGGGCCTGGGGCTTCTCGCGTCATGTCGCCCGCAAGAGCTTGATTTGTCTGACCCACGGGAGGAGTCGCCTTTGACATACTTCTTGAGGTGTCCCTCCTGGTTCAGCTGTTCGATTTCCTTCTTGAGTTGGTAATTGTATTTCGTGTGATGTCCCTTAACATTATGGAACTTTCACCATCTACCTAGTTTGGGCCCCATCACATCTGCTTTCAAGGCTAGAGGCACAATGATGTTGTGTAGGTGGAGAACCTTGCGCCATATCTGTTCACGTCGAGTGTTCAAGGGCGTGAAGCTCTCCGTCATTTTTTGTACTTGCTTGAATGCAATTTTGTCCTTAATGGGAGAGGTATAGTTACTATTCCTTTAGTGGTGCGAACCTTCAGCGATATGAACACTCTTTAACGTTCCACACCTTCTTCTTGGTGTTTCTCTCCTCGTCTTTTATGTAACATTTTGCCATGATGACTACCTTCACTAACAAAATTGCTGGCTTTTGGATGAGAGACTCGTTGAAGGGTCCCATCTTGAGACCGTTTTGGAATGCCCCCACAAAAATTTCTTAGTTCGGGAGGACGGCCCTTATGGTGGCTTCGTTGAACCGGGCGAGCTACCCCCTCAACGACTCCAAGGGACCCTAACATATGTTGATTACACTAGTGGTGGACATCTTTCCGCGACGGTTGGTGGCAAACTAGTGTACGAGTTTCTTCACTAGCTCTTGATAGTTGGCAATGGAAGCTCGGGGAAGACCCATATGCCATTGCAAGGTTGCATCCTTGAAGGTGCCAGACAACAATTTGCACTTTAGAGAGTGAAGCGCTCCGATGATGGTCATTTGTGTATTGATGGATGTGATGTGTTGAAAAGAATCACTATGCCCATCAAACTTTGCCAGAGAGGGAGGCTTGAAACCTTCAAGTAGAGGCGCTTCCGATATTTCGTTAGATAATGGTTAGGGGTCCAACACTTCCATCTTCTTTGGGGGATTGGTCTCTTGTTGGCGTTGTCGCATGTTGAGGACGTTGTCCTATAGACTTTGATTATAACAGTGTAGTTCATTCATGGGGGCCCACATCTCCTTTAGAGCATTATAATCATTGCTTCCCCTAGTGTCCTTCGACGTAAGCGATGGTGCTTTTCTATTAATTTTGGCTGAGAATGTTTAGGTACAAGAATGGGGTAATAGATAATATGGTTATTGTAAAAGAAGGTGTGGCCTAGGTTAGTTTTACTAGGGTCCCACGATGGGTGTCATTGTACTTGTCAAAAAGTACAGGAGTGCATGGTATTCCTACGCGGATATGGGTTACTTAGAGGCCTAAGTAAAGTATGGTGGTTAGAGCTTGCTCACGATGGTGAGAAACTCTATTTAGTGATGTTTTATGGTGTTTATGGTGGTATGAGAAGGGCAGCTCACGTGAGGTGGGATACTCTATGTTTGTGTGTTATACAAGGTAAGTTATGATTTGTCTAATACTCAAAGGGTCAAATATTTATAGAAGCACTTGAGCCTAAGGTTTAGAAAATCCTAAGAGGTGATAACCACCCCTTGACTGGGGGAGACTATTGAGTAGCTATTTTTCAGGGAGTCGTGGTATGATTTATTTTATGTGACTAGTGGAGGGATAACGATATTGTACATGTCTATCTTGGGGGCGAGCCCCCTCATGCTACGCAAATGCAACACCCGCGCTACGCCTCACGAGGTGGAGACCCTAATGTCACCCTTATTTAGGACTCTTACAAATATATCATTACACAAAAGATCCAAATCTAACTCTTAGCAGTGTAAGTTCCAATAATGTAATCGTACTAAATGAAGTCATGTTTTATATTGGGATTGAAGTTAGAACTTTTGGTGGTGATCTCAATGAAGATAATTTGTGAAAAGAAAATTTCTTCACCCACCTCCTAACCTTCTTGCCCACCCCTGATGAATTTACCACACTACCCCTTGTTTCGTAAGTTCATTTCCGAAAAGGTACTTTTTTTGTAAAAAAAGGTGTTTTCGGAAATGTATCTCCGAAAACGTGTTTTTTTTAATATAAAATATTGATTTCGGAGATGCATCTCCGAAATAAAGTTACTTTTCAGAAAATGTGGTGTTTTCGGAAGTTCATCTCCGAACGCACCCCCCTTGGGGGAATTCAGAAATGAACCTCCGAATTTATGTCTGGACAGAAGAAAAATGAAAAACAACAACGATTCGCTTTATTTAATCGGGTGAAGATTACAACGATAATATTACTGAAAATTAAAGTTATATATTGTTGAACACGGGTAGTGAGGATGAGTCAACATTTTGATAACGTCGTCCGCCGATCTTTGAAGTTTCGCGTCCAACTCGATCGGGCCTTTCGAAGAAAATCGGTCGAACGTTGTCCACAAAACCGCTACATCTTCGTCGTTCTTGATCTCAAAAGGTGTGAACTTAATGCCTCCCTCGTCGTTAAGCGATGGCGAGCGGTACTCGAGCTTGACAACCTTTCGATTCTCGGGATAGTGCAAAAGCGTGTTGAGCGACGGTATCAACTCCGCAAACGGCGTGTCGCGCGAGAAGCGAAATTGGAACGGCATCGGGTAGCCGGTTTCAAAGTACACGAATGCTAGGTGGGGGTAGGTTTGTGTCATTTGTGTTTTGTGGTGTGAAGAGGATGAAGAAGAGTGTGTAGTATTTATAGACTTATTGGAGCATTGATGGCCCAACAGAACTTATCCTGCCTCAGGGGACTTTTCGGAAATGAACTTTCGAAAATAGGAGGCAGAGATGTATATTTCGGAAGTTCATTTTCGAATTATGCAGAAACAGACATAAATTTTGCATTTTGTTGATTGCTTAGTGTGTTGTGTAAATTGAACAAATGGAAGGTACATTAAACATAAATTAGACAAAGATGACATAAAACATACTTATATTATATATGTATTGAATCGGTCCGATTTGACATGATAAACAACAATACATACAAAAATGGTCATTACAAACCAAAAACGATCCAGAACGAACTAAAATTCACCGAACCAATCGGTGGATCCTAAGTCCAAAATAGGCACGTTCTTCGACCGCTCTCTATTTTGCTCGCGCTCTTGGCTCATCATTTCTTCAAACTCCGCCATTCTTGAAACGAAAGGATCCGGCCAAGTCTCCGCCTCATTTGAACGATGTGCGGTCCATTGACAACAAGTAGCCGGTATAGGACACCCCGGTTTCAAAAACACTTGGACGAAGTGACGCGATCGTAGATATCCGATGCATATGATCCAGCCCGACGAGTCCAATGGCGGTCGACTATGAAGTGGAAAGAAAGTCTCACTTAGTCCAAACCTCGTCAAATCGACGCATACAATATCATATGCACTTGCTATTAGATGACCCATATCGGGGAATGACATCCACTTCGAGACCGGAGCGATACCGGTAAGTGATGGAACAAGTGAATCATGAATTTTCGCAAACTTTTCTTGATTTTCATATAGTAGGCCGTAGATGTCCCGATACGAAGTCAACTCCGCAATAAGTTCCCGTCGGACTAAAGTGTGATTATTTTCCCCTTTACCGAGCAAACCCGCAACGGCCCGATATCCACAATTGTCGTCGCCTCTAACATCAACGATGTTATCGATATATTTGTGCATAAAAAGTGGCATCTCATCAATGTAGACAATGGGTGATTTTTTTATCGGCGGTGTGCGAGGTGGCTTCGAAATACGGGCACCTTTGTTACCACTACACTTGGACTTAGGTGTCTCATGAATTTCCGGGAACGATGCATCAACATGTTCAAAGTAGGAAGGAGATCGTTTTGTTGACGTGTCATCTTGTGTAATTTTTGACTTTTTCGGTGCACCTTTCGTCTTAACCGATTGAGATGGCGGTTTCAAATCGGCGGTCTCCGGAAATGCGATCTTTCGCAATTGTTCTTTTATATGCATTTTTGTTGTGTCGTCCGCTTTAGCAAACTTCTCCATTATCACTTCCAACTCGTCGGAGATGGTGATTTTGGAGTCATTTTCTTTCGGCGGGTCAAAATCATCAAAACGAAGTTTCTTCCAATGGTCGGCTACCTCATCCATGCGTATGGGTGAATTCAACTTTTTCTTTTTTGCAAGTATACAAGCACATGGAAGGCCGTATGTCTTTCTAATGGTGCACCCACATAATGAACTATCCGTCCCCGTGGTCTCCGACCGCTTAGCTTCATGAAACAAAAAATTCAAACCCGTTCGAGATATGTTGTAAATCAATTGGGAGAATAGAATTTGGCCCTTATACCGGTGTTCCATAACCGTCTTGCTCCGACCGAACGATGTTTGAATTTCATTGTGTTAATTTTGGAGCATTTGGTTGACGGTGTCCCATCCCCGACACAAATCTCCCTTGCTATCACCCAACCACCTCTTGAAGACCGCATGTGCGGATTCAACTCCGTTAGTCGTGGTGCAACCAAGATGTCTAACCCGATTTGTCCAAGCGCACACGACTTTTTCTCTAACTTTGTCAAGAATGGTGGATTCGACGTAATGACAAAAAGTCTTAATAGAACCACACAAAGACCTAAAGTGTACCAATTTCTCGGTATACACCTCTTCGGAGTATGCATCCAAAATTTCCCTCCATGCCGCCATTATCCTATCAACCACAACACCGACTTTGACAACTTTACCATTTTCATCCGGCCTATCTTTTGTCCCAACCGCGGGTTTCAACTTGCTTCTCACGTTGCAAGTTATGTGATACCGGCAAAGTAAAGCGGTAGATGTCAGGAAGACGGTATCGACCGCATTCATCAAAGCATTGTCCCGATCGGTGACAATGACGTTTGGCATTACCTCTTGATCAACTAACAAAGACTTGCAAATTCCCAAGGCCCACGTAAAGTTGTCTTCTTTTTCACACTCCAAAAAAGCAAACCCCACCGAATAAGTCTTGTCCGTCGAGGTCACACCGACTATCTCTAGAAGCGGAAGCCTATATTTGTTTGTCTTGTACGTCGAATCCATGACTAGAACGGTTGGAAATGTGTTGAATAATTTGATACTTTCGGGATGAGTCCAAAAAATATCACGCACCGTAACTTTATCCTCGGAGGTTCGGAAGCTTGAAACATATTTGTTATCGCCTAGTAGTTTCAAAAGTTGTTGCATTTCCGACCGAGGGTCCATATTCAATACTTTGAGATTGTGCCGTTCATTGTAAACTTGCTTGATATTTGAAACGCTATCCGGATTCTTACGCTTCAAATCGGCAAGTATGTTGCGAGGCGCCACTTTGACTATCGTTAGGTCCGATATCACATTCCTCTCTTCGCGGGACAAACGACACGCCATTGGATGTTCGTGTAACTTGACATCCAAGGCATGATTATGAATTCCACAAATTACGGTTAACCGCCACAAATCATCAACCCTCCGAGTAGCACGCAACTTAAACGGACACCCGCACTTTCTCGATCCCGTGTCCTCGTGTTTTAGCACCCGGTTTGATTGTACATAACTACCACCCCGTTCGCAATTCAAAATAACGAAAGCTTTCCGCCTACTATTTCTGTTGTCCGACCTTAAAATAACAATTCCAAATCCATGTTTGTTAGCTTCCTTCCGAACCCAATCAATCAATTGTTCGCGACTACCGAAGCTCCGATCATTTGTAAAATGTTGCCGAACATCAACCGCATTGATCATAGGAGTAACGTCAATAACCAGATCGTTATTAACGTTGACAATATCCGGAACTAATACTCCATCGTCTCGCACAATGTTGTCCGGATGCACCATACCTAACAAATGAATAAATTAGCAAAATTGGCCAAAACTGTTTTTTTTAACTGCCAGGGCATATTTCGGAAGTTCATTTCCGAAATTTATTAGGTAATATATTTCGGAAATGAACTTCCGAACCATATCAGTTTCAGCATAAAATTTATCAATCAATGTAGTGAATTAATAGGGGATGAAATGAGTGATGTTTACCTGAAATTGTAGCTTTCTATGCTCCCTTTAACGTGATCAACGGTTTGAAACTTGATTTTAGGGCGAAAAATGGATGGAGATTGATTGGGTTTTGGAGAGGGTTTTGAGATGTTTTGGAGAAAAATGATGAAATAGTGAAGGAGGGAAATTTGTATATGCAGGAATATTTTCGGAAATGAACTTCCGAAAATATTCACGTTTTTAAATTTTTTTTAACTTCGGAAATGCATCTCCGAAAACACCAAAAAAAAAAAACTTCGGAGATGAATCTCCGAAGCAGGGGCAGTTTTGGTTTTTCGCTGGGGGTGACCCCCATAGGGAGGTGGGTAAAGAAATTTTCTAAATAATAAGTATACTTGTAATGAATGTGGGATGATGTCGTAAAATAAAAATCTTTAATTGATTTATTAATGTCATCAATGTGAGCATACTCAACAATAGCAGTCAAGAGGTAAAAAAAATCTAATGATCATACTAGAAAGAAAGAAGAAGAGATTAACTCGAATCTTTGATAAAACTCATCTTTTAGTGCATTCTTCCGTATAGTTGTAAAAAATAATAATTTATTGTACTAGTATTTATTTATTAGCATGATCGGTTTTTATGTTGGGTTTATTTAACATCAAGATGTAATTAATATCTAATGTTTTGTAGTTGGACCCCTTAAAGGATGTGGAATTTATCACCTTAATGATGTAGCAACAACCCACATGGAAAACTTGGTAGTGAGTAGTGAGTATCACCCATTAAATTAAATCAAAGAATAACTATGAATCTACCATATTACTTACTTTCGTCTTATTTAACTCCAAATTAAATGCACACTCGATCAATAAAACAAGATATCAGAATCTAGATGGGGTCTTTACCGTTGTTACCAAATGCCATATTGAGGAAGCAATATGTCTCATAATATTTGCAGTCTGTGATAGTAATTCCTCTGTCATTTTGTCACCAACAATGTTCTGTTTTCAATGTAAATCAATCTAGTTGGTACATTTACATATGGGTTCCACCTATTTCTACTATCATGAATCATTGTTTGGTTAAAAACTTATAAATTCAAATGCAGAGTAATTGAATATTCAAACATAAATGTAACATTGAAGAAGTGAATTTTCTCGTGAATGTATTTAATTTTTTGAGCGTCATTGGGTTATGTGGGGCTTGCTTCGAGGCCTTCACATTTAAAACAAGAACCAACTAGTCAAAGGATAATTCATGTTTCTTTGTAATAAAAATTAAATATTGAGATGGTAAATTAAATATGTAGATTCCATTACATCAAATTTAGCACTTGTGCTTTAACTATTTGTAGGTTTAGTTTTGTTAATGCACCACCAAACTTTTCTTAGATAAATACACAATGTGTGACCAAACATAATAAAGCACACCAACCAAGTCACTATATAGAACTTTCAAGTTGACACATGGAGTAGATGTTTGGTAGGAAGCAATAGACTCATTCAAGACACACATGAGACAGAATTAATATTAAATTATTAATTCTATTTTGGAAAATTATTATAGACTAGATCAATTAGTGTGTCTGGCTACCCTATTAGTATCTGCATCTGTTCTTTTTTAAATTAAAAAAAAACATTATTTTTATGAATGCAAAAATGTATTTCTAAAACATTGATGAAGGCAATATTAACGTTCCTTTTATTCCAAAATTATTTGTTACTATAAAAAGGAAATGCTAACTAGTGTTTTTGGGGTACTCTTTAAGTAATTAAATTGATAAGTTTTTATTAAAATGCGTGTATTCAATGCATTAAAAATGTATTGAAAATTGAAATGTTAATTTTTATAAAAAATATTTTCTTTATTTAGTATGTTTAAACAGTACCCCTGAGGGCACTCGTTAGTTAAACCTAATTTTTAATGTAACATTCCTAATTCAATGTGGTCTTCTTTTTTTTCTTGAAGAGATGAAAGAAACAAGACCAAGATGGAGGAAACACAAGACCTTAATTTGAACGCCTTTCATTAACCCTCACCATATTTAAAACTTGGAGTTTGGAATTGGGTCAATCAATGGAGAGCCATTAACTAAACTTGTTCCTTTGTTTTTAAATGCATTTGAAATTAGCGTAGCACATGCATTTATGTGTGCTGTTTTATTGATATCAAAATAGAAATGATTCTTTTAGTAATTTTCAATTAATCAATATAATCACTGGTTTTTTCTTTTCTCCTTTTTAAATTGTTACAATTAGTACTTTGTCTTTTAATTTTTTTGTTTATTAAATTATAAATATATTTGATCTATATAAAATATATTAATTATTCAATAGATAATTAATTTTACTGTTGAATGAATAATAATAATCGTCAGCTCACTTTATAATTGTGCAAAAACATATGTGTATGATCGCGGATTTGAGTCTGGAATATTTCACTTGTTCATCTTTAAAAGATGAACTCCAACTAATAGGCTACATGACCAAATATATATATATATATATATATATATATATATATATATATATATATATATATATATATATATATATATATATATATATAGCTTTAAATTATCAACCTGATATTTATTATAATTATTCATAGTACTATATATTTATTTGTTTTTTTTGTTTACTCTACTATTGATTTTTTTATTATAAGTGTTTTGGACGCTTTCAAACTATTCAAAAATATTGTTAATTTGCGTATGAAAATAAATTAAGAATTATTTTATAAAATTTTATTTGTTAATAGTACTAAAAATATATTAAGAAAATTTAAAAAAATAGATTTATAAATATCTTAAGGGTATAATAAAACACATATATTCTAAAATTAATAATAAAAAACAAAGAGAGTATTATACTTATTATATTTAGTAAAATTATTTAAATAAATAATAATAATAATTTTATCATTATAATATACATACTAATTATTTGCTTAAAAACATACTACAATCTAATAATATTATATTTGTACCAAATTATAAAAAAAAATACTAAATACAAAAAATAAGTTTTTATTGGAAAGGTCCATATCGACCCATATTTCTTCTTTTTCTTAACTCATGAAAAAGTTTAAAACCAAAATTTATTAGTTATATCATGGATAAAATGAAAGGGGAACATTAAATACTATTTTACTATTTTATTATATTCTATTTGTTATTATAAAAATTTCAATTTCATCTTTAAAAAAGTATCCACTACTTACAATATATCATTTGTACTGTCTAAAAATTATTTAATACTAATTCTATTATTCTTAATTCAATATTTTCTACTTTATATTTGTGATGAACCTGAATACAACAATATCGCATGTATATATTATAGTAAAAGTACACTTATTTCTCTTTCACTTACACAATTTTTTTAATATTACATGATAAAGTCACTTTTTTAAAATTATTATTGTCACAATTTCATTTATATAATTTTATTAATATGTGTCTTTTTTTTCTTCCTTCCTCCTCTCATGTTGTAGAATCTCTACTACTTGTTTTACGTAAAGGGGTTGTTTGATTTTGTTGTTACATGGAGTAACAACTTTTTACACGAAAAGTTGATGTCTAGATAGCTTATATTAAAATGTAAAACAAAAGGAAGAAACTTTGACCTAAGGTATATAATCATAATATGTATGTTGTAACTAACACCAACATCAATGATGTATCATTTTCTTACCAATTCAAAACTACTCTTGTAATGGTTGTTAGTTGTTGTTACTTTTCACTCACATTTTGTTTGTTTGTGTAAAAAAAAATTAAAAAACTAAGGTAACCTTAATAAAATTAGAAGAAAAAAATGTTATTTCGTAATTGTACTATTTATATACTTCATCTATCCCTTAACTATGAGTCTTGAAAAAATATTAATCTATAAATATAGTATAAAGAGATTATTATGTATGCTTATTTTTTTAAGGATACGTCTTACTAATATTATTAGTTTTATTTAAAAGCTAAAATGTTAATGTTAAATATATTAATATAAAAATAACTAAGGAGTACTATATTTTAAAAAATCTACTTATTAAATAGGACAATTGTATTGTGTAATATCAAGAAGATGATTTAGTGACTTTACTCTATGTGTGATTATAGTGTATTTATTAGATGAATATATAATTAAAATAATTTATTTATTGAGAGAGAAATATTAATTTAGAGTGAGACAGAGTGAAAGTTACCAAAGTTATCAATAGTCAATCTTGATCCATAATATTAGTGTGTTTGTACTACTCAGAAAGACAGAGTCTAAAATTTTCCATTTGAAGCATTAAACATACTGGTACTGTTACATCAAAAATAGTATAGATCTGACACATGTACGTGGAATAACGTAAGATACATCAAATGTGCATCTAAGTTCAACATTTCATTGTACAGGGTAAAGTGAACACGCAACATAACTAATAAACATAACATAAACCATTTGATATTCTTCAAGCTATCTTCCTTTTTTCTTTACTAGCTATTAGTTCATTTAAAAAGAATTGAATAAACATGGGGTGAGATGACATGCTCACAATTCATTTAGGTATTCAACTTCTTAAGGTAGAATCTTGGAGTATAACTGATCTCACACTTTTTAGGGATAACAACACAGTGTCCTTACATCTACATATACCACATATTGTGTTTAGTATTACAAGATTGTTAACGTCTTGTTAAAACCTCAAACATCAAGTCTAGTATTACAAGAATACTTATATCCTACTAGTACTTGATAATTCTTACATCTGATTACGGGTCATACTTGCACTAAGTCATGTCATTCTTACACGTTGTCAATTGTCCATCTCTTAAGACATAGTAATCATTGTAATACTCACACATTTCATCATCTGGTGTGTAAATAATTAAGGTTAAAAGCTAATCCTCTTAACCATCTATTTTTCATAACTTATAAATATGTTACAATTCACTACTTGCCCTCCTACCTTGGTTTACTAAGTAAAACTCTTCCTATAGCCAATCCTTTTTGAAGTTTCTTCGCATACATAACCTAATAGAAATAGGATACGTTCACTAGGAGGTTTGGGCCCAAAAAATGCAAGAAATCAAAGGAATTGGGTCAACTATGACTTAACCGTATGGTATGCTACAACCTTATTACTTCAGGAAGCATCCTGGTACAAAAACCAGAGGCGCCTACGATCTACCCGCAGCAGGGACTATGGGTTGTAGCACTGGCCAAAATTGTTACTTTCCTTATGCATTTTTCCTACACACGACCCAAGAACCAACACTCACGTCACTTCAAGCATCACTTAAAGGCAAAAAATTATGAAATTCGCCAACATTAGGCAAGGAGAGTAACATTGTAACACTAAATGACAAAGAATCATAGATACTAACAACCATAATCTTCACATGCAACACCGAATTTAATTTAAGCAAGTTAAAGCCTAAAGAAGAATCACACATCAACTTTGATTCTAACTTTTCAAAAGGGTTTGGTGATTGAGATGAAATTGATGATGGTTCCTTGCTTTCCTTCTTCATTCTAAACTAGTTGATCAGTTTTCACCATACAAGAGTTTGGAGAGCTTGAGCTTTGGAAATTCCTCTCTTCTTTTCACGTTGGTTTCTCTCAAAATTTAGAAGTTGAATAAGATGGGAAAAATGAAGGAAGAGCCTTCACTTTTGGTTCTTATATGAAAAATTAAAAGACCAAAGTACCCTCAAGTTAAGCCAAAAATGCCCTTTCATGCCATTAACTTATTAGAATTCTCAATTTTGCCCTTGATATCTCTAACTTGATAAAATTTATAAATTTAGTGACATCGTCGATACTATCTCAAGTTAATGCATTATTTTAGAAAATGTTATGGGATATTACTACGTTCATCTTTAAGAATCATATTATGTAATACGCGGTATGTTCATTTTCAACAACCATGTTATACAATATGATGCACATATCTTTTATATGTTGGAGAGCATCTAAATATCAAGATTGCGTCAAATCATGTATGATATCAAATCGAATTTGGAGAACTCCAAATGTCTGTTTAATATCCTTTATTGCGCCTTCATGACGTTGGGCAAATAATTTTCTTTATCTTTGTGAGTCATTGAAATGTTTTTTATACTATTGTGACTCATTGAAAATAAATGTCATCTCTTAAATAGAAACTCTTGTTATACTTTGTACGATTCACTCTATGACGAATCTTAAGAGTCAGTCCCTTGAGAACATCATTGAAGACGTCAAATTTGTTTAGCTCGTTGATATTATTCTTTGAACCTGCAACTCTGATGAATGACTAAAATATTATTTGTTGATTTGAAATACAAGAAGAACTATCACCATTTTGTATAAAGTTAGACAATAAATTATGGTGATTGAGATTTATTGATAAATAAAATATGTAATAAAAAAAATAAAATTAATTCTTCAAATTTATATTACATGTAAATGAAAGATTGAGATAAAATAAATCGGTTGACGTTTTATTTATACTAAAAAAATGTTAACATTGCAAAAATAATAATTTGGAATCTATCCAACCGGTTCCAATCTAAATAGTGAATCCATTAACCTGATTCCGAGGTTTAGATGAATAACTAACTATCTAAACCTTATTTCTCTCGAATTAAACTTGGATAGTATGTGAACGATTTGTACTTAGTGAAAGCTTTACCATTGCAAAATTTTGATACTATGTTCTCATTACTAATTTTAAACTAACTTATCAATACTGAAGTTATTATCCAGAAGATAATGACCCTGTCTTCTATTTACAACTGAACAAAAATAAAAATAGACATATCATAAAGCAAGAAATTGAAATTCCCATATTAATATTTAGTTTCACAAATTAGTGAAAGTGCAAACACATTCCAAGTTCCCACCACCAGTGCCAACTCAGCACTACTTCTTGTATTGTTGGTTTGTTCCTAAAAACCATCTCAGTAGTAATCAGTACCACTCGTACCATGCGTAGCAAACTACACTCAAATACTCTCTCTCTTGTTCACATAAATAAATTGAGCTCTCTCTGAACCATTGCAAAACTGGACACAACACAACACAACCATTCACATTTCACAAATCACAATGGAAGAAAAACAAAAACCATTGTTAATGTTTTGCATTGTTCTTCTGTCAATGCTATCTCTATCAACAAACGTAACATGTCTGAACCAAGATGGGCTCTACCTGTACCAATTCAAACTCACCTTAGACGATCCCGACTCCTCTCTCTCTTCCTGGAACCCAACAGACACCACACCATGCAACTGGTTCGGCGTCCGCTGCGACGCCACCAACACCACCGTAACAGAACTCGACCTCTCCGACACCAACATCCAAGGCCCATTCACAGCCTCAATCCTCTGCCGTCTCCCCAACCTCTCCTCCATCAACCTCTTCAACAACTCCATTAACCAAACCTTCCCCCTCCAAATCTCCCTCTGTAAAAACCTCCTCCACCTTGACCTCTCCCAGAATCTCCTCACTGGCCCCCTCCCGGAATCTCTCTCCTCTCTCCCTAACCTCCGTTACCTCGACCTCACCGGAAACAACTTCTCCGGTAACATACCTATCTCCTTTGGTACATTCCAGAAACTCGAAGTACTCTCACTCGTGTCGAATCTTCTGGAAGGTACCATTCCTCCGTCTCTTGGAAACATCACTACTTTGAAAATGCTTAACCTCTCTTACAACCCGTTTTTCCCGGGTCGGATCCCGTTGGAGCTTGGAAACTTAACGAACCTCGAGGTTCTATGGTTGACGCAATGCAACCTTGTTGGTGTGATTCCTGAAACTCTCGGGAAGTTGAAGAAGCTTAAGGATTTGGACCTTGCGTTGAATGATCTTTATGGCTCTATACCGAGTTCGCTCACTGAGTTAACGAGTTTGAGACAGATTGAGTTGTATAATAACTCGTTATCCGGTGAGTTGCCGAGGGGAATGGGGAAACTTACTAATTTGAGGCTTCTTGACGCGTCGATGAATCATTTGACGGGGAGGATTCCGGAGGAGCTTTGTTCGTTGCCGTTGGAGAGTTTGAATCTCTATGAGAATCGTTTTGAGGGTGAGTTACCGGCGAGTATAGCTGACTCACCGAATCTTTATGAGTTGAGGTTGTTTGGGAACAGGCTTACCGGGAAGTTGCCGGAGAATCTCGGGAAACGTTCTCCTCTGAGGTGGCTTGATGTTTCCAGTAACCAGTTTTGGGGAAGTATTCCGGCGAGTTTGTGTGATCTTGGTGAGTTGGAGGAGCTTTTGATGATATATAATTTGTTCACCGGTGAGATTCCGGCGAGTTTGGGGACGTGTCAGAGCTTGTCGCGTGTGCGTTTGGGTTATAACAGATTCTCCGGTGAGGTTCCGGCGGGGATCTGGGGTCTTCCTCATGTGTATCTTCTCGAACTTGCTCAAAACTCGTTTTCCGGTTCCATTTCGAAGACCATTGCCGGAGCAGGGAACCTTTCCTTGTTGATTTTATCGAAAAACAACTTCTCGGGAACTGTTCCCGATGAGGTTGGGTGGTTGGAAAATCTCGTCCAGTTTTCTGCCGCTGATAACATGTTCAGTGGCTCACTTCCCGACAGTTTGGTCAATCTTGGGCAGCTTGGGATTCTTGATTTTCACAACAACAGGCTCTCTGGGGAACTACCAAAGGGGATTCATTCTTGGAAAAAGCTCAATGATTTGAATTTGGCCAACAATGAGATTGTTGGGAAGATTCCTGATGAGATTGCTAGCTTATCTGTACTTAATTTTCTTGATCTTTCGCATAATCAGTTTTCAGGAAAAATCCCTCATGGGTTGCAGAATATGAAGCTCAATCAGCTGAATTTTTCGTATAATCGTCTTTCGGGTGAACTTCCTCCTCAGTTGGCTAAGGAAATGTACCAGTCTAGTTTCTTGGGTAATCCTGGCCTGTGTGGAGATTTGAAAGGTTTGTGCGATGGTAGGAATGAAGTGAAGAATTTGGGTTATGTTTGGTTGCTTCGAGCGATCTTTCTTCTCGCCGTTTTGGTGTTCCTTGTGGGTGTTGTCTGGTTCTATTTTAGGTACAAGAATTTCAAGGAATCGAGAAGGGCCATTGATAAATCAAAATGGACTTTAATGTCGTTCCATAAGCTTGGTTTTGGGGAAGACGAGATTTTGAATTGTCTTGATGAAGATAATGTCATTGGAAGTGGCTCTTCAGGAAAGGTTTACAAGGTTGTACTTAACAGCGGGGAAGCTGTTGCGGTGAAGAAGATATGGGGAGGTGCCAGAAAGGAAGTGGAGAGTGGTGATGTTGAGAAGGGGAGGGTTCAAGACAATGCTTTTGATGCAGAGGTTGAAACTTTGGGAAAAATCAGACACAAGAACATTGTTAAGCTATGGTGTTGCTGTACTACTAGGGATTGCCAGCTTTTGGTTTACGAGTATATGCAAAACGGTAGTCTTGGTGATTTACTTCATAGCAGTAAAGGAGGGTTGTTGGAATGGCCAACAAGATACAAGATAGCTGTGGATGCTGCAGACGGACTCTCTTATCTCCATCATGACTGTGTTCCCCCAATTGTTCACAGAGATGTTAAATCTAACAATATCTTGTTGGATGGAGACTTTGGTGCAAAGGTGGCTGATTTCGGGTTAGCTAAGGTTGTTGAAACCACAGGGAAAGGAATTAAATCCATGTCCGTCATTGCTGGTTCTTGTGGCTATATTGCGCCAGGTTAGCAGAAATTTCTTGTTATCTTATTTCATTTCATCTTTCTAATTATGTTCTATGTAATATAGTACTTTTTAAGATTCTGATATACATTTTGTGGCATTTAGAAGTGTAACAATCATCCAATTTGTTTCATGATTCACATTGTTGCATATTAAAAGTTTCCTAATGTTTAGTATTTGTGTTTCTTTGGAGACAAACTGACATGATCCATTTCATGCGCAGAATATGCATACACGCTTAGAGTGAACGAGAAGAGCGACATTTATAGTTTTGGTGTTGTTATACTTGAATTGGTTACTGGAAGACGGCCTGTGGATCCTGAATTTGGGGAGAAAGATTTGGTTAAATGGGTTTGCACTACATTGGATCAGAAAGGCGTGGACCATGTAATTGACTCGAGGCTTGATTCGTGTTTCAAAGAAGAAATTTGCAAGGTTTTCAACATTGGCCTAATGTGCACTAGTCCTCTTCCAATCAACCGGCCTTCCATGAGAAGAGTAGTGAAGATGTTGCAAGAGGTAGGAATAGAGAACCAAATGAAACCTGCCAAGAAAGATGGAAAATTAACCCCTTATTACTATGATGATGCCTCAGATCATGGAAGTGTTGTTTGAATCAATCATGTCCTTGCAAGGGTTGGATTATTTGATTCTGAAAGGGAGTTTACTACATAAGCCAGCTCCCCTCCATGTTTTCCATGCATGATGTTCTTTGATTTACAAAGTGGGCTAAAGAAAAGGGGTAATTTTGTTTCTAAATTTGAGGGAAAATTAGAAGCTTTGAGGAGTTGATATTTTACCCTATAAAGTAGTCCTAATCAAGGCAAAACCCTGCCACAAATATAAGTTGGTGTTAGCTAGTTGTAATTTTACTAACTCTTGTATTCAGGAAATATATTTCCATACTATAAAGAAAACAGTTTCTGTCAATTTCTGTTAGGTAAATTTGTTAAAAGATTTTTACCTGCCTCTTGAGTGGGTTTGGTAGGTGGCTTCAAAATTGTGACATTTGTTTGGTTTTTCACATCTTTTTAGTTAAGGGGAAGGTGTTATTATTGGACCAAAAGAGAATCTAAGTGGAATCAAATTAAATTCACATAACTAATAACTTATGCCCTTTCATAAATATCAATGGAAATATATGAAAAAAATAAAACTAAATAGAAGTTTAGGCAGGCTACATCATTAATTTACAAGTTTGTAAGCCTAGTTATATTTAATTACAGAGTTTGTTATTTTTGGGAGCTTATTTTGTATCTATGATGCCTTTTTTCATGGGTGAATGGCCATTAGAATTTAGCATTCGTTTTATTGTAGATGTTATGATTAGACTCTAAAACTATGGGGTAAATTCTAGTGGCTCCAATTAAAATCAATTACGGAGATCATAATCAATTCTAATTATGATAAACAAAACCAACAATATTAATATTGATGTATTTGTCTTCTTATGTGTGTTGTTGGCCAAAAGAAAAAGGTGACAGAACATTTAAGCAGGAAATGGGTGGACTTATCCAACCTGACCCAGAGTCCATATATTTCACCAGGCCCAACCCAAATGTCTGTTGCTGGGTTGATTCTTGCATAATTTGTCAAATTGACCGACCCGACTCATGGACAGTCACAATATAGATCTGCTGTTACTTGTTTAGCTTGCTGATGCTATATTTAAGATACACTTCACCTTGGATATATTTGAATTTGAAATTTTTACAAGAAACAAACTACTCCATAATTTCCATTTACTTGAATTACAAGTCAAGGTAAAATGAAATAGCCACTGATGTTCAAATACTCATAATTTGCTGCTTGTTCTAGACTAGTTTAAATGCATTTGAATGTTAAAAACTGAGAATTTTCAAGTCACAGTGCTTGAAGATACATATGTGTTGGGGACAGCTATAGGAATTGAGTCAATGAGTTATGATTCTGTCCTCCCTGGGCCCTATTTCAAGAACAGATTCTGTCTTAGAACAGGCTTCCATTTTTGTTTGTGGCTAATGTGATGTGATATTATGTACATCTTTTTAGAAAATGACTAATACCAATGTAGTGGATTTGATCTTTTTGCAGCATGCAAAGCAGTGGAATTTTGGCAGTTCTTGCGAGCGAGTTTTAATTCAATCCAGTGGTTATTTACATGTCAATTCTCAACTACTGTACTCCATTGTCCCAAGAAAGAAATGCAGTACTCCTAGTAAAATGAAATTGAAAGATTAAGCCTTTTAACCACTCTACTTTAATTCAAATTCTCTCTGTGCATTACTATTGTGTATTGCTATTGTCCGGTGGATTATATTGGTAAACGCTGTGTGGGTTGTGCCAAATGATAGCATCACATCACAATCCATGGCTCCCAAAACGTGCCACACATGCATGTGTCTTTGGAAAACAGCGGATGCAGTGAGGCAGTACCAAATTGCAAGGAAATTCAAATGCATGGGTTATTATAAATAAATGTTGGCGCCTGGCCCTGCCTCAATCGTATCCATAATATTCGCAAATCTCATACGTACTACCGTAACTTTCTTCCCTTGATTTATTTCCAATTTCCTACATTGTCTAATCTTAATACTCCATATTTTATTAATCTTTTAATTACGAGTGTAATTTTAATTAACACTAGACAGTAACCCGCGCGATGCAAACTATATATTCTAATTAATTGTTTTAACAAAATTGTTGTATTTTTTTCATAATAAATTGTGATGTTTTAATAGTATTTGAAATTATAAAATTTAATGATGGTGTAAAAAGATATTAATAATAATGATAAAATATAATACTAATTCAAAGTTTCAAACATTATTATGGCATTGAAGGGTTAAAATATTATATACATAAATTAAATTAAAGGGTTAAATAAGTTTTTTGTTCATATAAATATTGCAGTTTTTATTTTTATTCCCTCCATGCTTTTAGGCAACGATTTTTATAAAAAAAAAAAACTGTTGTCAAAACCAGCTAAAACCGTTGCCAAAACTCAGGAGTGACTAAAAATGAAACTGCAATATTTATAGAGATCAAAAACTTATTTAACGTTAATTAAATTATAGAATAACATGTTTGGAAAGAAAAATATAATGACAGAGATAGACTAAAATATTGAGATCAACTTGTTCAATTTTTTTATTAATATTTAAATTTGAAGTGAAATATTTTAGTTATAAAATTTTAACATATTTAATTGTTTTTAAATTTTATATTAAAATATGTAGAAATCAAACAATACTTTAAGATAAATTATATTTATTAAAATAGAAAAAAAATGGTGTACCTTACAATACACCATAATAAAAAAAATCTTCTACCGTAATTTGAATTTTCAAAAAAAGTTGTAAAAGATATTTTATTATAGGTTATTTTACCAATAACAAAACATAGTCACATATATTAATTATAAGTAATATCATATAATATAATTACATTCACTTATAAGTAATTATAAGTTTCACAAAATTCATATAGATGTATAAAATTAATATTGAAATATTAACGTTATACAAAAGAACAACAAAAGTTATAAATATATTTTTTTCATAATTATAATCTCTAGAATAATATTTCTCACACATCCAATCAAAAGTTGGTCTTTGCCAATTAAAAATTCTATTTTTTAATCAATGGTGACTCAATCTCTCATTATCGTGGGACAGAATATGTGACTTAACTTGAAAAAAAAATAAATTATAATTGATCAAATCTCCTATTTGATATATAATTAAAAAAGATAAATGAAAAATAAAGACAAAAAAGGAATAGACTTGAAATTTTTTACCTTTTTTAATTCTTCCAATTAATTATAGAAAAATAAAAGTGAACTCAAATAATAAATTATTCTAATTCTCCCTTAGCCTTTGTCAATCCAAAGTTCAATCTTATAATCAAATGTGATTTATCAACTCACTTTTTCTCGATAAAAAATGTGATTCAACACCTCTTTATCGTCTGACAAAATATGTGACTCAACCTAAAAAAATAAAGAAATTTCATACGTTTTTGTTGTTCCAATTAATTATAGAAAAGGAAAAGTGAACTCAAGTAATATATTAGTCTAATTATCTTTTAACCTTTGTCAATCCAAATTTTAACTATATCAAATGTGATTTACCAACTAATTTTTTCTCCATAAAAATGTGACTCAACCTGAAAATTCAACAAAAAATGAAATTATAACTATTCAAATCACATACATGAAATAATAAAAGTGAATTATATAAAGTAAGAAGGAAAAAAATCTTCAAAATTACATAAATTTCTTATTCTTCCTTTAACTATATGAAGGGGAATATAAATTCAAATAATATATTCGACCAATTCACAGTTAACATTGTCAGCTGAGGAAAATGAAGGGAAATTTTTTAAAAGAAAAATGGAAAAAAAAGAATGAGATTGAAGATCATTTCTTTAGGTATTTATAATGAATGCATAGAAATTAAATTAAATAAAGATTGATTGGATAGTAAAAAACGTACATTAAAGTATATTTTTTTACATTAATACATTTATATATTTTAAAAATTGATTAGTCAACCAATTATTTATCAAAATAGTAACCGATAAATAATAATAAGTATTTCACCAAGGACCTATTCAAATAGTATTTTTATGATATCTTTAATAAAGATTGAAAACTAAAAAAAAAGGACAACTTCTCTACCCATCACAAAAAATTGGGTAGTGTACCTCCAACCAATCACATGATTCCATTTCATTTAACACATTTAATTATTTATTAAAATACTATAAATGTTGGTTGTTTTCAAAATATTTTACAAAGGAGGTAACCTTACCCAACTTTTTGAGTTGGGTAGATAAGAATTCACCAAAAAAAAACTAATAATAGTAGGAAGTTATGGAATAGAAAAGAAATTGCTATAAATTTATAATAGTTCGAATCAAAATACATTACTCCCTCCGGTCTCAAATATAAGCAAATTTGTAAAAAAGCTCACCCTTTAAGGAGAATGTCTCAATGCATTTAATTCTTACTCTCTTTCTAATTCTACCCCTATTTTTTGCTTTGGAAATTGTTGCAAACATTTAAAATGTAAAAAATTGTAGGGGTATATTTGGAATAGTGACATTGAATGTAATAAATATTGATTTTTTTTGCTTATATTTAAGACCATAGATTTTTTTTTTTTTGCTTATATTTGAGACCAGAGGGAGTATTACTGTTAGAATTATATTGTCTTTTATGATATCTTTAATGAAGATTGAAAACTAAAAAAAAAGGACAACTTCTCTACCCATCACAAAAAATTGGGTAGTGTACCTCCAACCAATCACATGATTCCATTTCATTTAACACATTTAATTATTTTTTAAAATACTATAAATGTTGGTTGTTTTCAAAATATTTTACAAAGGAGGTAACCTTATCCAACTTTTTGAGTTGGGTAGATAAGAATTCACCAAAAAAAACTAATAATAGTAGGAAGTTATGGAATAGAAAAGAAATTGCTATAAATTTATAATAGTTCGAATCAAAATACGTTGTCTTTTATGATATCTTTAATGAAGATTGAAAACTAAAAAAAAAAGGACAACTTCTATACCCATCACAAAAAATTGGGTAGTGTACCTCCAACCAATCACATGATTCCATTTCATTTAACACATTTAATTATTTATTAAAATACTATAAATGTTGGTTGTTTTCAAAATATTTTACAAAGGAGGTAACCTTACCCAACTTTTTGAGTTGGGTAGATAAGAATTCACCAAAAAAAAAACTAATAATAGTAGGAAGTTATGGAATAGAAAAGAAATTGCTATAAATTTATAATAGTTCGAATCAAAATACATTATTACTGTTAGAATTATATTGTCTTTTATATAAGAATTTCTAAATCTATATATTACCTATAATTATATTCAATTTGCATTGTCAATTCAGAAAAAAAGAAGGGGAAATTTTTTAAAAGAGAAATGAAAAAAAAAATGAGATTGGGGATCATTTCTTTAGATATTTATAATAAATGCATATAATTTAAATTAAATAAAAACCGATAGGATAGTAAGTAATGAACATTAAAGTATATCTATTTATATTTTAAACCAAAAAGTTTAATAGTTAATTTTGTAAAGCATTTATATTAATAAATTTATATATTTAAAAAAATAATTAGTCTATCAATTATTTATCAAAATAATAACTGATAAGTAATAAGTATCGAAGAAAAACCTATAAAAGATTATTTATGGTATCTTTAATGGAGATTAAAAACTGTTAAAAAAAACTGATAATGGTAGGACGTTATGGATTGAAAAATGTCTTACATTATTATTCTTTTTTTTCACTAAATAAAATATTCATTCATTCTAATCGATAAAGTACATTGTTATTCTTTTTTTTCACTAAATAAAATATTCATTCATTCTAATCGATAAAGTACATTGTTGCAATACAAATTAAAAATCGCCAAAAACAAAAAGGATAAATCTGCAAACAAACTCACAACATCCATGTTAATAGCATAAAATGGCAAATTGCATATGCCTACGAATATATATAACTATGACTATATTGAAATATCTGAAATATTCATGCCTCCAGATCTGTAGCGTTAACAGCACCAAAGTCATAGATAGAATCTGCACTAGATCGAAACTCATCTTTCAACTTGAAATAAATGAACACTGCGCACAAAGACCGAAAAACAAAATACATCGCACAAAGACGGGAAATCAAAACAAACAACGACGCACTAAAATGACGAAATCACAAAAAGAACACTAAATATATGTGAAAATCACTTATTAAACTAATAGAGGAACAAGAACAATTTGGAGGGGTGATTTTGGATCAAAATCGATCCTAAATCACCCCACTTTAGGGGATACAGAAGAAGAAGAAAAGTGACGACAACTAGGGTTGGTCTACATTATTACTCTTAAAAATATATTATCTTTTTTATAAAAATTTCTAAATCTATATATTACCTAAAATTATATATTTTATAAAAACACCTATTTTTTTAATCTTTCATTAATACAAATATGACAGAAAATAAGACCAAAAGGAATAGTATTATAATTTTATTTAGTATACCAAAGACTATTATAATTTTATATTTTATTAGAATATTTTAGACTAAAACATGTTAAACAATGTTTCAATATTTCAATTTAATTATGATTAACTTAATAAATTTTTTTTATAGTTTTCTATATATTTTTTGTCATAACAAAAATGCAAGGGGAAATAAGACTTCAATAGAAAATATTATTACTATTAGAATTAGATCAATATTTAAAGTTATAAATAAAATTAAAACATAAAAATGTTACTATTTTTTATAGAATTATGTATTTGATATTTTAATGTGTTGTCTTTATTATAAGGAAATATAAGTATATATATATTTTAAAATATATTTTATATAGTAGTATCTATTTTGTAATTTTTCCTTAACAATTATAAGGGAAAAATAAGACTAAATTAAATATTATCTCAAAGACTATTATAACTTTATATTGAATTAAAATATTTCAGGCTAAAAAATTTGTCTTAACTATCTACTTAATATAAATTTATCTCCTTAATATAATTTTATATATTATTTTATTATTATTAATAGTGATAGTTTAATATTATTATATTATTATTAACCGTGATGGTTTAATATTATTATATTATTATTAATATTATTATTATTATTATTTATTTTAATATTATTATTAATTGTGGTATTGAATTGGAGTTGTTGTGAAGAATTAAAATAAGAGTGATAAAAATTCTAAATTTTAATATGACGCCACATAAGCATTAGGATTCTAATATGATGCTACGTAAGAATTAGGGTTAGGGTTGTGTTCAAGGTTGCCATCATGACAACCTTGAATTTATATTAAATAGATGTATTAATGGGTGATTATTTAAATTAATGGATAATTAAGTTAATATAGTTTTGATTTTGAAATTTAAAATAAAATTTAAATTTTTCTACAAAACATGACCCTTGCACTATGTTATTGAAGAGTAATTCAATATTCAGAAGTTGTGATGTGGGCTGATCTTCTGATGGTTACTCAGAAGATGTCGTTGACCAGAAAATGTTATCTTTTGGGTCCCATTAGCTTAGCTGTTTAGTAGTAAGGGTACTTTAGTATTTTGTAGTACTGTTTGTACCTTAGACTTGTTCACTAAGTTTACTGTTTTAGGGCTTATGTGGCAAGATTCTTTTATAAATAGCCTTGTAGTAGCTATCATTTATTAACAACGCAAGTAGAATACAATGTGAAGGCAAGCTTCTACAATACTATGTTTTGATGAAGACAACTATCATGAGCATGCATCAATAAAGGATGAGAAAAAAAGATCAAATTAGCTATGGATCAAGATTGCAACTTTCATGGAAATTAGCTTTGATTGATTGATCTTCATGTCATAATGGTACAAGCTAAATTCCTTTTACTTTGATATTTCTTAGTGCTCAAAAATCATATAAACTTTCATTCATACATACTCAAACTTATATATGCATGGCATAAGTTTCACTCCAAAGTAAACTCTTGTTGAAACCTTTTTCAAAGTCAAAATCCTAAATAAAGGTTTTAGGAACCGGGTTGTCCCTATGGGGGAACCGGTTCCCAGCATTCTCAATTTTCAGCATTCTGTGGTTTACTATGAGGAACCGGGTTGTCCCTATGCAGGAACCGGTTCCCACGTTCAAAATTCAAATATTCTGCTGTAACGTTCAGCAGGAACCGGGTTGTCCCAGACAGGAACCGGTTCCTACTGAACCAGTGTGTTTTTCCATTGCATGTTTTCACTCAAACGAAAATATATTTTCAAACCTTAAACATTGCATTGGTTGATCATTTTATACTCTTTCTAAAGGGTGTAAATACCTATATAAATACCATAAACTTCAGATTTAAATCTCACCTCTTTCATTACAATTTACCACACTTTTTGATCATATATTTTCATCATATATTTGCATACAAGTGTTTCATACTTGAACTTTCATTGAAACTTTTTCTACACATTGTTAGATAAGTTTCTCATTCATACATAAACACTTGAGCACTATTATATCATTGTAAATTGTCTTGCTTGAAAGAGAAGATCAATCTTATTGATTGGTATATGCTCATCAACATTTCTACTCAAATATATTTTGTTATTATTGACTTGCTATCCAGGATTGTTGGAAGCAAGGGTTGTTGATTAGTGAGAGGATTGTTCTCATAATCAAGTTAGTAAATCCAAGAGGATTGTTCTTGGTGGTTGTAACCTTGTTGTCCATAGTTTTGGAAACAAGAGGTATCCTTAGGGAGGGTGTTCTCTTAAGGACTTATTGAAATCCAAGAGGATTGTTCTTGGTGGTTTGGTTAGAAGATTGTAGGAGGAGTCTTGGTATAGGCTTGTACAAAGATCTAACAATAGTAAAAATCTCTTTCGTGTTTGAAAGGGGACTGGAGTACTCTGGGATTGTGAGGGGAACCAGTATATATCGTTGTGTTCTTTACTTTTCCGCAATTTACCGCTTTCGTCACTATTATCACATAAGAAAAGAACCATTCAAAAGCCTTCAAACACTTAACCAAAAAAATAAGTACAAGTATTCTAAAAACCGGATAAATCTTCGAAAACCTAATTCACCCCCCCTCTTAGGCGCACTCTTAAACTTACATACAACATTTATTCTCTCATCTCTTTTGCGCCGTTATTCTATTATTCTCTTTGTCACCATCTTTATTCATTGTGCACCAACAATTGGTATCTAGAGCTCCGGTTCCAAACACAGGGAAACACGAGTGAACGTGAGTTTGTGTGACTGTGTGATTGATTTTGTTTCTGGGAAACAAAGTTGTGTTGAATCACATTTTTCTTGATTGTTTGTGGGTTGGGAAACACTGTGTGAGTGTGAGTGAAATCTGTTTTTGTCTGCACAAGTTTAAAGATGAGTGGAAGCAACTTGAATACCAAACTTCCAGTTCTTGATGGTAAAAACTGGAATAGATGGATGATTCAAATGCGTGTATTATTTGGTGCTCAAGATGTTCTAGATCTTGTCACTGGAGGATATATTCCGGTTGCAGCGGATGCAACGGAAGAACAAAGAGAAGCGCAGAGAGAGACGAAGAAGAGAGATCAAAAGGCGTTGTTCTTCATCCATCAGTGTGTGGATGTGAATGTGTTTGAGAAGATTGCTGATTCTATGACGTCAAAGGAGGCGTGGGATATACTGGTCAGATGTTACGGTGGTGACGTATCAGTGAAGAAGGTGAAGCTTCAATCCCTGAGAAAGCAATATGAGAATCTCAACATGAAGAACAATGAGAAAGTCTCTGAGTATATCTCTAGAGTGATTGTGATCACTAATGAGATGAAGGCTTGTGGAGAAACTCTTTCTGAACAAGTAATCATAGAGAAGATATTGAGGTCACTTACTCCTCAATTTGATTATATTGTTGTATCCATTGAACATTCTAAAGATCTGGAAACCATGAGAATAGAAGAGTTGCAAAGCAGTTTAGAAGCACAAGAGTTGCGTCTGACTGAGAGAACTTCTGAGAGAGAAGTTGAGCAAGCTCTGAAGGCTTCTTTTGTCAAGAAGGACCAGAAGCATAGACGTGGTGATAGATTCCAGAAGGAAGCCTCAACTTCTGATGAGAAGAGATATCAGAAGGTAAAGGATAAGAAGAAAGTTCAATGTTACTGTTGCAAACAGTTTGGCCATTTTGCTAGAGACTGTTTGGCAAACAAAGGAAGGAGATCAGAAGAAGCAAATATAGCCAGAGGAGGATCAGATGATGAACCTGTGCTATTGATGGCTTCAGAGTCGGACAAAAGATGTTCGTCAGAATGGTGGTATATGGACACTGGGTGTTCAAATCACTTGACTGGAAACAAACAATGGCTGATAGACTTTGACTCTGAAAGGAGGACAAAGATCAGATGTGCTGATGATAAGTACCTATATGCAGAAGGTATGGGAAATGTCAAAGCCAAGGTGAAGAATGGAAAGACTGTTCTGATCAAGGATGTTTGGTATGTTCCTGGAATCAGAAGCAATCTGATGAGTGTGGGTCAGCTCATTGAGAAAGGTTTCTCAGTTGTTATGAAGAACAATCTCTTGAAGTTGTATGATTCCAATCAGAAGTTGATTATGCAATCTGAACAGGGAATCAACAGAACATTCAAGGTGAATGTAGAAACAGCTGAAACAGAGTGTCTGAGTGCTGAAGGCTCAGAAGGTGATAGTAAGCTGTGGCACAAGAGGTTGGGGCACTTGAACTATAGAAGTCTGGGGCATCTAAGTTCTAAGAAGCTCGTACGTGGCATTCCTAAGATTGTAAAGCCTGAGAAGTCATGTGAGGTATGCATGAAAGGCAAGCAACCCAGATTGCCATTTGTATCAGAAGTTGCTCCAAGAGCAAAGCATGCTCTGGGAGTAGTGCACTCTGATGTGTGTGGACCATTTCCAGAACCTTCACTTGGAGGAAATAGGTATTTTGTGTCTTTTGTGGATGAGTTCACAAGAATGACGTGGGTAACTCTCATTAAGTTTAAGAATGAGGTGTTTACTGAATTCCAGAAGCTCAAGGTGAAGGCTGAGAAGCAGAGTGGTCAGAAGATAAAGATTCTCAGAACGGATGGTGGAGGCGAGTATAACTCTACAGAATTCCAGAAGTTCTGTGATGATAATGGAATTGAGCATGAAGTTACTGCTCCTTATACTCCTCAACACAATGGTCTTGTTGAACGTAGAAACCGTACTTTGCTTGATATGACGAGAAGTATGCTTAAAGAGAAGGAGCTTCCTCATAATCTATGGGGAGAAGCTGTTGCTACTGCAGCATATGTGCTCAACAGGTGTCCAACAAAGAGGCTGAAGGAAATTGTTCCTTTAGAGAAGTGGACTAAAGAGAAACAGAGTGTTAGTCATCTGAAGGTTTTTGGTTCTGTGTGTTACAAACACGTTCCAGAAGCTAGAAGGAAGAAGCTGGATGATAGAAGCAAAGTGATGTTATTGGTGGGGTACCACAGTACAGGTGCATACAAGCTCTATTGTCCAGAGACTAACAAAGTTGAAGTCAGCAGAGACGTCATTGTGAAGGAATCAGAAGTTTGGGATTGGAGAAAGTCTCAACCAACTTCTGATGTAGAGATAACTTTTGAAGAAAAGTTAGAGTCAGAAGATGAAGAATCTTCTGAAGACGAGTCAGAAGATGAAGCATCTTCTGAAGATGAGTCAGATGGAGAATCTGATTCTGATCCAGATTCTGATGATGATCCAGAGTCTGGTGGTAGTCATGATTCTGGAAGGGAAAACTCTGAAGACATAGGGTCTGGAGGACAAGCTTCTGGAGATGATCATGGAGGTGGTGACTCTGGAGTAGCTGACTCTGAAGTAACTCAGCGACCACAAAGAGTCAGAACTATACCAAGAAGGTTTGCAGATTTTGACATGTTGCAAGACACAGAAGTTGACTCAGAAGGAGAGGTCATTCAGTGCGCCATGTTAGTAGATTCTGAACCAGTGAGTATAAAAGAAGCGCTCAAGAAGAAGGTCTGGCTGAATGCCATGAAAGAAGAACTTGAGGCTATAGAAAGAAACAAAACTTGGAAGCTGACAGAACTTCCAAAGAAGAAGAAAGCCATCAGCGTCAGATGGGTTTTCAAAGTAAAGCTGAAGCCAGATGGATCAGTTGGTAAACACAAAGCAAGGCTAGTGGCTAGAGGTTTTCTTCAGAAACCTGGACTAGATTACTTTGAGGTGTTTGCTCCTGTAGCTAGACATGAAACAATCAGATTGGTGATTGCGTTAGCTGCGAACAGAGGTTGGTCCTTAATGCATCTGGATGTAAAGTCTGCATTTCTGAACGGTCCATTACAAGAGGAGGTATATGTGTCACAACCACCTGGCTTTGTGAAAAAGAATAAGGAAGGGATGGTGTACAAATTACACAAAGCTCTGTATGGACTGAAGCAAGCGCCCAGAGCTTGGAATTTGAAGATTGATTCTTTTTTCAAGAAGCAAGGGTTTCAGAAGTGTGAGATGGAATATGGAGTTTATGTGCAACATTCTGGAAGCAATATGATTCTGTTGTGTCTGTATGTTGATGACATATTGCTTACGGGGAGTTGTCCAGAAGATCTGATGAAGTTCAAGAAGGTGTTGATGAATGAGTTTGAGATTACAGACCTTGGGAAAATGTCATATTTTCTAGGGATGGAGATTTTGTACTCAGAAGATGGTATCATTCTGCATCAGTTGAAGTATGAGTTAGAACTTCTGAAGAAATTCAAGTTGGAGAATTGCAAAGCTGCTGTTACACCGTCAGAAGTGAATCAGAAGTTGGACTCTGATTCTGAAGGTGAAGATGTTGATACTACGGTATTCAAACAGCTGGTTGGTTCTCTAAGGTATTTGTGTAATACCAGGCCTGATATATGCTATGCGGTTGGATTGGTTAGTAGGTTCATGAGTAAACCTAAGTGGTCCCATTACCAAGCTGCTGTCAGAGTCTTGAGATATGTCAAGGGAACTCTGAAGTTTGGCATATTGTTTCCTTCTGGGAAAAAGGAAGAATCAGAGTTAATGAGTTATTCTGATTCTGATTGGTGTGGAGACAGAGTTGATAGAAGGAGTACTTCTGGATATTTGTTCATGTTTCTGGGAGGCCCTATCTCTTGGAGTTCCAAGAAGCAACCTGTTGTTGCTCTATCAACCTGTGAAGCTGAGTACATCGCAGGCGCTGTAGCTGCATGTCAAGCTGTGTGGCTTCTGAATCTATTAGAAAACCTGAAGATTAGGGTGAAGAAGCCTCTAAAGCTGATGATTGATAACAAGTCTGCAATCAATCTTGCCAAGAATCCGGTGTTACACGGAAGAAGCAAGCATATTGAGACTAAGTATCATTTCTTGAGAAGCCAAGTCCAGAATGGAACATTAGAAGTTGTGCACTGTAGCACCCAGAAGCAGATGGCTGATGTTCTGACGAAGGCAATCAAGACGGATCAATTTCTGCTCTTGAGGGATGGAATTGGCGTTGTCAGCTTTGAGTGAAGAATATGAATTAAGGGATGGTATTGAAGAGTAATTCAATATTCAGAAGTTGTGATGTGGGCTGATCTTCTGATGGTTACTCAGAAGATGTCGTTGACCAGAAGATGTTATCTTCTGGGTCCCATTAGCTTAGCTGTTTAGTAGTAAGGGTACTTTAGTATTTTGTAGTACTGTTTGTACCTTAGACTTGTTCACTAAGTTTACTGTTTTAGGGCTTATGTGGCAAGATTCTTTTATAAATAGCCTGGTAGTAGCTATCATTTATTAACAACGCAAGTAGAATACAACATTTATTCTCTCATCTCTTTTGCGCCGTTATTCTATTATTCTCTTTGTCACCATCTTTATTCATTGTGCACCAACATATGTTTGGTATAAGTGAGAAAAATTGGTAAGAGAGAAGTCTGAGAGAATCATAAAACTTCTCCCCTTAAAATATGAGAGAAAATAAAATTTTAGTGGAAAATTATATGAGAGAGAAGTGTTTTTTTTAGTCATAACAAAAATGCAAGGGGAAATAAGACTTCAAAAGAAAATATTATTACTATTAGAATTACACCAATATTTAAAGTTATAAATAAAATTAAAACATAAAAATGTTACTATTTTTTATAGAATACATAATAAAATTAGAAAAAGATTAACATAAATAAATATAAAAATAAAAAATTATAATAAAAAGTAAAAAAAAAATGCAGTGATTATAATTTTTATCAAATAAAAAGAATAATTTGAAATTGAAAAATAGTTATAATAAGTTCATGGAAGCAATAGAGAAAAATCACAAAAAAGAAAAATAAAAACACGAAAGAGAGAAAATAATAATTTTTAAATAATAAAATAAAATTGAGGATGTTTTAGTAAATATATGATTTTATTAAATAACAAAACTCACATTCCCTCCCATTTTCTCTGATTTTCTCCGATTCGGGAGGACGCAAAAAGTGTCATTTGGAGAGATTTTGCTTCCTTCCCCTTCTAAAAATTGAACCAAACATATTTCATTATAAATATCCCCTCCCTTCCCTCCCCTCCCCTCCATCTACCTCAAACCAAACACACTTAGGAATGAGACATGTGATTGTTAGAATAAGGCATTTTTCAAAAATAACGTATAGTTTTTTTCCTATTTTTCTCAAACAAAATAAAATAGCATCTTCATCATCAAAGATACACATAAAAAAGAAGAAGGAAGAAAGGAAAAAATAATTTGAATTAAGAAATCAAGAACAAGATAAGAATCATCATGGATCTAGATACATTCTTATTATTTCTCATAGAAATTAGAGTGTTGTAAAAAATCATAATATCAAGAACCTTAATGAAATTAAACTAACAATTGATATCAAGGCATGATTACCGACATTATGATTTTTCGATAATAATTAACTGATTTGTCTGCCCACGGAATAAATTTTTTGCAATAGACATATATGAATATATTTGTATTCAATATTTGTGGTATATATTCTTTTATAATCAAAATATATTGAAGTGAGTACAAGAAGTACTCCAATCCAATACAAGATGGTAAGAGTTTAAACCCAACATCACAAAGAGTGACCTCTAGTAACGTTCTATGAGGGGTTGAAGATGACTCTCGCGATCCTTTGTTCAAAAGCTAGATAAAACCAACGGTAAATCCTAATAACATAACAAGTTTGTTGAGATTGTAATTCCTTGTGTTGAAGCATGTTGCTCGGTAGAAACAAGATTGTATCAAAATAGCCTAGCGTGGCTCGAAGTTGTGCAGTTGTCGAAATGTCAAAGAAGTAAGCCTCAACAGAAATTTTGACTTAGGCCTAATTATGTAGTCTTAACAGAATTAGATTTTTTTGGCTTTGTTTTGGGCTTTGCTTAGGGAGAAAGCAAAATAAAAAACTATAAATAGGGAGTTACTACTATTGTTAAAATATACTTGCAGTTGCATAATTCAATAAAAAAATTCGCAATTGAGAAGCAGAGAGAAGCTCTGCAGAAAATCTTTTCTTTTCTTCTTCCCCTATTTTTCGTTCAACCTTAATTTTTCTTTCTTCCCAATTCATCTTTTCTGTTCTTCTTCCATTATCATTGTGCATCAGAATCATCTTGCAAACAAGGTTGGTTGATTCACTTAAGTGAATAGCAAAGAACAATAGAGAATTCGATCGGTTGATTGAATCTTGTTCATCAAGATTGATTCACAATTCTCCATAGGTTTGAATTAGTTCCAACAAAGTTGAATATCAACTTCTAATCCTTCTTAATACCCCCAACCCAACAGTTTTTAGTACACTAATCCACGATTAGGTATCACTTAAAGTTCAATTTAAATACACAATTAGTGTTAAATTAGTTTGAATCCCTGAAATTTATTCAAAGCCTTAATGTATGATCATCTCTTAATTATTTGCAGTTGCTACTAATATGCTTACTTTGGGCAATGCAATGCCAAAGTTTTCTACATCAAAATAACATTTCTCTGTTTTTTCAAGTTTTCGACCTCAAAACAATATTCCTTTGTTTTTTCGCATCACAAGGAGAAAAAGAACCTGCAATATAAAGTAATGTACATGTATTTCCTTCCTCAATACTTGCTAGAATTTGGTTTTTGCTTTGAAAAAATGGACGCTACGTTCGGAAGTGTAATTCCGGACCATTGTTGAATGTAATATGAGAGTGTATTTTCGGATTATTGTAATATTGAATTTAGTGAGTTTTTAATTATTTTCTATTATGATTGGCCTTTGATATGATGCACTCTGATGTTGTTCCCAAAGCTATGGTGTATATGGATGTTAAACCGGTTAATGTTGAGGTAGATGTTGGTAAATAATTTACAAATGAATATGAGTATGTCATTCGTGAACATATGCTTCAATGAACCCGCATGAAGGTTGTCCAATTGGGGCTTGATATTGTAATTGTGAAGTCATATAATTGAAGGATAGAAAAACACTTAGAAAGGGGGGGTTGGAATAAGTGTAGTCTAAAAACTTGAACGATAAAAATAATATGCACAGTTATTTTTATCCTGGTTCGTTGTTAACTAAACTACTCCAGTCCACCCCCACGGAGTGATTTACCTCACCTGAGGATTTAATCCACTAATCGCAACAGATTACAATGGTTTTCCACTTAGTCCGCGACTAAGTCTTCTAGAGTATCCTGATCACAACCTGATCACTCCAGGAACAAATGCTTAGACACAAGCTAAGACTTTCTTAGAGTATCCTGACCACCACGTGATCACTCTAATTACAACTGCTTAGACACAAGCTAAGACTTCCTAGAGTATCCTGATCAACACTTGATCACTCTAGTTACTTACAAATTAATGTAATCAAATAAGAGTTTTACAATGCTTCTTAAAAGCTATAATCACAACAGTGATATTTCTCTTAACGTTTAAGCTTAATCTCACTAATATATTACAACAGCAATGTAGTGAGCTTTGATGAAGATGAAGTTTCTGAGCTTTGAATTTGAACAGCGTTTCAGTAAGTCTTTCAGAATAATTTCGTTCAGAATTGGTAACCTTGCTTCTCATCAGAACTTCATATTTATAGGCGTTTGAGAAGATGACCGTTGAGCGCATTTAATGCTTTGCGTGTTCCGTACAGCTTTGCATTTAATGTTTCACGCTTTTGTCAACTACCTCGAGCCTTGTTCACGCTGTGTCTACTGACGCTGCCTTTAATAGCTTCCAACGTTCCTTTTGTCAGTCAGCGTAGCCTGCCACCTGTACTTTCTTCTGATCTGATGTTTGTGAATATAATATTTGAATATCATCAGAGTCAAGCAGCTTGGTGCAAAGCATCTTCTTGTCTTCTGACCTTGAAGTGCTTCTGAGCGTGATACCATGAGAACTTCAGTGCTTCTGCTTCTGATCTCAAGTTCTTCTGATGCTTCCATAGACCCATGTTCTGATTCTGCCTTGACCATCTTCTGATGTCTTGCCAGACCATGTTCTGATGTTGCATGCTGAACCTTCTGAGACAAAGCTTCTGAGCGCTGATATGTGCATACTCTTTATATATTTCCTGAAAGGGAAATTGTAATGTATTAGAGTACCACATTATCTCACACAAAATTCATATCCTTGTTATCATCAAAACTAAGAATATTGATCAAAACAAATCTTGTTCTAACAATCTCCCCCTTTTTGATGATGACAAAAACATATATAAATGATATGAATTTGCGATCAGAAAGAGCAGACGGCTAAAGACAAATTACACAGCTATAGCATAAGCATGTGAATATGTCTCCGCCTGAGATTAACAATCTCCCCCTGAGATGAATAATCTCCCCCTGAAATAAATACTCGAAGAACTTTAATAATAAAAGACTTCCCTGATTATTTCGGTAGAGACGATCACATAAGCTTCTTGCTTCTGATAATTCATAGCTTCTGACTTCTGCTTCCATTGGACAGCTTCAGAACTTGAATTTCTTTAGATCCCTAGAACACTCACAGCTTCTGATTCCTGCTTCCATTTAGGACAGCTTCAGAACTTGAATTTCTTTGATCTTCAGAACATTCACAGCTTCTGATTCCTGCTTCCATTTAGGACAGCTTCAGAACTTGAATTTCTTTGATCTTCAGAACATTCACAGCTTCTGATTCATGCTTCCATTTAGGACAGCTTCAGAACTTGAGTTTTCTGGATCTTTAGAACATTCACAGCTTCTGATTTCTGCTTCCCTCGGATAGCTTCAGAGCTTTGAATTTCTTCTTACATCTCTTCATGCTAGATTGTATCAGAACATTGTTGAATGTACCAGAGCATTATCAGAGCATCTCTACATCCTGAAATGTTACAGAACAAAACTAAACGACAAAAGTCAGCATGAATGAGTTAGAACATAAAATGTGTATCAGAACACAAAATATGTATCAGAGCCATATAAGCCATATAGAATATATCAGATCCAATAGACAATGTATCAGAGCAAATAGACAATGATTTGGATCATATTCTATTATCAGAATTTCTGATCATTCTTCCTTCTTGCTTCTGATTCTGAAGCTTCCTAGCACTCAGCTTGCTTCAAGAATCCAAGAGATATTTCTGATCATTCTTCCTTCTTGCTTCTGATTCTGAAGCTTCCTAGCACCCAGCTTGCTTCAAGAATCCAAGAGCTTGATTCATAGAGATATTTCTGATCATTCTTCCTTCTTGCTTCTGATTCTGAAGCTTCCTAGCACTCAGCTTGCTTCAAGAATCCAAGAGCTTGATTCATTTTGTTGCTTCTTATGTTGATCTTGAATCTTTGATTCCTGCAACAACACAACTTAAAAACATAGAACTTTGCAAGTTCTGTTAGTAAATGTGGAGCCTTTTTACTCGGTAACTGATAATATTAATCAGATCATTTATCATATATTTTCTCCCCCTTTTTGTCATAACATCAAAAAGCATAAAAAGATTCAGATGTAAAGCAAGAGACAAAAGGAAAGAAACATAGATAACTTTTCATTGATTTCAACAAGAAAGATTACAAAAGAGGAATGCAGGAAAACAGATGCAACAAGGAAAGAAAACTACAAAGACTTAAAGCCTAAGACTCTATCCTACGCAAAGACTGCGCAAACAACTCAAGAACCCTCTGGTCTTCAGTTTGTTCAGCCATGGAAGCTTGAAAATTCTTCATGCCTGTCCAGACTAGAACCTCCACTGTAGGAGAGATCCAAGAGACCAAAGAGGAAGTGAGGGACAGTTCATAGACAGGGAGCTAATGTTGCAAACGGGCTCCAGTGACTCAAGAAGGTCTTCTTCCTTTGGATAAATGTTGATAACAGCATTGAAGAAGAGATCTGTCTTGAAAGAGACTTGGAGAGCCATCCCAAGATATGCTTCACATCCTGTAACTGATTAACCCTTCCATCCGTTCTCATTGAGTTGAAAGGATTCATGATGAACGCTAGGTTGAAGATGAATGAACTAGGGTTTATGCCAAAGAAAAACTTTGTTGGACAAGAGAGAAAAAAAAAAGAAGAAAGAGAGCCAAGACTTATTGAAAAAATGCAACGAAAAGACGGAATAAATAGAGGGAAAAAGAAGAGGGAAACGTTCGAGGAATATAAAAAAGAAAAGAAGGACAATAAAAGAAATGATGAATGGCATTTAATGTTATTTGACGTGAGGAGAGATAATAATGACAAAAGACGAGATTTGCACAGCTACCTAAGTAGACGTCCCCTCAACTGCACGCACGCTTGTCCAGGAATAGTGAACACGTGTTTACCATCTGGATAGCCAGTTACAGCTGTTTTGCTTTTAAAGAGATTCTGAATCAACTTAGACAATGAAACGTTAGTAATAACTGAATCACAATTTCTAATTGATTTCAATCAGAACTTCTTATAACAAAAAAAATCCAATTTCATTTCAGAAGATACTCATACAAGATCTTCTCATCTTCTCATTCTGGGCATAAATCCATACTGATATTCTTCAGAATGAACTTAAACCTATCTTCAGCAAGGGGTTTTGTAAAGACATCAGCCCATTGATGGTCTGTATCCACAAAGTTTAAAGATATAACACCCTTCTGAACATAGTCCCTTATGAAATGATGTTTAATCTCAATATGTTTAGCTTTTGAATGTAAAATAGGATTCTTAGATAAACATATAGCAGAAGTATTATCACAGAAAATAGGAATGTTACTCTCATATATCTGATAATCTTCCAGCTGACTTCTCATCCAGAGCATTTGTGTGCTACAACCAGCAGCAGCAACATATTCTGCTTCTGTTGTTGAGAGGGCAATAGTAGCTTGCTTCTTGCTGTACCATGAGATCAGATGACTTCCAAGAAATTGACAACTTTCAGAAGTGCTCTTTCTTTCTATTCTATCTCCAGCATAGTCAGCATCACAAAATCCTACTAAGTTGTAATCTTTAGATCTTCTGTAAACTAAACCAACATTAGTAGTACCTTTCAGATACCTTAGAATTCTCTTAACCGCTGTTAAATGAGATTATCTTGGATCTGATTGGAATCGAGCACACAAACAAACACTAAAGAGAATGTCAGGTCTAGAAGCAGTTAGATATAGAAGAGATCCAATCATACCTCTGTACAACTTCTGATCTACCTTCTTACTTACCTCATCCTTACCCAGTACACAAGTTGGATGCATAGGAGTTTTGGCTTCTTTGCTTTCAGAAAGATTAAACTTCTTCAGAAGTTCTTTCACATACTTCGTTTGATGAACATAGGTTCCATCGGAAGTTTGGTTGATTTGAATCCCAAGGAAATACTTGAGTTCTCCCATCATGCTCATTTCGAATTCAGCCTGCATAGACTCGGCAAACTCCTTTCCAAGTGTAGCATTAGATGTTCCAAAGATAATATCATCAACATATATTTGACAAATTAAAATATCCTTTTTAAATGTTTTACAAAAGAGAGTAGTGTCCACTTTTCCTCTAGTGAAATCATTTTCCAGAAGGAAAGAACTCAAACGTTCATACCAAGCTCTGGGAGCTTGTTTCAATCCGTATAATGATTTCTTTAATTTGAAAACATGATTTGGAGACATGGAGTCTTCAAAACCAGGAGGTTGATGGACATAAACTTCTTCATCTATGTAACCATTTAAGAAGGCACTCTTAACATCCATCTGATAAAGAGTGATGTTGTGTTGAGTGGCAAAAGAAATTAATAGACGAATAGATTCTAACCTAGCCACTGGTGCAAAGGTTTCTGTATAATCAATCCCTTCTTGCTGACTATAACCCTGAGCAACCAGTCTGGCTTTGTTTCTTACCACTTCACCTTTCTCACTTAGCTTGTTTCTGAAAACCCACTTAGTACCGATGATGTTACATCCTTTTGGTCTAGGAACCAAGTCCCATACATCATTCCTTGTAAACTGATTTAATTCTTCTTGCATGGCAATTATCCAGTCTGGATCTTCTAGAGCTTGATCAACAGAAGTTGGCTCGATCAAAGAAACAAGACCTAATTGACATTCTGCATTGTTCTTAAGGAATGCCCTTGTTCTGATGGGATCATCTTTCTTCCCAAGGATCACATCTTCTGAATGAGCTGAAGCAAGTCTAGGTGATCTTCTGACTGTAGGTTCTTCAGAGATTCTCAGATTCTCTAAAGATGCAGCAACTTGATCTTCTGATCCATTGCTTCTGAGACAGCCAGCTTCTGCAGCTTTGCTTCTTGATTCTTCAACTTCTGAGATATCAATATCAAAATCTGCAAAATTCTCAAACTGCTTTGGTTTTTCAAGACCAAGCTTATCATCAAACCTGATATTGATTGATTCTTCTACAATCAATGTTTCAGTATTGTATACTCTGTAGCCTTTAGAGCGTTCAGAATATCCAAGAAGGAAATATTTTTGTGCTTTGGAGTCAAACTTACCAAGATGATCTTTAGTATTCAGAATAAAACATACACATCCAAAAGGATGGAAATATGAAATGTTTGGCTTTATGTTCTTCCACAATTCATAAGGAGTCTTATTTAGAATAGGTCTGATAGAGATTCTATTCTGAATATAACACGCAGTGTTTATTGCTTCTGCCCAGAAATGCTTAGCCATATTGGTTTCATTGATCATGGTTCTGGCCATTTCTTGTAGAGTCCTATTCTTTCGCTCTACAACTCCATTTTGCTGTGGAGTTCTAGGACAAGAGAAATCATGGGCAATACCATTTTCTTTGAAGAACTCCTCAAAGAATTTGTTCTCAAATTCACCACCATGATCACTTCTGACCTTTATGATCTTGCACTCTTTCTCAGATTGAATCTGAGTGCAGAATTCAAAGAACACTGAATGAGACTCATCCTTGTGTTTCAAGAACTTTACCCATGTCCAGCGGCTATAATCATCAACGATGACTAATCCATATTTCTTCCCTCTGACAGATGCTGTTTTGACTGGGCCAAACAGATCAATGTGCAAGAGTTCTAACGGCCTTGAGGTAGAAACAACATTCTTAGACTTGAATGCAGGTCTGGAGAACTTGCCCTTCTGACATGCTTCACAAAGAGCATCTGATTTGAATTTCAGATTGGGGAGTCCTCTGACCAGATTTAGTTTGTTAATCTGAGAAATCTTTCTCAAACTAGCATGTCTTAATCTTCTGTGCCAGACCCATTGCTCTTCAGAAACAGACATAAGACAAGTCACCTTCTGCTTCTCAAGATCAGAAAGATCAATCTTATAAATGTTGTTCTTCCTCTTGCCTGTAAATAGGATTGAGCCATCCTTCTGACTTACAGCCTTGCAAGACTTTTGATTGAAGATTATATCATAACCATTGTCACTTAATTGACTTATGGACAATAAGTTATGCGTTAATCCTTCTACAAGAAGTACATTAGTTATGGAAGGAGAGTTACCAAGACTTATGGTTCCAGAGCCAATGATTTTGCCCTTCTGATCTCCTTCAAACTTGACTTCTCCACCTGGTTTAAGCACCAGGTCTTGGAATGTAGACCTTCTTCCCGTCATGTGTCGCGAGCACCCAGAGTCCAGGTACCATGACATTTTGCTTTTTGTCCTCTTTTCCGCCAAGGATATCTGCAATAGGAATAATCTTTTCCTTAGGTACCCATAATTTCTTGGGTCCTTTCTTGTTAGTTCTCCTCAAGTTCTGATTGAACTTGGGTTTAGCAAAATATTTAACGGGAGGAACAGCATGATATTCCTTATTCTGAGTTCCATGATATTTCTTAGGTTGTGTTACATGCTTCTTGGTGTGTGTTATGTGAAAACTTTGTGCATGTGATGTGTGCTTTATATCATGGGAGTGGCCAAATTTAAATTGGTTATACAGAGGCTTGTATGATATTTTCATATCATCCACAGATTCAAGCTTGTATGGGATTTCACCCTCATAACCAATGCCAACTCTCTTGTTCCCAGACACAGCATATATCATAGAAGCTAGCTGACTTCTGCCAATACTTCTAGATAAGAACTTCCTGAAACTTAAATCATATTCTTTCAGAATATGATTCAGACTAGGAGTGGATTTTTCTGAATCAGAAGGAGATCCAACATTATTGGATAATTTTAAAACTTTTTCTTTTAATTCAGAATTTTCCAACTCAAGCTTCTTAGTTTCAAATTCAAATTGCTTTTTCAGCTTTTTGTATTTGATACTAAGATGAGCTTTTAATTCACGAAGCTCTATTAGACTGGAAACTAACTCTTCTCTAGATAGTTCAGAAAATACCTCTTCAGAATCTGATTCTGATGTAGATTCTGATCCATCATCTTCTGTCGCCATCAGCGCAAAGTTTGCCTGCTCTCCTTCAGAGTCTGATCCTGATTCTGATTCAGAATCATCCCATGTTGCCATAAGATCTTTCTTCTTATGAAACTTCTTCTTGGGATTCTCCTTCTGAAGTTTCAGACACTCATTCTTGTAATGTCCAGGCTCATTGCGCTCATAGCAGACAGCCTTCTTCTTGTCAGATCTTCTGTCACCAGAAGATTCTCCACGTTCAAATCTCTTTGAACTTCTGAAGCCTCTGAACTTCCTTTGCTTGCTCTTCCAGAGTTGGTTCACCCTTCTGGAAATCATGGACAGTTCATCTTCTTCTTCAGATTATGATTCTTCAGGATCTTCTACTCTAGCCTGAAAAGCGTTAGTGCATTTTTTAACATTAGATTTTAAAGCAATAGACTTACCTTTCTTCTGAGGTTCATTAGCGTCAAGTTCAATCTCATGACTCCTCAAGGCACTGATCAACTCTTCCAAAGAAACTTCATTCAGATTCTTCGCAATCTTGAATGCAGTCACCATTGGGCCCCATCTTCTGGGCAAACTTCTGATGATCTTCTTTACATGATCAGCCTTGGTGTAGCCTTTGTCGAGAACTCTCAATCCAGCAATCAGAGTTTGAAATCTTGAAAACATCTTTTCAATGTCTTCATCATCCTCCATCTTGAAAGCTTCATACTTCTGGATTAGTGCGAGAGCTTTGGTCTCCTTGACTTGAGCATTTCCTTCATGAGTCATCTTCAAGGACTCATATATGTCATGGGCCGTTTCCCTGTTAGATATCTTCTCATACTCAGCATGAGAGATAACATTCAGCAAAACAGTCCTGCATTTGTGATGATTCTTGAAATCTTTCTTTTGATCATCATTCATTTCGCTTCTCGTGAGCCTTACACCAGTAGCTTTAACAGGATGTTTGTAACCATCCAACAGAAGATCCCATAGATCAGCATCCAGACCAAGAAAGTAACTTTCCAGTTTATCTTTCCAATATTCAAAGTTTTCACCATCGAATATTGGTGGTCTAGTATAACCATTATTTTGCTCAGCAGAGCCAGATGTAGATGCAGCTGGATTTGTTGGAACTTCACCAGCCATCTTTTACTGAAGCGTTTTTCTCTTCCTGAATCTTTTCTAAACACGGTTAAGTGCTTGCACCTTAGAACCGGCGCTCTGATGCCAATTGAAGGATAGAAAAACACTTAGAAAGGGGGGGTTTGAATAAGTGTAGTCTAAAAACTTGAACGATAAAAACAATATGCACAGTTATTTTTATCCTGGTTCGTTGTTAACTAAACTACTCCAGTCCACCCCCACGGAGTGATTTACCTCACCTGAGGATTTAATCCACTAATCGCAACAGATTACAATGGTTTTCCACTTAGTCCGCGACTAAGTCTTCTAGAGTATCCTGATCACAACCTGATCACTCCAGGAACAAATGCTTAGACACAAGCTAAGACTTTCTTAGAGTATCCTGACCACCACGTGATCACTCTAATTACAACTGCTTAGACACAAGCTAAGACTTCCTAGAGTATCCTGATCAACACTTGATCACTCTAGTTACTTACAAATTAATGTAATCAAATAAGAGTTTTACAATGCTTCTTAAAAGCTATAATCACAACAGTCATATTTCTCTTAACGTTTAAGCTTAATCTCACTAATATATTACAACAGCAATGTAGTGAGCTTTGATGAAGATGAAGTTTCTGAGCTTTGAATTTGAACAGCGTTTCAGCAAGTCTTTCAGAATAATTTCGTTCAGAATTGGTAACCTTGCTTCTCATCAGAACTTCATATTTATAGGCGTTTGAGAAGATGACCGTTGAGCGCATTTAATGCTTTGCGTGTTCCGTACAGCTTTGCATTTAATGTTTCACGCTTTTGTCAACTACCTCGAGCCTTGTTCACGCTGTGTCTACTGACGTTGCCTTTAATAGCTTCCAACGTTCCTTTTGTCAGTCAGCGTAGCCTGCCACCTGTACTTTCTTCTGATCTGATGTTTGTGAATATAATATTTGAATATCATCAGAGTCAAGCAGCTTGGTGCAAAGCATCTTCTTGTCTTCTGACCTTGAAGTGCTTCTGAGCGTGATACCATGAGAACTTCAGTGCTTCTGCTTCTGATCTCAAGTTCTTCTGATGCTTCCATAGACCCATGTTCTGATTCTGCCTTGACCATCTTCTGATGTCTTGCCAGACCATGTTCTGATGTTGCATGCTGAACCTTCTGAGACAAAGCTTCTGAGCGTTGATATGTGCATACTCTTTATATATTTCCTGAAAGGGAAATTGCAATGTATTAGAGTACCACATTATCTCACACAAAATTCATATCCTTGTTATCATCAAAACTAAGAATATTGATCAAAACAAATCTTGTTCTAACAATAATGGTTCTAATATAAGATAGGGATTTATGACAGTGAGATGTGAAACAAGTGGCAAACTTATCCTGAAGTTGAAATAGGATGACACCAATTTGAAGAAATGTGAGTGTCCTTTTAAATTGTGCGGGTACCTTATGGAAAAAATAATACATGGACATTTAATGTGATTTGTGGTATACATAATCATGACATATGGTACAAGTTAGCCGGTCATCCCCTTACATGTCGACTTAATCCTGAAGAGAAGGATCTAGTTTCTAACATGACAATAATCACAATGTAGCCCAAAAACATACTTGTAACTTAGAAATGAAAAAAGACCTCGAAATGTCTAAAATATCAATCAATTATACAATGTTCGTGCCCGAAACAACAAGGCGATAAGAGGTATAAGAACTAAAATGCAACAACTATTGAAGCTTATGGATAATAACCATTATGTATCTAGGTACAAAGTGTGTGAGGATGGAGAAATAGTTCGAGATATATTTTGGACTCATCCTGATTTCATCAAGTTGTTATACACATTTCCCACTTTGCTCATTATTGATTCAACATATAAGTCCAACAATTATAGGCTTCCACACTTGAAAATTGTTGGTGTTACTTCTACAAAGATGACTTTTTCAACTGGGTTTGCATTTTTAGAAAGTAAAAGAGAGGACAATGTTATTTGAGCTTTATAATTGTACCGGACTATGTTAAAGGACCAAGAATTTATTATCACACATTCTAACTAGATAACAAGAAATGGTTAAAGTAAAGCTTGAGTTAGAAGGACACCTAGTTATGGGCGACTGATGAAGTAGAAGGAATGAAAAAAAGACAAAAGCTTTGAGGGAAACACTGAGTCGCTTCTAATGATACTCTTAAAGAAGAAGGAACAAAGACTTTTACTAGAAAGTACCTATAAGCTTGAAAGCTAAAAAGTTGCTAAAATTTCTAAATTCTTAACCCACTCTATTTATAAGCAATAACATCTGAAAGACCAAAACTAAATGTGAAAAGAATTCACAAGATCAACGATTAAATTTCCACTTATGGGTGCACGTCAACTCGAGTGCACTCGAGTACTCTATAAAGTGTAAACTACGTCATACCCAGTTGGTCACGTCAATAAACGTGTCAGAAAAAGGTGACGAAGCATTTCAACAATGGGATGACATTAAATGCACTTGTTCCCCATTACTCTTTCAAAAACTGATCCCAATTGTTTTAATTCTATTCCATATTGAATCGTGATATGAAGGCCAGTCAATGATACTTAAGGCTTTCCATGACTCCTTCAATGCCCGAAAAAATCTTGAGAGAAACTATTTTAGACCAACCAAAGACCCAAATAACCAAGACCCAATATCGGATTAATTGCTAATTGTAGATAGATAAAATAGTGATCGACAACTCATAGTGGTGGTAGCATATTAGAGTTAAAACAAAAATAAACATTCTAAAAATTATTTTTATAATTTTGATACTCAAATAAGAACTAAAAAACTAGAGAATGAAAATATATCAATCCCATGTCATACAATTAATTAAAAAATTTCCCATGATCTCTTTTTTTTCAAAAACTATACTAAAAAAACAAATCCCACCTGTTTTAAATTTAACTTTTAAAATAAAAAAAAAAAAACAGAAAATCGGCTAGCACCCCTAAATTAGCGGATTCTTCTGCATCACTTTACGCACAGTGAGTCCCTAACTCCAGATTAGCCGTATTCTCGCCGTTCATCTCCGTTAAACCCCGATTCGCCGTATTCTCGCCGTTCGTCTCTGTTAAACCCCTTCTCCTCCAATTGCCACCGTCTCCATAAACCCCAACTCCGACACATCATCTCACAGTTTTTAGCTGCCATGTCTGTAGATTCGGTAAACGACGTCGCTTCATGCTCCCCAGAGATGGAAAAGTTCCTGTGCGAGTTACTGTTGGACTCCACTCAACCCATCTCCGAACGCTTCAGAGCCCTCTTCTCTCTTCGGAACCTCAAAGGCCCTGCTCCTCGCACCGCCCTTATTCTCGGTAAGTTTCCTCTTCTCTTCAATAACCCTAGATAGTGATTGTATTAATTTAATTAAACATATCTATTTGCATAACTATAACCACTTTTGAGTATATTTGATTGAATTTATGGAATTAGCTTATGAAATAAGCTAAATACTATAGCTTATATAGTAAAGTTTCAGTTTTTTGATTATTAAAATTGGGGCTTTTACCAATAGTTATTGTTAACTGGTTTATATTGCATTGATTCTGGTAAAATTTTGTTCTTTTGTTCTTTGGCAGCAACTAGAGATTCGTCGAATTTGTTAGCACATGAAGCTGCATTTGCATTAGGTCAAATGCAAGAACCGGAAGCCATCCCTGCATTGACCTCAGTTCTTAATGATCTTTCTTTGCATCCCATTGTTCGCCACGAGGTAGTACCGTTGTAGTAGCCTTCTATTTCTTCCTTTTTCTATGTACTAGTATCACTTTTTTTTTTTTCCAGTCTATCAGTTTTAAGATGATGTGTTTGTTATGATCTCGTTTAGGCAGCTGAAGCACTTGGTGCTATTGGTTCGGATGGTAATGTTTCTCTGTTGAAGTGTAGTTTGGAATCTGATCCGGCTCAAGAGGTTCGAGAGACGTGTGAATTGGCTCTTCAACGGATTCTGAATTTAAAAGATGCTGCTACTACGGATGATTCGACTGCATCCGGTGTTTCTCCGTTTAAGTCTGTTGATCCTGCAGCACCGGCAACCTCTTGTTCTTCGGTTGACCAATTAAGGTTTGTTTGGTTCATACTGTTAGAAGAGACTCTTTTTAACAAGAGAGTGTTATCTGTTGGTTGCTAACTCAGTGGTAATTAATATTAGGGAGTTACTTCTTGACGAGGAAAAAGGGATGTATGAGCGCTATGCAGCTCTTTTTGCACTTCGAAATGACGGTGGAAACAAAGCTGTTGCTGCTATTATTGATTCCTTGGGTTCCAATAGTGCTTTACTAAAACATGAGGTTTGATAAGTACACTCTTATATTTCTATAAATAAATGTTTTCCGCGTTAAGTAAAGTTCTATGAACAGTACATGAGTGATAAGTCACACACTTCACATGAAAAACATTAGGTCGACCTAGAATACTCCAATAGCCTTTTTTCCAATAGCCTTTTTTCAAAAAAAAAAAAAAATTACGCATTGTATCTACGTTTAAATGTTGAACAGTTATAATTACATTATCTTCCTTGGAGACAAATAAACATGTAATTGATTTGTCAAAAGTAGTCAGTTGTTGCTCAGTAGTTTAATAAAAATACAATTATTCCAACCTAAATTAGTAATGCTATTAGATGAATGCCTTAAGGTCGGAGCTTAAATTTAAGTGCAGCTGTTTGAATCTCAATTTTTGAATGCCAATATTCGCTGTGATTTAGGTTGCATATGTTTTGGGCCAATTGCAAGACAAAGCTGCTTCAGCTGCTTTATCCAATATACTTAGAGATGTGAATGAGCATCCAATGGTTAGACATGAGGCTGCTGAAGCTCTTGGTTCAATTGCAGGTATTGCATTTAAAACCAAATATTATGGAATGATGTAATTGTTTTTGCTGTCAATAATACAAGTTACTGAATAACTGCCATGCTTTGTGGGGCCATCTATGTACAAAAAGAGAACGCAAGCATATGGTGCAATGTATGGAATTCATGAATAGATAGTATAGTATAATAGTAGCAATCAAAATAAGCATTCTTTTTGGTAATGAACAGCCCAACTTAACTCACTCAGGTTGCAGCTTTTTGGTATAGAGTACTGCTAAGTATTTGAATCTTCTCGTTTACATAGTTCTTTTGTTGTATGCCCTTAGATGACCAAAGTGTAGCCCTTCTTGAGGAGTTTACGGCAGACCCAGAAGCTCTTGTCTCACAAAGTTGTCAAGTTGCTCTAAGCATGCTAGAAGCTGAAAGATCAGGGAAATCTTTTGAGGTATACACCATGGTACTTACTGAAAATTTGCGTATTTTGTTTCAATGTTTGTTGACTCATCTATTTTTTATTTTTTTACCTTGGTTGCAGTTCCTGTTCATGCGCACTCCAACTGTACAATAAATAGTTTCTTAATATCAAGAAATGAAGAATTTGGACGAGAATGAAGGGACAAGGACAAGATAACATAGACAGAAAAAAACTGGTGGATTTTTACTTTTCTTAACTCAAGTTGATGGAATTAGGAAAAAACTAGCCCCCATGAAACAAGGGTTGAACTATGGTTTTGTTAATCTATGAAACCAAACTTTTTTTTTTGATGAATTTATACTAGTCAAATATAATGTCTACCTTTTATTATGGCCTCTGCCACTGCAGGCACGAGACATTTTAACATTATTTACTGTTAAATAATCTAAAACTCTAGGGGGTTTAGGATTTCTTAATAGAGAAATGAGAGAAAGTGCTTTGTTATGAGAATCACAAGAGACAAGGTTGGTGATTGTGAAAGATTGCTGATCTCGTTTTGGATGCTTATTGAGTTTGTCGCTGTGTAATGTTATCATTCATGTTTAATCTTCCTCCCTTTAGCATTCAGCAGAACATTCCTATAATTTACTGCTCTTGACACTCTAGAAATGGGAAATTCAAGCTAAAGGTTTTCACTTGACATGTTTACTTAATTCACATTACAATTGACTTAAATATTGAATTATTGAAAGAAGAGATTGAAGAAATATTTTTTTATTTGATTTTTGTTTTAATACTACAAAATTATTTAAACAATTATTATTTGTTGTTTGACTTGAATGACATTGCTATTTGATTTTCATTGCTGAATACTAAGAGAGCGATTTCATTATCAAATTAACAACAAAATATGAATGAATGAAAATAAACTTAGAAGTACATTGTATGCAAAATGATGACGAGGTTGATGGAGTTGAAAAAAAAAATTGTGCTAGAAATTTTAAAAAATATGAAATAGATTTGTAAATAGGGGTGAGAATAGGCTAGGCTAGGCTTTATAAGGCCTATGTCTGACCTACGATAAACTTACAAGGCCTGAGTCTGGCCTATGGCCTACTATAGGCTCGTTTTTTTTAGCCTGAAAAAGTCTGGCCTGAAAGCCTATTTAAAAGTCTCTTTTTTATTAATGTTTTCAATTAATTCATATTACTTAAGAAGTCTTATAGGTCGCATATATATGAACATTTAGACCGACTTATTTAGCATTTTTTTCGAATATATATGCATATATAGACCAATCTATTTAACACTTTTTCTAATATATATGCATATATAGGCCAATCTATTTAGACTAATTTTAATATATATGAAAATATAGGCCGGCCTACAAGACTTTATAAGCTTTTTTAATAGCCTAGGCCTGACCTATTTTGTTAAATAGGCTTTTTAAAAAGCCCAAGTCTAACCTTTTTATCAAATAGGCCTGACCTTACCTTAAGTAGGCTAGACTATAGGCCCCTGTAGGCCGGCCTGACCTACTCCCACCCCTATTTAAATAATGTTTAAAAATTTGATCCAGATATACTTAAGCATAAGCTTCAAAAGAATTATTCTTAACAAAATGAAAAACTTAAATTTTTATAGAAGTCTAAAAATACCAACAAAAATAATAAGGGCCATTTTATCTTAAACCTCTTTCCTCATTTTCCTTAAAACCTCTTTCCTCATTTTCCTTTCCAATTTGAACGGAAAGGTTTGTTTGTTTTTTTTATTGAAGTGACAAAAATAGAAAGTTTTTAAGAGTGTATATTTTCATCATTTAATTGAATGGTCAAAAGGAAAAAAAAAAAGAAAGCATGATTTTTTTTACACATGGAATTATTAACTTATTATAATTTTAATTAAAATCCCATTTTCTAGAGTTAAAAAAACTTCAAGTTCAATTTCATACCGATACTAGAAGAGACCAAACAAAAAGAAAACTTTGCATTACTTAAAAGAAAAAACAATTCAAAAGGACTTTGCATCATGGATGGAAGGTTGAAATCTTTTTATCACAGCAGCCTTGAAATCAGTCCAAGCAGGATAATTTGCACCAAATTCCTAGTCATCAACAATTAAGTCATTTTTAAAACAAAAAGCAACAATAAGTGATTAGTCTGTGAAAAAACTTAAAAACTAGAATTGCACACAAAGTTTGTTACCACCCTTCCACAGTTCCACTTGCATAAGAATAAATACTCATGTCAATTAACAAGATCATACCATCATTAAAAAGTCAGTTTTTCCAATCTGGTTTAACAAATGATTGAACTTTCTGTCAAAAATTCAAATTCACACCCAATTTACAATTAATAGGCTATACATAAAAACACCAAAACCAAAGTAACATTCTAGTGCATTATAATACTTTCAAATCACTCATTCTTAGGCTTAAACAGTGTTGGACAAGGCCAAAAAATATTAGGAGGCTTAGACACTAAACTCTCCAAGCTAAAACAAAAACTCCTGAATTGAGAAGAGAAGTAAATGCAGTTTCCTTCACATCCATAATAATCTTTAGCCAACAATGCAAAGTTTGAGTCTTTACCTAAAACAAATGAAACATCACCCAAATCTTTCACATCTAACCATTTACCCCATTCTTGATCAAGCTTAAAAACTTCCACAAAAACATCTTTGGAGAAGTAACCATTGTAATACTTTTTATCATCAATAAACAAATCAATCACATAGAGACTTCCATCACACTCTACTAACTGCTTCTTGTATATATCACAATCCATAGATACATGCATCTTCCTTTCACCACAGCACATGTTTTTCGGCGAAAACTGAAACAACTTCAAGGACAAAGCATTGATCCAAAAAACTGTTCCAATTTTATCTACAACATAAACCTGTCCCTTATAAAGTATTATATCATCAAAATACTTGTTTTGTGCACCATCATCCTTTAAGACTGTCTTTTTCTTACCGATATTGGAAACTGTCAACATTTTATTACTGCAGAGTTCGAAGACCATGCAACGATCCTCAACAGGAAACAAGATCACTTTACAAACATAACTATTAGGCTCAAAGCTGAAATCATTTTCAACTTTACGACAAAGAGTATATAATTCGAACAACTCCACAACTCGAAACTTCATCAAATTCAAATTGTTTTCCATAGTATCCTCAATTCTTAGTCTCTTATTAGTGAAGAGATCTAAGAGGTAAAGTTTGGAGGAATTTGGATCCTGAAAAACTTTAATGAGCCACCCTTTATTAGCACAAGAAGAAGCTGAACTTGAAGGGTTGTGATCATTTGTTGATGGTTGAATACGATATATTTTAGTTTGTAGTAGAGAACATAAGTGATGTGGAATGCAACTGTTGTGAGATGAAGGTGGAAGAGGAACAAGAGAACGCCACAAACTGCAAGTGCTACGAAATCCAATATAATCGATTGTATTGTTCAGTTTTTGTCCTATAACTGCCCACACCTCTTTAGGAAAATTTGAGTTTGAACACTCCTCCTCTTTCTTATTCATATTCATCGCATTCACTTCAACCCTTATTCTTTGTTTCTTGACTTGGTCTTCTTATGTATACACCCTACATTAAGTGTCCACTGTCCTTCCCTTTTCTTTTATAAAGATGATAACCACATTATAATAATTAAAAGATTCAATTTCATTAATCAAGCCAATGAATCTAGTTAAGAAAATAAAAAGAAACCGAATCTTTTTTAAAAGTGTATTAGAGTTGCGGTGGAAAACACAATTAAAAGGAAGCGAATCTTTTCTAAAAGTTTATTAGACTTGCGGTTGAAGGAAGCAAATCTTTTTTAAAATTCTATTAGACTTGCTGCTGGAATTTAAGTGAAATGTAGCTGGTTTGCAAAACAAATATTTTATTACGAGAATATCTCATTACACCCTTTGATATTATTAGACACCTGGCGAAATTTCAATTATGCCGTGTGTTTTCGTAGATGTACATCCGAAAGTACCTTTTTTTTTTCAAAATTTTTGGTTTCTTCCATAGGTGCATCTAGGGAAGTATTTTAAACTAGTGTATGTTGTGAAAAATACACATAAATTCAGTTTAGAGATTATTCCGTAGGTGCATCTACGGAATAACTTAGCGCCCGAATATTCCTTAGATGTACTTACGAAAGTATCTGGTATAGTTTGAACCAACTTGATCACTCCCCCATTGTTACATTTCTTCTTCAACACTCACCTCTCCACAACCTAAAAATCATACATCGTCAATATCATTTTCACTCCAAAACTCTAACTTTTTGGTGCAACATATCAAAGGAAGCAAGAGAAGACTGAATTTATGGTGAATATTCATCTTTGTCCATTGCATTGCTCACATTATGCATCAATTTTCTGTCAAAAAATGTAACAGTGCTTCCGTAGGTACATCTACGGAACGTGTTGAAGATGAACACGTTCCGAAGGTGCATCTACGGAACGTGTCTGTGCTATTTTTTCCAGCAGTCTTGTGATTTTGTGTTATTGTTTACAAATTGGTATGGTGCACCCCTATAATATCTCAAGAGAATCAGTTCCTTTAGTCGGTGTTTCTCCGAATGTTGAAGGGGTAGTCGTAAATGCGGTAGATGTCAGCGGTGACTTTAATAACAAGCAAGAGTTTGATGATCGTGAAAGCATGTTCACATGGATTCGTAGGAATGTAACTAACCTTAGTTTTGATGCGGCAATAGGGAGATCAAATAAGGGTACGGAAAGAAGAAAAGCTACCGTAACAGTGTTGTGCGAAAGAAGCGGGAAATACCATCCTCATCTAAGGAAGTTTAAAAGAGACGACACGAGTATTAGAAAACGTGAGTGTCAATTTAAAATTCGTGGTTACAAGTTGGCTAGCAAGAAGAGAAAATTTAGTGTTATTTGTGGTTTGTATAACCATGACTTGTGCGCAAAATTACAAGGTCATCCTAGTGTATGTCGGCTCAATTCAGAAGAGAAGACATGTATTAGTGACATGTCCTTGAATCTTGTCCAACAGAAAAATATACTTTCCATATTGAAACAGAAGTAACGCGACAACGTATCAAATATAAGGCAAGTGTATAACATCCGGTACCGCAATAATAAGGCGATTATAGGAGATATAAGTGAGATGCATCGGTTGTTGAAATTGTTGGATGACAACAAATATGTGTCGCGGTACATAACTTGCGACGATGGGGTTACGATCTAAGATATTTTTGGACTCATCCGAATTCGATAAAGTTGTTCAACACATTCTCAACAGTGCTCCTTTTCGATTCTACCTACAGGATCAACAAGTATAGAATTCCATTATTTGAGATGGTCGGTGTTACATTCACCGAGAAGACATACGTCGTTGGTTTTGCTTTTTTGGAGTGTGAAAAGAGGATAATTTTAGGCGGGCATTAGAGGTGTATCGGTCACTTTTGAAGGAACAAGTCGACATGCCTAAGGCGATTGTTACGGACCGCGATACCGCATTGATGAATGCTGGGGCAGAGGTATTTCCTTCTTCTAATGCATTACTTTGTCGATATCACATAACATGTAATGTGAGAAGTAAGGTTAAACCCGCGGTAGGGACGAAACATGTAGAGAACGAAGGTGGACAATCAGTGAAGCCCGATGTGATTGTTGAACAAATAATGGATGTATGGACTCGTATTGTAAATTCTTTGACAAAAGAATTATACGCCGATTCCGTGATTCAATTTCGGAAAGTTTGTGAAAAGTATCCTGATTTATTGAAATATGTTGAAAGCACCATTCTTGATAAGGTGAAGGAGAAGTTTATGTGTACGTGGATTGATAATGTCTGACACCTTGGGAATACAACCACCAATAGAGTTGAGTTGGCACATGCTAGTTTGAAAAACTAGTTGGCTAATAGCAAGGGTGATTTGTGTCGAGATTGAGACACCATAAATATCATGATTAAAAATCAACACAATGAGATACAAACCACATTTGGTCGGAGCATTATGGTGTTGGAACATCGATTTAGAGACGACATTCTTTATTCTCAGTTGATCGGCAATATGTCTCGGGTCGGGTTGAACTATATTTTCACGAGGCCAAACAATAGCGCAAAATATGGTTGCACTATAACTAGAACGTATGGTATCCTTTGTGCTTTTGTTATTTCTAAAAAGGTGAGACTAGGTGAGCCAATAAGAATAGACGAACTTATCCCTCAATGGAAAAGACTTAGTTTTGATGATGATGGTTGCATCAAAGGAGAAAAATTGAATATCTCTATTACTTCCAAATTGGAAGCAATACAAGAGAGGTTTTCGAAGGCTGATGACAACATGAAATTACACATTAAAGAACAATTGCGGAAGATTGGATATCCCAAAAAAACCGACATGAAACCGCCTTCTCAACCGGTTAAGACAAAGGGTACTTTAACGAAATTGAAGCATATATCGAATGACAACTCGACTACACAGGCTCCTTTTTATTGTGAGCACGTCGATAAAAAATTTCCTGACCGACTCCTAAATCTCAAAAATATCAAACAAGTTCAAACAAAGAAGCTCGCATAAGCAAACCACCTCCGACACCTATTCCGCCGAAAATGCCAATCATCGAAGAGATGCCTATTCCACCGAAAATTACATTTATCGAAGAGATGCCAGTTTTTATGCACAAATACATCGAGCGGATCGTCAATATTATGGGGGACGGTAATTGCGGATACCGTGCCGTCTCGGCGTTGCTTTGTAATGGAGATGATAGTCATACACTTGTCCTTCATCAACTTATCCAAGAGTTGAATACACATAAATACTCGTACACGTGGGTATATGGAGATAAAGTTAAATTTGAAGTAGATAACAAAGCTCTTGTTCCTTGGTTGGGAGCTTACACACCAGTGTCAAAATGGATGAGATTCCCGGAAATGAGACATCTTATTGTATGCACATATGATAGGGTGTGTATTAACTTGACGCGTTATGGTTTTTCGGAAACCTTTTTCCCTCTCTGCACAGCACCACCTATAAATCTAAATGATTTATATCATATGTATTGGATGACTTTCAAAATCGAGTCATTTTGTGCAAGTTTACTTGAAATCGGGATGCTCCATATCACTTACGTCACCGAAATGGGCGCTTCATCATTCTGAAGATGTCGAGACATGGCCGGATCTTTTTGTTTATAGGATGCACGAATTCGAAAGATTGAACAACATCGAAAAGGAAGCGAATAAGGAAAAATCAAAATTGAAACCACCAATAGATTTAGCTGGCGGCAGTTCTTTTGATGTGTTTTATAGTTTCAAAGTATATATGCACTCTTTAGCATTGCAATATAATCATTTTTTGTCAATTATAATTCTAATGGAAGGTTAAGTATGTGTTTATGTTTTTATAAATTCTGCACTGCCTATTTTATGCTGTTATGCTAAACAACTTACATGGAAAGTTCCATAGATGTATCTACGGAATGCTCAAAATTTGAAAACTAAAGGTTTTTTCTGTAGGTACATTTACGGAAACAAAATATCTAAGATCTTTCTGTGGATATACCTACGGAACATTCTGTGACAGAAAATGGGTGGTCCATATTCACCTAAGTTTTTTATAAATTTGGGGTTTCTAATGTTGTATTTCACACAAACACAAAAATGTCTCAATATGAGTACAACATATGTTGGTATGTCGCAAGTGTCTCATACTCCGACGTTGAACACCCAGGCGGACATTCAAACTGCACGAATACACCTCGCTCGATGATATCATTGAAAAAATTCACTACCGCCAACCTTACGGTGACAAACAAAAGGTTGTGAAGCTTGAGTATCGTTCACCTTCATTTGACATCAGAGGGAATGTCGTTTACAGCAACTTTGAGCTCAAGAACTGAGAGGATGTTTTGGCAACGTGGAGAACGTATTACGGTTTCGAAGAGAAATTCCCACTCGAGTTCGTAGAAAAGGTGCAAAGAACGGTCGAGCAAATCTTAGAGATGTGTAAGTGTCCACCGGGATATAGAAATGTAATATTTAATTTTCTGTTGAAATTATCAATGTAATGCCGATTTTAATCTATAAATGTTGCTTTTATCGTTGCAAATATTGTTTTTCTGGTTTCTTGGATCTGGTTTATTCTGTAGATATACATACAGATGTATTCCGTATATACATCTTCAGAACGTTTTCATGTAAATATAAAAAAATGTGCTTCCGAAGGTACATCTACGGAAGCATAAGGGCAATTTTGGAAGCACACATGGTGCCTAAGAAACCCCAAGGGGTGTAGTAAGAGATTTCTTTTATTAAACCTTATCTGGTAACGAGAGTTGTACGCCCTCAAATAAGATTATATAAATATATTTTCACCTCATAGATTTCTTTTTTATATTTTGTTCTATTAGCCTAATAATTTAAATTTCAACTCAATAAATAAGTATATCGAATGTTGTGATGCCTATGCATTGTAGTTATACATATCTATCAACTTGAATTAACCACAATAGATGAACCAAATCTGACCGATTGGGATTTTGTTTCCATTTCCCCCCCTCTCTCCACTTGTTAAAAAAATGAGGATAGTCATGTGTTTGTAGGGCTATTTATGGTGTATACAGTGTTTTGTCAATATTTAGGGCTAGTTGATGTTAAGTAGTGAGAAGCATTGCATATGTTTTTTTGAGAAAAATTGGAAATCTCTTCACTGCTGAGGTATTCATAGGAGTTTCTGTGTGTTGGACAAAATAGGAAGTCAAACATACTTTCTCCACCTTTCCCCTTCATTCCTCAATGAGGAGCGGTTCCTTTCTCAATAATAGGGAGAACAGTTTTTCAACCTCGTTTTTACCATGTTTTGGGTTATTGTGTGTGCCACGTGTTTTATCCACTAGAGTGAGAAGGGAACATGTATTAGATCGAGCATCCTAGCCTAAGCCCAACAATGAGGCTTAGCCATTCTTTAGGAAACCTGGAACCCTTTAATGGGTGGTCTCAAGCCTCACTTTGGGCGGCCTGTCATAATTTATTGATCACTCGTCTAATGTCGGGGCAATTAATTTATATCGCATAATGATGGACCCTTTAGGCGACTCCTCTAAGAAGAATAATGGGTTTCGTCCTGGATTTGGGGAGCCGGGTGCTAACATCCTTGCGTGCTTATGCTTTTTGGTAAAATATTATTCCCCTTTCGAACGTTGTCATAGTCCGGAAGGGAACCAAGGAGAATTTGGATCCGAGGGTAGCTAAGGATTGCTTTAGAATCTTGCAACTTACATTGTTATTTGCTGTAGAAAGCAACAAATATTAGTTGCTTAAACTGTATCTGAGCTTAAGTCTTTCACGGAGCCGTATATGGGTGTTTCGCTTTGAAGAGAGTTGCGTTAAGATGTACGCAATGGCTTGATATAATGCCAAGGTAGTAATACATGGCTATGCTCGAAATATAATGATATTTTATTTTTTGGTCATTTAAAAACTGATGGAGTGGAGCAAAATGAAGTGGTATGAATTTTATTCCATTCCATAACTTACCACCATATTTCTCCCTCTCTGATTTGGGCGGAAAGAACAAATTGCCAAGTTCCGTCCTAAAATGTCTAAACAATGGAATGGTATTTTCGTTCCATTCCATTCCATTATGCTCTATTCCACTATGCTCTATTTCATTATGCTCTGTGCATTTTATGATATCCAAATAATAACTGATTAATCTGTGCAAAAACTTAAAACTAGAATTCCACAGAAAGTTTGTTACTACCCTTCCACTTGCATTAAGCTTAACTTCTTAGGTTCTAGCATAAGAATAAATACTTGTTAAATAACAAAATCACACCAATAGGTAAAAAGTTAATTTTTGCAATCTGGTTGGACACGAATGATTGAACTTTCTATCATAATTCAAATTCACACCCAATTTACAGTTGATAGGCTACACTGATTAATGTTTTTTCTAGCATTCTGCAACTCATCATTCATCTCATGTTCTTGTATGCTGGAAATCTCTCTAATACTTCTAGTTCTCGTTTAACTTTCTTCCATACTTGTTCATTTTTCAAAGCATCAAATTTTATGCTTTCAAGAATCTATTAGTATAAAGGGAAGTTTTTAATAAAGAACTTGAAGCATTGAAGAGATTTTAACCATTAAAGAACGTGAGATGAAAGATGAGTTGTAGAATGCTTGAAAAATATTAATCAGTGTAAATTGTTCTTCAAATATAACACAAATGTTCATATAATTATTTTTTAACCAACTTTGAGAAGTTATATATTCAGTTAGGGTTTAGTGAAATAAGCAATCCACATTATATTTAATAAACAATCATTTTTTACCTGTTAGTTTTATGTCAAAACCGAGGTGAAAAAGTGTTATACCCATTGGTGGAAAGTCAAAACCGAGGGGAAAGATGTTTTCGCCATTTCAGAATTCCAAAAAGGATCTCCCTGGGGAACAGACCCACGACTTTTACATATTACGTGTTGGTTGTTTTAAAACTGAGGTAATACCCAAAGACTTTTCTTGACGCCCTTAATTACCTCGTTTGAGAAATTGAGGTAAGATCTTTTTTTCAACCAACGTAAAAGGTGTTTTTCGTTGTTGTGACACTTACTACCACACCCTACTTTACCATGGAGGACTACCACCTGTGGTAATATCCTTCTCCTAGTATGTCTTCTTTGAAGAATTTGCTCATCACCCTCTAGTATGTTTCTCATACATTCTTTTGGCCAAAGGGCATGACGTTGTATCAATAGTTAGATTGCTTAATCATGAAGGTAGTCTTGTCTTTGACCGGATAGAAGATGGGTATTTTATTACAGCTTGAATAATGTAACAACCGTTTTTCTTTTAATTATTTATTAAATTGTGTGTTATGTGATTCATTTAATTGATTATGTGTTTATTATGTGTTTAGGTGATATTTGTGTTATTTATTGAGAATAATTAGTAAATAGTATAAGTTAGTGAGGCTAATTGGTTATTGGGTCTAAGTTAGTATTAGTAATTGAGTGGTACTAATTAGAGCCCATTAGTAATTTAGAAGTTAGTAGGGGTTTTAACAAAACAAGGGTTTTAGAGAAATAGAAGTTAGAATCTCATTTGGGGAAAGAAGAGAAAGAAAAGAAGAGAAAGAAGAGAAGAGTGAAGAGAAGAGGAGAATCCAAGATTGAAGCTAGAGTTGTCTTCAATCCAAAACCTAAAGTAAGAGTGGGGTTCTTTCATGCTAAAGGGATGTATTATGATGTTTAGGGTGGGTTGGATTGTATGTAGAAACCATGGATTAAGTGTTGTGAAATCTTAGGGTTTTATGATGAATTTCCATGAATTTTTGGTTGAAAACATGTTTTGATTGATGATTGATGATGAATGATGTTAGATGTCGTGATTATTGAAGGTTGAGAAAACACTTAGAAGGGCGGGTTGAATAAGTGATTCTTTTTAACTTGAAGAAACAATAGACAGAACACAGTTATTTTTATCCTGGTTCGTTTGCAACTCAAACTACTCCAGTCCACCCACTGGTGTGACTAACAACACAATGCACGAGCCAAACTGCTGGTGACTCACAACCTGCACAAACCAACTATTTGTAACTGACCAACTTCTAAGACTCAACTAGTCCTAGACTTCTTTAGACTTCTGACTCAACTGGTCTCTCAAGGAATTGTTATAGAGTAACTTCAAATGACAGTGTTTAGAATTGCTTCTATACAACGTTAATCACAACTGTGATATTTCACTAAAGTTTGGTACAAAGAGTTTGAACTCAGAATATGGATATGAAAACTTTTCTTCAGCGAGTTTTAATGTATCTTCAGAATGATGAGGTTTGTGTGAGTAATCGTTGTATTTAGTTGTTTCAAGCGAACATGAATATATAGCTCAGGGATTTTTTGTCCGTTAACTTGATTCTTGGACGAAACATTTAATGCTTGCGTGTTGCTTTTCGTTTTGTTTTCTCCAATGAGCTGCATGTGGATAGCTTCTTCAATCAACCTAGGGAGTTGCGCTTTTTGAGTGTTGCAGCCGCCTTGCTAATGATTATGTTTTTAACGCTATCTTTCTTTTTGAATCATACTTCATGATCTTCTGCTCAACTTGGAATATATCTTTTGTATCAGTATGTTTGCAGCGGTTTTGGTGCTTTATCAAAAGTTGCCTTAAGACTTGAGCATCTTTGCATTTGTTCATCTTTGCGTATCAAGTTCTGATGGTAGTTGAATTGAAACATCTTCTGAAATCAGAAACATATAATTAGAGTACCACATTTGCTTATACAAAATTTATTTGCTTGTTATCATCAAAACACTACAAATATGATTAGAACCAAACTATGTTCTAACAATTATATGTGTATAATTGTTGTTTGGAATGAGTTTTGGGTGGTGGGTGTGTGATTTTGCAGTTCTGTGTTTGCTGTTATTTTTCTGCATAATTGCACGTCCGCTAAGCGGGCTCGAGGCCGCTAAGCGGACGCTGTTTGTTTTTGAAAAATTAATTGAGCTCGCTAAGCAGAGCCGGTCCGCTAAGCGGAGCTCAGATTTCATTTCGCTTTTGTTTTTAGTTTGTAGAAGCGCGCTTCAAGTTGGGTTATTGAATTTGAGTTTCCATAAGCGTGCTAGATGGTCGCTAAGCGGACCATACTGTACAAAACTTGTTCAAACTTTGAAATGATGTATCTTTTGATTCGTAACTCCTTTTTAAGTGTCGTTTGAACCTCCGTGAAGCTTTACTTGATGTCTTTCTAATGAATACAATTTGAAAAACTTTAGAAACCTTTTTGAAGCTTTATTTAAATGAAATTGCTTGATGTTGCGTTTGTTTTTGTGAAGTGATGTATTGTTGTAGGATGTTACAACATAGTGACGTGATGGTGAAGTGATGTATTGTTGTATGATGTAACAACATAGCGACGTGATTGTGAAGTGATGAATTACTATAAAAGTAATGATGTTTAATCGATGTTGGTGATGTGTTGTAACTGTTGTGTTTGTGTGGATGTTGCATTTATTGAGTCACATCCATTGCATAAAAAGCGACGGTGTGCCCAATGGCAAATTTTGAGATGGTGGGAGTTTTACTCCAAATGGTACCACATGCATTTGCATAAGTCGAGTCGCATTTGAATTGCATTTCAATTGCATTGAATTGTGTTTGATTTGTTGAGATGATGAGATGTTTGTTGTGACGTGATGATGAGACGTTAGTGTGACACATTGATATTATAATTGTGAGTTGAGTATGTTGTCATAATTGATTATTGACATTGTTGCCGTTTTGTAAGATGTTATGTGATGAGAAGTGGTGATATATGTATGATCTTTACCATGTTGTGAATATTATCATACGTTTCTTTATAATGAATTATATCCCACCCCTACTGTTTGAATGTTACCCTCTATTGGTAACGTGCAGGTAACAACGTGGAGTAGGCGTTTACCTATTAGCTCGAGTCGGTGTGTCTATGCTTTGATATGTAACACTCGGGGGACGTTTGCCTTGCTTGTCATTTCATGATGTTATATTTGGATTGGATTTGTTATCATATGTTGGATTATGTTGTTATGTCCTTATGAGACTTGTGGGATTTGTTGTTTTCATGATTGGCATAAATATTATGATTTTGAATTATGATGTTGATGAATTCCGCTGCGATATTATGAACTATATGAGTTGAATGGTTAATGAATTATGAGTTTCCTCCGACATAAGTGTTATGTATCCATGTTTTATGAGTATAATTTGTGATTTGTTTAAGTTGAAGATGTGACTCCTCAAATGTGTTGCTTGTTTCGATGTATTGCACTCTGATTTCTCTTATGAATTGCGGGGTAGATTTGGGGTGTTACAAATAACGTCCATGAACGATAACAGTTTATAACCGGACGAGTTATCCACTAGCTTGCCGATATTAGGGAGTGGATATGAATCTCTTAAGAAGGCTTAGTTGTGGTCGTTGTAGTCAACATACATTATCCACTTTTATGACAATTTTTTCATTAATACAAAATTGGATATCCATGCAATGTATCTAACTTCTGAAATAAAGTTGGTGTCAAATAGACCTTAGGCCGTACTCATGGATGCTTCTATCTTTTTAGAGGATTGACATATCATTTTTTGGGCCACATAATATGCATATGGGTTTATATTAAATTGGTGACAAGTTATATACGGCATCTCATCAGAAGAAATAGTGAAGAAACCGACATTAGCTTTAAGGCTCCCATCGAACATTATTTTCACCATTGATAGAAAATCAGCTCCTATGCAAACCAATATCTTCTGATTATCATAGAGTTGTATAATTTCAAAATATTCGTCTAGAACTGGCTTTAAGGTTTTTTAATTTAACCTTTGACAGAGAGTCTAGGTCATCATATCATAGGGTTTCATTGTCTCGTGTGTTAAGGTTGATCATACTTACGGTACTCTCTTGAGTCTTATTCCCTTTCTTCTCAAGGGCGACAACTGTCCTTAATGGGTTCTTTAGTATGGTTTCATAATTCACATGATCTCCATGTAGATCACCTGAAATGGAAATTGGTTTTTCAAAATCATTGTGATATTTCATCTTTAGATGGACTGTAGAAGCCACTACATCTAGTGTCAAGATGAATGATCTTCGTAGGACGATATTGTATACACTTTTGTAAGGAGTTACTAAGAAACATGTTTTTACTATCCCTTTGGTCCTTTCTCTTCCGATAAAAAATGGTAATTTTACGGTCCCGCACAAGTAAGTATAGGAGTCATTGAACTCAAAGAGATTCCCACCTTTGTAGGACGTGAAATCACACTCATTTAATCCTAACATCTTGAAGATGTTGATGTATATAATGTCATAAGAACTCCCATTATTAATGAGGAATCATGACAATAAGTGATTTTGTACGTTAGTAGTTATGATTAGTGGAAACGTCATATTAAGAGATTCATCAACTTTTTTGTGGTCTCGAAACCCTAGAGTAGGCATGTCTCATTGATGTCTTTTAGATACCATTGTTGGTCTGAAGAGTTTCACGTTGGATACTTTTAATTTCTCTTATTCCTTGCTAAATATTCGCCAACAAATGAAGCAACGACAAGGTAAAGGGATGATCTTGAAATTGATAAATTTGTGGTGACTTCAGCAATTGGATCTTCTTTCGAGCGTGATCATGGTTGTGATTAATTATTTTTATATCAGAAGAATCTAATGGCGGAAATTTGTTAGAAATAGGCGTTGATTTCCAATAGTAGTACCATTATACAGTATAGGAACCAGAAATAGGTGGAGATCAAATAAAGCCGATTTTTGGTGCAATGGTTATCACTCCAACATCCAAGTTAGTGAATAAGTAGAAATTAGTTTGAGGGCGTGAATGAAATAATACCTGAAATGGTACGTGTTTGGATTGATACCATAACAACTTACCTGAACTCAAAACCTCAAACATATTTTCTTCAATACACTCATTATGCACAGGATTACTTCTTATCTATTTTATTTATGCTTTTTGAGTTATGACAAAAAGGGGGAGAAATAGTAGTGAAATTTTGACTTGATAATAATTAACAATTAAAAGACTAAAATACCAAACATTTACTGACAAGTGTACAAAGATTTGTACCTTTTTCTGAAAGTTGCAGGATAATCACATTTTGAAAGAAAATCTTATAATCTTCTAAGAAGCGCTTTGAAAGAAAAAGTTAATCTTCTGAAGAGTTACGCTGGAATATACTCAGGGAAGTTATCTTCTATATTTTTTCTCTAAGTATTTATTTCAAGGGGAGATTATACATCTCAGGGGGAGATTCTCTTTTTATATACAATTTTTTTTATCAGAACTTAAATGTTTTGTCATCATCAAAAAGGGGGAGATTGTTAGAACATGGTTTGGTTCTAATCATATCTTAGTGTTTTGATGATAACAATTAAATAAATTTTGTATAAGTAAATGTGGTACTCTAATTATATGTTTCTCATTTCAGAAGATGTTCTAATACAAGCACCATCAGAACATGAACTTTATGTAAAACTGAACAAACACTGAAAGGAAAAGCCACTGAAGTTCTAATAAAGTAACTTCTGAATGCACCAACCGCTGTAAATAAATTCTGATAGAAGTTATGAAAAAAGTCACAATGCAAAGTTCTGATACAAGATAGAATACCGCCAAAAACATAATGATTAAAAGACGGTTGAAGCACTCATATAGAACAATTTCCGAGAAAGATTGGAGAAACAAAAAACACATGCAGTTCATTGGAGAAACAAAAACAAAAGGCAAACACGCAACAAAAACAAAAGAAGACACGCAACTTTCAATTCCTTCTCCAAAATCAATAAACGGACAAATTCTTGAAGCTATTATATATATATATATATATATATATATATATAAAAGAATCTTTGAAAAGAAAAAGGTGTAAAGAGAGCTCAAATACAAAGAAGAACCGTGAACTCTTACGCTGAAGAAAAATATTTTCATTTTAATATACCGAGTTCATACTCCTTGTATTAAAAACTTAGTGAAAAATCACAATTGTGATTAAAGCTTATTAGAAGCAACCTGAATCACTATTATTAGAAGTTAACTTGTAATTGTTCCCTGAGAGACCAGTTGGGTCAGATTTCTCAAGAGGGCTAGGACTAGTTAGTCTTAGAGGTGTTAGTCACTTGCAGTTGGCTTGTGCATTGTATTGTTAGTCACGATAGTTGGTTGTGCATTTGTAATCAGTTTTGATTATAGTGGATTAAGTCCTCGATTGAGAGAGGCGAAATCACCTTGGCGGGTGGACTGAAATACTATGAGTTGCAAACGAACCAGGATAAAAATAACTGTATTTTGTCTATTGTTGTTACGAAAAGAAAAAGAAAAACTTATTCACCCCCCTCTTCTAAGTGTTTTCCAAACCTTCAATTGGTATCAGAGCACTTGGTTCTGGGTGCAAACACTTTGTTATTCCTTTCGTAATTCTAATTAGTTTGTAATCTCTCTTTTTGTCAAATTTTTCTATTTTTCAATGTAAACAGGTTGAAGAACCCTTAATTCTCCCTTATATGAAAAAAAAATTTAAATATCTAGGTTTCATAAAAAAAATACGAAAAAAACCATGTTTTCGGGGTATTTACCAAACTGTCTAGGTTTGGGATACCAGAACACTGAATGCGCCAAATGAAATGGCGCATAGGTGTATATTTTGGGTGCATGCGCCAAATGAAATGGCTTGCCCTAATATTCCCATTGCATGCGCCAAATGGAATGGCTCATAAGTCTAGGGTTTTGCCCTAGAAGCCAAACCATTTGGCGCCATAGTTCTAGGGCCTTTTTTTTTTTATTTTTTTTTTTCAATTTTTTTTTAATTCATTTTAAATTGGGAAAATGATAATTTTATTTTTTATTTTTTTATTTGTTATGATGTTTACTTAAAAAAATTAGTAGAATATTTTTTTCGGCCTATTATTTTTTTCGATTTCGGTCTATTATTTTCGTAAAAACGTCTTATAAATCAAGTTTGTAAAATCTTATTAACCCTAAATAATGTAATGTATGCGTTATCGATATCGGTTTTTTATTAAAGCTCAATTTATTGATGAAAGACCGATGAACGGTTACAAGAGGTGAACGGTTACAAAAGGTGGTAAGCGAAACTGATACATTGCATTAAAAAAAATACAGATTATACTAAACTTGCGACGATGTCGTGCCACGATTAGGGCATCTCTTTATATTGTGCCCCACCTGACGGCAAATGCTGCATTTTCGTTCCATTTTGTCGCGGACGTCCATTTCGGTCCTAATCCGTGTACTATTGGGACGCCCTTTTTTCTTTCGCCGCATTG